>NC_141240.1:26740298-27980298 GCF_054856555.1 Leptonotus elevatus
CTGTATAAAACACCCATATCGCATGTTTTGTCAATACTATGCAGCCCTCGCAGGTGCATAGTCCTCACAATGTCGTAGTTGTGAATAACTGACACTCTGAGGACAGTGTATTTACACACTGCGAATGTAAAATAAGTTTTCAGGGCTTGGAGTTACACATACAGTCCTCATAATTCATACTCTGGTCAGGTATGGACACTCTGAGGACTGTGTATTTTCTATTAATTGTTTCATTGTGAAAAATAGACATCACCAATTTACACTAACCATTAGTGCTGACGGATTATTTATTTTTGAAATGGCAAATAAAATGTGTTTGCATTCACAATACTTTAACCTATTCATTGTTCTGTATGTACTGTAACTGTGTAAATGCACAGGTACAGACTTGTGTGTTACTAAGAATTGAATTTTATATGTATTTTTCTCTTCATGTGTACCAGGTTTCAACTGAAGCACAACCTGAAGACATAACTGAAGACGTAGCTGTCACAGACCAAGTTGACCAGGTGACGAGATTTCTTTTTGAATGTTGACGTTGAAATACATTTTTCAGAAGCAAGACGTTGGCACAATATATAAAAAAATATCTTGTCGCACGAATGGCTCATGCAATATGTGTATTGCAAAGACAAGCAACAAATGAATATTGGATTGTATACTTTAGTCTGACTTTGACCAATCAGAGACTACCTTAATTGCGCATCGCCATACGAGAAACGTATCGAGGGGCATTACTAACAAAAAATAACTTAATTGGATAAGATTAGATCACAATGAGCATGTTTATTTTTCCGCATTATCGTGTATTTTTTTTCATTGGATTATAAAAATATATAGCTATAGATAGATCCTTTTTTTTTAGTTCCATGTTCAATGTCGAAATAATCTCCATTACTGTATAAAACACCCATGTCGCATGTTTTGTCAATACTGTGCAGCCCTCACAGATACTTAGTCCTCACAATGTTATAGTTGTGAATAACTGACACTGAGGACAGTGTATTCATACACCGTGACTGTAAAATAAGTTTTGAGGGCTTGGAGTTATTATACAATTCATACTCTGGTCAGGTATGGATTCTCTGAGGACTGTGTATTTTCTTGTTTTTGTTTCATTGTGAAAAATAGACGTCACCAATTTACACAAACCTGTAGTGCAGAAGGATTTATTTATTTATTTTTGTAATGGCAAATAAAATGAGTTTGCATTTACAATACTTTAACCTATTAATTGTTCTGTATGTACTGTAACTGTGTAAATGCACAGGTACAGTCGTGTTACTAAGAATTGAATTTTATATGTATTTTTCTCTTCATGTGTACCAGGTTTCAACTGAAGCACAACCTGAAGACATAGCTGAAGACGTAGCTGTCACAGACCAAGTTGACCAGGTGACGAGATTTCTTTTTGAATATTGATGTTGAAATCAGTTTTCAGAAGCAAGACGTTAGGAGTGAAGAGTGTAGAGTAGATGCTAGGGCTGAACTATATAACTAACAAATATAATCACAACAATTTTTTATGCAATGTGTATTGCCAAGACGTTCAAAATATTGTATCCAACAATAAGCTTGTATGGGACTAAAATTCCTACAAGTCAACATTAAAAATATCTCAAATTGAAGATTTGTTGGCAGTTTGGTGATTTGGATTATGCACTGTAGTGATCTTTTGTTCCCATTAATTTATTTATGGTGGATTTTAGAGATGAACTCGCTATCAATTTTATTTTATTTTTTTAAACAGAAGTGTAAACATCAGGTAGTTAATTTACTTGTATCAAGCTTGGATAAATGTGCTTTATGTTTTGGACCTTTCGCTGCACTAGAATGGACTGGCATGATGGGTATTTTATCTTCTGTGTTATTTGTATCTGCAATGGATCTTTGTTTCACGCAACCAGAATTAATAGTGCAGGCATTTTCATTGAATGAATATAATTTAGTCAAGAGGATAAATTATGACCCATGTTTATACCTTTATCTTTAGTTGCAAGCAGCTAAATGTTGAGCAATTGTCTCAATCTTAACGACTGTCTGACTCGGTAAAATAGAAAAGTCTACTGTAACTGAAGGACTGTATCACACAATATCTGTTTTAGGGGCAATGCCATAGATTAAGCATATTAACTATCCCTCTTGTTAAATGCTTCATCTCATCTTTCGAATAAATGTGACTAGATTTATAATAATCTTTAGTATGTGCACAAACTTTAGGTTCTAAATGCTTTTCTAGTTTGCTCCAGCATCTGGCACATATCCCGTTTAAAAAAAATGCAAAACTGCTTGATGATGAAGACCTTTGGTAAATTAACTTTAGCACATTAGCCCATCAATGGCGGGAGCTACTTCTGCCGCGAGCGCTCGACACTTTTCTCAAGCTTCTACTTCGAGTGTAACATCACTAAGTAACAGCGAAGTAAAGCTAGTAAATATTTATGACCACCCGCCAAAATGAATTTTAACCCGCATATGGCAGGTTAATTTTAGAGCCACTGTATATATGCATAAGTATGTGTGCATCTACTGTATATATGGATATCATTGCTGTCCTGTGAAAAACACGTTTCCATTTTTAGGTCGCGGGCTGCTCTCCGGTAGCTCCTATGGTGGAAGTGTTTTTCACAGAACAGCGACAATATGTGTATGTATGTATGTATGTAATAATTGTTTTCGTTTAAAAAATTAGGTTGCTGATGTATCCAGTTCAAGTGAGGATTCGTTAGCAGAGGAATATGTTCCAGATTCTCACAGTACTTCGGACACTTCCTACATTGAACCTGTTTCAGAAATTCAGAAATCCGAAGGTATTTCAGGAATGAGCTATGAGAAAACTGCTCATCCTTTAAGATGAGGGGTAGTCATGTTTTAAAGAATAAAATGTTCAATGTTCACTGACTCTTTTGCATCTGGTTTCATGTCGAGCTTATCCATTACAAAGCTGTGTTTGACCTAGATAACCTGTTCACATAAGAAGCAGTTTTATTAACATACCAGTTTCAGTCTGTCCTAAAATTGTAAGTTGTAACATGAGCACCATGTTAAAACTTACAATTTTAGGACAGATCAGGTATGACTTTGCATTTCACAGTATTGTTATGCACAACAATGTGTCCTTATATCAGGTAAGTCATTACACATCAATGCCATTTTAGTTTGTGTAAAGTCAGAATGCCAGAACTTTCAAATCACTTCAGTGACATGGTTGCTGTGTGTTGTGTAAACTTTGTCCTTGTAATGTGAGTTGGTCCTCATAATTACCATTTTTGCAATGGGCGTGGCTTATTTAGGTCATTATCTATGTCCTCACAATTACGGATTTTTTCAGGTTTTTCTTTTTTTCGTGTGTTGAGTTTTTTCAAGTTTTGAAGTGAAATTCTCCTGGACAACCCCAAAAAAATTTTTTGGGTGCAAGTCCCATCTCTCTGGCATTAGCAGAAAGGGGTGTCCCTGTAATACACAATTAAACCGGTTTGGAAAAAATGTCCTCATAATACACAGAGGCAAGTATGTGTGTGTGTGTGTGTGTGTGTGTGTGTGTGTGTGTGTGTGTGTAAATGATGTCCGTGTAGCTTCGTAAACAAACACTCTCTGCTCAGTGGATTGATTGATTGATTGATTGATTGATATACATTTTCACCGCAGATGAACATGCCAATAATGAGCAACAAAAACATGCAAATTATTCATTAGTCATTTAAAACCGATCGGAATTCATTCATTTCTATCCGAATGGAATAAGAGATCATCTAAAGGTGAGTAGAATACATTATGGGACAGAATATGCCGCACTGTAAGAGGTTTAGATTGGGTTGCTGTAGAATGTGCCACTGGCATCCAAAGTTTCCTAATAAAAAGAAAGCATGGAGAGCTGTTGTAAATGAAGATGTTTATTGGTTTTGTGCACGAGCCAGGGGGGTTGCGGGGTATCTCTTAATGAGGTCTGATCTGAACAGGGAACTAAGGAAAACAGTGTTTTAGGGACTAATATGTTACGACAAATAAGACATTTGCGAAATAAGAATAATAAGATAACCTTTATTATTTTTATTTTACTGTGTTTTAAACATGAATACCTCAGCAGTTTCATTTATTTACCCTCTTTGCGATTTACATCATCCTTCCATCTGCTAGCCTGAGGAGGTTAGCTAGAGATGGAGGAAAGCACTCAATAAGTAAAAACTGGAAAAAAACAAAACAAATTGATCTGACGTACAGTGAGTCTTGAATGAGATTTTATGAATTTATTATTATTTATTTTCACTCAAGGACATAAAAACTAGGTCGAATTTGACAAAAAAAGGGACATTCGCCTATATTACAGAAAATGTCAATGTCTATACTATGCTACGTGGTTTTAAAAGCACATGGAATACAACAATTGCTACTTGCAGACATTGAGACCGTCAACTCTCACTTCATGTTGTGAGAGTCATAAGAACACGGTGACTTTTTGGACCCCACCTTGCACTCAAGACATGACATCTACCAGCCACCTCCATCTGGAACATGTTTGAGGTGTGTGTGCGCGTGTGACTGTGGACATGTGCATTGTGTTTGAAGTGGCAGGTGTGTCTTGTGTGTCCCATGTCAGTTTTATGTGGTATTTCCTCTGAGCGTTTGCTCCCTGGGATTTGGTGTGGGGAACTGTGAGTAGAAGCTCCTGTAATGATTTGGAGCAGCAATGTCAGCAGTTGGCCCATTAACGTTATAGAATGCATTTTCTAATGTATCATGTGCAGAATTTTTTTTTTTTTTTAATTTTAATTTATAACCATTTAGTTCCCACAGCGGAGAGCACACATTCTGATAATTGGTATACATTTGAGCATTTTTCTCCTCACACATTTGAGCCAGCTCGTCATTTTTTTCTTTGACATTTAACTGATGATCTTTCACAACAATGACAACCTAATAACACTTAAAAACTCATTTTAGGAAAATACTTCTACAGTATGAGTTCATATTCGGTGAGCATCAACTGAGTACCTGTGTGTTTTGCTTTTTATGGCTTCTTTGCGATAGCCTCAATATTGGGTGTTGAGGGAAGAAGGTGAGAAGAGGAAAACAAGAACATACATTGGAAGTTGTGTGAAGAAGGATAACTCACACTCAAAGCAGTAAAGCCCTTTTCACACTGCACTCGCTCACGGGGAAAGAATCACAAAGCAATGCGAAATTACCGGTTTCCAGCATGCCCATATTTGGTGCTGATGTTGCAACCTAGCAGGAAGTGGAACAGAGATTTTGCCACTGGTTAGAGTGCACCGCGACAAGATGTATATTTAATTGTTGCAAAAGAAAGACCTGACTTTGGTTCTTTTAAGAACGAGGAGGAGGACACAAGCAGCAGAGAAAAATTAATGGTTTGGCGGGAACATTAATAGTTTAATCATTCAGATAATTGTGAATAAGTCCGCCAAAATAAAGCTAAATCGCTACACCGGCTGCTTTCCAATTGGAGGCGCTCGTCTCATTTCACGGCAACGCCACTGTTGAATAGAACATTTTCCAATTCGGGGTTTCTCGCTGGCGCGCTATGCTGCCGAGCAACACTCCCTTCCGTGGTCCCCACCCATTATACACAACGAAAGGGTTTGATGATGGGGTTTGAACTTAAAGTCTGCTTTTTACGTATGATGTTTTTAACAATCAGAGTAGTTTTCCTTAAATCATTGCCTGTGCATTCAATGAAGATTGTAAACATTTTAACTCATTCACTGCCATAAATTCATTAACATTTTTTTTAAAAAAGATTATTAAAAATTAGGGCCGATTACATTTTGTAAATTGTAATTTATCGCATGACTTCACTAGTTAACTCACAATTAATCACAAATGTTTTATCTGTTCTAAATGTACAATAAAACAATTCTAGGTTTTCATACTCTTAACATAAGTGGGAAAAAAATGTTAAACTAATAGAAATAGTTCAAATGAATTTTTGATGTTTATAGCTGTCAATGGCAGTGAATGAGAATTTTTTTCCCCAAATTTGAACAAATTGGATGTCGAGCAGCATTCAAAACTCCATTCTGTTTGTCTAAGGCTGAACTTTAGCCACAAATTCCAACTAAATTCTCATGAGAACATTTTGCGTGTCATACAAGTCCATATATGTTTGCGAGAGCCGTTTGACTGCGCAGATGGCTTCTCGCATTCCCTCGCGTCCCCTTGCTTTCTGTTTTTCTGAGGGTTTTCTTTGTCAAAGCTGATGGATGACTGCAGTCTTTTGACTAAGCAAAAGACAGCAAGGACCCACACTCCGACACACCTTTAATCTCATTTGTTTGCTGTCTGCATGTGTTGAACAAAACGTGACTTTGATGAAAAAGGAAAGGGGTGGATAAGGTTAGAGGTCTTCACATTGTTTCTCTGTGTGAAATACATGCCTCACTGACACATAGACAACGTTTAGTTTCAATCATTCTGTTGAGGAAAACAAAAACACGGTTCTGACAATTACTTGGTGAAAAGATAAATAATGTAGAGGATGGATGAGGGTGGTCTGTGTTATTGCCAACTTTAGGAAGAGGGGAGAGACTGAGGACAATAATATTTGTCACCTTCTGCTGGTAATCCAACCACGCCCAACCTTTGACCACCTCCAGCCACAAATGCTGGCATGGCACAGGGCGTAGCGCGCTTTACCGACAATTGGCAGCAGTAGACGGTTATTTCTAGCCGAACGATCAATAAGGATGCATCGATAATGAATCTGCTTGAACTATGAGGGACCAGCAGTGCTTTAAGTCAAGCATCATCTACGAGTCCAGCACACGTTACCACAAATGATCAGTAACTACTGGTTCATTCATTGTTTTGCTTTTCTAAACACAGTTTACAGTGCTTGCATATAACAAGTCCAAGCAGAAAGTTTGAATTTGATTTTGAGAAAAGTCATCTCTTCCACTTCGTTTGGTGTTGTTACTAAACGGTTTCACTGGAAGAGTACTTGGAGCAAAGAGCGGAACTGGCAAGCAAGCCCCACGCAGCTGTGGAAGTGCTTCCATATTCATCTTTGATCATGTTCATCCATTACGACCATTTGACTGTCATGTGTGTGTGCTCTTGACTTATGAAGGGGGAACCACAGACCTGGGAGTACAAATGATTTGTGCCTATATTAAGTTAAGTTGGTCTTGACAGCTAACTGCTAACAGCTGTTAGCAACAAGCTAGCCAGGCAGCCAACAATACTGGATTCAACAAATTGATGTATAGTAGAAAGCTTCCGCTTTTATTCGAATCATTCCCAGCCTTTTCTCACTATATGTGTTGATGTTGATGTTTAAGATACTTGAAATACTTGTAGAAGAAGCCCAAGTCACCTCCTTTGACTTTTCCCCATGTGAAGGAGGAATAGCTCCTCTCGTCTCCAAGTCATTTGTTGTGGGCTATTTATATCTCTCAAAGAAAAAAAAAAAAGTTAGGTGTTATAAACCCTACTAGCATGTAAACCAACAAACAAACACTAATTGCTTTTTATTGCATGCTACTTCAATTGTATGGGGGGGGGGGGGGGGGGATATATTTATGTGACCATGCTTGCGAATTTCCACAGCATTTCTTCGATTATTGCCCGTCGCTCATGTCATGTGGTATTGATAAAGCCATGATAGAAATGATGTGTAACTTATGGCACCAAGATCCTGTTTCTGAAATCTAAAGACCACATTTTTCCATAAATATGGTTTCTTTCTTACATATGGGACACATTTGTCCCCATTCCCGCTGACTTCAACTTTATTTCTCTCAATTACTACGTCATTTTGGAAGCAGCACTGGTTCTGTCGTCAAGTGTCGGATAAGGTTGTACTGGAAAAGTACTTGTCGGCAAGGCAAGGCAGTTTTATTTATAGCACATTTCATGCACAAGGCAACTCAATGAGCTCTTCACACAAGCAAAGAAACAACACCTAAAATCATTGAGATAGCTTGTGATATTTTGTTCACATGGTTTGGTAAAAAAAAAAAATTAACACAGGAAAACCCTCAGATTTGTAAAACCTTGAGCCCAGCTACTCATCTAATGATTCAATGTCTATTTTCCAATTTTGGTAGCATTCATGTTAAAGCTACTGCTGTGGTGAAAGAAAATATTGAAAGGGAAAAAGATCTTTTTAACTTTCTTTATGGCCTCAATAAAACCCACCCAGATATATAAAACCGCAAAACCCAGAGTGTATAGAGCTCAGGCATATTTCTTTATTGTCAACATTTCATTCCACTGGAGGCCACACAGAGCTCAGTTCCTATTGTAGGGTTTGTTTCGTCTATGTCTCTAAAGTATCTTGTTTGACGAGAACAGAAGCTCAGCCATTTCTCTTGATACGATTATTTCACTAGACTTGCGAATAAATCATGATCATGAATGGTGACTGATTGACAAAATACGTTTGGTCAAGTCTTAATGGGGGAAACAGAATTTTTTTTTTAACTTGCGATATTTGCCATATAGACCCATCGTTATCTTCATTGAGAAACGGTGCTAAGCTAAAAGGGGTTTTGTAAATGCCGCTGAGGAGTTTCTATCATATTCCATCCAATAAAAATTCTTTGTTGGTCCTTTTTACCAACATGTGGTATCAATAAGGATCATCAAGAAATACCACTGTTCCCTTGGTAACACTGAAAATCAGCTTATCTGCATTTGGAGGACATCTACATTTCACTTTGTGTTTTGATAATACTGCACATGTGTCACGTGTAAGAGTGAGAAAGCAGATCTTAGCACCAGAAGTATATACAGTAAGTTTCTGTCATTGTGTTTCTGCATTTTGCAGACAGAATGTGCCAACTTTGTGCGCCTCCTGCAGCCATACAACCGCACTCACCTCCTGGCCTGCGGCACTGGAGCGTTCCATCCTATGTGCAGTTTCATCTATGTGGGCCACAGAGGAGAGGTAAGATACACTCACGGCTGTGTGCTGTATCCACATCATCACACAAAGCCAGCTACTGTATTTTTGCTGGACGGAACAGATCTACCATAAAGTAGCGTAGCTAAATGTAAACTTGAGTGTAGATGAATTATAAATCCAAAGTTGACTTTGTTCATGTTGTTGGTAGACTAATATTACTCATCACATATTACTCGCATCGTAAAGCCAGCATTAACTGTGCAGACAATATTTTCTGTAGCAGTTTAACTGTAAAAAATAAATGAATGAATACATGAATAAATTAATAAAAAAATACAAAAATACAAAAATACAAAAATACAAAATAAAATAAAAAATAAAATAAAAAATAAAATAAAAAATACAAAATAAATAAAAAAATATATAAAATAAACAACAAAATAAAAATAAAAAATTAAAAAATTTAATAAAACAGAATAAAAAAATAAAAATAATAAAAAAATAAGAAAATTAATTAAAGTTTAAAATAACTAATAAAATTGAAAAATAAAAAAATTAAATGGTCTATAGTGCATTAACCTTAAGATCACTACTCATATTCCTCTTTTATAAATACCCTATTTGAGGCAAACAAAAAACAAAGAAACGGTAAAGCATACTGCCAGAGTAATTTTTTTGCTTGATAAACTTACTCCCTCTTGATTGTGCTTTGAAGTTTTTAACTAGCTATCAGCCTTCTTAAATACGTTTTAATTGTCCTAAAGTAACCATGCTAACTTTTTTGCAAAGAGCCTTAGAAGATCACCAGCTTTTCCTCTCAAATCCAAACAAAAGACAAGAATGGATGAATGAGGGCCATTAATACGGTTGTGGACCTTGACATGAAATCCCAATGCGACACAGCGGGAGCCAGTCAAAGTGGGCACGAGGAGAGTGGAAAGTAGCTAAAGATCCGCAAATAGGAAATATAACATTGCGGTGGGAAAGTGCTCAACTTTTAGTGGTGTGTGTTTCAAGTGTGGATTTAGTTGCTACCCTCAATGTGTGTGTTCTTCCTTGGCGCCATATATTCGGCCGCATTCTCACTATGTCATCGTCACTGCATCCAAGCACTATGTCACCTCCGAGAGACATTCAAAGTCCACTTACAATAAAGTCAATTCTACTGTTACTGTTGCCAAATCCATGCTCAGATGTGAAGTTGGGCCAGTCCAGCTTCAAGCCTTGGGGGCACACGTAACACTGCAATTGTTGTTCTTGTGACTTATCCCAAAATACAATTTCTTCAGATTTTCTTTTTTAACTCATTCACTGCCATTGACGGCTATAAACGTCAAAAATTAATTTGAACTATTTCTATTAGTTTAACATTTTTTTCCACTTTTGTTAACAAGAGTATGAAAACCCAGATTTTTTTTATTGTACATTTAGAACAGATATGAAATTTGTGAATGATTGCGAGTTAACTAGTGAAGTCATGCGCTTAATTACGATTAAAAACTTTAATCGCCTGATGCCCCGAATTTTTATCTTTTTATTTTTTATTCATTCACTGCCATTGACGGCTATAAACGTCAAAATTTCAATTGAACTATTTCTATTAGTTTAAATATTTTTTCCCACTTACGTTGTTAACAAGAGTATGAAAACCTATAATTTTTTTATTGTACATTTAGAACAGATATAAAATTTGTGATCAATGGTGAGTTGAAGTCATGCGATCAATTACAGTAAAAAAAAATTATCGCCTCTTGCCACAAATTTTTTATCATCTTTTTTTTTATGAATTTATGCTAGTGAATGAGTTAAAAGCCTCCTACTGGCATTAAGGACATGCCCAATGTATTTGAAATCAATTTGTCCTTTCAACTCTTTGGCAACTGCGCTTGAATTACATGTTTACAACCAAGTTAACTGTCACTTTTTCAGGCCTGCGTTTGTTTAAAATAGCTTGCAAATGTGTTATCATGCGCAAATGCCGTTCGGTGTGGATGCATTTTTTGTTTGCTCTGAAGCACGCTTGAAATACCCACGTACACGTGCACTTAGCCTAGCAGCAGTTAAACTCAACATCAGGTAGTCGGTCAGAACACAGCCTCCCACGGGGAGTGGGCTCGTTTATTTAACCAGTCGTTAAATGGCGTAGAATACACACTCGAGTGTTTGCCTGACCTCTGGAGGGAGCTGAGGCTAGTAGCGTTCCGACTGGACCCTGGGTGGGATGAACTTTAGCCCCCAGGCGTTTCATCTCTGTTCGGGTCAGACTTACATGTACTGGTTGCGTCTTTCTCATGCCAACACTCTCTTTGCGGTGGCCCGACGTTGCACTCCTGCGATGCTGAAAGGCTGTTATGAAGTTAGCTTGTCAGCTAGATTCAGGTGACAGATTGTGGGCTAGCTTAAACATGGCCCCGTTGTACTTCTTTGTAGGTATGTTTATTGCTTTTCAAAGATAATAATTAGAGCTATAAGATTGATGACAGTGCCACAGTGTCCCAAGCCAGTCATACATGTGAAAATAAACAAATCCATAACAATCATGATGAACAATGATAAAGACGAACACACACTCATCCTAAATAATGCGTTGTGTATACAGTATTTATGCCCTACATTAATTATTCTTTATTCCATCCCATATAGATATTCGCTTGATTTTGTCAGATTGTCAGTCTAACTCACGTAAAAAAAAAAAATTAAATTCTGTCTAGTATTCTGTCTTTCATTCCAAAAGACAGCAATGTTTATACAAGCGTTGAAAGATTAAATTAGAGAAAGAGCTTCCAGCACTTTTACTGGAGTGAAATTTTAGAAGGCAGACAGTGTGCTATTGTTTGACTGGGAACGCAACAAAATGTCAATGTCATAATGTATACAATCCAAATGTTTGACTTTTACTGATTTTTTTTCTTTTTTAATCAGGTGTACAGGTTTGGACTTCTCACAGTTCTACTTCAGGGCATCAGATTATGTCCATAATGTGCATAGTGACTGTGTGTGTCAGCAATCACTGATACTGGTGGTCCCTGATATGCTGTGCTTAGCAAAGATGAAAATAGCACTTTTATTTAGGTCCTCAGCACTTGAGTGTGTTTGTCTTGGCGGGGCTTGTCCAAATGTAATCAGCTGCACCATTTGCCTGCATGACAGTGATGATATGACACACACTCACACACCAATAATAATTTTTGAGGACCATGAGAATACATTTTGAAAGGAGAGGAGCTGTATTTGCAGTTTTTATGTCAGCCCATGTTTGCATGTATTTTCTTGTCAAGTTCATTGCGAATACGAAGATAGCCCCAAATGTTTGTTGTCTTTTATTGGCACCCTTTGTTTACATCATGACCATTCTTTTCTGTGTTGAATTCATCGACATGTTCCATTGTGTCGCTCCGCAGTGAGGTTTTACATAGTTGGCGCAGCGGCCACAATCCCGCCGACACATTTTGCGCCGTAAGCCAGATCACGATCTGTCCGTCCATACCGTTCTGTGGTGAGCTGAACTGGTTGAATTGTGGCTGTATGCCGCATTCCAGAAAAGTGAATCAGTGTACTCCAACTTTGCCAAGATGTAGTAATCACTCATCGTGCAACAATGGTGACGCCCACGGGGAATGCAGCGCGAATCCGAGTATATTTGACATTTGGGACATGTGAAAGTGAAAATACTTTTAACACATTTAGCTCATCAACTAGAGGACGGTTTTTCTCCATATAATTTACTAAATGTGCTTGAATGGGGTAATTGTCCTATTATTGTTATAGGACAGCCTTCAATGTCATCGTGTGCCCTGGGATCACTCCAGAGTGGAAGACTCGCCCTGCTACTCACAATAGTCCATTGTCTGTTCAATGAAGGGACGGCGAGACACTCGCAGTTCACTTGGAGGACACGTCACTTAATAACGTGGACTTGTATCAAACATGAGGGCTGGACGCATTTCCTGTCACCATCTTTTTTTCTTTCTTCCTGGAAAACTGGAATACATTGGACTTGAAATGGATCACGCCTCGACAGCACAAATGACAACCGTGATGAGCGGGAACAGACATTTTGTCTAAAATCATACCATGCCAAGATGTTTGTCATTTAATTCCAACTAGATAGTGGTTGAAGAACAAACGCGTAATATCGTATGAGACACACCACAGTTGGAAAGATGATTTAAAACTGTAATTTAACAACTTTGTCAGCTGAGTGGGTAATTCCCTGAAATTCTCCCCCTGCTTCAGCATGCGCTTGCAATTGAATTGAATTTATTATTATTATTTCTTTAACCAACAAATCAGGGCTACTCCACTCAACGGTGCTTTCAGCTACAGTACAACCACTTAAGGCTTGACCTTTTGGAATTATTGGGAAAACAATCATCTTTAGAGGTCGAACCCTTAGCAATAGGATTAACTGTGCATGGGTTTTGCTTTGTTGCTATTTGTGGATGTTTAAAGTGCCACGAGACAACAAGAAGACACGACATGGTACGTGAAGTAAACAGATTCATATCAGTAAGAAATAAAACTCCAGCTTCACCATACGCATTGCGAAGAAAAAGTCAGTTAAACATGAGGTTTTGCGATGGCGACAGACTGACACCCAAATGGATTTCTGTTTACGTTATAGACAAAATGCTTTTAAATATAAATAAATCAGGAAGTTAACTCATGCTCTGGAATGGATTTTGTCCGACCTCAGAGGTTTTCCTGTACTACTTTAAAATGCAGGAGACTAATCCAGAAAACATCTGATGGGATTCATTATGGTTGGGTGCAACTCTGCTTTTCTAGTTCTGACGTTGTCTCTTCAAATCTAAAACATTTGAGCAGTTTGAGGTGGTTTGCTTTTTATGGCATTTTACAGTCAGATAAATAAAAATAAATAAATAAATAAACGACATTTTTTGACAGCAGAATCTTAAAGAAGAATCTTTTACAAATACACAGCTTGGTCAGTCACAAGAAACATGATGGCCATATTTACTGCCTCAGTTCACTGTGAAAGTATATTGACAGAATATTAATGGCCCTGATGCAATCTGCTTTAACATACATTATCAGCTGTTGTTTTTGGTTGATGCTCTTTTTATTTTTATTTTTATTCTTTGACCTCATCCACTCCTCAGTAAAAAAATAAAAAATCTTCATTGGGAAACGGGTGGGAAACTCGTCTGAACTCTGGCAGCTACACTGATCCCACACTTCCTTCTTTCTCAGACGGCATCTTCGTTCTCAGACAGACAAACAGACAGACAGAAGAGTTCATAGGAGGGGCAGAAAGACCCAAAAGAGTGGAAACAAATAAGAGCCAATCCTCCCTTTGTGCACATTGGAACACAGAGGCAGAGGAATATATTCTTTTGAAGAGATTAAGTCTGATCAACGGCTTTGTTTCCATGGACAGCAGTATGCTAGCCATTCAGTTTTGTTAAATAAAACTGTACTGTACAACCATATAGCTACAAAAGAACACCATAAAAAAAAATTCCCTTTACACCTTAACCCATTCACTGCCAATGACGACTATAGACGTCAAAAATTCTTTTGAACTATTTCTATTAGTTAAAAAAAAGTTTCCCCACTTTTGTCCAGAGTATGACAACCTAGAATTTTTTTTGGTGTACATTTAGAACAGATGTAAAATTTGTGATTAATCATGAGTTAAGTATTGAAGTCATACAATTAATTACAATTAAAAAATTGAATCGCCTGATGCGATTAAAAAAAAGGTTAAAATTACAAATTAGGAGCGTCAGGCGATTACCATTTTGAATCGTAATTAATTGCATGACTTCACTAGTTAACTCACGATTAATCACAAATTTTATATCTGTTCTAAATGTACAAAGTGGGAAAAAAAAGTTAAACTAATAGAAATAGAAAGGAATTTTTGACGTCTATAGCCATCAATGACAGTGAATAAGTTAACATTCCAAATATATCCCGTAGTGCATGACATTCCATGATATGATTATATAAGGACCAATAAGAATTGACCAATTCAACATTGTGTTTGTATCTCCCACAGCATGTCTTCACTATGGACCCTAAGAATGTGGAGAATGGACGAGGGAGGGTCCCGCATGACCCCAACCTTCCTTTTGCTAGCACATTCAGTGGTATGTCCATCTTTTTTTGCTCACCGTATGGCCTTGATGCCAAGTTGTACACAGAGATGGTGATTTCTTTTGCGTGATTTTAAAGACGTATTTTTCCTTTCATTTTGATCCAAAGCTATTGACTTTCGAGTTTCCACTGGATTCAGCGCAACTGTTCTGCACGCTTGATTTTGGGATGTTTGTAAGAAAACCCACATTTATGTAGGCTGTATGCCACATTCTTCACGGAGATGCAAATGAGTAGAAATTGGCCAAACAGTTATTTGTAAGAACTGTTGGTGAATGAAGTCCATTGTTGGAAGAGGATGTAGGTTTTTGGAACGCTAATGGCGGGGGAAAGCTTACTCAGCACTAAAGTACATTTAACATGACCACAGGGCTCTTGCTGTTTGGGATCCTCTTACATTTACGAAATATTGTGAGTCTGTCTTCTCTCCGAGCTGCATGTGGGCGAGGAGAAGTGTACATGTGTTTTCCAGGTCGACGTGATTTATTAGGGTAACATCTGCAGGTTTGTGTATTCTTGATTATATAAATGGGATTCATCTTTTTGGCCACGTTTTCCTACTAGCTGGGATTTTGTGCTCTGCTTTATAAATGAGGCCCATGTAGTGGATTTCTCTGGAGGGTAATCCCTCAGTGGTTTTTCAAGTGGCTCAGTCCCAGTCTGGTTCTCCAATGACTAGCCTTTGACCCAGATGTCTTTTAGAAATCCAATCATCAACCTGCTGGCTGGCCTCCGATGGGCCAACTTCCAGTCCTTGATGGCCTGTTTACACTGAGCTGACAAATTTACATTGTACTTCTCTTGAGTTAAACGACATGGATCCCATTTGACAAGTTTAAGGATAATCTCTTTACAGTACAATAAAGGACTTTCAAATAGTATATAAATGCAACACCTTGGTCTCTGTAATGATTGTAATTAGAATTTCGAAAAGTTGGACTAACACAATCTCATGACAAGTTTGAGAATCAAAATTGTCTCGCATGGATACGCAATGATCAAACTGTCTGGACTGCGTTTTGAGCTCATTTCCAGTCTGTGACATTTCACGCCACTACTGCATATAAAACTAAATACAACTAAAATAAATAATTAACTTTTATTTTGAAAACAAAGAATATAAAATCACAAATCATGTCTGCCCTTTTCACATTGTAATTTGTCAAATGTCAACACCAACCAAAATGAATCTCTCATGCATGCAAGACACCATGAAATGTCCTTAAAATAACAAAGACAACATTAAAAAAAAAAAAAAAAAACTTTAATTAACAGCATTTTACAGTTGACTTTCAGACATGAACGCAAAATAGTGGTCTTTTGCATTTTACTGAGTCTACATTGTGCAAAGGATTTAAAATACCACTATATAGTCATCATTGAAGGTTTTTGTTAAGAAATATTTTGGATTTTTTTTTTCTAATGAATTTTTCAAATATGTTTTTAAGTTTGCTGCTCATCTGTTTAGACAGGGGTGTCAAACCTATAGCCCGCAAAGGGGTTTCATCCAACTTGATCATCTGAGATTATTTTGTAAAAAAAAAACGGTAATATCAGACCATTTAATCAGCCAGCCACAAGCAAAACATATACATGTGTAATTCCATTATTATTTGTCATTATTTTACACATAACATAAAGGTAAGGTTTGTTTAAAAAAATAAAAAATAATTAAAACAGACCAACTCAAACATAAACATGCTAAATACGACACACATTCAACTACTGGTAACACAAACACATAAAACGTTATTAACTGCGTCACACAATGCATTCTGGGAACAATATATATGCAGGTAGATATAACACGCCTGAAACCCTCGGTCTATTTGCATTTGTGTTATTTTTTTGGAACAATATATTCCCAGTTTAGTCCTGCAATTTAAGGCTTGCCCTTAAATAGCAAAAATCTGTGTATAATTGACGCCAATTGTTTTGAAGTTATATATCATGATTTCATCGATTCGACCCACTTGGTAATATATTTTCCTCCTGAGCTAATATGAGTTTGACACCTGTGCTTTAAACAAAGAATTTGATTGACTGTAAACAAACAGAAGAAGTCTCGAAGCCCGTTTTGGGGTTGTTGTTTTTTGCTTCCGCCTTTTCATCTTCTGACGATGTAGTGACACACAAACAGAGCTGTTTCTCACGCTGTGTTACTAAAGGCTTCTAATTCTCCAGACATGATCGCTTAGGATATTTCTGTATTTTATTTCTTCTTTCCCCCCCGAGTTGTGTAAAGTGAGTCTGGCTTGCATGGTCTCAGTAGAGGATGCACACTCAAAAGTATGTTAAAGGGTGGGCTTTGGAGGTCTCTCGCAGTTAAGCTCCCTATCGGATGTGTTTCCTTCCATAGCTCTATGTCATAAGCCTGGACCACAATGTTGAAATGTCACCAACGATTTCCTCATTGTGGTCGATTTCTTCCTCTTGACTGTTTGCCTTTGTTTCACTCCTTTCCTCTCTTTGTAGGCGGGGAGTTATTTACAGGACTGACAGCAGATTTCTTGGGAAGAGACTCTGTGATCTTCAGAAGTATGGGAGGTCGCTCCACCATGAGGACGGAGACTGACCATAAAATCCTTCATGGTAATGTTTTATCAGTCTGTCTTTTATTGCAGCAATGGAAAACGCAAGCTTTCAACAAGACTTTGACAATTCTTCATCTATGAAAAAAAAAGAGTGAATATCTAATTACAAGCTACAATCTGATCTGACGGCATTTGATAGATATTTTTGATTTCTCGCCATTTCTCAGCTACACCAATTAAATATGATTCATGAAAAAAATAGCACAACAGGGACTTAGCCAAAAGTCAAACAACAACAACAAATGTGTAGAAGAAGAATGAAAACGATGCAAATCAGCAAGATACTGAACCCTAATTTGTTCCCAGTGGACCTGACAGTGCCTTGCATGGCAGCAGCATCCCATTGGTGCATGAATGTGATCAAATGCTATATAAGGACACTCCATTAAAAAATACTGTCCAAACCATGCACAAACAAACAATTTGGCAAACGGTTGTTATTAATACATAGGATACATGTATTAGCCGGTCCCCCCATTATTTAATGCCACCGCATCCCTTAATAAAGAATTATTTGCACCCCCACAAGAGTAATATTTCATTTGCTGATGGGATGAGAGCAAAAGACAAACAGGCAAGTTAGTTAACAAATGTTTTATTATGAATTGTATTTCGTCTCTCTTTATTTTCCCAAATCACAAAGGAAACAAAACAATGTAATTTTTGAAAATAGAGCCTTGTGACCCAATCCCAAAAACAAATCCCTAAACTCTTGTTATGAACCCTTTCTCTAGACCCAAAGTTTGTGGCAGCGCACCTCATCCCAGACAACGACGACAGAGACGATGACAAAGTGTATTTCTTCTTCACTGAGAAGGCGACAGAGGCGGGAGACAGGGAGGAGGCCATTCACACACGCGTTGGACGAGTGTGTGCGGTGAGTTTTTCCCATTACAAAATTCCTCCGTGAATAGCAAAAAAATGTATGCCACCCTAAAAAAATTTTTTAAATTGCCTATACTAACTCAACTATAAATATACCACAATGATCTCCAAAAGTTAAAGACGCAGTGTATAATAAGTGACCACTCGATGTCGCTTTAGCATAGAATGCAGCCGAAATGCATGCATTTAGAAGCAAGCACGCACACTACGGTGGCTCAGAGAGACCACACTTTGCAATCCTACCATCCCGGCGAGCGACGACAAAATACAGAGCAAGACGGATTTAGCCGGAGCAGCTAAAAAAAGCGACTAGCGGGAGTTAGTCGGAGCCATAGGCCGGTGTGGCTAACAAGAGCGGCTAGCGGGTGAAGCTAGTTAAAGAAACAGAAAGAAAGAAAAAAAGCTAATAAAAGCATCCGAGAGCCATTCGGTCCGTTTGATGCAAGCACCACCAGGACTAACTACATTCGTGAAGTTGTCGTTTGGGCAAAGATGGCAGCCTCTATAAAATCAGACTACAGCCATGTAAAATAATTTGTGATTACTAGACTTGAGATTATATTTAAAAAAATGTTTATGCAATACATCATATTTCTTTGTATACTATTGACATAAATAGTTGATTTTTAAAATGAATGAATCATTAGTTCACATGTTTTTTTCTGGCTCAAATTGAGGCAGAGGTGATGGGTGACTACCGATACCGTCTTATTCTAAGGTATCGGTACTCACGACGGTGACCGATACCATTATCGGCCACCATCCTGCGGCCGTTTTACGATCAGGGACAAGAAATGAGAAATTATATGAATACAAAGTTGCCATTAACTTCATACAATTTTATGAAAAAATTATATATAGGTCTTTCTTTACAGTCATCTGTCATTTATGCGTGGGGATTTTTATTTACTAGTGGTATCGGTATTTGGTATCAGTAGCAGTGACTACTCAAGAGTTGCATATTGATTGGGAAAAAAGTGGTATCGAACATCCCTAATCCTGACCATGCAGTTATTATGTAAATTCACTTTCATTTTTTACAGGCAACATATAATAATTCTATGTTTCAATAATAATAATAATAGTTCCAATAAAAATATGACTATTGTCATGTTTAAGTATTCATTCATTATCAGTCACTTAGGCTGGAGCTGGCGAGCAAAAAAAAAGTGGAGGTGGCCGCCTCTGAATTTAGTACACAGAAAAAACCCCGAGTTCACCACTAAATGGCGCAATGGATCATTGACTGTGCCTTGAAATGTCATTTTCAACTCATAAAATATCATTACCCTTAAAAATAAGTAACTTGCAGATGTTTTGATTTAAGAAACAACAACAAAACAGTCAGAAGTGTGTGTGTGTCTCTTTCCCACATAATTGTTTGGAACCAAACCATCTGCCTTGTGTGTTTAGGGTAAAGTAAAGAAGACCCGGTGGTCAGGTGTACACAGCCTAATCTAGCCCTTAGGAACAAAACATCTGCAAGGGAAGTGATTTTTGAATTGTAAACTCGAAGCCAGGATCACTTTTTTGGGCTTTCTTATTTCCTGGTTGATCCCAGTTGGGGCCTCAAATTTCAAATGTTAGCCAAAACCTCCCTTGTGATATACAGTGTAGTGTCACGCTCATGCATAGAAACAGACACATGATGATCAAGAGAACTCTAGAGAGAGCAATTGGTTACAGGGCCAGAAAAGCAAACTCTCTTGTGAGCTTTCAAATGTTGACATTTCCCTAAAGGGAACTAGAAACCTTTAAAGTATTTACAACAAAATGAAGTCATTCTCCTTCCAAAGCACACACAGCTGTCACATTTCACATCCACAATCGCCATACGCTCTGCGGGATCTTTTACATTCTTTCACGCTACATGCGACGCACACAAATATATAGGTACGCAAACTGGAAAACAAATGAAAATATACACACACAGTGGCAGCAATACCTTGGAGACTGGGCAAGAAGAACTTCCAGTCCAGCTGACTTGATCAGACTCCAAATGCGTATTTCTTCTTGTGTGTTCTTTCGCTCTAAAGTTAGTGATGGGAAAATGAAGCTTCGCGAAGCACTTGCGATTTATTTATTTATTTACTCCTCTAGATGGTGCTCTTGGTTTAAATGTAGATCAAAGGACATGCCGATTTTCCTGCACAGTGGCGATCATTGCAT
Source organism: Leptonotus elevatus (assembly GCF_054856555.1). Classification (NCBI taxonomy): domain Eukaryota; kingdom Metazoa; phylum Chordata; class Actinopteri; order Syngnathiformes; family Syngnathidae; genus Leptonotus; species Leptonotus elevatus. Next base: position 26,760,936 of record NC_141240.1, read on the forward strand.
GTCTGTACATGCCTTGATATAGAACGACTGGAAATTCCTTGGCCACTGTGGCAATGATACTCCCTCTCTCAACTTGACTAGTTGAGTCTTGTTAAGGGTTCGTTGAGTCTTTTCTCACCCATGTGAAATTGTTGGAGCTTCTCCAATTCAATTGTGTTTGATTAGTTCATAGATTCTGTGTCTGCTTTTTTGTTGATGGCAGAATGATGTCGGAGGCCAGAGAGTGCTGGTGAATAAGTGGAGCACCTTTGTCAAAGCCAGACTGGTTTGTTCTGTCCCGGGACCTCATGGTATTGATACGCACTTCAACCAACTGGGTCAGTCGCACCTTACTTACCAAGTGACCGACTGCACGAGCTTCAATCCATCCCTAACTTACTAACTTTTTTCTTTTGAACTAAACAGAGGATGTTTTCTTGCTGAGGACCAAGGATGAGAGGAATCCAGATATTTATGCAATCTTTAGCACAATCAGGTACATTACATGAAATGTTCTAAACATTTTGATTTTGACATTGATTTCCCTGACATTCCCATCACTCTCACACAATACATTTTCAAGTTTCTGCTTTCTACTTTAAGAAGATTTTTTTCTCTCTCTCTCTCTCTCTCTCTCTCTCTCTCTCTCTCTCTCTCTCTCTCTCTCTCTCTCTCTCTCTCTCTCTCTCTCTCTCTCCTCGCCAGTAATGTATTCCAGGGTTTTGCGGTATGTGTTTATCGCATGGCTGATATCAGAGAGGCATTTAACGGGCCATTTGCTCATAAAGAGGGTCCAGATTACCAGTGGGGTGCCTACGAAGGCCGGGTCCCTTACCCCAGACCGGGAGTGGTAAGTAACTCAACGACCATTTTTGGAATAAACATGATTACAAAACGTGCCAAATTAGCTTTGTAGATGATGTTTTAAATGCTTAAATGTTGTTGTTTTTTGACCCACTTGAGCCCCTAGATGTCTTACTTACACAACAGAATATAAACACAAGAAGCAATCGCTCATTACTTTCTCATTACTTAGAGTGTAAAAAAATAACTATTGAATCATCAGTATAAAAAACATTTTCATTCCGCACATTTACTGGCATTGTGCCCCCAACACATTTAGCAGTCGACATGTAAAAGTTAGCTCTTGTGTAAGCATTACATTTGTATAAAGGGACACTCACTCGGGCCCACTGTGGAGAAGTGCAGAGTGGGTGGCGGGTGGTTATGCAACATTGCAAATGAGGTGTAGAAAGGTTTGATACGGGTAAAGTAAACTTACATCGTGCAGCTGTGATCGTTGCGTGTATGCTCCAGGGCCTTTCAACCACATCGCTGTCATTTCAATTCCAACACATAAACACAACTACTCACAATCACATGGCACCTCATTTGCAGTCAGTCGGAACTGATTGAAATATGATATGGCATAGTTGCAGATGCACCAGTGGATTCACTTTGCAGGCAAACAAAGTGTCTAAGGACCGAGGAGTGAGATGATCTGTTTTACACAAAATTCCTGTCATTTCAGTAACCATTTGTTGTGGTTTTAAACAGCAGCAAAGCATCCCATGATCAGATTGTTGATTGTGTGACAGCTGAGTTGTTGTTTTTCTTTCGAATTAGGCTATTACACATTTGCCACACTAAAAGAGAATTATTTATTAGTGACAGCATGAAGTAGTGATGTTTATAGATCTTGATAAGTAAGTACAAGTAAGATTAATAGTTATTAAAACTGCTCTAGAATTATTAGCCATGACAGACAAAGACTGTTATGTTTGACAAAATTGGATAATAATGAAGTTGAATGCGAAGGTCTTGTTGAATCAAAGTTGTCTGTGCACCGGAACATGTTCAGAGTGCATTGAGATACATCCAAGATAAACACGGCGAGTTAATCAAAGTTTTCTGGAATGAAAACAAACCGGAATGTGGGCCGTCTGCTTTTCATCCCTGCTGGCTTTTGACAGCCGAATAAGGAGAGATGATGGACGTGCCTCAGCCTCAAGCCGAAATCTTTCAGGATAAAAAAAATCAAACAGAGGAGAAGACAGCATTTCTGGCTTTTGCCAATGCAATGTCAGCAATGGCTCTTTAAAAAAATACCCTTATTTTTGCTGACATATTTTGGTTTTAAAAAACAGTTTGCACACAATGATTTTTGATAGTGAATGCATCCATCCATCTACCAAGACATTTTCTATACTGGGTCAAGGGTAGCTTGAGCCTATCCCAGCTGACTTCAGGAAAAATTAAAACAACTGTACACCCTGGACTGATTGCCTTTCAATCAGAAGGCCACATGCTGTCATAAGATTTTTTAAAGCGCTGCAATGGACCACACTGTAAGAACCTGAGCTCGTTGGAATCATTGCGGTATTCTTGCCTCTCTTGTGTTCGTTCAGTGTCCCAGTAAAATCACCAACCAGCCGGGCAGGGAGTTTGGCAGCACCAAAGACTTCCCCGACTACGTGCTCCAGTTTGCCCGCAGCCACCCTCTGATGTGGCGACCGGTACAGCCCGCATTACGCCAGCCTGTGCTCGCCAAGGCCAACGTTCCTTACAGGCTCAAACAAATCGTGGTGGACCGCGTTGAGGCAGAGGACGGGCAGTATGACGTCATGTTCATCAGCACGGGTAAATGAACGCGTTTGCTCTTTTCCAGCTGGCCATTAATCTTTTTATTGAATGAAGAAATTGGACCAGAGCAAAATGAGATCCAGAACTTGAAGGATGTGTTTGCTTCTCTTGAAGACGTCGGTACGGTCTTGAAGGTCATCGCTCTTCACGGAGGAAACAGCCTGGAAATGGAAGAAGTCACATTGGAAGAGCTGCAAGTTTTTAAAGTGTGTTTGATTTCAATTTTGTCCCGTTATTATCCTCCCAAAATGCCACATTGTTTCTGAAGCATTCTTTACCGTCATCATTGCAGGTGCCAACCTCAATTACATCAATGGATATATCAGTCAAAAGAGTAAGTTCACATCTGTGTTTCATCAAGTCTCCTCAACTTCTAATTTAGTCGGAAACTTCTCAGGTTGGATTTCAGAACTAATCCATTCCAAGGTCAAAACGTCCTTAACATAAAGCCTTTAATAACTAAATAAGTTATATAAATACGTTAGCTGTTGATTGCACATGATTCTATTTTTCTCTTAACTATTTTTGTTGTGGATGATCTGTCTGGAATAAGTGCTGCAAAAAGCCAAAGAGCAAAACAGTTCATCATTTTATGCTCACCAACTCTTGGTCACCCAATAAATATGTCAACTACCGTATTTTCCGCACTATAAGGCACACCTAAAAACCTTTAATTTTCTCAAAAACCGACAGTGCGCCTTATAATCCGATGTGCTTTATATGTGGATCAATATTGGTAAGTAAACTCCATATAGTGGATGCTTAACGCAACCCCAGCCGCTAGTATCCTTCTATTCTATGTGCCTTATAACGAGGTGCGCCTTATATATGGAAAACGTTTTTCAATAGGGCATTCGTTGAAGGCGCGCCTTATAATCCGATGCGCTTTATGCTTAGTGTATAAAATCATCCAAGAAATCTCAAACAAACAGCCCAATTACGGGGCCCGATGCTGACATTGTCGCTCCCTTCCTCTGTTCATCAGCAAGCCCTGTTTGTGGGCTCCCCGGCCGGCGTGGCTCAAGTGAAGCTTCATCGCTGCGAGACCTACGGGAAGGCTTGCGCCGAGTGCTGCCTGGCCCGAGACCCTTACTGCGCCTGGGATGGCTCGTCCTGCGCTCGCTACATCCCCAACAGTAAACGTCGCTTCCGAAGGCAGGACATAAGGCACGGGAACCCGGTGCTGCAATGTCTGGACCAGAATTTTAGTGGTAAATGTGACTTTGGCTATAGTGACATGAAAAAAATAAGATATTTACAAAAATGTGAGGTATGCACTCACTTTTGTGAGGTAGGGTACACACTGTTAACACGAATAAATTAGCAGGACTAAAAATAAAAAATAAGGTGATTACAGCAACTCAATTATTCTCAGTTACTAACTTATCAATGTTAGTTTTAAAACTACTGGATTAAGTTAACAGAAGTCCAAACCATGTATCCTCGTGAAGGTCGTGGGAATGCTGGAGCCCATCCCAGCTATCTTCAGGAAGTAGGCAGGGTACACCCTCAACTGGTTGCCAGCCAATCGCAGGGTACACACAGACAAACAACCTGGGGACAATTCAGAGTGTTCAATTAACCTACCATGCATATTTTTCGGAATGTGGGAGGAAGCTGGAGTACCCGGAGAAAACCCGCGCAGGAACAGTTTTTAGGTTATCCATACCCAAGAACTAGTATAGTTCAATTTAATCCAAAATTATTTGTTTAAGTTACTCATAAAAGCATACAAAGTTACTCTAACTTGAAAAAAATTAAAAGGTTTTTATAAACTTTGAGTACTGTGTACTTAATCTATTTAATTATTTTGAACGTTTGAGTTTACAGTGTTAAGACTCCTGGGAACTTTTTTTTTCTGAAAAGCATGTACAAAATACGGACTAGTGGGCTACAGCAGCATGTTTGTTATTGCTAAATACGACCACACATTCACACACACACACCCCCACACACACACACACCCACACACACACACACTGCCTATTTTCCTTCCTTTAACAAAATGTCCAATGTTTATGCCTGGAATCAGAGGACCTGGAGGATATGGAGGACCGGGTGGTGTACGGCGCTGAGAACAACAGCACTTTTCTGGAATGTGTTCCCCGCTCCCCACAAGCTTCTGTCATCTGGTTGGTCCAGCGTGACGACCGCAAGGAAGAGGTGGGACAAATGTTGTTCATGTAGCATTACGGCGTGCTGTTGACTGTATAGCCATCGGTATACAGAGGAAAGAAAACATATGTGGTCATTCGCAAACAATTCCCCTTTCCGAATTTAGCATTGTTTTTGAATCTCTTCATTAAATTGATTTTTTTCAGGCGTATGCTTGGATATATTTTTTTTACTTTTATACATTGCAGCCCCAAGACGCTAATACACAACATTTTGACCTACTTTGATAGGAAAATAAATGTCAGCCCTTGACAAAGTGGCGTTCGAGTTAATATCATATGATGGCAGGAAGGAAGAGGTGCAAAGGGGTGCCGAGATTCGGGGGTGGCGTGTAATTTCTGGCAAGTGCTTGCCTTTAAATCTGAGATGGGTGTACAACGTCGCCACGTGCTTGCCTTGACACATGGGTGAAATTGAGCAATTATATTTGAAAGCAGAATTCTCTTTTAATAAACAATGTCTCGTTTGAGACTATTGACCGCATGCCATGAAGAGTTAAAATCACCGTAACGGCGGCGGCAGTGCTTAGAACATGATATGGCCACGCCCACAGCGATCATTCAAAAGCGAGCGCCTCAGTCAGCCGTTTGAGGTATTAGCACCCCTCTCAGTTTCCCCGCAAATAAACACTGGGCCGCTGACAAGGCTGCTGTATTTGTGTTGGCACCACCGGACAGTCGTAGGAGCAAAAGTATGGAATACGAGCTAGGGGGACATACGAGAGAGAAGAATGAGGTACGAATGAAAAGACCACAAGAATGACTTGGTGTTGAGGTATGGAGAGTGTGAGAATAAAGGAATATAAACACTGACAAATTGAATGGCAGATTTGAGCTGAGAAAGATCATCTGTTGTTATCATCAGAAAAATGTTCTGTGACCAGCCAATGATTGTCAAGACTGAAAAGTCAGCCAATGAGGATACAGAATTGCAATGTCCAGATAGAACAGTGGAAGACGATAAACCCTGACAATATCAAAACCTCTCCTTCATTCTCAGGTCAAGATGGACGACCGGGTGATGTCGACAGAGCAGGGCCTCCTCTTCCGTCACCTCCTCAACCAAGATGCCGGCATCTACATCTGCCGCTCCAGAGAGCACGGCTTCACCCAAACCCTGGCCCGACTCACCCTTGAAGTCCTCCAGGGCGACACCTTGGATGAGTTGATGGCAGGGGACAACACCGGCCTTTCGGACCTACTCAAAGACAGATCGGCCGGCGGATACAGGAACTGGATGCCTTGCAGCTCACACAACAGGTTGAGTCCCATCAGCCAGTCGCGTATGTGGTTCAAGGATATCATGCAGACCGTCGGCCCGTCCAACCTGCCCCACGTGGAGGAGTACTGCGAGAGGATGTGGTGTAACGAGAAGCTGAGGAGGAAGCACAAGAGCATGGTGGAGAAGTATCGGCAGGCCCAGGAGAGCGCCAGGAAGGCCCGTAGCAAGAGTTCTGGCGAGCGGAACCGGACGCCGCGGGACCTACGCGCTCGCCAGGAGTGATGGAGAAAACTTGTGGGGAACTCAAAGAGAAAATTAAGACAACTGGGGACAGTAGGACCAGCATAGCTGGAGCTGGATTTGTGAAAAAGTTGATGGTAGATTGGTGGATGCTCGGTTGGGATTATCACCCCCCCCCCCCCCCCCAAAAAAAAAAAAACGTTAGGGTGCTTATCTGGACTCTGGAGGAATGACCTGGCCGCAACATGATGAAATGGAGGCAATGTTTCAAATACACTTGCATGATGTCTGTAAGGAAGGACTTAAAATTTAGCACGCATCAGAAGTCAGTGATGGACAAAACCTTTTTTTTTTGTATGCTATACAGTACGTGCCAGGTACGGGTCTTGGTTCATTGACCAAGACCCGTTTCAACAGTGCACATCATATTCATGAGTCTTAAGTGGACAATATATACTGTACAGATAATGTATGTCAACATATACAGTAGGTTGGTAACATTGGACTGTTCCACTATATCTATAGGCCAAGCCCTTGCATTGTTACTTCACTTCCCAGTCCAGTTCTGTTTAAGTTCAGCACCATCTTTAACCACTTGAACCCAAATCACTGACATCATTAGCTCCACTAGCTAATACTGAAAGCCACATCGAAACGACATGTTGATGGTTCAACAGATTATGAGCACATTGCTTTGTTTTCACTGCTGAGCACTGAACTTTCCTTTCAATTACAGTTGAAATCATTCTTCACGAATCCTTTACTTATACTAAAAGTGATTCATTTCATATTGGCCGATTTGTGCTTGTTACCACCAATACAATGTGACATCATCCAAAATTATCCAAAAACCAATCAATTACAAATCATAAATATTAACTCATTCACTGCCATTGACGGCTATAGACGTCAAAAATTCATTTGAACTATTTCTATTAGTTTAACAATTTTTTGCACTTTTGTTAACAAGAGTATGAAAACCTAGAATTTTTTTTATTGTACATTTAGAACATATAAAATTTGTGATTAATCGTGAGTTAACTATTAAAGTAATGCCATTAATTACCATTACAAATTCTGACGGCCCTAATTTTTAATAATCTTTTTAAAAATATTTTCTTTTTTTTTTTAAAGAAGAAGAAAAGATTATTAAAAATTAGGGGTGTCAGGTGATTAAAATCAATTGTAAGTAATGGCGTGACTTCGTTCATTAACTCACGATTAAAAAAACCGAAAGATTATTAAAAATTAGGCGTCAATGGCACTGAATGAGTTAATCTTCATTGACTTACTTTCCATTAATTACTTTTATATCCATGGATTAAACTAACTCTTAAAAGGGCAGTTGTGGAATGTTATTATTATTATTATTTTTGTCAACATTGTCATAATAATCCACGAATTGATCATTTGGTCTAATGTGTTGAAACGGTTCCCAGAATGTGTGTGTATGTTGTTGTATTTTTAAACAGAAACATTTCGATGTGTTGTTTTTCTTATGAACAAGTAGACGTGACATCATCAGAAATGCCAAGTGTAGCGCTCTACCCTTTCGTTGCGATAGTTACAGCTTACGTACGTGTCATTGTGTATTTATGGACAAATGCTCCAATCTGGAAGCCATCTCACTCATTGGGAGCTGGAAGATTTTATTGTACAACTGAAAGACTTCAAGTGGAAATAGTGAAATAATAATAGAAGCATGTTTTATCTGAAATTTCTGTCATTCACACAATTTTTCATTTTTAAGCGCAGGCTGTTTTCTCCATGGTACAAGCACACTAAAGCACGTTTGACATGCAGTGTTTATTTTTCTTGTCTAGGGATGGCGAGGCTGACTATTAGACTCCAATTAAGGTGTTTTCTCTGCAAATATTGCTCCTTTAGGGAAAAAAAGGCTGCTTGTCGGGAGGATGGTGAAGGTTAAAATGTGATGTTTTGAAACTAGCTTAACTGCAAAAAAAAAATCAGCTGCAAGTATGTCATAACTGTGTGCTGGTTGTTAAATTATACCTGATGCACCTAAACAAACAGCACCATTTAGACATCTGCTTTGTTAAGATAACTTGTTTGTTTTCGCCCTCCTTTTATTACCGTCTTACCCCAGTGGAGCTTTTGAAGCTTTTGTCGTTTTTATATGAACCGAATTAGTCGTAGTTTTTTGTTTGTTTGATTATTTGTTCAGGTTTTCAAAAATATCTATCTACACTAATTAAAAAAAAGAAAAATGACTGTCCATAAAAATGCATTTGCAATTTGTCAAGTGCATGACAATGCAACAGGTGCCTTTGTAGGTTGGTAAAGCTTTTTAGCCAATCCGTAGCCTGGGGGGGAAAAATGGTGAAGAGAGAAAATGCACAATCATATCTGTGAAAAATACACACTTGACTATAGAGTTAACAAAACAAAACATACAATCTAATATGAAAATAATAATAAATGATATCAAATAAATATGATGGTCTTGTGGAAATTGAAAGTTGTGTATATAATGGAAGGCAACCACTACACGTTTGTTGTCCCTAATTGTTTAGCATTACAAAATAGAAGCGTGAGCCGACTGAGATTTGATATGATGTCAAACATGTTTTAAGAATGAATATTATCGGCATATTGTTGTAAGAACTACTAGCATTTATATTCATCAGTATTTGTGTATGTTCAAAAAGTGACTGTAAGATGTCAGATCTTGTGGTATTAGTGTAAAAAAAACAATAATCTTAACATCGTTTTCACTTTTTTTTTTTTAATACAAAAAGTAAATGACACATTTTGCTTCACTTTTAGCCCATTTTCACTTGACGTTTTACTATCTGTCAAAAATGAGCAACAGCAATGATTTTGATTCAACCATAGTTTTACTGTATTGTAATTGTAAGATATCCTGTTATCTGTGCTGTTATTAGTGAGATTAGTTCAATGAGTTTCACATGAACATTTTGGAAGAATGTATGTTTCTTTTATTTTTTTGGCAGACAAGGCTAATGGCTAAAGTGACGCAGTTAAAATGAGCTACATTTATGAAACGGTGACTATTGCTCAATTAAAACCAAGATGTGCTCAATTTAATACCAAATGCAAGAAATACAATGGTACCTTGAAATTTAACTTACCTTAAAAAGACGACAAAAAGCACCTCAGAGATAGATAGACAGACGGACGGACGGACGGACTGAATTACTGACTGACTGACACATTCTCTTGTGCTAGCTGCTAACTAGCTTGCTAATGCCTGTTTAGCTACTATTTGTGTCACAGTTAATGTTCAAAAATGAGATTTGTGCAAGTTTATTACCCTGCTAAAAGTTAAGAGAATGTTTAAAGAGTGTTTTGATTGTTTTTACGCGATGATAAACTTCTGCTTACGCTTGTATGACATGATGTTGATGTTAAACTTAAAAACGTTGCCTGTACAGTAAATAAAGGTTTTATGATGGTATCATTTGGACTCTGTAATAAGTTTTGTTTTGGCATGGCAACCAGTTCATGGTGTCCAAGACCCTTTGTGAGGGGCTGGATTTGACCAAATCCAGAATCAAGCAACATCACAAATAGCGCTTTTGAGAAAGCAATGAGCTTATAATTGTCAGACACCTGTAACAGTAGTACAGCAAAAGCAATTGTCTCCACCATATCCCCGCCGAATTCATCAAAGCATGCCTCTATGGGCCTTTCTTTGTACACTGGGGCACTGAAGTGATGCTGGAACTGAAAATGGCCAGTTCTGTAGACCGTTCCCACCCAATTGGAAGCATAAAATTGTCCAAAGTGTCTTGATAAGATGAAGAATTATGACTAAGGGCTTTTGTCCAACTCCTGACTTATTAACGAAATGATGAAGCGGTATGTCCCAAGCCTGCTGTCCTTACAGTGAATTACCACAAACCGGACTGAACTGTTTCTACAGATATCTTTAGATAAGGCTTTCCTGACCAGACTGCCCATGTAAGGCTGCGTTCCACTGTGCTTTGGTTTCAGTCTACACACTGAATGCTGTGGGAGGAAATCAATTAAGAGGTGCAGAGTTTTAAGTTTGACTGTCTAAGATCCAGGAATGCCGAGGGGAAGCGAAGGAGAGTTGATTTTTTAATGCGACATGTTCGGGTCCCCTCATCCTCCGGGAAACCAAAATGAGGACACGCTTCTTTGGGTGTCACCGCTTTTATGACATCCCGATTGTACTACTACGACTTTCAGACATTCATTGCATTCTTAATATTACAAAGCATTATTCATTACAAAGACTGCCGAGATATCCAACGACGTGGAAGCTACTGTGCGCACACAAATATATTCTACCAGCACATGACTCACTTTAAACAGGATTGTGTCTTGACTTCAAGACCGAGAAACTTCATCCATCCAAACACGTGCAAACTCCAGATAGAGAGTCGAACCCAGATCTCTCCGAGGCAGGTTGTGCTAACCAGAGGTGGGTAGTAACGAATTACATTTACTCCAATACATTTACTTGAGTAATTTTTTTGGGGGGGTGGATTACTTCTAAAAGTAGTTTTACCACACAATACTTTTTACTTTTACTTGAGTAGATGTGTGAAGAAGTAACGCTACTCTTACTCCGCTATATTAGGCTTCACTACAGTCATTACCCGCCGCCCCATTCATAGATTTACCGTGTTTACCGTGGACATGATGTGGCGTCCACGAACCAATTGAGTCTTTTGGACCCCAGCCCCCCAACCAACTCGCCACCGTTCGCTTTTGCCACCGTTCGCTTTTGCCACCGTTCACTTTTGGAGGGAGCTTCATCTTCGCATATTAGTGTCAGTCAAACAATTAACTTGTAAGTGACTCGAAACAAGCAAAAAAAAAAGGGGGAAAAAAGAGGACACTGCTCATTGCGCATGCCTGCCACCATGGCAGAAGTTAGAACACAACGAGCTCCAAAAATTATTTTTTATTTTATGATTTGAAGATACCAGCATTTGCACATAATTTTATCTGATGACATTTTTTGTTTTGTTTTTTTAAATAAATCAGACTTCATGTTCAAGCAGTTACTCAGTACTTGAGTATTCTTTTCAGCTAATACTTTTTTACTTGTACCTGAGTGATTTTTTTGATGACTACTTTTTACTTTTATTTGAGTAATATTATTTTGAAGTAACGTACTACTTGAGTCATTTTTTTGGGCTACTCTACCCACCTCTGGTGCTGACCACAGTTAGTGTTCCACTGTGCTGCCCCTAAAGCACCGTAATGTAAACAAATGTCGTTCACCATTTTGTAAAAGCAACAGTCGTATCGCTATCTCTGCATCTTTGGACCACAAAAGGGTGAGAGGTTCAAGACCTGCTGCTGACAAAATGCTGACAAGTTTGGTATCAATGCAGCAGTGTAAGCACATTGACATGCCTTTAAAGACATTTTTTCCGGAGGTCTTTCTGTTAATTAGTAATAGCCTAATAAAACTACCGCAGGCATTTTGAAAGACATTTGCCTGGCGAGTAATCAATCACACTTTAACAATCTGTCTTCCACTGTTGTCAGGTGGTGAGCAAATAAGTAAAAACAATGCAGTGGGATTCAATAAGGATGCTGCAACAAAAGCAGATGGTACACTTGTGTGATTGCGTTCTGCCTGTCATCAGAAATCCCAGCCGATCACGTCGAACCTTGTTATTTCCAAGCATGACACGTCAACAAATACGAGCACGTGAAACGATTCCAATGCAGATGTTTGATGTCTGCAACATGTTCTCCATGTTGTGGTGTTTACGGCTCATCATTCAGGTATGAGAAGAGCAAGTGCTGTTTTGAGCCATGGCGGAGATTGATGATTATGATAGTCTACATTGCACATGCTGCCAAATGTGATTTGTCTGGTGGCATGTTAGCTTTTAAGTGTATTACGTTTAGAGTTCTGCTTTAGGAGGGCGGAATGGTGCACGTCCGTTTTAGGGTTCAAATCTAGGGTCACATGCTTACTGTTGGGAGTTTTTTTCCCAGCAGAGGATGTAATTAATTGATTTCATCCCAATGGATATTCTGCATAAATGGCGTGCTGTAGAAATCAAATCCGAAAGTAAGCAAGAAAAGAAGAGAAACTAGTTTCAAACCAAAATGCTGTAAGTTGCAAATAATATATTGCAATCGTGTTCTATTGTGTTTTTATTGGCACAAACTGGTAGACATGGTCCGATTTAAAAGCATTCCTTTTCAGATGATGAACAAATAGCCATAGTTTTGTCAGAAGTGATATTGTGGATGATAGCTCCCTCAGCTGGTAAACAAGTGCATTGTCCCTAATCTGCAATTATGTTTGGGAAAGAAACCACAGTGCGATATGCATATGTGGATGAATTGTAACAATGTATTGTTTAATTTGAAATCATTACGATAATGTATGTATATTTTTTATTAATAGCTAAACTCGGTCAAAAATAACTGAACATAGGTAAAAAATTGACTGAAAATTGACCGACTACTTGGGTCAATTTGACCCAACTTTGTCAATATGACCCAATTTTTGTTGTTGCTGTTGTTTTAATGCAAAAAAAATGTGTTTTGTAGAAAAACAACCCAGAAAGTTGAATCACATTGACCCAAGTAGCAGGTCGGTACAATCTCTGACCAATATTGGTTTATTTTTGACCGAGCAGAAGAAAAAGAAGAAAAACAAAAGGAGAAGAAGAAGAAGAAGAATATGCCATAACTCAATAATAATTTTTTGCAATGACATTTTTGATAAGCAATAAGGAATATGTGGGTCGCTTATCTTATTTTCGTTTCAAATGTGTGACATTAGTCATGTAGTAAGGAACGTCAGTTATTTAATTTGTGACCACTAGAGGGCACTGTGGGATAACATTTGGTACACCGTACACAGACACAGCTACAACAACATGTGAACAGGTGCAATATTGCAAAGATCGAGGACCGAGGAGGTTGGGAACAAAGGAAATAATGCCAATTCAGTTTGCCAAGGTAGGGAGATGCCAAAGAGAAAAACACATCTCAAATTTGATTTGCATTTTGTTTTTAATTATTCATCACAAACAACATATAACAACATCTGTAAAAGACAGAGGCCATGAAGTACCGCTTGGAATAAAAATAAAATTATAGTCACACTCATAAATATAATAATAATAATAATGTTAATGGAGATAATGTACTATAGCCCACAACCATGAGTTGTCATCTTGGGTATCATTTTCCATTTGAGGAAAACAAAACAAAACAAAACAAAACACTGAATTAAAATCAAATTGAGCGAGGTTCACAATGATGCTACGATAAGTTATACACTATTTAGACAAAACCTATTGAGACACACCACTAATTCCCCCTGAATATTAATTCTAATGCTTCCCATTTTGGAAAATTGCGTTTCCAGCGTAGTGGGAAAGACTTTTTCTGTTCCAGCCTGACCGTGCCCTCGTATGCAAAGAAAGGTCATGCATGGATTAGTTTGGTGTGGAGGAACAACCTCATCTTTGTCCAACATCATTGACCTTAAACTTCACCAACAGAAGAGTGGGAGCTTTATTAGCTGCGAAAAAAAACAACAACTCCATGTTCTTTATTTTTCACCTCCTAGATGTAACAACCATGTGTCCCAATACTTTTGTCCGGGTAGCGTAATCAGCTGCTACTTAAGAAGGAGTAGAAGGGCCACATCAAAACGAGCAAACACTGAAGGATAAAGGCAGGCTTCCCCTGCAGGTTTTAGATGTTTCCGTACTCCAACACACCTGATTCCTATCCTCAGCTCAGCAGCCAGCTCTGCAGAAACCTGATAATGATCCTGATCCTTAGAATAAAGTGTGTTTGAGGACGGAAACGTCTAAAACCTGCAGGGCTCTGGCCCTCGAGGACCAGGATTGGGGAAGCCTGGAGTAAGGTGTTGGTATTATGAGCATAATGGACATATAGCAGCGTTATGAGGAGGACTGTAAGGATATTGCCATGTCATAAAATTACATAATTTTTATTTATTATTACATAATCTTTTGTTGTTGTTACAGTGCATGTTTTTTCCCTGCATAATACAACGTTCCCCCCCTGGGACATTATGAATTTTTGTTATCATCAAATTATAATTTTCAAGCAACAATGTGTAGAATTGTTTTGCCACCTAGTGGCGAATTGATAGAATGCAGCGAGTTGGAAGTTGGAAGCGCTTGCACTTGAAGCATGTGCACGACGGTGCCTCAAAAAGATTACAGTTCGCAAACTTATTACCAATGAGTACGTTTGCAAAGTTCTTCTCCTTCGGTTAATCCGTAACAGAAAGATGGCGGCAAAACATGTGAGGCTCGACCTATGTAATCTAGTTAGTGATTACTAGACCTACAAATTATATATTAAATAATGTATGTTGACGTGATAGAACATAATTTTTTGTATATTATTGAAATGAATAGTGTGTTTTTTTATCATGTGAATTTATGAATGCATTATTATTCTTTTTTTAATCATTATTATAGTTTTTAAAGTCACCCCACTGACGCGGAGCGGGTTTGACAATCATGGGTGGCGAGAGATACACGATACATTTAAGTCGCAAGTGTTCAGCTTGCATGCATCTGCAAAATTACCAACGCACAGTCTCACATATTTGATTTATGCTGGCGCCATCGCGGATTCGTCATGAGAATAGAGCCCCGAGGGTCAATAGTTGTCTGTTTATGTGCCCTTGTGATTAACTAGTGACCAGTTTAGGGTATAGTCAGTTCTATAGAAAATGAAGGAATTGATTTTCTTTATTCTCACATAATTACAACCATTATGACTTAAAAAAAAAAAATAAAATAAATCATGCATCCATCCATTTTCTATAGCCCCTGTCCTGATGCTAACTCCATCCAAGCTGATTGATTTCCAGCCAATCACAAGGCACACTAAAACATAAAGAGCAGAGATTCGAACCCCTCTCAAATGTGAGGCAGGCTTGTTGACTACTAGCTCACCACTATATTACAATATTTTTTGTTCCTCGTGTGGCCCTTATACTCACTCCTACATTGATTCACTCTTTTCCATGTAGTATAAACACCTAACTGTCTGCTTACATCGTTCAAAAGCCAGTAGTTTTTCCCGCCCGTTTTTCACTCTGCAGTGGTTTCATCTGCTAACACATCATGACACACATGACCGATGTGTTTCATTTTGCCTGCAATGTGCCTCTATGTGCCCCACAAGCCCACACTATGCCCCCCCCCGCCACCCCGACGTAATGATGACATTATGCAGTGTGATGAAAAAAAAAAAGAAGAAGGAAACGCTGAAAGAGTCTCACAAAAACATCACATGAAGTCGTCCATCTTTCTGCATGCACGTGTGTGTTTCCAGTTGTAGAATTATATTCCAGTTGTGTCTCCGAACCTCCGTCATGTCCACCGTCGCTCGACTCCACATTTAGTCTTTAGGGGTGAAGAAAGGTGCGAGTTCATCCCGAAGGTTTCCAGGATCCTTTTCGTGGCATTGAGTTCACACTGTCGTCTACATAATGTAAATAACGTAGTTTGTCACAAGGTAGGAGACCAAAGATGTGGCCCGCTCTCCGCCGCGGTAAAGGTTTTGAGAAACGAGTGTATACCGATTCATACGGTAGCGATCAAACGGGCGTGGCTTACACACCTGCTCGCTGCTACTACAAAATGGCACATTGTGATGGGATCGTGCAGGATGAATGTGGGATGAAACTCAACACATGCAAGGAACTCCGCAGATAAATATACACAAGAGAGGGGCGCCGCGTGTGTGCGTGTGTATTTGTGTGAATGTGTGCGTGTCTATGTGTTGTCTGAGTCCCTTTCTAAAAGTCTACTTGAATCAGTTCTTCCAATCCCACATGTTCCTCTTATTGCGGTTACTCCCCCGCGCTCCGTGGTGCCCGAGGGTTCTGCTTTCCGTCGTGGGTCCGGCGGTTCCTCCCCTTCCTCAGCTCCTGGAGATGCTTCCACTTCTTATTATTGGGCCGCACAGAGGGGCCAGGAGGCATCGAGTCCCGCCCCGGAGTGGGGACCTTCTTTTCCATGAGGTCGCCGGCAGGATTCCGGCGGGCCCAAACTTGTTCGCAAATCTGGTCCACTGTGCTCAGGTTTGGATGGTCCACCAGTTGCATAAAGTCCCGATACCAAAGCTTCGGATTGGCCACCAGCGGCCCCCCCCCGCTGCGAGGCTCCGCTCGGGAAGGGGCCTCTGAGGGCATGTTGGACGAAGTGGACTGGATGACGTCTAAAGTGATGCCCAGCAGGGTTTGGGTGAAGCCGTGCTCCATGGCGTGACACTGGTAAATACCCATGTCTCTCCTCAGGACACGGCGAATTAGAAGGCCTCTGTCTGTCTGCAGGATACGATCGTCCAGACGCACCTACAAAATGGAGGAGGGACACGGTCGCATGAAATGTGTTTAATTTAGCCATCAGTTTGATTGAGATGTTTTAGCAGAAACCCACCAGTCATTGGATATGTATCATTTTTGGCACAGACCAATGATGGGAAAATGAAGCTTCATGAAGAACTTGCGATAATTTTTGACTCCTCTAGATGGTGCTCTCGGTTTAAAGATAAAGGATCGAGCACTGGAAATTGATGACATTTCCACTGCATCTTCAAACTAAGATTGTCATCGAGAGGAGACAAAAATATCACAAGTGCTTCATGAAGCTTCATTTGTCCATCACGAGTACAGATCAAAAAATCTGACCAGTGTCTTTAAACTTTCTGGGACATAGGAGTGACTTGTTGCTTTTTGTATGGTAGGAATTAACTGACATTATTTTTCTAGTTTGGACCTGTTACAAGTGGTCAGACAGTATCAATGTCCTTTTTAAATTGGAATGAGATGTCATGCACGTGTTAATATTAAAGCCAAGGTTTTAGGAATGTGAGAGGAGGCTTACAGAGAAAACCCATCTAAGCATGAGGATGGCATGCGAATTCTACACAGACAGCGCCAATTCGAACCTCAGAGCGTGATGCAGACGTGGAAATAATTGCACATTGGAGAATAGCAACTAAAAACTCGGAGTCAACAACACGTATGTTGACCGGATCAAATGGGACATTCTTACCTCTTCACGTGGCTTGTCTCGTTGTTTCTGAAAGGTCCACGTGACTCGGGCCTGAAGGGATTTGGGGATGCACTCCAAGAAGGTGCTGCTTCCTTCGACTCCGTATAGCTTCTTCTCGGCAATGTGGTGCTTGTGGTGGTCTGCAGGGCGCAGCAAAGGGGGAAAAGACAATACTTGATTAGCCGTGATGGAGAGAGAAAAAATTAGTTATAGTCAATGGCTGAAAAGGAGAGAACAATACAGGAAGGTCACATGACCACCCGTGGACTCGGAATAGATCTTTACAAATTGGGATAACGGCAAATTGTTGCATTATTTAGGTTACTGTAAATGTTTACCTCCTGAGCAGAGAGTGTTGGGATCACCGTTCCTCACATCCTGGCGACGGAATCGCCTGTAAAATAAAATCAGAAATACATTTTCATTCATTAAAAGATTTTTGTGCAGTTTGTCCCTTTTTTTTTTTACTCGTGACTGTCACCTCTGGCCCAAAGTGTAACTGCAGCATCTGTGTCAGGCTCATTCATGGTGCGCGTGCGAGTACATGCACGATCTTAAAGCGAGTCAGTTAACAAAAGAAGACATAACTTCAAATGAGGTAAGGAAAACTCTGACCCGACCCTCCCCAAAGAAACTGTAGAGTGTGCACACTCAACAAAGAAAGATAAAAGCTGATAGGTGCAGTCAGAGTAAAACAGTCAGGGCTCTTCGTACTCATCTGGGCATTGGTGGAGCAAGCATGATGTAGAAAAAGCTTTAATATTACTTTTTTAAACTGCACAATGCAATAATTAAAATAAATAAATCAAATAATGTAAATCATTTAAACTATTTGAATACATCTTCTCTTAATTAGTTTATTTTTAAATTAACATTTTTAAATTAACATTTTTAAATTTATATTTTTAAATTTACATTTTTAAATTTACATTTTTAAATTAATTATTTTTAAAATTAATTAATTTAAAAAAAATCTTTTAACTTTTTAAATTTTAACTTAAATAATTAAAAACGTTAAATACCCTAAAAATGCTAGATACAAAATAACCCAATTTGGGTTGAAAATTGGACCGACCCCGATATTTGGGTCAGTTTGACCCAACTTCGAGTTTTGTGTTTTACAAAAGAACCAATTTTTGGGGTTATTTTGTACAGAAACATTGGTTGGTTTTGTAAAAAATAAAATAAAATAAAAAAAGTAGCGAGTCAGTCCAATTTAAAAAAAATCTAAATTGGGTTATTTTGACTAAGCAGATTGTAAAAAACACAGACATAAGAGTAACCCTTAGCTGCTGGGTCAAAAATTGGACCAACCCGTAAAATTGGGTCAATCTGACCCAGTGTAGGTTTTTTTTTTTATTATCAAACAACCCAGAAGGTTGGGTCAAATTGACCCGTTACCAAGTCGCTTGAATTTTTCACCCAAATGTTGTCATTTTTGACTCCGTTTTAAGAGTGTCCATACTACAGACAGTACATATATATCGACAGACGACACTATATGCAATCAGTTGCTCATTTTTTTGGGCCGTCAATTTAAAAAAGACCTCTTAGTGTTGGGAAGGTAGCGAGTGCACGATGTCCCATCCCAGGCGCAGTAAGGGTCTCGGGCCAGGCAGCACTCGGCACACGCTTTCCCGTACACACTGCATCGGTGGAGAGGCACCTGGACGATGCCCGTGTTGGAGCCCACGTACAGTTGTTGCTGTGGTGACAGAGCACAGACACGCTAAGCGACGACATCTTTTAGGGGTTCTTGCTTGGCGCCAAGGCCTAATCGGACTGACCCGTTTTGAGGAGATCTGCATGTTAATGATAGACGACGCATCCTAAGGAAGAGAGGAAATTTAAAAATCAGTGGAATCACTTACGAAATGTTGAACAATTAACGATAACGGATAGTTTATCTGTCATTATTTTTTACTTACTTTGAAGACCTCCAGCTCTTCCAACAGAAGTTCTTCCATGTTGTTCCAACTCTCCTTGGGCACATTGATGACCTTTAGTACTGTGCCTTTGTCTAAACAAGAAGACACAGATCAATGGAGACATTCTCTTTGTCTTTCTAACATATTTTCAAAAGTTGAGAATACTTTGGAAAATATTTGCAGTACCGTCACCTTTACTAGTCGATTAGCATAGTGCAGGTTTAGTGATCCACTAAATGCATTCCAATCAAATTTGGCTTACGTCACAGGACTGAAATTTCTTTGTAAAACAAGAACCCACCATACTCATTTTTTTTTAACTGAAATTGTGTTATGAATTTTGTATTGCACATTTCAAGATTAAATCAAGAATAAAATATTTGAATACGTATTATTCAGAATAGGGAAGAGGTTCCGAGCTCATTGATTTTACCTGTGCCAATAAACATGACATCATACTGTCCATCAGCGGCGTTGACTCTGTCCACAGTGACCTGTGTGAAGCTGTAGTCCACATTAGTTCTGACGAAGACCGGCCGTCTGGTCATGGGGTAAACCGGGTTGTACATCAGAGGGTGGTGACGTGCAAACTGAATCACATCGTCTGGGAAACCCTTGGTGGACTCAAAGCTGCCAAAAGTCTTGCTGGGACACTATTGGAAGTAAAAATGAATAAATAAATACTATACGTGTGTGTGTGTGTGTGTGCGGTCTTGTTTTTGTTACATAGCGGGGCCAACATTCTGGGATTTCACAGAGTTGTGGGGCCCACTTGTCCATGTGGGGCCATTTTGCTTAGAGTTTAGGTTTGAATTGGGTTATGGTTTAGGTTAGGGTAAGGAATAGGGGTAGGCAATCATTTTTTATGGTTGGGGTTAGGGGAAGAGTCTAGGAAATGCATTATGTAAATGAGATGAGTGTGTGTGTGTGTGTGTGTGTGGGTGTGTGTGTGTGTGTGGTCTTGTTTTTTTTACATGGTGGGGCCAATATATCGGGATTTCACAGAGTTGTGGGGCCCACCCGTCCATATATATATATATATATATATATATAATTAATCTATCCATTGATCCATCAGGCACATCCAGAGACAGACGACCATTCGCCATCACATTCACACCATCAGTGAGTGGCAAATGAACCCACGCTGCCTGTGCCAAAGTCAGGCAAATGTAACACACTACACTATCAGTGACTCACACCAGTTACAGTTGATTGTATAACACAGTGGACTCATTATGAGACGGGAGGTTATTACTGTAAGTCAAATACAATTTGAATATGGCCATACAATGGAGATGTGTTCAAGTGTGGAAGGAAGCTGAGAGGCTGCAGAACCAATCCTGCTGACTCTGCATGCTAAGCAACACAAAAGCACTGTAACCATTGTGGAATTAAATCATGGAGTCTAAAGTGCTGCTGCAAAGTGTTCATGGATTTGCATTTTCTAATGGCTCTTTCACTAGATGGCAGAAGAGCCTGTTATTAGCTCATGTTATTAAAACAGAGCTGTTAACCACATTTTGTTGCACATACATTTAAGTGAATCCCAATGACAACTGACCGTTTCAAAGGTCATTTGCAGAGTAACTAGATTGATCAGGTTGCAAAGACTACATGCAGTAAATGCCCACTGATGAGATTTGACTGACATACCATTCCTGGGCGGGGGTAAGGCACTTTTCCCTGGAAGGGGACCCACTGGTAGTTGGGCCCCTCTTTGTGAGCAAACGGCCCGAGGAAGGCCCTTCGGATGTCATTCATGGAGTAAAGACACACAGCTGAGCCTTTAAATACACTGCTGCTGGGTGACAGGGAGAGGCGGGTTAGATGCATCAGCGTGCACGCACACGCGCGCGCACTCGCAAATAACATCCATCAACGGAGTCTGACCTGGAAGTGGAGAAGACTGTGTAGACCAGAGGATTCTTTCTGTCCCTCGTTTGCAGCAGGAAGACATCGCCTGAGGATGGACACACGCTTATTCAAAAGGTGGTTCCGGGGTCAAGGGTCAAGAGAAAGATACACGCGCTGTGGCTGTCTCTAGCTAACTCCCACAGACATTTGAGTAGGATCTTTCCCCCCAAGACATCCGTCTCGCTATTCAAATCAAATCCATATGGTCTCAGACTGAGGATTTTTGCGCCATTAACATACATTGCCACACCTGTCAGACTGGGAGTGAACAATATGACCTTCACCCCGGCTACCTGAAATACTTTAGCTCACATAGCCTATCAAAATAATATCGACCAATCGTCTTTAGGGCAACAGGTGAAATTAACTAGTAGCAAGCCATCTGCAGTTCCCGCAGGCGGACCTGTACATTGTTTAATGAAGTACTATACATGTTTGAAAATAGTATCTTAAGTAAAAGATACAAATTGCCAAACAAAACCAGACTACTGAAAAAGTAAAAAAACAATTTCAAATTTGAGCAGATTCCACTGCCATAAACTGCAGTGCTATCGATAAGAGACTCGTTGTTCTTCGAGGTGATGTGGCCGAGGGCAGCACAAAGCTTTCAACTTCCACTTCCTTTCATGGAAAAGTAAAAAAAAAAAAAGCAACACGAAGAAGAAAAGATCATGTTCTAGCCCAAAGACGCGGTCTGAGAGATGACTCTGCAGCTGCACAGCTAAGATGGCCGCTGCTTTTAAGCTATCTTGCTTTGTGTTGATGATAATGATACGTTTAGCAAGTCCAATAGTGCTCATTTCTGCATTGCTTTCCCAATTCTTCAAGAATTGTATTTCATTTTCTGTCATGTTTTTATGTGCATGGCTGTGAAAGTGCACATGGCTTGCAGATGGAGAATAGCTGGGACATTTGAATAAAATGTAGTAATTCACTTTTCTTAGACCGCAATTTGCAACTCAATTATTTTGGTCTAAATTCCCAAATGGGTTTGATGGACAAGTTTGCAAAATCAAATTCAGCCAAACATGCTTTTTGGGACCTTTCTCTGTGTGTGCTGTGGCTCAAAGGGCTTTCACAAAAAAAAATTCCCACTAAGATGGAAAGCATACACTTGTCCAGATGAGAAATTATAATACAGGGCAAACTAAGCTGCAAGAACATTAAGTAATTAATAAAGTTGTGTCCAAGCGGCAAAACCTCACCAGCCTCTCTTTTAAAGAAAAAACATCACAGATGGTTGAAAACAGTGTTCATATTTTCATGTCACTAGGGAACACTGTTTGGAACTGATGCCAAACACCCGGGGGGGGGGGGGGGGGGGGGGGGGATCACAACACGTAAACTATGACACAAAGTCTTGTGTCTAAATATCCTCTGACTCACAAAAGCCCATTATTGTTGTTGTTGTTGTTGTTGTTGTTTTTCCCCCCCATACCAAGAAGAATCTGCAGAGATCTGTGACTCTCACTAGCAGAGATGTGGGCTGATTATTAATAATAATAATAATAATATTATGTTTTACATTGTCAATAGTTTGTGAATAAAGCACAGAAATTGTTTAAGTCACACTCACGTAGCTCGTCAAAGTAAGTGTCGCTGCCATCGGCTCCCGGTACCGAGCAGATGAGCCGGGTTTTGAGGAATGTCGTCCACTTATTCACCAAACTTCTCTGACCGCCCATGTCATTCTGTTTCAATGAAAACACATTCAAAAGACAGTTACAGGGAAAATATCTCAACAAACTCTTATGACATCATGAATTAATTAGACCTCAGCCTTTTTGGGGGGGTGAATTGTGTTGCTGTGTGCTTTTTTGTGATGCCACCGCAAAAGGGTTCCTCTGCAGAGGTTTCCGTATGACACGGCTTGAACACAGAAAAGCCTTTTACCCTGCAGAGTTGTCCAATGCGGGAGTAAGTCGACTTTCCCAAGCCTTGAGCCTCCACCGCCGTCTCCCGGAAGAAGAAAAACACTTTATCATCATCAGGGTTTTCACTTTCTGGGACCCAAAAGGAACCCACAAATTTGGGCTCTGGTGAACAAATAAATTAGGAACAAACACGTCAGTCAAGGTTTATTAGTTTTCCCACAAAGCAAGGGTCAAGTTTGAGGTCAAACCCACCATTGAGCCAACGCGAGTCATGCTGCTCCGTGCGGATGGAGGGACGTCTCCCCAGACTTCTAAAGATGGTGAAGTCTCGCCCCATTAAATCCGTGGCCACACCTGCATACAGCTCATCACCTTGGAAACAAAACGTACATTTCTTTGTCACAACAATGGGTAGCATCATCTTTTGTGGGACTTTTATTCTCATTCCCATTATCATGTTATCACATTATTACGTTGGTATCAGATTGAGGATACAAAAAAAGCCTTCAAAATCAAAAGTGAAAAATGTCCCAGTTACCAATGAGCACAGACGCAGCATTATGGCGAGGATCATAAGGACTCTTCCCTTTGCCATCTTCCATGTTAGAAGGGTTGATTTTGAAGACATGGTCCTGGAAGGGAGGACACAAGGAAGCAGTCTTGAAGACAAACAGTATACAACTATATTGGGTAGCTGTGATGAGTTTCATAGGTCTTAAAATATGATTACGGGAAACAGTATTTATGTAACTTTTTAAAAAACGTATTCATTGCCATTGACGGCTATAGACGTCCAAAATTAATTTGAACTATTTCTATTAGTTACACTTTTTTCCCCACTTTTGTTAACAAAACTATGAAAACCTAGAATTTTTTTATTTATTTATTGTACATTTAGAACAGATATAGAATTTGTGATTAATCGTGAGTTAACAAGTGAAGTCGTGTGATTAAACGCCTGATGAAAAAGAAAGAAAAGATTATTAAGAATTCGGGGCGTCAGACGATTACATTTTTTAATTGTAATTAATCGCATGACTTCAATAGTTAACTCACGATTAATCACAAATTTTATATCGGTTCTAAGTGTACAGTAAAAAAAACATATAGGTTTTCATACTCTTATAAAAATGTGAAACTAATAGAAATAGTTCAAATGAATTTTTGACGTCTATAGCTGTCAATGGCAGTGAATGAGTTCAATTGTATTTATATCCTTTCGATCCTGTAAGATAATCTTGAGGAATCACAATGTTTTTAATTAGAACACTGAAGGAAATTGTATATTATATTGCACATTTGTAATGCAATGAAATTCATTAAAACATTTGAATATATGCATACATTATATAAAGTGTACATGATTTGATCAATTTGTCACCAAACTGCTTAATCTTACACTCGCTGCCTTGCTTTTCATTCATAACGCTATATAACAGTACATAACAGCTTGCTTTTTACCTATTATTCATGTATATTTGTCACATATTTACTATATGTTGTCCCATGTACGTTTTAAAATATAAAAAATGTAAATATAAAAAATATGTTTCTTCGGTGAATCGTCCAAAAGTATAAATCATTGTTTGTCTATACTCTATGTGCCTGCCAGTTGACTGTCAGCTGATGGAGGCTTCAGCTCACCCAAGGTGCGATGGAAAATTGAATGTATTCACCTCCATCTTGTGCCCCACCTCCACAAAGGCGCACGTGGGATGGAAGGCTCCGGTTCCGCAGGCGTACAGGTGTGTGCGGTTGTAGTGGTGGATGATCTTCACGTAATTCACACAATCAGACTGAAAGACAGACGCAGACGAAAATGTCATCAATGCTTGATCTTTAGAAGTTGATTTTACTTTTGGGGTTAACTATTGATTGTCAACTTGGCTAATAAGTTGACTAGGTTAGGCTAATTTGTTTTGGGGGGGGGGGGGTTCTATTTGTTTGGTTATGGAATTCATGAAGACATCTAGAAGTTTGTGGGATGCATTGACCATGTTTTTTTCCCTCTTGGTACTGAATGCCACATTTTGACAACATAGTCAGTCATCTAGAAGAAAACCAAAAAAAAATAGACCTCAGAACAACCTAAAATGATCCCGCCAACAAAAGCATCTGGCTTGGGTTGGAAATTTGAACATTCCCAACAACCCCCTCCAAGATGGTTGGCATGGCAGCAAGCGTGGTGTCATATTGTAAATTGAGAAAATGCCATCAAATGAAACCAAATGTGAAAATGGCACTCTAAGTATATCAGCAGAAGATTAATAGAGGAAAAATTTGAATGACCCCGTGTGCGTAGTTAAGTTTTCTTCCTCCCCTAGCTGTTCTGTCTCGATATGAACAGTCATTAGACATCAAGCGCGCATTCGTGGATGTGGGGTGTTAAAGGGTTCATATCCATTGACCTTTGACCTGCTCCTGAGTCATTAGTTGAGACAGGGGTTCAAATTCATGCTGTGACCTCAGAATGGCTGTACTCTTCTCGTGTCATGGCCTCTTCTAAAGCTACATTGTCCTGTTTGGTGCCACTTTGCTTTTAACTTTCTTTCTAGCAATTAGTAACACAGATGCCCACTTGAGACATTATCTGCTCCTTATATGCGCCATGGGTGTTGACAGCACACACTCACCCATTGTAGTTCGTGCAGAATGAGACCAATGTTTCTAGAACTAAAGTGTTTGACCTTCGTGAAAAGCAATACATATTTTGTTTTAAAAATAGGTAAGAGCAAGATGAATTAATTCAATTATAATCAAACTATATTCTGACTAAAGACTAAAAAACTAAAAAGCTTTTCAGGCATTGCTTCTTATCATATCATATAAATGTAACCAATCAGATTTAATAGCAAAGTATGTAAAAACACACTAATAAAAATGTGTCTTCACAGTCACGACATGTCCAAGAAACACACAAAAATACCAATGACGAACGACAGAACGAGAAGCCTGACAGTTCCATACCCGAGTTTCTTAGATGGGGGAAAAAAAGAAAACATGAGGAAACGGGAACAAGGCCCAATCTGTGCTCCTTTAAAGAGGAGGACAACATGGACCTGGGGGGAAAAACTTACATGTAGCAACACAATAAGAGCATGCATACAAAATGAAAGGCAATTAAAGAAGATGTTTGGAAACAAAAGCATTTGTTTGTGGTAAGCATTTTTTAAGCAATTAAGCAGATCCAAATGATCAGTGGTAAAAGCTTAAGTGACAGTGAAGGGATCAACATTTTCAGAAGGCAAGTCAATGAATGTACAGTGTAAGATCAATAAAAATAAAGCTTTGGTCACGTACTTGAAACATCGTCTGATCAGTTTAGTGCATTTCCAAACACTGCACAAGCGAATAGTAGCGGTAGCGGCGACACATTAACACAGGGGTGTGAAACTCATATGAGCTCAGGGGCCGCATGGAGGAAAATATATTACCAAGTGGGCCGGATCGGTTATATCATGTTATATAACTCAAAAACAATTGCTGTCAATTATACGCAGATTTTCACTATTTGTGGGCCAGCCCCAAATTACGGGGCTCAACTGTAATTATATTGTTCCAAAAAATAAGACAAATGCAAATAGAATGCGGCAAAACTTTGCCTGTCGTAGTTCCAGACCTGTTTTGCATATATATGTTTCCCAGAATGCATTCTGTGGTGCAGTTAATGAAGTCATAAGGACGTTAATCCTTGCCATGTGTTTATGTTACCAGTAATTGAATGTGTCGTATTTAGCACGTTTATGTCGGTCTATGATTTTTTTAATTATTGTTTTTTAAACAAACAGGTTTTGTGTAAAATAATAACATCCAAGGCAATTCATTGTACAGGTTGCATTGCTAATCTGATGATTGCTTGTGAAATTACAAATGTATATGTTTTGATTGTGGCCGGCTGATTAATTGGTCCGACATTTATTTATTTATTTTACAAAATCATCTCGCGGGCTGGATTAAACCCCTTTTGAGGGCCTGATCCGGCCCGCGGGCCGTATGTTCGACACCCCTGCATTAACACAACATGAGCTCCAGCAGTTGCCCTGCGAGTGGCTGGGTCAGCTATCAGTTGTCAGCTGGACCAGACTCCATCTCACCCACGATTCAAATGAAGACAAGCACTATAAAAAAAAAAAAAGGATGGACGGCGTTTCACCAGTTTTATCGACCACGGAAAGCGGTTAATCTCGGGTTGCTCGATGTTCAAGGACATGCTTTAGCGCACGTCAGGGCCGTCTAAGCCTTATACTTTCAGTCGATTTGTAACCACACAAAAGCTTGAATAGAAATAGCTCTCATGTTTGTCTTCCTCGTCTGTTTTGACTGCGTGAGAGGGTGTTAGGCGGTGTGAGAACGGACTTCGCTGTGATCCAGGAAACATCGTGGATGCCTGAGAACGTCTGGCTGAACATACAGTGGCAGTTGTCCAGTGGGCAAGCTTTAGATACACAACGCAGTTCAGGAATGCCTTTGATCGCATATACGGACCAGGACAGTGTAAATCTGTGGACATTTGTCTGATTTATTTCTCATGGAATAGACAAACATAAACATTTGGGGGCTGAATTGATGTGGCAGAGCGCACTGGGATCTTGTTTGTAACGTTAGAACTGCTAGAAGGAAAGAAATATGTATTTGTGTAGAAATAATGCATTATTTTAGTATTATTTGGTTTCTGCATTTGTAATTGCTGAGTCAGCATGATTGTTTGTACGCATGTCCACATATGTTACATATTCCTTTTTCACCATGCTATTGTGCAAGTGCATGTGGATCTTGTTTCTTGTGGTCTCTGGAGATGTATGCATGGTGTTATTACAACCATGATGACAGTGAGATTCATTGTGAAATAAATACATGGTTTAGACTGCAACATAAGCAAAAATGTTGATAAAAAAAAAATTACATTTTGCAGGGGATTTTTGTTTGTTTTAAAATATGTATTCCTGTTCCTAGTTTGTATGTTTGAGGGATTTACAACACGTGTTGGTATTGTAGAGTCTTTTGTTTTTGGGCCAGAATCAAGTTCTTCCTCAGCATCCAACACAATCTGGCCAACAACCACTGCAAGGCTCAAGGCTGCATTCCACTCTTTTCTCTGTCCGCACAATACACACTACTGGCAGACCCGCCACAGCCAAGCTGAAGGACAATCAGTGGTAAACTAAGACTAAGATAGTTTATGTAATGACACTAAAATTAACCAAAAGTTCACCACTATGTTAAAATGAGAACAGATAGAGTGATTGTTCTTTGTTTTCTAACCCTAAAGGCCTCACGATCCGGTTGCCCATGGCCGCCTTGGAAAAAAAAAAATCATCATAATGTTCCACTCCTATCCTCTAGATGGCAGTAAAGCAAATCATAAACTGGGCCCCAAAGTAAGCAAACTGTAAAGCTAAAATCAATTCCTTACTCTGTGACTCTATCAGTGTACATTGTTTTTTTTTTACCCCTTGGGCAAGGCCACACAGGATATGCAAGAGGTGTGTGAAAAGTGAAATGTAATCCTTCAATCCACACCATTATGCAAATCTGTTCCAAAATATGTAATAAAAAAAAGGTGAGTCAGTAGAGAGGCACTGAGTAGAGTGGCAAACCCTGCAAAGGCCGATTAATCCTTCATGTGCATCTAAATTGCTTGACTAAACAAAAAAAAAAAAAAGCATGAAGTTCCATTTCCTGGTGATACAATTACACTCCAGGCCTGTCAGTGGGTTACTACCACGGTTAACTTCATTTTACACTTCACTTGAAAAAGTTAAAAAGTCCACTTCAGCTGTTGTGCATCATCTATACGTGAATTGTTCCCAAGATAAGTTTTCATTTCACAGGAGTTAATATGTTTAAACTTGTGTGAGTGACAGGTGATATATGTTCAAATATTACTTAAACCAATGCCTGTGTGTTTCTTTAAGAATTTATGATGGAAAAAGTTGGACCCCACAACTAATTATTTCCCCTTGGAACATTTTGTTTGGGAAAGTTCTGATTTTGTACAACTTTAGAGATTCAACTATAATAGATTTGTACTGACCTGCACTGCATCAACATTTTATGGATATTCCACGTTTTCTGTGCCCCATCTCTACACAAAGTTTTGCCGAAACAAGTTTGGGTTTGTTTTGGTGTAATTCGACTACAATAGTTATGAATGATTATGCCTATAGATAAGTAACAGTAACTTGCGCGATCAAGTTCAGCAAAAATACTGTGTCAGCAAACACAACAGACTTTGCTGTGTTGTAAAGTTGCTCTTCCAGTGAAAGCACCTTTAGAGAGAAGTAACAAAATGAGACATTGAGTGTGAACAAAGTGAGTGGGAGGGTAGATCTGAAAGGGAGGGGGGGGGGGGGGGGGGGACGACTTTGACCCTCTTCCAAAAGCACGCGTTCCGGTAATTAGGGTCAACAAGGTAAGGTCAGCTCAGTTAGCTCTTAATGTGCCGGTGACAAAACAAAGGCCTGAAAGAATGAGATGTTTCTGTTTAATATTGATTAAAAACACATTTAAAGGCAGAACATGTCGGATTATTCATTAACTATTACATACACACACACACACATGCATACACAAACTCTTGTCCAGATGAAAGCGGAAGTCTGTCGTCGTCAATGAATGGAGCTCATTGTGTCGTCTCCAGCTGTGTAATCATGCTGATAGCGGCTTTGTGCAATACACGCACATTTACATGCATGGGAACATACGGACCAACGCTTTTTAACGCATGAACAGAAATACAGTACAGTCCATATTCAAGCGTGTGGTCTATGGACACTCTCGAATTATTTAGACACATCGGCGTGTTTAACATTTAACACGTTTTATATCTGGCACAGGCTTGACAAATAAATGGAGATCAAAGTTTCTATTGCGGGTGTCCAATAAAAAGAAGAGGGGGTAACAGAGGACGTGTGAAGCATTAAGCTCGGGGTGCGAGTTCAACGCCTGGAACACATATACATCCGTGAGCAGCAGACTTCTATCCCATCCATTTTGCATTCTTCTGCACCCTATTATAGTTCCTTTCTTTAGCTACTTGTGAGGCACCAAAACCTGGACTCCAAACTTGGTGAACTTAAACTCACACAGTTAGCGCATCCCAAGGAAGCCAATCTTCCCCAAGGGTGATGGTTAAGCTTAATAGACTGTTAGTGATATTTTAATTGGACTTTTAGACGATTTATATACGTATTTAGAATACAGGGACACTTTTAAGGGGACATTCAGTGATTCCTAGCGCCATCTAGTGGTGAACTAATAATTATTTCTGTTTAAGTCAATTATATGTAAGAATTTTTTTTAATCGTAGGTCTAGTAATCACTAATTATTTTACATGGCTGTAGTCTCACCTTACTAGAACTGCCATATTTCGCCACCATCTTCCTGTTACGGATGCCGAAAGGACAACTTCCCTAATGTATTTAGCCCGGGTGGTGCTAAGTTGCAACCCAATGGGTCAACTGCCGCTTACCTTCCACAGCTGGGGCCTGCAGGTGGGCGTCACTAAATCCCGTGATTCGGGCTCGTCGCTTGTCACTTTCTGCTTTTAATTGCTTTTTTTTTTAACTAGCTCCTCCCGCTAGCCGCTCTTATTAGCCACTCCAGCCTACGGCTCCGACTAACTCCCGTTAGCCGCTCCGGCTAACTCCGGCTCGCTCGGCCTTTCGGCGTCGCTTGCCGGGCTTCACAAAGGCCGCCAAGTTGCCGTAGCTTGCCGAGATGCTCGTTTGCTCGTTCACACAAAATAAGAATGGGGCATATGCCACGGAAGAGGCGGGACTTCAGATTTCCTGGTTTTCACACATCAGCTTTGTTTCCGTTTCATGTTTGCGACGTGTGGGCCGCGTCCCAGTTCGTGCGCTTCCGCCTTTGTGACCCTCTGTTGCGCGTTCCCGTCGACGGGTGCGAGTGTGTAGTGTGTCTGTCTCAGTTGTCTGAAGCATTTCAGAGAGTAGAGATGCCCTTGGGGGGGCGCAGGGGTGGGGGTGCGAATGTTGGAAACGACGCTGATGTGTGGAACCCAGAAGTCGGAAGTCCGTGGCATCTACTCCAAATGTGGTCTATCTGAGCCACCATAGTGTGTGCGCTTCTGCGTTCTTCTAATGCTATTCTTTGACCACTAGATGGCGCTAAAGACTACACACTGGGTCTTTAAAGTTGAACAGTAATATCTCTCAAACATCTGTCATGCAATATGCTGCAGGACCTCACTTCAACTGGAAAATGTACTTTTAAAAAATAATAAATGCATTTGTTTTCATTGCACAAACACCGTAAAGTACATGAGATATTTAAAGGTGAAATCTCAATCCCTCTCCACCCAGAAAATATACTTTAACATCTTGTATATTAAATGTTGCATTGCTGGCCCATCAAGTGTAAAAGCCACCACTTGGCCAAATGGTAAGCTGAGCTGCAAGGTTAGCACAGCAATAGCTTCTGGTAATAAGAAAAAATTAAAATGGCAAGAGAGTTTCTTTTTAAATATGTCTATAACTCCTTATATGCTGACAGAATAATTTCCCAGTCATTATTTTACTGTTTTTGGATCTCTGCTCGGCTGTTTGTAGCACCAGGACCAAGAAAAAGACGAAACAACTCAGCAAGTGCTGTTAAGAGAGGAAGACGATAAAATCAAATCAATAGTCACGGGAAGTTTCAAAAATAATTTCCAGCAGCAAGGTTGAAGCATCACCTATTCGGGTACTTGATTTTTCACGCCTTTGTCATTTGTCAGCGTTGTTTTTTTTCAATGGTACTCTTTTCGGTGGTTGACATGTTTTTACACATCAATAATGAGAAAAAGTAACTTACAACTGTAAAGTAAATGCAATTGAAACAATGTGAGCAGACTTACTGTGATATTTTTTCCAGCCCAGTTACATTCCTCCCTCCACTCAACAGGAGCAGGCCAGTGGATCTGAAACCAAAGCGCGCGCATTTTAATTTCTATTCTCGTTTCATGTCACAAGATACAATCAGCTTGGGGGAAAAAAAATCTGTTTTATTCACTCCTGCAAATGGGTTCCACATATCAAAACCTCTCAGTATGAAGTAATGAAATCTTTAATGTTCATATAAAACACATACACTGCTCAGTTGATGGCCAGTGTGCAATCTAGAATGCAATGTTTATGTGAAATTTCATTTCACCCTTTTTTTTTTTTAAATTCCCATATTAATGTATGATTTTGAAATCAGAACAATATCGTCCAACCTTGTGCTCCTGTTTGCCGATGTTATCCAGTGAGAGTGACAGCAGGAAATTCTTGGCCCCAACAAACAGTCGGCCCCGCTCCTCGTCCAGCAGCAGAGCGCTGAAGCAGCATGAACGCTCCAGATCGAACCGTCTCACTCCACTCAACTGCTGCAAGTCTACAACAGAAATTGATGGGACTGTGTCAGAAAAACACCTTGCAATGAAATACCTAGGACCAATTTACTCCCTATTTGAAACCCCACCAACCAATTTATCCATAAAAAAAAAAGAAAATGTTCTAATTAAGTAATTGGTTAATAATTAATTTACATTTTATATACACTGTACCTTTAACAATTTTGTACTTGCCTAAATCATTGGTTACTCAATTACTGCATAGTCCATCATAATTAACCTAATTCAAAACATTCAAACTTAAGATGTGAAAGCAAGCACACACAAGTTTTCGAAACATTTCCTAAACAGTACAGGACGTAATGTAGTAACGAAGCAACAACAAATCTTAAGACAAATTGGAACACTGCCTATCAAAAAACAATAACAATATGAGGTGACAGAATTGTGGTTTACTTTTCCATTAGCGCCTTAGTGTGATTCATCTACAAAAGTTTTTTTTTTTTTATAGTTTTAATTTATTTCAGTTGCATTTCATTGTATTATACTTGCTTTTTTAAATGTACTTTTTGTATTTGTGAACTTCTCTTTGACAGTTAAGATGATCCAAATGTTTCTAAAACATGCCATCTACGGTGATGGTGACAGCTCGACGCTGTAATTAATTATTTCACTTTAAACTGTATGTCATGGGAACATTTGTTTTGGAATTAGAACAAATCGCAAGTCAACAAGCACTATGCAAGGGATTGTGTCTGACTTTAGAGATGAACTGAACTGAACTGCACAAGCCTGTGGGAAGGAGGTTCAAGAGGAATTTACTGTAAACCTCTGTTAAACACTATTATCAGACAAATAGCTCCACAACCACCCATCCATTCGTTTTCTATAGCGGTGCTAGTCCTCATTAGGGCCACTGGTGAGCTGTAGCCTATCACAGCTGACTTTGGGGCGAGAAGTGGCATCAACTCTGAACTTAGCCAATCGCAGTTTTGTTTGATATAAATAAAAGTATGTATTTTGCCCGTCTCGAAAAAAAAAGCTGTAAAAGTCAAAATAATTGCAATGTGTTCATTTTACCTTGAAACACGTTTACTGTATGTGCAAATTTCTTTACCAAGTAAATGGAACCTCTAAACAAGTGTCCTGAGATGACACCAACTGCAAAACAAATCAGAAGATTTGATCCCGTAGAATGTGGTAAGGGCTTCAAGTCATGTGGTAAGCTAGCAAAGATGACCATTTCATCCATTTGACTTGCATTTTATTTTAGCTACAGCTTTAGGCTAAACACTAAACAATCGCTTGACATGTGGTTCCAGTAACATGTTGTTTTTTGCTTTTCCATCAGAAAACAACTTCTTAGGGGGGGGGGGGGGGTGCTCTGCAATTTTATACTGGTTATGTAAGATATTTGGGGGGGAAAGTGGGGCAAAATTTAACTCATGATGGACTAGGGCAGTGATTCTTAACTTGTGGCCAAGCATTCAAAAGTGCGTTGTACACAAGTTTAAAACAAGTTGTAGAAAATTATCCATCATTTTACCAACATGCATTTTTACTGCACCTCAATCAAATCTACCAAAATCACGTGACCCCAGCTGCGCCACAACTTAGACCTGCTTACTATTATAATTGTCATTACTTTACGTCACCAAATTTTCAGGCACACACTGTAAGAACGCCCGGTAGAGTCTGCCAAATTCCCAAAACAGGATAAAGGAGGCTTGTACCTGCAAAAAAAAAATCAAGATACGCCACTTTTTACACCCAAGCATATATGTGCTGTCCATGGAAATGGAGCCCTTGGTCTTAGTTAAATAAGATTCTACAATTTCCATAGATGTGAATGATTGTCCTTTATCTGCCTTGCGATTGGCTGGTGACTAATTGTACAAATTTTACCCCACGTTTTGTTGCCTAAAATAAGATGGCGTAGACGTTATGGAAAGTGCTGGAGAAAATGGAGGAACGACGTGAACTCATACGATGTCAGCTACGCAACCTCCACTTCGAGACCTGTGTGCACTTTCCAGCTCCAAGATGGCGTTGTCGTGTAAACAAACGATCAAAACAGCACCCTTTTATCTGTTTTCAGTTCAAAACGCTTTTGGCTCCTTGGTTTTTAGCCCATAAAATGTCGCTCATCTCGTTGTGATGAGCTCATTCATGAGTTTATATTTGGGGAGATGAGCATCGTGTTCAAGTTGGTAAGGGCGGGGGAGCCAACCCTTGACATGGAAATAAAAGATCACTGATCTAAATGGTCGCCACTTTGGGTGTCACGTCATAAAACGAAACATCACACCCTTCCTACTGTGTGCATATTACAGTAACTTTTCCTGACTTTTTCACGTCACTCGGATGTTCCCTTCCCGCCTTACCTTTGTACGAGAGCTTCATACGCGGCGATGACGAAGAGGAGGAGGAGGAAGACGAGGACGAACGTGTCACAGTGCTGGAAGAGGAAGCATGAGCGGCGGCCAATCCCAAAAGAAACAGAGAGCTGCAGGTGACCATCATGGCCGCCATCATCATCATCATGGTCATCATTCTGGCACACGGTGTCTTTCAAAGTCCTCAATGTGAACGTGAGGATAACCTTGGATGTTAACACACGTCTTAAGGTCAGATATTCAATCGGAGTCCATTGGTTGAGACTGAGTATCGTCTTATGGGGCCGGAGTTCCAATATTCTTTTGGACCTGCCGTCTTGGCATGGAAGTGTTCTCCTGGCAGATCCCCAAACCAACGGACCTCACCTCTCCCCTCCAAGAAGGGATGAAAATGTCACACATGGGCCAGATCCAGATCTAAAAATAGAAAAAGAGAGGCAAGATTCAGAGATGGGCAGTGACAGATTGTCTATTTTTGCCACGCACATACACACACACACACACACACTCACACACATGAGCGCGCATGAAACACACACATGGAAGGTAGACTATTTGGACAAAAGTATTGGGACAACTGGTCATATACTCATACCGGAAGTGAAAATGGAAAAAAAAAAGAGTGGAAAGAAGCAAACAATTATTGAAAATGTCATATTGTGTCAAGAACTCAAATGTCACAAGATTTACCACCAAACATTTTTGCTTCTTCTTTAATTTTCTCAATACGCTAGAAAATCACCAGAGAAGAAGAACAAAACAGAACAAATCCAGCGTCACCATACTTGCCATCAAACAATTGCCAACGTAATCTGATGGCCAACATTTTGGAGAATTTGGCAGGCGGGTTGGGCCAAGCTGGGCATTTTCAGGGTCAATTTCACGGCGCAGATGTGCTTCCGCAATGTTAAGTTTGTGCTACTAAGCGCACCGCATAGAGAATGCAATGAGACGCTTTTATTGGCTTGATTGTAGTCAACTGTGACCACGCCCACAGCCGTAAAAAAAAAAACTCCCTCTTGCAGATGGCAAGCCTGCTCTCAACTGAAAGGTTACCAAAATCGGGCGCAACTCGTTTTATCCAGAAATTCGCCCTGGTCACAAAAATAGAGTCCTTCATGTTGGTTTTATAATCTTTTATTGATTGCTTGTCTAATTGTTGACTTGTTGTTTTTTTTTGGCTTGTCCGTTATCTATTATTGCCGTCTAATTCAATGAATGTGTTGTTGAAAAGTCCGAGACTTATTAAGTTAAACAAGTCACTGTTCTATTGTAGGAGCAGGGCCTGTTGTGCACCTCTCACACACACAAACTCTCACACACTG
Source organism: Leptonotus elevatus (assembly GCF_054856555.1). Lineage (NCBI taxonomy): Eukaryota > Metazoa > Chordata > Actinopteri > Syngnathiformes > Syngnathidae > Leptonotus > Leptonotus elevatus. Next base: position 26,797,014 of record NC_141240.1, read on the forward strand.
CCGACCACAATGATGTCTTTCAAGAGAAACAGTTGCATTTATCACATTACACTGCACAGATGTCACTCACCAACATGAGACAACTCTGCTTCATGCTGTTTACGTCTATGTTCTTACTTTGACCACAGCCCCATTAACATGATTTTCCCCTAAATGCAGCTACTTTTGTTTTAATGCACGGCTGTTTACATGTGGATGGGGATATAGATGCTTTAATACTTTCATTATCCCCGATTTGACTGATCAAGTATAGGCTATCTGGAAAGTTCTTTTCCAAAATGCTTTAGTTTCTTTTGCGAAAAATGACCTTTTTAAAAGAATTAAGTATGCCCAACCAGTGGTTATTCTCAGCCCAAATTGACCTTAATCCATAAAATACATGCCAAAAATCGTCCAGCAAGGAATGGGCAAGCATATTATAAAAAAATAAAAAATTAAATAAAAGTGACCAACATTAGTCTTTCTTACAGCAGTCGCCTTTTTGTGCACGTACAATGAAAAACATTGTCCAGACGTGCAATTCTTTATGTCACAGAGCTGCCTACATTTCTTTTCAAATACAAATTGTGTCCATTATTAAAAATTCATAGTTAATTTTTCTTACAGGGATGTTTAAGAACTGTGCAAAAGATTGTGTCTCAAATTTGTATATGGTATGAATCATTCTTAATTAGCTCTTACACATCTGTAGTGTTTTGCCACAAGTCATTCTCATGCAAATACAAATTTGTTGTAACTCAAAATTTCTCCAGGGTGTGCGTGATTTATTATATAAAGTACTGTACATAAATGGTAGATCACCGTTAGATCTGTTGTGTTTGCAATTCTGTACTGAACATTTACTGTATAACCATAATGTCACTCAGTACAGCGTGAGCATCCACTAAAAGCAGTTTTTTTTCAGACCTGTACAAGTACTCAATTCTTGTGTAGCCACTGATACCAATACCAAGTGCCAATACCACTATACTAGACAGATCATGTTAAAGGGATGCTTGACTCATCGAGCCATTTTCAGCAGTAAAAAGTAAATATTTTGTCCAGAATGATCTAGATAACTTTATTATTTTTCTTGTACAATTAATACTTTAAAAACGTAAACTGAAAGCTCCTAAGTGTTGCTAAAAAAATAAAAATAAATCCACTTGCTGTCAGTGTCGACTGAAGATGACATCACCTGAGCTGAGGAAGTAGGTAACGAGCAATCATGGCTCACCTGTTTTCTGGGTTTGGTCAGCAAACTGAGCCATGATTGGTCGTTACCTACTTCCTCAGCTCAGGTGATGTCATCTTCAGTCGACACTGACAGCAAGTGGATTTTTTTTTTAAGCAACACTTAGGAACTTTCAGTTTACGTTGGTTATGGCGGCACCATATGCATATATCACAGTTTTACAATGATTGAGCAAGCTTGTTGCTGTGTGTCCTACTATTTTCTGTATTACTCTGTCAAAATGACTGCTGTGAAAAACAAATGAAACAACAACAACAACACTAGTGGTGGGCCTGAGACTTTTTCACAGTATTGTACGTTATAGTCTTTCATACGTGCATATATTGCACACACACGTCCAAGCTGCTGGCACACATTTTTTATGAATAATGAAGCTATTGAGGCACACAGACAAGCAAGCTCTTATAAGCTTACACAGCCCACTAGGTTTTCCAACACAACAGGACAGGAACATAAAACTCCCATACCTAGTGGTATGTACACACACACACACATTGACAGACACATATATACACACATGCACTCACACACGTGAATGGACAAAGGTGCACATACAAGCTTTTGAAACAGCACACATTTTGGCTTCCTGTGCTACATCGCACTGCTCTCCAAGTGAACAAAAGAAGTGTTGTGTTTTTTCCTTTTTTTTAACCGTAAAATTTGGTCTGCTAAGTTTGCGTGTCAAGATTGTGTAAAAAAAAATAATAAAAGCATTAAATTCCCCTTGCCAACACTTAAGACATGATTATGGTGTGCAAAATGCATCCAGAAAGCGTGAATTGTATTTTTCTGCGGTGACTTTGGAGGTTTGTGTGTAGCTGCAATGACACAACACAACTGTACGGTGATATTCCTGCGCACATTTCACGTCATCGTCCCTGCGAGTCTGACTCTATTGTCGACTGCTATTAAAAGCGCGACAAGTCTCATTGTGCGTTTGTGTGTTCGTGTGAGTCCACTCGGGACTCGCACACACGCACGCAGCTTCTCACTCAGCACTTAACTGTGCACACTCGCTCCCTGACAATTGCACAAATTCCCGGCGAGCTCCATAATGCATCTTAATAAAAAAAGAAAAACCCATTGGGGCTGCTGACACTTCTATTCAGTTCAGCTCCGATAGACACAGCAGCAGCATGCCAAGAGGGAGTGGATTGAGAAGAAAAAAGAAAGCGAGAAGGCCAGAGTAGGTGGGGGACAAGGCACCCTATCAAAAAATAAAGGAAAAAAAGCCTAAATAGCAATGGGTAGACAAAGCAGGGTCGGCCTTCCGGGTGTGATAGGCTTTAGAGGGTGAGGTTAGAGAGCAAGCTGAATTACAGCACAACATAATGAATGAAATGAATGGCTATTAGCATTTAACCTGAAGCCCTCTGCGGACACTACTTATAGTTGTAAAGTTGGAGAACAGAAAAGAGAGAAATGATCTACAGTTGGCAGATGAGAGATGTTTGAACGTGAGGATGTTTGAGGGCAAAATAAAGCAAATGGCAGCAGGAAGTATGGAAAACAGAGCACACATTTTAACATCTTGACGGATTTTTTTTATATAAAAGTGGGGTGACCTGACACGCAAAGAAAAAATGTGCTTGCAGCTCTTATTGTGTCGTGTGCGCAACATGACCAACACAGCGCAACAGACATACAGTTGGGTATGTAAAATTATGAGCACAACATCCTCCCCTCCATTATCTGAACCACTTATCCTCATGAGGGATAGAAAAAAACACCACTTAATGGCACAAAAATTCTATGCATCTAAATTGCACGTCACTCAAATAACAAAATAATTGCTACAGTATTTTGAATTTGATGGGCCTTTTCCTCACCATATTGCTGCGCTCATAAGTTTACAAAACCGTAGGGCTTGTGCCCAAGTCCGCTTCTCGAGAACCCCTACCCAGCCTGTTTTAGATGTTTCCCTCCTCCAACACACCTGCATCAAATGATAAGTTCATCAGAATGCTTTGCAGAAGCCTGATCATCATCCTGATCATATGAATCAGATGTGTTGGAGGAGGGAAATATCTAAGACAGGATGGATCAGAGGATCGGACTTGTCTGTCGAAGTACCAAGACTGACCAGTGAGAGGCAGCATGGTGTCAAAAGGCATCCAGACTGACAAAAAATACAAAGAGGAAAGAGTAGTAGCAGTAACAGTAGTAAGAAGACTAGCGTAATGTCATTTCTATAAGCCACTTTTTTTTTTCCTGAGAGGGGAAATCAACCCAAAAATGTTCTTTAGAATAATACGTTAAATCTAAACGCAACATTCCAGTTAATATCGCGTTTGTGAAATATGAAATTAATAAAACAGCAAAATCCACCTGTTTTTATCCATCTCAGGGGGCGGCCATTTTGCTATTTGCTAGCGACTGAAATTGACATCACAGTGGCCGTTTAATATGCAGTACAACACCTTTCTGTGTAAATAGTCCACGATACAACGTGGACACCTGTTATTTATAGACAATATATGTACACATTTTTATTTATTAATTAATTTGGGGAGTGTGGCTCAAATTCAGATGCGCTCAATAGTTTGGAAATGATGCAAACCATGAAAAAGGAGCCTCTCATGACTGGACTGGTGCAGCTCACCACTGCATGCATGTAGCCTACAGTTGTGCTTGAACGTTTACGTATGCTATTGGTATGAGCACACTGTAGCCTATGGTGAGAAAAAGGTTTAATGTCCATAAAATCAAAAATACTGCAATTGTGTTGATATTTTCAGAGGTCGTAGCTGACATGACAGGAGATGTTATTGTGAATGTTGGTGACGATTCCTAGCATTAGCTTTTATACGTTTACAGTTGTGCTCATTAGTTTACAATACATATCCCAAAGGTACGTCAACTTTCAAGCACAACTGTATCAAGCGTCATCTTATAAAACAATTAACACGACACATCAGTAGAAATGAAACAGTTCTGCACGAACAAGGACAATGAGAAGGAGAATTAACTTTTGAGACCATTTAAACTATGTTGATAACCAAAACAGCAGCACCAACGCAGCCAGCCTTACATACAAAAATGAGCTAAAAAGTGATTAGCATCTTAATGTGTTTGCTGCATAATGGTGCGTTCATCCCAGATTACATTTCAGTGAGGTTATGACACTAGTTTTTCACATAGCATTACAAGTGTATGACTAGTTTTGTGTGCATGGAAGGAATTTACGATTAGTAGTATTTTTATCAAAACAAAGCAACAACAATCGGCCATGTTGCTCGTCCGACGAGTCAACGGGGCGCTCTGTAGCAGAACTTTGGAATTTAATAAACCCTTGGACAGTGGCCATGCAATGTAACAAAACATGTTTCCAATGTTCGTTAAGATGCACACGGCCACATGGAGAGGAATATGACAATCGTGACATCCCGCCTGTTTCAGCCCAGCAGTCTGCCAGTATGCATGAGAGAAGGAGCGGGGAGTTGAGACAAAAGGTAACTGAGAGAAAAGGGCCAATTGTGCGGTCTTATGGGAGAAAGCGAGTTTCCCAGCCGGCAATGCAACACGACTTATAGCCTCTCCTTGTGTTGAACGAATGAAAAGACAGAGGGACGAGGAGGAAAACTGAAACAGAGGGCCACTAAGTAGATTATTAAGGACACATGCTTCAAATTGGAAAATGAATGATCATGTGTCAATATTATATTAGTATTAGTATTGTTGTGCTGAAAGGAGAAAATACACAAATTATTAAATTGCATGTTTCTTTCTTCCCCTAAAGCTCATACGCAACCTTTTGGAAAAAAAAATGTTATACAAAGTGGATGTATATGGAAGTGTGTGAAGGCCACATGCTTGGTGAAGCTCCTGTGGCCACTAGAGGGAGTACAAGAGTACCTTCAGTCCAGATCACTGTAAAGGCTCACTACTTTGGTGTCTTTTTTTCAGGGATGGAAAAAGTGCTACAAAGTCCTGTCATGTTGGGATGTCTGATTAAATCCCAAATCAAGGAATTAGCAACAAAACCACATCAGTGCTCAAATATGCTGACAGAGTGGAGGAAGGAAGAGCATGAGAAAACGTATTTAAAGCACATGGAAAAATGCTTTGGGGTAAGTATAGCATCCACTTTTTAGTATGGAAAGGTTTTCATCTCATTGGCTTACTTGCCAATTTGTTGTTAGGTTTTTTTTGCTCTAGTAATAATAGTGTTTTTGTCCTATTATGGTAAAGTATCATATCATTTTCTGTATTTTATATGAAGTCAGGATTTGTTATCAGCGTCTGATGCAACCGAAAGTGACTTGATCTGACAAATGCAAGCCGCTGGTTTGTATTCTGGGAAAGTTTCCATCAAGCATTGTGGTCCAGATGGCTCTTTACCAGCAAGTAGCAGAACACGCTCATGTTCTCCTCTGTGGCTCTTTCAAGAACCGTCGGGCTTGCTGCCTCTCAACGTCTCACTTTCTCTTCTTTAACCCGACTTTGCGTATGGCTGTTGAGCTATGCTTGTTGTTTGTGGGCCTCCTGACAAAGTGCACTAATGCCAAGTTGCATCATATCATGGATCAAATCACTTTTCCCAGACAGATGTGACTATGACTATGCAACATTCCGATTTGGTTTATGACTGGAAGGAAATACTGTATTTGGTCAATTCTTGCTCCATTGGCATTTGGTTTGCCTTTCTCTGTTTCACATCTCAAAGAAGCACATCAAATGCATGCAAAAGACGTTCTGAGACAGAATTTGTGATACTTCACATCATGTGCGCTATATTACACAAAACGGTGATGCTGTGCATGATTCTCAATTATTCATCTAGGCAAGACATTTCAGACACTTGCATGCTTCCAACATTATCCGAACATCAGAAACCATGGTCCATAAAGACGACCTGTTATGAGTTTGGTGCCAAAGAGCAAGCCCATCTAACAGCAGACCCTTCCTCTGGTCCAGCATCAGTAACCTCTGCTTTCATGACAAAACAAATCCAACACACACGCCAACATTTTGTATGTACAAAGTCTTCCCAGAAGAAGTGTGGAAACTGTTACAACTGCAGCTGCCAGGGTGGCAGTTACTGAAAGTTGTTAGAATAAATCAGAACTGTTGTAAATGCCATGCTGATGGAGTGTTGTTAGTAAATAAATAAGCGCAGGACGGACCACCATGTCTGCCATATTAAGTCCAGAAGCAGCACTGAGCTCAGAACGGCTTCCGACTGGAACCAATTCAAACTAAATCTCCAGACAAGATCCCTTAATAGCACTTTTCCCTGACTAAATACGCCGCGCAGGTCCGCCTGCCTTAGAGTCAGAATAAACTCACCTGTCCATTTGCTTCTGGAAAGCCACCACCGAAAGGGTTCAGTACTTCCAAGATTTGGATCAGTGTCCACATGAGCCTCGCAAATCCATTGTTTAAAAAATCTCATCAAACTCTCTTATTTCCCACACCCATCGTGCACCTTGTCCGTGAAGAGGAAAGTTCGAATGGAGTCGAGCAACTCCAGTGCAGATACCCAACTCAGTCACACCACAAAGTGGTTCCTTTAAAAAAGAAAAATTAAAAATCCCAATGTTTTGTTTAGAAAAAAAATGAAAGAAAATCCTGTGAAAGAAAGTGTACGTAGAGGGTTAAAAAAAAAAAAAGGAAGAAAAGCAGCTGATTGCAAAAAAGTTCCGTTTTTATCTCAGAAAAGCTTCCAAATAAAGCACGAGTGGGTACTCTCCCAATCCTGCAGTCACTTTTCACTGATGAGCGGCCGCACTCCGACTCCACTTAGAAAAACACACAAAAGTCTTCTTAACATACACGTGTGTGAGGGTCACGCGCACGCACGCAGACAGGAGCTGAACGGCGCTGAAGTGCTCCGAGGGAGAGCAGGCAGGAATAATGGATTTAATTCAAGAGGGGAGAGGCAGGGAGGGATGGAGCGAAAGAGGGAGGAGGGAAAGGTGGGATGAAAGAGGAAGGGGAGTGGAAAGGGGCAGGGGCGTGTGTGTGTGTGTGTGTGTGTGTGTGTGTCCGCACAGTACTGTATGCTTACTTGTAACCAGCTGTCACATTTTTCATTCTTAAATCATTACTTTGCAAATTCTGAATGAATATACTGCAAGTTCACTCTAATGGAGGCAAAGCACAGAATTCACAACTGTACCTTAAAACAACAGTTTTAAAATCATGGTTGCTAAACTGCCTTGTAATGAGGACAAGCGTGTCTGTTGTTGCCATGGTGACGCCCATGATTTGGTGCTAATGTAACATTTCAGAAAAAGTCGTTTCATGACTAATAAACATCTAATTGTTGTATACTTTAAATCAATGAATATTTTTATTGTTTGATTTGTTGTGTGACTGGCCTTGTAGGTCAATTAACTCATATCTCCAATTGTGCTCAACGGCGGTAAATCTTAAGCTTGCTCGTACCCAAAATGTTTGCCTTGAAATACCAATAGTGTGAGCTTTATTTTAGAATTATATATATATATATATATATATATATATATATATATATATATATATATATATATATATATATATATATACATATATATATATATACGTATATATATATATATATATATATATATACGTATATATATATTGTTTGCTGTGATTATAGTATGTATATACTCTTCTTTTTATTTTATGTCATTCACAAAACTTTTTTTCAATTTTAGTTGTATTTATTTTGTTGCTTTTTGTAGTATCATTTATTTAGTTTTTAAACACTAATTTTTTTCTTTTTCAATTTTAGTTGTAGTTATTTTCATGAGTTTTTGTGAACTATAACAAGCTTGACTCACAAAGAAAGATCGAGGACAGTCATAAACTCACAAAATGTGAACATGCTCCAAATGAAATTGGCTTGTGAGATTTTGGTGGGAAACAATAATTTGTAATGTGGTTTATATAACATACCTAATATTTAAAAATGTTTGCCATTCTTTGCAATTTCAATGAACCTTCCAAGGGAGAATTGTGAACTAAGTCGCACCAATCGTGAGGATCATAGCACTTCACTTATGACGTTCCGCAACACCCCCCCCCCCCCCCCCCCCGATTGAAGCTGATTCCTTTTCTATTGCAAAAGCAGCGAGGCTTGAGACAAAAGTCTTTGTGAGGATCACAGCCTGTAAAGACATTAAGACGGCTTTATGACGGACAGGTCAGCAGGGGGTGGAGAGGCAAAAAAAAATAAAACGTGCACACACACACCAACACACATTTGTGCAGACAATACACGCACACACACTGCAGTGAGCCCCCGGCCCCCTAATGTGAGACTCATGACCTCTCGCTGGGCGTTATACCCTGCCTGGTGGGCGTTCGTTTTGTGGGTTTGTTTGAGGGTTGCCGGGCGAACTTTAGCACCTGCCAAAGGAATGAAGAGTAACGTTGTGTGATGTAACACACTGCCAGTGGAAGTGGGCACTTTGCCGCTATAACTTCATTGTATAAAAATGCCTTTTTTTTTTTACTTTCTCTCTCTTGTGGCTGGTTTATAATCAGGAAAAAACAAAACAAAAATAGAAAATTGCCATTAATTTCATGCAATTTGAAGAAAAATGCTATATTAGAATATATAGGTCTTTCAATTATTAATTATTATTGTCTTTTTGGGGGGTGCGGGGTTATATATCAAAAGTACTAGTGGTATCGGTACTTGGTATCAATATCATTGACTACTCAAGTGTTGAGTCTTAATACTGGTCTCGATCTGAAGAAAAGTGGTATCGAACGTCCCCATCCCGTACTCATGCCCCAAGTTACATTGCTTAAAAACATCTCGAAACACAACTCACATAAACATGAATATTTTTGTGACAAACTCTTTTGTACACTTCTTCACTGTATCAGCAGATCAAAACTGCAAGAATGCACACTGATGATTCTCACGTCATGGCAATAAGTCGCCAAAAAGAACATGTGCTTAATTGCTTTTGACAGCTTGACCACATCCCAATCACTCTTTCCCACCTGACCCGTATTTCGACTTATGTATAGGATGATGTCATCCCTCATATGATACAAATACCAATTAGCTTCCTGCGACTTCATGTGAAGTTAGCTTATCAGGTAACAAGCTATCAACACCAGCATGTGTCATTGCCTCGTATCTGCAAATCTTTCCCCGAGCTTCGCTGCTACGACGTCCTGTTTGTGTTGATCTTTATCCAGAGTGGCCTTCTCTAAATACTCTGGTGATTAGAAATAGAATGAGTTGGCTTGTGGGACAAGTCCAGTCTGACTGTTCTTTCTTGGTTGATGGTGTGTTAATCATACAGCACATGATAAGGTATCTGTCACAAACAATGTCGGTTTGGAGCGCTACGGAGATTGTCATCGGTAGGGGAGTTGATTTAACCATTCAAAGTTTCGTGGAAGTCAGTTTGTGTATTCACATCATGACTGAATTGAAAGTGAACTCAAAGTGCAGCCACCAAAGTGACATGCTCTCATTTCATCCAGGTTATGCTCTGGTTGCTCAGGATTGGCTACGACTGATCAGTGACCGTTCCACAATTGTACCGCATATTTTCTTATAGCATACTTCCTTCACGAGTAACATATTTTTGACCCACTCATGGTATACATGTAACAGTCCTAAGATATGGCGGATGTCATGATCTGATCTCGATTTTTGCCCGTGTCTTGGTCCAAATGGAGCTCGTTTTCTCATCAGTTTGCGTGTATTTATGTTGCATTCGAGGAATGTGTGAAATCAGACTTTTCCCACCTTTCGACCAGGAAGTGTGCACTGGAACGCCCCTTTGGACTGGGAGGGAGGTTAGAAAAAATAAAAATAAAATAAAATAAAAGACCGACTTCACTGACGACTTCAATCTGAGGTCATTTGACAATGGCGACCCCCATGGAGACACAAGCCTTGAATGACAAAATATAATTTACATGATTATAAACATGTTTTTCTCTACTATTTATTATTACATTATTTGATATTGACATTAACATACGTTATTTGACAGTAGTAACATTGTACTGACTACATTAACCAGAACAACAATTTATCAGACTCCACCATCTTTATTGTTTATTTGCCTCGATTGCTTTGAGGTTGGAATTAAGACAATCAAAGTGGGATCAATCAAAAATTCCCACCTTCCTCGAATGCAGTATTCGTTGTGCTTTCTTTCAGTCTTTGTGGGTTCATGTTGCTATAATGTTACACATTTAGCCAGTCATGTTATATTTTGTTGTTGTTGTGAGTTTTTTTTAACTTGCTTAATGTAGTATTATGATTGTTCCCAGTGCTTTGATTGCATTTTTGTTTTTGAAAAAAAAAAATTTGGGGGGGGGGGTGATTGCTTTCCTGCATTTTTGTCCACACTCCACCACATCTGTGACAGAGGAGGACATGCAAATTCCACACAGATCAAGTATAGAGACATGCCCACATTGTTTCCACCTGTAGATGTGTATAAAGATTTAGCAAATCACAAAACAAACTAATGGGAGGAACAGATTCAAATACTGTTGGCCACGTTACAGTTAAGCATGTACTGACTGTGCTTTGTGACTAAATAAGGTATGAATAATCCTATTCCTACAAAATGTGGATTACGTCAGTCCAACTATACAATTGCTTATTTGACACATGCAGTACAGCAAATAGTTTGTTCCATAAGAGCCAAAGACGCAAACATTTTTGTGAGGATATTATTATAATCGTCTCAGCAATTCTGTAAAGCTGGCTCAAGTGTAGCGGCACACTTACATTTGCGCTGAAGTTTTCCTTCCCTCTGCTTGCAATGCAGGCTAAAAATATACAGTGTAAAGATATACAGCCATGCTGGAGCCTGATCTCATACACTGATCCTCGAAAAGATATTTCGGTCATTTAGAATCAGACATGACTACTATGACGAAATGGTACACTGCACTAGATGAAGACAATAATCATTTATAGGTTAACCTCCGAGCTAAAAGGACAAGTCAAGTGACATCTCCACCGAAAATTGCAAGTCCCATCACCCAAACCTGATGGCTGTTGTAGTACCAAAACAGACCTATGAGAGGCAGCATGGTGCCACAGGTCACGGTCATCCAGACTGTAATGGAATAAAAAGAAGGCGAAGAAGTCGAAGGAATAGAAGAAGCTAAGCTAATTGTTAGCTTGTTTTGTAACTACTTTGCAGGAATGTGTAGTAAGTCGAAGGAATAGAAGAAACTAGGCTAATTGTTAGCGTGTTTTGTAACTACTTTGCAGGAATGTGTAGTAAGTAGAAGGAATAGAAGAACTAGGCTAATTGTTAGCTTGTTTTGTAACTACTTTGCAGAAGTCTTTGCGTTGTTTTTTTTTTATTGTTTGTTATTTTGTGAGTGATTGGCATAGATCAGGCCTCGTTTTGGGTTCATGGTTGGAGCGGCATTCACTCCCTGGATCTTCTCTCTTTTGTTTTTCTTCTGAGAGAGCTCAGTATTGTTCATTCGGTAATCTTACCGATTCAACATGTCATCGTCATTGCTCTCTTTTTTTTCCTCTTTTTTTTGGGTGCATGAGTATGTGTGTGGGGGGGGGGGGTACGTGTGTGTGTGTGCGTGTGTGCGTGTGCATATGTTTCTGCGTGTAAGTTTGTGCTCATTAATTCACCTGAAACCTATTAAAAATCCCATACCCTTCACCTAAACCGAATACTTCAGAATCCCAAGACCCGAGGAGTGATCAAAGAAAATAGAGAAAAGTGAACTCCAGCACCGACCAAACACCCCCTGCTACACACAGGGTTACAAACCAGAATCTTTCACCAACCCCAGAAGCATATACATTCTAACAAATTAGGGAGACCTCAAGAGACCAAAGGAAAGACTAAAGAAAGGAAGGAAGGATAGATGAAGCAGAGTGAGATCCACAGACATCAGCCTCCACCGATTCAGCGACCAGAGGAAGAAGCCGATTGTATTTGAATTTCGGTAGATGCTGGTGTGGTGGATCTGGCATATATGAAAAACCTCCACCAAAGAAGTGAAGCCGTCGACCCCGGGCAGGACAGCGCAAGCACAACCCTCCAGGGCCCTCCATGCCTCGGCAGCGCCAGGGCACAACCCCCTTGGCCTCGCGGGGGCCACCTGCCTGGATCTTCTCTGATGCTATCACTGATGGGCCCTTTGCAGAATTGATCCCAACAAATTGGGCCCAAATGTCTGCACTGTATTGTGCATACGTCACTTTAGCCATGAGTGTAAAACGAAGTTGCCAACTATACTTTTGGCACAAATATAAAATGGGTTAGTATAGTATAGTAAAGTATAGAAGACTTGCTCCTGAACCAAATGGGAACTATACGAAGTTTTCTGCTTGTCGCGGGCTTTATTTAGCTCATTTGAATTAGTCATAAATATGCCAAAAATAGGCCAGTTTCCCACCAAATACAGTACTTTTCTTACAAAGTACAACTACTAGGTTCTCATGAAAACCATCTCAAGGAGTGCTGTTGTGTCAAAGGATCTGTCTTTGTCTTCAAACTAAGCGTGCAAGCTCTCAACAGCTTTCTGTGATGTGTCCTGGCAGGTAGTCCATGACACGGTCCCCTGACCCCTTGACACCACAGGGATTATTGAGGCCCCAATAGAGAAGGGCCGCAAAAGGCAAAAAAGGAGCAAGAGTGTTACAGTTAGAAAGAGAGAAAAGGGGGGGGTCTTCCTTTTCTTGGGAAACCTTGAGGGCATCAGGACCTGTAATCCTCCCTATTTGTCTTTGATGTGATCACGCCCAACTGAAAGGATGGAGCTGACAGGTGGGGCGATCTGGAGTGCAAGGGGAGCGGGGATGGTGAGACGGGGGTTGACTGTGGTGCCAGGAGGCTCAGAGATGGGACTAACACCTCCAAAGGCATGCATCACACTCAAATTGGTTGCAAGGGTCACAGGGGGTATAAGACCACCACCAAACATACCAACCCGTGAGTTTGCCAAACAAGGTTAAATGCACATCGAATGCATTATATATGTAAAGTATTTCTGACGTAGGTACACATACTTTAAAGGTCTGACTGTCAATTAATTGTGTCTTCCGTGCCTTTTTTTGGTGCTTTAAATGTCAACATTTCTAATTGGGATTTGTGAGTTATGTTGTCAGTTGCTTACAGAATAAAACAAAATTATAAATTAGCCGTGGTCTTTGTACATCCGCATTCACACATAATGCAATGATCTGTGTGTCTGTCCACATATGTAATCAAAATATTTGTCTGTCCATTCGCATGCAAATAATGTAAACATCCATTAGGTCATTCACATACACATATATACATTTTCGTAGACAGGGTCACCTGCACTCAGTATAAAAGTTCATTTTCGTGTTGGGGCAAGTCTACTTTATCATGTTTGGAAATGTGGCATACAAACTAGGCTATAATTTAGACCCCCTGAAAGCAGGTCTAAGTTGTGGCGCAAACTTGCTGGATTTGATCGAAGCGTAGGCAGACAGATTCTGTGATCTGTGATTGCCCTGATCAACTTTACATTATCCGCAAGTGGAGGTCTGCTTACAGTTCTTTATATACATCAGGGATGGCGAGATCCGGTCCTCGAGGGATCCTGTTAATTGGAATCAGCTGCAGTTCGAGTAGGGAAACCTCTAAAACCGGGAGGAGGACGCCGGCCCTCGAGGACCGCAGTTTCCCATTCCTGATTATACGTACTTTGCGCGCTTTGATCTTCTGCCTATTTCTGCTTCTGCAATGTCAAAGACTGTTGTGGCTCTCCTCCACTGAGTTTAAAGGGAATGAGTTGAGCTGCTTTTTTTTTTGGCCAGGGGGTTCGTTGGCTGTGTTCACTCCCACAACGGCACAAAATGCACCTTCTTAACGACACCCGTCTACGTCGTCCGGCATCCGACTGCAGTTTGTGCTAAACATGAACGCAAATATGTGCCTGTCCTTCCAACTGTGTATTATTATTTGTCAGTCCAAACACATAAGACAGATCAGATCCAGATATAAATGTATGAAAATGAATGCTAAAATGTGCTTTCTCATATTCATCTTTTAATATCTAACTTGAATGTTTTTAGTGTACAAACAGCGATAAAGGAACTGTTCCAATACTTTTGAAAGTTTCGGAGACCACTTGAACCACAGGTATTACAGCGCAGGTATAACAAGTCGGCATCAAACAAATATAAAGATGATTCTAATCCAAAACAAAGACATATTGAGGAAAACCTCCCACATGTGCCGCAAAGCAGGTTTTGAAGGTCACAAAGTAGATTAGAACACCTTGCATGGCCACGGCTTTGCCTCTTTCACGCGCACACACGCACACACATACAAAGCACTATTTCGCAGTGGAATGCACATTTCTGCACTAGTTCCCACCACTATTAAATCTAGTCGGCTGAACACTGGCTTATAAAGGTGTCTCTGTATGCACTGCAAAACTGAAATGAAATCAACTGAAGCCCCACTTTGTCATTTCCAAACAAACACGGCTACATGCAATTTCATTTGGACTTCAATAAAAACATGCCAGCACTCTGACTCCAAAGCAACCCTGTAATTCTGTTCTTTGCTTTAATCAAACCCGAGCTATTGGTTAAGATCACAGGGTTAATGTCTGGGGGGGGAACAGGAAAACTACCTACTAAAAGATAAAGGCTTTAAAACACGAGCCTGAACGCTGATATTTATCAGCCCTTACCCTTCATGCAGTAAAAGCAAAGAGTAAATTATAGCTTGTGATAACTATTGCCACCATTACCATTTTCTTCATCTCATCTGATACCTTTCGCATGTATATTTTCGGGGCTGTCCACACAAAAATGGGGGATCGGCTGATGACAAGTTTTATTTGTCCATAATATGTCATGGAGTAATAATATCAGTGTATATGGGATGACATAATACAAAACATTGCTCGTGTGCAAATCAGAAAGCATCTCCACAAGAATATTGATTTGTACAGCCCTAAACATAATTAGCCTACCAGCCTTATCATGTCAAACATTTTTGTTTGCGCAATACCCAATTTGAGCATTCATTCACACATTAACATTGCCACCTGCCCACCAACGACTTCTGCCAGGAACACGTTTCCCAAGTCAGGCATTTGAAGCATTAAGACTCACTCACTCATTTTTTTTCACAATCAACTCTTGCAGGCAGTGATGTGGCAGCAGGACAGGAAAAGCAGGTGATTGCGGGGGCCCCGCGCTGAAGGGGGTCCCGAGATATGGTTGTCAGAAATCTCCCATATAAGGCCCCTTACGAGCTGTTAATTTCTCTTTGTAGCAGAATTACATTTGTTGTCAAATGATATCAACTTTTTTTTTGTCAGCTTGATTTGTCTTTTGAATAAAAAGATATTATAGGTCTCCTTGAATTTTCTAGCAGGCTAAATGCTACATTAAAAATGGTAACATGAAGCACTTAAGTTGTTGCTACAAATGTCTGTTCTGTTTGCTTACAGTGTTCATTCTTATATTTTACTTTCTATGTCAATTATTTTATGAACAATATCTTTGCATATCCATCGTCCAGGTTTTGTTTTTTGGGGTCCTCCGTGGTCCTTCTTGCAGGTGTTCATCAAACACAATATGGCATCCAAAGCGCTTCAGCAGATTGCAAGAGTGGGCATAAAGCTTTCCTACTTTGCCATACATGACAAGCACGCACGCATGCGCACACAATTTCTGGCATATTGAGTGAGCAAAATGTGCGGCAGACTGTATGAGCTGAAAAAATAAATGACTAAAAAACCTGGAGTGAGGAGGAGGATGTGAAAAAATGGAGAAGAACAGGAAATATTGTGCTACAAGAAAACCCCAACACACCCACGCGAAGCGAACGCTTTTTCCAATTTTCTAATGAGACCCCACACCTGAGTAAATGATTACTAATGCGTCCTTACTGCTCTTTGAGTGTACTCAAATTGACCAACACGGCACACCGCAAACATATCGACGTCTCTGCAGACAATTGCAAACCTCCTCCCCCAAACCAGATGTCTCGTAAGCGCCAACTTGGAGCCACAGGGTCCCATTTAGACTGGCGCAAAATGCAAACAAAGAAGAAAAAGTAGGAGTCGATGAAGAAATTGAAGAAGGTACGATGACGCAGTTGCAAGGCCTCCTCCTTGTGGGACGTTATATACAAACCCTCCGCGTAAACCGGTTGCTCCTCTATTTGTGTCTGGCAACACTGCGAGCTTCTTCCTGATTGGCTATCTCCACGTTGACAACCAGGATTTGTGATCGGACTAAATAGCGAACGTTTAACATTTATGATCATCAACCATTCATTTGTCTTTTAGACCGCTCGCATTTTCTTGCGTTCTAAAGCTAATCTGTCTTTTACGCAGAAGATTACAGGAGTTTACATACATGCACGCTATAAACAAATGTTCCTTTAAAATGTAGCGTCACGCTCAAAAGGTTTCAAGCGGATAACAGCAGCTCAGGTAGGTAGCATTTTATTTATTAGAGACACAATGCAGGTCAAAAGGACACACTATCACGTACACAAAGAAAGCGGATGAGTTGAGGTTGCCACGGAAACGTGGCAACACGCCTCGTTATCACAGAGGCAACATCTGTGATTACCATAGAGTAGCTTCCAAACATAGTGAGTGTGCAAATACACACGCACACGCACACAAATCAAAGCTGGAACCTGAACAAAAACATGAAGCAAAAGTACAGTTTGATCAGATGTCACGGACTACCAAAGCTTCTGGATGACAAGGTTCCGCTCTCTCAGACATGAGCTCATTTATTCAGAATATCTTGACATCATCGCTCATCATAGGGAGATCCTCCATCAGCAGAAAATGGATTTTACATTTAGTGAGCAACTCTGCAGAAATGTAGATGTATTGTTTTTCACAAGTCAAACATATGTCGATTAAAACAACTTGTGACGCAGAAGATCGCTCCAGGAATCTGTCGACAATTATTAAGTGTTACGGCTCGGTGATAAATACCATGATGTTGTATTTAAGGAAATTTCCTGATTGGAAGATCAGACTACTGGTAACAACTTTAATTTATTGATGCCACTCTTATTTCAAATGTCCAAATTAACAAAACAATAAAAAAAAAAAAGTACATTCATGTATCATGCTTATTTAAAAACATTCAATAAATCATAAGGCGTGATCTGAAGTGAAAGTACGGCCCGGGGGTTTAATCCGGCCCGGGAGATGATTTTGCAAGTAATGTCGGACCAATTAATCAGACGGCCACAATCAAAACATGTAAATTCGTAATTTCACAAGCAATGCTCAGATGAGCAATGCAACTTGTTTACAGAAATGCCCTGGATGTCATTATTTTACACACAGCCTAAAACTCTGGTTTGTTTAAAAAAAATAAAAACATAGGCTAGCAAAAATCGAACATAAATGTGTTAAATACGACACACATTCAATAACTGATAACACAAACACATGACATGGACTAACGGCCTTATAACTTTATTAACTGCGCCACACAATGCATTCTGGGAACAATATATATGCAAAAGAAATCGATATAACACATCCGGAACTCATAGAGGCAAAATGTTACCACGTTCCATTTGCATTTGTGTTATTTTTCGGAGCAATATAATTACAGTTGAGCCCCACAAATAGCGAACATTTGCGTATAATTGCCGCCACTTGCTTTTAAGTTACATGCCATGATTTTACCGATCTGCTCAATTCAACGCCAACTTGATTATTTTAGTCTTGAAATAAATGTTGTGTACAAATATTGTACTGCGAACAATAATAATAATGTGTCTTCAATTGTTGGACCACAGTTCATGGAACTCTAGTGATACTTGGTAGCTTGTTTGATTTATGATGGCGAATTGGGTCAAAGCAGTTTAGCCCGCATACAGTACATAATGATAGCATTTTTTCCACCACAGCCTCTGTTCCCTGGCTCCCTCCATCCATCCGCCTTGAGGTTGCAGGTTGTCGGCCAAGTGGAACAGGATTAGAACGCTCTCGGTATTAGACTGTCCTGGCCAAACAAACTGTCATTTCCCTCTGTTTTGGCTTGCCTCTTCAAAAACTACCCCCACCCCCACCACCACCATCATCTCACTTCACGGAGTACACGTGTCAAGGGGGGTTGGGGGGACTGCGGACCAAGCGGCATGAGGAGAGACAAAGACTAGTGGATAGATTTACACACACACTTCCTGATGGTAGAAGGCGGAGCGTTCTGCCGTTCTCTGATGTCGCTACTAGTAAACAAAAGCCGCGTTTCCACCTTCAGGAACTTCGGGGTAAATTTACGGGGCCAGCCCCGTATGTGCGTGTCTCCACTACAGGAGCCTTCCCAACCGGGCCACATTTACAGGAACTTACGGGGACGAGCGGAGGTCCTACTCGAGGGTAGGTACTCCGCCGGCCCGATAAACTGCCGATCGAGCTTTTGTGCTGATTGGCTAAAAATTATTTCGTATAAAAAATGATCGTTCATGCCCGACGATGATGCATTCTTGGCTTAAGTCTCTTCCACCAAAACAATTCTCTTAACAATCCTTTGCCTATTTTCGTTCCACTCTACTGTTAGCCTTTTCAAAAGTTTTTCTCTTTCCTTGTCCTGAATTTTGCGGCGCCGGCGCCGTGCTTGGGTGACGAACGCAAGGCGATTACGTGTCGATCGAAACTCATGACTTGAGAGTCAGCCTTTTCAAATTCTTCATCTAAATGGCGTCTCCTCTCGTTCAAACAATCCATCCATGCCAAGTACATAAAATATAAAGCAGAGAAAAACAGCAACCATCTGAAGTTTTTCTCTTTCCTCGTGGTTTTCGTCGCGCGCTGCTTGGGTAACGTCACGGGAGAAACCGTCGCACGGCGTTTACGTGTCGATCGGAACTCGTGACGTCGCAAAATGGGTCGTACTCCGCAGTGGAGACACCGCCACAAGCGGGCCGGCTGAGAGGACGGTTCCTGTGAAAGTCCCTCCTCCCATACCCGAACGTCCTGCGGTGGAAACGCGGCTAAAAAAAAACGTCAATGTCATTTTATAAAAGGCAGAGGAATTGACAAAATGGTAAATGGCTTGAATGATGACTTTAGTGTTTTTGTTTAATATTACGTTTACTCTGAAATGGTTTGCAAGCTGTTCTTTACGTTTTGCAAAAATACTCAAAGGCAAGCCAGCCAAACATTTTGTACATCGTTGTGAGAAAATGCCTTTTGTCTGTTCTTGAAGAACTTACAAGTGGCTGTACACGGTATGAATGTTTCCAGACAATGCAACGTTATCAGTGTTCCTTCCCCAAGAACAAACGGCATACGTGACCTGAACAGAACAATATTTTGTCATCCAGATGGCAAATAATGAAGCCGAGACGCTGAGGACGATGAGGATGGCGTAAAGCCACATTGGGGCACACAGACGCCTCAAGACACAAAGAGCACAAACTCGATCTGCATTCACAAAGTGTTCTCATATGCTTCGAATGAAGATTCATCACACAGATATTACGACTTCATCTTCAAACCCGCTGTTATTTATTATCCACAGTGTCTATACTGCCTTTCAAAAGGCAAACAGAAGCTTTCCATGAGCCAACATGTGCTCTATAACAGTTTCCAGGACAAATCTTTATTGGCACTGCTGTGTCACTGTGTAATGGAGAATGTTTTGCATCCAGAATGTTGAAAGAGAAAAAAATGCACTTTGAAAATAATTCTAAGTGTACGGTTAGGTTTTTTGTTGTTGTTGGGGGGGCAGACACAAAGAATGTGCAGCTCCTTATTCCTGAATCATTGTATCTTATTTATATTCACATGTTTGTAGATATTTACACAGTTCAAATGTTACTGTAAACTATTGTTATTAGTAGTCGTATTATTAGGGCTGTTGAAAAAATGTATTCGGCAATATATCGCGATATTACAGCACGCAATTCTCGTATCGTTTCGATCTTCGGCCGAATCGATGTTTAAACATCAGTTTGTGATGGAAATAGGTTTCACACTTGAGGCATGGAAGAATGTTAAATGCATGAGCTTGAATATTTTATTTCAATGCTGTTCAAACGTGAAACAGATTGCAACCTGTTTGTTAAAGCGATACTAAATACGATTTAAACCTTGAATTCATATTTTTATAATTCAGCTGATGAAACATTGATTTACAGCTAGATTAATGAAACCTTTGTCACGGCCTGAGGGGGTCTGTATCATTTTTACTGTCACTAAACAACTTTGAGGTGGATTTGTGTGAACTCTACCACACACACACAAAAATGACAAACATGCAGACTGCTTTGCGGCATACGTCCTTTTTTTGTCGAGTCAAATGTCTACGCGCGATTACTGTTATCATGCAGAGGTTACAAAATACCTCAAGAAACGAAGACTATAATAATGATGATAAAAAGCCTACCTGGAGGATTTCACGCGCTTGCATGGCGAAGACGGGGGATTTCCAAACGACGCTGCGTTTGCAGGGACTCGGCTGTTTTTAGTGGGTATTTTTCCATGCATCAAATCAATTAATAAAATAATTAATCGGAAAATTGCGTGGTAGCAATAAATAGCCATCGGCTTGATAGTTCGCCCTTCCACACGAACCCGACCAGCCACGCAACACTCAAAAGTTGTGTGCTTTCATGTTTACGAATGCTTGTGAATGGATCGCAGGAAGAAACGGGGGGGGGGGGGGGCAGCATTTGTGTCTGTATACAATAAAGAAGGTAAGTTCACAACCACCGTCTGCTGTTAACATACTTGAGAAACGTTACAGGGCTGTGGAAAGAAAAAAATAGAAAATACCCACTGGAAACAATGTAACTCAGTCCAACTACGGGCGCCTGCGAAATCCAGATTTCACGATGATATGCGCTTGTCCTCATGGAAAATGTGGTTCTTTCAAGAGAAATTAAAGGGAAAACAATACCGCTTTTGTCTAACGGCGCCGCCATAATCAACGAAAGCCAAATGCTCATTTGGTTCGCTTTAAATACAGTGGCTCAGTAATAATACTGACGTTTCAGATAAATAATTACATTTTCATACAAATCTTACAGTGTACATGTACAAGTTTACTGATTAGCATTTTCTAAATGTGGGTTAAAAAAAATCGCAATAATCGACTTCTAGATTTGTATCGGGATTAATCGGTATCGAATTGTGACCTATTGGATCAAATCGTCAGATGCTAGTCAATTTATACTCCTAATTATTTTTATTTTTTTTATTATTATTATTACTGTTATCGCAATTATGAAATGTTTTCGAAAGATGACAACTATTACTACTTTTTTATTTGAGCATTTTCCATGACAAGTTGGGATCAACTTTACAGTCTGCAATGTGAGCAACACTGACATTTCAACTCGAACATATTACGACGACTCTGGCATCCAAATAGTGAAAATAATCAAGTCAAGATCCGTGTCATCAAGTCGCAGTAGTGTGTAGTAATGGATTCTTTGAAATGATAATCGTATTTTTTCCAGTGCGAGTAATTCATCAGGCATCACGTTGTCGGACACCCGGCTGCAACCACACAGCACGATCTCACCACAGAGCTTCTGATGTACGTCCAATCCGTGGAGGTTTGTTGTCCTTCCCGTTGTGTAAATGCAACCACCAGGCTGTTAACACAAAGATACCGGACAGCTTTCGCAACATGGCCTCTCTTAACATAGTAAAGCACAACACCAACACTACGTGAGTGTTTGGTGCAGCGCTATTTTATTTTATTTTTTTTAAACCGCCACTGGTTGCGACAACTAAACCTGCAATCAAAAGATGCAGCGGGGTTCGAGTGTGCATGCGTCTCATTTCATACTCATCTGTTGATCATTAGCGGGATTCTCGTTCCGACATCTGCTTTGCACTGTGCAGATATTTGTTCTTTTTTTCAGTTAATTTTTAGCCTCTCTTCCCTTCACATACTTCCCAGTTGTTTCAGCAGCTTTTTATTATCATGCAAGTGAAGTGAGTGCGCGCATGCACGTGCAGGGCCTCACATTTACAAGGGTGAATACGTGATTGCATGCAAACGAGCAAGCCCCGCAGAGTGCTCTTTTGGAAGAAATATTGAAGGAATGTCGGTTGGCCACAGCATATGAAAGAAAAATGTCACTTATGGAATATGTTTAAAATGGAGTAATGGTGTCCCGTGGAAGAGCACAGCTGGAGAAAACCCAACATACGATAAACCGGATCAGTCAGCAGAAGTTGCGGCCACGAACTGCTCGCCTTGCCATGTGTGAGAAAAAAGTTCATGAAATTGGTGGTTCCTAATGCCTTTGTAAATATGTGGTCGCACGGCACTGCTTTGAAGAGAAAAGCGAAGCGGGGGCAAAGCTGTAAATTAGTTGTGTACTAGCCAAAGAGGCTACACAAAAACACGCATGTGTAGAATTTGGCATCGGTCCACAAAGCACAGGGCCATGATACCATTTGGAGGAGACGTAAAACAAAAGCTCCCTGTTCAAGTACTGTATATTTGATCTATTGAGCATCATGGTCCAGTATATAAACCCCACCCACCAATTTGAAAGAAAATCTGAGCATTTTCCACACATAAGTCCTATATACGTATGTATTACATCAGACCTGGGCAAAGTGTGCCCCACGTTGAACCCGTCCGAAGTCTCTAACCGGCCCATTAAGTGCCCGTAAAGTCAAAGCAAAATGTAAAATATGTTGTGCTTTTATTTTGAAAGTTGTGCTAGGTAAGGTAAGGTAGCAAGCAAGCACTAAAACTTGGATCTGAAGTGTTGCCAACTTAGCAACATTTTAGCTATATTTAGCAACTTTTCTGCGCCATTTAGATTATTTTTTTCTAAAATAGAGACTGGTAAAAATGACAACAACGGGCCTAATGTTAGCAACGTCCTTATTTCCTGCATGGTGGACGGCAGAAGGTCAAGAATAATTGGCCTGATAAGTCTGTACGCAAATCAATTCAAATCAAATCAAATTTGCATTTCCTATTTAGATCAATACATACCACATTTATATGGATCGCAATTTTTCGAAACAAGACAATATGCTTTTCTAAATACTGTACCTTAAAAATAATATCAGACAAAGTTGAGTTTAGCGGCCAGGGGTGGGCAACCTCGGTCCTCGAGGGCCGGAGTCCTGCAGGTAATGGATGTTTCCCTTCTCCGACACAGCTGATATATTATCAGCTCATCAGCAAGCTCTGCATGAGCCTGATAACAATCCTGTTGATTGGAATCAGCTTGTGTTGGACGAGGGAAACCTCCAAAACCTGCAGGACTCCGGCCCTTGAGGACCGAGTTTGCCTACCCCGGTTTAGCCTGTTGGCTTTTCGAGCAGCAACACATTTACAAAAAATGTCGACTGTTATCGCTGTTTAATGACTAACAATAAGTGAAGGTATTTTGTAATGTAATCCCTGAACAACGATTTATAAAGAAGCAAGCAGAAATTCTATTCAACTCTTTACATGTTCACAAATCCCACATTACTTTTATATTAAAGACAGAAACAGCAGCTTGAGGGTAAAAAGGTCCTGTACCAATCGAACCCGTTTAACATCCTGGGGCCCATCATCTAGTCCACATAATTAATTATATTAACGCTATAACATGCACATAGAGAGATGACCATTCATCCTGTCTAGATAATTACCACATTTAATGAGTCTAGCCTGCACACAGCCACTAATTGGACATGATACACTGAGTGCTTCTTGCTAATTGGTTCTTTGATGGTGGCAAAGTGAACTGATTGTGGAATTAGGTAAATTAGAGAAAAGCAAAATACTAGAACACCAGACACTACTACTTTGTAATAATAATAATAATAATAATAATAATAACGGTCATGACCCATGTTTTGCGGATTTTTGCATTATTTTGATTCGATTTGGTTTTGTTCCATTTACAGTCTTTTTCTACATGTCCTCACTGATCATCAGGTTTTCATTTCCACCTGTTCTCATCAGCCTCGCTCTTTGTGTCAACCAATCAGCTGCCTTTCACTACTTGTGGCATGTCCAGGTGTGCCTCATTGTCTCATCAGTTTGTTTGCATTTTGTTCCCCCGTTTCTTCTTTCATTATTGTAAGCCATTTCTACCAGCTCACGTTGGCCGCAACATAACACCATTCATATATATATATATATTTATATATATATATATGTGTGTGTGTGTGTGTGTTGTAAATATTTCCATTTGTTCTCGCGTTTACTGTAAACACGATCACAATTTCTCATTGAAAGCAAATGGCACAGGTCACAGTCGCCCAACTGTCCCCGCAGCAACGGAGTGGAATGCTAAAAATAAATGCAAGTCTTTGTAGGCGAACAGAAGGTCAGTGGTTGTTAGCGTGGCCGCAAGTGTCACATTGTCGGAAAGACTTTGCGAGCCCTGTCTGATCCGATCCACAGTGGTCACACCCATGCCAAGAATTGGTTTGATATTTGCCATGAATGAGTGTTTATCCTATTTGGGCTATTACTGCACACAGTGCCATTATACATTGTGAGTCATAGTAAAAAAAATTCTGAGCAGACTTTCTACGAGATTTTTCAGAGTGTCTGAGTGAATATTTGTGAAGTCAGATGTTGGAACCTGAACGAGGGCCTTCTTCCCCCAAACTGTCTTCTGCTGAAAGCATACAATTGTCCACCATATCTTTTTGATGACGGATTCAGATGTGTGTGCCTAAGATGTTCTGATAATCAACTACGCTGAAATAACTCAAACTATTTTAGATTCAAATTATTACCCTTAAACTTGCCCTGCGATTTTATTGGCTGGCGACCAGTTCTCAGTGCACCGCCTCTGTCGCCCAAAGTCAAAGTCAGTTGACCTGTGAATCTAAAACATGATATGGATGGATGGATGGATGGATGGATGGATGGATGGATGGATGGATGGATGGATGGATGGATGGATGGATGGATGGATGGATGGATGGATGGATGGATGGATGGATGGAAGGATGGATGGATGATGGATGGATGGATGGAAGGATGGATGGATGGATGGGTCGGCAGTCAGTTACAGGGCACATATAAAGACAGTCAACAATCAACTAATTCAAACCATCACGTGGAGACGATTTTGTTCATCTGCCAGTTGAGTCGAAGCACCTGTGGCTAAAGCTAATCTGTGGCAGGGTTTTTACTTTCCGGACCTGGATTTGCCAACTCTGATGGCCGGTGTGGATTCTATTCTTCTCATTTTATTGATGTGGTCTATCTGTTGCTTTAACCATTGTACTGAGGAGCCAGGGCGTAAATGTTTGTCTCAGTTTCACCCCTTTGCTGCAATAAGCACAATTTCCAGTTCAATCATCATCACATCAAGTATCATTACACTTGTCCTCTTTTCTATTCCCATTTCGGTAGTGCCTGCACACAAAACAAAAACACAAACCAAGCTAAACACATTTATGGGATGCATCTTTTTGGTAACTAAAATTACATGAGATTTAGTGTAATGATAAGTAAACTTCCATTTATTTGTGTGACTTTTGGGCGATAGGACAAACTTTCTCAAAAATGCCTTAAACACAATGCAATTCCTTCTTCTTCTAATGTAAGAAGTAAAAATGATATCTGTACATGGTTCCGACCCGCTGTAATGTACTTATCATCTTCTGAATATAGAACTATAATCCAACCATGCAAGCTGAGATATGAGACCATTTAGGAAGATGACAGATGGGATTTGTGACAAATCCCCTTATCCACAGCTCACTTCATTTCCCAAAGTGTCAACATGCCTGAAGTCTTGCGAGAAAATAAGGAACACTCAAAGAGCCCAGACTTTAAATATGGCTGAAATATTTGTCAACAGCACAATGAAATGAAACAAAAAATGTATAAAGACTAAATTGACCAAATGGACTGGAAGTTTAGAAGTGTGCAGCCCTAATTAGACAAATGATGTAATTTTGTCATGAAAAGTAACGCTACCATCGATCAAATTTAATGGCATTTCATTAATACAATAATCAAAAATTATTGTTATTATTATTATTATCAAAATAAAGAAACGTCACACGTGCGCACACTTAGACTGCGCTTTGCACTCGACTTGCGCTGGACAAGAAAGCGAGCCATTTGTGTTATCTTGCTAACTCTCCACTTCCTAAGCCACCTACCCTGTTGAAGGTCAGGGGGAGGTGGAGCCTCTCGTATCTGACTAAGGACAGAACAGAACAGAACTAATACCCATCACTTTGTGTGCGGTGTTGTCAAACCAGAGAGGATTCAAACACTGCCGTGCGCAGACAAACACGAACGCACACATGTACGGGATGAATTAGTGGATACTGAACGTCCAATCTTGTCTCCCTTGCAGAGATGCTAAGTGAAATTGGCTCAGCAAAAGAAGATGAGATGGTTACCTCGGGTCATGTGACAGACCCTGGCAATTTGATTGGAGTGGTGTGGACTCTGAAGAAGGGAAGAAGGATGAGGAGAGGGTATTTGACAGCTGAGCAGATGAGTGTATGCGTGTGTGTGTGCAAGAGAGAGAGAGAGAGAGATTCTCATGTCAGAAAGAATGTTGAGGGGAATTCTTGTAATTGTCTAACACTCGGACTCCTCAGTTGTTCATGGATCCCCATTAACCCACACATTCATACACAAACACACACACACACACACGCATACGCACACACATGCAGATAGATGCATACACACTCGTACCAGTCATTGTCTTCACTCTTCAAAATGCTCTCCTGACTCTCGCCCTCATAGGCTCGCTGTCTTTACAAGCACTTAGAGCATTATGTTGATTAATAAAATGTTAAAAAATTCTCCACGTATTGTCAAATTGATTTATGTGGCTATTAATAGGCAAGAGGAATTTACTCCCAGAAGTATTTGGACAATGGCAGTTTTAACACTGCCTCTTTATATCACCGCAAGGGATTTCAAATAAAGCAAACAAAATATCATTGAAGTGTTCCGTTTCAACTTTCGCTAATATGTGATAGGCCTATTTACCATTTAATAATTACAACCAATTCATCTCAATCGTCTCAAAATTGTTTAGACAGTTAACCAGATGAAGTTAGTTATTACTTCAAAACATTTGGATGGGACACTGACTTGTAAGAAGAGGAATTTCTAGTTGCCATGGTGACACCGGATTGCCAGTTTTAGAGGCCTACAATGTCACAATGTGCAAACGCTGATGCTAAAATTCCTCCAAAGTCATATATACAGTATGTGCAGTGTGTTTACAAACCAGAGATTTGAAAACCAGGTCAAGAAAGTAAAGTTTGGCTTTAGCCACAGATGCTTCTAAAAGCACCTGTAGCTAAAGCCAAACTGTGGCAGGGTTTTTACTTTCTAGACCTGGATTTCCCATTTCAGGTACAAACAACACTAAAATGATCAGACAATGTTTATTTTTGACTGAAACATGATATTAAAACTAGAGGTAGTTGGTTAGCATTTAGTTCAATCGCTCACTATTACATTTCAAATCGAAAGAGGAAGACTTACAGGGAAGAAAATAACAATGCCTTCTCATGAGTTACGTTAATGAATTGAATGGATATCTTTGATGTGGTCACGGAGCCAGCGAAGCTCAGCTGCTTCTGATCAGTCACTTAGCATTAATTAGCGCAGCAGTGAGGAAACGGCAACGTTTCTTTTATGACATTCAGCGCTCAGTTTGGTCTATTTTTCTCTTTCCTAGCTGCCCTGCTCAAAGATGCCCTTGGGGCAGGATTCCCTGTGTCCAGGTGTGTGTGTGTGGGGGGGGGTGCGCGTATATGCGTGTGTGTGTGGGTGTTTTATGCACGTGTATAGAGTTACAGACAAGCCTCTGCGTTCAGCTGTCTCTGATCTGATTTAAATCAATGAAACGCCACACTGGCTGATAACTAATCCTTTGTGTAGACACACTGTCATTATAAGATCAGTTATAATCTCGAGTGGAGCGCTTTCATCTTATATGTGTTATATGTAAATGAAAGCCTTGTCACTGACACAAATGAAAAACATCCAATGCACTTCAAATGAGTTTACCAATGAGTTGGGCCGTTAGTTACGGTCTGGTTTGAGAAACAAATGATATTTTGACGGCAGAATCACGGGCTGTTGGTAGTTTAATGTTGGCCGCATACTCGATGCCTTGCGGGCGACCCAGCGCGGCTTTGGTGAAGGAGGAGAAAACAGCATTGAGTTAGTCCAAGCGGAAAGAAACAAAGGCATGAATGAGCATCTCCATTTCCTGAGCGGGGACTACTGAAAGATAATTTACTGAGGTTGTGTGGGTGGAAAAAAATATGAATTGGACAGATGTTTTATATGAGTGTCAAAGGAGAGGCATTACTCAAAGGTCAGCCCCGGGTTTCTATGGGTGGGAAGGACGAAAGATGACGGGGGAATCTGTACGGGGAGGGAAAGTGAAGAAGACACATTTATAGTCACTGATGAGCAGGTCTTCACAGTGAGTGAGTAATATCATGTCACAGGGGGAAAACAAAAATCCAATGTATGGCTAGCTCTGTGAGTGTCAGCACATCCTGTTAAGAATCAAAAGATTCCGTTATGTTTGGTAGTCTTCGGCAGAACAGTAGAGGCATCATCTATGTCAATGGTAAAAATCCCAGCTATTAAAACTGTGACCAGTTTTATGAAGGAACTCCGTCATTTCAGATGAAAGCAAGCCCACGTCCAGGAGGAAAATAGATGAAGACCCAAGGAAATGGCTTCATACAGGCCAATTTGACGAGTTGAAGCTTAAAGGAGAAGAAAGCATACGTGCTCACCAACTGGCAAAGAGAAACGGTTCTTCAAGACCACAGCCAGGCTACCATCGCGACTTCTCAGGCATTACCTTCCCAAAGATGCTCAGTCTGGGGGAGTTCTAAGTGTGTAAATTTCAAATGGCGTTGCCAAGACTTGGTCACGAAATGGAAGTCTGTTAGTTATAAACATGTCATTCAGAGCATGTGCCTTGTTAGTAACAGTGCAGGCCTTTTATTCGGCACATATTGATTGATTTGCACTGATGACTGGAAGCTGATGGTTCGCCAGAGAACCAATTGATAGCCAAGCAAAGCGGCTGCAATCGCTCTGTCACAGCAAGCATAACTCCCAGAGACGGACGGGCGGGATGCTCTGGCAGAGAAACGAAAGAGTAAAATAACGTTTTGTTATATGAAAACGAAACAACACTGGAGGTCTGCATAAGACACTATGGAGGCACTGTAAAAAACAGTAAAAGGAGTTGGAGTGCCCATGAAATTGTGCGGACAAATAATTGAGTCCAACTTGGAGAAGCAATTGCCGATCTTAAAAGATGATGGCTGATACACTGCGAAAAGGCAAAACTTCTTAAGAGCAACAGTAAAGCCTGAGCAAGCAGCGCCAAGATCGACAGTTGCAAGTCCGCAACGAGCGCTATGTCATAGCCTAACGTTGGAGCAATTAGGCAGACGCCAAACGTGCCGGCGGACTGTCATCCAATGGCACCTTTGGAGGTATAAAAATGTAAGGTAACCCTAACCTCCCTAACGAATGGATCAAATACAGTTTGCTGCTCTAAGGGTAAAATAAATAAATGAATAAATCTGCCAAGATTTCCATCTGTGGCAGGATGTGTGTGCTTTGAGCATGAATTATCATTTCTTATCGCTTACTGAGAAAGTCACAGTTTGAGTTACTATGACTACAAACTCAAATTATGGTTAATGTCGCATTCAAAATCGCTGCAAGCTGTCCCGTAAATTATAATATTATTATATTATATATTATTATAATCATACCTCACAAGACCCCGAAGATGTTTTATACAGTGACGACTATAGGCATCAATAAATGCAGACACAAGAAGGACTCGGTCACACATGACAAACATCAAGTACTGTCTTGTGATATTTCTCACGTGTTGTTTGCCTGGTTTCATTTTTATTCCATACCCTCCAGTCTGTCTGTCATGCTTTGTGATAAAACTGTGAATTTCAAAAGAGATTATTTGTTTCATTCGAACACAAGACAAATTCAGAATCACTTTGCCTTAAAGCTCATCACACAGCACGAATCCGCCTTCCGTCTGCAGACAGTAATTAAAAGTGTTGTGTGACTATTTTGCCCTGCTTTCCATCAGCTGCTCAGACCAAGCATCACGTTTTGGTTTTGGTTCGGATTTAAGGTCAAACATTTCCTTCCACTGGCTGACTCACTTGATTCTGTCTTCCTTGTCCCCGCACTTCTTGCCTTCCTCGGTCTTGTCCTCGTGCGCTTTTCTTTTTCTCTCTCCCCTCTTGCTTGTTCTCTATGCTTTTATTATTTAGCACCTGTCGAGTTTAGAACGGGAAACCTTGTCGTGCGAACGGTCTGACGTTGGAAACACAAATACAAGCTGGAATCCGGACACAGCTGCATACTTAGGGACACTGACGCACATCCATGGTGCTGTACACTGCAGTATATGAACACGCTGGCCACTTGCACAAAGTCCTGACATTTCAGATTGTACATTAGTTAATGTGGAAAGACGTCTGCGCTGGATTACCACCACACCTAATGACTATTTCATGTCAGGAGGAGAGGAAAAGCAGAGTGGAGGCGGAGAGGCCAGTAACTAAAACTAACGGAAGAATTCACTCCTCACTTGTGTCCTCTCGGTGTCCTTGGCTTATGCAACGTGTTCGAGATCTCACATTTGACCCCGAATCGGGCCAAATGTGAGCTTTGGATGGTCAATGCTCAAAGACGCGATTGTTGTATGTCTCTAAAAGATTGTTTTAAGTGATGATCTTGTAGTGTGGACTGTATTAAGGGTGATTTTTCCTTCCTGAGTTGCTCAGTAAATATTCAGGCAGATGATCATCAATGTTGATCCTGGTCAATATTTACAACTGTGAACATACAGTTATGTAAAATGTGGGGTGCCCCAGGGTCAATTCTGGGGCCAGTACTTTTTCTTCTTTATGTGAATGATATTACAACCATTTCGAAATAGTTAAAATGTATTTTGTTTGCAGATGACACTACTTTGTTTGTGTCTGGGGGTTTGGGGGTTTGGGACCTGGGGGTGGCTGGGGCTGGGTTGGGGTGGGTGGCAGGGGTGGATGGGGGGCGGGGGCTGTGGACCGGTGGGGTGCCTGGCAGGCCTGCAGTGCCCCGTCCTGCTGCGTTGGGTTGGGGGCGCGGGCCATGTTGGGGTGGGGGGCGCTCCTGCTCCTGGGTTTGCTCTCCGGCTGGTGGCCCAGGCGGGGCCCGGGGGTCGTCCTTTGGCGCTGCCACGGCCTGGGAGGCCCTGAGGTGTTGCGCTTGCTCTGTCCTGGCAGGGGTTGACGGCTCCCCATGCATGTCATATCCACCACACCAGCATATATCGAAACTCAGACACAATCTGCTTCTTCCTCAGGTCGTTGAATCGGTGGAGGCTGATGTCTGTGGATCTCACGCTTCGTCTGTCCTTCCTTCCTTTCCTCAGTCTCTCCTTTGGTCTCTTGAGGTCTCCCTGATTTGTTGGAATTTTGATGTTTCTAGGGTTGGTGAAGGACTCTGGTTGGTGGCCCGGTGGGTGGTGTCTGGTCGGTGCTGGATTTCACTTTCCTTTCTTTTCTTTGGTCCTTCCTCGGGTCTCCTGATGGCGGTGTTCGGTTTAGGTGAACGGTATGGGATTTTTTAATATTTTTTTGGTGAACTAATACGCACACACTCACACGCAGACAAAACAAGTTTCACTTCTTTCTGTCCCCCTTCATTTATTTTGCTTTACTTTGAATATTATATCTTATAGTATATGTTTTCTTTTAAAAATGAATGAAATAGATAGATAGATAGATAGATAGATAGATAGATAGATAGATAGATAGATAGATAGATAGATAGATAGATAGATAGATAGATAGATAGATAGATAGATAGATAGATAGATAGATAGATAGATAGATAGATAGATAGATAGATAGATAGATAGATAGATAGATAGATATACTTACTGTGTGTTCAAAATAGTGTGTTACATCATTGTTATGGAACACTAGCCTAGTGTACTTAGGTACTTGCTCAGGTCCTAATGTGAGAGGAGAGTCAGCGCATAGAATAAAGTACAAATGAGATGACAATTGGGAAGGTTGTTAGCTCTATGCTTGGCGGACTTCAAGAGGGATCTTGTTTACACGAGCATTCAACACCCTACTTGCTATCCCCACTCTCAGGATGACATGATCCCAGAGTTGCAGTCCCGCTGTTAAACCTCTGCAAAGCACCATGTGTGACATGATGGCCACGAACATATTAACAAGGAACCCTAAAATCTCAAAGTGTGGTTTAAGTGCTCTGGTGTGTGACATTCTAATGAAAGATTTCAGTGACAAGTGGCAATTTCGCCATCTGTGCAGTATTATGTCAATGGTACGAGACAGTATGATTACGTTGTTGGGGATGTGATTTTGGTGGTTTTGATCGAGGAAATTAGTTTCCTCATTAGGGTGTCCGGGCTCTCTCTTAGAGATAGGGTGAGAAGCTCGGTCATCCGGGAGGGACTCAGTGTCGAGCCGCTACTCCTCCGCGTTGAGAGAAACCAGTTGAGGTGGCTCGGGCATCTGGTTCGGATGCTTCCTGGACGCCTCCCCGGAGAGGCCCCGGGGACGACCCAGGACACGCTGGAGAGACTATGCCTCTCGGCTGGCCAGGGAACGCCTTGGGATTCCGTCGGAGGAGCTGCTTGAAGTGGCTGGGGAAAGGGAAGTCTGGGCTTCCCTGCTGAAGCTGGATGGATGGATGATCGAGGCACAGGCAGACAGATTTTATTTTTTTTTTTAAGAGCTCAGTATTGTTCATTCGGTAATGTCATCATCATTGCTCTCTTTTTTTTTTTTTTGTATGTGGGTGAGAATGTGTATGTGCGTGTGTGCGTGCGTGCGAGTGTGTGTGTATTCGTTAGTTCACCAAAAACCTATTAAAAAATCCTTGTCCTTGTTCACCTAAACCGAACACCGCCACAGACAGATTCTGAGCTCCGCGGACATGTGTGGTGGATGCCACCATTTTTCATTCATAAATATAACAATGGCGTGGTATTGGCTGATCGACTGTGTTCCCTCCTACAACGGCGCACACTTCCACCTACGCTCATCTAGGAAAATACAACTCCACCCATGTGCACAGTTTGGCTGTTCATAATGTTCAATTTATAAGGTTTTATGATGGAGACAGTTGGACCATGGAACACATTAGATGTCCATGATTTAATAGAATTAAGAGTGTTCCCTGCACCGAATCATATTACAGTTGGAGATAAGAAGCATGATTTCACTTTGTTCTCCCTTGGAGAAATATGCCGGATGTTAAATGCAATGATGGATGGTACATAAACATATGGGGTATATGGCGGCTGTTTGAAGGCCCCTCACCCACATGAGACAAGAGCCAATTCTCTTTTCCGCTTCATAGTCAGTGGTCACATGAAAGTCTGCCATCTCGACACACATTTGGCAATTAAAAACACATTTCCGTGTCTTTGTGCATCTTTTCTGTCAACGCTCCTTTGTGACGTTCGCTGACTTCATTCTACAGGCCATCAGGGTGCAATCGCTGAGGAAGGAAAGGCTTGCCGTAAAAGTTGGGAAGGAAATTAACACGATTATCAATAGCCCTGTTGAAGTTTGGATTCATCTTATG
Source organism: Leptonotus elevatus (assembly GCF_054856555.1). Classification (NCBI taxonomy): domain Eukaryota; kingdom Metazoa; phylum Chordata; class Actinopteri; order Syngnathiformes; family Syngnathidae; genus Leptonotus; species Leptonotus elevatus. Next base: position 26,830,781 of record NC_141240.1, read on the forward strand.
TATAAATACGCTGTTAGTTTATGACGATGTTGGAATTTATTACTTAAAGTTTTTCTTCTGTGGTGGCAAGATCTGGTTTGGGTCAATTGTAGCTCAACATGTAAAGACTTTAAAAGGTTCTTAAGCTATAGATTGAAATCAGCTGTGGACAAAAAATATATACCGGTAGACCAGGTTGGACAGATCACCACCAGGACTGAGACCCTGTTGAGGATAAACGGTACACCGATATACAGAGAATGTATGAATAGATAAAAAAAAAAAAAAAATCATTTTTTTTCTTTTTTTGAAGAGCTCAGTATTTTTCATTCTGTAATGTCATCAACATTGCTCTCTTTTTTTTTTTTATTATTATTATTATTTTGTATGTGGGTGAGTATGTGTATGTGCGAGTGTGTGTGTATTCGTTAGTTCACCAAAAACCTATTAAAAAATCCCATACCGTTCACCTAAACCGAACACCGCCGTCAGGAGACCCGAGGAAGGACCAAAGAAAAGAAAGGAAAGTGAAATCCAGCACCGACCAGACACCATCCACCGGGCCACCAATGCATGATAGATTTAGCCTACTTTATGTCTCACCAATTTGGAACAAAAGGTCAAGTTGCCGTTTTGGTTCTGATTCCAATGTAAAATGAATCCACACTGTACGAGTAAATACAAAGCTTGCGTTTGCTTACGTCATGCCTTCCATTCTGTTGACCGTGCGATTCAAATGTTAAAAACATTACTAACATTGTAACCTTGCCAGCAAACTACTTTTTCGCCATATTGTAATTCTTAATTGAAATCAAGTCTTTCAAAAAAATGCATTTGGCAGATATAGTATTTCTTGACTTGGCTGCGTCATAGGCCAATCAATATACTCTGGTTGTGTATTCAGCAGCAAAACACAGCAACTAGTTTGACGTACACCCGAATGACTGAACACTTGCCTGGATTATTTGATAGTGTGCATTTCAAGTTGAAAAGCTATAAAGAAACCCCGCCCCGCCCCCTCTTTCCGCAAGCCCGAACCCCAAGTGCTCGCAAACACATTGTATCGTGAGTAGCAAGTCCGCCACGTGTCAAATGTCTTTTCCACAAGCCCCGTCCGAGCCGACGACCCAAATTCTTTATCTGTGCATCTGAAAATGTCATCTTGCTAATGCTCGCTAAAGCTGCTGCTCATTCGTACCCTTACCTCACATGCTTCCTGCCCTGGAACTAAAGCCCCGAGGTTGTCTTGCACCGTGCGTGCGTACGTGCGTGCGTGTGTGTGTGTGGGGGGGGGGGGGGGGGGTGGAGGGTGTGTGTGTCTGTGTGTTGAACAATAGCCAAAATCCTCTACCATTACTAGAGCATATGCAGCCGCTCACAATTTTGATATAGCATTAATTACAGACTGTCATTGTTCTTTGTCTGTATGCTAGTCGTTCATGGGACAAAACATTGCTTGTGCGTGCGAGACGAAAATACACACACACACACACGCACACACACACAAGTCGGAGGGAGGCACGCCCATCCCCATCCCAAAGTGCAGTTTGTGGAGGAGGATGCTCTCTGAAGGTGAACCCCAAAGGATTCACTTTATGTGTGTCTCTCATTTCAAGTCCATATTTGAGTGAGAATATTGCCAACTGAAAACAATGAAAAGCACAATACCTCGAAAGCGACACATTTTAACACGAGTCATTTGCAACATATTGTAATCTAAATGTGTGTGTTTTTTTGGAAACTGGGTGGATTAAATGGTGGGAAACTGTGATTTTAATGAGAGGGGGGTTGAAAAGAAGGATGGATGTAGCTTTTATTCAAAGGAGGGGAAGCCAAATTGGAAATGTGGCATGATCCCACCCCCTCCTGGGACCCCTGAGTCAATTAGCCTGCCTGGTAGAGCTGCCAAGAGGCTCAGTAGCAGGGAAGCGAAGGCTGGGGGGCGGGTGGGGGGTGGGGGTGCTGCTGGTAACGATAGTGCTCTCAGTCACTGCAAGGCAAAGGGCAAGAAAACATTTTAAGCAAATGTGTTGAATTGGATCATTTCAGCATAATTCTGGTTAGTGTAATGCGGTCTACCTGCAGATGGGCCATCTCATCAAAAGTTGCACTTTTTTCTACTTGTTTTTACAGAATCAGAGGGTAAATGACGTAATAAAGTTCTGGCAGAAACCGATTAGGCACAGAATACTAACTAAATATATGATGCTACAGCCTACATCACTGAGTTTTCTGGAAACTAACTACTTGTCTTTCGCAGAATGACCCGCTATATTGTGGAAAATACGGCCGTTCATAGCGATCTTATTTCAGGAGTTTTGACCGTAGTTGGGGTGTTAGAAAAAATCTAATCGATTCGATATGCGGCCGAATCGATTTTTAAACATAAATTTTTTATGGGAATATTCAACAAAACGTCTTACTTAGGGTTAGGATTCACACATTAACTCATTCCCTGCCATTGACGGCTATAGACGTAAAAAATTCATTTGAACTATTTCTATTAGTTTAACTCTTTTTTTTTTTTTCACTTTTGTTAACAAGAGTATGAAAACCTAGAAGAAAATTATTGTACATTTAGAACAGATATAAAATCTGTGATTAATTGTGAGTTAACTATTGAAGTTATGTGATTAATTACAATTACAAATTGTAATCGCCTGACGCCCCTAATTTGTAATATTATTTTATTTAAAAAAAATAATTAAAAAAATTAATAAATAATGTCTAGGTTTTCATACTCTTGTTAGCAAAATTGGAAAAAAATATGTTAAACTAATAGAAATAGTTCAAATGAATTTTTGACGTTTATAGCCGTCAATGGCAGTGAATGAGTTAAGCATGGAAGAATGTTATATTAATGGAACATTAAGCCTTAATATTTTATTTCAGTGCTGTTCAAACATGAAACCGGCTGCAACCTGTTTGTTAAATGCAGTGGCTCAGTTATAAGCCTGAATTTTCTGATAAATAAATACATTTTCATACAAATCTTACAGTGTACATGTACAAGTTTACTGATGAGTATTTTCTAAATTTGAAAAAAAATCGCAACAATCAATTTATAGATTCGTATCAGGATTAATCGCCATTAAATCGAATCGCGACCTACGAATCGTGATACAAATCAAATCGCCAGGTACTAGCCAATTCACACCCCTATACCGCAGCCTATACTTTTTTTTTGTAATGCTTCTCGCTTGTGGGAAACGAGAGCTGCAGTCGCTGATGCACTTTTTTAACTTTTGATTGAACCCCGGGAGACCAGTAAAAAATAATGAGCACAGTCACAGAGAAGCTGCTGTCAGCCACAGCTCACGCTCACGAGGCAGAAAACTCATTGAAAATTTGACATGATGAGCGAGCTACCTGACGAACAAACGTCTCAAATGACTTTTTGCTCAGCAGATAGTTCAAGTGTCAAGCTAATTGTTGTTGTTTCGGTCGGAGAGAAAGTGGCAGGACGCTGGGCAGACTTCAGTAATGCACAAATCACCATCGGGAGCCATCAAAATGAAACATTATTGATATTCCGTCATCATTCCAAGAGCAATCCAAGTGTTTTTCATTCGTTTTTCCATCTGTCAGTCCCAAATGTTATAAAAGAGAGGCGAGCCGGTGGGGATTGCTGTTTGTCCGATTTAGCATCAAAAATGTAAATCTGTCTTTTTGCACTCGTTCGCATTCATGTACATTTAAAGGGATACTTGACTCATTGAGTCATTATCAACAGTAACAAGATCATATTTTGTCTATAATTAATGAGATAACTTCATCTTTTTTTATGTACAATTAATACCTTTAAAAACTTGCTGTCCACTGAAGATGACATCACCTGTGCTGAAGAAACTGGTAACGACCAATCATGACTCAATTTGCTGACCAAACCCAGAAAACAGGTGAGTCATGATTGGTTGTTACCAACATTGGCCCGGAATTCACTCACTGGCGTGAGCTAAAAAAAAAATTAAAAAATCACAGTGCGCTTGTCCTCATGGGAAATGTGGTCTTCCTTCAGACATAACAATAACGCTTTTGTCCATATGGTGCCGCCATAACCAACGTAAACTGAAAGTTCCTAAGTGTTGCTTAAAAAAAAAAAAAATAATCCACTTGCTATCAGTGTCGACTGAAGATGACATCACCTGAGCTGAGGAAGTAGGTAACGACCAATCATGGCTCAGTTTGCTGACCAAACCCAGAAAACAGGTGAGTCATGATTGGTCGTTACCTAATTCCTCAGCTCAGGTGATGTCATCTTCAATTAACAGCAAGTGGAGAATGTGTTTTTAAAGGTATTAATTGTACATGAAAAACAATGAAGTTATCAATTCAAATCTTGACAAATTATTAACTTAATGGCTCAATGAGTCAAGTATCCCTTTAAAGTTTTGAAACCTTTGAGCGACCTGACAAGTAGGCCAATTTCTGACCTCATACGTGTGTGTTTATCTTAATAATGGGGCCCATGGATAGTTATGAGTCATGAACTCTGTTTATGCTCTTCACAGGTTGTAAAGATAAGAACCGCTAACAAGGTTAAAGGACATAATTCCACAATATCTCGTCAGATTAAATGAAAATATAACACTTGTCAATCATCCTCTCAAAACATTCGTTATCTCAGGTTGTCAGTGTTTGCTCAGCTCGTCTTAAATAACGTTTGAGTCTTTTCCTGCTCAAAGTAAATAGTGGTGAAGGTTTGTAGAGGACCGTGGAACCTTTAAGATAGATAGATACAGTGTACAACAGGGGTGGCCCAGTTCGATCCTCGAGAGCCCCCATCCAGCCTGTTTTCCACGTCTCCCTCCCTCAGCCCGGCTGAATCTAATGATCAGCTCATCAGCACGCTTTGCAGAAGCCTGATAACGATCCTGGTCATGAATCAGGTGTGTTAATGGAGAGAAACATGGAAGACAGGCTGGATAGTGGCTCTCGAGGACCCAACTTGGCCACCCCTGGTGTACAACATACATGTGTTTAGATGAGTAAATTGTGCAATTCAGGATTCGGGATTGGGATTGAGGGCCAAAAGTTGTACACTGTAGCTTCATGTTATACACCCCTCTTAATCATCTTAGTCTTTTGGGATACTGTACACTCAGCAGGGTCTTTGTGTATGCGTGTGTATGTGAGTGTGTGGCGGGGTGGGGGGGGGGGTGTCACGCTTGCAAAAAGATGGCAGGTGACTTGAATGACAGGCTAGTTGGGGGTGAGGAGGATATGGAAGCGGAGGCGCGTCCCACCTTATCTGACAGGCACACTGCAGAACAGCAAAATCCCTTGCATAAGCCCCTGGAGCTCCCCTGTGGGACATCGTGTGCGTGCGTGCGTGCGCGCGTGAATACGCTTGTGCTGGAACAGACAGTTCCTGAAACTATACGGGTACTTGCTTATGTGTAACATTAAGTGCATGTGTGTGTGTGTGCTTTTGTGACAGGGGGAGTGAGAATCTCGTTATTTTCCCCATCTCTGTGTAGAGCTTCCTAATTCCTCCTCACCTTCAACGGTACATCACTGCTCAAGGTGATACGACAGGACAGCGCCCTCCCCCTTCTCTATTACGCACACACATACGCTCGCATCAACAACACGCATGGAAGTACCTGAACATGCTTAAGATGAAAATCGAACAGGCAAGACGAGAGGTGTGTGTGCAACTTTTAGCATTAATAAATAAAAAAGTGAGATTTTTTCCCGATTTTTGTTTTGGAACCGAACTCCATCTTTCACTGAAACACTTGCCTATTGACTGTTTCTGTGACACCCAGTTACTAAGTTATAAGAGTATGTAAACTTAAGAGCACAACTGTACATGCACAAAAGCTAAACGTTGCATGATGGTACAAAAATGCGACTCATGTCCACTGCAACCTCTGAAAATATCAAAACAATTGTTACAGTATTTTGGATTTTATGGGCATTGCGCCTTTTTCGAACCATACAGTTGTGCTCATAAGCTTACATACCGCTGGTATATGCAAACTTATGAGCACATCTGTACACATTAACTTTAGGTAAATTAGTGATTTTCCAATTCACTTCATCTGTAAAGCATATATTTGTATGTGCAATTGTATGAAACTGTTAGATTATGATAGATTTACAGTTCCAACTGTTAAAAAAAATTTTTTGTTCGATTAATCGATGGAATAAAAAATTTGAAAAGTGTTTGAGAGTGACAGCCATACAAAAGAGTCAGCAAAACGTGTAAAAAAAAATTATAGCTTATCTACAAAATGCGTACATTAATCAATTACACATACCGCCGATCCTGTTTGTTAACATATACTGGATTTATTGTTCGAAAAAAGGACAACTTTCTGCTTCCGCTGCATGACGACTTTTTAACATTAAAGGATTTTCCGTGTACTGTTAAAAGTGCATAGCTAATCAACAAATAACGTTTTTTTTTACAATGCCATGTTTATAATCTGTATTTTCCGCCAGCATGCTCTTTCTACCAAATCTCCTCTATTCACTTTGCTTTAATGATGAGTAAAGACTCACAACCAGCGCGTAATATTAATTCTGAACTTGTTCTAAGCAGATACGTGTCAAAGTTGTTTTGTTTTTGTTCTTTTTTTCCGATTGATGTCTATGTACAACAGTGGCAACTGGGCCAAAAAGATTTAATCCACGTTTCAGTACCACCACAATCATGTCGCAATGACAAAAATCCATCAATGCTCCACAAAAATGCACGATAATGTAACAGCAAGGAAATATCCCACATGTCACAAAAACATTCAGAAAATGAAATCAAATATTGAATATGATCCTCACCAGGGGTGTTTTCTGATAAATGTATTCATATGTGCAGATTACTGCAGATGTCTCTCACTAGTTGAACTTCCAACCAATCAGAGGGCGCTACTGATTCGGATGATCCAATAGGAAGATCAGAATTATTTGGCAACACATAAAGGCTGAAATCTGATTGGACATACGCACTGGAAAAAGTGCACAAAATAAAGAGAATAAACTTGGGAATAGACTAACATTCTTTCATGAAACAAACATTAGATATTCCGTTGCAAATGTAGGTCACTGAAGGCCTTGCTGACCCTGACCACCCACCACCAACGAGATATATTTCTCATTTCCAGCACGAGAAACCGATGTTTCACTGTTATAGCCTTTGTTGCCTTGAACGTTTGTTTGGGTGGGGAAGTCCATAAAAGTAATCCCCCCTGTAGCCTGCCTTCGAGTAACACACCCATCCTTCCTCTATGAACGCTTTGCTGACGGTGAAGAAAGATTGGCCGGCGTGTCTTCAGTCCAACCTTAACCTCAGGCCAATCAGCAAGTTGAAATGATTTCCCTGTTTGTTGACAAGATAATAATATATATATATATATATATATATATATATATATATATATATATATATATATAATTAATATCCCCAGGTACTACTATTAAAATTAAAATTAAAAATTAAATTAAAAGGGCAGCTTTGTCATTACATTTTAAATAGTTTAATATTTGTTTTGGGTGTCTGTAGACATCGTGACATTCTTTTATGGATTTCTGATCAAGATCAATATGTTTATCAAGCTCAAGTCTTTTCACATCTTTACACATCTTGCACTTTTCCCTTGAAGCTATTAATTAGAGCGTTATCTACACTTCACCGTCACACAAAAAAATATGCTTTCTGTGTCCCTTTCTGTGACCTCAGGTTCAACTCATTTGTTATCATAATATCCCAGGTGTGTATCTTATTGACACATATCATATGACACTGTTAAAATATGACAGCCATTATCTGGCACTCGAGCTTTAACCTACCCGAGACTCTTGCATATTTCATGTGCAGGCTGGAACTTATCTAAGATTAAAAACGGATGAATTTTCACCTTCTGTACAGCAGGTGCAAAAGTCCAAGCTCAACACTTGCTTTGTTAATACAGTGACCCCCTTTTCACAGCAGCCGTTTATGCTCGGACATAGCAAGTTCACACGTGAATATAAAATGAATTTGTCTGGAGTTTATCCGTAGATCTGTATTATTTTTGTTTCCTTGTGAGTCGATAACTCTTAACTGGCAAACCCTTACAATAATAATGGCAGCTTTGAGCGCTGTTACTCCGTCCTTCATGACACAGGTAATAATCTGTTAACTTTTTTAAATACCTAACGTAAACCCAAGTACAAAGCTGTAGTTAATTTGGTCAGATGTGAGTTTGAGTGCAAACCAAATGAATCAAACAAGTCTATGCAGTCCCAAAGTCATTCGGCCATGGCACAGTTGAGAAGAAAAAGCCATTGTACGTCTGGCCAAATTCAACATATCCATATAAGAAACTACAAAAAGTTCATCCAGTGTTTGGTGAACAAGGTAAGACTTAATAAAAAAATAATAATAACACATTCGCCATGTTTTTTAGTCAACGATAGAATCTGCTTAGTGCATACATAGGATTAAGAAAATGCATAGATGGGAGAATGAATAAAGAAGCCCGATTAAAGTTTGATGCACGAACAGCCTTTTGCTTTTTGTTTAACTGAGAGAACAACCTCGACTCTCATCTGTCCCCTCTGGCTGTACAGAAAAGAAAAAGAAAAGTCAATATTTCAAGACGGCGGACACGCTTAAATATTTCAAACAAAGGGGACTTGGAACTTGGTTCGCTCGCTCTCTCCTCCACACTTACTAATATATATATATATATATATATATATATATATATATATATATATATATATATATATATATAAATAAATATATAAAAATATAAAAAAATCTATAAATAAAAAATAAATAAAAATTACATACATATATATATATAAATAAATAAATATATATATAAATAAATATATATATATATATATATATAAATATATATATATATATATATATATATATATATATATATATATATAAATGAATATATAAAAAATAAAAATAAAAAAATAAAAATTATATATATATATATAAATATATATATAAATAAAAAAATAAAAATTTAAAAATTATATATATATATATATATATATATATATATATAAATATATAAAAAATATAAATAAAAAAATAAAAATTATATATATATATAAATATATATATAAATAAAAAAATAAAAATTTAAAAATTATATATATATATATATATATATATATAAATAAATATATATATATATATAAATAATGCGTGAAAGATTCAAATCCTTTGTCATCCAAACGTGTGTGGCCAGTAAGATGCCTGATAGGGGAGAGTTCGGAAAGAAGGTTAATGGGTTTTCGCCGCGAGTTAAGGGGTTGAGAGGAGGGTTAATGGCTTCTAGGGTGTGGTGGTGGATCACCGACAGTCATGAACCCAAACATAAAGTTACCTTGGCGGTCTCGTCCCAATCAGCAGAGGCACCTTGAACTCACGCAGCGGGTTAAATAAATGTCTACTTTGCAGTGACAATGTGAACACAAGGGCCAATGCATCATGTGAGCAGGTGCACAATTACTGCCTGTCCTCCAGAGATTGTGCTCATCTTTTATTTTGACCAGCAATCTCACACACTTCCAGCCACATACAGCAATGGCGGACTGTGCTTTGATCTCGTTCTTATAACATATTTTCATGTTTCGATATGACCTCATGCATCACTCTATGACAATATTGCAGTAAAAATTCCAACATGAAAGCTAAAATATGCGCTCGCCAACTTTTCTTGAAGTCGGATACCATCTATCACAATGTACCAATTGTAATTTAAACTTCCATTCACAACATCATCTGTGCATCAAGTGATAAATGCCCAGAATAGATTAGGTTTTGCAGCCAGAACTGCCGCCAATTGTCAACAAAACATATATTATCTTATCGAGGTCATCAGCCATTTTGTTTGTTTACATAGATTGCAATGATTGGAGGTCAGACCAGGTCAACTCTAGTGAGCTATTTTGTTTCCTTTCTTGCACTTCCCCAATAGGAGAATTTTGCAATTCAGTTCTTGGAGGATGTCTGATGTCTCCATGCTAGCGGTGTGCCAAAACCTCGATTATTAGAGTCATCGCGATGCAACACTTGCCGATTTAATTACGATTCATAAATGTTCAAAAACAATTATTTTCCATAATAACTTAATGACAAGAACACGAAAGTAAAAGATGATGATGATGATGGCGGCAGCGGAAATTACTGAGCGACAGACTTTCTCCTCAGGATAAAAAGCTAGCCTGAAACGTGTAACAGCACCTCTCGCGTTTCCGCCCCAAATTAGCGGAGAAGAATCTGACAGTGGTTGCTGCTAACCAGCGAACAATAGAAGAAAGACTGTCAAAACTTCATCCACCGCAACCTTAAGTCCATATCGTTTAATAATCAAATCGTAGCACCCTGAATCGTAATCTAATCGAATCGTGGGGGTGCTTTAGATGGCGCACCCCTACTCAATGCACCACAAAAGTTACCAGTATGTACTCAAGCATTGTTTCTGAATGAGGAATATGATTTTCTGTCCAAAATAGTGCTTTACGCAAGTGGGTGGACCTTAATATGTACAATTGCACTGTTGTTAATGTGAACTTGCGTGGTATGATAATGGAAGGGTTACAACGCAGGTCAGAGTGTCTTTGGGTGGGGAATGTTAACAAGACCAGCGAGAGCCGGCCGGGATTACAGGACTGAATAGGTGAGATGACAGACAGAACGCACACCTGCAAACCCTCCCACAGGGGGAAAACATCACCTGTGAATAGAATAAGATGCTGATGCTCTGCTTCATGTAGACAAAAAAAAAAAAAAAAAAGTAGAGAAGGGGACGGATGTCATTTTGAGCTGGAGAAAAGCAGCAGCAAACAACCAAGGGGAAATTAAGCGCTTCTGTTCTCAGCGTCACTCAAACCCCGGAGCGGCTTATAATCAGAAAAATATAGTCATTGTCAAACTTCATTAATTCAAACAAATAGCAAGCCTAGCAACAACAAACCACGCATACAGTACATTTGATCTACAAGCATCTCAAAACACATGAAATCTTTTCTGAAATGATGCATGGTTGGTTATTTGAGCACTCTAAAATTGTCCCTCAGTAAATCGACGCGTGGATGCTTAATGTGACTTTAAACTTGAAACAGGCTGACGCATTCCGTCAGAGCAATAGAATGCAGATATTGGACTCACCTGCACACACCTTCGCTATCTCTCTCTCATACAAACACACACGCGCACACACCAAACTTCCTCCATCAGTTACTCATTGCAGACAAACCTCTGCATGGCAGCACATACAAGCCAGTTGATATAAGAGGGCAAAGGCCCGGCAGTAAAGGTGCGTCTCACCTTTATCGCCAGCAGCTCCTCTGGCTTGCGTCCCGTCCCGCCTGTGTCGTCAGCCGTTCTGGCTCCCCCCCCCCTGGCAGGTGCCAAATACTCCACGAGGTAAACGGGCGGCTATCTTGAATCTTTTCTTCAACTCTCTGCTATACTCCTGCCTGCAGAGTCCTGCTGGGATTTGTACAGCTGCGCAGTATTTGCCTTGGTGCGTACGAGTCGACACAACTCCAAGGCTCCCGGAATTCCCGGAGTCCTGTTCTGGGAGAGCAAGCGTGGTTTCGCTCCTTCTCTGTCCTTCCTCTTGGAGAGAGGAGGGGGCGGGACGCCACACGGGAGCGGATTCCAGCTCTTTCTCTCTGACGTCCACCTTTTCTTTTTTTTTCTTGTGCCCATCCAAAGTGCCATTCCCACTCTCCTAACTTGAATCACACCTTCAGGATATAAGAGCACACAGCAGCAATTTAGTTTGGTTTGCTTGTTGTACAACAAGCCCTAAAAATATGCATGTCTGGCCATAAGTTGTCAATAATAGTTGGGAAGGACCTAAATACAGTAATTTGCTTTAAAAAAAAAAAAAGTAAAAAAAGAGAGGTTTTTTTTTTTAAGGTTTTTTTTTTCTTATTTTAAAACAGGAGTTTGGCTGTGAAATACTTTCATCCAAAAAACCACATTATAGAACTTTTAAGAATCCTTATTTCCTGTCTTGTTGAATTTGCACATTTTCAGGGGTTGGCGCTGATCGTGTAATTCAGCAACATATATAATATAATAATATAACTATACACTATGATATCATGTCACACGTTTTTTTTTCAGGTGACAGCAGCCAAAGTGTTGCCCGATGGCAATCGCCGTTAAACAAACCCTTACATGTCATTTGACCAGTGCAGAGTGACTGACAAAACTGGGTAAATGGCTTAGAAGTCTTTCATTTCCACAGCCATAGTATGAATGTGTTAAGTATAAAGATGAGGTCGCTAAACTGCTTGGACGGAAGACGCAACTGCACTTTACATTTTCAACACCTAAATTGACATGGTGGAAATTCAGACATAGTTAACGTGATCATTGAACGGCTGACATATTAATTCAAGAGATAGCAAAAAAATAAACCGTGGTTATTGTAGATCTAGCCTAAAGGTTAGCATCCTAGCATCATTTGTAAATGAGCCTAGCATACATACCAGTGATTGCTTATTTTGTGAACACGTGTTTATGTTTGTTGCCCATTGTTTTCAAATATAACGCGTCCTCTCATACTTTTTTTGACAATAGGAACAATAAGGAGAAGACTTTTTACCTCCACAATGCAGATATCAGAAAAGCTAAGGATTGCCCTTAAAGGGAAAAATCGACTTTTTTTTATTTAGCTTTTAGCCTTGTACAAATGCTAATTCCTCACCAAAAGCATGACCAAAGTTGTGTTTTCCTCCATTCAGCCCTGCACCAGCCCCTCCCAACCTGAGAAAACCAGCTGTTGGCGCGGGTTCGCGACCCGCTGTGGTGGTTTTTTTTTTCCTCCTCCTTCTTTCCTCTAACCTCTCTGCCCTCTTCCACGATTTCTTTCGGCAAGGACCCGTTTGGTTTCAAATGTTTATTCAAGAATTGATGGCTTGCGTGACCGAACGCGGAAGATCTAGCAGCCCGTGAAATTTAGAGTCCATTTTAAAAATCGGCTTAAGTCCTATCTGTATGTTTCGTGGGCGTTTGCGCGAGGCAGCCGGCTCGGACGACGTCATGAGAGGGGCGCGGGGGTTTTACTGAACCGAGCGTTTGACTTCCGGGTAAGAAAAAATAGCCACCGAAATAACTTATATTTCATAAGAAATGACATCGCGATTGTGTCAAAGGTAAGATTTCATCATTATATATACATATTAATAATCTTTGTCTTTACTGGGCTTCACATCTGTCCTCATTTACACACATACTGTAATTCCAGTATTGTTTTTTAAAAAATCACGTTTCCATTTTCCGGCACTAAAATGCTATTATAACACAGTTTCTATCAAAATGGTCTTGCGTAAACGGCACATTAGGTTAAGATCCTTTAACTGCGCAACAATGCATGAAAGCAAAGCTATCTGTGACACACAAACCTCTTACCGCTCCACTCCACCGCTCCTGCAGTCCAGAGGTGAAGTGGCTCCTTCACTGTGCTTATGTGGCATATGCCATTTAACGCAATGGATTGTCTACAAACCCATTTGGATCTGGTCCACTGCTGATCCGTATTTGTCTCCTTTGCCGTTTCCCGGACTACGATGGAGTCTTGCACTTTTCCTCGATGACTTTTTTTAACTTGGATTTTCAGTTCAAATTATTATAATTTTTTTTTAAAGACAATTACCTTTAATGAGAAGCATTTTGCTCTTTGGCTTTGGGATACGCAGAAAAACTCAAGAAATTCATATGGTTTATCAAGGGACTGCAATAAGATGACGGCAGATTTTCCACTTTGTTTTGTCTTATCTTTTCATTTTATTTGGTTGAAATTTTTGTTTGACTTGGGGCTCCCACAGTGCTGTAAACCTGACGTCAAACTGAGTCGTTCGACCTGTTTGTGTTCCACCGCGCTGTCCCATATTTAAAGAACCTTCCTCGTCCCAACCCTTCTGATATCTGACAAAAGATAAGTCAAGAGAGCAAAGTACAAAGGCTAATAAATCAGAGCATGTTTAATCCCTGTTTTATTTTATTTTTATTATCATCACAAAATATATCCATATATATATATATTTACGGGGGAAAACACCCACGCGCACACACAAATGGCAAATGGTACGTACGGCAGTAACTGAGCACGCCCCTCTTGTACCCCGCGCCGTATTTTCCACAATCATTTCATGTTGCCACTGTCGCACAAGACTCTCCTCGCCAGATTATCGTTCAACCACTCTTGCAGCCTATTTAGAAATGTGTTGCTCATAATTCATTCATTAGTTATTGATTTGCGGCTGCTACACTATCCTATGACACACACAAACACATGCAGGGAGCATGTTTTTCCCGCCATTTTTTACTCATTAAACAAAATGTCTTTGTCTCTTTGTGCTTCTCTATCATGCTTTCAGGCACACACACACACACACACACACACACACACACACATTCACTTGACCCTGCCCCTCTTTCCTCCGTCATTGCTAACCTTTCCTCAAAGGAGCCTGTGGTTTTCTTTTCTTCATTCCGCTTCCTGTACGTTATCTGAAATTACTCATCCCTTTTAAATCCTTCCATCAGTCGTTTTCAGGGCTACATCACTTTCATCCATCTTCCCTCTGCCTTTAATAATGTAGCATCAATTTACATGCAGCCCATTTTTTTCCAACCCCCCCCACACCCACACCCCCCCTTTAAGCTTTGCACCTCCACACAGGCTGCAAAACCTTTTGTGTGACCTTTAGTCTCCATTGATTCCACATTTTGCATTCTTTTAGCAGGTAACACTAACATCACTTTCATTTTTAAAAGATATTTGGGCCAAACTGAAAAGAAAAGAAAAATATTAGTTTTTTAATGGTTGAAGAATGACTGAGGTTACTATCGAGTAGACACATGTTTACATCTGAAAACGTAAACATTAGGCGTGTAACAAAAAACGATTTGATTTCTGCATGTATGGGTAATAAACAGGAACTGTCACAAGAGTAAACATAATAGAAAGTAACTGAGATCTAACTGTTTTGAGTTCATTAGTTTACGTTTAGTAAGATGGCATATCAAAACTGCAATAGTGGACCGCAGCGCTTCCGATGAGTTTGAGAACACTTTCCAGCCAAGTGGACGTTTACTTGAGTCACATTTAATTTGTGATTTCATGATCCATTATATTTTAAGCCCACATTATACATTGTTTTCCCTCCCAACATAATTAGTGTCATGTTTGACACAAAAATAAGTCAACAGGAGTAAAATATTTCAAACCAGAGTAAAGTATGCTTGTCTTTTATCTGCCAAGATATTTCTTGGCAGACAAGGGTAGTTTTCTCTTACTTCGAGCATATTTTATTTGGGGGGGGGTTAGCTTTATTGACATTTTACTACTGGTTATGAGTATATTCAGTTTATAGATAAGAAATGTTTATCATAAATCTGCAACTATTACATATGCACATTTTAAGACATCGGTGGGTGTCTTGAGGCTTGCTTTGTTTACTTATTTTTAGAAATCTTGCCAAATATTCCCATTCTATTGCCAGACAATTTTTGTCTATATATTACTCATTTCATAACTCTTTCTCTTTTCTTTTCTTTTTTAAACCCAGTTAGTGTTTCTTTATAAAAGCCTGCCGTGCATATTACAGTTTTTTTGAACCATCATTTTAGGTCTGTGTGAACAGATATTGTTACGACATCATCTTCACATTTAACCAAACACATTGATTGCGGTGACGTGAACAAACCATCATTATCGCTTTGATTCGCTTTAACCTGATTTAACATTACACCAAATACACACATCCCTCCCTCCCTACTTTTACCGCTATTCTGTTTGTTCAAGGCCTCTTTTAACGAGGCCAACCTCCTCCCAAGTCTCAGCAGGCTATTGTCAACGCTCTCTCTCTCTCACACACACACACACACGCTCACACACTAACGCAACATCGATCTCACGCACATGGCTAATAAACACGCACTCTAAAGTACACGGAATATCTTCTGTCCTTTGTCCCGCCCTGCAGCCGTCCACTTTTAAAATGTTCACATTTGAGATGGCGGTCAAGTTTGCCACATCCTCCCTCCATTACGCTGCATTGTCCTCCCTTTGCATCAATTAATGCATGTCAGCCAACAAATACGTTTATGACAAATCATCATAAAATCAACAGTTCCACATCCCAGAAAAATTCTCAAGCAAGTGTCAATATTGCATAAACTTTCAAAGTGACTCACACCACTTTAAAAAAAATAAAATAAATAAAACTTATTTTTGGTGTAAGCATCACTTAAATAAGCACCTTAACTCTTTGACCGCCAACAACGTTTAATAACGTTTAGTAAAATCCAAATGAGTGCCGCCAAAAACGTTAAAAGACGTTAACTATGTTTTTTAATGGAAACGGGTGGAGGAAATCCTTGGCCAGCTGTGTTCAAAGTATCAAGCAGATCGAGTTAGTATAATGACTATTTATGGGCACTAGATGGCAGCGATGACTCTCTTTGGACAAGATCGGGTAGGAGTCAGTAGTACAAGACGTGAGGCGGAGCTAGATTGTTGAGGGGAGAATGGCTGAGGAAGCGAAAATGGCGACCGGTGGCAAGTATTTTTTTCAAAGACGAAAAGCATCGACCAGTGCTAAAGAGCACATTGATGATGATGATGGTGACTCCGAGGTTGACGCCGAAGTTGGAAGCGTTGACGCAACGGCTTCGATCACGTCGTAAAGCTTCACCGGCTAGCGATGCTAACGCCGGAAAATGAGCACTTCTGCACATGCGGACGTTTAATCGGACGATGAAGAGTACCCCGAGTCCAATGCATAGTCATCGAAGGAGCGGGTACAGTCTGATCACGGAGAAGACACTGGTTCTGGACTACGATGCCACCATGAATGGAGTGGATAAGATGGATCAGAACATCCCTTACCACCCGGTATAGCAACTGAAGGACATGAGGAAGCCAGACGTAACACCAGGTCACCGTATCATGATCCTGAGAGTAGACTTGATGACAACATGGCCAAACACACACTGCAGTATATATCTGCTACTCCCCGGAAAAAAAGGCCGGCAAGAAAGTGCACGCGAAGGGGCAATCGCAGTGAAACTAATCTGTGGTGCAAATCCTGCTGCGTCCCCTTGCACGCAGGGGAGTTTTACACAATATACCTCACAAAAAGAAAATTGTGTAGTTGAATCATCCACACAATTGTAAATAGTACCACAGTTGCACACATTTGTAAATAGTTTGCCAAATTGTTTTGTCAAATTGTTACACTGTTGAATGTAAATAAATGTATTTTGCTATCAAAAAACACTTTTTCATTGATGGTGTTTTACAGAAGTAAAGCACTGTTTAGGTGTTTGTGGCATCATTCATGGAAAAAAAAAAGGTGTCAAATTCACTAGAGTGCATGAAATAATATTGTTTCACTAAAAGCTTGATTTCTCCGTATTTTGGTCCAAAACAGAGCATTTGGGTGAAACTAACATATTTCCTATTGTTGATTACTGAAAAATGGAATAAGGTAGAAACTAACTTTTTTCTGATGAAAGATGAGAGTTCAATCTTTCATTTGGTAGTATGTGTGTTTCCATAGTCCAAACACAAAATTTTCTGTGGACCTTGAAAGATCAGTCAAAATGCTTAAAATCAGCTGTCACCCACAAGTTCTCTTTTCTGAAAATACTTGGCAGTCAAAGAGTTAAAGTCTTTTAAGAATACTTACAGTCACAAGTTAATAAACTGATTATCTCATTTCTGATTCATATAAATATTTCATGCCTTAAACTTAAAAAAAAAAAAAAAAAAAAAAAAAGTCTGTTATGATCCACTTCAAAGAAATCACGCGCACACACATTAATGATTTATGTCACGGGGATTCTGCTTCTGCTTCCTACTTGACCAAAACACCAACACTGCAATACATGTATGTAATATTTGGTGGAAATATTAAAACGAGGCTGCGGTTAAAACTAGATTTGATCGTAGGTTCATGGCACAACTCCAGTTCTTCCCTATAAATGGAAGTGAGAATGAAAAGAGGATGAAGACGATCCCTTATTTGCACCTTGGTGAGGACACACACACACACACGTGCACACACACACACGTGCATTTGCATTGCTCTCGTGTTTGAAAGCTGATAAGAACGCATGTCTTAGATTCATTAGCCTCTCATATAATTTTACAGCCCAGCAGAGCACACAGCTGCATCGATTACAAAACCACCTGACCTCACCCGGTTGGTGTGTGCGCGCGAGTGCGTGTGCGGCAACCACAAACCTAAATAATGCATAGAGTTGGTAAGCGTGTGCGTGTGTGCGTGCGTGTCCGTGCGTGCCTGGCTGCAAACCTTTTGACCAACGTATGCCACTGAGCAGCCTCCACTTAGCAAATGGACATCAATAAAAAAACAATGTATCCCCCGGGATTTATTTGATTAATTTATCCATGGAAGCAGTCTTGCGTTCTCTTTCATCTGGACCAAGAATTCCTCAAGGTCACATTTTCAACACTAATGCAACAGATTGCTGTATGTCTCTTCTAAAATGATTACTTCCCCGATCTTCTGGACTGGAGCAGGATAGGTGGATTCCTATTTCATATTTTTGTAGGATCACGTATAACATAAAATATCTAAGTTAATTACTAAACCATGACTCAATATTTTGTTAAAGCGAACAAATGCTAATTTATCAAGTCATAATGTCAAAATGGCGTAATGTGTAAAACATCTTAAATCTGTGCAAAAGTCTGCACGTCAATCATGAGTGAATTGAGCGCTTGATTTCAAAGCCCTCACGACCGTGTCGACAAACCTCCGCCGCTGTCCAAAATACCGCACATACTTCCGGACCTAACCGTATCCAAGTTGAGGCGATGGTGTCCAAATTGGAGGGCATTTGCGCTCTGCGGAATGCTATTCTTCTTTTGCATTTGACTTGAAAGAAGCAACCTATGCGACGCTTGTTAAATGTCAAAGGCTTGAGTTGCTCTCCTTGAGACGGGAGCCAGTGATCCACGAAAAGCCAACAAACTAAGTTGAGTGAAAATGGAAACAAACGAAGGAAAGAATGAAGTGAGAAGGACAAAGTGTTCCCTGTGCTCAGCTATGAATGCCAGACAGTTCTGGGCCACTCTCCCGGGCCTGGAGGTCAGCTGGATACCAGAACCAAGCCAGTGGACCACAGCAAAGTGAAAATCGAGGGGAAATAGACTTCTGAATACTTCAAATTGCTCCTCTTTGCTCCTTTGTCTGGAATTTAGAATGTCCAAGCAGTTCGCGAGCACAAAGGGCATTCCCGAATAGCAAACAACTTCCGTGATTTTATTTTAACTCATGCGCTCATTAAATAGATACACAGTCAACTCAGTAGAGTCAATTTGGCTATTGACCAAATAGATTCCGTATTGGAGTAATATTTACACATGAAAGACAGTAAAATAAAGAATTTGGGGGGGGGGGGGTCACTCAAGGGTCGAGGAACAAACTCATGACCTTCACCTTGGGATACTGCCGCACTACCACCTGAGCTATACCCCTCCTACTGTTTGCTTATATCCAAGATCGTTTTTTGGTCTCTTGGAGTTACGGAGATTCCAGCTGACACGAGCGATATACTAACACACAGCAGCTGCTGCGTGGCTCAGGGAGTAGATCGGATGTCTTCCAAGGTGAAGGTCGTGAGTTCGTTCCTCAACCCTTAAGTGACTTTTTTTTTTTTTAATTCTTTATTTTACTCTCTTCCAAGTGTAAATATTACTCTAAAACTGAGTCTATTTGGTCCCACTTTTACTACAGAATTTATTGTGTAGGAATCCTAGAGTATCTTATGTTAGAATATTAATCGCTATACTTTTCAAGTAATAACAATAATATCATAATGGTTTACCAATAAATATACAGAAATTCAGTTTGTATCAATCTTTCCCAATTTAATCAACATCCTTGGTGTATTGGTGATTATTTGCATTTGGCTTGCCAACAGAAAAGTAACGCTGAACGATGCAGACGCAGCCGGGAACTGTTGGATGCTCAAGACATTGTGAGCAGCCGCGTTTTCATAGGGAAGCAGCGTGCGACCACCTCCAGCAATGAGCCAAGCAAATGCCACATGATGCTGCTGCTGCTTGATTGTCTGGCCCACATAAGACTTTGAAATATATCTTAAGTCCTAAAACTTTGATTGGCACACGAGACAAACAATAAAGACATTGAAAACAAAAATATACTTTTCTTCTTTTAAAAAAACACAATTATTTTTTTTCCCTCAAGGGCAAGGAGAGACGTAATGAATCGCAAAATGCCTAAAAAAAGAAACGTCAATTATTAGACGGATTTTGCATTACAAATGTAAATGAATATTTTCATTTTTAAACAAAAGCAATATAAAGCAGCATTTCCACAAACAAATCAAAATATTGCCTAATTATTAATAATAATTAATTCACAGCGTAATTCAGCCACCTATATTTTATTTTTTTAACATTTCACACTTTGCATTGCAATTCACATTTTCCAGTTTTGATAGCATTTGGGTTTATAAGAATAAGGTCATCAACTTGACTATGTTACTGTATGACTTCTTTGGTAAAAATGAAACGCAAGTAGATGACTTTTTGGAGCTGCAAAGTAGTGGAGGACCCATGACATAATACAGGTTAACTATTATTATTGTTATTATTAAATAAATATCCCCAGCTGCTATTTGAGGAAGCCGAGTCAGCACATCTCCAACATTTCCTTGAGAAGTTCATCATCAATCATGATGCTCCTGTACAGGCCCCTCTAGTGAGATGAAGTGCCTGTCCAAAAAGGGTAATGAGGGGCTACTGTATCTCAACTTTACCCTTCACCTGTCCTCAACTCTTCTGTCTTCATCCCCAAACTTTTCTACTCCGCTAACTCTCTACCGACAAACAAGTCTCCCGTGAACCATATGTCTGTCGTAGTACCAGTAGTGACCTATGAGAGGCAGCATGGTGGCTAGGAAGAGGAAAAAAAAAAAAAAAAGAGTAGCTGTAGAAGAATAAATGGAAGACGCTAATGTGTTAGCTTATCTGCTAACTACTTTGCAGTTGCACGCTGGTCTCATTGTTATTTATTTATTTATTATTTATATGTGAATGACTTGGGAGACATAGAAACACTCAACACAACCTGTTGTTCTTTTAATCCTGGCAATAGCGCAAGCTTCCCGTCACTACCTAACTGTTCCGTCTCAGATGTTGCTCGACCATGACCACACACAAGGATTTGCAATTGTAAATATTGATGGGGGTTCGCCATTTACGATGGTTCGTCTTAGCTGTTTTCCAAGTAGATCCGTGAGTAAAATTACGAAACAGCATGATCAACTTTTTGAGGTATTTGATAATCATGATTTTTTTAATAAATGTATATACATATATACTTATACAGTGCTGCTCAAAAGTTTGTGAACCTCTTGAGCAATTTGGACTTTCCAATTTTTCAACCTGATTTTGTTGGCCAATTTAAACTATTACATTTTATATGAAATAACAGGTGTAGGATTATCAATTCAATGCATTGTTCTTTTTTAAAAAAAATTATCAATTGTGTAGTCAAAACTTAATTAAAAAGAGTTTATATATATATATATATATATATATATATATATATATATATATATATATATATATATATATATATATATATATATATATATATATATATATATATATATATACCAGCAACCAGTCCATGGTGTACCATGCCACTTGCCCAAAGTCACAATCCATGAAATTAGCTAAGTGCATTGCTATAAGGATTATTGTTAAGTATGGTTATAAGCATATGTTTGT
Organism: Leptonotus elevatus; assembly: GCF_054856555.1. Taxonomy (NCBI): domain Eukaryota; kingdom Metazoa; phylum Chordata; class Actinopteri; order Syngnathiformes; family Syngnathidae; genus Leptonotus; species Leptonotus elevatus. The sequence continues at coordinate 26,852,530 of NC_141240.1, forward strand.
AAGTATTACTGCCCAGAGACATGCAGTCTGACTCAGCGACCTTCCAGATAACAAAACTACGGCGAGTTTTAAGGGAACGTGACCTCCTTGTTTGCTTTATCTGCCGACGTACGGAGACAACACGTTGCTTGCTTATCTGATGTTGTCTCTAAAATCAACTCTCTTTGATTTATGGAGCTTTTCTGTTATAAAATCGTACCGCAACAAAATTGCACATTCCGATATTGTATGTATTGAGATTTTGAATGTGAACATTTTGATCTTGCCTTTTTAACTTGGTCTCCATCAAGCAGCTTGGTTCCGTTTCATGCACATTTTCTTTTGTAAACGGTACTGAAATATCTCACTTGTACAGTGAGTCAGTCACAATAGGATTTGTTCGTGTTTCAGTAAATTATGTAGAGTGTAGTCCACTTCAAATTAGTACTGCGGAAACCTGCACAAAAAAATATATATATATTTACGTGAGGAGAAAAGGGTTCTCCTGTATTTGCTTCTCAATTTGTGTCTGCTGATGCTAGTCACTAGACAGTAGACCAATTTAGTTCAAAAATATACCGAAGGCAGAAAGATACAAAACACTGGTGGGAGAGGAATAAAATACTGCAGTGTCTCGCCTTAGGCACAGCAACAATGTGAGTTCACTTTTGTCAGTTGGAGCAATGGTTTATGACATCCATGTGGTGTCAGCTTGACATGCTTTCATCCCTGGTGGCACTTGAAATAAGTACTTGATTTTGCCAATGAAAAAAAAAAGAAAAAAAGAGTTGATCATTTGAGCTGAGGAGGCACCATGCAGTGAAAAAATGACATCCATTTTCTCAAGCACTTTTTTTTCCCGCTCATGGGTGACCTGGAGACTATCCGAGCTGAATTAACGAGATGCCGGCTAAAGTCATCTTGGTAACTGCGAATACAAACAAATAAGTAAAAACAATAACCCTCAACCTCATGCCTTGCGAATTGCGTTCAATCCATGAATGTGCCGGCGTTAAAACGTCATCAGGGGGCGAACGAAAGGATTGTATGTGACCTTTACCCTCTGCATGTTGTCAAAGGGAACGTTTTTTGAGATTTTCTACATGTAATGTGTGTGCATTGTGAGAGCTGTCCACACATACCACTTGCATTTCCACATGCTGGAGACTGTTATGACATGACAGGCAGATAAGCCCTGCACTCACAGCCCAAATTCATTCGCACCGCTCCGTGGGAAACCAGCGTATAGTTTGTGCAACTGTGTGCGGGTCACATACCAAAACACATCACAGCAATACTGATGGTACAGGATGGTTTTCATTTATTTTTATTATTTTTTTACATCTTAGTGTATGGTTGTGTATAGTGTTATGCGAGTGTTAAGATATTTATTCTGGGAGTATTTTTCTTTGTCTTTCTGTGGCTTTTGTTGGCTTCTGTTTAATATCTAATAAAAATTGGTTGACCGCAGTGGAGTCTTGCATACCAGGGTTTTTCCTGGCTCAAATTGAGGCAGAGGTGGTACCATCCTGACTATGATGGGCGACGACCTGGTAACGGTGTCAATACCAGTCTTATTTTAAGATATCGAACCGGTACTCGCGGCGAGTGACCGATATCATTATATGAATACAAAGTTGCCATTAATTTCATGCAATGTTAAGGGAAAATAATATATTGGGGTATATACTTCTTTTTATTAAATCATCTATCTTTTTTTAATGTACTAGTGCTATTTTGGTATCAGTATTGGTGTCTACTAAAGAGTTGAGTATCGGTCTGAAAAAAAAGTTGGATCAAACATCCCTAATCCTGACCATGCATGTATTCTGTAAATTAATTGACTCACTTTCATTTTTTACAGACAACACATAATACTCCCATTTTCCAATAATAATAATAACTAGAGCTGCGAGCAGCTATAAAGGGCCCTCGCAGCCCGGGTAGCTTTGGGGTACTTGCACGTTGGGGTACTGGCACATTCGAATTAGGTTGGAAGTGGCTGCCTCCGAATTTTGTACATAGGAAAACCCCTGCATATTCACCGCACCCTTATTCACTATATTTGGAAATAGACTACACATCATACGATGTGACCGATCATTGGCAAAAATGACAGCTGCAACTCATCTCGCTGCGACGTGAACCGCGTCTTTATTGGGTTTAGCGTGTATGTTGCAAGCTATGCTATTTTTTTACAGGTACTTAAGAAATTACATAATATGGTTAAGTTATGTGTACTTTATATACTGTATTTGGTTGGGGGCGGGGCCACAGTCCTGATTGCTTGAATCCCCGGAATTTTGGAAAGGCATTTTTGTTATGTATGCATTTTAATCATGTATTTTAGCGCGTGTTCAGCTGAGCAATAGTTTGTTTAGTTTGGTAAACTACTTTGGGGGGTTTCCACTGTCAAAAGTTGTAAAGGATACCAAATTATAATAATAATATATAACGCAGCATTTCATCATCCTTTAGTTTGAGCGACTAAAACCTGCTTTCCACCAAGCAAAAGTGAATAAGGGACACATTTTCCAGCAAAAATATTCATACAGTTCCAATTTTCAACATGCTATAGCATTAGGCTACTGCAATATCCTACCGGCTATTCGGCACAAACCACTATGTTCAAGTGTAGTCAATTTCATATGTTTTTCGCCTATTTCAACTGCTGTTATTTTTTCATTGCTTAAACCATAACTAAAACCTTTGAAGAAGAGTTTTGGGGGATGATGTAAAATGCAGACTTTGATGTGGACGGCAGGCGCTACCAGTTGACTCAGTGACAGCATAATACATTTGATTTTTTTTTTATAGTATTTAAAGTTAGCAATTGGGTATGATTTTGTAGTGGTATATGTGTTGTGTTGTTACGTTGGTGATACCAACTTGAACAATGCAATATTTAGTAACTCTACCCAGATGGTGTTTGTTTAGTTTCCTAAAAGTTGTCATTTTTGGAAATGCAGGAAATGCAATGATTCCTAACAATGTTTGTGATCCAGGAAGTAACCTGTTTGATAAAAAAAAAAAAAAAAAAAAAAGACAGGCACAAATACACTGACATGTTACATTCCAGTTGCATGTGGTCATTTTAGCATTGATAACTATTAACTCTTTGACTGCCAGACATTTTCAGAAAAGGGATGCCGTCAGTGCCAGCCGATTTAAGCATTTTGACTGATCTTTCAAGGTCCACAAAAAATGGACTATGGAAACACACGTACTACCAAATGAAAGATTGGACTTTCATCTTTCATCAGAAAATAAAATAAAAGTATTATTAGTTATTATTATTATAAAATAATAAAAGTTTCTACCTTATTCCGTTCTTTAGTAATCAACAATAGAAAATGGTTAGTTTCACCCAATTTCGCCTGTTTTGGACCAAAATACGGAGAAATCAAGCTTTTAGTGAAACGATATTATTTCATGCATTCTAGTGAATTTTACACTTCTTTTTGTCCATGAATGATGCCACAAACACCTAAATAGTGCTTTACTTCTATAAAACACTACCACCAAGAATGAAAAAGTGTTTTTTGATAGCAAAATAAGTTTATTTACATTCAACAGTGTAACAATTTGACAACAATTTGGCAAACTATTTACAAATGTGTGCAACTGTGGTGCTATTTACAAATATGTGGATGTTTCAACGACAGTTTTTCTTTTTGTAACACTCTCCTGCGTGCAAGGAGACGCAACAGCATTTGCACAACAGATTGCCTCTTCGCGTGCTCCACTTTCTTGCAGGCCGTTTTTTCCGGGGAATAGCAAGTATATACTGCAGTGTGTGTTGCCATCAAGTCTAATATCAGGATCATGCTACGGTTTCGTTACGTCTCGCTTCCTCGTGTCCTTCAGTTGCTACACCGGGTTGTAAGAGATGTTTTGATCCATTTTATCCACTCCATTCATGGTGGCATCGTAGTCCAGAAACAGTGTCTTCTCCGTGATCAGACTGTACCCGCTCCTCCGATGAATATGCATTGGACTCGGGGTACTCTTCATTGTCCGACAAAATGTCCGCATGTGCAGCTCCGGCGTTAGCAGAGCTAGCCGGTGATGCTTTATGACGTGAGAATAAAGGCCGCGTCCAACTGTGGCGTCCAACTGTGGCGTCAACCTCGGGATTCACCATCATCATCATCATCATCAATGCATTGGTCGATGCTTTTCGACAACTCTTCATCGCCCGATCGAATGTCCGATTGTGTAGAAGTACCCGGTCGGTTATTGTGCGCGTTTTCCGGCGTTAGCAGCGCTAGCCGCGCTAGCCGCGCTTAGCCGGTGAGGCTTACTACGTGATCATAACGGTCGCGTCAAGGCTTCCAACTTTGGCGTCAAGCTCGGAGTCATCATCATCGTCGACATCAATGCGCTTTTTAGTATTGATCGATGCTTTCCGTCTTTGAAAAAAATGCTCAAGCGTGAGCTGCTTGCAACCGGTTGCCATTGTGGCTTCATCAGCCACAGAGTTAAGTCCCCTCAACACTCTAGCTCCGCCTCACGTCTTCTACTGACGCCCACGGTGGGCGGCCCATCCAACCTTGTGCAAAGACAGTCATCGCTGCCATCTAGGGGCCAAAACGAGTCATTATACTAACCAGATCTGCTTCATACTTTCAGCACAGCTGCCCAAGGCTTTCCTCCACCCGTTTCCAAAAAAATAAAAATAAAAACATAGTGAACGTCTTTTAACGTCCTCGGCGCCCTTCCGTAGGTTTATGCTAAACGTTTTATAACGTTTATGGCGGTCAAAGAGTTAACTAGTCTAATTCTGTTAAACAAAAAAAAACATAAATATGTGTAACCCAGTGATCTCATTGGGGGGGCAAAAATTACATTTGAAGCTTCTCTGTACATCCGCGTATTTGTCTTTTCTGGAATAAAAGGCCATTTGCTCATGTGATTTTCATCAGACAGTGTGTGTTTTCCCAGTGGTAGCCAAGGACATTAAAATGTTGATAAGTGGCAAGACACAACAGCTCAGCTCCACAAAAACACTTGGGAGCAGTCTGAGAAGTCGTCTCATTCATAAAGCCACACACAAAAGAATAGTGAACAAAGATGCTTATATGGTAACTATACCTACTATCTGATATCTGTCTTGTTATTCTTCCCCTTTTATTTACTTCCATGTCATCATCCTTTTTCTTTGTCCTGTCCTTGGTGAGCCTCTCTTGTTTTTCTAAGTACTTCGTTTCCCAACACTCTCATCCGTCCTCGCTGTCTTTTTTCCCTCTCGGGCATCTTGCCCTTGACTCTTGTCTCTCAGTTATGTCTGCTCCTATTATCATCCGTTTTCTTTTTAAATCAGCCTGTCTTGGCTTCTTCGCATACTGCGGGAATGATAGACACTGAATGTGAACTGTGGTTATTTGAAGGTGCAAATGGGGTGCAACTGTATGTGTGTTGTGAAAGTATTGCATGTAAACATGCCTTGAGATGTAAGGGGGGAAAACAACAGCCCAAGTAAATGAGACAATGAAGATAGATGATAGGTAGATGGTTTAAACTGCAAAATATAGCAAGACCAAAGTAGCTTGAAATGAAAAAGGAGGTATTAAAAATTGAGCGTCTTAAAGTGACTTGATGCCGATTTTTACTCCCATGGGTCGTGGCAGCGTGAAGAGAAAGAAAACGCATAGAATCGAATAACCTCAGATTGGAATAAGGCCTAAAAAAAAAATATTCCAGAAAAAAAACTAAAAAAAGGAATGTGTTTGAAACTCAAATATGGATCAGATATCTGCGCCAATAATTCCATTGTATACAGACACATTGGCAACAACCTGTCAGTGAGTTTCTGACATCATCGAACCGTGCAACTCAACGATGTATTAACGTGTTTAGCCAAAACCACACTCACAGTGAGTAAAAAAAAAAAACACAAGGGGAAACTAAAATATATGGAGAAAGCAAGGACCACATAATAAGTTATAAAGCATGTTCAACAATCACCGAGACGAAGCATGAACAGCGAGTTGGCATTAACCGAGAGAGGAAACTGCGTTTTCGGTTTCCAGGACAGCGGATTTGAGGTAGTTATATCAACGCAGAGTAGTTTCACATGGCGTTGCCACTACACTAAAAAGACCACATCAATGGAGCCCTGATTTTTTGAGTCACCATGGCAACGGGGAAGCGTAAAGCGCGGTACCGCCCTCTGCTTCTGTTTTTTTTTTTTTTTTACCCTTCTCAACTGAAAATCTTAATGCGATCATATGTCGAATTTGAACATGTCTTTAGAAAAAAAGTGCATCACCGTCGAGGAAGGCGACGTGGGAGAACGCTGCTGCTCGGGTCAATGCGTACATTTAAATGTAGTCCTTTGCAATCACAATAATATTACGGGGGAAACCTGTTGAATTGTAGCTTATTAATTCATTTCATTTAGGTGCAATCTTGCAGGGGAGAAGCAAGATGAAATATAAAAACATTATTTAAACGGTTATAAGAAGAAGAAAAAACGGAGCGCAACACACAATATATGTTGTGACGTGAGCGCATGACTACGGCGCCGGTGATGTTGCAAATGTAAGGAGGGATTAAGTTGTGTATGTAGATGATGGACTGTGATGTGAAACAGTACCGTTCAGAAAGATAACTGTCCAAAAATGCCAGAATATCTATGGTGCGGTCTGATAACAATCTCGCGACGAATATTTCATCCCCTGCGCAATAAGGCGTCACCTTCATCAATAGGGTCATTGTCAAAAGGGCATGCATGCCATGTTTGTGACAAAAGTGGACTTTACGCTACAGACTATAGGCGCATTTACACAAAAACTCGCCGCAGCGGACATTATGAATGAGGACAAGAAATGTCGTGTGTGGCTAAAAGGAGGCGGGGACAGAGAAAACCTCGAGGTTCATTGTGAAAAACTTGCCACCGACTAGGTTTGATGCATGGAGAATGTTGCTATGGTAACTGTCCGAGATCTTAAATGACCTCTTTTTATAAAACAGGCTCGAGTTACCTCTTTTTTCCTCTGGTTTAAGTTAGCTATGTGTTGCTCCCCATCCTCATTTCATGAACGAGACTCGTCAAATGTGTAGTTTATTAACTGCCACGGTGGCAATGATTAGTGACTTGAGCTCTGTTGACACCGGACGTAACGTGAACTTGCGGCTCTCCATCATGTTTAGCTACGTCAGCTAGCTGGCCGTAGCTTGTACGGCGCTGGGGCGGCTAGTACAAAACAGCATACGCCAAACATTCCCATCCATGGAAAGTAGGGAGGTTGGGCAACTGTTCAATGTGGATGTGGTTTTTTGGTGTGTTTTAAAAAAAAATATATATATATATATATTATGTTAACTTAATGGCATTCATTCATGAAATGGCCAGTAGTGGTGCTAAACTTGAATGCTGGATTATTATTATTTTATATTCAGAATGTAAAAGGATTTATTTTCATATTTACATGTACTTGTGGGTGATCTATAAATATCCAGAACAATCTTTGTTGTTTGGATACAACAACAATGATTTTTTTGTCATTAGTTAGATCGCTAACTAAACACGAGTTAGCGATCAGTGATTTCTGTAACTAAAAATCCGTAACATTTGGCAGCTCTGACACTTTCCCATTGTAAGAACATGGATTGTTGAAGTTAATTTTAGGGTACAAACAGCCTTGAGTGTGTGTTTTTTTCTTTCCTCCTTTAAAAGTCCTCAAGACAGAAGAATTATCGGGAGATTTTTGTTTAGGGTGTGGGGGTTGACAGGCTCATGAGAAGGAGTTAAGCAACTTAGGGAGTTCCCCCAGGGGAGAAAGGGATGGTGAGATTTTGACAAAAATGTGAGAAGAGGGGGAGAATATGGGTGGGAGGAAGGCATGGAAGCAAAGGTAGGATGAATGCTTGGATGGGAGGGAGTGGGGGCTCGAATGTGCGCTATGGGGATAAGACAGCAAACTAAAGGGGGCAACAACGGGTGCCAAGAGGATCAGATGAAAGATTGAAGCAATGGAGAAGAGGCGGAGAGAAAGGCTCGGCTATTGTGAGCGCATATTGCCATTGTTGAAGACTGGGAACTTGTGCCAGATACGCCCCAAAACTTTGCCAAAAGCCCCCGTAGGATCCATAGAACCCCACCCCCAAAATTCTGTGCACAAAACAGACAAGTGGGCGGCTTGGGGTGGCGGATCAGAAGCGGACGGAGGATGATGGAGAGGAAGGTGAGTATTCCCCCAGGAAGCTAAAATGAGCTTAGGAGAACACACTATACATACGAACCAGTAACTTTCTTGCCAGTGTCCCATTTGTGCGCATGAAAAAGGACCGAAATAAGCAAGAAACAGAAGAAAATAGTATAACAAGAAGATATGCCAAATGCTTAAGCTGCCATGCAGCCATGTATTCATTTACAAACAAATTCATGTCGAGGCCAAAACAGTAAACAGTACAGAAATAGCATACACACGTTTGTGTTTAATGGCCTCAACTGGCAATCGTTTGTATACGAATAAAGCTACTATAAATGTTGATTGCCCTTTAAGTGTTCATTTCCTGTGTAGACTTTTTACGAGTGGCTTTGTTAGATCGTGACCAAGCGTGCTCATTTTCACACCACCTGACCGGAGGTAGGAGCAGCAACGGAACCCCAGTTAAAACTTTTAATTCTGTCGTAAAGCCAACACACCTGCAGGGGCACTGACGAGAAAGCGAGACGGACGAGAGGGAAAACAGAAGTCAATGGAAGCAAGTGCAGGTGTATGTTTTAACAGCGGGACCTGGGAAAACCCTCAAATTATCACCAATGTGTGCTCATGCCTTAAGCCACTATCACAACTGAGTAAGCATTAGAAATTGTTGTTAAACACCTTTGTCATTGTTAGCTTTTTTTTTTTTATATCTGAGTCAAAATAAGTAACATCGAGAATCCCTATTAGATAGACACATTGATAGATCTGAGATTTGAGCATGTTTAATTTAAATGGCATCCAATTGTGCGATCTGTAGCCTATTCAACTTTATTCGGAATGACAATTCATGGCTGTGGGCTTAAATTTCATACAAAACCTTGGAAGAATACCAACATCAAGAAAATATCTTGAAATATCCAGAATATAAAAATGGCAGACACACAAAGAAGCTGAGCATGCACACTGTGCGAATCCAGCCTATTTCCAAACCGATTACAATCTAAATTCATTTGTGATACGCCTGATATTTGGATTGTCTGTTACAATGCAGTTAGCTACAATTGCAATTCCCAAATTCTGAGACATCATAAACAAATGTTAGAATAGGTATTAGATTGTCTACATCTTCACAGGTGTCAAACTCAAGACCCGGGGGCCAGATCCGGCCCGCCATATCATTTTATGTGGCCGCAAAAGAAAATCATGTGTGTCAACTTCAATGACCCTTGCTAAAATCTGGACCAAAATTCCAAATTGTTAAATAACGTTGAGATTTCACAATAGTTTTTTTCATTACCAATTCGATTCAATATAACTTTATTCATAGAGAGCAACTGAGCAATATTACATTTAAAAGAGAATAACAAGTATATTCATTTATACTTGTATACTGTATATAAGTATATGCATTTATACTTGTAGATATAAGTATTAGGGGTGTGAATTGCCTACTACCTAGTAAGAAGTATCGTATCACGATTCATAGGTCACGATTCGATACCAATTAATCCCGATGCAAATCTATAAATTGCTTATTGTGATTTTTTTTTTTACTCAAATTTTGAAAATACTAATCCATAAACTTGTACATGTACACTGTAAGATTTATATGAAAATGTATTTATTCATCTGAAAATTCCGGTTTATAACTGAGCCACTGCATTTAACAAACAGGTTGCAGTCTGTTTCATGTTTGAACAGCCCTGAAATAAAATATTAAGGCTTAATGTTCCATTAATATAACATTCTTCCATGCTCAATGTGTGAATCCTAACCCTAAGTAAGACGTTTTGTTGAATATTCCCGTAAAAAATGGATGTTTAAAAATCGATTCGGCCGCATATCGAATCGATTCGAGAATTGCGCGCTGTAATATCGCGATATATTGTCGAATCGCTTTTTTCTAACACCCCTAATAAGTATATTCATTTATACTTATTCTCTTAAATGTGATGCTGCTCAGTTGCTGCTATTTCTCAATTGCCCCTAGGGGATGAATAAAGTTATATTTAATTTAATTTAATTTAATTGAAAAGGTAATGAACAGTGTGCAGTAACTTGAACAATATTTAACTATTTAACTATTATCCTTAACTTCTGATTTCAGAACTAGCACTCCATCCATTTATTTTATATATGTAATAACAATTAAATGATTTATTTGGTTTCACCGTCGTATTCATAATGGCCATTTGAGGGAAGCTCTAATTACAAATTGGCCTGTGACAAAATTGAGTTTGACAATCATGTTAAGTGCAGGTATCTTTTTTGGGGGGAGTTTTCACATAGATTGACACACAAAGGATAATGGAAGACTGTTAAATTGTTTTGTTTTGCTTTCTCATTTGTGTTTTTTGCCCACCGCGCTTGAAGAGCACCTGCGTTGATTATTTTTTTTCTTCTGTCACGACCCAAGACTGATACACTTTTTGACCCATGGTAGCACTCTTCCTCTCCTTTTTTTTTGACGGTTACATTCTTGTCTGTTTTTTTGTATTAGCATGCAAAAAATATGGAGGCTGATGGTCACTGTGCCATCAATGGGATGGCTTCCCCGAGTCCTTCAGTAAACTCGATGATGTCATTTTTCATATTCCCCGGAAAAGACCTCTCATGCTAAACCGAGGGTCTTACATGATGGTATGGGAAGCAATGAGATCACTGTCAGTAGCGTCCACTTTTATTCACACTTTTTCTATCTTTGCTTTACGATCGTCCTCCCTCTCACGCACACAGAATCACTGCATGGGCTGTCTCAACATTGGATGGCGGGAAAAAAAAAAAAAGCACGGGGCAAAAAGGAAGTAGACGAATGTCAACAATGGCCAACAGAACTTGTGTTGTCATGTCAGTGAGCTCATCTTTCCTGTGAACTCTCTTTGCACTGCTGATATCATCTTGTGGTAAACAAATGACACCAAGACTAAGTGACCTTTGAGGAGCAGAAGCCAAATGAAGAGGGCGGAAGTCTTAATTAAGACGGAAGTCCGTCAACCTCAAACGTGTCAGTGGGGTTCATTTGGGTGTATCTAGTACAATGGTAGTTATGACCACTGGCGTGCATAGGTAGACCCCTAGTGGTTGCTCACACCCTTGCCCCTCTGCCCTCTCTCAAAAAAAGTGCCCTTTGGAAAGTTCGTTGTTGTTGTTTTTTAATAAACACTTTACTGAGGACAGGTCAATGTTGACACAATCTTTTAAAAAAGCTGAATGATTAATCGCGTGTGGGGGAAAAAAAACAACAACAATACGAGTCCCCCTGCCATTCGCTCGCTCGCTTCCTTTGTCACGTGAACGCTAATTACCCCCGGTCGCGGTGTGGGACAGACGAACGCACGTGTTATGAATCAAGTGAAATTGTATTGTTTGTTTGCCCTCTATTCCCTACCTATAATCATTTTGTTGTCACATACAGCACAAACAACTGAGCATAAATGAGTCGATATTAGCCACTTAGTTTAAAATGCTATATGCTAATTGAATAATAGATAACGTGATAACCACCACATAGAAAGACTAATGACGATGAAAGGAAGCTCTCTGTGCATTGAAAAGCATCAGACTTTGGATCATCGTAATTTGATTTGTGGGGATTATTTTGACTTCAAATGTGTTATTAGCGGAGTTCTGTTTTTAGTGGTCTGGGTATGTCTTTTTTATTGATCTCTTGTGTGGAAATTCATGTTGAGATTTTTCACATGACATAATGATTTTTTTTTGTATTATTATTACCTCGATCTGCAATGAAAGGTGTTTTAACAAAGTCTCTGTCAATTGGCTAACAATTAGCATCAATAGTCATAGTGTTACAATCCTTTAAGCAACAGATATGAGCAACAAATTGATTATTCTTTATATTCTATCTAATGATGTTATTACTCTGTGTTTTTTAGTACAATATTAATGACATAGCACGGCAAACATTTTTGTAGGGTTTTTTTATGGGGGCGGGAACAGATTGATGACATTTCCATTCAATTCATTGGGTAAAGCTGATTTGATGCAGGAGTGCTTTGAGTTATGAGCGTGGCCACGGAAGAAATTACAGTCATATCTCAAGGCAGCACTGTATATCAAAACCATTGGTTCTCAAATTGTTCACGCCGAGTAATGTGTTCCTTCGCTATAAAGTGTTTCCCATTTCGTGGCCTCACTGTTTTGCTATTTGTATTTAGCACAATTGTTCACGTTTAAATGCTGTTGTTGTTTTTATCTAAATCGTTGCACATGCTATGTTTCAGAAACAAAACCGATAGTAGAAAAACGCAAAAGTATGCATACAGTACGGTAGTGTGTTGCTTCTCAGACTGCTTTTCATTCAAGTCTCATTTAATGATGCATTTCACCATTCAAGAACTCAAGTTTCCTGTTCTGCTTCTAATCCAGAGTGCACACATCCTCACGCATGTGTCTCATATTAAACCCACGCTATGGTGCCACGAGAACAATTTATTTCTAATATACGATTGCTGTGGTTGAAGACTTTCAAAGTGCTTAACACAAACCAGTCACAGCTACGCAAACTTGGGGGGGAAAAAAGCCTGCTGCTTAATGAGTCCCAACCAAAAGGCCACTAGTTCAAAATAATGTCACACTGAGGCAACTCTTTACAATCTCAACATGCTAAATTCATCAAGTTACTGGAAGTAGAACCCTCATGTTTCTATAAACTTAAACTTTTCTTATCCTCATTACATTCATTACATTTTATGTTTGTGCTTCTTAAACACTGTTAGTCATGCACATTTTGGTTTTAGTCCACATTAATGTCATACACAGCATGCAATAAATGTTTTCCATTCATCTGTGCTTATGTTTATCTTCCACGGAGGCTACACAGTAACACAACGAGCTAAAAACCCAATAAAAACAAAACAAAAAAAACCAATCTGACAGACAAGCTAAACCAGGGGTGTCAAACTCATATTTGCTCAGAGGCCACATAGAGGAAAATATATTACCAAGTGGGCCGGATTGGTAAAATCATGGTTCTAAGAATTTATGAGGTTCTTTACAGTACAGCTTTCAAACTATGACTGTCAACTGCTGCTTGTTTTCCTTGTCATACCGGTGATTTTGTTCTTCAGGACAGGTCCAAATGGTTGTCAAAAAGTAGAATAAAGGCACCCGCGAGAAAGTAGACTGGTGGGTAGCGTTTAAGCTGTGATTTTAAATCAGGCTTAATATGACATTAAATATTGATTTGTAAACGCGTTTATTCAGAAACTGCCTTTACACTGCTGTAAATGATCACGACAAGAGTATATAGGAGGCGACCATCCGTGAAAGTGTACAATTTAGCGCTAGCTTTAAGTGTCCAGTGACAAAGACAAATGGGCACGCGAAAAAAGAGCAGATTGGATGGGATGCTCTTGCAGCGTATGTGACAGTGTGAGATGACCTTAACTCTCCAGCTAATCCACCGCATTGTTGCACTGTTACACGCTTTGGCACGTTCTGTTGGTTTTGTGGATTTTTTTTTCCCACTAACGCAGCCATTTTTCATTCTCGCTGAACTTTTCACCAAAGAGCACAGCTGAGCACACCTTACCAATACCTTCCACTGTCATGACACCCACGACCTTGGAATTACGGTGTACGGAAGAGACCAACAGAAAAAGGGTGTAAATCTTCACAAAGCCGTTGATTAACACATTGCGCTAAGCAGGGAGTAAGGTAACTTAGTCGTCATGGAGTACGTTAAGATTGACTAGCTTTAGGCTAATAGTGTAGCCTATTTGTGTGGCGCTGTTATGATATCCTTGGACAAATGTTGGTCGCTAAACCACACGTTTCATTTCTCATAAGCCTATGGAAACCATAAGACACGAGTTTCACGTAATTGAATTGGTTGAACTTTGCGTTGATGCCTGAGGCTTCAAGGTATGTACATTAACGCAGCGCACTTTACTTAGCTGTGTCAGGCCTGCTGAGTGCTTGGAAAGAAAAAAAGAAGCAACAATTCCATGTGCAAAGTCCAATCAATCACAGTGACTTGACAGTCTGTGTGTGTGAACAAGCACGATGATTGTATGTTGTCCTGCACTTGGCTCAACTGTAAAAGGAATGCCACTATTATTAATCGTTGGGGTCACAAGTCTATAAACTATGAAAAGTACCTTGAGGCGTTGGTTGCTACAGTACTGTAAATACATCAAACTGATTGATGTTCATGCACAGTTTTCCTGCTTTGACAAGTGCAAAAGTAAAAATAATTCATAGATATCGATTTCTATGGTCCTTTTTCTCACTAGGGTTTTGGGAAAGTTGATAAGCTGTGGTTGATATGGGCTTAGTATTTTCTTATTTTGGGCCTTGTATTTTCTTATTTTTCGTAATCTTACAGGTAAATTTAAGTAACATTTTCTTGTTTTGTTGGCAGATAAATGTCTACTTTTTTGAGCTAATATATTAGTTAAAACTTTTTATCATGGCAAAGATACAACCCCTGGAATATAATATTTCCATTTCTAATGAACAAAAAAAAATCTAAATCGACCTCCCATGTGTCCATTGTCACTGCTGTGGTTATTTAGTACAGTAAATGACGTGCGCAGTGGGCAGGAGTGGTCCGAAGTTGTCGTTTTTTAAACATCGAAATCTCGGCCTACGTTGTCCCTTCCTTCTCCTCATTGCTTCCCTTTACTTTGTTCTGCCCTCTTAGTCATATTTCCACCCTCTTGTTTGTTTTTCTGAATCTGACTCCACCGATCAGTTTTTATAGGCGACTTGTTAAAACAGTGACAGCAAAACACAGACATGACCTCACACATTTGCTTCTTCTGGTCTTCTACTTGTTTGGAAAAAGTACCATTCCAATAAGAAACCAAATGACCACTCAGGAGGGTACCACTGTAGACCTCTGCCAAGGCACTCCATCCTTTCTTGTTCATTATACACTGAGGAAGAAACATATTAAAAATGCAACAAAAACATTCAAAACATACTAACCAAATTGTTTTACCCCAAAAATGTGTCTTTGATGAGATTTAGGTTTTGTGCTTTTGTTCAACTGTTACCCACAAAGCCCCAGCAATGATAAATTAGCCAAAGGATGTTTGGATAGATGAGCAGATGAGATTAGGCTGCCCATTATGTTCTGTAATATTCACCATCTCTCTCCATGTAATGCAGGGGTGCTCAAGTTCAGTCCTCGAGAGCCCCAATCCAATCCATCCTATTTTCCATGTTTCTCTCCACTAACACACCTGATTCATGATCAGGATCGTTATCAGACTTCTGCAAAGCTCGCTGATTAGCTGATCATTAGATTCAGCTGTGCTGCAGGAGGGAGTCTTGGAAAACAGGCTGGAACTTGAGCACCCCTGATTTAATGTGTCCAAATGCTACAAAAAAAGAAAGAACGAAAAGAAACATCTGAACATGATGTTGATGACAACAACAACTGTGTTTGAACTCTTGGACCCCGTCCAGACGGAAGCAAAGCCGGCTTGGTTCCTCAAACAAATCTCGTACACACAGCAGCATTTCAAGACTTGCGTGTTTCCAAAAGAAGACGCTGAGGACGTTTAACGGCTGTAATGTGTATGCCAAGTCATGGAGTGGCGCTGTAGCGCAGCCACAGGGAGTTAACGGAAAGCGTAGAAGAAGAATCAGCGAAGAAGACGAACACTTTTTATTTTCTAACTTTATTGCAATCCACACTGACAAACATGACTTTGCATGTATCGAAACAACATGAAAAAGACGAACGCAGGAGAAGTGACAATGGCGGGTGATTCAAGTACAACACCGCTTGTTGAACGTGGGAATAAAGACGCAAAATATTTTGCTGCAAAAGCATGAGCAAGCTAAGGAGGCTGCGCAAAACGACTACGACACGGCCATCCGCCGTTGTTGTTGACAGACTGACGGTTCGAACGCAGTCACGCGAGAATTGCCGCATACGTCATCAATCTGCGACAACGCGTCGTCATCGGGCTGCGACCGTTACGTCATCACTGGAGGAGTCTCCTGCATACGGTGTCCTGATGAACGCGTACGGTTTCAAAAGTGATCGGTGTCAAGCTCCCAAACCGTGCCATCGTGTGGACCATAGGTGTCACACTCCGGTCCTGGACGGCAGGTTTTGGATGCTTCCGTTCTCCAACACAGCTGATATATGATCAGCTCATCAGCAAGCTCTGCATAAGCCTGATAATGATCCTGCTGATTGGAATCAGCTTGTGTCGGAAGAGGGAAACCTCCAAAACTTGCAGGACTGCGGCCCTCCAGGACCGGAGTTTGACACCTATGGTGTGGACGGTAAGAAACTTGTGAGGATACATTGAAACTGGCTTTGGTGAGGACGGGGCCTTAGCCTGAACCAACACGTGTGCCGTTCAACATCATTGTCACTTTTTTCCCCTTCAATCCTTTGACACTTCCAGGGAAATTCCATTTTGTCTCACATTTTCCTTCAACCTCCGACCACTGTGGACTTTTTGTGCATCCCGCTGTTTTCAAACATGGGTGCGGTTGGTGACAGATAAGTTATATTTGCAATATGTTCCAAGAGGTCCAATACACGCATAAAGATGTTTTACAGTAACAATGGGCATGTCCTCCCCACTGGTCCAATAAAACATGTATTGTAGCCCCCTCAGGTCGATGTATGACACTCTTGGAGCCCCTCCAGCCCTTTATTATGACAATGATGATGGGTGTGGTGTTTTTTTTTTCTTTTCCTAATTCCGAAATCCTGTAGTTCGTCCTCCACACGTATAGTCCTTGCAAAACCTTTTTTTTTTATCCCAGCATTTAAACCTCTCTGTCATTCAGGCTGCTTCAGTGATGTTCTTTGCACACTTACTTTCACATTCAAGGCCACGGCAAGACAGTATTTGCAGAGTTATTAAGAATTAATGGTTACAATTCATTAAATCAAAGAACATGTTCGGCCACTTATGCCTTTAATCTTCTAATTATTTCCATCGCGACAAATTCAGTGTGTGTGTGTGTGTGTGTGTGTGTGTGTGTGTGTGTGTGTGTGGGTGTGTGTGTGTGTGTGTGTGTGTGTGTGTGTGTTTAAGTAAACAGTACATGACTTCTTCTGCAACCTTGTGAGGGTCTTATTTAGGTCTTATTTCTTAATTTTCAAGCATATAAAAGTGTTAAGACTATCATGTCTTAAGATGTTTTAAACACAATAAATTAGGTATAGCCAACGTTGCATCAATTATTGCAGAAAATCGTGCCTGGTCTCGCCTTCAAAACGGTGAAAGTTGAGCATCAACATACATATCATCGCTCATTATCACAGATATAGACTATTGTATTGTTTTTATGTTTGCACTGGTTTAACTGGCTAACCCTAACCCTCATTTAACGCTGGGGTTACGTTCCAAAACATAACCGCAATAAGTGAATTCTGCGAAGTAGCGGTAGTGAGTTCTATTTTTTTCATTTATGATTCATGTTTAAAAACCCTCACCAGACACTTGAAACACTTCCCTCATAGAGGCATTTACATTTTCTCACTCTCAAATTTCAAACCTTCATAAAAAAAATATAAAAAAATGAATAGGTGCATTACTGGGGGGGAATGCATGCAAAATTGAAAACAAAAATCTGCAAAACAGCGAGGCCGCGAAAAGTGAATCACATTATAGTGAGGGAACAATGTAGGCTATTCCTTTCATCCCTCCTTCCATCTCTGTCTGGGCAAAGACAAAATGGTCCGACCATGTTGTCCACAAATATACAAAAGCGTCACGTGCCAAAAACGTCACTGAGAAAAACATCCATTTTTCAAATTGTGAGTCACGCTTAAAGGTGCTCTTTATTCTGTGTGGTCCTCCGGCTTCTGCTCAGGAACTATTTGACCCCAGATCTCACCTTAGCATCACACACTCTTTCATTGTCTCCCTACTGTGGAGCTTTCACCTCCACACTCTCCCTTTTTCCCACTATTTGACCGTGCTTTCTGCTCCGCTTCGTTTCCTTTCCAAACAAACAGCAGAGCTTTTTCTTTCCTTCTTTTTTGTTGACTTTCTGAAAGGAAACTTGTTTTCAGTCTGTCTGTGTGATAGACATAGATAGAAAGCAGTGAACCTTAAATGGCTCACAATGTGTCAAATTAGAAAAAGGACTGAAGGCACCTGCTGCATTCAATTGGGTCATTCAACAGCACAGGGGGGGGGGGGGGCTGGGTAATTAAACAACCATTGCAGGGTGTGTTTGCATAATAGCTGTTTTTAACATAAGCCCTGCATCCATTTATGTACCGGTAAGTATTCATTTTACAATTGTTGTGACTGTAGTTTGCCGTGGTTTATAACGGATGTTTATATATATATATATATATATATATATATATATATATATATATATATATATATATATACACATGATATTCACACATTAGAAACAGCTCCTAGTATGATGCAGTATGTCTTACCAGGTAATCATCACTTGGTCAAGTGTTTTAAATTGTGTTTGCATTTAACTGTTTTTTACACTGGTGTGACTATTAAAAATGTTGAAAATATAAGTTGTGCGATACTTCCATTATACCATTCTGAAGTGTGCATTGCATTTGAATTATCATTGTAGTTTAAATTTATACTGTAAGCCTATTACAGTGGATTATTCATAAATTGTATTAGTTATGAACATTCATGTTTAATTAAAATATTTGCCACTGGAACAGATTATCTCTACTTGTTATTTCCTATAGGAAATTTTGTTTGCAAAATCAGAGGGAACCAAGTGTCCAGAAATGTGTTTGACGTTTATCTTTTTTGTTTTGTTTATTATTTGTTTTTGTTTTTGTTTTTTAATGAGACAACAAGTTATTTCAAAGCTTAAGAATAACAATGGGCAATTTCACTGATAAGAAACACATCAATTAGGTGTTATGTTCTGTGATTTATTTTCTGATTTATATTCTGTTTTGTTTCATTTTATGTCTTTTTCTTTTTTATTGTGTTTCTGTCTTGCTTGTTCGGTTTATTGTTTCCACCTGTGCTCGTCTGCTTGGTCCCTTGATCAAAGCAATCAGCCCCCTGCGACCTCTTGAGACTTCCCCAGGTGTAATTCAGTCTTTTTATTTTTTCTATGTGTCTGTTGGATAACTGTTGCTGTCACGTCCCCCTTGGGCGAGTATTTTGTTTCCTGTTTCGTTGTTATTTTTAGTTTAGTTTATTTTTTAAAGACTTCGTTGATTTAGATTTTCTATTTATTTATTTATTTATTTTCCCAGTGCCTTTGTTTGTATTTTTGTTTTGGGAAATAATTTTTTTCTTTGTTTAGTTCACCCTGTACTCAGACCCGGCTGCAGAAAGAAATTACAGGGGGGTCGGGGGGGGGGGGGGCATTAAATTTTTTGCGGGGGGCACACTTCTTCAACCTAAATCTAATGTTCTTCAGGCTGAACAGTGGCGTTGTGACAACTGCAAAAGTGCTCATAAAGATTTTCTGTCACTTATAAGCGGCAGTTCATCATGAAATCTAAAGGACAATCGAAAAACAATAGTGTAGTTCTGTGTGCATTTCTTCAACTCAAAAGTTCATTAGCAACAAAGCTAAACGTCATTTCTGTTGACAACTATGTCCGAAGGAATATGACTACGCTGGTTGGATTTAAGGCTGTACGATACGAACAAAAACTAAGTGAAAACTAAGCAAAATATCCAAAATATCCATCTAAAAGGATCATGTGTAAAGTGCATTGTTTATTAGAACTTGGTGACAGTCATCAACATTAACAAGCTTGGCAATAAAAACAGAATTCAACTCACATCGTACTCCAATATGCGTGCGTGCGTGCGCGCGTGCGTGCGTGCGTGGCTTGACGATTAGTTTCCCACTCACTTGTGAACGCTGTAACGTGAGGACTCAAAGGAATTCCAGCGATGTCAACTTTGTAAGCCTGGATCGAGGTTTGGCGTTTGGTGGCTCCCTTTACAATACGTCGCTTTGCATCACTTTTTTAATTCCACAAAAAGGCAGCGGCACGTAGACGCAGATTGCTACATAAATGACGTAGGCGGTCATTCGGCCGGCGGGCGAGTGCGCGCGCTGGCTAACCCGGAAGTCGATTTGTGTGTCAAAGGACGCACGTCTGACCCCCCACCCCCACAAAAAAAAAACGATTGTCATTGGCTATCTTTAGCTGTCAATCAAAGCCAAACTTGAGGCAGACGCAGATTGCTACATATATGACGAAGGGGCGAGCGCGCGCTGACTAACCCGGAAGTAGATTTGTGTGTCATGGGACAAACATCCCCCCAACGCCCCCCCCCCCCAATTGTTATTGGCTATCTTTAGCTGTCAATCAAAACCAATCTTGAAAGGAAGTATATGGTTGGTTGGCAAGCCATGCTTTACTTGAAGCAGAAGCAACGCAAGTTTATGTAACCATAGGAAGAACAGATTGACGAGGCCTCTCAAAACAGCTTCCAACTCAGGGCACGGCCCATGTCGCCGGGTTCGCCTGTACTCGAGACTTGCTTCCCTGCTTTTGAGTCCACCTCTTGCCGCCTCACTTTACCGCACAAACCCACCAGTGACGTAGAAGTGTTGGGGGGTGGGGTGGGGAGGGATGAAATATTTATAAATTGACTGCATAACAATGTTTTCTTTGTTGAAAGTGCAAGTCATAGATGACAAGGCAGGGGGCAGTTTATAGAGAAGGTCTCATTTGGGTTTGGAATCGTGCCATTTTAATATCATATTCAATATGTATTTAATTATCATAGTTAGATTATCCAAAACAATTATGAGTTGCTTTAGTAAAGGAATGTCTCTTTATGGGTTTAAATGAAGGTCATGTTCTGCAGCCGAGTCAGCACACCTACACACACAAATGTTAGCCGTCATGCAAAGACGAAG
The DNA here is from genome assembly GCF_054856555.1 of Leptonotus elevatus. Lineage (NCBI taxonomy): Eukaryota > Metazoa > Chordata > Actinopteri > Syngnathiformes > Syngnathidae > Leptonotus > Leptonotus elevatus. Next base: position 26,873,499 of record NC_141240.1, read on the forward strand.
GTACCGTATGTGTCAAAAAGATTCATCATTAACACAAGAAGGTCTAACATGATGCCAACATTTGCACTTTTGAATGTATTCAGGCCACATGTGAAACCAGTCACAATCTAGAAACATGATCCATTGAGAAGGCACTTCCAAGAAGACAAGTGACAAAGAAAAACATCACTTTGCTCTTTATTCATTTCCACTGCCAATCACTAATGAATTTGGGCAGAGAGCGACCTCAGAAATGTGAAAAATTCAAACAGTAGTCTTCAGATTTCCAAAGCATATGTAAGTGAGTAGGCTCCTGCTTTTTGAAACCTAATAACATAATGGCGTGAGTACATGGAGGGAGCCTGTGTAAACACAGCAGCATCCCCGAGGATACTATTACCTTATTATTATTTCGTGTTTGCAAAATTGTCATTACGCATTGTTGAATTTCGTTTGGCACGTTTGAGTAAAACCGATACACTTTTAAACTGCGTATGTTGGCAAAGACTCAGTAGAAGTTGTGCATTTGCCATCATTACAGTTCATATGGTTGCATTAACAGTTATAACAATGGAACCGCTAAAGGTGAATGAACCCATTTGGAAATTCTGCCAAGATTTTCTGGAAAAATTTGACTCTTGAAGTTGCGCAACATTTTCATGCATGAGATAATCCAAGATAGCTGCAAGCACCAAAGAATGTTTTGTATTCTGTTTATTGCTTACTTCAAAATAAGAAGCAGCCTCATCAAGCTCAACAATAGTGAATTTATTTTTATACTTGAGAGACATAAATAATGTTTGTAATGCTTTGTATGTTAAGAATGTTATTTTTTGTTACATTCCCTGTACAGTTTATAACGGCGAATATTTGACAGAGGAACATATTTTCTTCAATCGTTCCATATTTCCTATGATGAATGCAATGAGTTTAGTGCATGTTATAAACATTCAGAAGACGTCTGCTGGCATACAATGCGATCATCCATACATTACTAGTTTATTAAGAGTTTTTTTCCATGTGTATATGCAAAAAAAAATAAAAAATAGCCCATAACCCTTGTGGAAATATGGAATAGTGGAACATGCTGGCGGAGGAAAAATAGGGCTCATCTTGTCCTGGGTGGTGTGGTCAAAACTCATTTCATGTGGGTCAAGAGGAAAATTGTGTGGGTGGTTGGTTAGGATCAGGGTGTTCATGGAAAAGAGGTCAGAAAAAAAAATCGGAATTTGCTTCCGTTGTTTAAGAAGTTTATTTTCCAGTTACAAAATACCCAAAATATGTAGCCATGTTTTTGACTCACCTGCAGTCCCTCAGGTTGCTCCATTGTTGGGCTGTCAGTTTATACACGTATATTTATGTATGGTGAGAAAGGCCAAATGTTAAAGCTCAGGGGTCGGAGGCCATAGACAGATGAGCCAGGGAGGAAGAAATAACTAAATAGGCCTCTATCTGGCCTCAGGGCCTGAAATGATGCTGGAAGTTGACTGCCACGCTGGCCTCTACTCGTCCTGTCTCGGGTTGTCTTCAAACTAAACAGAAGGTCAGAGACGGGAGGCGGAATGCAGAAGCAGACAAAAAGTCAAGTCGCATTAAGGGAGAAGGTTTGAAATGTTCAGAAACTGAGGTAGGACAACACATTTGGACAATGGAAGCAAACATTCTGAAAATATGTTATTTGGATTATGATAGCAGCAAACGGTTCTCATTGCAGTTTTGAACCGTCTTGGACTGTGGATGTATTTATCATCTACAGTACTTCCAATTTGTTAGGCTAAAAATAGGATAGGCTGGCCCATCAGTATCTGAGAGGCAGCTGAGAGAAAAATTGTAGAGAGAGAGAGACAGAATTTTACAACGAACTAGTAATATTAAATTTCAACTAAATATTATAAGGAAAAATGATAGTCCTCAATTACCCTGACAGTGAAGGGAAAATAAAGTTTTGATCATTGTATAGAGAATAAAACCATAACATTACAAAATAGATTTGAACAAGTATTATGGCATGTAAAAGTCATCATTAGAATTATAACCAAATAAGCAAGCCCCTTCCAAGTTGATCTGAAAGCCGGGCCTTTTCCAAGAAGTTTCAATCAGTTTTGATTTTAAACAAAATGGTTTGGTCAGGAGAGAGGCCCATCCAAAATCCAGTCTAGGCTTTAGTGTACTCTGGAGTGCTTATAAAACATCAACAATAAAAATCCACTCGTAAAAGTGACAAGCTTCCACTTGTAACTTCAACCGCAAGTAGTTTGTCAGCTAGAAAAAGAGTACCTTAATTTTACAGTTCTCATTTGAAGTCGCTGTAAAGTGGACGCTGCGCTCAATGACTTCTCCAGAGAACTTCTCTTCAACGCTGCCAAGTTCCGATATTTGAACTGTGGCTCAGCATATAATTAGAGGGAAAATCCCCAGTATAAACACTGACATGCACCACCTCCCCCTTTAAAGAACAGACAGATAATAAGGAAGATGTTGAGGTCGAAGCAAACAAGCAAACGAGAGCAGGTAGGCCTGAATGGCTTGAGGGTGCAAAGGGTCACAAGTTATGCTTCTCGTTGTAAAAGGGCCTTTTATTGCTGTCTCAACGCTGACTAAGATTGGACAGTATCAACTAAATCCAAACTGCTGATTACTCACTATGTAGCTATTTCCTTTGCACAATATCCTTGCGCCTCGACCATCAATTGATCAATTTATTGAATTTGACCTTTGGGGGCGTATAATCAGTAATAATTTGAATTAAATGAGAAACAAATCGCACGGTGCAGACACAGCATAAAACCACAATCAATTAAAAGTGTATCCACCAAAAACAGCCCGAGAAATCTGCCATCTGTGTTTCTGTATGCAATCCACGTGATTTGGATTTCAGACCGCTACTTCCTGCGACTCGGAAACGATTGTTGTCACGAAAGATGCCAACAATCTGGACTGTGTTTTTCATTCAATTCGTGAGCCTGCAGGACACTCATAGTTCTAACGCTCCCAAAACAAAGCACGGACTACTACACTTGACTAATTATGGATTCGTTTTTGCATGGTGGTCAAGATAAATTTGAAGTTGCATCGATAACGACATCAACAACTTGTTTTATTTTTCCGTCTCTTAAGTCAGTTCATTAGAATTTGTAACTACTTTGTGCGGAGTGATTTTTTTTTTCAACTGTAGACTGACAACTGGAAAAAAGGCTATCAGACATTTTAAAAAAAAATACTTACTGTACTTCCGGTAAGGCCAGGCTAAGACATATTTTATTTTGAAAAGTGATTGGATTCTCTCTGTCACAACTATGACGGACTCTTGACGAGTGATGTCAAGATGCTAATTATCTCCGTCCGCTGCACAGTAAATTCCGTAAAGTAAATTTTACTCTAAAAAAGACTATATTCGGTCCCGGTCCAAAGAGAGAACATTTTACACTTGGAAGGGAGTAAAATATAAATACAATTTAAAAAAAACTACAAAAAACATTGAAGGGTTGAGGAACGATCCCACTACCTTTAGCATAGGCGACAACAACTCTACCACTTGAGCTATGCCAGACTTATTGTCAGTTAACGTATTGCTGGTGTGTCCAAAAGCAGACCGACCCAACCTGAAGGTTCTGTGATCTGTTCCTCAACTGCTGAGTGCTATATATATATTAGGGGTGTGCATTGGCTAGTACCTGGCGATTCGATTTGTATCACGATTCATAGGTCGCGATTCGATTCAATACCGATTAATCACGATACAAATCTATAAATAGATTATTGCGATTTTCTTTTACTCAAATTTAGAAAATACTAATCAGTAGACTTGTACGTGCACACTGTAAGATTTGTATGAAAATGTATGTATCTGAAAATTCAGGCTTATAACTGCCACTGCATTTAACAAACAGGTTGCAGTCTGTTTCATGTTTGAACAGCACTGAAATAAAAATATTAAGGCTTAATGTTCCATTAATATAACATTCTTCCATGCTTAATGTGTGAATCCTAACCCTAAGTAAGACGTTTTGTTGAATATTGCCATAAAAAATTGATGTTTAATCATCGATTCGGCCGCATATAGAATCGATTCGAGAATTGCACGCTGTAATATCGCGATATATTGCCGAATCAATTTTTTCTAACACCCCTAATAAATATATATATATATATATATATATATATATATATATATATATATATATATATATATATATATATATATATATATATATATATATATATATATATATATATATATATATATATATATATATATATATATATATATATATATATATATATATATATATATCTCTTCTTAGCATAAGTTTTTTTCCGTTTACAGTGTAAATCCACAAGCTAGCAAAATAAGTAAAAAACAGATATATTTGATAAGTTTCTTTGCCATGGGGAACAGGCCTACTCAAGAGACAACACAAGAGCCTTTGACCAAGAAGAAAGAAGAAGGTGCATTCACAAATGATAACAAGGGAGCTACTTGAAATATGGGTTTACGGCGACAGCTGATTCCCACGCACGAGGTCCGCTCTGCGCAATATGCGGCGAGTGGCTCTTGATTTAGCGTTATGGTGAGTTAGTCATGGAATTTATATGTGTTCTGCAGTGCCTTGTTATGTTGGCGCATTTCAGGGGGACGCCGCAAATATAGTTACATAAAATTGTGGCTTCATGTTTATTGTTACAGTATATCTACAAAGTGGTGGATTATGTGCGTGTGTTGGTGCTCCTCCCTGATTGGTGGTCCTCGTCCCCGGCTCACGCCACCAATCGGTGCAAAGGAAGAGCACTAATTCCCGCATTGGCTTCAGGTGTGCCAGCTCAATAAAAGCCTTTTGTTGCCTCCAGTCGGGGAGCTGGGTGGCTGTTTGCTTGTCCTCTTGTGTTTGCTCCTTCTTCTTTTTTTTGTTCCAGCACCCAGTCCCACACAGTCCCTATGCCTCTTTCGTTTGTTTTGTGTTTAGTCCGCTGTCTTTCGTGTAGCAGCAAAGTATAAGAGATCAGCATTTTCACCAGGAATGTGAATATCGATGAAACTTATATAACTATATTCTAATGCTAATTGAAACAGATACAAATATACTTTTTTTTTCCTGACGAAAGAAGAGACTTTAATCTTTCCTTTGGTAGGTTCCATGTTTTTATAGCAATAGAACACAATATTCTGTGGGCCTTGCAAAATCTGTCAAAATTCAGTGAACCAGCCGGGAGCGAAGGGGGTTGCTTCAGTGAAAATGGCTGGGAGTGAATGAGTTAGTTTGTTTGTCTACCTATGCCAGTAATTTATAGTGACAAGAGAGAATAATGATATGCTTTTGGCAGAAAGCGCAATAAACCCGTGTATCCACCTGTTGCCATTCACATAGAAGAATAAAATTTTGTCATGACTTCTTTTGAATATATCAGTTTTGTATTCAACCAAACACACAATGAGTTCAATCACTGGATTAAACCATTTTTGGGGAGAAAATGCTAGCAGAGGAAAGGTTTTATGTTATTATCAATACCCCATTTAAAAAATATGACAAATAACTAATAATAATACATAATGATAACAATATAAATGTGAATCATCCTTGAGTCTCTTTTTCTAGATATCCTTGTCCTTCCCTGTCCTTCATATTTCAGACTCCTTCCCCTTTGCCTCGCAGTCAAATTAGCAATTAGCCATCGTGCCGCAGAGAAGGATTATTTATTGGTTAATAATCCTTCACGTCTCAACTAATCCTAATTGTTTAAATGTCTACTAAACCCTCTTAAAGACCAGAGAATGTGTGGAATGGCTGCTCATATTTAAGGAGGAGGAGGTACTTACTGTCGATCCGAGCCCTAATGTAGCCCCCATGGTGGTTTCATACCTCGCGTGCTAAAACGGACCAATGGCGCACGCGGTCACAGTCCAACCAGAAAGTGGCCTGATCCAATCAGAGGCAAATGAGAAGTAGAACTTGCACCCAATTAAAAAAATAAAAAATCTAGAACTGGAAATTCTTGTGATGGAGTTTAATCAGATTCGTAAGTGCTTAGACAGAATTAGCTCGGAAATTGTCTTGTTATTATGATTTCTTTGTTTAGGGGACGCCATTATCTCTGAGCTGCATGAAGGAGATTACTCCTTTACTCTGGACCGCAACCCATAATACCGGGAAAGTATTTCCTTGCCATTTTTTGCTTACTGTAGTTTGTCACACTTACACACTCTGTGGGAAAAAAATTTGAGCATTGTTTTTACTACAATGGGACGGCTTTAAAATGACTGAAGTCACAAGGCACTGTTAATGTGACAGCAATTATAAAAAGGAAGGGAAAAAAGGAAATAATGTGTGTTAAATGTGGCTGTGCTGCTGCAAAAAGCCACACGGTTATTTCTCGGAGACATTTTCAATCAAATGGAAACAATATTCAAACGCTGTTCTTTGTTCTAAGTATGCGGTGCTGACCAGAGCTTATGCTGCATTTGAGGCAAGTGAGAAATTGTAAGAAGGCCAGTTTACTGGAGGTCAAAACACAATAATAATAAAAAGCAATTTATCACTCTGCGCCATTTGGTTGTTTACTTTTGCCTCCAACGTTTTCAGGTCAGAAGTGGGAAAAGCCAACTGGGATAAATCCGACTTCCGACCTCGAATGCAGCATTAGTTCCACCGTGCTGTATTATCAATCACTGTAAATCTTTGCAGATCTGAAATTTGAAAATGAGGAATGCATGCATTTCCATAAGTTGTAAAGGCATCTTACTCTATTGCATAATCGCATCAAAAAAAGTGAAACGACAAGGTGTCGTATGACAAAAGTAAATTCAATCGCTACGCTTTGATTACGCTGGAAACCAAAAAGGTCTAATGCAATCTATTCCGGGGTGCTGGTAGACTTCCATTTAGAATACACATTTGAAAGGGTAAATGATCAATCAAATCAATCAATTAATTACTTTATTTATCCACAAAGAGAAATTAAAAGGCACGGAAAAGCAGCAGAGTTACAGTCACAATAAATAGTCCATAATGTGTAGTGAGTGTGATATCGGCGATATAGTGCCAAAATATTTAAGTACAGAAAATATGATATCGGCACCTGTGACGTGACAACTTAATGTTTGATTGAATTCAGAAATGGTAACACGTCTGGGGGGTTTCACGATGTTCCAGTGTAGAACAAATGCTTCCACCGGCTCAGTTTCAGAAAAGCAACTGTGATGCCATCTTCCGTCAACAAACACATCGTGGCAAAATGGCCGCCCCCTGAGCTGGATTTAAAAAAAAAACGGGTGGATTTTTCTGCTTAACTCATATTCCACAAAAACTGTATTAGAATACCGTGTTTAGCATAACATTATCATAAAGAAAATTTGGGGGGGTTGACTTCCTGTTTACTGTTAAAAAGGAAAGTTATTATTTTTCCAGACCACATACTGAGACAACATGAATGCGAGGGAAGGAGAGAAATGAGGTTTGGGGAGGTGTCTTATCGCTTTATCTCGATCTCAACGTCTGTGGAGTCCAAGGACAAAGTTGGGCTGGTCACAATTTGTCAGCTAAAGCCTTGCTCACCCTGGAATGACTTTCGATGCAACATCCATCTCCAGCCATTTAAAGCGGAACACACACGCGCGCGCGCGCACACTCTACACGTAGCCAGACAAAGTGAATGAGTGGCTGACAGGTGTTTCTCAGCCCGGATATGTTGAGGCGAGCGAGAGCACAACAAGGACAGGTAATGACACACTTGAACAGCTGTTTGCCTTATCTAGCTACATTCCTTCAGGACACTATTTCTTTTCCCCACTCTCCCCTATTATTGCTATTGCCAAATATGTTTCCGCCCATTCTGGGTGGATTCCAACTATTGGAGATACAGCTTAAAGCAGGAGGGCTGGATCAATAACAACGCGCTGTTACTGCTACCATTTCACAGGCCTTTATTACCAATTACAATTGTAAACCCAAATAACAATCTTCCCTCAGACCCAAGCAAGTGTAATGTACTTGAAAGGAAATTCTATACACGCTTTGAGACTGCGAAAGGGACGTCAAGGTACACCTACGTCAAGGTACACAGTAATTGAAGTGAGAAGGATATGAAGAAGTGTGAACAGAGCCACTGCCTCATAAATCTGAAAAGGCTTTTCAGCAGGATCGCTGAGGGGCAAATAAAGATCTTAACTCCTCGGTTAATCGCTCTTCTTGTGGAAAAATAATGGCCCCCTCCATCATTCAATCCCATCACAGCTCCAGGCGTCTCATTCCCAAGTTGCTCACTTTCTGTCCATCACTCCGCTGTTTCCTTACTGCTCCCTTCTTCCCCCCCACGTGTGGTCACTAAGCACGGCATGCCAAGAGGCAAGTTCAGGCAGGCCTTCCCACAGGCTTGTCTCTAACTCTCCATTGCATCCACTGCATCTGGGTAACATACTGTATGGTCTATTCAGTATTTTCGCAACCATGTTGAACTGTATCATTTGTGTTGGTGTACGACTTGAAGCAAGAAGCAGTTAGCATGACTCACAAAAGTGAAGTGATGGGTATCGATTCTAATTTCTTCAATCGATTCTTCTGATTTGATTCGATTCACGATATTGTTCTTTTACAATATCAAGGACATGATAAAAACTTAACAAACATTAAATTCCAAATACAATTTTGCGGAGGCACTAACCGGTTAAAACATCGCTAGCCTAGCGCTAATGCTAATGCAAGTGAATGGAGGATCCCATTCATGTGCTTACAGAAAGTTAGCATCAACTTCGGGTGTAATAGTCCTTCAAATATGCACAAACAAATACTGTGGAAAGTTGAAACACATACCCACAGATAAGCTCACACTACTTCTGTTCTCATTGTAAGCGTGTACACCGTGGAATCACCGCACCACACTGACCCCAAGAGGCCAAAACACGCAAGAACAACCAGTTTTTGTTCTGCAATTACTGTTTTAGTATACCAGGGGTGGCCAAGTTCGGTCCTCGGAAGCCACTATTCAGCCTGTTTTCCATGTCTCCCTCCTTCAGCGCAGCTGAATCTAATGATCAGCTCATCTTTGCAGAAGCCCGATAACGATCCTGATCATGCATCAGGTGTGTTAGTGGAGAGAAACATGGAAAACAGGCTGGATAGGGGCTCTCGAGGACCGTACTTGGCCACCACCACCCCTGTAGTAGACAGTATTTTTATTTTACTTTTTACTCATTTAATTTCTCGCTGTCCTTTTAAGACATATTTAAATGATTTCGCTAATTAATGAAAGTAAAACGTGTTCACTTAAGTGTTACACAAATATTGACATCAGCAATGGCGAGATGAAAATATTTTCATAACTCAATTCAATTCAATAATTGTAAATATAAGAGATTCTGAATTGTCTTAAAAGTAATAAGTCAGGTCTTTCATAAATGTAAGAAAATATGTTTCAATTCATGTGAACAGTACATTTTAAACAACTAAGATACAATAAAATTTTGGCCTTTAAAATTCTGTTTTCTTGTGAATTTATGGGGAAAAAAGAGCTATTAAAATAATCGATTCATGGTTTTATGAATCAGGCTCGAAAATGAAAATGGATTCGATATCGATAAAAAAAAATTTAAACCCAGCCCTACTAAAAAATGTTTGCTGCCGTATAAATAAGATTTGTAGATATTTGAACTATGGAATAGCTGGGTTTGTTAACCATAGTAAATATGTATGTTAGATTTTAACATCAATGTTACCACTTTTCACACTCTATGTCCATGAAATGTTTGAGGATAAGCACCGCAAACGTGTGTCCAGTGGTTTTTTTTTTGGTGTGTTTTTTTTTTTTTTTTTTTTAACAACTGACGCAGCAGTTTGTCTGATGCTCTGGTGTACGTATAAGTGCCGAGTCAGGTGAAAACTGCAGCAAAGTTTCAGCATAATATGAATAAACATGAGGGTGGATCCTCGCTGGAGATATTCATACGGCATTGAGCAAAACTGCATTACAGCAGCATGCGTGACATCATCTGAATGTTAACACGAAGCCATTAACACACGCTCACCATACACGCATCTTTATCTACTACACACAATCTAAGGAGACCCACAACATAAGAGCTGCATTAAAAGTCGGCAGTTTTACAATAATCATGTAAGAGGTAGTCATTTAAAATAAGTTCATTAGTGACGTGTGTGAGCTGTAGTGCAATATACTGGCAGCTGTTAATTAATTATAGGGCAGTATACAATTACGCCAAAAATACTATTTTTAGAACACGCATGGGCGTGGCCAGTTGATTTTCGAACAAGAAACCAGGCGACTGAGGGAGTGTATTCACACGGGGCAAAACTTGTGAACTGACTCGCTATTTCACCATAAATATACTTAACAGACGTATTATGGTTACAACAAACCTCTGCTGCTTTGGTGTCTGCCGCTATGGGACTGGCGATGGGTTCAAGCATGTAAACCGCCGTGATTTACGCGAAAAATGTCACCGAAGACAATCATATGTGCTCTCTACATTTCGTCGGTGGAAATGGGCCGGCAGCTGAAAACCCAGAACGAATCGATTGCAGGTATGTTTATCGTCTGCTTTTCTTAGCGTTAGCCATGTTAGCTACTATATATCATAGTGTAAATGCACCAAAAATACCTCGAGTTTACCTACGGAAGCCACTGCTGCTTAGATGTGAAAATTTGTATAAAGTAATAGCGCTATATATAGAACCCTATGCCTACAACAACATGCTAGATGATCAGTGTGACTAAGATGTGAGCGGTCACTGTGTCACCACGCTACTTTAACAAAAGTAACTAGACTAGTAACAGGTTTCGTTTTCGTGAAAACTAGCGACCAACGCGATATTAGCAGTCATCTAGGCCGCAGCGGAGTGGCAGCAACGATCATACAATAAATCGTACCTTTCTATTTTCTTCTTTCTTTCCGCCCACTTTGAGGTCAACCACCGTTTAAGCTGTTCCGAAGTGCGTTTGCCGCTTGAACTATGCTGAACGTCGTTCTCTTCCGAAATGATGTGTACGCGTGTGTCCTACTCTTAGGGTTGCCAACCGTCCCTTGAAATACGGAATCGTCCCGTATTTAGAACTATAAGGACGCGTTGCGTATTTAGTTGTCAAGGGACGCATTTTGTCCCGTAATACCGTGATATTTATATATACTTATTTTGCTCACGAGAGGGGTCAGTTGGCTGTGTGTATAATTTGTACAAATATTAAACATTGTCAATAATATAAAATGAATATATTTGATGTGTATGGTTTTCTAGTGGCTGCAGCCCTGGAACAGATTATCTCTAGTTTCATTATTTCCTTTGGGGAAAATTGTTTCTGAATCCGAGGTTCAGTTCCACTATACAACTCAGACCGGACGTCCTCATATGTTCGTGCTGGAACATGATGCACAGAGTTGTATACACGGTGTAGCAGCACTGCATGTTTGTCTTTGAGCGAAGGGCTCCCCACAAACGACGTGCTCTTTTACAAAAACACCCCTCATTGGTACGAAATCCGCCCTGGATGGGCAACAAGCACCATCCAAAATGAGCCCATCACCTCCAACTAACTAACGAACACATATTTTTACACACTCGTCTTGCTGTGTGTTCCACCTTGGAGGGAGCACAAATCTTTTCCAAACACTCCACCATGTGGATTAAGTGTTATGGAAGCAAAACACTGACAAAGCCAAACAACAGGACTCGCCGGGAACAGGGCTTTGCGACGACTATGTGAAGCGGGTCGTTCAACCCTGGGATGTGTTTTTGCTTACTGCTGCAAAGTCACAACCCATTGAGTGCAATAAAGAAAATATACTGTTCAAAAATAACATATTGTCGCCTATAACTACAGATGTTCAATGTAAGCACAAAAATTACCCCGTTTGCAATTCACCCATAATGGGTCCATGATACACTTGACTATACTGCAGAAAATGGATGGATATTTTTTGTTACATTGATTTTAATCCCTCAAGGGGGAAATCAATTGATACTCTGCGCTTTGTGTAACCAAATCAAACACGCAGGCATTCAAGGAGAGACGTCAGAGTGAAAGGAGCGTGCAAATAGCGCCTTGGCGCTCGGGAGAATGCCTTGCGCAAGGGCGCTTCAACCGTATCCAGGAAGCAGAGTCGCACCTCTCCAACAACTGTTGTAATTTGCAGCCATTTGACGAGAACGGTGACTCCTTGCAGAAGAGAATCTGCCGCTGCATTAGCAGCTGTGTTTCCAATTAGGCAGATTTTTGTTTTGTTAGGTGGCTAAAATATTTTGGGTAGGTTGCAATGACTCATAGTACTTTTTGTGCCATTTTATGTTGTCACTGCTAATTAAATGGCAAGCCTTTTCTTGACAGAAGCCATGGGCCATTGGCAAAGTGGATCTTATTTGTCAAGGGTTGCTTAGAACAAACCTAACCGGAGTACGGCACACTGAAATTGGAGTTAATTTATTTAGTTATTTATTTATTCATTCATTCTTCATTTATTTTGTTGGAAGTAAAAGGAAATTTACTCAATTTAATAAATTAGGAGTCCCAACAGCTAGTGGCTAGTTAGCGGCAGAGGTGGGTAGTAACGAGCAGGGTTGGGAGGGTTACTTTTAAAATGTAATCCATTACAGTTATAAGTTACCTGCTAAAAAATGTAGTTAGTAACGTAATCCAAGTACCATAATATTAAAGTAATATAACTGGATTACTTTTGGATTACTCCAATATTGAGTATGCTCATGAAGACAAAATAAAAAAGAATATCACCACAATATATGTTCTATACAATGTGCCCCTGCTATTTGCGGGTGATAGGGACCCGGGCAGCCGACAAATAGCAAAAATCCTTGTGTAATTAAAAGGCATGTAGGCTATTGATTGGTTGATTGATTGATTGATTGATTGATTGAAGGCCATATGCTGTTTTTCAACCGTCACTGAAAGCAACCACACCTCACAGTTAGATAGATAGATAGATAGATAGATAGATAGATAGATAGATAGATAGATAGATAGATAGATAGATAGATAGATAGATAGATAGATAGATAGATAGATAGATAGATAGATAGATAGATAGATAGATAGATAGATAGATAGATAGATAGATAGATGATCAACTGCAAAATTAACTTTTATCCCAGTCACAAGTTTAACCGTGTATATGTTGTGTATGATGTTTAAATAGTGAATTGGTGGGAGGAAAATTTGTTTGGAAGGTGTAACTCACATTATGGTTGTAGACTAGCAAGAAGCTACAGCGCGTAGCATGCCGCTGGACTCTTAGCTCAAACTTTCGCTCCAAGTAAGTTCCAGTGAATACCGGTCGCCATTTCCTCCTCCCGTCTGTGAAGCTTTTTCAAACTGCCCGCGTGTGGAGGACACGACTAGTCAATTAGTTCGTTACCACCTCCCCGACATGTAGCAACGGTCCCAGTCTCTCTCGCTCTGTCCTTCTCTCTCTCGCCCTCTTTCGCACTCTCTCTCTCATCGTAGAAATTGTAATCCCTCGAAGTAATCCCCATTTTTAATAAATGTGCCTGTAATCTGATTATATGTTTTTTTCCTGTAACTGTAATGGAATACGGTTTAAAAAAAATTGCAATCTGATTACATAACGGCGGGACATGCATTCTGTTACTCTGCAAGCCTGTTAACGAGTTACATTTACTCCGTTACATTTACTCCATTACATTTACTCCGTTACATTTACTTGAGTAACTTTTGGGGGGGGAGTACTTCTAAGAGTAGTTTTACCCCACACTACTTTTTACTTTTACTTGAGTAGATGTGTGAAGAAGTAACGCTGCTCTTACTCCGCTATATTGGGCTACACTAGAGTCGTTACCCGCCGCCCCTATTTATCGTATTTTCACGTAAGCGCTCCGCTTGACTGACTGTGTGGGCACATTTCCGCGGACACTAGTGATGTGACGTTCAGGAACGAATCAAGTCTTTTGAACGGCTCTTCATCGTGACGATGGGTACCGAAACCCGTTGAACCCCCTAAAATCAGACTTCATATTCAAGCAGTTACTCAGTACTTGAGTATTCTTTTCAGCGAATACTTTTTTACTTGTACTTGAGTGATTTTTTTGATGACTACTTTTTACTTTTACTTGAGTAATATTATTTTGAAGTAACGCTACTCTTACTTGAGTACAATTTTGGGCTACTCTGCACAACTCTGGTTAGCGTTAAGACATATTTTTTGTTTTGTTTTTTGTGAATACAGATTAAATAGTAATTTTATTGACTGAATATAATTTTATTTAGATTTGCTTTAACTTCCTAATTATAACAATATATACTAAGTAGTAGCATTTTTTAAACAACACAATTTAAGGCTTTAAGATAGAACACATTTGAGGTTTGCATGTTGGTGTGGTCCGACGTTCCAGAAGAAGAAATCAAGCCAGTCAATGCATATAGTCCTAAAAAGTCATGTGTGCACCGATGCTAGTTGAACAAGAGTGTCAGCGATGCTCGTGACTGTAAAGCAGTCTCGGTGTCTGCAGCAGAGAAATGACGAGCGGAGGCACAAAATAGGAAAGCATACATACACACACTCAGATTGTGTTAATTTCACATTTTGACTGGTTTTAACTTTTGTCAGATTAAAAATTAGTCAGGAATTGTCAGAAAAACATGAGTTTTTAAATTGAAATTGATTCTTAAGTGACTTTGTGTGCCTAACATGCAAGGAGACTTTTGATCACTGCCATTGACGGCTATAAACGTCAAAAAAATCATTTAAACTATTTATATTAGTTTAACTTTTTTTACTCCACTTTTGTTAACAAGAGTATGAAAACCTAGACATAAAAAAAAACTATCTTTTATTTTATTGTATTTTTTTAAAAGAAAAGATTATTAAAAATTAGGGGGCATCATGCGATTAAATTGTTAAAAAATTAAATGTGTAATTGTAAATAATTACATTACTTCAATAGTTAACTCACGATTAATCACAAATTTTATATCTGTTCTTAATGTACAATAATATTCTTCTAGGTTTTCATACTCTTGTTAACAAAAGTGGGAAAAAAATGTTCAACTCATAGAAATAGTTCCAATTGTTTGACGTCTATAGCCATAAATGGCAGTGAATGAGTTAGAGTGAAGTATCCATTCATCCATCATTTGAACCGCTTATCCTTATGACGTCTAATCTTGACATGCCACACCTGTGAGGTGCATAAAAAAAAAGGTTAATTCTCACAAAGACAAAATTATGAAGAATATTTGAGTGAAACGGGTGTTTTTGTGTACACCGAAAAAGACAATGACCTCAAACGTACAATCCAAACTGTGATGATAACAGAGACTTGTTGTGCTAGCACAGTCCTATGTATGTACAATCCATGTTGTCAACAACTTGTAGATAGTCAAAAGTTGTTGCTCATGCGCATCCCGTGATAGATTTACAGCTTGTATTACATCACACAACGGCCGGAGGAAAGCTAAGGAGAAAAATGTGTACTTGACTTTTGCCCAGGCATGCTTTATGATACATATTTGGCTGGAGGTCGATGGCTTCGCCATCGCTCACTGACAAGTTTTCAATGAGTTATAGGCCCAACACACGTGAAATGCTGAAAGATTGGTGTGACGATGGAAGATGATTTAAGCGGTCATTTTTACAGCAGCGGTTTTGCCATCTCATTTACACTGAGGCGGCAAACTAACTTGTCAAACATGTTTCAGCACTGTGGGTTGGTTTATTGCTCATAAATTCCTCCCTACTGAAGAGTTTGGAAAACTTGTGTAAGTTGTTTGTACTTATTGTCTTGTATGATTTTTATACAACAATTTTGTGACAAATGCATGCAGTCACGAACACCTACACAAATGGATAGTGGTAAAACATGAAAAAGACAGAAATGAACAATTTTGCTTCACACAAATGGCAACGTAAATAAAATCACATCCTTGACTGAGGACTTCTAAATGCACAAGTTTGACGTGTTATGTTCAGGTTGGAGCATTACCACCTGAGACAGGGATCTGCAACCTGCGGTTCTGGAGCCACATGTGGCTCTTTAGTCCCTCTCCTGTGGCTCCCTGTGGATTTCTTTTTTATTTAAAATAGGATTATTATTTTTTTACATATTTATTTTTATTTATTTTTTAGGTAAAATATAATTTAAATGAATTCATGAATAAATAAAAATAATTAAATATCCAAAAAATGTCTGAGTTCAAATTTATAAGTTGTCAGAAAAAGTTTCAATAATTACCTTAAAATGTCTAAAAAGTGACCATAAAATGTCCAAAAAGGAAGAGGAAAAGCACAAAATTACCATACAATGTGCACAAAATTGCCAAAAATGTCAAAAAAATTATAGCAAAAAAGGCATAAAAAAAAATTGGCAGAAAATAACCATATGTCCGTAAAATTGCCAAAAATGTCAGAAATGACAAACGCAGAGAAGTCTACAAAAAAATTATAAAAAAGGAAGTATAAAAAATTACACCCAAAAAAATCAAAAAACGGAAGACGAAAGGTACACAGCAAATCGGTCAGTAGTAAATTTCCAGTGTTCGATCAAAAACGTAAGTGTTAAGTAAGCAGTGTTATTTTAACACTGTTAGGATAAAAAGTTACACTGTCAGAGTAAATTTCCTTGAGTGTTTTGTTGGATTTTGGGTGTAACCTAAATAGCACTACCTTAGTGAGTTTTTAATTCACCACAACCTCAATTCTGGTGAAGAAGAAACTTTCCAATTTCCAAAACCAGCGCGCTGTCGACATTTCAATAGCGATACGTCCAGTTCAGGTTGTCGGGGTAGTGTGGGTCAGTAATAGAGTGTTCGCCACCCTGGGAGCATGGGTTCGATCTCAGGACAGTGTGACTATATCAAAGTATCCTAAAGTAAGATACTGAAACCCCAGTTGCTCCTGATGCCTTGTCATCAGTAGCCAAAATGTAAAGCACACTAGCTAAACCAAGTGTCAATTACTAGAGTAAAGTGTCATTTTAGTTCATTTTTAACACTGACATTAGTGCAATACACTCATAAGTGTTTAAACACCAGAGTTAAGTGTAGTTTGGCAAAATTAAACGTTTAACACTGACACTAGTGTAAAATACTTTTAAAACTACTACTATCTTTTTTTAACACGATACTGTGTTGGAGTAACACTGGCTAAGTGTTAAAAAGTAACACTTTGAAAAGTGTCAGATTTACCCTCATTGGTGTGGAAACATAAACACGTTTCTAGTTTTAGATTTAACACTCTATGTTAATCTAACGCCGGCGATTTTGCTGTGTGAAGTGAATCTCTATGTATTGGATGCTGCACATTTTTCCGTTATGGTGCAGTTCTGGACCCTCATTACATTGAACTAATACCAACACAGTGTTCAAATGTTTTGTGACTCCAACGGATTTTGTGTTATTCATTTGGCGAAAAACGGCTGTTTGGACAGGAAAGGTTGCTGACCCCTAAGATAACAGTATATGTACATGTAGAGGATTGTGGGATTTTGGGAAGGGTGGGAGCCATCTCAGTTCACACACTAATACCCTCCGGTTGGCTGGCCTCCATCTGGCCTTTGTCACGTACATGTGCATCCTTTATCCCATGATACATCTTAGGCTAAGATTGTAACATTGCCATGCACGTTAATAGAGGCTCGGCGGTGCGATTCCATTTGCACTTTAACTCATTCACTGCCATTGGCGGCTATAGACGTCAAAAATTCATTTGAACTATTTCTATTAGTTTAACACTTTTTTCCACTTTTGTTAATAAGAGTATGAAAACCTTGTAAAATATATTTTACATTTAGAACAGATATAAAATTATTGATTAATTGTGAGTTAATTATTGAAGTCATGTGATTCATTACAATTTTAAAAATGTAATCACCTGATGCAAAAAAAAATTAAAAAGAAGAAAAGATTATTAAAAATTAGGGGCGCCAGGCGATTAAAATTTTTAATGGAATTAATCGCATTACTTCACTAGTTAACTCACAATTAATCACAAATTTTATATCTGTTCTAAATGTACAGTAAAAAAAATCTAGGTTTTCACACACTTGTTAACAAAAGTGGAAAAAAAATGTTCAACTAATAAAAATGGTTCAAATGAATTTTTGACGTCTATAGCCGTCAGGGGCAGTGAATGAGTTAAGATCCGAGCATGAAATTGCTACCAAAGAATAACAAAGCAGCAAAACTCATTTTTTTGTGTTCTGTTTCCTACTGATACAAATGGACGATGAGTTCCCACACAGGCTTTTATGTGGTCAAATGAGATACTCCACACAGATTGGTGCCAAAATTTGAATACTAAACATTTGACTTACTCCTCTTGCAGGACTCAGCCAGTTGTGAGGTTGGAGTTGACCTCTGGTATGAACCAACTCCTCGCTACATTTCAATTGGATTAAGGTTTGGCTTGTGCCAGTCTAGAATGTGAATCCTTTTTTCTCTGAAGCCATTCCTTTATAGTTTTGCTGGAATGCTTTTGGCCATTGTCTCGTTGCATAACCCTTTTTAGTCCAAGTTTCAAGTCCCGGACTGAAGGTAGGAGATTCCGGTCAAGATAGTTTTTTTTACGCTTTACAATTTATGTTCCTTAGATAAAATAGTCAAACTGGTCAAGAAGCAAAAGCAGCTACAGCAGACTATTTGCTTTAAAAATGTCTCCAAGTCACAACATGTTAAACTTGACAATGTACGTTCAACGGTTCGTGCTGAACAAAAGAAAACACAGGTTATAAACATAGCACAGTATTCAATTTAATTAAAATTTTTATTTCACTCTTTAAAGTAAAGTTAATGAAAGTGGACAGAAAGAAGTTAAACTTGTTTTGGCTGCCCCTGTTCAACACAAAAGAAAAAACAGACAAAGACAAAATGAATGACAGCGAGCGGTCAGTGTAACAATACTACAAAATAATTCAAAATAATTCAACTGTGTGTCCTTGTGCTATACATTTTTTTGCAGCAATTGTGCTTTTATAAAAAAAATTAAAATACAAATAGACTAAGAAGATTTTGTTTTACAGTTCAGATTGTTCCACAGACTGACACCTTGAGTTGAAATACATCGTTCTTTTTGTTTTATTCTATATTTGGGAAAAATGTCTGTTCCTCTTAATTTGTACTCACTTCCGATTTTTATAAATTTGTTTTTTTTTTTATTGACTGGTAAAATTTCATGATGGGCTTTACAACATTTTAAGGCGGTTAAACTCCATCAATTAATTACATTTTAAAGTTTTGAGTTGTATAAATAATGGGTTAGTGTGGTCTCTGTATCCACAACCGCAAGCAACACGAATATCACGTTTCTGTAAAAGAAAGATGGATTCAGTGTAGGTTTTGGCTGCCCACCCCCACACTTCAATGCAATAGCTCAGGTATGAAAAAAAAATCAATGAATTATATAACAATAACAAAGCATTCTTGTTCAATGATTCTTAAACCTTGTGTAACACGACTATGGTTTGACACCTTAGATTTGACATATTCTATATGCGCTTTCCATGTTAAATGTTCAGTAGTGATGGACAAATGAAGCTTCATGAAGCACTTGTGATATTTTTGTCTCCTCTAGATGACAATCTTAGTTTGAAGATGCATTGGAAATGCAATCAATTTCCATTGCACGATCCTTTATCTTTAAACCAAAGGCACCATCTAGAGGAGTCAAAAATTATCGCAAGTGCTTCATGAAGCTTCATTTTCCCTTTCATTGATGTTCAGCAATAATAATACCTAGAAACTTAATTTCATTAGTCCTTTCTATTTCAATGCCTTGCACAGTCAGTGTTGCTTCGACATCCATATTTCTACAACTGAAAATCATAAATCTGGTTTCACTAATATTTATCAACAGTCTGTTGGCTTTGAACTACTTCATAATATTCTTAAACTCTTTCTCTATTACTTGTAATACATTATATATATATTTTTCCCGACATCAAATAAAGTGGTGTCAACAAATTCAAAATGGTTGTAATATCATTCACATAAAGAAGAAAAAGTACTGGCCCCAGAATTGATCCCTGGGGCACCCCACAAGTTACATAACTGTGTTTTGATTGCCTACTATTGAATTCAACATATTGTTTTCTATTTTACAGTACAGTGATAAAAATGGCACAGAAAGTATACATCCTGAAATACTGAGGATCTTACATAAATGAACTCACAAATGTACCTACTCAGTCTGTGTGTTAGATCATTTATTCTGTTGTATGACTTTTCCAAACTAAGAACAAAAATTCAACCCAAGAACAGAGTGACTGGGAAAAGAGTATAGCTCCCTGTCCCTTCCTGAGCGGAGATTGCCCTGTCCAAACTTCCTCCAAAAGTCACTAAATCAAAGGGGAGATGATACAATACTGCAACTCCCACATACCCCCACAACCGCCCCAGGCTGTATGCAGGCCTATCCATGCGCTGTGTACATACCAAACAAAGCTTAGCGGTGAAATGAAACGAGGCTCGAGGGCAGGAAGAGGGTCTAAAGGCGATCATGGGAAACCGTGATGGCAGTAAAGTTTGACAATCTTACCAGATTTTACTGTGCTTCCCGTTGCCCTAAATCCTAATCAAACATCATTTTTTGTCATCAACAAATGCGAGTGAATATTTAAAAGTGCTTAGCAAGCGGAAGGAAGTACTGGAAAGTTGCAGATGTTGGATCTTTGTGGTTGACAATTTGATTTATCTGCCATGTGAATACTGCTTTTAATATTGGTTTGCGGGAAATGAGCATTTAAAGTGTCCCGGGGACAGAGTAAAGGGTTCAAATCATCTTGCATATACTGGATTTTTTTTATTTTCCTTTCATCTAAGGAGGTGTGAAATTGAGGTAGTGCACATGAGATTTTCAGTCCCCTTGTAAAATGTGTGAGGATACTGCTGGATAGAAATAATGGGTGTAATAATATGGCATATGATAGCATGTAATACCCATATACAACATAACATCCCTTGCATGATGTCATCTGAAATTTCTGATTTTACACTATAGCAGCTATAGTATTTAACATTATGTTTACTATTATGTATGTGTAGAACCGCACTACATCATATGCATCTACATCTGGAAATGATCAGTTTCGAGGCAAAGCAAGACAGCTTTACAGTAACACAAAGAGGGACAAGACATTCAAAAGAAAATACAGAAATAAACCTTACAGCTTACTAAAACTGCTAAAAGAACATACAATGCAAGTAAAATATTTTAAAATATGATTTTAAAATGCTTTTAATGAGCAAAAAAGAATAGTTAACTAACCTGGATTTAAAACCAATTTAAAACAGTCCCCACTTGTCTTAATAATGTGACTCTTTTGTCAAAATACACAAAAAACAAAGAATTATAGCAAATTTCATATCCACTTGTCACACTGGAGTTCAAATGGCATACTTTTCCATGATGACCCCAGTGTTGCAAATTTAGCTCCATGGTCGATTCATTTAGTGACTTTTCCAACCCCTCTAGCTTTTATTTTTTTCTCCAGAAAAGCAACAAGCTACAAATCTTCCCACATTTTATGGCGATACTGGAAGGTGCTTCTGGGGACCTTTGAAAGACCCTCCAATATGGAGGACCAAAACTGCCAAAATTCAAAATAAATAAATAAATGACTAAAAGTGAAAATAAAAACAAAAATAAAACATTTAATTCAAACATGAAATCCAAAAAAATAAATATGAATGAAATAAAAACAACAAACTATATAAATAATTGAATTGTATTTTTTATATTAAATTTTATTTTCTTTTTATTCCCTTTTTTATTTATTTTTAATTCTGCCAGTTTTGGTCCATATTGCCAGGATGAAATGTTATTCAAATGAGGGGGCGGTCCTTAGCGTGTTTTGGGTTGGACCCCGCCATTGCAAACTGCCTTTCAATGGTGGAGTGAGCGGGTCGGCAATCAAGGAAGTCTTACCGGCTTGCATTGGAGAACTCCAGCGACTATCTTGTCCACTGTCACCACAACTTGCGACTTGAGTTGCTTGACAAGTCGAGGTGGCGAAAACCTCCGCGACACAAGGCTAAAAAAAAAAATAAAAAATAAAAAAAGAGACTGTCCTGGTTAAAATTGCCACTCATCCACGGTCAAATGTAACATTTCTTCTATGTTCCCATGAAAGTAAAAACTCACAATATGTTGTTATTAGAACAATTGAAACCGTGTCACCTGCATGGCCTCTATAGTCTATTATATGAAGTATTTATTGTTTTCCACTTGTCTTCCTCTGCTGCCACTTACTAACAGGAAGCAGCAGAACAATCTAACACCAAGGGGTCTTTTGTCCCCTTACGTACAAAATCACACATGCAGTCTTTCCTGCCTTTGTCCGCCTCCTACATGCGGCGAGAGCGAGCACCAATGTGCGCCTCGTCTCGGGTTCGGAACAATGCTTCGTCTCAGCGCCTCGGCCCACACAGCCGAGCCGAATACCACGGAAGGCCAGCGCTGAACGTCTCCCTCTGTCCGTCACCCTTGAGTCACTTCTCCTTTCCTTCGGCTTCCGTCTCCGTCACGCCTGTCCCACCCGTCTCCCGAAACGGTGACATCACCCACACCCACGTGGCGGTGATCTCATAGCGCAGCGTCGGTGGCACGGCCGGCTGGTGTGTCCTAGCTAGAGGAAATGTCTGGAAGTTAAATTTCATTGTGTGCAGTTGACAACTTCTGTTGTTTCCAGTAAAGGAGTGTCCAAGAATGGAAAGTGAGGGGAATTGCTCAAGGCCACAATCACAGTCGTGACCGGCCGCATTGTTTGACCCAACAAATCAATCATGCCTTGCTCTCCGTCCAATTACTGATTTTCTACAGCACTTTTCCTCATTAGGGTCATCATAGGTGAGATGGGCCGCTCCTAGTTGAGTTGGTTTTGAGCAAGACGTGTTTGTTAAATTTGTTAAAATGTAATCTTTATTAATGAATAATAATGATAATAAATCAGTTTTTCTCTGAGTACCCCTTTAGTTTTTTACTACCATTACTACTTTTGGGTCCTGGCCCAATATTGACAATCACAGCTTTACAACTCCGGTTACAGTTAACCCATGAGTCAGGCATCTCGCCAACTAGCTTAATTTACAATTCCTCTCATTCGCACTTCTGTAAACAACACGTTTCATTTCATTCGTAATATATGGCCATTGGTTTGCATGTATAGTCAGGGATGCAATTGCAGAAGTGGGAAAACTGGCAAGACGGTGAGAGGCTGCCCTCTGGTAGACGTTGTAGAAACTGCACCGCTATGGCATTATGCAAAATGACTGCATAGCTCAGAGGTGGGCAAACTTTTGTGCAGTTATATGTAGATGAGATTTAATAAAGACAAAAGTGTTTAAGATGTGTATGCAAAACTCTCTCTTTGGATGTAATTTTAATTGCTAAATTGTTTTAATATCATTTTATTATAATTAATTATCCAATTTCTTAAAATGATGGATGGATGGATGGATGGAAAATTAAGTATATTTATGCTGTCCTCGCTCCGAAGCTTCTAGATTTCACCAGCTAGACAGCGAGTTAACGACGTTCCAAATAACCAGACTTTGCTTTCTTTTTGGGCTGTTTATTTAAACAATGGCCTCTGACCATTACCATCTTTAGGTCGTCGTAAAACTAATAATAAAAAAAACAACAATAATAAACAATTTGTTTTAGCTAACTGTACACGACACTCTCATGCTAGTAGCTAGTTACATTGCACAACGGTCTCTTATCTCTAATAACTGTCCTAAATTAACTAAAATGAATACACTGTGTTATTTCCTTAACAACACATGTACTTACGGACAATTCTTGTCCAAAGCAACAACGAAACAGGATCCAACAGTTCGCGTAGCACACAAACGAGTCGGCGGTGCGTGCTGCCACATTGGAATTCTCTCTTCACCAAAACAATGAACAAAGCAACCACTGGAGGGCGCGCTAAAGTTGCACAAACTTAAACGGTGAACTTCTGAAGAGCAGAATAACTTTTGAAAGTGTTTATTAGATTTGAATAAAATCTAATCTGAAGTCATAGAATAATTACAGTTGAGAGGCTGAAATCAGAACAGTTGGACCATTTTAAGTTAAACAATGGCTCTAAACAATTACTTGATTATTAAAATACAGTAGTTAATTTGAACATCTATTAGTTGTCAATTAATTTTGACATCTCCATTCCAGATCAGTTCATCAAATATTTGAAGGCCTCAGATTAAATCAAATTGATGAAACCAATAAGTCACTTCCTTTCCTCAGCCCTTTATTGCAGTTCATTTATCATGTATTATGGGTACTGGAAAATATTAATAATCAGGTCATCATGCATGAGGGCAAAACACTCCCCGCAATTTGCAATCTGACAGAAACTACACTTCTGCACAAACCTTTCAGTCTTACCATTATAAGTCACCAGTCATGTTCTCAGACCAAACATGGCTAACCCTGCTGCCAAACAACCCTGGTCGCCAATATATCACCAGAAGTCACTCTCTTTTCTCCACTCTCATCAGCTAACTCTGACTCCAGTATCTCCAGGGCTAACTTTTATTTCCGGTTCCCTCCTTCCTTTCATAGTGAGTGACTTAGTTCTAAAAATATGTTTAACAGTTAGCAACGCCATTTATATAGACTGCTGTTACTCCCCTCACTGGTTGGTGATACTGACCATGGTGATGTGTTTGCACTGTGCATGTGTGTTAGAGGTGCTGATGCAGCCATAGCGCTACGTTGAGAAAGCACTGGGCCTGTGTGTCTAATCTGGATAGGGAGTGTCCATCTTCTGCAAACCACAATAACCTGCAAAGACAAATGCAACTATCATTATCACCAAACACTAAAGCATGAAGGAGTACAACAGCAATACTGAAAAGAAAACAAAAAGTAATTAAAGGGAACACCCCCCACTCCAAAAAAAAAATGCAGCCCCACGAGTCCAAAAAAAAAAAAAAAGGTATGGTTTATTCACTGCCATTGCCAATTCATTTGAACTATTTCTATTAGTTTAACATTTTTTTCCACCTTTGTTAAGAAGAGTATGAAAACCGAGTTGTTGTTTTTTTATTGTACATTTACAACAGAAATTTTTGGGGGGATTAATCGTGAGTTAACTATTGAAGTCATACAGTTAATTACCATAAAATAAATTAATTGCCTGACACGATTTAAAAAAAATAAAGAAAAAAGAAAAGATTATTAAAAATTAGGAACGTCAGGCCATTACATTTTTTAATCGTAATTAATCACATGACTTCACTAGTTAACTCACTATTAAATTTTAAATTTTATATCTGTTCTAAATGTACAATAAAAATGATTCTAGGTTTTCATGCTCTTGTTAACAAAAGTGGGGGGAAAAAAGTTCAACTAATAGAAATAGTTCAAATTAATTTTTGACGTCTATAGCCGTCAATGGCAGTGAATGAGTTAATTTTGTGTAGAGCAGGGGTGCTCAAGTTCAGTCCTTGAGAACCCCCATCCAGCCTGTTTTCCATGTTTCTCTCCACCAACACACCTGATTCATGATCAGGATCGTTATCAGGCTTCTGCAAAGCTTGCTGATTAGCTGATCATTAGATTCAGCTATGCTGCAGGAGGGAAACATGGAAAACAGGCTGGATAGGGGTTTATAGGAATATGACTTAAGCAACAAAATCCAGCAGTTTTTAACAATATCAGAAGGCGGCCACTTACTGTTGAGTGAAAATGACATCACAGTTGCTCAGGTCTCAGATAACAACTAATCACGGCTCAGCTTGAGAAAAAAGGTGAGCTGTGATTGGTCGTTGCCTCAGCCTTGAGCAACTATGATGTCATTTTCAGGTGACAGCAAATGGCAAAATGGCCGCCCCCTGAGATGGATAAAAATGGCTGGATTTTGCTTCAAAATCACTTCATGAGTTTTTGGGGGTCATTATTTGTAATTACCATATTTCTTTTCTTTTCTCATTAAATAATGAGTCTAGGTGACACGGTGCGCTGTGTGTCAGCGTGTGATTCGTCCGTTGTTGTACCTGACAGGTGACGCCCGACTCTTGAGCACTTTGTATAGCTCCAGACCTTGATAAGGGGACACCCGTCTGTCTCTGCCTCCAAGCATCAAAAGCACTGGAGCCTTGATCTACGGTACATCAAATCACACACATTATTCTGTTGAGTTAACTCGTCGTCCGTCCATGACAAACATCGTGAAAACTAATGCAGGCTACGTGTATCTGACCTGTGCAGCGTGTACGATAGGCGACTTCTCCAACATGGCAGCCAAGGCTTCTGCAGTAGGTGTCTGGTTATATGAGTACTGTAAGCCCACGCAGGTATAACGCCTGGGGGAGACCAGAGAGGGGGGGAAAAGTTCAACCGTTCAAGAGCCAAACTAAGCAAACAGTCTCACCAGTCCGCGATGTCACTGGTGCCCAGCAAGGTGGCAGCGTTAATGACAGGGTTCCTGGCTGCGCATGCCTTGTAGAATTCTGGGTACTGAGCCACAAGGTGACAAGATAGGAAGCCGCCGTGGGAACCCCCGATGACAGCCACGCGACTGGGGTCAAGAGTCGGGTGACTGTGCAACGCGGCAAGCACTGCTCTCTTGGGAAAAGACAGCAAGTAGAAGTCGGTAGGTAGGTTAGGCTGGTTGGTGTAGGTAGGTTAGATTAGGTAGGTAGCTACCTGGACATCTTTCACATCTTGGCTTCCAATGTGTCCGATGAGGGACAGAATGCTGTCTTGGCCGAAGCCTGTCGAGCCGCGGTAGTTTACTTTCAATGAATAAGAAGAATAGGTCATTAAAGAACCCCTAACGAGAACACTCACACAAGAGTGAATTCTTTTTAGACACAAAATATAGGTAGCATTGATGCCACAAGATACAGATGTAAGGCTCTGAAAAAGGTATAATTTATTTTTTTATGATGAACTTCAATTGCTGCCAAAAAAAAATATGCATCAAATCTGAATTTAACGTTATCATTGCTGACCCCAAATCAAATCTGACTTGATTTTTTAAAATTTTCTCCTCCCAACAACTCTTAAAAAAAAATCGATTTATTTATTTTCTTTTAATGTAATTTTATATTTATTTATTTATTTGATTTGATTTTAATTTAATTAAGTTTGATCATTTCAACAGATTTCAATGGTGCATCCTTGGAGGAATCCACCAACCATCTTAGGGGGAAAAAAAATCAGGTTCATAATAAATAATTATCATATACTCAAAAAAGACAAGGTAATGAGTTATCCTTTTCAAAAATATATATTATTATAAGTATAAAAAGATTGTTATGAACTGTTTCTATGTGTCGGTGGGCGTGTCGCATGTGTGTCCCACCCATGAGCACAGCGAAGCCAAGAGAGACGAGACCAGCAGTGGTGCTGTTCCACTCTGCAGCAAACTGGGAGTGTGGCCCACCTGTGGAAGGCAGAAAATCAAAATCAAGTCGTAGTGGAGTTTGGTAAATCCATTATCTGCCAGCCTACCGTGGATGAAGACCACAAGCGGTGTCTTTGCTCCATCAAGAGGATCACACGGTTTAACCAGAACTGCTCCGAACTTTAACCCAGCTAAAGACAC
This sequence comes from Leptonotus elevatus, assembly GCF_054856555.1. NCBI lineage: Eukaryota > Metazoa > Chordata > Actinopteri > Syngnathiformes > Syngnathidae > Leptonotus > Leptonotus elevatus. The sequence continues at coordinate 26,901,002 of NC_141240.1, forward strand.
AAATTGGGACAAGCACAAAAGTTCAAGCAGCCCCCGTGAAAAACAAAAACTTTTGGTTGGCTTTTGTATGTAGATGTCAATCTTACGATAATTTTTGTGGTCCTCTTCTGGAGGAGGTTCAACCGCTAGAACGGTCCACGGGAAGTCAAAGGTCATGATGGGCTCCTGGAGGGGGTGCCAGGTCACAGCTTCACCTTCTGAAGGGAGGAAACCCGCCCGCTACACACACACACACGCGCAAAACTGAATATTATCATCTTCATATTGTTTTTCAAGCTTCTTTATTGGATCTCATTCGATTGTGCATGCAGCCCTCATGATGTGGCAAATATAAGACGTGTGAGCGCGTGTGCATGTTCTAACCATGGTTGGTGGTATGCTTGGGCTGGAGCAACACACGACCATCAGGTCATTCTGGACGGTCAGCAGCTTCCAGCTGCCATATATCTTGGTAGCATCGGACTGGCCTAACATGGGCGCAGCAGGGAAAAAGAATTGTGAGGATGGATGTCGCTTGAAACGCGTAGTGGAAATTCAGCGACAGGAAAGATGTTTTACCACCAGAGAGCGAAAAGACCTTCGTTGACCGTCTGTCCACCATGAAGAGATCCTGAAAGGCGAAGAAGAACAATCAGTAAACAAAAAGGTAAAGGCTAAACTGAGAGATGACATGGAGGTTAGTACCAAGAGAGTCTTTTTATTTGGAAACGATACTGATACCGAGTCCCGATCCGATACTTCTGATATACATAAAAAGATTATGAGGAACGAAGAAATTGATCCAGTAATCAACATTCAACTCTTAAACAAAGCACTTGAATGTTCGAGTAATAAATTATACTGTTTTTCTCACTTTGAACTTGGAGTAGTGCAACAGGTAGTAAATAAATACAAATATTTCAAGTAACAACACCGCAACTTGAATGTACTTCGCAGGCATGTAAAAAAAAACAATTTAAATTGTCGAAACTGATTTCTATCTCCAATGATGAACAGATGAACTCCCGACCTCTGTGGTAAATGAAACATCTGATAGCATGATGCGTAGTTTGTCTGAAATGTGCTTTTGGGCTGTCACGTGGAATTATATATATTTTTTTTTAATATCCTGCAGCGTGAGTTGATGCAAGTTTGGCTGTGTTGCCGCGGTAACCTCACTATTGAGTAGCAAGTTTGTTTTTGAGGTGGTGCATCAGGTTTAAAAAAATTAAAAGCAGCCTTTACCTTGCCACCTCTTGAAATCCCAAGTTTGCATATCTCACATCTGACAAGCAGAAGGTTATTATCATCGACTTAAAAGGCTTAGTAGCCATTTCCTTGTTTTGCCCGCGCTATAGCATTCAGCCAATAATGGCACTGTAGCAAAGTGACACATTGCCGCACAATTAGCTGTGTGGAAAAGAGAGGTCTCTTATCCAGATCTGATAAAAAGTTATGAAAATAACCTCATATATTTATCAGAGTCCTGACAGGGAGACAGCGTCCGATTCCGATGGAGTCGGCAACCATGTGATCTGGTCCGATTTCCGATCACGTGATCGGATCGTGACATATCTGGTTAGTACTGCTGCTTGTTGTATTTGTCTGCGTTACTGGATTGTTTATGTTAAAGTAACAGCTGCTTTATCTTTTCTGTTAGCCCGTCAACGGCGTTCTCAATTATTATGTTAGCATTAAGTTAGAGGAAGTAATAAAGTAACATTTAGGTGCTAGCTTAAATGTCTTTTTTGGGTTTATTACTGAATATGCCAGTTGTACAGATCAAGTGATAATTAAAGCGCTTGAGGCAACTTGGGCAAGAACACTTTGCCTCTCATTTGGAGAACAGTTTGGCGAGGTCGATCGCCTTCAACTTGAAAACTAAATGGTATGCATTATGTTGTGTGATGCGACACAAAATGACACAAGTTATGTTTTATTTTAGTTCAGACGAAGGTGAGCACAGCCTGTCTGTAGGCTGATCTGAATACTTTAGTGTGCGTGGATTTGATTTTAAAACGTGAGCAGTTAGCTCTTCAACATGAAAATTGAACAACTCATTTAGAGTAAACACAAATTTGGTGACTTGAAGAGAAGCTAAGAATAGACAAAATTCTGAAAATAAGCAACAACATCCGCAGTGGTTAAAGTAGAAGAAAAATTTTGCGGGCCGGCTAATAGTCCGAAGTTCACGATAATGTGAATGACACGTGCATACAACGTTTTACCTTGCGGTTCTGACTGGCGCTGCTGAACACAACTCTCTTCCCATCTGTCGACCAACAGGCGGATGGCAGGGCTTCATAAATACCAGCAAAGCCATCTGGAGCAAAAGCACATTTCTAAATGTGGGCTGACATATTTGACACGCTGTTATGTAAATATCAGACAGTCATTCTAATTTCCCCCGAGCATGTGAATGTTGAGAAATGTCACAGAGCCAAAACGCCATAAAGTATGACAATATATCACGACATATCATAAGCAATCACCAGAATCCTGAGTAACAAAAAAAACAAAATGCCACTTACCACTCTGAGGCCTATGGACAACATCCAACAGTGTGGATGTCTTTTTACTGTTTAGGTCCAACTGTGGAAGACCAAGTTACTGGTAACTAGTTGTTGGTCCCGCCCACACACACAAATACTGTACAGCGCATGATACAGATACCTGCTGCAGACTGAGACACTGACTATGAGGCCCAAAAACTTGACCCTGCAGGTAGATCAGCGTGGACCCATCTGGACTCAACCTGGGACAGGACACTGATAGGTTGTCCCCCGTCAAGCGCTCTGTTTTGAAAGACGTACATTTTGGAGAATCGGTGCTTTAAAAATTGCCCTCGGAGAAGCAATGCACGGAGATCAGAAGTCAAATTTAGGTATGTACAAACTGGTTCATTCAGTTTGCCATGTCTCATTCTTGTTCAAAATGGTAAAACACCTTAGAGTTCACTGAAATTGAAAGAGTGCACATTAAAGCATCATCATGATGTCGGATGGTCTTTTTACCTAATATCAACTGATGTTGGGCGGAATCCTCGCATCTCTAATAGCATCAGCCATGTCGGAACGGAATGTATTAGTGAAATAATACGAAATTGACCAAATTTGGAAAAGGTAGGTTTCCGCTGGACAGTGACGATAAATTTGTGAAGCAATACGTTAATTAAATGGTGACTCACCACAACGACCATTCATGTGAAGCTGGAACAAAGCTGACCTGCAAGAGTTAAGAAATGCGATGCAATATTAAGGGAGTCCTCAGTTTACGACCATTCCGGCATAATAGATCAAACTTTAGTGCTCAAATGTTTTATTTTTAAAGCGGAGGTATGTGCCCCCACTAGTCTCAACATGGCATTCATTAATAGCGCATTTGTGGAACATGAATTGAGCAGCAAAAGCCACATGTTTTTAGCCATCTCAGGGGGGCGGCCATTTTGCCACTTGCAGACTGAAAACGACATCACAGTTGCTCGGGTAATGACTAAATCACGGTTCACCTGTTTGCTGGGTTTTGCCGTGTGACGTTTCCAAGCTGAGCCACGAATGGCCTGCGCCCTGAGTAATTGTGATGTCATTTTCAGTTGACAGCAAGGTGGAAAATGGCCGCTTCCTCAGATGGATAACATCAAGATGTAACATCTCGCTAACCTGCGATTAGAGCAGAATTTGAGTCCCAATCTGAAAGGTTCATGGTACCAACCAATAAAAAACACTGATTGGCTTCCTGGAGCCCAGCGAGCCTAGAGGACATGGAGACACCGACACACGCACACACAGTCAACATGCCAAATATAGCAAGTTCAGTAGGCCATGATTGTTGGAGAGAGGACTCTGCGTTCACCTGTCCAGGTGAGACGTCAGCGGGAACACCCGGCAATACGTCCACGGATCCACTGTGCAGATTGACCACACAAATAACTGGCGTGCTCTTGTTGGTTAGAGCCTCGCCCCAGTCCTCGCAGTATACACTCCTGTCCTTTTTATACACAATCATGCAAGACGGGATTCAATAATTCATCTATGTATGTATGCGTGTGTCAAATACCTTCGCCCATGAAGACTCATCTGTGTTGCCGATCTTCTCAGCTATGTAGAGAAGTTTGCTCTCACACTCCGACCATGACAGACCGCCAAACTGAGCTAGCAACGCACAACAAAACGACACGCATACGATGCTTCATTGTCACTGCAGTCTAAGTGTGGACTAACTTCAATTTGTTCGCCTTTCATGACAAAATTCCCTTTTGAGATACATTTTGAATAATTTCATTACAGAATCCTAAGCCATCCCTTTTTTTCTTTTTTTTTTAATTGTACAAAAACTGTTTCATGAAACACCCATTAATTTCCATGCTCCTAATTAGGGTAGCGGGTGATCTGGAGTTATTGTGTGGAAACTAGACAAATAAAAATCAAGGGAATTATACTTGATCATATGATAAAATGGATGCTAGGTTTTATAAACATGAACAACATTTTGCCATAAATGGCTAAAAAAGATACTTTAGGATAGATAGACAGCTAATTAGCTGCCGCAGTTTGTATCTGTCTCACCATCGTCGTACACGCCGCCATGTGTGTTGAGGGCAGTCAGGTTGAGGCATTTCCTGAGGCCATGATGGTCCCATATCTACAAAATTGCAAACAGTGTTAACACGCTCGTGGTTTGATGAACAAACTGCTCCGAGAAGATCATGTGACCTGCTCACCTCCAGCAACTGGTGACCACCCGTGTCACGGACCACAGCCCTCAAACCACCAATGGGCGAAAGACCACTAAGCAATCTACAAGGGGAGAAATCCATGTTCTTCATTGAAGTGGAAAGATTGCTAACGGCAAAGTGACTTATTTTCTTTTTTTACCGGCTTTCCAATCATACAAAAGGTGAAATGACCGTTTTTTGTGTAAAAAGGTGAGATGGCTCTCCACATAAAGGCTTCATGGCATGCTACATTCTGTTTTTAATTCCTATGCAGACTTATTAGCCCATTTTCCCTCTTCTTTTATTTCTCTTATTCTTGCCCTTCTTCCTCTTGCTCCTCTGTGTTCTTCTTCAACTATTACACTGCAGGTCTGACAGTAGACTTCAGTGCATATTTGTGCCACAACGTGGTGGGCTACAACGTAGTCACTCGCTAATCACAACAGGGCACATGTGTACTGTACAAACAACCATTCACTGATTTATCCCTAGCAAACCCCACACAGGATTTAACCCCAAAACTGTGAGGCACAAAAGCTAAGTGTCAGGCACCGCACTGGGGCAAAAATAATGGCATATGTGCATACTGACTCTCCAGACAAAGGTACACATGGGCCTGGCGGGAGGACTGTCCTGATGTTCCGCTGGTCTCTGGAGGATGAAATCAGAGTCCACTGCTGCGAGTAACAAAGTCTGGATGCTCTCACCACATCAGTCTGACTCCACCCTGGAAATGTATGTCAACCTATTAGTAGTACACCAGACCAAGAGTGAAAACGTCACCAAAATGTTGCTTCTTCCACTTTTGGAAAGACTTTCTACAACATGTCTTTGACAAATAGCCACGAGAGGGGTTGGAAAAGTCATTGCTATAGCAAATCTGTAAATTGGTAACAATTATTGTAGTGATGAAATATAGCGCCTCTGTGTTTGCTTTGCAGACAGTGAACAAACTGCGGCGCGTGACTAACTAGTGTGCGCCCCCCTGTGGTCAACGTCCGTAACGTCGGGCTGTCGTAAATCGATGCCGTCCATCATACACCCTATCGAGGACGACCACCTATACTAAAGTGAGAAAATGAGTGTACCTGCGGTTACTGTGATGACACGAATGTCTGCTTGCTGTTGTTCCCGTACGTCAGCAGACACCGGTGTGGGGTGAGAGCTGACTTCTCCGTACACCCTCGTAACTTGTCTGGACTCCATATGTGCGACTTTCAACGTCACACTAAACAACACGAAATGAACAATGTTTCCCGTTTACAAACACCTGAAACAGTCGACAGGCTCGGTACAATCTTGTCGACTTAAAGAGTTTAACGTCCAAAAAGCCGCGCGCATGTATTCATTGGCGTTTCTTTCAGCACGTCTCTGGCGACTTCCATGTTTACTAGACGAGCGGACCGTACCACTCTAGTCAATTCTGAGGGGTGTAACGTACAAGCGAAAGAATGTACCACTGGCTCTATTCTTTTTTACTATAAATGAAATTGAAGTCTGACTCAATGTATTTGATAAACATATCAACATGGATACTGTAATACTGTAGCGCTTTGGGCACCATATGGTGTAGATAAAGCGCTATCTTGGTCCATTTGCCATTTTGTACTCATTATGTCTCAGTCTCACTACGCAACATGTTTGGACATTCCTTGTAGTGTCCCGTAGAGGTCAGTGTTGGACCCCTCATCAAATATGCTAAAATCGATTAAATTTTTTAATCAGATGAATCACACCTAAGAATTTAGAATGATGATTTAACCACTTAATTAAAGAAGGCTTTTCACACAAAAAAATGCCCACCAGATATGTGTTAATTCTTTCTACATGTTAAGAGGACGTCTTTAAAAAAAAATTGATCCACTGCACACGTTTATCCTCTTTTTCTAATCAGTTAATTACTTGCATAATTTAAAATGGGAAAAAAATACCCCAATATTTTGACATGAACAAATATTCTGAACGTCATACGCAAACGTTTATCAAATGCTTTACTTTTAATGTATTTGGTTATGTGCTACCAAATCATCCGCTGTCAAACGATCATCTGCGGTCAAAATTAATAGCGTGATTAATCTGCGTTCATACATGATTAATGCGACAACTTGTTGTGATTAATCGATGAGCTACCGATGTTCTCCCATTTAAAATGACAGAGGTCTAATTTTCATCATAGAATAAATAATTTCCCCACAACCCTTGTGAGAATAAGTGGTTCGGATTATGGGTGGAGAATAAAAAACAGCAATTACCCGTAGTTTTTAATTTCAGATTGGGAAATTTGCTGGCCATTGCTGTACAGTACAGAACTGTAGATAAGATCAATAGGTAGAACTTTATCGTTCCTTATGTTACACATGCCAAGAATGAAATGTTTTCAGAAAATAAATAAGCACAGTTAACGCTCAAAACACTCGTTTAATGATTCAAGTAACACCACCCTGCAATAAAATGGACACAACAGCAACAATGTCATCTTCCGTTAGCTGTAAACAGTATCTTGCATTTGTAAGCTTCTTAACAGTACATCACACCATTCTATGTTGTAATTAAATACAATTTGAAACACAAATAGCAACAACCAGATGGTTAAGTTTTCCTCGTCCTTAAAAAAAAATCCATACAAAAGGTGACAATCATTTGGTTTCAATTAGGCATATGCTGTTGTATCAGTGAAGATTAAAACTGATAAAGCATACTAACGTCACGCCCACACTTTCTCTTGAGTTGCAATGTTTATAGTGTGTATTTGGCAATATTATTACATTAGATATACAATATAAAAAGTATATTTTTCCGGCTCCTTTAAGGGTATTTCTTGTCATCGAGGACAATTGCTAAACAGCTAGCACAGGTTAGAATTGTCATTAGCACCAATCAGGTTTTAAAAACCACAAAAACATACAGCTCAATGTAAAATGCCTCAGAATTTTCCTTTCGCAAAATATACGGTGCACCCAGTACATATTCACACCACTCAATTTCCCCCCTTATTTTCACGTCAAACTCAAGGCCTGGGGCCAGACCTGGCCCGCAACATCGTTTCATGTGGCACACAAAAACAATTACGTGCACCTTTAACGCCATGGAGGGATTGCAAGCATTTTTTTTTATCAATCCCTTTTAAAATAAATGTCATCATATTTAAACAAATCTTCAAGTCACAATTTGGTCTATTTAATATTTTTTCAAAAATATATCCTGTTGGTTAGTCTACACGTGGGTGTTATTCTTTTTTTTTTATCAAATATTGACCAATATAAAGTGTTGAAAATGGCTTGCTTATCTTTGATGATGTAATGTTTAATGGCTGATGATTTTGGAGGTACAGTACAAGGTTTTGGCCCGACACCAGCGATGTGTATTATCAGGTAATCATATCATATTTTATAATTTGGGTTCAAAATCATCATAATCTTGACGACCACGTGGCCCATGGCAAAAACGAGTGACATCCGCGTTACGTCTTATTCCAAAACACACCACTACCCCTACACCCACCTCATCAAAAAAATAAAAAAAAAATAAAATCGACGAACAACTCCCCATGACAAATTCCAGATTAGAGTTGAATTTTTTTTTAGGAGAGATCTGAAAATAGTGCACCGACACTCGCCATGCTGCAAAGCGTAATGGACGAAACTATCCAGAGATCCATGCCAAGCTTGTGGCATCATATTCTAAAAGAGTTGAGGCTGACAAGTATTGAGCAATGGCTGTGAATACTCATGTACGTGATTATTATTATTATTATTTTTAAACACTTGTCAAAACAGGGTATTGTGTGTAGAAATAAGAATTATATATATTTTTAATTTTAGAACAAGGCTGGAATACAAAAACATAGAAATAGTTCAGTGGTGTGAATACGGTACTTTCGGGATAACATGTAAATGATTGCTTTCTTCTCTTTTTTTTTTTGAGTCCCATCACGTTTTGCATTCCAGTTAAACTTTGTTATAGGACAAGTACTAACAGTTAACACAGATATAAAATTATCATAAAAAATTATTCCACTGTATCATGATTAGGCAAAATATATATTTTTTCCTATCAGGGCAGCCCGAGTTTGAGTGTCGGCTATCTGGAAGATGCATCCACAGGTCAAACGTTTCGAGTCATTCATTCATTAAGCCTGTGCGAGATCAGCTTGAAGGCAGTCGCTTGGTGTCAAGTTTGTCAACACACACTTTTTCCTCTTCACATGACGTCGGCCCGTTTGTCCCGGACTTTGTTCCTCTGCTTCGTCCTGGCCTTGAAGGCAGCAGAGTTGAAAAGATGCTGGTGAAGGAAAAGACAAATTATGCAACAGCACAATAAAGGCTACAATTTGGCCAGGACGCTATGCTATACTGCATTTCAGATTTAATGCCTGTAACTGATAATTGGGACCGCTTAATTCAATGTGTATTTTATACCCAATATGGCCGTTTATACACTGACAAAAGCACACAAAGCGACGTGTATGCAGATGCCCAAAGTGTATTTAATTTCAACTTTAGATTGGCCATTCATTTGTTAAAATAACATAACAATGTGGGGACTAATCAACACTATATATTTGTGAAAAGACATGAAATTGACCACATTTGGGGTTTTGGCCCCGCCCCAACAGCAACAATAATAAACTCTGAATCCGACCAATAATTCGTATTTTAAAAAATGTGTGTGTGTGTGTGTGGGGGGGGGGGTAGAAACAGAAGATGCACAGGAAGATAAGTGGCCACACATTCAAAGCATTAAAACTTGAGCAAGAAAAAGACACGCGATGCTTGATACTCAGCATTCATGCAATAGAACATGACTCCGAAGGCCCGAAGAAAAGCATTTACCTTCTCAAATCGGGAGATCTTGTTGGCTTTGATGGTGGCGTCGATGATGATGGGAGGGCCAAGACCAATGATGTCTCTCAGAAGTGGGTTAAACTGTAGACATACACACACACACAAAAAAAAAAAAACATCCTTTATGGAGTCACACTTCATACATTTACAGTTTAGTTAGTGTAGATTGTTTACATATTCATGTTTTTAGCAAATTTGCCTATTTTCAGATTTTTTTGGTGGAGAACTTATTCTCAATTAGTTTGTTTTTTTATTTGAATGTTTCCCAAAGGAAATACAGCAATGTTTTTTGTGTCCTAGTCCTTTTTAAGACATGAGAGTGGAATGTCATTTTTAACTCATTCACTGCCATTGACGGCTATCAACGTCAAAAATTCGTATAAACTATTTCTATTACTTCAACTTTTTTTCCCACTTTAGTTAACAAGAGTATGAAAACCTAGACTTTTTTTTATTTTTTTTATAATATATATATATATTTTTTTTTTTTGAAAGAAAATATTATTACAAATTTGGGGCGTCAGGCGATTAAAATTTGTAATTGTAATTAATCGCATGACTTCAATAGTTAACTCACGATAAATCACAAATTTTATATCTGTTCTAAATGTACAATAAATTTCTTCTAGGTTTTCATACTCTTGTTAACAAAAGTGAAAAAAAAAAAGTTTAACTAATAGAAATAGTTCAAATGAATTTTTGACGTCTATAGCCGTCAATGGCAGTGAATGAGTTATGGATAGTTTTGTTAAGGAGATGGATTGGACGCTCTTGTGCTGTTGTGCCATTATACATGCACGGAACTCACAGATACTTATTGAATTATTTGTAAAAATCTTTTTTTTTGCTGACCTGCAGATGGTGCCTGACACCAGACTCAAGGATCTCTTTGAAAGCGTCGTAAATCCTTTGTCTCATCCAGCTGTCGATGTACATGCTTTCTACTCCGAAACTGATCTTCTCTTCTGTGAAGTCGTCATTCTGAACGAGACATAACAGCAAAAAAAACACCGGCAAAGCCATATAAAGGACTATTGCTTGGATTTCCTCTAACAGGAGATGAGGGCATTTAATTACTCAACTTCAAATGAGGGCCAGGGGGACTATATTAACTCATTCACTGCCATTGATGGCTATTAGTGTAAATTTTTCCCACTTTTGTTAACAAGAGTATGAAAACCTATAATTTTTATTATTATTGTACATTCAGAACAGATATAAAATTTGTGATTAATCGTGAGTTAACTAGTGAAGCCATGCTATTAATTATGATTTAAAAAAATGTAATCGCCTGACGCCTTTAATCTTTTCTTAAAAAAAGATCATTAAAAATAAAATACAAAATAATTAAATTACTTGTTTTCCTAAAGAAGAAAATATTGTGAAAAATTAGGAATTTTTCATAATTAATCCCATGACTTCACTAGTTAACTCATGATTAATCACAAATTTTAAATGTTTTCTAAATGTAAAAAAAAAATGTCCTAGGGTTTCATACTCTTGTTGACGTTTATAGCCGTCAATGGCAGTGAATGAGTAAAAGGGTAAGCCTTTATTATTATTTTTAAATGACATTGAACAACTGGAGTTTAAAACAAAATAAAAATGACTAAAGAAATTAAATGCCAAGAGTGGATAAAGACTGGGCAGACATTCACGGAACAAAAACATGGACCAACACATTACTGTGAAGGCGAAAAAAATATTTGATCCCCAGACAGCGTGAGATTGTCGAAGGCGCCACCTAATGCCCACCTCGATGTAGTGTAGAACCTCTCTGAAGATCGAGCGCTGTTTCCTCCTGTCATTTTTGGCGCGATGTTTGTGGCTGTCAGTCGCTAAACTCTTCAAACTTTCACACAGACTTTCACCATCTTCCACTTCAAAGTCCTGCACAAAAAATACTTAGCTTAGACAACTTTTCCAGCATACTACAGTCTGGTAAATTCCATATTTTGAAATGAAGATTGTAGTTCTGATAAAGAGATCGTATTGAGGGGATTCATTAATTGTGTTGCCCGTGCGCGTGCGTACCTCATCGATCTCGCGTCCCAGCTCAACCAGCAGCGCAATGGTTTCTCCAACAGTAATCCTGTAATTGACGTCACTACTTTGCAGACAGGCTTGCAGCTTGGGGAGGTGACTGCAACAGATGATTGTTAGTTTGTGATTACGGTAATCAAAAGACCAAAAAATATATATAATTTGAATCCAAAGCTTGTAGGCAGCGGTTAAATAAACGCAGCATGCCTGTTTGTTTGTTTTTAGGATACACAAGGTTTGTAAGTACTCACAGGTTCAGCAGGACAGAGAGTTTGGATGCAGGACACAGCGTGGCCAGCAGGGACCAGGCATGCATGGCGGCGCCATGTAGCCCTGGGCCGCCAGGTTTGGGTGTGGGTAGCGCTCCCTCTCTGTTGGGGTAGGAAGACATGAACACGCTCTCCAGGAGGGACAATGACTTGATCAAGTCCTGATAGGGGTAAAAAAGAAAAGAGTGGGAAAAAGGGTTGGATGTCGGCTTTTTTCTCGCTGTGTTTTCTCTTTTTTACCTAATACAAAGGGATCATATAGCGGCAATAGTTAGAGACCGCCATAGTCTAAAACAAACTAATAATTATTATTATGATAATACAGTTGTCAAGTCATAATTACTGTCCAGTTTTTTTTATTTTATGAAAGTTCACTTTCTTAGTTTAACTAACTTTCCTGCAATGTGAACTACATTTTGTTTTGTTTCCAAATGATGTGCCTGCCAATTAAATTTAATTACAGTAACACGTGAATTCTTGTAGTGCGTATTTTTGCGTTTACACGTGTATTCAAATCTTATTTGTGTAAATATCTTTTAGTCAAGCCTAATGCCTATGATGTACTATTATTATTATTATTATTATTATAATAGGAAGTAAGGTTAATCATGAATGAATGGTTTGCACCTGTGTGTAACGGGGTGGGCGGGGCCTTCTATGTATGCGCTTCCAGCTGTCTTGTTGCCGAATGTCAGCCTCTGCGGTTTACGACCCAACGCTAATACTAAAATACTAATACAAATGCTAACGCCGAGTATAAATGCTGCAACTACAGTTACTTACTACACAAAATGTGAACAAGTCTGTGAGGTTGTGTGTGTGTGAGTGTTGATGAGTGCATGTGAGCGATAAACAACAGTTGAGTTGCATCCGCCATGCTTGTCCTGTCGACCCGTTCAGAGGGAGTTAAAAAGTTGTCAAAGTTTGTATGAAAAGCACACAGGCCATAAATATAAAACAATTTTAAAAACAGTAAGTATAGGAGCTGTATTGTCCTTTTTTTAAAACCTATTTTATGTTCACATACTTGTTCAAATAAACAATGATCGGGCTCTTGTAAGAGCATTTTTAATCAAATGCGATATGAATATCGTTGAAGGGAATGCTCATCTATTTTACATTGATACACAAACTGTAAAATTGTGTATGTTCATTCAAATGTGAACTAAAGTGGGGCTGGTCTGAGCTCTGATAATTCCAGGGCTGAAAATGAGTCCCAGTCCCGCCCTGCCTTATGATACATATCACTATATCGAATCTTTGAATGTCTCACGATTCTATTCGATTCAGAATAGATTTTCAATTAAAAACAATTTTTGATTCAAAAAAGATTTGATTGGCAATGATTTTTGCTTCAATCTATAGATGTGCAAAGAATTGTAATGATCTACTCCAGTCTGACTCGCTAATGCTGATAAGCGCGCTACTCGCGGCACTTTTATCACTCAAAAGAACGGCTCCACGCTGAAAAAAACCCACTGCCCCTCAGTGGCCAAACCGGGTACAACATGAACAGCGCTCCAAATAAAGGCACACACAGACAAAGGCAAGACCGTATAAAATAATTTAAATAAAAATCGATTTGGGGACATTTAAAATCGATTCTGAATCATACTAAATGAGAATTGCGATTCTTATGAGAATCGATTTTTGGGCACACCCCTACCCAGCACTACTTGCGACTATGTATTCGTGCACTGCTGCACAAACTACAATTACCAGTAGTTCACGCTGCATGCCGTAGGTAACCTCCAAAGCAATGTATTAACATTAACTATCATAAACCTAGGGCCAATTGTAAATGACTACCTGGAATTGCAGCCATTTTGTACAAAGACCCAATAGGTCAAGTGCAGCTTTAACCCTTTTTTTTTTTTATGAGGCGGATGCAACCTTTTAAACAAAGCTCTTCTCACCTCTCCGTCTTCAGCAGCAGACACATAGCAACACATCCCCAAAGCTCTGGCACACTGACGGGGACACAAACAAAGAAAAACCAAAGTAAGACGGGAGCGACATTATCATAATGTCTTATAACTTGACTTAACTCTGTCACATATCTTGCAAGTGCAACTTAAACAAGTCTTTTGAATCTCACGTTACATTTCTCTTAGAAATATGATGATGGTGCCAACAATGGCGATATTTTGGCCAAGAACAGCAAATGCTCATTTGGTTTCACGTCTAATGTGATCAAAGTATAGAAACAGTGAGCCGCTTCCCATGATGACTCACACTCTGGCGTGCTGTCATACTGGCAGTGTTGTCGATCAGGATGTTGGTAAGGACAGGGCGCAGCAGGTTGAAGCCCTCCGCCGCCTCATCTCCTCCCCCCAGCTGGATGCAGAGCAGGGCGAAGAGGGTTGCCGCAGCAGATTGCTCCTCTGCGTTGCCTTGACCACGTGGAGGGAGCACGGCAGGGAACAATGTCAATGTTTAACTACGTATTTGGTTAGTGATAAGTGAAAGTGGAAAAATGATTGTAGGCAGAATGTGCATGTATGAAACCGATCCTGACCTTTTTTAAGATTCCTCTCCAAGCAGTCGCTGACCGTGAAGCGTCTCTCTGTGAGGAAGTCGTACAACACTTTGGATGAGAAAGCCAGCCGCAGGGATTCGAGGGCTGCGAGTCGAGTCTTTGCACTGAGCGAGAGACGACAGGAAGTAACTTTTAACTCATTCACTGCCATTGACGGTTATAGACGTCAAAAATTCATTTGAACTTTTTCTATTTAACATTTTGTTCTACTTTTGTTTACAAGAGTATAAAAAACTCGAATTGTTTTTATTGTGCATTTAGAACAGATATAAAAATGCGATTAATCGTGAGTTAACTATTGAAGTCATGCCATTAATTACGATTAAAAAAAACGTAATCGCCCGACTCCCCTAATTTTTAATAATCTTTTGTTTTTATTCATTCACTGCCGTTGACGGCTATTAACGTCAAATATTCATTTTAACTATTTCTGTTAGTTTAACATTTTTTCCCACTTTTGTTAACACGAAAAACCTAGATTTTTTTTATTTAACATTTACAAACAAAAATTATTTAATCGTGAGTTAACTAGTGAAGTCATGCGATTAATTAGGATTTAAAAAAATAATTGCCTGAATTTTTTATAATCTTTTCTCTTTTTAAAATAAAAATCAAGATTACAATTTTTTATTGTAATGAATCGCATGACTTCAATAGTTAACTCATGATTAATTACAAATCTTATATCTGTTCAAAATGTACAATATTTTTTTTCGAGGTTTTCATACTCTTGTTAATAAAAGTGGAAAAATGTTCAACTAATAGAAATAGTTTAAATGAATTTTTGACGTCTATAGCCGTCAATGGCAGTGAATGAGTTAAGGACATTCTGACAATGTGGATTTTTGTGTAGTGAAAAAGGAGGCTCACCTCTTGTCTGTGAGGTTGTCAATGCACTGCTTGAGTTTGTCTTCTATTTCTTCTTGGGCCGTCTGTTCGTCAACCTGCTCCCCTCCTGCGTTTGGTAGTTGAGAAGGATAAAAGAAATGAATCAATTTTGAAATAAAAATATGTGGAAAGCTCCACGATCCTTAGTACAGGAGTTCGCAAGCTCTTTATATTTTTATTTTTAGATTAAAAAAAAAAAAAACTCAGCTGACTTAATGTTCCAAAGAATCAAGCAAAAAATTATTTCCACTTTTTGCCATGGCTTCTACCCGTCAGCCCTTCTTTCGGATGTCAATGTTGCAAATTATATTATGTGATGTGTAACCTGTAATAATGTGCCGAAAGAGGAAAAAAAAGAAAAAACAAAATAATGTCAATACCCGTCCCATGATAAACACGTTTGTTTGTCACCAACCTGTGCCCTCTTCTAGCACGGATGTGTTTTCACTGGCGCTGCTGTAGTGGCTGAGAACGTCCGATGTCAGCTCGTCATCACTGGCTCCTGACTCCACCTTCGCTCCATTTTTCACACCTTATCGGCAACACAAATATAGGACTATAAAGAGCACTCAAACATCTGGTTAGACCTTCATTATTTCAGACACATAAGTAGCATTTAACATTTTGGTCCAGATTTATAACCACACATTTGTCAATAATCTTGCATTTAAATCGGTAATATGGAAAAACAAACACCTAAATAAGAGTGATCTACGCAGATATTTAATAGGAATAATGTTAGTAAATGGAGAACGTGTGTGTCTGTGTGTGTGAGCATGCGTTAGCAAACTAAGCTAGCCCCCCCCAAGTTACTGCTCGATCAGGACTTTCTACTGTTAGGCTATTGGTGACAAGCATTCCAGTGCACAATACACAATGGTATGTTGTGTGTGTGTTGTGTGTGTGTGTTCATGCCAGGTCAACAAGGTCAACTAGGTCAAACAAGGTCTTTCGGAGGCCAATGTATAATGTGGACTTCAGTGAAGTTCAACTTTTGTGGGGTAAAAGCTGTGTTGCATAATTGCAACTACAACATTTACATAAGGCGGTGTAATTAAGCTATTTTATAGATTCATTTGAGTTTATTGCTCAGGATGATTTTCTTTGCAGCTTCTGCAGTGTGCCCTTGCTGGCATGCGCTGCTTGCACTAACAGCACGGGGGCGAACAGATAGAAAGCAGTGCTCAGGAGACGAAAAAGAAAGTCCTCTCGAAAGGCGACGCGGTAGGGACAAAGGTCGCAGGAGTTACCTTTCAGTGAGGCTTTAGCCGTCAACTGCAACTGTAGAACCTCCTGACGAAGAGATCCTGGAGATGATGTATGGACGAAGGAATGAATGAAGTAAAGATAGGATGTGTGGGTGGGTGGCAGCGCGGGGGGGATATAGGAATGGAATGTGTAAATTAATGATGTCAAAGAATGAGCGTGAAGAAAACATCAAAAGTTTACTTTTCCAAATGTATATTTATCATCAGGTGATCTAATTCCAAAATGATGAAACGGATAAGTCCAACGGGTAGTCCAGCTTCCACCCATATGCCAAAACATGCACATTAGGGTCTCTTAATTGTCAATACAATAGCTGGGAATGTATGAATGGTCGTCTAGTATCTACATTCGTCAATTGGCTGGCAACCAGTTCAAAGTCAGCTACCCTAATCAAGGTAAGCACTAGGGGTGTGCCAAAAAAATAAAATAAAATTGATGCTAATAAGAATCGCGATTCAGAATCGATTTTAAACGTCCCAAAATCGATTTTATTTCAATTATTTTATACTGTCTTGCCTTTGTCTGTGTGTGCCTTTATTTGGAGCGTTGTTCATGTTGTACCCGATTTGGCCACTGAGGGGCAGTGTGGTTCCACGCGGTCTAATACATTGTTAAGTTGTAGCCACATTAGAGAGTAGAAGGAAAAAGTCATGATCAAGTTATTCCAATAAAAGTAGGGTTTTTTTTTGCAGTGTGAAGCCGAGTAGCGCGCTAATTAGCATTAGCGAGTCAGACTGGAGTAGATCATTACAATTCCTTGCACATCTATAGATTGAAGCAAAAATCATTGTCAATCAAATAATTTTGAATCAAAAATCTTCCCTAATCGAAATCGATTCTGAATCGAATCGCAGGCCTAAAAATCGGAATCGAATCGTGAGACATTCAAAGATTCCCACCCCTAATAAGCACTGTATAAAATGTATGGATTAGGCATTAGTGTCTGTCAATACTAGAAGCCATTCACCTGCGTACGTGAGAAAACTCAAGATGTCCGTGCCAAAGAGCCACATCAGTACAGAAAATATGAGGCTGCCCATGTGACAACCAACCACAGTGCACACTCAAAACACGTGTGACCATGTTAGACTCACACGTGAGAACTTTATTTACACACAGCTGTCACTGAAAAGGTTGAAATAAAATCATGTTTTTTCATAGCCAGGCACAACTATAAATAGAACACCAGTTCCAGTGGTGGGAAGTAATGAAGTACATTCATTTGTTACTGTATTTAACAGATTTTTCATGCATCTGTGATTTACTGCCGACATTTTACATTTAGTCCCTATATTTGAAAATAGATAAAGTAATTTCTATTTCTTGTTCTTACTGTGTCAAAACAGGTTGGCTACTTCGTCAGATGACGACGTGGCATTACAAAAGATGGAGAGAGATAGAACTGCAGTAGAGATCTTGAGTGAGATTACAATGTGGAAAAAAGGAGTGACAATGTAACATGAGGGAACTGATGAGATTGAGAATACAACGGATTAAGATTAACAAAATATTCCGCATCTATGTATTTAATTAAGAAAACTGCCCCAAATTTGATTGGTGGAAAGTTTGTTGTCGTGTGTCAGTCTGAAAACTATCACTTTAAGTGTTCAAAAACAAAAAAAAAAACACGTATGATGTATTATTTCAGTTATCATCACCTTCCTATTTTTCGTTGGTCAGTTCCCATTAGTGAAATTGTCTTTTCGCCAAGTTATAAATACGGATATTGTAAAAATTCATTTTAACTTTTGTACTGAAGTGCATTTTATTGTCTGTCTGCATTATATTTTTAACTTATGCCGGAGAAGTTGAGTCAGTACCTTTTTTGTACTTCTGCTAAATTAGTACACGACGTGTGAGTACTTTTACCACCTCAGACTATAAATAAAAATGTTAACGTACAAACAAGCACATTGTTTCGCATTCATAGTTGCCTTACTGTAAATCACTTTACAATGTCCTTGCAGAAACAGGAAATACTTACATTTAAACGGAGGGAGTAACTTTTGTAAAACTGGCATACCGGCAAGCCATGTGGCATTGACAGCTCGTGCCAACTTCCACCCAAAAAAAAATCAGCCGATTAATAATGTCATGCACTCACTGTCCATGTATTAGCTACCTGGCGAAAATGTAAATGACACGATTGTTGTGTGCACACTTACCGGCTTTCGTGGAGCCCCGTTTCCCTTTTTTACTTCGCGGCATGGCGAGCAGCAGTGTTAGCCAGGCGAGGCTAGCTAACGTTAGCCTCCTTTCAGTTGCCCGACAAAAAAAAAAAATCAGCTCTACAATCGGTGTGGAGACATTTGGGTTTGTTTCCACGATGACAATTAAAAGGACAAAATCCCCGAGTTGTCTAATGTTGACCGGCGACCTCTGCCAACAACAACCGCCCTAACTCACTGCTTACTTCCACCCTGGAATGTGATCTTGTTCACGGGTGACTAATCCACTTCGCCTTCACGGTTGTTACCGGTGTATTATCTATGCTTGTCGCCGGGTATTCTGTACGTAACACCGGGTTGGCACAGTGAGCATTTGTCAAAGTGTTTGGGGAGAAGTTTGAAACACGTTGCAGTCGTGAGGTCCACCATCTTCTTTTCCTCTCACCGCAGAGAGCACGCCGGCTGCCGGGGTTGCCAGGTTTGGCTTAGCCAAGGATGCCAGATCCGAGTAACACCGATCCCCCTTTACGCCAACTGTTAGAGCAAAAATAAAGATCAGGCAGTGGGATCGTTTACTCCCAAATCACTGTCAAGGGATTTAGTTGGTTTTGGTTTGTTTTAACTAAATATATAAAGCTCAACATAGTTGACTGACATTACGAGGGCGTGGCGTTACCTACGTTACTGCTGATCCATTAATAAAACGTATCGCATACGTCAGATAGTGGAACTGGGGCTCGCCTTTGTCATTAGCAACATTTTAGCTACCTTTACCGATGCTAGAGACAATGCTCGAATGTTTGGGTAAGTGTTTGGAAAAACAGATGACACTATTTGCGACAGTATTGCGAACACCTGCCATTCTTTCGCCGCTGTTTGGCGATTCTGTGGAACCAAACCCATATATAAGAAGTGCACTTTCTTCCCCAGCATTCCGTTTTCAACTGTCCCGCGTTGAAGATGGATTTCAGTTCGGTGGAAATCGGACAGGAAGAGGCGCAACGTGCCGCTGCTATTGAAGAAGTGCTTTGTCTGGCTGCTGCCGGTGTTATTGTCGTGCAACAAAAGAGGAAGAGAAAATCTGAAGAAAGGACAAACATGAAGAAAAGAAGGACTGTTTGGGTTAGAGAGTGTTTGCTGCAGAGGACAGAATTAGGTCAATATGAAAAGCTGTTGCAGCAATTAGAAGATGGGGATGTGGAGAGCTTCAAGAACTTTCTCAAAATAGAGCCTGAGATTTTTTACGAGCTTGTTGAGAAGGTGACCCCCCGCATCCAGAAGAAGGATACCAACATCAGGCGAGCTCTGGAGCCCGGTCTGAAGCTGGCCATTGCATTGAGATACATGACCAGTGGCGAGAATTACAAGTCCCTAGCCGCCGTATTCCGCGTTGCACACAATACGATTGCGAACATTGTGCCAGAAGTCTGCCGTGCCATCTACGAGGAACTTCACGAAGAGTACATCAAGTTGCCAACAACCGAGGAAGAGTGGAAGCAAGTTGCTCAGGGCTTCTCGGACAGATGGAACTTCCACCACACACTGGGAGCCATTGATGGCAAACATGTGGCCATCCAGGGTCCAACCCACTCAGGATCTGCCAAACACAATTATAAGGGATATTCTTCAATTATAATGTTGGCAGTTGTGGATTCCCAGTATAAATTCATGTATTTAGATGTTGGATGCATCAGCAGCAATTCTGACGCTGGTATTTTCAAAGATAGCGAGTTCTACACCGCTTTGGAAGAGGGAGTGGCAGCAGTACCTCCACCAGAACCCCTGCCTGGCGACGATCACCCAACCCCCTACTTCTTTGTGGGGGATGATTCTTTTCCCCTCAAACGCTGGCTGATGACGCCCTACGCCACCGGGAACATGACCAAGCCAGAGAGGATATTCAACTATCGGCTTTCCAGGGCCCGCAGAATTGCGGAAAACGCACTTGGAATATTATCACACAGATTTCGATGTCTGCTGACCACCATGCTGCAGAAGCCGACCAATGTGGAGACGATTGTGCTGGCTTGCTGCTGTCTGCACAACTTGTTAGCCACCAGAAACCCACAGAATATCAACACAGAAGCGGATAGAGAAGAGTTGGATGCAGACAATTACCTGTGGGAAGATGGAACCTGGAGGTCAGGAGATAACCTTGACTCTTTGCAAGTTGTTGGAGGAAATGGCGGACGCAGAAGTGCACGGGCCCAGAGAGATTATTTTAGAGACTATTATGTCACCGTTGGCAAGGTCTCGTGGCAAGATAAGGCTGTGGATGTGAGCAAGTAGAAGAAAAGGTCGAGCTGATTTATAACTCTGGACACAATGATGTTATAATGAAAACTTTTAACTGTCTGAAGATTTAGGGCCTCAATAAAAAAAATTCCGTATTGCAATGTTTTTATTATATTTCTGTGTTGTAGCTGAAAATGTTCTCCAAAATGATTGTTACCTCAGATTTACAATTTTCTGTGACATTGCATAATTGGTCCGAGTGCCATCATGTCAGATATGTGTTGGCCCTATTATGTCTATGGAAGATGAAAATTGGTTTATTTTTATGCATATGATTATGGATATTGTAATAAAGTATTTGTTCAGAAGTTGCACGACTTATAGATTTATTGTTTGACTCCTGCAGAATTTTTAGTGTTCAAATATGCATTTTGTTTCGTGAGCGCCACGTTTTGTTGATTTTAGAAAATTAAAGTTGAATCTACAACTTTTATTTGCAATTTAGGCTTACATGCAAAGGTACCTCCATATTTGTGAAAAATATGTCAAACGTATCTTTATAAAAAAATTTAAATAGTGAAAAAAAATCAAACATTAGTAACAAAAACAAGTTGAACCAAAATTTGAAAATTCAAAAAAATGACTAAACTACAGTACTAGATGCTGTCCGAAGCTCTTGACCTCAGCCTCATGGCTTGAGAGGGATGCGTTTTTATCCCATTCTGTGCTGCATAACTTCACCCGCTCTGGACAAACGCTGTAGCACATCAAATAATCATTTACATCAATTTCTCTTCACGATGATTAGCTAAGAGATGTGCCCACCACTGGAACGCGCTATCATTCTTTTGGGATGCAAACGAGCGACGTTACGGTTGCCTTGCAGAGAGGCCTCTACTGAAAAACAAGCCTTTGTGTGGAAAAT
The DNA here is from genome assembly GCF_054856555.1 of Leptonotus elevatus. Taxonomy (NCBI): domain Eukaryota; kingdom Metazoa; phylum Chordata; class Actinopteri; order Syngnathiformes; family Syngnathidae; genus Leptonotus; species Leptonotus elevatus. The sequence continues at coordinate 26,922,875 of NC_141240.1, forward strand.
CCTTCATAGTACTGTAAACAGAGGAGGGTAATTAATAATGATAAGTAGGGACTGTCTAATTAATTCACTTGCTCATATTAACTCATTCACTGCTATTTCTATTAGTTTAACATTTTTTTCCCAATTTTCGTTAAGAGTATGAAAACCTAGAATTTTGTTGTACATTTAGAAAATATATAACATTTGTGATTAATCGTGAGTTAACTAGTGAAGTCATGCAATTAATTACGATTACAAATTTTAATCGCCTGATGCCCCTAATCTTTAATCTTTTCTTTTAAACAAAATATATATATTTTTACATTTTTAATAAGCTTTTTTTTTTTAAGACAAGATTATTAAAAATGAGGGGGGCCAGGCGATTACAATTTTTGATTGTAATTAATCGTATGACTTCACTAGTTAACTCACGATTAATCACAAATTTTATATCCGTTCTAAAACGATTAAAAAAATTATATGTTTTCATACTCTTGCTAACAAAAGTAGGGAAACATTTTAAACTAATAGAAATAGTTCAAATGAATTTTTGACGTCTAGAGCCGTCAATGGCAGTGAATGAGTTAATAGCACTGATGTTCTCTTCTGATAGTGTGTGTGTGTGTGTGTGAGAGAGAGAGCGAGAGAGAGAGAGAGAGAGAGACTAACCTTGTATGTATGAAACACAAGCATTTTGGTAATTCAAAAATAAATCATCTTTAATAAAGGGAAGTATTTGCAGATGAAATACTGTTTAAAATGTTACAGATTAGATTTTCAGCTGACAAAAATGTTCAACAATTTTGCATCAGTAGTTTTCTGCTTAACCCCCCCCCCCCCACACACACACACACACTAGTTTCTAAAGTTAGTCAATTACTAACGTGTCAAGTGATCACTTTCATCTTCAAAACATGAGCAGACATTTGGTCTATAAAAAAAAAGTGTGATATTCAAAAACATGGTTAGGCCTTTTCATTCAACCTTCATTGATATATTAATGTGCTCTACATTGTTAATTCAAGGACATTTCAAAAATTAAATAAAAATTCATCATGGTCTGGCACTCACACATTTGTAAGGACACTTTTTGATAAAAAGCAATTTGGCAGTATTAAGGCCGTCACAGTAGTGTTAGTTTAGTTGTAAACATGTCAGAAAAAGAAAGATGAGGATATATGGCAGATATTTTGAAAGGAAAATGAGATACCAGCTCATTCATCTCAAAGGATGCTGATTGGTCTATCAATTATTCAAGTTTAACAAATAGTATTGAGACTTAAATGTACACCAATAAATCATCACCTCATTTCTGCAGCTGGTTTGTTATTTAGGATAATACAATAATTAGCCAAGTTTGGTACCAATGCAAAATTTCGCCCCCACATTAAAATGAAGAATAAAAGATTAGGCATTTCCTTAATTTTCAGTGGGAAAAAACCCGTAAGTAATTTGGTGATAATCCAAATTGTTCCACCAAAAACACACTTGTGTTGTGTTTCAGAAGAGCACGCAAAATTTGGCGATGCATGCTTTTGATATGGAAAACGACCGAGGAAAGGATACAGTCTGAGTTCACATGTCTGTCATGTCGGAATGTCGCTCCTATCCTGAATAGTAATTGGTAGGGACGAAGGGCATCTTGCTCACGGTGGCGGCCACTGCTTTTTTCCTGACCTCCACTTGAACCGCTGTGCCGTTCTTTGCAAAGGCGGCGTCCACGTAACCCATAGCCACATTCTTTTTCAAACACGGGGAGGGGCAGCCGCTGGTCACCTCACCTAAGAGCAGAATCAATGGCTGGAATTATGCTGTATCACAACTCTTTCTCTTTTTTTTTTTTTTGTTATCAAGTGGCACATTTCATCATTCAATGAGTCAGCAAATTTGTTTTCTGACCTATGACATTTCCATCGGGACCGAGGATGGGTGTGTGTTGCCTGACGGGCGGCCCGACCGACACCAGGCCGACTCTCTTCCTGGCGGTCTTCGCCTTGATCTGAGGCACGATGATGTCCGCCCCGGGGAAGTCCTTCGCTTGGCGCCGTCGCTTTCCTGCACGTCACATGACACTCACCGTGTAAACAATGCGATACAATCATTCAGGATTACGTTATAAATACTACATCCCTTGAAAGGCACTATATATATATATATATATATATATCGAAATCTTATTTTAGCGAAATACTTTCGCATAGGACATACACAAGTGACGGAGTTTTTGATTAACTCATTCACTGCCATTGACGGCTATAGACGTCAAAAATTAATTTTAACTTTTTCTATTAGTTTAACATTTTTCCCACTTTTGTTGACAAGAGTATGAAAACCTACTATTTTTTTTATTGTATTAGAACAGATATAAAATGTGTGATTAATCTAGAGTTAACTAGTGAATTGCAATTAATTACGATTAAAATGGTAATTGGTGACGGCCGTAATTTTTAATAATATTTTGTTTAAAAAAAAAGATTATTAAAAATTGGAAAAAATAATTACAATTATTTTTTATTTTATTAAAAATTAGGGGTGTCAGGTGACTAAAATTTTTAATCGTAATTAATCGCATGACTTCACTAGTTAACTCACGATTAATCACAAATGTTATATCTGTTCTAAAAGGTACAAACATTTTTTTCTCGGTTTTCATACTCTTGTTAACAAAAGTGGAAAAAAATGTTCAACAAATGAATTTCTGACGCCTATAGCCGTCAATGGCAGTGAATGAGTTAAAAGTTCACCTATTGTCCAGACAAGAGTGGCCTCCACGGGCGTGGTGCTCTCGTCTATGTCGTTGCCATAGAGACAAAGGCCCGCCTCTAGTCGCAGGCTGTCCCTGGCGCCCAGGCCGGTCAGCTTGACTTCACTGTGCGCCAGCAGCCTCTCAGTCAGCTCCACCACTTTGGTCCGAGGAACAGAGATCTGGCAAGCACACAGCAACAGAGCTTGATTTAACTTTTGACATTTTGGTTCAGTGTTCGTATGTCCAATGAAAACCCGTGGAAATCAGTGAAATTGGTGCTGGAGGCATTTTTTTTTCTTTTTTTCTTGAGGGACTCTAATGTGTGCTTGCAAACGTTTTCAGGCAATTTTAGGCCCCCAAAAAGGTAATCAAGAATAACAATGAACAGCAATTCCAAGAGGGCTTTTTTTCAACTTTGTTGTGTTTTTGTTGTTTTTATAATTATGATATATACCCAATTTAGGATTTATTCGAGATGCGATTATGACCAGATCCGCGTTATATAGAGAGAGTTTGGCCAACTGGGTTTCAGCAGGGTAACAAGATGGCGTCCATATGTCATGTGACCAGCAGTTGAGCGTGTCAACTTAAAAATTGTAATCACCTGACACCTCTAATTTTTAATAAAATCAAAAATAATTGTAATTATTTTTTTCCAATTCTGAATCATATTTTTTTTTTAAAGAAAATGTTATTAAAAATTAGGGGTGTCGGGCGATTACCATTTTTAATCGTAATTAATTGCAATTCACTAGTTAACTCAAGATGAATCAAACAATCTGTTCTAATACCAAAAAAAAATCTAGGTTTTCTTACTCTTGTTAACAAAAGTGGGGAAAATGTTAAACTAATAGAAATACGTCAAATGAATTTTTGAAGTCTATAGCCGTCAATGGCAGTGAATGAGTTAATCAAAAACTCCGTCACTTGTGTATGTCCTATGCGAAAGCATTTCGGTAAAATAAAATTTCGATTTATACTGCTGCACATGACATATGGACGCCATCTTGTTACCCTGCCGAAACCGAGTTGGCTCTGATTAGGACTATTTTGTACTGCCCCCTGGTGGTCATGGCGCGCACACCAGAAGGCGCATTGAAGGATAAAAATGTGGCAAAAACACTTCACTTACTTACATTCTGCTTAATTTATGTCATTACAGTATGTTTTTTATAAGGCAAAATAAATATAGAATCCTATTTTTAGGATTAAAAAAACACATTTAAAAAACTTCTTTTGGCACACTGGAATAGAATAGTGGCATTGCCATTCATTTAAATTTGGAAAGATGATTTGTTACATGACAGTTTTGAATTATGAGCATAGTGACAGAACAAATTCAACTCATGTATGTCTCATATGATTTATTTTAATCTTATAATAAAAATAAAAAAGTATACGTTTCTTATCATAGAAGCAGAATCAATTTTTTGATTCATAGAATATGAAGAAGGGATGACTTTTTCCCATTCCTTTTTAAAAGTGTTTCATTGTCTGCTGCTAATTGTTCTTTTTTTTTTTCCATCTTCCTAAAAGATCAAACAAATCAAACAGGAAGCAGCAACGGGCGTAATCACCTCCACCCCGTCCTCTCCAGTGTAACCACATCGGGTGACCCTGCAATCGGGAACAGCGAAGACAGTGGCCAGGGCAGAGGTCATGAAGGGCAGCTTGCTGAGGTCCTCCTTCAAGCCCCCCTGCAGCACTTGAGACATGGACGGACCTGAACATGCACAACAGGTGACCGGGAATCAGCAACGACGAGCGCTACGCGGAGCGACAAACGTCCGATGGATTGCTCACCTTGCAGCGCAATCAGCGCTTCGTCGAGGAACTCCAGATCCACGTCTGAGCCTGACGCCTTGAACTCCGCAAGTCTTGCCTGGAGAGAATGCACACTCGCAATCACATTTTGCTCACCGTCACTTCATTTTTACCATTAATTCGTGCTAACTCCTAGCTAATTGGAAAGTAGCCATTGAGGTTCGGTTGGAAAAGCCTTCATCTTGCATTTTCAGGCAAAAGTAACATCAATTCATCTGAAATCAATAGCTGAAGAAATCCTTCACCTTCATATGAGCAGAGTCTTTGTCTGCACAGCCAGCGTTGGAGACTACGTAGAGATAGCCCTGATCGGTCCTCGTTACTATGAGGTCATCGAGAATCCCCCCCTTATCATTAGTGAAGAGGGACAGCGTACCCTGGAAAGAAGACAAGGCATTAGTGGCGTCTGAGCTTTTAAAGGGCAAATCATCAACATGCTGTGGTTGGCTTGACACAAAAAAAGTATTTGAAAAAAAAACTACAAATCATAAGTAATCATTTAAAAAATAATAAAAATAAATAAATGCAAAATAATAATAATAAAAAATAAATGCAAAATAATAATAAAATAAATACATAAATAATAAATAAAATAAAATAAAATACAATTTAAAATAAATAAATAAATAAAATAAAAAAATAAAAAATAAAAAAAACTCAGAAATTAAACAGATCAATCTGTTGTATACTAATATTTTATATTATTCATCATAATAATTGTATATTTCACTTTTTTTATATATATATAAAAGTAGAACTTCAAACAAGCTAATAATAATATAATAAGAATAATAATAATAAAAAAATATTTTATGTGTTGATCTCACCTGGTTGTCTTTAAGTTCTGCAATATCTGCCACCACTAGAGACTCCATGAACCTGATCCTGTCTTTGCCGTGGACTTTGGTCTAATAAAAACATCATAAATGTGATGCATTAAGTTGCAGGTAGGAAAAAAAAAATGGAGCCGAGTGCCTTCTCTTGCCCTCATGTCGACCATGTTGGAGTCTCACCTGCAGCATGTGACTGACGTCGAAGATGGCACAGTGTTCTCTGGTGTGCATGTGAGAGCTGATGTGACTGTCTTTGTACTGCACCGGCATACTCCAGCCTGCAAACTCCACCATCTTCCCTCCATGTGCCCGGTGGAAGTCAAACAATGGTGTCTTCTTCAAGGCGGTCTGGGGGGAGAACAGGGACACGCAGGCAGGTTAAAGCCATTAAATCAAAACTGATATGGGGAAGGGGGGGGGGGGGGATTATGGTCCAACGGATATTGATATTTTATTTTAGGCTGATGCTGATTCAAATTTTTGGTAGAACAAAATTCCAATCATTTTTGTATTTGTTTAACCTTACAACAGAAGGAGAAATCTGCCCCCCCCCCCCCCCCCCCACGTTTGACCTTTGGAATGAGAGCGGGACGTAGGTCTTATCAGCTACGTACAACTTGAAGCAGCAATGCTTTGTGGAATGGCAGTTTGCACTTTTTCCAATATCTTTTTTTTTTTTTTTTTTAAACAAAAGTCCAAGGTTAACCGGTCTTTTAGGGAAGTGGTTGTACAAGCTGTAACGCTACAATTGAGATAAAGTGAGATAAACACCACAAATAAGGATTAATGATTAGCACCAATATGCTGTTGAAACTGCAAGATGAATGAATGACGACACGACACATTTGCAAACTTAGCCTCGTGTGAACATTGAACAATGGAGACGGTGTTGAAATCATTGTGTGCCGTAACAGCCGCTTGTTTCTAATTTCTAATTTCTAATCTAAATTCGCATGAAAGGATGCTGGACTAACAGGCACAGATGTTCATTATATCTGCATGAGCGCACCACTGCTCTCAGTAACCCTTGGATGACATTTATTCATTCAGACGTGCTCAAATGTGATTCATTTATTCTAATTTACGTTTTCAATTCACTTTCCATCCATTTTCTAAAGCACTTGTTCTGATGCAGGTCACAGGTAACCTGGAGCCTATCTCAGCTGACTCAAGGGGGCTTGGTAAACCCTAGACTAGTCGCCAGCCAATAGCATTTCCACTCACACCTTTGAATATTTTAGAGAGTTCACAGGTGACGATGCTGCCCCCATTTGACTTATTGCTATATTTTATTTTCAACAAGCTGCTGCGAGAGAACCGCATTCTATATTGTTGTCTTATCATTGGCTCAATTGTGAAATTGGAAAATGCATTCATTCATGTGAAAGGAATCACAAGATGTGCACTGCAAACATAATTAAATACTAATGATTCAGTTCAGTTTATTTTTGCAAGGGTGTTGTTGTTTCATTCCATGAATCACTGACAACAAACCCCCGAAGCCCAAATCCAACATATTGTTGGGCATTTATTAGCAACAACAACAAAAAAAAAGAAGAAGAAAAGATTCCGTAACCTCGAAACCTCATTCGTATGTCGGGACCGAAGACACCCTGTAAAATACAGTATCATGCCAGAGTAGAACCCGTGACTTCAAAAGACACATTTAAGCATCGTATTTTGGATTCCGTTCAGCATGTGTTTATTCACCTCTGCACTTGATGAAGCGTCTCGTCGCTGCCGCTCTCTGGCCGTACATCCCGCCGTCCTCAATCGAGCTTCCCCGCAAGCTCGCCGCCCGACCACCGAAGGACCGACCCCGGCCGATAAACGGGCCCACATGACTACAAAGTCCCGCTTGAGCGTGTCGCGTCGCACGCTCACTCGCCGCTCCTTGGAAGTAGGAGAGCCGCGGTCGTTGCTAAACACTTGGACCTCGCACTCCGGCGATGGATTGGAGTTTCTGCTTTTCTGGTCTAAACACGCGCAATGCCTTGTGGGAAATGTAGTTCAGAGGCATAAGTTAACGTACAGTTGAAGTATGTTTTGTTTGATCATATACAGACAGTTAGTTAGTTAGTTAGTTAGTTAGTTAGTTAGTTAGTTAGTTAGTTAGTTAGTTAGTTAGTTAGTTAGTTAGTTTCGGCCAACGCCTATCTCTCTAGGTCAAAATTTGGCAAATGTAATATTTTTTCACAAATGTATACTATTGGTCAGTTCACATGTGTGTGTGCTTGGGCTCATGATGCAATGTGTTTCACAATACAGAGGTCACAACAATATTGTGATCGATGTTTATCCCGATACATGGCCTTTAACGCAATATATTTGACCGATATTTGAAATTAATTTACTTACATGTTTTATGAAAACAGTCATATGTTTACCCAAATTATATTTTTATTATGCTGGATAGCAGAAATGTTTTCTTCTTCTAATATGAGATCCGGTTCACGCCAGGGCCGTGCCTGATCACAATGTGTGTGCACTGCACAGCAATGAGCAACTTTCAGACGTGCTGGGAAACTTTATGAATTGATTTGCAATATCGATTCTGACGCTTCAGTATCGATAGGCCTGGCTATATGTGTTGTGAAGAGGTAAAAATATATTCCTGTATGTTTTTTGTTTTTTTTAGCTAACACATATGGCTATATTTCCAAATTATAGACCAATTTAAAGTGTTGAAAATGACTTGCTCTCGTTGATGATGCAATGTTAATGGTTGAACAAACATGACGTTTTTTGACCTATGAAAATTGATGATTTGGGAGGTACAAGGATTCCGTCCGACGCCAGTGAAAATAATGTGATTAAAAGTCATTTTGAAAATATCATTCCACAATGAAAATCTAGCCTACAACATCATAGACTTTAGCATTATGCAGGCAGGGAGTTCCCAGAGGGATAAAAAAAAAAGAAGAAACTTTTAAGTTAGTTCTGTTCTGTAATTATGACTCTGCACATAAGTGCGTGTGTGTGGTGACAGTATATTTGTGAGAAAGTGTGTGGGTGTGACTGAGACAGTGACATTGTGTGTGTGTGTGTGGGGGGGGGGGGGGGGTGTTTGTGTGCGTGTATGTGTCCCCCACCAAAGTAGCACCCTTCACCCACTCGCCTGCCGACCTAATAATATCACCATGTATATCTCCTGCTATTTCAGGCCATGCAGTTTGGGAAAGGCCTCTCTCTCTCTCTCTCTCTCTCTCTCTCTCTCTCCCTCTCTCTCTCTCTCCCTCGGCCTCTGTCAACAGGCAGCTGACTTGATCCCTACAGGAAGAAACTTTGCTGGGACGTCATGTAGTCGGCCAAGCAACCGGTAGTCTCTTCTTCAGGACTCAGACCGGTCAGGGTTTGCTGGTACAAACTGGACCAGGCTATGAGGTCATTGAAAGTTTTGGCCTCCATGACGCATGGTATGCAGTGAGTGACCCACTAGGACAAGACAAGCGCATACAGGACAGGACAACAAGGCTTGTGTGCAGCTGGAGAAAGATAGGTAAGAACTCGAAGAGATGATGTTTGGATGCCTTTTTACCGGACTATCGCATCGTTCCATACGTGACAACTTGTATCACTATTCTTTTTTGTACAATTCAGTAAATAATGAGGTTTTGACCAAAAAGACAAGCTTGTGGGCAACAAGCAATGCTATCACGGCATCACCTTAAAGGAAATAATGAAAAACACAGATGATGTGTAGTGATGGGCAGGGCAGAGGTAAACAAAGTTTCAGTGTTAGCACAAATTAGCATTAGCAAACGACAATGCCAGCAGCTTTGCGATGAAGTGGTGACCCCGTAAGTGAAAATACAAATGATACTTGTACATTTCAATTTCATGGGTGCTTGCTTTTCTCTTCAGACTGTGGGCTTCTTGAGAGCAAGCGGTCACTCACTTGCGATGCTCAAGTTCTGTCTTCAGTTGTCATAGCAACGGAAGCCAAACCCAGCATTGGTCCCGCTGTAGTCATAACTGTCAAGTTAACCAAGATTTTCTGAAACTAAAAACTCCAGGCTTGACAACAGTCTTACTATGGAAGTTGTGTGTGACTTTTGAGGCAGAGGCTATTATTTGTAGAGTACATTTGAATGGAAATTCCAACTAGTACAATTTGAGGGCCATTCAACTTAAAAGGCGGAACCAATATATTTTTCTCACATGGCACGCAATTTTCCTTGGGTGATTTGTAGTTCATTGTGTTAGTTCAATATTTGTTCATCTATAAATATAAGCATGATTGGGATACTTTTCACACAGCATCACAAATGAGCTAAATGCTTGAGCCAGAGAGTCGCTGTCAACGGTCCGTTTATTTGGAATTTCCCCCTTCAGGCTTGGCGAAATGTCAAGGACTCCTTCACAAACGACGCTGCAGAACTACAGGGTCAGCGACAAAGACCTTACCGAGATTGAACTCCATTCTGTGGACTCCATCAACGACCTTCATCGGACACATCCCGAACACATCCACAAAGGTACACGCAAATATACACGGTGCTCACATTTTCACGCAGGTAGACGCTGTAAACACTTAAAAAGAACAATGAGACCCCTCTGCTGCTATGGAAGCTGTCTGCTTGTCCTAAATGTGACCACAAAATCACCAGGAAGAGCCTACTGGAACATCAGAAATGTATTTGGGGTTTATCAGGGGCACTTTAAATGGTAGCAGGTGTGTGGGTTTTTATTGAGAACACAGCCACATCCATAGTAATAAGAGCACTGTAAAAAAAAAAATATATATATATATTTGAACAGAAGTTTACAGAATTTTACTTTTTATTTTACAGTTTTTCTTTATTTTAAAAATATCATTTGATTTGCAAAAATAACTCTGATTTTACAACATGAAATCACTAGCTGTTACTGTAAAAACACAATATTTCTGTTTTTTTTAAACAAAAAAAAAACTCAATTAGAAATACATAAATTGATTGTTAAAATAAGTTACAAATGTATCGTAATTTCACAAATATTTGTCTGTTAATTAATAGAATAAAATGTAAATACATTCGTTTACAACCCTAAAGAAATAAAAAAAAACATTTACATTTCCTGAGAAATTAACAGTAATTTTTTATTTTACCATAATTCCTTTGTGAATTGGCATTTTTTTAAAGTGAAAATAACTAAAATTTCTGTAATGTCCTACCTAGAATGTAGGTTGTAGGACATTCATAGGCTAATAATAATAATAATTAATTGTATTAACATTTATTTGGAAAGGACATTTAAAGGTAAAGGATCAGCACTACCCAGTATGCATTTCATGAGATCTAAAATGACAAACAACAATAGCAGTGTGGTTCAGTAGTAGACTGGTCTGAGGTTGTGGATTCGATCCTCTTGGTGAACATGTTGAACTATCCTTGCGTAAAATACTGAACTCCTAATCCTGTGTCATCAGGTGAGTGACCAGTCGAAATGTAAAGCGGTTTGAGAGTCTCGTAAGGTGGAAAAATGTTTTATAAATGATTAACCCAAACAGTATACTGTTGCAACTTTAAACCCATTATCTAGTTTTTCAAGTTAATGGCCATCTTTTGAAATATTAATCGCATTATTTTTTGTCATATATTGTTATATTACAAAAAATATATTTTCTGTTAATTTATAGTATTTTTGTGGCCCCCTAGCGGCCAGAGAATTACCTCTTTTAATTTTTTTATTATTTTTTTCATTGAGGTTTTATATCAGTTGCTTTACTTGAGTTGTACATCTAAAAAGTTACATTAATGATGGAAAAATTGGCCCCATTTCTATATATCAGAAAAACCTGGCATTTGAACATGGGTGTGTAGATTTTTTTTTTTTTAAATATCCATTGTATAATAGCAGTGCATTCAAAACACATTCCACAAACAGCAAATACCACACACACACACACACATACATGCACATACACACTGACACACACTTGTTTGGGCTAATAAGTGAGTTGATTACAGGATCGAAACCCCCCCGCCCGGCTTACACGCCTTCCGTGAATGGAACGCTGCACGCACAGCACATGAGACGTGTCAACGGAGGAGGCAAATGGCAGATTCGTCTACAGGACATGTTGACTCCGCGCTCGTCGCGAGCCTACGCGATGGCCTGTGCCGTCATCACGCTTCTCCTCCTCCTCACACTTGTACTCATTTTCTACTTCCTGGGTGAGAAAGCGTCTTTGACTGTGCGAATGACAAGAGAAAGACAACTTTTTCATATTTTCCTTTTGACCTCCTTTGATTTGTCAGGGCAACAAGGCAGCGCGCTGCGAAGGCTGACCGAGACCTTGAAGGAGAAAGAAGCTGCAGCCACGCAACTGTCCGCGCTGATCCAACAACTACAAGCGCTCACACTCAACCTGACAGCCACTAGAGGGCGGACATGAGTGAGGACGTGCAGAAAAAAAATGACAAAGTTTGTGTGAGAAAATGCGGTGGAAAACGACTGAATTTTAGACATCCAAACACATTCAAATATTTGATAGATTTGTTTAATCAAGAGTTTCTTTTGCAAAAAAAAAAAAAACGTTTTTTTTTTTTAATCAGTCAGGTCCACTTTGCTGCCTTAACAGGTATGTTATTTTGTTAATAGCACATACAATAATAGCCTCAAATTGTGGTAAAAATATTGAAAATCATACAGAGGGCCAATACACTGATATATATTTTCATCATTCATGATATTCCTAAAAAAAAAAAAAATCCTTCCCACTGATCATCCTTTTGTTTTGATAGCTTAAGACATGAGGCACACACAGGATTGTGTTGCCATCCTGGCGTCTCAACGTGATACAGTACATGGACATTTCTCAACAAGTCACGTGGAATACTCGGAGTAGGAGTCAGACAAACATTACCGTAGTAATGGTGACTCGGCCGGCGGCTCAGGCAGCTCGAGTCAAATTGGGATCAGGATCGACGAGGCCCTCACGAGCAGCTGCCGTATTTCTGCACTTGGTCCCGGATGACGTCCCGCACCAAAGTGGCGTTGTCCTTCAGCTCGTCCAGCTCCGTCCGCTGCTGCTGCATCCGCTGCTCGTTGCTCTTGAACTTCTTCTCCAGCTCTGCAAAGCCAACGCAGCCGTCGACTGTCAACACTGGAAACGGTGCTAAAGTGCAGTCGTGACTTTGATTCAATATAGCCACTGTGTGAAAAACTGCATGCTTGTCAATCTTGCCATTGTTGGACAGAAACATCTTAAGTCCAAATTTGGTCAATTTTTTTCTTTCTTTCTTTCACAGATCAATAATATTAGTTGTCCCCACGTTGGTCTGTTATTTTTATTTATTTATTACAAAATGTATAGCAATCTCAAGTTTGAAAATAGCGGGAAAACTTTCACTATACGATGTTTAATAACTTATTATTATTATTATTCTTTAGGAATTGGAGATGCAAGGATTTTAACCAACAGCGACAACATCGCATTTGCTTAAATATGTTATATTGTGGAACTGCAGGTTGGTTTTTATAAGAGGTAAGGCAATTATTAGACTGGAAGTCTTTCATTTTTTGTTTTATCCCACCTTATATTTTCCCGTACATTTATTATATTATCTTACATTTTGCCTATTTGTCCACAAATAAACTAGGCCTGTATTTTTCCACCAAAAAATTATGAACAATAATACAACAGAACAGTACACCTACATAAATGAGATTGAATTAGTCAATCAAATATAGTCGTATCTATTGTATTTTGGGGGAACCTATTGTCAGCTGTATTTCGTGCTCTTTCTTAATGGTGTCAAAGCCCTGGCTAATAGGAATGTAGTAATTGGTGTCAAGGAAGTATTATCATTTGAGAAACTAGGGAGTAGCTAGCTCAGAAAGCATTTTTAAAATCAAATATGTTTTGCTGATGTTTTGTTTTTACGACGGATGCCCTTGCTGATACAAGTCTAACCCAATGTATTCGTTGTAAAAATTGGCTGGAATGAATGAATCAAGATTTAAAACACCACCAACCTACATTAAATTCATCGAACGAAAACATCTTCAGATGTGATCGTAAAGGTCATCGAAGCGACCAAGCGGATGGCTGACTCACTCTTGAGCTGCTCCATGCCCCTGTTCGCTTTGTTGAGAAGCTCTTCTGCCTCGCTCTTGAGCTCCTTGGCCTTCCGGTTGAGGGCGTCCAAGCCTTGAGAGCCGCTGCCGAGAGAGTCCACCTTCTCCCGCAGTTCACGGTAGCGACGTTCTGTGTCGTTGAGGCTCTGCAATCCAATATTGTTTGCGTTTTGTAATATAGCACTTGCAGGACATGCAAAGATGGAGACCATTATCAACGGGTGTCTTGTCATCGCTGTCATTTCATTTATCCGTGATTATAATCTCTTCATGCCTCTTACACAATTAAACCTGGATAACATTCAGACATTAGAAAGAGTTATGCTCAAATTTGGACTCTTATAAGGCCTATTATGTTATGACCAAAAAAAAATTACAGGGAAAAAGTCCCTGAATACTGAGCAGCGCGACAACAACAGGGTGTTGATTTTTGTCATTTCAAGTCACAACAAGGTCAAAATTCTCTTGAATCAAAAACATAAATGGACTCCTGATGGCCGTTCCTACCTGCCCCAGAGACATCGCCTGGAGTGTGGCGTTGTCGGCCAAAGCTTTGGCATCCTTCGCCATCTCCCTGTTCAACTCTGTTTTGTTTCTCAGTGCCTCAATTTCAGTGGAGAGGTTGATTAGACGCATCATGACCTCCATTTGCTTGTTCTCCAGCTGTGTTAACCGCTCGTCCACCTGCAGAGAAATGCAGCGCAAATGTTGTTTATGTGAAAATGCACCCAAAAAAAACCCCCAGATATGCTGGAATGCGCTGTACCTCAGAAGTGACGTTCCTGGTGCCGTTCAGGTTGTCCCAAGTTTCTTTCAGGGCGCGTCTTGCTTTTTCGATGGCTTTTTCAGACAGATCCAAGGCCATCTTTGTAGCGTTGGCTGCATCTTTCACAACCTCAGCTCGACTCCTGCAACATGTAGAAACGATTTTGCTGCGTTAGCGTGTGTGTGTGGTGTGTAATTAGGGGAAAAAAAACACGCAGAGCGCAGGGATGGGCGAGTATGACCCACAGGACTCAGACAGCACACCAAGCATTTACATTAATGTCATCTTGTAGTATTTGGCTCATTAAAATGGATTTATTCACTTTATTTATTTATTTTATTTATCTCCTCAAATAATAAAACAAAAAATAGTTGTGAATTAAACTAGTTAACATAGCCTATGGGTAACATTTTGTATGAAGTAATTGGCCAGATATAATAATTCCAATAATTCTAAATGAAACAAATAAAAATAAATATGTTTTATTACACTGTAAATTAAACTTGTAGATATTTTACACAAACTTTCTAACGATTTATACTTATTTTTCATTCAGCACAAACATTTGTCCACCCCTAATCTGACAAGACTTAAAAACAAATGCACTACCTCACACATCTTCAGTTATAAAAAAATTCAACTGGTCATTTAAGTCAGCTTTTTGGACTTATTTTCTCTTAAGCAGCGTATAAGGTACAGATGCGCTATTGCCGTCTTCCACGTAACATCAGAGGCGGATAGTAAAAAGTTGCAAGAGTGAAAGCTTGACACTCAACAGCCACTGTCCACGCCCCATTGTGCTGAAAGTAATTGCCGACGTCTCTGTGCATCTCATTATCTGAATGCGGGAAGCTGCAACAGCAAGTGTGAACCAAGGACACCAAAATGACTCACTTCGGTAAGGTTTAATAATCAAATTAATACTCCGTCTCTGATACACCAACTTCGAATTAAATGCTCTATAGTGGCCCATTGACAAATCTTTTATTTATTTTTTTGTGTAGAATGTTGGAAAATAGCTACCAATCTATGAGTTGCATCCATTAAAGCTACTGAACACAGAACATTTAATTTTGAATAGCTAATGCCACCTGTGGCCGAAAAATGAAACTGCAATTTTCCCTTTTCACGTGCACATACGTATGTGCACGTGACGTCACATCCACAGACAGAGGGCGAGAAATTCGAACCCGAATCCAGTCTGAAAACTATTAGCCAAAGGCTTGCAGGAGTTCCCACTATGAACAGCTAAGGTGTTAATCTACGAATTAAAAATCATAAATGATCAAATAAAAAGGCTATTATACAAATATTTTTGAGCAAATTGTTACAAAGCGCAGCTTCAAAGTGGAGTAGTCCTTACCTGGCGTCATTCGCTTTTTCCAAAAGCTGCTTGGCTTCTCTGATGTGCTGCGAGGTACTGTTGATGATCCCGTCGATGTTGGTGAGGTTGGAAAGGCTGTCCTTTATTTGCATGATCATTGCGTCCACTGTGGTCTTGTTGAACGGCAGCTTAATGGACAAGACCTGCAGGGCCACCTTCTCGATGCTCTCTGGATCTGCTCCCTCCTCTGGACAGTACAAGAAGAGGACCATACAGGAACAACCATACATGAGCTCAAATCATGCTTCGGTCATAAAAATAAAAAACACCCAAACTGAAATGTCATGCAAACTTGCAGACTTTTTTTCTTGAAAAAAAAACCCCATCCATTTATCATACCAGTGAGGAAATCTTTGATCTTCTTGATCAACTCCTTGAGCTTCATGTTTGAATTTTCAAAGTGGTCTTTGTTCTTCTGAGCTCTCTCCAGGGTGTTCATGGCCTGATTCTTCACATCCTGGCTCAAAGATGCAATATCCTGGAGCTGCACATAGATAGAAATACTAAAAAACTGGAAAGAAAAAAATAAAACAAACAAAAAAACTAAGTGGAGAGACACGACATCACACATCTGATACCTTCTTGGCCACGTTGTGCAGCTTCTCATTAGCATCTTCCAGAACGTTGGTGGCATTCTTCGCGAGACTTAACGCATTTAAAGAAGCGCTCACTGTCCCATTGCATCCGTCCCCTCCGCATACAGGGTTGCCTTGTTTGTCACGACAACCTGCGCCCCCGCATGGACTGTCTTCACAGCTGCCATTGACACTAGCATTGCTGTGGTCCCCACACACCTGTCGGACAATGTATTTAAAGAGGCAAAATAAATACAATTCCATTAAAAATTGTAAATAACAAAAATAAATTACTAATCCTCTTACCTTGTTACTGAGGCGGTGGACCTTGTGGTCCAGCTCATGGGCTTTCTGCTGAAGTTCCTCCATAGATTTGTTCTGATCTGCCATAGCAAGGAGGAACTTGTCTTCAGTAGCATTCAGCAGGTCTTCAGTGAGGGAGCGAGTTTCTTTGGATTGTTCCACGGGACTGCGAGGACCCGACACTGACGTGTTGCATTTCTGCTCTGCCTCTGATGATTCCTGATAGTGTTTCTTCACTTTTTTGAATTGATCTATCACGACACGTGAGATACATTTTAAATATTGCGAATATCATGTGTATGAAATGCAAGTTGTTCGAGACTGAAGGTCAGTTGACGTGAATTTGCTACCTGCAAATCCCGAGGTGAGGTAGTCGTCAATCTGTTGCCGTTTAGAAGCAACCGTGGAGTTAATGTCTATCAACTGTCTCTCCATGTCGCTCAGCGTAAATCTCAGTGCACCATCGTCCTCGGCTGTTGTGTTGAGCTCTCGAGCGACACCCATCAGACGCCCGTCTGTCAATGCAATCTCCGCTCTAAAACACGCATATCGTTGGCCATCGTGAAAATCCAGGTGCAGAGAAAATTTTCAATATTGTGTCCATTAAAAACATTTTTCATTTTCTATAGCGCTTGATCTCATTGGGGTCGCAAGTGAGCTGATTCTCTTGTATAAGGTGTTATCATGGTTCTTGCCATGGATACCTAAACCTGTAAAATTGTGACCATCATAATTAAGACTAAAAGACTGGTGTTATTTATTTCAGTTTGTGATTTTTGACAGCAAAATGTACTCGCTTGCTAGCTAGCAGCTGGCTGCTAGCTAGCAATATGCTTATCAGCTGTGATCAAAAGTTACTGTCAAATGGTATAATGTAGTGTAATGGCTTTATTGTTATGTATGAAATAAGTGGGTTATCTTAATTTTAAACTTGGAAAATCCAGCCACTCTCTGTACCGTTTATCCTCACGAGGGTCACAGATATGCTAGAGCCTATCCGAGACAACTTTGGGTACATGGGTTACCCAAGGCGGGGTGCACCTTGCTAGTAAATAACAGTTACTTGGAACAGTTTATTCATGGTAAAAAGTGAGGCCTGATGTTCATTTGTCATTCAAGTTATAAGAGGTTTTAAAGTATGTTGTATGTTGTTGTTGTTTTTGCATATTACCAGTTTTTTTTTTCATTATTTACAATACTTAAAAAAAATAAATCATAAAAAAAAATCTTTAGTTTTCTAGGATTTATTTACAATATTTTAAAATGTGTTTTTCTTTTTTTTTCTTTAGTTTTCTGGGATCCCCCTCCCCAATTTTCCCACAAGTATGTTATATGTTTTGTTTTGTTTTTTAAGCATATTACTTGATTTTTTCTTGATTATTTAAAATATTTAAAAATAGCTCTTCATTAAGAAAAATTCTTTAGTTTTCTGGTATTTCCCCCCATTTCCCACAAGTATGTTATATAAATATGTATATATTTTTTTTTAGCACATGACCTGATTTTTCAAAATTATTTACAATATTTTAAAATAATTTTTAATTTACATTTTTTTTTTTAGTTTTCTGGGATTTTATTTACAATATTTAAAAAAAAATACTGTTTATTGAAAGAATAAATGAATGAATGAATAAATAAATAAATAAAATGATAGTCCCCATTCCCCGCGAATAGGGCGCTCGATTGTAGACCATTTAAACAACCCTACTCTTTATTTATTGTTTTTACATTATGGGCATAATACCATGCTCACCTGAGGTCATCAATGCTCTGTCCAAGCAGTTGGTGGATTCGTTCACTGTCCTCATTACCAATCAGGTCCTGCACCTGCTTCAGCTTCTCCTCCAGCTCTCCAATACGAGCGTTGCCGATTCCAGGTGTGACCCCGCTTTGCAAGATCTTGTTAGCGGTGTGCTGGAGGTGCTCCAGGTCGCGTTTGAGTTGGCACACCACGTCGTCCCACAACTGGAAGCAGGCGTGACACTGCATGCACTCAGGAAAAACACCGGTGAAGCCACGGGCACATTCATCACAGCGCTTCCCTGCTGCGCCCTCCTTGCACTGGCACACTCCACTGGTTCGGTCACACTGTGCTACTTCAGAGCCCTGAGGATGGCAGCTACACTCTGAATTGGGGAACAAGAAATGCAGATCAGGTAGAGCAAGAAAGGGTAAAGGAAAAAAATCTCCTTTTCGATTATGAACCCAACTACTCAACAGGGGATAGGGACTGAGCATAGTGAAAATCCACAATCACACTCCCTCCAAAACGTTTTTTAATTGCGTATAGATGCCACAAGATGGCGGAAAAACAATTTAAAAAGCATCAGAACCATGCTCACAACAACCATTAACATTCCTGCACAAACATTACTCAGAGGCAAACAAATATGTCCTCTAACTCAGTGGTCCTCAACCCTGGTCCTCGGGGACCGGTATCCAGCCTGTTTTCCATGTCTCCTACAGCCAACACAGGTGGGACTCGTTATCAGGCTTCTCCAGAGCTTGCTAATTAGCTGATGATATGAATCACCTGTGTTGGCTGCGGGAGACATGGAAAACAGGTTGGATACCGAGGACCAGAGGACCAGGGTTGAGGACCACTGCTCTAACTCACCTGGCATTTGGCATTTAAACAGAATAATAAATATTAGCGAATACAAGCAGGTTGTAATGTAATAGCAAAGTGGACTAAACGGGGAGGGCTATTAGTAGCTGCTAGAACATACATTCAGTATGTTTGACTGTGCACAAGGTGCATTCAAGGACCACCAACAAAATAGGACATCTCAAATGCAGCAACAAAAAAAAACACCGTCAATGAATGAAACCTAATGAACACTAAGATTCCACCACAAGGCGCTAAAGTAATGCCTTATAGTTTACAGTAATTTAAAAATATTTGGGTGTTCACTGTATATATTTTGACACAATGACCAACACCACGGAATCACACATAAAAAAAAATATATTTTTTTACATTGGGTAAGTTTTACTTCAAATTGCCTTCTCTTTGAGCATGTTTACGAATGAAAGATGAATGAAAAAGGGACGCAAGGGTGTGTTCTTGAACCATGTCTAGGTTAAACTATAAACTACCAGGTAGCTATAGCTGGTAAGGTTAAAAATGACCAAAATGTCCTTACTGATGACTGTTCTAGTCAAACATTTACCTTGACACTGTACCCGTGGGTCTCCCCAGTGGAGCTGCTCACACTCAGTGCACCGATTCCCTCCAAAACCTGGCCGGCAACGGCACTGACCACTGAACTGTCAAGGACAAAGATCGGGCTTTCACAACTTATCCTCCATTCAACACGTTCAGGCTTTTTTGGTGTAGTCATGCGCATTCACCATATTGCAATGAGTTCCCATGGAATGTTGCAGGTCGCAGTTACAGGGCCCACAGCCTTGCTCCTGACCATAGTTCCAGTGGTCAGGAGCGCACTGGTCACAGTTAGGGCCGGAGACGTTCTGCTTGCATGAGCAAGCACCCGTCTGACGATCGCAGTCACACTGTCCATCGCTGCAAGTCGACTGGACAGTTCCAGCAGTCACACAGGTACAGCCTAAGATGAGAAACATATTGCAATGCATTTAATAAGCCTGAACCATGAAATATATGAGAGGACATTCTGATTATTTGTAAATAGAGTATGTATTGGTCCAAACAAACAAAAATGTGAAAATCAACTTCCACATATGACTTTTGATTTGTGTCATATTTGATACATCCGGTCACAATGCTTTAAATTCCTACATTTATAACTGTCAAAAATATAATAATAAACAGATATATAAAATATTAGTATTTCCCCAAATCAGAAAGAATATTTCCCACTATTAATAAGTATAGGTGTCTCTCTTTTCTCAATTGGGGCGATCTTGCAAGGTCGCTGGAAAAGCCATCAGCTGGGTCATACTGCCCTCTAATGGATTATCCATGCAATGCATGTGTCAGATCATATACATGAGCATTTGAATGGGGGGAAAATATTATACTTATGAAATAGAGGGCTCAAACTGTCTTGTATTTAATATGATACGTTTGGCCTTATAGGGTTAAGGGACATATTGGTTAGAAGAGAGTGAGTCTGACACCCCAGGATTGTGGATTCTGTAACAGTGGAACATCTAATGTCGAACATGTTGGGATAAACAAGCAAAAAGAGAAGCAGATCCACATGCAATGCAGTCAGACTCCAGTATCACCAAACGTGTCACCACTTGCTCATGGTAGTTAACTTCCTTGTACACTTGCTGTCTGTACCAATTTAGAATGTGAAAAGGACATGAATTGGTTGATTGATTAAAAGATGGGGAAATATGCAGGACAAATGCAATATGTAGCCACAAAGTGGGTGCATCCAAAAGCCCTTAATCTCGTATTTTCATATAACTCACGTCGACAGTCGTGATCCAAAGCACTGCCGTAGTAACCCTGTTGACACTGGGCACACGATGGTCCGTCTGTGTGGTAAAGGCACTTGAGGCATTGACCTGTTCTAGGGTCACATGACTCAGGGTCCTGAGCGTCGATGTTGCCGCTGCACTCGCATGGAAGGCATTGGCCACCAGTTTGCTCTGGGTCGCCGTAGTAACCTGGGGCGCACTGGTCACAGCGAGGCCCTAGGTCGGAAAAGAGGCAATGAGAAAAAAAAAAAGTAGACTGTGCTAGACAGGTTCCATGCAGTTGGGCAGTTTTCATTACTGATACACAATTTCACGCTATTTGCCCCTTGATAACTGGCAGGTTTTAGCTACTGTCGCTTTTTTTTTTTTTAAACATCTTTGGGTCCAGAATGCACCAGGCTGCTAAAGCAGTACAGCTTTCAGCCATCTGTCTTCTTTCTTTTCTTTTTCATTTTTTTTATGTTTCTATTTGTTAAATAGAATATGTTCTATTGTTAATGTTTAAGGGTCCCAAAGACGTATTTATACGTTTTGGTTTTTTTTTAATGCTAAAGCATACAGAAGGCTTTGATGCAGCCTCTCAACTGCAGAGAATTGTAGAATAAATGGTAGCTATTACAAAAACGGCCAGCAGGTGGCATCAGAGTGAAAGAGATCAACCAGGGTGATGTTGAAAAAAAGCTAATTTACTCACAGTTCTAAACAGATTTGTGAATAATGATGACATTTAGCTATAATAATGCATCGGATTTATATAGCGCTGTTCTGTCTAATCAGACACTCAAAGACGCTTTACAATGGAATGGATACATTATTCATCCACTCAAACATTCACACTGTGGTGACGGTACGCTACTTAAGTAGCCACGGCTGCCCTGGGGCAGGTTGACGGAAGCGATGCTGCCTACGGCCCCTCCGACCACCACCAAAGGCAATGTGTGTGAAGTGCCCTGCCCAAGGTCACAACGACACATGACTTGGGGAGAGCGGGGATCAAACAGCTGACCTTCTGGTTACTGGACGACTGTCTCTACACCCTGAGCCACGGCCGCCGGCTATATTCTAATGCTAATTGCTACAAAATGTTAACAGATGGATAGACAGACATACGTTTGTTTTGTTTTTCGTTTTTTTCCCGATGAAATAAGAAACTCTAATCTTTCTTTTGGTAGTTTCTATGTTTTTATAGCAATAGAACACAATATTCTGTGGGCCTTGCAAAATCAGTCAAAATCCAGTAAAACAGCCGGGAGCGAAGGGGGTTGCTTCAGTCAAAATGGCTGGGAGTGAATGAGTTGAGGGGGGGAAAAAAGTAATTACAGCCATCTAATGGCATCACTTGGTGTTTTACTAAGAAGAAGCACCTATTTGGGATGCAGCATTAATTGATTCATATAGCTTAAGCACCTGGTGACCAATGAAGACACAGCATTTCCGAGATGATTTTCCCCAAAATGTATCTGTTGTAGCCACTATAGTGTGGCAACTCACCAGCATAGCCTTGTCTGCAGTTGCACATAATGAGGTTTGAAGAGTGATCAGCTTGGCAGGAGTGTCCGTTAAAGTGATCTGAACCGGGATTACCGGGGCAGGAGCAGGGCCGACAGTGGTCGCCTGAGCCGAGCATTGGGTTTCCAAAGAATCCATCCTGACACCTAAGCCAAAGCAGCGAAGTGAGTTATTTACCATCGCTGTGACAACCACGGCAACACTGGAGAAATGTGGCTTACCGTTCACAGAGATGGCCGGCCGTGTAGTCTCTGCATTCTCTACACTCGCCTGTTTGGGAGTCACAGATATCTGCATGGCCGTTACACTGACAGGGGGTGCAGCTCGGGAAGCCCCACTGGCCGGGTTGGCAGTCAGAGCACTGGCGCCCAGTTGCCCCCTCCCGGCACTGGCACTGGCCGGTAATGGGGTCACATTGGTGGCTCAGTGAGCCCTCGGAATGACAGTCACACGCTGAAAAGGCAGACGTTTTTAAACATTATTTTTTACTCTGCGGTATATTATAACTGGAATTGATGATGTAGACAAAAGTAATTTCATGGATGTGGATTTCCACTTTGAGGAAGTGGGAAAAAAACAACTGCGGACTTGGTCCCAATTGTGCAGATATTTTTGGGAAGAGTTATGAAGGTGTCTGTGGAAGCACACCCCTTATTAGGGAACGGGGATTTTGGCCGTGAGTCCTAGTCCTACTGTTCTTGGTCTCGGCATTTGCAAACACAATTTTCCCAAAAAATGCGACTTATACTCCAGAGTAACGTCCAAAAATACAGTACATTATTCATATTTTTGTATTTTACATTATGAGAAGGTTAAGAAAAGTATTCATCAACAAAGTTGGGATTTATCATTGTTTTATTTCAAGGGTGATATTAGGCTTCATTCACCTTGTATGAAGAAATGTGTTGCTTGGAAACTGTGGTGAATGAGGTCCACAGCGTATATATTAGGGGTGTGCCCAAAAAATCGATTCTCATAAGAATCACGATTCTCATTTAGTACGATTCAGAATAGATTTTAAATGTCTTAAAATTGATTTTATTTAAATAATTTTATACTGTCTTCCCTTTGTTTGTGTTTGCCTTTATTGGGAGCGCCGTTCACGTTATACCCGATTTGGCCACTTAGGGGCAGTGTGGTTCCACGTGGTCTGATACACTGTTAAGTTGTAGCCACATTAGAGAGTAGAAGAAAAAAGTCACTAGCTAGCATTAGCGAGTCAGACTGCAGTAGATCATTACGATTCCTTGAACATCTATAAATTGAAGCAAAAATCATTGCCAATCAAATAATTTTAAAGCAAAAATTGTTCTTAATCGAAAATTGATTCTAAATCGAATCGCAGACCCAAAAATCGGAATCGAATTTTGAGACATTCAAAGATTCCCACCCCTAGTATATATATGTTTGTGACTCACCAGTACAACCATTGACTCCAAAGCCGTAGGTTCCTGGAGCACACTGGTCGCAACGTCGTCCCATCACGTTGGGCTTACAGTGGCACTGACCTCCGACCGTATCACATTCACTCGAGAGGGAGCCTTGAAGATCACACTGACAGGCTGGATGTAACACAAGAGAGACCATCATTACCCGAAAATCAAAGAAGCACATGTAAGCAAGCAGACGTGCGATTGTTTGGCGTACTCACGCAGTGCACCATCGTGAATGATGGCCGAAATACTGCAGATAAGTTTGGAGCACATTTCAGCCAAGGCGGGCATTGGCGTGATCATAAAGGAATCCAGACACATGTAGCGAGTCATCTCCTCACGCCGCAGCTCTCCCTCAATCTCATTGGCTTGGAAACCAGGAAGTTCGTTATAATTAGGGATCAGAACTAACTGTCGGAGAGAAACAAGGAAAGTAAAATAAAATAGAAGCAAACTAGATGGATGGTGCACATGATGTTGTTGAGCTCTAATTTGTTAAAATATATTTATTTGTGTGCATTAACAAAACAATAAGACTAATGGAATGGAGGCTGTGGTTGCTGTCTTTACTCACCGAATCAATAAGAATGAAGGCAGTGAGATGTCTGTGTGTCACTCCGTGGCGCTGGAAGCGGATGGAAACCACGTAACGATTATTTGGCTCAAAGCAGAATGGCCTTGGCATCTGGATGTATCTGGAAGACAAGGACATACCATACAACATGTCGGTCTCGCCTAACAACTTCCACTCTTCAGGGAAGACTTAGGGGTATGTGGGAATTTCTGCACATTTATGAGGTCAAATAGAGAGCGGGTCTTCCAGACCAAAATCATCCAAGTAGTGATATTAGTATATCATGTACACTGGAAACAGAAACTGTGGCTCTGCTAGGATGAAGAATTAATATTCAGGTACAATCCTCTTTCCTCGATTAACAAATGTGTCTCAACACAATGGAACATAACGTAAAATTTGTTTCGTTGTCAGTTTTTTTATACACATATTATCCAACTGCTTATATGCAAACAACCTTGACCCATTGGCATGTACTGTATGCATTCTTCACACACGTTAACCTTCTTCCTCTCTCTTTGTGTTTTTGAAGTCACTGTGCTAATTAGTGCTGGCTGTTGGACCAACCACAGTGTAGAACGGAAGGAAAACGTTGCTCAACTGCAGCGTTTACATCCAGGCATCGGCTGGCCTCTTAGTTCCAGATGAATAACGTTTCTGAAAGGCTGCTTAGAACTTGGAAACTAGTCAAGTTGGGCTTCTTTACATTTTCCACTTTCAAATAAATGCATTTCCTCAAATATAGCAACTTTTTTTTCGCCCCTCAGCACAAAAATAAAAGGCAAAACTATTGCCTTTTATTTTTGTGCAAAACTATTATTTGACAGGTAATGCCTTTACAATGACTCATACAACTTTATATGGAAAAAAAATCTGTATCAATGTTCAGATTTGTTGCTATTATAATTGTCGAAAAATATTTGTTTACTTCTTCGCATCATTGCCTTTTTTTGCCAGAAAGACCGGACATTTTATTCCAAAGGGTGTGGATACCCCCCTCACTTTTCCACAGTTGAATCCTATAAATATAAAATAAATCTGGATATGCATGCCCCACCCAGTGCAAAAAACATCAATAGTCATTTAGTATGGAAAACAGTAGACTATAGAGTCATGCAAATTGAAATCCTTAATTGAAAAGAAAAAATACTAAAAATATGTAGGAAACTTTGGTCACGTGCACATTTTCTGCCTGTACCACACTTTTTGTCTTCAACAGTCCCAGCTTTTTTCTTTATGCTTCGTCAAACACCACCCAGTAATATCACCATGGCTGATTCCTATCGCAGAGACTTTAGGTACGTTTGCCCTGCTATCAGAAAATAAGCAGGGAATGGAACACAGGATACAGTGAGGTAATATTACAAATATCTGACTCACACAGTGCCGCAGGCCAGGGCAGGTTTAAGTGACAACAATGGCATGAAGCAATCCTTTCTGATCTTTAAAATCACACAAAACCACATTAAGACTTGCGGTAAGTGAATTGAGCACACAATGCCGCTCCGAAGTCTGCACGCAGTCAGTCAGTCCACTTACGTGCCGTTGAGTTTTTCACAGTCGAACAAACATGCAGTACTTGGATAAAGTGGGTAGAGCTCTGTTTATTTCACCATAGAAATAACTGAAACTATAGCATGACTAAATCTGCTGTTTTGGTACCTGCTGCGATGCGGCAAGGTGACTGTGTAGAGCTGCTCTGTTGGTAGAAGGTTTCCACAGCGGAGACTGGAAGGCAGGTTCACAGATGTTATACTAACGATGGCCTCCCAGTCCTCTGTGGACTAAACACACATGCACGCACACGCATATAAAAGACAGAGAAGCTTTTAGTCAAAAGGAGTTTTATGTTGAGTCTTAAGAGGAACAAACTGAAACAGTATGTGATGCACAAACCTCAGGTTCGTAACGAATCATGATGTCGTACTCCATGGCGTAGGGAATGTTGTCAATATTAAACACCAGGCCAGCACCGTCTTTGACCCGAGCGAAACCGGGTCCAGTCCAAGTCACGGTGTGACTTAGGGTGAGCTCTCTATAAACGGTCCTCACATCCGGCTTCAAAAGACAGAGAAATGCCCTCTTGAGAACTTGTCTACGCTTGTGGCCGTTTTCAAGGGACGATAACGGAATTCTTTCAAATAAAACTGTAACACAAGACTTTTAAAGAATACTTTGCGGTAGGGTTGGATACGGAACACATTAAGATTGTCTTCCCCCGCTCTAAGAAATTTTGATTTACTCATATTTTTTTATTGTATAAGAAAAATATTAAATGATACATTTTCGGTCACATTTTCTGCACCCCAAAAGGCTGGATTTTTTTTTTTAAACCTGCATGCAAACATGGAGCCTCCATTTTAAGAGCCAGGATGCTAAGGCTACTAAACTTATTCCAACTTCATACACGCAACCGGTTGTCTAAATGCAGTGTTGTTATTGGAGCTAAGGCCTTGTCTTATTAAACAATGGACTGAAGGACAACATCTGTATTACTGATCTTTGGGCGTGAATGAAAGATTTGATCATACTGTCTGCTGAAGCTGTCGGATTCGCCTCAGTGCCGCTCGGTGTTGTTGCGGGTTGGCGATACGCCGGTGGCGCCTGTGTCTCCTCAGCTGGTTGCTGAGGTGCTGAACGCAGTCTGTTTCTGCCTGAGGTCGAACTTTGCCCTAGGAGACGAGGAGAGAAGTTTAACTTTAAAAAGTACACTTAAAATCAATTTTAAAAACGTAAAACATACTGTGGAAGCTCTATGTAAAGTCTGCTTGCAATTCCTTATAAATGTACTTTGCGCATTTTGATCATGCCGTACATGGACTCCCGCGAGTCTTTTTGCTCCTCTGCAATGTAAAGACTGTGAACCTCTCGTGCGCTGATTTAAATGTGAACGAGAGGGGCCGCTAGTCAGCTGTGCTCACACCCACAACGGCGCAAATACCTGTTTCTAACTGCGCTCATATGCGAAAATACCAAAAGAAAAAAAACTCCACCCATGTGCCAAATTAGACTGCACTTTACGCTAGACTTGCGCAGGGCATGAAAATAGAGCCCCTCTAGTTTTGGCCAACAACCAAATGTCTTGAAAACAGGGAGTGCAACCCTTCACGAGGGGGATGACACAGAAAACTACTAATTATCTGCATTACCTCACTTCGTCTACAATTCTAGGAAGTGAACACAGCTTTCTGTAATCCTCAGAACACACAATGATTACCAAGAAGCATCCGCCAGAAGATAAGACCCGTGAGGCACTTCCCCTCATATTTTGTGTCCTGCATCGCTGCTTCTTTGACAATTTGAAGTCAGCGCTTGTCTTTTGCCACATTCCAGGGAATGTTGGGAGAGTGTGGATGGAAAGGGTCTGCCTGAGCTTGCCCACTGGGCTGAACTTGGAAGTGGAAAGAGTGGAGTGGGTAAATTGATGAGGGGAGAGGAAGCAGACTGTCTAAATGGGAGTGACTGCCAGATTACACGTAGGCGGAAAAAGAAAATAGAATATTGTAGAATGGGTGGAGAGGTGAAAATTATAAAATAAAATAAAACTGAATCTCTAAAGTAAAAAAATATTCACCAATATTTTCAACATAAGACAGTCCTTTGATGTTGCACAAGATTTTAGGGTTTGAACTGAAGTCAGATAATCTCATTGGACCTCAGTTTAATGGGCATCAAAAGAGTGTGCTTTGCTTTTACTTTGGCCTTTTTACAAAAAACACCCAAATAAAGATGCATCTTCTCAACAGCTTCATTCATTAAAACTGGTAGGTTTAGGTGAAACAATTGTGATTATTATTTTTTGCTTTCAAGTGGCTCTATTCAGATGTGAGACATGACAGTGGAAATAAGGGTGAAAATCGGGTAAACATATTTTATATAGGCCATAGCCTGCCCAAACAACACAAATACACACGTAAAAAAAAAAATGCTGTAAATCTAAACTAAAGAAAACATGGAAAAATTAATATGATTTAAATATGCTACATTAGATGTACATAATTAAATAAGCAAAATAATTGCAGATGTGATTAATGTGGTAATGTGGTAATGTGGTGCGGCGCTTACCCTCATTTAGCCATGCTAAATAAACTACCTCACTTTTCGTCACTTGTGGAGTTATTGAAGTTCAATTCGAGCGTATATATGTGTGAGACTCATACGTGTCATTGAATTGGATGTGTGCAGTTGAACCTGCAGTGAAAATCCAGCCAAAGATAGCCTTGGTGGAGTCAAAAGAGATGTTGTAGTCATAACAGCGACGTTTCCTCCGAGCCATACAGTGATGCTATCACAAGGTTGCACCATCTTTACACAGTCAGATTTTAAAGTTTCACATACATTGGTGGTTATACTCTCCTCAGTGCAGTCTTTAAGCAATCATACTTGCAATGGGCTTGAGTGAGCAGCAATGCAAAAAAAAAAAGAAGAAGAAAAAAACAAGGTTTTTCTTACAGGTAGAGCTGAGTCAATTGGCGAGTGTCCAGTGGCCCCTTCTGCCTCATATTTGTAGAAGTCCAGCGGGGCGCAGAAATAGCCAGGTTGCACCTCGGAGCACTGTCGACCAATCAGATGGCTCCTACAGTCACACTGTCCATTCTCCATCATGCACCTTCAACAACAACAACAAAAGATGTTAATGCCAACATGCAAAGCGGAAACAATTTCAATAGATCCATTCTCTCAGGACATCGACTTTGGAGGAAGAATACCTATTGCTGAGGGCTCCTCCAAAGTCACAATCACATTGTCTACAACCAGCCAGGTCATTACTGAGACCCCAGTATTCAGGCTAGAAAGACAAATAAAAACCTTTCAACAAAGAATATGAAAAAACGTGACTGAAGAATAACAATGAAGTAAAAGGCATGCGGCTGACCAGCATTGAATACAGGCGGCGAATGACAGGTACTAACCAGACACTGGTTGCAGTAGCGACCAGTCACATATCTTTTACAGGAGCAGTCGCCGCTGATCTGATCACATGGGGCTCCCATCATAATGATGCCACGAGGATCACAGTTGCAAGCTGGTGGCAGACATAAAAACATGCAGTTATAAAAAAGGTTCAAATGAAAAACAATGTCAAATCGTCCTGGTGCAAAGTGAAACTGAAAATGTACAATATAGTATTTATCTTTCAAAAATTGGTTTTATAATTGTGTGATAACGATAGGATGACTGACCGTTTTGCTAGTTAAAGTGAATACAAAGAAAATGCTATGGTGGGTTTTGTACAACCAAAACAATGTTCTAAATGTGTTTATATCAGCTATAAATGTAGACATGGAGCAAATACGAAGCAGAAGAGGACAAAGTTAATTCTCGCCCTTTGGGTTTAGTACAATTCCAATACTTTAGCCAAGATACAAGAAGAAAAGTGAGCAGGAAAAAAAACATGTATACGCACGCTGACAACCCAGGGGGTCGTTTTGGCTGAGTCCAAAGTAACCCTTCTTGCAGTCGTCACAGCGCAAGCCTTTGACGTTGGCTTTGCAGCGGCACTGTCCAGTGATCATGCCCATGTCTGGGTCGGTGTGACTGTCACATACGCCTCCTTCCATTGAGCCCACCGGGTCACAGTCACAGGCTGACGGTCACATGGAGAAAAATGGAGAGTAGATGGCTGTGATCACATTCATTTATCAATCACATCGCTAATGGTTATTTGTATTATTAACACAAATAGATTTTAGTCATTTGTTCAATGTAAAGCTACAAACTCAACATGTATGTTATTTAGGGGGTTTTTTTTCTGAACGTATACGATAAAAGACAAATTCAATGCTTGACTCACCAACACAAACCTGCGGGTCTCTAATATCCCTATTGGGGTCTTGATAGTAGAAAGGTTTGCACATCTCACAGTTGCGTCCCATTGTGTTGTGCAGACAGCCATCACACACTCCTCCGCTCATGTTGCCCGTAGCCAAATACACCGCCATGTCAAAGTGACACTGGCTTGAGTGGCCATTGCAGTTACACTCTGTAGAATACAGCAAATAACACATTTCTGTTCGTTACCCACGCACACAAAATATGGCTCTCAGCAATTACAGTGGAGTCATAAAGTGCCTAGATTGGTGTCGTGGCTCGTCCACTTCCATATAAAATCTCTCACATATATTTTTTCCACCCAAAAAACGACTGTGAGTTGCGTGTGCCTACCTCGACAGGTGTGTGGGTTTTCCGCCTCAGCCGGTCTCCATGGCAGGTCATGGTGGAAATCTTGACAACGCTCACAGTTCAGCCCCTCTGTGTTATGTTTGCAAACACACCGGCCGTGGATCTGGCAAGATTGAAGAACGTTTGACTGTCAGAAGCAGGTAAAATAATCACAACAAGACATGGCTTAACCAGCTTGTCCTTAAAAAAAAGGGCAATAAGACGACTACCAAGAAAAATAAATAGAATTGCACTCAATTGAAGCGTAGACCAATCTTAACCATGTCTATCCAGGGTGCAGGACATTACTGTTCAACTCAAATCCTGTAGAGGGCAGTAATGCACATTGCAGAGTGCCACACTCAAGCTTTTTTTTCCCCACCGGAGCTCCATCTTCTAGAGCTGATGGGTCACAGCCCTATTTCTTCAATGTTACAAACATCTGTGTTCAGTACACAAACGGACTAACTAAAGAACTCAGCAACAATGGAACTATGGCAACGAAAGCAAATCTTGGCAGAGGTAACAAACGAAGACTTGTAATCCCACCATGCCGTTCTCCCGCGTATCAACTCCTGGCACTGGTGCGCACTCTGAGGCGTGTCCGTAACAGAAGCAGCTCCCTCTGACTACCAGCTCGTAGATGGCGTAGTAATATTTTTGGAGGACGTCAGAGCGTCTGTCTAGAAGGTCATCTCCCAGAGTGTTCAATTTTGTGAAGTTAATGCGCAGGTTGGTGATACGCAGGAGCTCTAGCAAAGATAAAGATTGAACATTGTTTAGAGGCAAAAACATTTGGTCAAAACTACGGATGGTATCCCATAATACAGATTTAGGAAGTGGCCAACCAGTTGAGCTTCGTAACATGGCTACCTGCATTTTTCACATTTCAGATGAGGTGAGGCTACCTTGAATGTCCAAACTGTAGGGGTCTTTCACATGAATGGCAGGATCCAGCACTTTATAAATGACCTTGGAAAGAAAGAAAAATTGGATAAGAGAGAATTCAATTCCTCTGGCAGGTATTTTTGTCCTTGAGAATGTGTTTTGGGAGTATGTTGGTCAAATATTTCTCAGTTGTGTGTCAACATATTAGTTAGTTACACCTGATGTTTATTTAGTTGCCTATCACACTCCCACACAAACCAAATCAAAGGCTTTGGCAGTTGCCTGAATTGCAAATGTTCTACATCTGCTTTCTCATCCAAAGCGGTTCTGGCTTGTTTAAATTTCGGCATTAAGACCAAGAGGATGCCGTCTAAAATCTTGAATAGCAAATCCCTGTGACAATGAGACCCTCGACATCTTACCTCCCCATTGGTGGAGGGCTCAATGTCGGAGTAGCGTTCCTCACAGATAATGTCGTTGATGTGGTGCAGGCCATTAGAGGGGATACCGTGAAAGGTCTTGGTGCAGTTTGAGGCAAAGTAGCGGTAGGGACGCCACGAACGTCCAAAATCAGCAGAACGCTCAATGATCATAGCTGAAGGGCGGAAAGTCTGTAGGGGAAAGAGGAAACGTTTTAACATTTTCTGCACACTCCTGATTACTCATATTGGACCTCATTCACTAACATATGCATAGGAATGTTTGTACACTGTGCACAAGTTGTTCATATAGGCAAAATCACCATTGTCGACACGACACATGCACACCAGGCCATTTTGTTTATATGTTGATGAATCACAATTCATCTTTAAGAGCGCGTGTGCCTAATTTGCGTAATGGGCGCCATTTCCACCCAAAAAAGGCTTTCGTTTGACAGATTTCAGCCAATAAGCAGTGGTTAAAAAAAAAAAACAGTTTAGCGAGACGTTCATAACTTGTTAAGTAGACTTGTGCCTGTGTTCACATACTAGGGAATTGGAGAAACTGCCATATACTACACATACAGTATAAAGTAGCCGATAATGAAATAATGAACACAAGAACAAATAAACTGCGAATATGCACAGCCCTTGGAGTAAATTACTGGCATTGGAGCATCAAACAAAAGGTTGTAAAACAAACTCATGCATGCAAGAGTGTGTACCTTGAACTTCATAATGAGATGCGTGAAGTGGAATTCTGCCTCCAGGTTCAGTCGAATGCTGACATTTTCTTCTCCTGTGGAGGAAACAAATGTCAGAAGTGCATCACTGTGGGGCAAACTTTGAAATTCTCACTCTCAGGCAAGTGTCTATATTTACAGGACTAACAGGAAGTACTTTGGACACTATTTGAGACCACCCTTTTAGATTCACCCCAACGAACATATTTGAAACAGTGAAATGATATACTGTATATTATATTATATGTATATTGTGTACACACCGTTGGCAGACTGCCACCACGTGTTGTCGCCGTTGCTGTCCATGAGGTAGATCACATTCTCGATGCGGTGGCTGTTTCTGTGTCGGTGCAGGTTATGCGGATGCTGGGAGTTACACTCAAAACATTTGTCTGACTCCTGGTGAGGTGAGAAAAACACGTTTGCACTCTTAGTCAACGCTGTCGTCTGTTGTTAAGTACAGACATGAGAATGAAAGAAAATATGGAGTGTCTAGAAAGATTTTCTACAAGATTTTGGAGTATTGTATAAATGTTTTGTATATATATATATATATATATATATATTTGTATAAAAGGGTCTTCCCCAAAATTGGAAGAATATAATTGTCTCGGTAAATTAATTTCTTGATTGAGATGTGTCAAAATATTTTTGGTCCATGCATTAGCTGTGTGCGTCCCATTCAATGGCTTTCTAAGTATGCAGCCCCTTAATCAGTTTATATCAAATGTCTACTATTAATACAGACATACATACAGTACATTGATTTACTAATCAAAATGTTATGACAAAATTGTGTATTTCAGTCTCAATATACACTCCAAGTATGTTATCGAAGAGGAATAATGAGGCCATGGAAAAAGACTATAGGATGTGGAGCCTGAATGTAGGTGTGTGTGTGTATCACATCATGGGGACTATTTTCTGGGTTTTTACTATTATTGTGGGGACCACATGTCCTTGTGGGGACATTTTGGTGGTCCCCATGAGTCCAAACCTCTTTTTGAGGGTCAAAACTTGGTTTTAGAGTTTAGGTTTGAATTGGGATTAGGTTGGGGTTAAGGTAAGGGTTAGGGTAAAGCAGTCAGTTTTGATCAATGGGGTTTGGGTCAGGGTCTAGGAAATGCATTAGGTCAATGAGATGTCCCCACTAGACATGTAAACCCAACATGTGTGCGTGCGTGTGTGGTAAAGTGTTACAATTAATAGAAGTGCTAGACAGGAGGGCACAGGTGAATGATGTTGGCATGCAAGTGGAAATGGTTCTCAGCCGTTGGAGACAAAGAATGGGCCTGCAGAGAGCAAGGGGCATGGTGAGGTAGGCAGGAAAGGGGTGCGTTTGGAGAGTGGGGCCATGAAGAGGGGAGTTGAGTAGATGAGGTTGGCACAGTGAAGCACTGGAATCCAGCCGAGAACTTTTTAATTCGGTTGTTGTCAGGAGTGATTAAACTAATAACATGACTGGTATAGATGCTAAAGTTGAATGGCATTTCTTTGCATGTACAATGAATGTAGCTTGTGTTCAACAATGACGTGGTTGAAATGGCATCACTGGGATATGTGTCACGCTCATGGCAACTCTGAACGGTATCAGGCCTCTTCCAAATGTGGATAAAATGTGATGTTTGGGACATTTGTCAATTAAATTGTGCAGCGTATATGTGAACATGCCGTTTATACCGCATATACTTTATAGTTCATTTCTCTTTGCTTGCTATTTCTTTCTCTTCTTTCTCATTTTCTGTAACCATTACTGCTGCTGAAACGACCCTTCTCAGGTGAGTGAATTGATCACAACTACTGTTCTGGTTGTCTTAGAAGACATTTGGAGGCTAAGTAGGACACCACTGGCTGACGGGCCTTGTGTATTAACTGATGAAGACTGCTCAGATGATGTCATGTCTGGGAAGATCTGGTTTTGGTTGAGGGTCCCGATTGGTCCTGAGTGGGTTCCAGCCCTTCTGCGGGTTGACCAATCCGGGCCCTCAGCCACTTGTGCCTGGCCCCAGGTGTGGCTAGTTACCCAATTAGTGTGGGTGTATTTAGTACCCGGGTGGTGATCAGTCAGCGTGGGATAATTGCCGCTTGTCACGGTCACCACCGGAGTTCTGTCTGTCATTTTGATTTTGTATCTTTCAGTTTGTTGTTTAGTTAGCATTAACCAGTACCTGGTTAGTGTTTTCTGTCAAATAAAGCACACCAGTTTTGCCCGCTATCCTGCCTCCCTGCATTTTGGGTCCTCCACTTCACACGCCGACAGACACCACGCCGCCCCGTGATCACACCGTAACAAAAAAAAATGCAATGTAGTGCAATAACATTGGGTGCAAAGTGTTAAAGAACTCATTCCATTCTGCTTAGTGGCCATCCCTCGCTCAGTAAAGTGGATGTGTCATTTCTCGTTATCGTCTGTTTATCTGTCAATGCTTTGCAATGATGAGCTGCATCAAATCAATTGCCTCTCGTAGGGCGGTGAAAGTAATTGAATTTGAATAAGAGTAGACGTGGTAGGGTTTGTGGCTTTAAATCTCTCTCGCTCTTGCTCTCTATTCCGAGCCCTTATTCATACCCAATTAGTCAAGGCTGGTCAGCTTTCTGGTGCAACAAAGCACTGATGTAAGTCCAATGTTAATTTGAAAAGCTTTACAGAAAAAGCGCCGTGAAGTTTCCTCACCATATCAGATCATTTCCATTCCACGTTTCCTTGCCTTATAATACGTACTGTATATCTTATTGCTGGGCTTGGATGGCAGTTGACTCCGCTTGTTATGAATTTAAGGCACACATTTATGTTGCTATCCTGTAAAAAATATGCATCTCAAAAGATTTTTGCCTAGAAAAAAAAGTGAATACTATAATATGTGATATCATCATACTAATGTGTAATTTGGCTTGGTAATGAAGTACGGCCTCCATGTGTGAAATGTTAGAGGTGCAACCATTAATCAATTAAATGACAACTAATTGATTAGCAAACAAATATATAAAATGATAATTATTTTTCAGAATTGATTCAACCTTGTTTGATTTAAAATTGTTGTTTTACTACACTGGTTGATTCCTGAGCCGAAATCCATGACAGATTTTGCATCTATTTTTGCCACTCGTCTTGTTCCTTTTAAAGGGCATCAACCCGATTGGATTAACAGCAGCACCTCTCTTCGGATATAACTAATAATTGTATCTTACCGGTAAAAGGAAAAGATTCATGACAACCTTTTGTCAAGCACACAACTGATGAACTTCTGAACATTTTAACACTGACACTTAAGGTAGTTGCTAACAAAGGTCCACACCTGGATACGTGGTGTGACAGTTTGTCACCATCCTGACCTCTAGAGTTGAGGAGGGCCTCTGGAATCAGGGTCTCACGTCAATCTTGTTCACCTGGAGGCATCGAGGTGCAAGTATGCACTCGTGGCGCAAACAGATGTATGTATACAGCGCGCCCATGATGAAGCGCCATTTAGAAAAACAAACCAAACTAAAGCTGCAGATTGGATGTGCTTGAGAAGATATTTTTGTTTTACATTTTTTTGTCTGTCTGTTTATATTTCTTTCAAGTGACCCATATTTGATATTGTGCTGACTGATTATCTGATCTCAACCGAAATCACCAAAAAAATCCAAATTGTAAAGTTTGAAGGACCACATTTGAAATGAATCACATCATCTATCGCTATACAATTTGAGCCTGCCAACTTTTATTGCAGGTGTATGAGGTAGTGTTCGTGAACGCCTACAAAATGTACATGTCTTGAACGTGTTCACAATGGTCAAAATGTCGTATAGGGAGAAGAGCATAGTGTGTACCAAAAGGTGAAGGTGAACAAAAAGGCTTTATGTGGTTTGTTTGCATATATGTACAACACATACTGAAAGGGTGAGCAGGTGCAAACCCTTAAAAACAAGTAAAAACAAAAAAACAAACATTGAAGCTGAATGGAGATGACAAAAGATGGATTAGCCACGGAAAAGAGAACCAACATTTTACTTGGTTTGACAACACAGGTGATAAAAGAAAAGGATGTAATATTTTAGCAAGTGACCTGGAGATGGCTGACAATGCAGTAGTGCTCTGGCCCGTCCAGCCCACAAGTGGAGGTGGCACTTAAGTTCACAGCCCGTCCAATCAAAAGATTTCCAGTGGCAGGGTAGCAGCTCCCGTCCGTGCAGCCGTGCGGGCTCGATGGCAGGTCTTGTCCAGACACACTTGAGGCTGGAGATAGAGGATGATGAGTGACGTCAAACATAGAAGAAAACATGACTTGGGAACTTGCTGGACACTTCATATTTGACAATTTGCAATAAAAAATACTAGCTTTTTCCGACTGACCTATTGAATCACAAAATGTGTCAAATATCAAACTGGTGGTACAGAGTCAGCATGATGAACAGTGCTACAGTTATAGTACATGTGTACATTTCACTTCTACTACAAATGACATGACTTTGTTACCATTATTTTAACATGTTGTATAAAGGCATATATTGCTCTGGCCACATTCTTCCTGGTCGACCAGCTTGTAGTCATTCATTTTCTATATTGCTTATCATGTTCAGCATTGATGAGCAGACTTGGGGAGTAACGGAATACATGTACCGCCGTTATGTAGCTATCAAACTGTGAGGTGTGATTGCTTTTAGTGAAAATAGCACATGGCCTTCAATCAATCAATCAATAGCCTACATGCTTTTTTAATACACAAGTATTTTTGCTATTTGTAGGCTGCCCGGGTCCCTATCACCTGCAAATAGCAGGGGCACATTGTATAGAATATATATATTGTGGTGATATTTATTTTTATTTTGTCTTCATGAGCATACTCAATATTGTAGTAATCCAAAAGTAATCAAGTTACATTACTTTAATATTATGGTACTTGGATTACGTTACTAACTACATTTTTTTTAGCAGGTAACTGTAATGGATTACATTTTAAAAGTAACCCTCCTAACCCTGTTGATGAGACAGTAAAAGAAAGGAAACAAATGTACAAATGGATCGTCTGCCAGATAGAAAAACACGTTTCAGTCCTTCAGGCCAGGCAGTGAAAATGCATTATTTGTTTTGATGCAAACTCTACATTTTCAAATATTGTTTTTCTGTCTTGAAAAAGAATGTCTATAATTTTGGACGCATTGGCTGACATTCCAGAAAGTAATTGCTTTAATGGACGTCAGAGTGGAACATCTCTTCTTCCCCCCCTTACTTGGATCCATGTAACACTCTCTCTGCACCACTGAATTGCAGGTCTCATCAAGACGAGGGAGCAGCACAGTCAATTTGGTAGCTAATGTTGAAACAAAATGGTGAGGGGCCCGGATTGTAGAATTACTGTACGAATAGCAAATAAGAAGAAAGCTAAACGAGGTTGACAGTGATGTATGGGGTCTTTTCAGCTTGTTGATCTACAGAAAAACAACAGACCTGCAACATGTTGAGGCTTGATAGCAAAGATTGGGACAGTTCAGTGCATTGTTAAACTTCCCCTTGACAAAAAAAGCATCTCGGAAGAAAACTGTACTTCATGTCAACTTTGAATTCTTAACAAAGTACTGTAGCATTTTCGAAATTCTCTTTGGTGCTTACAGTGTGTAGCTATACAATATATACTCAACAAAAATATAAACGCAACACTTTTGTTTTTGCTCCCATTTTTCACGAGATGAACTCAAAGATGTAAAACTGTTTCCACATACACAATATTACCATTTCTCTTAAATATTTTTTACAAACCAGTCTAAGCCTGTGATAGTGAGCACTTCTCCTTTATCAGGGTGCTGATTAGACACCATGATTAGTGCACAGGTGTGCCTTAGACTGCCCACAGTAAAAAGCCACTCTGAAAGGTGTTGTTTTGTGAAAAAATGACTGGGTCAATTTCTGGGTCACCAAATCCACCCCCAATAAAACAAAACTGCACCTTTTAGAGTAGCCTTTTAGACTGGTTTGTGAGACAACAGAGAAATGGTGATATTGTGGATGTGTGTAAGAAGTTTTAGATCTTTGAGTTCATCTCATTAAAAAATAGGAAAATACAAAAACAAAAGTGCTGCGTTTATATTTTTATTGAATATATATACATTTCAAATACAATACAGCATATAAATTATTTCTCCGAAGTACTCAGTTGTGCTACTCATGCATTTTTTTGCTACAGTATACATTTGTTTTTACACTTCCCAACAATCTAGAAGTTGTTGGCAAGAAGTATTGTGATGTGAAAAACATCAACAAGAACCCTTTGTTTCATTTTGTTACCGTTTCATAACATTTATTTAATAGCATTTCATTTAATAACATTCTAATGAAAGCACAAAGCAATCCATCAAATCATGTTCAGACCAAGCCTACCTTATTTACTTTGTTTGAAAATAAGCCACAAACCTAGAGCCCATCATTCTTTGCTTTAATGAACCGAAATATCGAGAGTTGCTCACCAGAAACCAGCAGAAGGTATTTGTTTGGCAAAAGAACAAAAATCCCTAAAATTTGTTGACAAGTGGCTCTTACCTAACTGATACAAAATGAATACAGTTACTTCCGACCAAGATGGTCAGACATTTCTTGTAGCTGGTCTCACATCTCTTTCCAGATCCCGCCCAAATCCTAATGTTTTAAGCCTGTCATTTAGCAGCAAGTCGTGGCTTCAGCTCCCCCTACACATTTTCTACAGGATTAACGTCTGGGGACAGCTAGCCTGCACCCCGTGACCTTAATGTGCTTCTTCTTGAGCCATTCTTTTGTTGCATTGCCCGCATGTTTTGGGTCAGTGTCATTCTGAAAGATCCATTGACAAGTTACAACCTCCCCATCCATCGGCACCTTGCGGCGAGTAAAATTGTGTTCTACCTTAGGTAGAGAAATAGCAAGATGTAGGGCTGTGCGATATAACCTTTTTTCCAACAAAACTCTGGTTTATGATTCCAATTGAAGCACAATTCAATCTGTGATTGAATCCACTGGGCTCCTTTCTTGCTAGTTGTCAAATATAGTGACTAAAACCCTAAGTTGGCAACACTGATTTTGCTTTTGCAAACTAGCTCCAATGCCACTAAAATCGGACAGAGAAATTTGATTAATTTAAGATGCAAAGGCCGAAGAAAGCAAGACAGTCAAAGTCCAAAGTGAAAGTCCTTCTGATTGCATTTATTCCATGTAAGGGGTGCTATAAACTGTAAGTTCTTGTCACAAGGCCAGATGCTCAACCAGCACATCTACAAAGAGATTCCGTGGCATTTGCTTTGTTCAGTGCACAAGAAGATACGAAGACTTGTGGCAGGACAACTCCTTCACCATGCCTACTTAAAGGGACAACAATGTGAAAAATCAACTTTTTGGAGCTTTTAGCCATGTTAAAATGCTAAATCTTCACCAAAAACATCACCAAAGTGGTGTTATCCTCCATTCGCCCCTCTATGAGAAATTCTAGGTCATTCTGCTCTCCAAGCACCAGCCCCTCCCAACCTGAGAAAACGAGCTGTTGGAACTTTTTGACATCATTAGGTGCAGCCCCGCCCACGCACCGCCACCCACTTTCTCTGAGACATCCATGAGATAGTGACAAAAGTAGCCTTTATCAATAAATATTCTGTCCAAATAAATTCAAAGCAATCAATTATCCTCCATATTTGCAATGCCAAAGTCTAATGACAATTGTCTTGAAATCCCAGAAAGGGTTCTGGCTGACCCTTGAGCAAAACTTTTTGTGCTTTGGAATCCAAATGAATGAATGGTGTAGTGGTTAGCTTGCTCACCCTGTAAGCAACTGGTATCTGGTTCAAGACGAACTCAGGATTCTGTCTGTTCTTTTTCCCTTCTTTTCTTTCTTTTCTCTTCTCTCCTCCTCCACTACGATTTCTTGCGGCAAGGAGCCATTTTGTTTCAAATATTTATTGAAGAATTGAACATTGGATTTAAAATATATCTTTTGTGACACCAATCCTGGAACTTGACACGTTCAATATACAAAACTACGCATATAGCCACTGTGAGTCCCAAAGAACTCAAGAGAATGACCTGGGCATGTCTGTCAGAACAAGGAGATCATTGACAGCTGGTTTACAAGTGTGTTATTAGAGTGTAGAATGAGGCAATGAAACACACACACACATAGAATGACAGGTAAACGCACCCCTAGGCATCCAATTTCCATCCGGTATACAGCACCACCGGCAGGAATGTAGAGACAGGATGGAAAATGTTATTCATTAACGGAAACATTCCAGGTGTCACTGTGCTCGTGAATGAATGCCAATGCACCTTTAAGAGTCTCTTTGCAACACTTTCTTTGCACCTTAAGCGGAGCAGGTAAGCTTTCAGGAATGTAAATAAACTATACGAACACTCGTGAAGTTGTCCCTCAATTCATTCAGTAGTTTATAACCGTCAATTCATCATTTTTATTTCTTTGTACGGTAATCATTAGATCAGGGGTGCTCAAGTTGGGTCCTCGAGAAGCCCTATCCAGCCTGTTTTCCATGTTTCTCTCCACTAACACACCTGATTCATGATCAGGATCGTTATCAGGCTTCTGCAAAGCTTGCTGATTAGCTGATCATTAGATTCAGCTGTGCTGCAGAAGGGAAACATGTAAAACAGGCTTGATAGAGGCTCTCCAGGACCCAACTTGAGCACCCCTGCATTAGATGTTAGTTTAAGGCCGCTCACACATTGGCACTTTTTCCAGCAAAAACATTCAGACAGAAAAAAACATTTATTTTGGAGCATAAAGAGTCAGCTACTTCAATATATTATATATAATAATAGATATAAGTATTGTACCACATTGATCCATATATCGTTTATGATCAACAATGAAAATTTTACCTCTGAAGTTTATTGATGTTGTACAACTCGAAGTTACACCAAAATGTTTACCCCAAAAAATGTATTAGACATGATGTGATGCGGGAAGTTATGATATCACACGGAGTTGTGCTAACAGCTGCTAATTGCTCCCATGGGAATGCCAATAGCACAACTTTACAAAAAATGTTGTTACATAAAATGTCTCTTGTATCTACTGAGTGGATACAAAGAATTTATGCTTGAGTTGCCTGTAGATAACGAGTGTCTGCAAAAGACAAGATTTACTTGAATCTACTACTTGCGATCTGAACATCATCCAAAAATAATGCTCTTATTTTAATTTTGATGAACTCACAAACTTTTTCCTTTGTTGGTTAAATGCCAGTCAACTTGTAAACCTGGCTGAACAATTTCTAGCATGCTGATAAACCATGAACATGTTTCATCATCCATTACTAAGTTGAATGAAGGAACCCAAATGCAATAGAAGAAGGATGGAATTGTACTCACCGAACATGAAGAGCATCAGATACAGAGCCATGGTGGTCATCAGCAACACTGGACATGAAACGAGCAGATAAGCAGTCTGGATCTGACAACAAACAGACGGAAGCAAATGCATTTTACCTTGTGCGAGCAATATCAATGCATATGACCGACCACCTTGAGACCTCTTTGGAAAGGTAGTTTACAAGTCGCTTTCAGCGCTGCCGAGGCTAAACTATCTCATTTTGATCAACAGCAAATAGTACACCATCTTGATGATTCATTTATTATTAACCGAACTAGATTAAACAATAACAGCAAGGTTTCTGAAAATGGAAAAATGCGAAACTATTTTCAGGATCTGCAGCAGATCCTTTTTTGTAAATCGGTTAATGTCAGGTAATTTGGGGCATAATTTAATTAAATGCAACGAAAACCTCTGGGTGTGATGTTTAAAATAATTCCTGAGATGGATTCTTGCAAGTAGTCCAAGGTCAAGTTCTTACAGCCTGAGCTACTGAACTACCTCATGCTTAACAACCAAAACTGTTACTGTATTACACCATTCCAGGTGCAATGCTCCAATTTCCTGTGGGTCTGGGACAAGCGCTGAAGCTTTGGTCAGATATCTTTCAAGGTCTTTAAAGCTGAAGATTAGTTTGTTGTCAAATTGCTGGAGTGTTTTGACTTTGGCCATCTGGGGCAAGATATCATCGTGGGGATGGTTCGATTCTCTCTCTGGTTTCAGAACGTGCGTGAATGTTGTGAAAGCTCTTGGGAACACTCAAATATTTCCAAATTGTATTTAATGATTTGCACAGCGGACAGTAAATTTGTTAGATTTCTTACAGTTGGCCCTTGAGTAACACTCCTCTAAAATGCAACCCAAAGATGGAACTTTGGAAGGGTGGCCAGCAGCTCAACACTGTGCATTATGTTTTGATCACACAGAAAATTGTTTTGTTAGTCTGGAGCATGGATCTATGGAGGACTAAAAGTGCCAAAATTAAATAAATAAATACACAATTAAATAATTAAATAAATGTGGATTAATTAATTAAATGTTTCATTTATTAATTAAATACGGAATTAAATAAATCAATGTGTTATTAAATGTGTCATTAAATAATGAATTATAATGATTATTTGTAAAAATATATATATACATAATTATTTCTCTATTTAATTATATTTTTTCATGGTCACTGTGTTGCGATGCTTCATGAAAAGTGTAATGGAAACACGTTTTCCCCCCATTTCCTGTAGTCATGTGACCTCGCCCGATAAAAGAAAGAAAATGTAGGAAGTACAGGACCAAGGTTTCCGCGGCTCCATACACGCAAACTATTTACTCTCGTGACGTGACCGCCTACAAGAACTGCGAGATTTTGCGAGAGTCGAAGCGGGACATTACGAGAGCTACGCCTCAGAAGCAAATCACTCTTCAATGGAAACACCTACAAGTCAAAATTGTACTTTAGCAAAATAGTAGAAATATCGCTTTTTATTTTGATGTTGGTTTTGCACAACAAGCCTCGATCACTCTGTATCGGAAAAAAAAGATCCATTACCGTAGCCGCCATGTTGCTA
This sequence comes from Leptonotus elevatus, assembly GCF_054856555.1. Classification (NCBI taxonomy): domain Eukaryota; kingdom Metazoa; phylum Chordata; class Actinopteri; order Syngnathiformes; family Syngnathidae; genus Leptonotus; species Leptonotus elevatus. The sequence continues at coordinate 26,966,381 of NC_141240.1, forward strand.
ACCACTTAAGGCCGGAGTAGTCGATTAGACAAGATATGAGTAAATCAGGCTTTAGCCCCGCCCACTAACTTTGACGGGCAAGTTTGACAGATAAAATGAAGTAATGCAACGCTGCAACACAGGACCATGAAATAAATAAATATAGAAATAATTATATATGTAGGTAATTTAATGAATGAATGACACATGTATTTAATTATTGGTTTATTTAATTCCATATTTAATTAATAAATGACACATTTAATTATTTCATGACACATTTATTGAATTATTTAATGGTGTATTCATTTATTTAATTTGGGCACTTTTGGCCCTTTATATGGATTGATTCAGATTATATATATATATTTATATATGTAGGTAATTTAATGAATGAATGACACATGTATTTAATTATCGGTTTATTTATTTCCATATTTAATTAATAAATGACACATTTAATTATTTCATAACACATTTATTTAATGATTTAATGGTGTATTCATCTATTTAATGTGGGCACTTTTGGTCCTCCATATGGATCGAAGAAGATCCTTTTTATTTTAAATCTGTTGATCCTGACGAAATGTGCAAATGTTGGATTTTTTCCCTTACTATCTGTTAAATTATGATAATAGGCAATTATACGCAATGCTGACATTAAAGTGTAGTTCATCTTGGCTGAGTTGTGAGCAAAGGGCCTCTTGTATGCACAGGCTCTGCAAACACAGGGGCGTCCACACTGAATGGGACAGAATATGTGTGTGCATGTGTGGAAACACAAAATGACAGGCGAGAACAAGCATGTTTCACGTCACGCACCAGCGTGACCTCTAAGACAAATAATTGTGGTGACAGGATTGCCACAGGAAAGAATAAATGATACTAAAAGGGAGTTTACTCAGATATAAAAACATGTTGTTGTGTGTGTCTCCTGTTTTCTTATATGTAAAAACTTGGAATATTCATATTCACAATTCTAGCCTAAAATAAAACTCCCTGGATACCACAGAACTATTGGCTAGTGGCTGTAAGCGATATGGTGATGACAAGGCAATCTGATTGGACGCTGGTGACAAGAGGTTGCTCATTTCATGTCCACTGAGTTTGCCTTCAAAAAGTTCAATATTTGGATACCAATATGTATTAGAGCTATAAAATAGAATATAGACCAATACTAGCTTCGGTGTCATGATGTCATTCATTCCAAAATGATTGCTATCCCGTTGGTGAGTATCTTGATGCAGATTCAGATACCAGAGCTTATTCTCACTGTTTGAGTCTCTATGGCATCAATGAAACCATCCAACCCCAAAAATTATAATGGCGCTGCCAGTCTTCATAACCAGGAAGTACGCACCTAAGTGGCAAACAGATGGCCAAACAAACACGTCTTGTTTTCACTTTTGTTCGGATTGGGCGATGGGTTGCGATTCTCCTGATGACTATTCTAATTAAATATGGCTATATTCACATGAATTAACAACAAATCAAAGAAATACAGTACTGTAATGCATATCAATTTTGTACAATACTCAATATTTTTGATTGTCTTGTCTCTCGGCGTTGACCAATAAATCAGGTCACTCTCAATGAAGTGACACAAATGCCATCTGCACTAGTTATCTGCATCTCTTGTTACGATTCAACAATGCAGTGAACAGTTTAGTTTAGCCCAAGTGGAGCTACAGTGATGATGCCTCACCCTCAAACTTTACGAACAACACAAGAGCTTTACAAAATAAGCACTGAAAGAAAAAAAACAAGTCATCATGAGAGCTCGCAAGCGATCCAAGTATTCATACTCACGTTTGATCTCCTCACAATATAGAACCATTCACTCAAAAGTGTCTTTGAACGCCAGTCTCTGCCATGTGTGTGTTTACGCGTGCATGCACATGTGATGCAGCAGAAAGTGTAAAACAAACTTGAGAGTGCTACCGGCGCCGGCGGTGGTGTAAAAACAGAGGGAAAGCCGAGGGCCAATGGGAGCTCCCGAGTGCTGGTTTCTCTCCGCCCTTCGGCTCGCCCTCCCTGGTTTTCTCCGGCCGGCTACCTCGTCACTGGGGCACTGGGGTGAATGGACAGCTATTATTATTCTAATTGCACTGTCACTCTGCGGGCCACTGGTTGAAAGAGGGGAACGGTCTCCAGGCTGTTGGAATGCGCCACCCCTTTCTTCTGGACTCGCAGGGAGGCTGAAGAGGCAAGGGAGGTAGAGAGCAGGCCAGAGAGGCCAGAGAGAGAGAGAGAGAGAATATGATGAGGGAAGAGTGGTATGGACAGGCACAAAGGGGCAATTTAGACAATGTCCATACCTACTGTGGAATGTTTCAAGTGTACAGTTATTCCCCTGAGAAAAATGTTTTACCTGCCCATGTGAAAGCACATTTCCAGGCTGTCAAGTAAGTCATTTACAGAAGGAGGCACAATAACAATTAGGGGTGTGCCAAAAAATCGATTCTCGTTTAGTACGATTCAGAATCGATTTTAAATGTCCCAAAGTCGATTTTATTTCAATTATTTTATACTGTCTTGCCTTTGTCTGTGTGTGCCTTTATTTGGAGCGCCGTTTATGTTGTACCCGATTTGGCCACTTAGGAGCAGTGTGGTTCCAAGCGGTCTGTACACTGTTAAGTTGTAGCCACATTAGAGAGTAGAAGGAAAAACGATCAAGTTATTCCAATAAAGTAGCGCGCTAATTAGCATTAGCGAGTCAGACTTGAGTAGATTATTACAATTCCATGCACATCTATAGATTGAAGCAAAAATCATTGTGAATCAAATCATTCTGAATCAAAAATCGTTCACAATCGAAAATCGATTCTGAATCGAATCGCAGGCCCAAAAATCTGAATCGAATTGTGAGACATTCAAAGATTCCCACCCCTAATAACAATATTGACAAATGGCAGTAAGAAAGACATAGGCTATGCATGTACAGTACATGCATACTTAAGTGGAGCTACTCCTAAACATCCATTGAATATGGATTTAACAAAATACAGTACACTAATACTGTACTTTGAATGGCACCTGGGATAACACAGATCTCCACCAAGCCCGAATCACAAATAATATCGCCGGCGTCAGTCATGGAACAATCATGATGTGCTAGGCAATAAACTTCATTCCTCTAGGTGGCACTAATGCAATAATTAACACACACACTTTGGGTGAGAAGCCGGTTTACACTAGTCTTCCAATTTAGTGCACTTCCATTTATCCATTTTCAGTTTGGTATCATGAGGGTCACGGGTGAGCTGAAGCCTATCCCAGTTTACTTTGGGCGAGAGAAGGATACACTCTGGACTGGTCGCCAGCCAATCGCATAGCACATTTAGACAAACACCCATTCACACTCAAATTCACATCAATGAGCCATTTAGGCTACATTCACACTGCAGGCAAATGCAACCCGAATCTGATTTTTTTTCTGCCCAAATGCAACCTGCATCTGATTTTTTTTTTTTTGCCAGTGTGAACAGCTCAATTTCGATTTTTCATATCCGACCAGGGTCCCTTTCATATGTGGTCCGAGATTAGATACATCGATTTTTTGCAATGCGACCTCAGTATGAACAACTAGGTTGCATATATCCGACCTCTCCGTCGTCTTAAGTCCAGTATGCGCTCCGTACGAGAGACGTACGTGAATCGGCGAAGTTGATTTGAGTAACATTTGTGACTTTATATTCGACTTAAATTTAATCCGACTTGAAACATGAAGCATAAAGTTGACATTTGTGGTGATATTAGTAATTTAACCACGCAGACGGTTGGTTCATTTATTATGCACGGAAATGACGAGATGTTGTTAGTAAACGTCTCTGTGAGATCAAAAAGGCTCGACTCATTTTCACAAAATATTATTTCTACCTCCTCCCGCATCGCTTTCTCTGTAGATATGAGATGAGAAGAAAAAAAGATTTGCCCCGACGACTGCCGTCTCTTCTTTGGCGCAATGGGGTCACTTTGCGGATGCATATGGATCACACAGCAGACAGACTGAGGTTGCAATTAATAAGTAATGTAAACAACATTGAGACTTGCAGTGTGAACGTAACCTTAGAGTCCACAATTAACTCATTCACTCCCAGCCATTTTCACTGAAGCAGGCCCCTTCACTCCTGGCTGTTTTACTGGATTATGTTATTATGTCGGTTATGGAGCATAAAAGTGCATCATACAAATGAAACAAGAAAAAAAAGGACTTTCGACGGTGATGTATTTATAAAAAGGCCCCTGTTTGTGTGGTCGTGGCCTTTGCATAAGTGCACAGCGTAGCCATAATCTCTTTAATTGCAATGTCAAAAAGATGTGGCGCTAACAGACCTTGGACCTTTTCCAGGAAATTTGAAGGTCAAAGACTTTGGAAGGGGGACAACACGGAGAGACGAGCGTAGGAGGAAGTGTACCGGTGTCTGCGTGTGTGGGTAATGTTCAAGCATGTGTGTGATTGGGGCCAGCCAACAAAACAACAAGTGCACGAGAGAACAAAGCAGCTTTCACATTCACAGCGCTCTGCTGATGTGACCTTCGGCCTCTGCTAAAGGAGGAGATGGCGAGGCAGCGAGATCAGAAACTGGAACAAGTTCAAGGCGTGTTCTCACTTCATTGAAATGGGCAAAAATTCAACACTTGAAAAGTTTTTTTTATAAATTTATATGGGAAAAACTACTTTTACATTTTGTTCGGGTGTGTGGGAATATAGGCGGGTGCCCCCCTTCACCTTTACTTATTATATACAGTGGTTCTGTAAATCAAAGTAGCAGATTATATCTAAAGCTGGGTTAATTACTTATTCACTGCCATTGACGGTTATAAACGTCAAAAAATTATTTAAACTATTTCTATTAATTTAACATTATTTTTCTACTTTTGTTAACAAGAGTATGAAAACCTAGAATTTTTTATTGTACATTTAGAAAATATATAAAATTTGTGATTAATCGTGAGTTAACTATTGAAGTCATGTGATTAATTACAATTAAAAATTGTAATCGCCTGACGCCCCTAATTTAAAAAAAAATTTAAATTAAAAATTAATTCTAGATTTCCATACTCTTGTTAACAAAAGTGGAGAAAAAAAAGTTCAACTAATAGAAATAGTTCAAATTAATTTTTGTCGTCTATAGCCGTCAATGGCAGTGAATGAGTTAATTTGGCTTTATTTGTCAGGGCGCTGTTTTTTTATGAACTTTTTGAGCGATTTTTGTATTTCAAAGCGTGTCCCCGCTGATGTGAACAGCTTGAACCAACAGCATTGCTGTGAATGAGTAGTCGCTTTACAAAAGAGTCGGTGTTGCTAAATTGGTGAGACTTTGCTAGGAATAGCAACTTGCTAACTAATTCCTGCTAAGAAACACACAAACACAAGCAGGATAATTTTCACATTGTTTTCCACGTAACAAATTGGTGCGCAAGTTTTATTTTTCCTGATCATCCACAATGATGAAGATGAACTGAACATTTCGATTCTAACAATTCCCCCCGTGTCACAATGTAACAACTGCACCTGACTAACTTAAAAACGGAGCCTGTCAAACACCCAACAGTTGCATCAAGGGGAGATAAGGCGAGGCCAGTAGAAAGTTCACGGCGCCTCTACAAAGTCTGTGCGGAGGCAAGACAAAGCCAAGGAATCTCGGAACTCCAGCCCAAACAATCCCAGGCTCCCGTATAATAAAAACATGATAAGCCTTCCTCTGTGCGCTTGTGCCTGTTTGAACTTGTGTACACATCAAATCAAGGCCTATGCACTGCAGCTGGCAGCAATGTAAAGGTAAATATGTTGTAAAAATAATCCTGAATGGTAAAGGTGCTGTAAAAAGAGGCTCGGCTAGAAATGGGACCACATCAATGTGATGACATCATGGAGGAAGCTTGTGTTACTTATGTAGCAACGTCGACCGAGTCTCTGTGTGTGGCAGTCATAAATAGCGTAAGGCTTTAAAAAAAAATGAGGAATAAAGAAAAAAAACAGTACACTTGGTTGCACCGACACAAAAACTGACAAGCAAGCATCGCTTTCAGCTTAATTCTGCCGACAATATGCAGCAGGGCAGCTCAGGTGCCTACAAGTGCTCAAGTTAAAAAATAACTCACTACAGGGTGTGTCAGGTGGTCATATCTATAGCTGAGCAGGCGACCCAGACAAAGAGCATAGAACCGTAAAGTGATATCACTGTGAAACTCTGAATACCGCACAGCAGATCTCAGCAAAATACAAAGGACGGCCTAGTATGTCGCAATATACACAGGAAATAAATAGGTCTGCTTTATCTTTTGCCAAGTGTGCCTTGCAAGGCAAAAGGTTAGGTTCAAATCAAATTGCTAGTCAGTCAGTTAGTCAGTTAGTTTGTTAGTTTGTTAGTTAGACAGCATTTGGGGAAAAACCTACAGGGACGAGCATACAATGACACCGAAAGTAGCATGCTGACTGTCAATGTTTTTTTTTCAGTTCAGTGACGACATCTCGGCTGCATTTGAAGGTCAATGGCCGGGTTGACATGGAACAATGTATTCCGATTAAAATAAATCCGAATGTCCAAATGAAAGAAAATGTTCCATATAAGCAACTTAATTGGGGGGGGGGGGTTGCCTGATTTTAACAGTTCAATTGGAATAGCCAAGCTGCATTGGATTTGCTCCGTCTTGATATAAATGTGACATCATCGAACACACACTTTAAATGGCAGCGTCTATCCAGAGCTCGTCTGTGATGGGAGAACTTGCTTTAAAGTACTGAAAGTACATGTTTTTATCTAAATGTTGCTTTAATAAAAGTGTTAAAACAATCACATTTACTGTTCTAAATAGATGAACAAACTCCATTTTGATAAGCCACGTGATGTTTACAGTGCTGCTGATCTGATTAACATAGTGGAGTTCATTTCATGTAAACAGGTGACCAGAGATTTTCATTCTGAATGATTTCAAACGGAATGACTTAAAAGTAAACCCGGCTAATAACACAATAATGTCACACAAAAGAATCCCTATAGAATAAGAGAAAATTATCCATGGGGGAAAAAAATAAATTAAAAAATCATTCTTCGTTGGTGCCTGGCATCGTGATGCGAAGTTAAGATTTTGACATGAGCACGGAACCTGCTGAAGGCTAGACTCAGATAGTATGCAGAAGGTCGGCTGTTTGATCCCCGCGCTACCCAAGTCGTGTGTCGTTGTGTCCTTGTGCAAGGCACTTCACATACATTGCTTCCAGTTCTACTCACACTGGTGTATGAATGGTGCGAATATTTGGTGGTGGTGGGAGGGGTCGTAGGCGCACACTGGCAGCCTCACTTCCGCCAGCTGTGGCTGCTTAATTAGCTTACCGCCACCACAGTGAGAATGTGTATGTGCATGAATGATCTATCTGTTCCATTGTAAAGCATATTTGAGTGTCTGAGTAGATAGAAAAGCGCTATATAAATCCGATGCATTATTACTATTGTTACAAAATTCTGCTAAGGTAAGACGACATTTGGTACCCACTTTGTAGACGAGAGATTCTTGTAATCAAGTCAACGCTTTTTGGCAGATTTGGGCAAAAAACATAGACTACTATATGCGTTTTGGATTCAAGGAGCAACAGAGGCGCCATTAATGTTTTTCAGGTAGATTTGAGGTTGGGGATTTTGAGTTTTGTCATATAGCATTAAACATGTAACACTTCCCTTCAACAATCTCATCCATCTTCATACGGTTGGATCCACTGGTATAGTGAGAAGCGATCCTCACTGATGTATGCTGACGGAAATTGCATAATATTGTCTGCCGTTGAGAAAATGAACAATGTGGTATGGGATGCACTACCAAACTGCCACTCTGAGAAATCAAACCGATCAAACCGGCTGGGCTATGTATGCAAAAAAAGCATGTTCCATATTTCCATCACCGTATTTAACTCATTCACTGCCATTGACGGCTATAGACGTTAAAAATTCATTTGAATTATTTCTATTAGTTTTGTTAACAAAAGTATGCAAACCTACAAAAAAAATTTTTATGATAACAGATATAACATTTGTGATTAATCGTGAGTTAACTAGTGTAGTCATGCGATTAATTCAATTATCACGCGATCCTAATTTTTAAGATATATATATTTTTTTTAACAATTTCAATTGAGAGTTAACTAGTGAAGTCATGCGATTAATTATGTTTAAAAAATTTAATCGCCTGACGCCCCTAATTTTTTATAGTTTTTTCTTAAAAAATAATTATAAAAAATTAATAAAAAGAAAAAAAGAAAAAGAAAAGATTATTAAAAATTTGGGCATCAGGCGATTAAAATTTGTAATTTTAATTAATCGTATGACTTCATTAGTTAACTCACAATTAATCACACATTTTATATCTGTTCTACATGTACAAAAAAAATCTAGGTTTTCATACTCTTATTAACAAAAATGGGAAAAAAATGTTAAACTAATAAAAATAGTTCAAATAATAGACGTCTATAGCTATCAATGGCAGTGAATGAGTTAATCTCCTCAAAAGGTACTCAAGTTAACAGCTTGAATCAGGAGTGTGTAACCTGCCAGAAACAAATGAAGACGAATTTGACAGCAACAAAAGAAGAACACAAGCATCAATTATTAGTACAAATGCTTCTTTTTCCACTTGGTAAACTGTTAGACTAAAATGCCCATTTTCACAACATGCCGGATAAATATTTGTACCATTTTTTTTTTTAAATCAATATGTTTCTAACGTTGCATTTAATTGTCATGTTGGTTCTACTTCAATGTATATGACCACATAAAGAGTCCTTTAAAAATGCATGTGTAAAAGACAACAAAATCAAAAAATGGTGGAATTGGCATTTCCTAGAAATATTATAATATAAACAAACCATTTTTTTTTACTACATTCATGATCAGACACTGTAATTAGGTTGCACTCATTAAGTTGTCAGTTGTCTGGAAACGTGATTTCCAGACTGGATGAAAGGAGACAAATATGCAAGAGGAGACAGACATGAAAAGGAAAGAAAAATGTCAACGGTGAAACTGATTTATATCAGCAGGTATGATTATGGCGTCTCAGCCTGCACACACAAGCTCCCAAGTGACACGTATAGAGCCCCCAACTAACACACTACCCTTTGGCAATAAGCCATACGGGGGTGAAAAAATATGCTCTCCTTAAAATTTGTACTTCTAGAAAATAAATGATTGGATACCAAGTATGCAGAGAAGTACTACACTGCCGAACCCAACGACAACATTTGAATGGGGTGTGGAATGCTCTCTGTGGATGTTCTGAACTCCTGCTCCCATGCTAATGTCTCATTGAGTAAAAAAAATGGTTGGAATGTGGATGCAGCTCCAATTCCTTAATGTCACGTCGTTCTTCTTTGGACTGCAAATATTTTGAGATTAAATTAACAGTAGTGTGCTCGATGTTACCTTATTAGTATTTGCGTTGGCAATTAAATACACACAATGGGCAGAAGTTCTCATTTGATCATTAGGACAAATTGATAAGCTATCGCTTAAAGCGATAGCCACTAACTGGCTAGTACTAGCAGTCACAGTTTACCTGTGTGGTCTAGATTCAAGCACAAATGAGCCAAGGGAAAGAAGTCACTAATCACGCCCTCCTACTCGACAACTGCAGTTGTGAGCTACTCGTGGATCCTCTTAACCCTTCAGGTTAGAGTTGATCGCAGCAGCAGGGTGCTGGGCCAGGTCCTTGAGCTGATTAAAGCTAGACTAAGCCTCCAAGAACCCTGGGAACATGCACCTCCAAACACACACACGGGGTGGGTAGAATACGGCAAGAATTAAGGGCATTTTCAGAGTAAAATTGAAATATAAGAATAAAACTGATACCAGAAAAATGTCTGTCAATAAAGAGGAAGTCAACCCAAAATAATTTATTTACAATATATATGTTCTTTGCAGCCGTATAAGTCTGATTAATATTGCGTTTGTGGCTCAGGTAACGACCAATCAAAGCCCGCCTGCTTTCTGAGTTTGGTCATGTGACCTTCGCAAGCTCAGCCCTTATAGGCACTGTGATTTCATTTTCAGTCGACAGCAAAGTGGCAAAATGGCCGTCCCCTAAAATGGATAATAACAGGTGGATTTTGCTGCTATTCAGAATCCACAAGCTCAATATTAAAAACTCATTCACTATCAGCCGTTTTCACTAAAGCAATCCCCTTCACTCCCGGCTGTTTTACTGGATTTTGACTGATTTTGCAAGGCCCACAGAATATTGTGTTCTATTGCTATAAAAACATGAAACCTACCAAAAAGACAGATTAAATTCTCTTCTTTCATCAGGAAAAAAAAGTATATAAAGTTTCTATCTGTTTTTGTTTTGCAGCAATTAGCATTTGAATAGAGCTAAGTTCCATCATTATTCACAAATCTGTTTAGAATTCTGAGTAATTGAGGGTTTTTTCAACATTGCCATGGTTAATTTCCTATGCTCTGCTGCCACCTGCTGGCCGTTTGTATAATAACTACCATTTCTTCAATTGTTCTTTACAGTTGAGAGGCTGCATCACAGCCTTCTGTATGCGCTAGCATTTAAAAAAAAAAAACATTAAAAAACGTATGAATGCGTCTTTGGGACACGTAAAACATTTAAAATAGAACGTATTTATAGGTTTTTGGGAGCAAATGTGTTAATCAGAATACCGTCTCAAGACTAATGGGGCTGCAAAGAACATATTATTGTAAAGATTTTTCGGGGGTGGAAATATAGGTCAAAATATTACGACAAAAAAGGTTCACATTTACTGGACAAAAAAGAAAATGTTATAGTCCTAATATTAGAGTAAATAAAATTACCCATTTAAATTAAATATTTAATTATATTGTCCGATGAATTGATTTCAGCAGCTGATCTCAAAACTGACCATTTTGACATCACAGTGTAAAATACACACTTTATTCTCAAACAATTACAACTCTATTTTAATTTCCCAGTTCCCAAAAAATGACTTTTTTCTCATTAGTATTACAATGTTATTCTTGGGACTTTGTGACTTTTTTTTCTTTATCAATGTGAGTATGATATTAGTCTGAAAACCCTGAGAAAATTCATGTTTTGAATCCAGGGGAACATATTAAATGACATTTTGGAACAACGAGTGTAAGAAATGCACTGATGTGCATTTGACTCTCATTCTTTGCAGTTCAAGGAAAAAAATCTGAGCTTGTCTCTCCATTAATCTGTGCCGCTAGTAATCTGGCAGGAATGTGTGTTAAGAAAGAAAAAGAAAACCCTGCCTTGCAGCCACGAGTCAACCACCAAGCAGGTATTCTGCTCACATAAATCACAGAAAATTTCACTTGCCCACCCCAACTCTAACCTCACATTTTTCATTGATTGGTCAATACGAGTGCAAAGCATCGTTGGATGTGAGGACTGTTTTATTGCCCTATCATTTTTGTTTACAAATTAAAGGGACAGCTCTTAGCGTGACGCATATCAATAAAAATACAAACTACAATCATAATAATTACAAGAACACTATGGAACATTAAATGAATACCTCCCTGACAGTGTCACTCACAAAGCTCTGCATTCTAATACTAGATATCCTTTATTTGTCCCACAGTGGGAAAATGTCAAGGACACATACAGTATGGGTTTAACAGTGATTGTCATTCACATTTACTGACCTATGGACAAATTTAACTCCTCAACGAGCCTAACATGGATGTTTTTAGAGAAAGTCAGACGAGAGTACCTGGAGCAAACCCAAGCAAGCTCAAGGAAAACATGCAAACGACGCACATACGCAGGACGAAGTTGGGATTCAAACCCTCAACCTCAGGACTGTGAGGCAAACTTGCTAACCACTCATTCAATGCGCTGCCTTCATTCGATTTTTTTTTCTTAACATTTTGAAATGTTGGTTACTATATATAATGCTAAACAACGCAACCTACTACTAAGGCTCCCTAACAGAGGTAAAAAAAATAATAATAAAATGCAGGTGAACATAACAATATGACCGGTTGACTCTTATGATTTTCAACGGACTTCCTTTTTTTTTTTTTTGTGGGCCTCTCATGAGTGTCAACTTTAAGATAACGTAACAAGTTTTGATGTAGTTTAGACCCGTTGCAACCGGGCAACAAGCAAGCTAACGGATAAATTAGCCCAGTACCACACCGTGTAAGGAACGCTAAAACGACATCAATAAAATAAAACAAACAAATGCATATAATGTCTAGATTTGTGTGATAGCTTCATGTGGCTATACAGACTGCTCGGCGTAGTCATCACTGTTAACTTGAGTATGGAACTTAAAAATTAATTTCATGCCAGAGGTTTTGAATGACTCCTTTTTTTCTTCTTCTTCTTTTTTTTTTAGCTCTCACCTGTTCGCCGCTTTTCCACGCACGCTTCACTCCTGGCTCTCCTCTGTTCACTCCCACACTTTCCCTGCGGGAGCTGCTGCGATGCAGGACGGCTCCAACCGGCGGGTGGGGGGCGTGGGGGGGTAGTCCCGACGTTGGCCGGCTGCAGTGTGCGGTCCGCGGGGAGAGAGACGCAGGTTGGCCCCTTGGAAGTTTTGGACCCCACCCAGTGCTATTAGGCCGCGCCCACTGCTTCAGGTAAAGATTACTCATAGTGTATTCCTGCTTCAGAACTGTTTAGGTAAGCGGGAAGGGAAGTCCCACACTTCTCTTGACAAAATTAAATGAAAATGTAGTAATTTATGAATATAGGTTTATTAATATTCTCCAGGTGCAAGTTTAAACTATAGCGGGGGCTGCACAAGTAGGGCACAATAGTATGCTATTACATTAAAATGTTTCGGGGGGGGGGGGGGGGGGGGATCTGTATTTTTTTCAAACAGAAATAAGTATTGTATATTTGTGTACCTACTTTTGCACCCCGCCCCCGTATACCTGTGTGGTCTAGATTCAAGTACAAATGAGCATGCAAAAAAAAAGACTGCTTTAGACTATAGAGTTTTAGACATGTCAAGTAGTGAGAAGCTAGATTTGTTTCTATCCCTCCATTCATTTGAGCATTGAGAGGCATTGTATATCTTGGATTGGTCACCAACCAGTTGCAGGGCACACACACAAACAATCATTCACACTACCATTCACACCAGAAATCTGAGCCACGTAGTAGTGATGTTTTCCCTCAGACTATGAGTGTGAAAAAAATATCAATGTATGTACTGTATAGTCACCTAAACAGAGTCATGGGATATTGTGTCATGCAAGTATATAACTTTGTATTGTATAGCAAAATATTGCTAAATGTTTGTTAAAAAATGATGAGATGAAAATAAATGCTTGTATCTGTATTATCTGTTGAACTTGAAAGTGATGAAAATTGCCATTTCAGTACAGATTTTCTGTCAAAATCAAAAGAATGAACCCATTTAGCAAGAAACATGAAGTGGACTTATTTGTTTTAGTGAGCCGCATGCAAAGTGCAGTGCAATGGGCCAGATTTGTCCCTCAGGCCTTAAGTTTGACACCTGTGATTTAGAGTCTACAATAACCCAAACCTGCACCTTATTGGAATGTGAGCAGATGGAGAACCCGGAACTAAGCACACAAGCATGAAGAGAACGGGCAAATTCCACACAGGAGAGCCTGAACCAAGATTTTAACCCGGGACCCCTTGACTGTGAAGCAGACGTGCTAACCACTAGGTGTATATATATGTAAAGTTAACGAGTAGATTTCCGGGCATCCATTTTGTCCTCATTAGGATCGAAGTGATACGGAAAATGAATTAATTGATTAAGTCAACTGAACTGAAAATGGGAGGTGGGAGCAGGAGTTCTTTTCTTAGTCAAGAGACCTTTATTTGTAAACAGAGAAGCTGGAATAATAATATATATATATATATATATATATATATATATTTCTCTAATCATCCTTTTATATATATATATATATATATATATATATATATATATATATATAAATTCACATAATAAAATTAATTAATTAATAATAAAAATTCACATATTTGTCTTTATTCATTTAATTGGATAAACTGTCAATTAATATTTCCAAAGATGAAGAGAGTAGGTGCAACTTGAATTTTAATTAGATTTTTGACAAAAATCTGGAAAAAAACTGATGGTTGCAACGTGATTTATCATTAAGAGGAAGAATTTTGCTGACCAAAGATTAAGGTTTACATATGCTGCTCTCTCTCTTGATGTCAACTAAAAGATCTTGAGTGATATAGACAAAATGCTTTTTAATTTTGTTTGGATAAACAAAAATCTGTAATAATGAACTCCTATAATAGAGGTGGCCTTAACCTTTTGTACTTTCAGACTCTAAATAATACTTTCAAAATAAACTGGTGAAAACAATTCTTAAAAAAAAACATTTTCAATTTGGAATTTTATCCCAAATTTCCTTTGTTCTAAACGTGGAGGCCTCATTTTTTATTTTTTATATGCAACTACAGCATCCCAAAACTTACCATTAAACTGTCTAATTTATCACAAACAGATGCTTCTTTCATGGTCTTTGATTTATAAACATAACTTCTCACCTCATCGATATTATTCATTGAACAATGCAGATATTGTATATAAACGTTAATCATTATTTTATCCCTCTTGGTTCTCCCATATTATATTCTTTTGGTTGATCAATTGTTTAATCCGAATGGCTTGTTTTTGACATACAAGGAATTTATTTTGAAATATGATATTGTGATTTCTGTTTCTGAATTAAATACCATTGTAAATGCAATATCTAATGGTGTTATTACGTTGTTTAGAGGTTTAGTTGGTTACAACTTCAACCTAACTTCACTATCTATTGATCCAACAAAAACTGAAATTGATTGTATTTGTTTCTCCCATAAACGGAACAATAACTGCAATGTACGAAAATAGTTTCAGAAAGATGTTGCCTATGTTGTTTTTTATTGGAACAATCTCATCAATAACCTCGACTTCATCGTCCAAATAATTTAATCAATAAAAAAGTGAAAGAAGTGTCTAAGTTTTCCTGCAGCGGATGAAGAAAAATATTAACACTGACTTCTTTTCTTGTGAAGATTCTCCGGAGGATATGTTTAATTTGTTTTGGGATTGCCCGTTTCCTGAAAAGTTTTGGAAATATGTTTCATTATTATAGAACCGCAGCTTTCTCTCTGTTTTGGAAATATACTGTTTGGCTTCAAAAAAATTCCATTTGGAAGTAAAAAGGCATTTTATCTCATCAATCTTATTCTAATATTGTCTGAATGGCATTTACACAAATGTCGATACATTAACCAGAGACCACTTCTTCTTTTTTTTTGATTGCTTGATTTATTTGATATAAATTAATTTGTTTGAAAATGAAGTCAAACAATATATTAAGTCTATTGGACACTCCACAAACAAGAAAGCAAGTAACATTTTATATTTATGTGAGCTTTATAATGTATTTTTGTAGAAGTTTCTTTTTTTGTGTATTTGTCTCCCCCTGGCTGTTATACTGTATTATGTTATATTATCAGTGCTGGCCCAAGCCTCCACGAGCCCCTAGGCAAAATTTGATTTTGGGGCCCACTATCACCGCCAATAATAGTGATTATTGGTCATATGAACTTATTTCATGTTCTACTCTTTCATTATTGAATACCCTTTGTAAAGCTATTTCTGAAACTTGTTGGAGTTAGATTGCAACCCACAATGATTAAGGCTCACAAAGTAGACAACTGGTTTTCAAACTTGAAGGCAAATCTTTTAAGTACTGCAATCTTTGGCAAATTCAGCAAATACCCCAATTGGCCACACAGAGCCCCAAAGAGAAGCCTGTGATGTTTTAATCTGAAATGTTAACACGATCAGACTGGGACTGATTTACACTGATGCAGTTCTAATTGGGACACTGAATGTCATCTAGGCCAATTGTAAGTACCAACATAATAAAATAAACCAATTATTTAATGTAAACACAATTTGATAAAAAACATTTTTTTAATAAAATCCAACATCAAATGTAAAAAAAAATATTCTGTGATTCATATAATTTCAACCGTTGGAAAGTTGAGTTTTTTTATTTAATCTATTTGAAACGTGCATAGCGTGTCGTTACTGACTGCCCTCTGCCAAGACACTAGAGTTAAACTTTTTTAAGTGCTTTTGGCTGAATGTGTGCACTTTACCGGGAGTTGGAACGAGGAGGGACACCGGGACCCGATCAAGAGATGGGTAGGATCTTTCTTCACTGAGGGGGTCAATGGACTATATGCCACGGAGGAGGCGGGACTTCCGACTTCCGGGTTTTCACCCATCAACTTTGTTTCCGGTTTGCGACGTGTGGGCCGCGTCCCAGTACTTGGGTTTCCGCCTTTGTGCCCTTCGGTTGCGCGTTCCCGTCGACGGGTGCGAGGCTGCGAGTTTGTAGTGTCCGAAGCATTTCAGATAGCCGAGACGCCCTCCCGCCGATGAGCGAGAGCGCGCGGTTGGGGGGCGCAGGAGTGGGAGTGAGAGATTTGAAACGCGGCCACGGCGCTGATGTGTAAAACCCGGAAGTCTAAAGTCAGTGGCATCTACCCAATTGGAGCAGGAAAGCAGGGCTGTAAGTTAACACCAGTCAACCCGCCAAACGCAGGTTAAAATTCATTTTGGCAGGTGCCAGATGGTCATAAAAATTTACTAGCCAATTTAGCTGGTAATGCATGACGCAATCGCCAAATTGGCTAGTAAATTTGCATGACCACCCGCCCAAATTAATTTTAACCCCCAGTTGGCGGGTTAATTTACATTAACAGTGTTAATTTACAGTCCTGGCAGGAAGTAGGTTCTAATGACCGGCTGTGGTGTGTCCTGAGGCATCTAGCTAGCGGCATTGGAGATATGTCTTTAAGTGAACAGTATAGTAATATGTTGCACTGCTGAGAAATATAATGTTCCTCTAAATCACTATGTCACTCAATTAGTTTCGTTACACGTATGTCCTCTAGCAAGCTTTGTGATGCTTCCTTCTGTTCCCTCAGTTTCAGGATATTGGAAAAAATAAATGTGTTCAGGAAATATTCAATTTTAGCCTTTTTTATGACCGTTTGGATCTTTCTTTTCTGCGCGAAAATTGAACAGAAGTTTACAATCATATACTTACGTTTTGTTAGAGATTTGCAATTGTGTTTTTTTGCCTATAAACTCCATTAGGACAGTTACAAATGGCACAAAGTGCACCCGTCGTTTTGTCACTTAAGGCTGACAGTCGTTTAAACAATAATTGCAAATTTTAAGGTGTGCAGTTACGCAAACACTTTCAGCACTCGAATCTCCGCCATTCAAATGACTGCTTTGTTTGATAGCAACTCTTTTTTTTTCAACTTGATTTTCACGCATGCGCCAACGTAATGCGTACTTTGCTTATTGAGTTATTTAATACATTGTCCGCTGTGTCCGTTCTTTGCTTAAATATAAAGAAATGTGACACCCCTGCTATATGTAATATACCTGTAAAATATTTTATCAGCTACCTGGATATTAATGCAATGGATCAATGTGTAATTAATTCTTAAACCATAGTTACATACAACATAAACATACCACTAAGTCTACGCTTAAAAAAAATTATAAGTCATAAAAATATCATGCTTTGACATAAGCATTATCTTAGAAAAAAAAATGTCATTCATGTTTCATTTTTATTTATGTATTTATCTATTTGCCATCCGGTGGATCCACCAGTTGGCCTGCACAGTCCAACCCAACTGCTCACATTTGTCAATCTGCTGGAGGAAATGTTGCTTGGCCTCTGCCTCGCTCTTGCCCTCCTGCAGCGCCTCCCGCAGGTAGTGCATGTCTTCTACAGCGCTCAGCTCAGGCATCCCCGAGAGAAGCATGAGGGAGAAGAGAGTGACCAGAAGGCGAGAGTGTGCGCGCAGAGCCAGATATGCCTCAGTGCATACGTTCTGTTCAACAAATACACAATGATCGCATTAGGCTCTCTCCATATATCATGTACGCTGCCATCTGTCACGCAATGAGAAATTGCATTTAGGATGCTGATTTCAGCAAGGGTTAAAGATACTTTAAAGTCAATCGTGAACCAGACGTGCTCGAGTTTTTGTAAGTAGCGAAGTTCATTTAGAACAGTGGTGTACAACGTCCGGGCCATGGGCCAATGCCAGTCCATGACCTGGCAAAGTAAAAAAAAAAATAATAATAAAGTTTTTTATTTTATTTTATTTAAACTAACAGGTTTTTAGCAAACACTGAATACAATTTACATTCTTGAATGGACATTTCTGTAAAAATGGGTAGGCAGTAATCTGAAGTATAACACAAATCTTTCACTGGCTTTTACTGTTGTTTTGATTGACTGCAGTGTTTTGACTAATGTATGCACTACATCGTTTTTACTCTTTGCGCAGAAGCAGGAGTGTATAAATCATTGGATGCAGAAGAAGGTGTCCTTACCCGGAAACGCTGAAAGTAGAGGCTATTGCCACCTTTGACCCTTCCCATGACATACAGGAAGTCTGGCGTGAGGACAAAAGGCACACGCTCCCGACTCACGCCAAGGAAGTGCTTCCTATTGCCCAAGATGTGGCCAAAGTCGATGTGGAACAAATTGCCTAAAAAGCATAAGGGAGATTTTTGTTTATATAGTCCAATGATTCCTCACATTACATGAAGCATGACAAATAATTGGAAGTTAAGGGATGGAAGTTAAAGGAGAAGTATTTTTGGTATACCATAAGTATTATGGTATATTTACCTTCATCTGTGATCATAATGTTGTCATTGTGTCGATCCCCAATGCCTAGTACATATGTAGCCACACAATAGCCGGCACAGGACTTTACAAACCGCTCTACGGTCTTAAAATGCTGTATGACAGAAAATGAAAACATGCACTTTTGAAAAGCATCATCGGGCCAAAATGAATTTAGTATTTTGTCCCTTCATGGCCAACATGAATAGGGAGTATGTGATTTAAATTGTTACTTACCATTTCCTGGAGAGAACATTTGGATTTGAGCCATTCAAAGAGAGCGTCATTCCTGAAGAATCCATTCGTTCCTCCGTGGCTCTTCTGGACTGCAGCGATAGTTGTTGCATCCCTGACAATCTCGATCATGCCTAATAATACATGGATATTTGATTAATTGATGGTATGTTTTGCTTAATATAGTTAATGTGACAGGAAACAGACTAATTAGGGTTATACTCAAGGATCAGCTTCAGTCATAAATGGCCACAGTGTATCTAACCAGGAACCCTCCAATTAATACAATATGTGTAAAGAAAAATCATTGAATTAGACTCCCCTACCCAAATGTCGACAACTTTGCCCGAACTTCTTCTTATTAGAACATCATTAGCAGAACCTAAAGCTGGTGTTGAGTTATTAACATTGTTTTTCAGTTTTAATTTATATTTTAGCCGTTTTGGATTTAGTTAACTCAGTATGGCCCAATGAATAGCATTCTTATGTGTCTCACACTCCTGAGAAAATAAGGGAGTATATGTGTCTGGTATCTGTCTCTTCCGAAAGAGACAGGCTGATGTATGATTGTTTTTCTCTAATCTGATTTATAGCTATGGGAACTTGCTGAACTTGCAGAAGGGAGGAGAGAGGGATTCTCTTGTTTATACTGTGTTGTGGGCTGATGGGAGGAGACTTCTAGTCTCCCACTATTCTGAATAAGTATTGATGCACCACGTTGGAGAGACAGACAACCTGATAGAACACGGCTTCAGTGTCATCAGCTTTTTGTCCTCAGAAGCTTCTGGTAATAAATACCTTTGCAAAGGGACTTCTTCACCAGGATCTCACCATTCGGTTAATTGAACACGCAAAGAGTACAATACTTAATATTGTCTACTCTAACACTGGTAATGCTGTTAGCTAACACTATTATATGCTATGCTGCAGCTTAGCTTAGCTTTTAGCTTTTAGCTTCAGCATCTGCTTCAGAGTAGTTCGTTCACATGGAGCTTCATCCAGCCTAGCTGACAAGTCATTTGAACTCAGTGGTGGAGGTGGTTATGTTAATTACCCCACTGTTATGTAACAGTGGGATAGAAGTGCCAAAGAACCGATTTTCAGAAATAGCCTAACAACGAAGGATGAACTTGGTTGTTTAATTCCACTCAAACTCCAGGCTCTATTAATATAAAAACAAAAAGATAATTTCCCACCATTTAGCCCTTTTAATGCAGACCATATTAAATGTTTGTTTGTTTTTTGAAGAAAAAATGGAACAATATTATCGCTATATATGCCAGATCTTGATCGCGGATCAGATTTTTTAGGTGCTTGACGTTTCTTACCTATGTTGTGTCCTGTGGAGATGCAGCCATACGGGACAAGGTTGAGGTGCAGAGACTGCTCTTGCCAGATTGAGTCCATCACTGCTAAGGTCTGAAGAGAGATTTGTCGAAAGGTCAAATACATTGAGAGAAACTCAAATAGCGGCAGAGTTATCTGCAAGTGCTTGTTTATTTGGTGAGAGGCAGTGAATACGTTGTTGCACCCAACGACTAATTGAGTCTCAAATGACTTATTGAGTTGCAGAATGTTGACCACTATCTAAGCTCACTTAAAAAAAAATTTTTTTTAATAAGAAAATAGACCAATGTGTCTCACCTGAATCACCAGCATGTCCTGTCTGAGGTCATCCCCCTGTTTGAAAATGATCCCAACAGGTGTAGCAGAGGTGGGTGACGGCATGGGCGAGAACTCCAACCACAGAGGTTTCTTCTTTGACGCCATCACCTTGCATCTGTCTAGCTGCATTTAAAGGGAATTGAGGAGAAGCGCTTTCAAAATACAGTGATTTACTCAGATAATTTCAGTAAACACCGGAGAAAGCACAGACCATTAAATATAGACATTAGAGCGGTGAATAACAATTACTAATGACAGTCAGAGAGGTAATAACAAGGTTTATAGATGGGGGATAGTCGCCCTGTGTTGACACGGTCGATTGTTGACACTTGTGTATTAGTTTACACGCATGTCATATTTCCTTGACATCTTTTGAGCCAGGCTCAAATAGGAAATTATTCATAAATCATGAACTGAAAAGATGAGAGGGGAAAATTCTACTTCTCAGACCATAAGGCTTTGCTGGAAGGCTCTATTTTACTTGCATCTATTCAATTACACTCATAGCTCACCATGGCAACATCAGTGTGAAATAACGTTCAGTCACTCCTATTATGCAAATACACAAGTAGACCGTAGAGATGCTTGCCAGAATCTGTCCAACTTTGACGCGAGGATCCAAAGGCAACAAGAATTCATTGGGCAGCGGGTTGTCCTGAAGAAATTCTTGAAGCTTAAGAGAAGCTGGAAAGAAAACAATTTGAGAAGTGTTTGCTGTGCAAATGATATTGGCCCAAGTATTTCAACGGGTTTGTATAGTCCAGGGGTCAGCAACCTGCACTGACAAAAGAGCAAAAGAGAATTTAGGCCAAATAAATAAATAAATAATCTATCTGGAGCCGCACATTGGAAGAGTGTGATGAACAAAACAGTGTGTTAGTGTTAGCTACTTTTGGGGGGGAAAATTTGCCTTATTTTGGCTAGCAATTTTCTGACATTTTGGGGGGTCATTTTATAGTAATTTTCGGGATTTCTTCTTTTGTTTTTTTAACCTTTTTCTGATTACTATTTGAACATTTTCTTCCCTGCCTTTTCTTAAATAAATGACAATTTTGTGGACATTTTATGGTAAATTTTGGGATTTCTTCTTTTGTTTTTGGACATTAAATAATGAGTTTTTAAACGTTATCTTTTCTGCCTTTTTCTTTTATTAAATTATCTGACTTTTTGGCAATTTGGTCACCTTTTGGACATTTTTAGGTAATTTAAAACTTTGTAATCTATGTTTTATCTCTCCTTTTCTGACAACTTGAAAATTTGGACTCTGACATAAAAAAAATATATATATATATTATTAATTTAAAAAAAATCTAAATCATTAAAGTAGCACTAAAGAACTTTTCAACCTTGATAAAATATTTTCATAACTGTTCTGATGAGACATCGACTTGAAACTAGTTGAATGGTACATTTGCCATGGCCTGAGGGGGTCTATATCATTTTTACTGGCACTAAGCAGCTTTGAGAGGTTGGTAGGAACACTGCCACATAAAAAACTCCAAATGTGCTGACTGCTTTATAGCATACGTCAGAAGCTACCCCGGATGAAAGGACAGTAAAGGATCAACATTGGCCCGGATTTCACTGCAAAAACGATGCAATGCGCTTGTCCTTATAGGAAATGTGGTCTTCCTTCAGACATAACAATACCGCTTTTGTCCATATGGTGCCGCCATAATCAACGTAAACTGAAAATTCCTTTAATTCATTTGAAGAATTGTTTTATCTAAAAAAATCAAAAGAAAATATGTAATGAAATAATTTCTCTTTCTTTTTAATTTTCTATTTTCCTTGATTTCTGTTCTAAACTAGTCAGAGAAATAACAATAAACAAATGTAGGGGCAATTATGTATACTGTGGTGATTATTAGGGTTCCCTCAAGGAACATAAGAGATAAGTGACAGAAAGTTTAACTCTCGCTGAGGCTCTGGCCATCTAGTTTGTAAACAATCACAGTGCAGCTCCGCTTCTGACTCATCCTTTCAAACTTAACTGAATTGAGGTTTCGCATGACCCATGCATTTCACTCATCTACAACAAGCTAATTCCCCACCTGAAGGAGGAAGGTCCCTCTTCTCAGGGTAGGCCTTCTTAATCATAACCGCAGCCTCCTGAAGAGCGTCCACAGCCTGCACCTGTTGAACAAAGCCATCCAGCATGGCCTGACCGCAGCCCAGAAGGTAGGCCTCCAGAATCACCGACATACGCTGACGGAAATACGGGCAGGACGTTACCTCGCCACGCACGTACCAGAAGAAGAAGTGGCCGATCCGCTTGCTCTGCAATAGGGGATGAATCAGTGCGATGAGTGAGTCACATGGAGTATCGCCACCAATATCATCACAACCCCAACACTTTTTAAATGTGTTTTTAACAGAATAATACCAACAATCTTGTCACTCACCCTCAGGGCTCTCTGGATGAGGTACCGAGCAAGGAAACTGTCATGGTAAGGTTCCACTTTGAGGGTCTACGTGAATAAAAAGTATGAACATTTCATTTGTGTACATCTCTAGCTAGAAGACTCAACGTCCACATCTCAGATAGTTGTGAAAATGATCTGATGAAGCGTAGAAATACACCGACCTGCACCAACTGGAGTAAATACTTGAGAACGTCATGGTTGGAGAGGCTCTCTAGTCGCTGTACTGCTAATTTTCTGACTATCTCGTCAGCAAAGTCCATGCTCAGCAACTCCAGGGCCATGGTCACATCCAGCTTTGTCAGGTCCCCGTTTGTCACCAAGCAGTGGACATCTGCAACCACTTTGCCGTTCGTCCAATTCACAGTGCGGAGGAACTGGGGTAGGTTGGTATCACAACAAACGCTATTTTGCCGGCATCTACTAAGGCAAGCCTTGTTTGTACAGAAATTTTGAGGTGCTGATGGTGAGAGCTCAGGCTCAGTCGCTTCATCTTGGGCTGTTTTACACGAATCATTGTTGGATACAGAGGCAGGAGCAGATTTGCTTTGGGAGATGCTAGTACTGGGATTACCAGAATAGTCGGTGGCGCTAAAGCTCGTTGGGAGAACCACGGGGAAGCAGTAGTGGTCAAGAAAGAAGCTGATTGCCATTGAGTTTAATTTATCTGGATTAGTAGCACAGGAAAGTTTATCAGCTTGGCAAGTGATGACCTCATCCTCCTGCTCATGGTGGGACCACATGTGTAACGTGAAGTATCCCTGGCTGAGGACAGACCTGGCAGAAAATGAAAGGAAGACGGATGTCAATGGAGGAAAGATAAGAAGTTACCAGTATTATAGAAAGTGCCCATCTTTTGCAGGGGTTAATTCCTAAGAGAGGCAACGTAAAAATGTGTGAATACCAGATGTACCCTAAAAATGTGTAAGCCTAAAATTACCCTTCCATACTAAACCATACAAAGCCATTGATGATGGTAGCAAAACTTCTAACCTGTAATCAATCAGGAGAAGATTGACAAAGTAGAGCACCTTCGCCTTCCCTTTTTGCAGGTCTACCGTTTTGGAGGCTGAGGTTGCGGGTGAAACCTTTGCGTCATCGGTCCCCGGCGACGTATCACTACTGCAGGCATTAACGGTGAAGCCCAGCTTGGCTCCACGAGGTAAATCCTTAAGAAGCAGATCGAAGCCCAGCCACTCGTTCCACAATACTTCTTCCGTGAAGAGCTTGTGTGGTGACGACGCGGACGAGATAACCGAATTACCGTAAATGATAGCTGCTTCCACGTGGACCAATCGAGGGGGTTTGCTTGGAAACGTCGGAATATCAATGCCGAGAAGTTTGACACGAAATTTTCTGTTGCAGTCCCACAAGGATATCATGAAGATGTCTCCTGGATCCTTCCCTTCGAGGGAGAGTTCTTCATGGGAACGGAATGGGCCACTGAAAGTATCAACAAGTGGCAAGTCCTCGAAGGTGAATGTCTCCTTAACAAGCTGGGACGAGGGAATCACAGACAGGTGGAGACCTTGATTGTCTTTCAAGCACTGTCGCACCCAGTGGAAGTCTTTTAGAGGATAGTCCTCGGACAAAAACTCTTCCCTTCCTGTGACTTTTAACACCAGGCTGTCAGAGATTTCATGCTTCTCTTGCGCAATCACCCGTCGGAAAAATTGAAGAAGGATATCAGGTGTTGCATTGAAATCGACATGAATGCTGAAACTGATCTGATTCATGTAATGTAAAGTGACAGGCAGTTTTCTATTTAACAAGTGATTTAAGTCATTTGGCACCGGGGCGTTTGCTACCCAAGGCTCTGTTATGTACATTGTGTCATCCCTATTCCTTAGCTCTTGGTTTCTGCAAGATGCCAGTTTCCTGCGGGTGTACGCCAGCTCACAATTTTTGTCCGACATCTCTTTTTCCAGATCGTGTCCGATCAGGAGAGCCAGAAACTGCTGCTGTTTCTGTTTCAACTCACAATCCACTGCCACCGTCTGCTTCAGCGCAATGTGGGCTGTTAGAATCCCAATGTCATCATACCACCTCGGCATATCAAGTGTCCTGATGATCTGAGAGTTGTCAAAAGCCTCAAACCAGTCTTCTCCCTTGGAAAATAGTATTGTGTACTTTTCTGGATCCAATATTGCAGATGGATCTGGATGGCAGTTCTGCACCTAAAACCACAAACTGTGTTAAAAATGAGTGACCCATGGTTTACAGAATGCCTAGAAGACCTAGTGTGTAGTCCTTAGCGCCATCTAATGGTCAAAGAATAGCACTAGAAGCACGAAGGAGCACGCACACTACGGTGGCTCAGAGAGACCACATTTTGCAAACCTACCACCGATTCTTGTTTTGCGTGAGCAAACGAACATCTCGGTGAGCAACGGCAACTTGGCAGTCGATATGAAGCCCGGCGAGTGACGCCGAAACACCGAGCGAGCCAGAATTAGCCGGAGTAGCTAACAAGAACGACTAGCGGGTGTTTGTCGGAGCCGTAGGCTGGAGTGGTTAACAAGAGCGGCTATTGGGAGGAGCTAGTAAAAAAAAGAAAGAAAAAAAGCTGGTAAAAGCTTGCGAGAGCAAAGCAGAAAGTGACAAGCAATGGGCCCGAATCACGCGAGTTAGTGACGACCACCTGCCGGCCCCAGCTGCGGTCACAACACTTGATGCAAGCACAACCCGGGCTAACTACATTCGCAAAGCTGTCCTTTTGGGCATCCATAGCAGGAAGATGACGGCGAAACATGGCAGCAGCTCTAATAAGGTGAGACTACAACCATGTAATATAATTAGTGATTACTAAACCTACGATTATATATAGAAAAATGCATTTTTGCATACTATTGACATAGACAGTCGTGTTTTTAAATGAATAATTCGTCCACCGCTAGATGGCGCTAGGGATCACTGAATGCCCCTTTAATGTTTTAATATTATAGTAGAGACCGTTTAAAAAAAATTCCATTGTTAGGACAATTTGCTTCTCCATTAATGTTTGGTCCTCATGTTCTACAATTGCAAAACAAAACCATTTCTAAAATTCACAAAAAGTGACATTAATACATATTTAGATGACTTACCTGCATTGAGATGTACATCCTCAGCTGGTTGACAGTGCACCGAGCAGGAAGGATCACAGACACCATCTCCCCATCTGTATGTTCACCATTGGGGAGCTTTGGGCCCGGCCTAAACTCACAGATGAACTTCAACTTATCCTCAGAGTGCTTTTGAGTCCACGCCAGTGAGTTGGCAGCAAGTGGATACAGGTCCATTGAGACTGGTAGACTATTGTGGAGAAACTCAACAAAACCCAAACAGTTCTGTAACGTAACACAATTGTAAATTATGACTCCTCTGCTGATGGTGTGGCTTCAAATCAACTCTTCAGGCAGGTGCTTTAAAGGGGAAGTCTGACTGACTGTGGCTTTGTGTTCGTGTGTTCCCCTTTTGTGCATTTATTGCCACTTCCCCGCAGACATTTCCCATTTTACATCAAGATAACAACATTACATGCTGATGTTTAAGCAACTAGTCCACAAGCCTACCTAAATGTTTATTAGTGTTATCGTATAAAGTTGTCATATAGCACTACCAGAATAAGAAAAAAATCAACACCTAAAAAAGTCCAACAAGGAGTACATACATACTGATTTTTAACATAACAGATTTTATTTGACGGTGAGAGACCTCACACATGATGAGGGAAAAATTAGCAAGTGACATGGACATGGTACTCAAGATGATGAACAATGACCGATACAACACACCAGACATAAAGATACTCCAAAGCATTCGGACCAACAGAGGATAACTTCTTTATTATGACAATCATCTTTTATGTATTATAATGTATTTCATGGATGGAGCAAAAGACACAGTTCATTGTGTTCAATATTACCCTATCTTCACTTTGAATTTTTTTTTTTTTATTGTCTGGCTTTTGTCTTATTTGATAATTTCTCTCTCCAGGTGCAACTGCAATCTTGATTTATTCAACTGAGAAAAGAGCAACGTACAAGGAGCTCTTTAGTACCCCCCTGTGGAAGATGGGCCTCACTGCGTAATTCAACTCAAAAGATGGGTTCAAGACGATGCCTGAAATTCCCATTCATAGACGGTGCAGCTATACAATACTTATTAATTTATCTCCAGTAAATTTAACTATTTTGGCATAGTCATTAAAATGTGCCTATATTGATGATCCGTTTTTGTTGAACACTGTCAAAGCACTATTATTTTAATTAACAAAACTAAATGTATGGTGGTTGTAGATTGCAGAGGTGGAAAACTACACTGCATCAAACATAAAATATATTTTTTCAGGCCACTGTTGTATGATTAAATTGTTTTGGGGGCAATAATAGTTTAGTAGTAGTGGTAGTAGTAGGTTGTGATATGTTTTAGAGTTTAAACTATATAGGTGTTTTTTTTTTAATACCATGCATTTGGAGCTGAGGGTGTGGTCAGGAGCACTGATCTGAGGTTGAAAATTAAAATACTTGCTGTGGGCCCCAAGCATGTTTGGGGCCCCTGTGAAGCTCCTGCCTGGTTTACCACATTAGTCATTAAAACAGGTCCATTTTGATATTATGACGGACATCGGTATCTGTTTGTGTTGTGCTGTGCTGTGTGCGAACTATAAAATCAATAAAAACGCACATTTCCCCCCTTGTCACGCGTGGGTTCGCTCATGTTTTAAAAATGGGTTAACTTGTTAAAATCGGTGCGTGCGCGGTGTATACTATGCTGCAGAAAGAGCTCTGTCATGCACTCACAGCCAGACAGCGAGGCAGGCATACCTCCCACTTTATTTAGAGCGTGTTTGTGCTAAAGCCTCAGCTGCTCCCCAAGAAGGGGGGGGGGGGGGGGGGGCAATGTCCAGAAATAGAACGGACCAGGGGAAGATGTAATGAGAAGGTGAAAGATAACCAAAATGATGACAAAAAGAGACTTCTTACTTCACTTGTTTATTTTCCTCTGGAAAACAGTTACATGTTCTCATTCATTTTGAACAACAGTTTCCTGTCAGCAGGACGGGATGGGATGTGGTTGTAGGAGACTGACGATAGTCAGCTGTTGCTGTCAGTCAGCCAAGCCGTGAGGGGAGGGCTCATAAATCGAGCAGCATTGAAGGTGCTCAGGGCGATGATTGAGATGAGATTCGAGACGGATGGAAAGAGGAGAGCGGGTGGATCAAAATGCAGAGAGAGGATCATAAAACAAGATGTGCTCTCTTTGGACAGAAGAGAGAGAGAAGATAATTATGGCTGCCAAGGCACATGGATGTAGACATGGCGATTAAGTGTGCTGAACCGAGTTGGTTGCAGCATGCCACATAAAACGCATCTTAAAAGCCTTGTCCAATTAGTAAGCCTAAAGTTTACTTGAACAAATGTATTCGGGTCATTCCAGAATTTGGAGAATAATTTAGGCTCCAATATTTATAAAGAACAGACCACTTCTTTTGTAATTTTGTGTGGCGTTTTTAGCAAAAAACAAACATCACCCGTACACATTATACTTGCATGCTCTTTGCCACAATCATGTTAAAGACACTCAGCTGCCTGAAAAACATACCGTTTTAATAGTATTAGTACTACTTTAAATAAAGCTACTGAACGTAGAATATTCCATTTTGAATTGCTACTGCCACCTGCTGCAATTGCACATACCGTTTTTTGTGTGGTTTTTTTTGGTGTGGTTTTTTTGCACTCTCTCACACAAAAATGCACACATACAAACATGGTCTCCCATGAACCCAAGTGACCACTCTGCCACCTGGAGCCCAATTGCACATACCGTTCTTCACTTACACACCACGCACATTACGTCACATCCGCAAGACAGCGTGGGAAATTCTCACCCGATTCCAGTCTGAAAACTATTGGCCAGAGGCTTGCAGGAGTACCCATTGTGAACAGCTAAAGTGTTAATCTACTAATTAGAAGGCATTTCTGTCATAAATGGTCAAATAAAACTCTGCAAATAAATGCTAATGTTAGCATACTAGCTAAAGCATGCATGCTCGCTGTGTTAGTTGCTATGCTAACTGGTCAAAAACAAGCTTAGCTAACATATATTTTTTCTTTTATTTATTTTTTAAGACGAACTTTGACGCTATGTGGAAATAAAAAAATAAAATAGAAGAGAGGAGAGGACTTATGTTGACAGACTTCAGAGCATAATTACTACAAAAATATATAACTGTTTTTTTTTGCAAATACATTTCTCAGCAAGGGCACTGACAGATGTAAAAAAAAAAAAATAGAATACTGTTATCTTGAAGTTATAAATCAATCTTTGTCAGACAGTGAGTCTCCATAATCTAAGATGGATACAAAAAAGTTGCAGTCATTTTTTTACTTTACAAGAAAGACATAATTGATTTCTGTAGAAAAAAACAGTTTGTCAATATATTTTGTCATCTAAATTACCCTCTACATAAAAATACTTGTCAAAAAAGTCTAGCACATGCTAGTTCCTAAAATACGGGGGGTTTACAAACACAATGGTGTTTATAGTAACTGACTGCAATAGAGTCTCATCATTTCAGACTGTGTTCATGTGTGACAACAAAACAGCATTTTTGTAAATATGTGTATGTTTTTAATATAAGTGTGTATGTTGTGACTGAACAGTGTAGGACTTCTACAAATTTAGTGCGGCGTTTGGGTAATTGTGCCAATATTTTGAAAAAAAGGAGCCCTGGTTTCAAAATTGTGGGTAAACAGCTGAAAAAAACTGTAGTGAAGATTCCAATATGACTTGAGGTGCCCTGGATTGGCTGGCAACCAGTTCAGGGTGTACCCCGCCTACTGCCCGAAGCCAGCTGGGATAGGCTTGAGGGGCATTAGATGTCAACCTTTACATTTTTTTAAGTGCACTGCTACTACTGTATGTATGGCGCACGCCATGGAAACATCACCAAACAAAATTGACTAACCCTCTGTCACTTGACTCCATTTAAGTTGAATCAAGTAAGATGCTCATCAGAAGCTAACACTGTTAGCTAATGCTAACCTGTGAGTCCGACCTAACTCTGTGCAGCTGTGCTTACCTTTTGACCTTGACATGATAGTGAGGGTGTTGCACCTGTTTCTGAATAATAGTGCCTCGGATAGACTCCTGCGGTCTTAAAAGTGGCTCTGGATCTTCATCCACCCTTTCTTGCACTCACAGACACATTTTCAGACAGACTTACTTGGTTGTTTTTTGGAGATTTTGATACTGGTTGGACAGGCGCTGCAGAGACCTACTTGTTTGTTTAAAATCCAGTAGCAAGTACCGTACATATTCTCATAACATTTCAAATCTAAATAATATAACATTAGTGGAATATGAGTTAAGCAGCACAATCCAGCAGTTTTGATCAATATCAGAAGGCGGCCATTTTGCCATTTGCTGCGGACTGAAGATGACATCACAGTTGCTCAGGTCTCAGGTAACAACCAATCACAGCTCAGCTGGCCGGTGCTCGAGCCCTGAGCAACTGTGACGTCATTTTCAATCCACAGCAAATGGCAAAATGGCCGCCCCTCTGAGATGGATAAAAACAGCTGGATTTTTCTGCATCAACGTAATATTAATCAGAATGTCATGTTTAGACTAGTGAGGTCACATGCAACATATTATTGGCAATAAAGATTTATGGTTGACTTCAGGTGCACATAATAACCCTACACACTACAGCACACACTTGTGCCTTGTGACTGATTGACATGCTAACTGTCGGCCGCATGCCTGCTGTTCTATTTGTCCACTTGTTGAAAGAAGGAGAAGCCAAACGGCAACATAGCTGGAGATGTTCTACAGCTGTTTGAAGAGCAGCGATCCACTTGCGCTCCATCTTGAGTTACAGATGTCACCAAGTGCGAGGTCAAGCCTGAGGAGCGGGGAGAACGATCGGAGGGATGGACCGCCGGGTCGAAGGAGAGGAGGAGTTAGAGAATCTGAGCATGAGGGGTGGGAGGCGTTAATCTAAGTCTGATGTCAGGGTTCCATCTGTAGTGAAGTGCCCAGTTGATCCTCTGCCAAAATAACCTCCAGTTGACTGATGCTTGCACCATCTTTCCTTTTTTTTTTTTTTAATCAATGTCACAGAGATGATCCGTTGTCTAAATATGGGGGATTGGATTGGACACATGGGCATGTCCGTCAAGAGATTGTACCCACGAATTTGATTGGCTGCCTCTGGCCCAATCCTGATCATTTTCAGGGAAAGTTTCATGGGATGTGGGGGTACTTATGCAAGTGAGGGGAACAGAGTCAGTCTTCTATCCCACCCGTGTAGCAGGGAGACATCCTTTCTCCGCCAGTCAACTGTTTTTTGGGGGTGTTTGTTTGCACAACAGCTGGTCGCCATGGTAAGAACCTGAGAGTTTGGGCCTTTTTTGTTGTTGCCGTTGAGTATTTTGGCTTTCACCTGGAGACGAAGATGGAGATAACCCTCTGAGCCAGTGGACCCGCAAACAAGGAGAATTTCTGGATTTATTTATGTGTTTTCTTTTGGGAAATCGATTGTAGGGAGATGAAAATACCGCTACATGGCATCTGCTTCCAAAAAGCAAAGATCAATTTCTAAACTTTTGCTCTCATCTGTGAGGTTTTCAACCGCGTTTGCATCAAGCTATATCACAGCTAAACCCGATATGATGGATATTTAAATTCAAGCCAGCCGCACTAAAGATAGCACCACGCACACAGCTGAGTAAATTGAGACAGACATACCCCCTTTTCCGAGTGTCCTAATTTAGGACGTTCACCTTGACGAAAATCCCTCTCAAATCCTCCCTCAAGTCTCGTCTTAAAAATAGCTGAGCCTCAAGGATTTGTGTGCGTGGCCATATGCTAAGATATTGATGATGATCTGGCAAGTGCCAGAGAAGAAGCAAACGTAGACCACCAGTTCCTCGTGAACATTTTATTTATTTATTTATGTATTTATATATTTAATTATGTATTTATTTATCCATCCATCCATTTTCTGTACCGCTTGTCCTCACAAGGGTCGCGGGGGTTGCTGGTGCCTATCCCAGCTGGCTTCGGGAAGTAGGCGGGGTACACCCTGTACTGGTTGATGTATTTATTTAATTATTTATTTATTTATTAACTTTATTTATTCATCAACTTTATTTATTTATTCATCAGCTTTATTTATTTATCAACTTTATTTATCAACTTTTTTATCAACTTTTTCATCAACTTTTTTATCAACTTTATTTATTTATTCATCAACTCTATTTATTTATTTATTTATTTATCAACTGTGTGTATTTATTTATTAACTTTATTTATCAACTTTTTCAACTTTATTTATTTATTTATTTATCAACTTTATTTATCAACTTTATTTATCAACTTTATTTATCAACTTTATTTATCAACTTTATCCAACTTAGTTTATTTATTTATTTGTTTATCAACTTTTCAGTGGTGTTTCTGAGTAGGGAAATATTGGGAAGCGGATGCATTTTTGTTCAAACTCATTTACCATAAAGTGTTCCAAAAATGTCAATATAACAGTGCTAAAATTGACATGGCAAATTGGCAATATGACCGTAAATCGTCAGTATGAGTTTATTTGTCTGATCAGAATCAAAAACATCAAATACAAGTAAAGTACTTTGTTTCCCAGTTCTAGCACCTGCGGCTTAAACAAAGAAGGACTTTTATTTGCAGATTTTCCAAATCCCAGCAGTGTCATATTTTCGTCACTTCTTAGCTTCTCTTTAACATGTTAAAAAGTTCTCCATGTTCATGTTTTTAAATCAAATCTGCACACATTGAAGCATTTGTATCGGTCTACAGATTTCTGCTCAAGTTCAACCCTAATCATGGCGAAAACAGGACATATTTTTATTTGCAGCACTACCACTATTTCCGCTTATGTTTTGTGCTGGTTCCACAGTACGGCAAATTCTGTTCTCACGTATATTTCTATTTGTTCTGCACTCCCTGAACGTGCAGTTTAGTTAGGCAAATAGTTAACAATTGCTTAATTAAGAAATGAAGTTCTTATTTCAAGCTTTTTATTCATCATGTTCATTCAAAGTATTTTCAAGTACACATCACATCCATTATCATTAGCCTACACTAGCTTAATGCTAACGTACAATAAGAAAAGCCATGAATGTGTAACCCAACAATACTCACAGGGATATATTCTAACTGCTCTGTAGAAACAATTATCAACTGCTGGAATTTAGCTTGGATTTTAATTTGGTCGTTTTTTTTGCTGACATTCTACTCTACTTGTGCGTGCATACCAGAGTGGGCAGCACAATATGTGTAACCAGTGCGGCTTATTTGTGAGATTCCTGATTTTATTATTTGATTTATATACTGGCATGCTCAATAGATACAATTTTATGGTACATAATTTCCTAATTAATGGCAATCTTAACAGGTGTCAAAATTATTGTGATTGACTCATACTCCACTTCAAATAAAAATAATAACAAATAAAATAAAGAATTTCTCACTTCTTTATTCCAATCAAAAAAGGGGTATGCCGTGTAATCATATTAGTTTATAACAACATTTCTCAGACATGGACATTGCATGGAGTAAGCTGCTTGAGCTCCGTTGCTAACCAAAACAGCAGAAGCGATCTGCTGTAGACATACCTGCAAATTATACATTAATGTTATTCCAGTTAAAAGATTATATTGACTCAGTATGAACATGTTTAGCAAGAGTTAATAGCAAATATAAGGCTGAAATGTAGGATATGCTAATCTCTATGTTTTTTGTTTTTGCCAGTATAAACCGAGCATACTTACAAGTACGTATACCATAATGCCAGATAGACTTAAACTTAAAATAAAAGTATTTTTTCATTTATTATATCTCTGGTCAGCAAAAGCATAATAATAAGCATACCTTTTCTGAAATGAATTTCAGTAGGTAGAATATAAAATAATATGTGGAGGATATACTGGCAATGTACGTACTTTCTACAAAAATAGTCATGATAACATTAGCTTGAATGAGCCCACATGTAAACATCATGACCCTTTTTTCTGGACAAATATTCTCAGTACACATAAAAGTATATATTGTAAATACTAATAATTCTGATAACACAACATGACTGTACAAACATGACTCCAAATATTGTTTTACACCAAAATCAACCCTCAGATGCTTTGATCTTATAGCGCCCTCTGAGCGGACATGCAAGGCCGCTATTGTTAGCACGCATTGTTTGCATTACTGTCTTATGCTGTTATAGATCTATTTGAGTGATTAATTGTTGCTATAGTGACTTGTTTTCTTTTTCTTTTCTTGATGTTTAAATAAGTCAAAACAATAGGAAGACAATTGTGTTTGCACCACAACTGTTATGAGAAGGGGCTGGTATAGCGCGCCGTAACGTGTCACATGACCAGAAAGCAAAGGATTGGACCATTTGCTTCCTTAGACAAATGGCAAAAATAGCCATCTTCAAGTTAGTGTAATTCTGAAAGAGCAAGATTCAAGCCACAAACCTCAGAATTAAGAGGGACATGTGCTATGCTGCCTACTTGTAATTATTTTGAGAGAGAAAAAAAACGAACTTTCTTCTTTCTTCTTTTTTTAAAATCAGCTTTCTAGTGGTACACAAGCGCCCTCTAGTGGTACGTGAAAAAAGTCAAAGTGCAGTTCCATTGTATTTAAATGTTTAGTACAATACATTTGTGCATGTAATATTTCAAACTATTTTCTTTTAAACTTGTATTAACTGAAATTTGTGGTTAGCCGCGATGGTGCTACTTAATGGGATAAACATTTCTTAGGTTTAATTTGGTGTAAAAAAAAAAAAATGTAACCGCTGCCATTAGTACAGCACCATATGCATTATACAGTAAGTGGAATCATTAGTCTATTCACACTTTGTTCTTACTCCTTTGCTTCCCCCTCAACAGCCCACTGACGCTCAAAGCGATGCCCGCTCCTTCCTCACTGAGGAGATGATTGCAGGTTAGTCTTTGCTGGCGCATTGTGTACTTACTCAATTTTTAAAAAATATGACAACTGGTTAGTACCTTTTTTGACGCCGTCCTGTTTTGTGTCCAGAGTTCAAGGCCGCCTTCGACATGTTTGACACTGATGGCGGCGGTGACATCAGCACCAAGGAGTTGGGCACCGTGATGAGGATGTTGGGACAAAACCCCTCGAGGGAGGAGCTGGACGCCATCATTGAGGAAGTAGATGAGGATGGTGAGGAATTGAAATATGTGCAGCCGAGCCTGTGGCCTTTGCCCTCATGCTTTCTTGTTTCTCCTCCCCAGGCAGCGGAACCATTGACTTTGAGGAGTTCTTGGTCATGATGGTGCAACAGTTAAAGGAGGACCAGGCCGGGAAGAGTGAAGAGGAGCTGTCTGAATGCTTCCGTATTTTCGACAAGTATGACACACAGTGTATTCCTCACAATTTGATTCATCTACGATTTGTCTTGACTGCTGTTTTGGTTAGCAACGGAGATGACATGAGCACAGCAGTTAACTCTTGCACGTCTGTGAGTGAAAGAGAGTGTTGATGATTCAAGTTTCTACACCTTTTTATTTCATTTAGGTTACATGAGCTTGTAAATGTTATTAGTTTTAGACGTTGATGGTCTAATATACTTTTAGTTACATCATCCAGCACGGCATGAAAACTTGGACAGGTTCTATTGACATGGCAGCATATAGAGGCTCAAATAATACAAATAATCTAACATACAAATACTAAAAGCAGTGCAGCCAAAACAATAGGGGTGGGAATCTTTGAATGTCTCACGATTCGATTCCGATTTTTGGGTGTGCGATTCGATTCAGAATCGATTTTTGATTAAGAACGTTTTTTTAATGATTTTCGATTCAATTTATAGATGTTCAAGGAATCGTAATGATCTACTCCAGTCTGACTCGCTAATGCTAATTAGTGCTCTACTCGCGGCACTTTTATCACTCAAAAGAACGGCTCCACACTGAATTATTATTATTTTTTATTGCAATCACTTGATCATGACTTTTTCCTTCTACTCTCTAATTTGGCTATAACTTAACAGTGTATCAGACCGCGTAGAACCACACTGCCCCCAAGTGGACAAATCAGGTACAACATGAACAGCGCTTCCAATAAAGGCACACACAAACAAAGGGAAAACAGTATAAAATAATTTAAATAAAATCGATTTTGGGACATTTAAAATCGATTCTCAATTGTACTAAATGAGAATAAATTTTTTGGGCACACCCCTACAAAACAAACACTACAAAATGAAGGGAATAGACAATGTCATGGAACAATAACGTTGTGCTCATAAGTTGAGGGAAACTTATGAACACAACGGTATTAGAATGCAGATTGGAAATGTAGGTCGATGCTTCCGATAGTGCTCAGCTCAGCAGAGAAAAAGTAAGACCAGAGTGGAGTTTTACAGTAAGTCACATCCGCCCAATTTGTGACTATGGAGTATTGACAGGCATGTGGTCATTTGAGTGTGATCTCATAGGTCCTTTTCTATCATCAGGAACGGAGACGGATTCATCGACCGAGAGGAGTTTGGAGACATTCTGCATATGACCGGAGAGCCTGTCACAGAGGAAGACATCGATGAGATGTTTGGCGAATCTGACAACAACAAAGACGGAAAGATTGATTTTGACGGTAAGTTAAATATACAATGGAAATAGACACGTAAAGGTATGTACTGTATTTATTGGCAATATTAGGAGCATAGATCTATCAATTTTTCCTCATGAGGTGGTCAAAATAAAATTTAAAAAATGTCCATGTTTTTTTATCTATGATTTTATAACTAAACTGTCAATAGATGTGAGGGTGAATGCTAGTTTGTCTATATGTGCCTGTGATCAGCTTGCGACCAGTCCCGGTCACCCAGTCACCTATTAAAGGTTCCAGTTTATCTTGCTTTGGTGCCACAATGTGAAGTTATGGTGGCCGGATGTTGTGAACTTTGCTGCCGCCGTCTAGTGGTGGTGGGCTGAAGCACACTTGAATCTAAAATTGTTGCTAAAAAATTTGCCAAGTGACGGTTCATATCTTGAAAAATTGGTGTTTCAAGGCACTCATATCTCAATGCATCACTGTATATGGCCTAGAAGTGCTTTTCGTACCGACATTTACTGAAATTATCAATTTAGCATTAGCTAGTGACAGACTCAGGCATGTTGAGACTTACATAGAAATTTGGGTCACATTGGAACGGAACTCCATTGTAAAACAAGGAATCCCGTTCTTTGCTCGTGCCCACGTCCATTTGGCAAACCTGTACCGTTTTTGACAGTTTGTTTACATGCTCTTCATTTTGGTGTACATCACAGCATTATAGACTAACTAATGTTTTTTTTTTTCCTTCTCCAGAGTTTTTGAAGATGATGGAGAATGTTCAGTAAGGACCACATTCCCTGGTGACCCTCCTTTTGCTCCTAAGAGTCAGATCACTTTGTTTTTAATTGGCACCATTTTGTTTTAGGGGTTAAATACCTTCCACCACGCTGCTCTCATATGAAGCCCTAAGGCCTGGCGAGAATGTCTAAAAATATCCGTTCAACCCTTTTAAGACGAAGACACTTCCCCGCAGCCGGTCTTCAGCTGTCCTTTCCTTGGCAGCTGCTGCTCCTCCTGACATGCTACACTATGTATTCCCTTCAAACCACCAAACTCCTCCGTATCAACTATCTTGTGCTTTCTTCTGAAATAAACCAACCTTTTACTCATTGGTTGCGAAACGATTGCTCCTTTGTGATACACCCACACGCGTGTTTGTATCGTGTTGAACAGAAGTCGTTAAAGAATGAATGTAAATAAACGTACTTTTCATCAAACAGGATTGCTCCAGTAGTGCTTACAGTCACTAGTGTGATATGCCCTGCAAAATAGGGAAATGGATATGCTGTGAATGTGGTGTATTAACTTTATTGTTATTATTATTTTCCTCATCAGCATTCATGATTTTGAAGGGACTACTTATTTCATCATATTATTTGTGGTGGCACTGCTTCACTACGGAAGCGTATTGCTGCCACACCAAGAAAAGAAAAAACAAGAGCCATATCACCTTTTAACATGATAAATATCATCATGTTAAAACGTGAAAATTATCATGTAAAAATGTGAAACTTTGAAAACGATCATGTAAAGTCATGAAACGTATGTAAAAATGTGAAAAATCACTTTGAAGCAGTAGAAAACAGAGGAACGGCGCGTCTGCAAAATGGATGACGCAGTTCATTCAAATGATTTGATTAGGTTCTATTTCATGCTTGGTTTAAGGCATGGCGAGATTTTACAATTGCGAAGCACAGTTGATGGCGTTGTAGTAAGTATGCGTACTGTCAGACGGAATTTAAAGTGCATGGGACTGTGCAGGAGGAAGAATCAGTCGGACCCGCTGGAGGTAGCGCCATTTATCCTGTAAAAACGTGAAACTTATCATGGAAAATGTGAAAATTATCACGTTAAAATGTGTAAATTATTATGTTAAAACGTGAAACTTATCATGTATAACTAAATGTCATGATAAAAATGGCTATTTTAAGATGAATATTTATTTATTTATATTTTTTTAAACTATCACATTTACAATAACTTCATAAAGACATATTGTCAGGATAAAAAGGTGTAATCTTCTGAATAAATGCATATATATATATATATATATATATATATATATATATATATATATATATATATATATATATATATATATATATATATATATATATATATATATATATTCAAAATGAAGTTGTAATACAACGTTTAAGTCAAAGTCAAACAAGGGAAGAAAATGTGATTTTTGGTCTCAAAGAAAATAAAACCTTTTTTCTTAATTATCTATCTTGTTGTAATAAAGAAAAACAAAATCAACTTATTCATGCAGGGAAATCAGAGTAGCGGCATGGTAGTTGACTGGTTAGCACATCCGCCTCACAGTGCAGAGGACGTGAGATCGATTCCGGGCTTCGGCCTTCCTGGGTAACGTTTTCATGTTCTCCCCGTGCTTGCGTGGGTTTCCTCCCACATTCCAAAGACGCGCATGTCATGCTCATTGAACACTCCAAATTGTCCATAGGTGTGATTGTGAGTGTGGATGGTTGTTTGTCTCTGTGTGCCCAGCGGTTGGCTGGCAACCAGTTCAGGGTATCCCCTGCCTACTACCTGAGGCCAGCTGGGATAGGCTCCAGCGACCCTTGTGAGGACTAAGCGGTCAATAAAATGGATGGATGGATATCAGAGTAATGTGATAATGTATCACATTTCACAAATTTTAATTGCCACAAAGCTAAGGTAAGGAGAAGTCATTGGGTTATTATGTTTGTTGTATTTGCAATTGATCTATAGAAATTGCTGTGATATTCTATTATGGGATGCTAGTCCAGTGTCACTCCTTTCAATAAATTAAGTTGTGAAGACATTATCAGAGGTCTTAGGCCCCGTCCAGACGGAAGCAAAGCCGGCTTGGTTCCTCAAACAAATCTCGTACACACAGAAGCATTTCAAGACTTGCGTGTGTCCAAAAGAAGACGCTGAGGACGTTTAACGGCTGTAATGTATATGCCAAGTCATGGAGTGGCGCTGTAGCGCAGCCACAGGGAGTTAACGGAAAGCGTAGAAGAAGAATCAGCGAAGAAGACGAACACTTTTTATTTTCTAACTTTATTGCAATCCACACTGACAAACATGACTTTGCATGTATCGAAACAACATGAAAAAGACGAACGCAGGAGAAGTGACAATGGCGGGTGATTCAAGTTCAACACCGCTTGTTGAACGTGGGAATAAAGAAGCAAAATATTTTGCTGCAAAAGCATAAGCAAGCTAAGGAGGCTGCGCAAAACGACTACGACACGGCCATCCGCCATTGTTGTTGACAGACTGGCGGTTCGAGCGCAGTCGCGCGAGAATTGGCGCATACGTCATCAATCTGCGACAACGCGTCGTCATCGAGCTGCAACCGTTACGTCATCACTGGAGGAGTATCCTGCATACGGTGTCCAGACGGACGCGTTCGGGGCGCGTTTTGAAATCGTTCCACTCTGGAGCCCGGTTTCAAAAGTGATCGGCCTAAACGATAAGAAACTTGTGAGGATACATTGAAACTGGCTTTCGTATGGACGGGGCCTTAAAGTCAGGCGTTGATTGCTAATCAGCTACATGTACACTCCCGAAACCACCCCGCCCAACCTGAAAAAGTAAAGTCTCCCGCAAAAAGGTTTTGGATGTTTCTCTTCTCCAATACAACTGAAGCTCATCCGCAAGCTGTGCATAAGCTTGATAACGACCCTGTTGATTGGAACAGGTGCGTTGGAGCAGGGGAACATCCCAAAACCTGCATACACCAGCCCTTCAGGACCGAGCGTGGACACCCATGGCATAGCCCATCGTCACACCCTATGAATCAGGAAGTAGCCTGCTAGCTAACAGATCGACTCGCTAATAGCAGCCGTGTTAGATGACCGTGGCAAGGAGGTTGGTCGTACTCAGCAGTTTCGCCAAACCAGGACTAAACACCGCCTCAAAACCAGTGGAATCCATAACAAAAACTCAGCGCAACATTACTAAACATGTCTACGACTGCCAGTTGTGCTGCCATCATCGATGTAACTTTTTTTGCCTTTACAGTATTTTTTTCGTTTAAGGTATTTTTAGTGTTCGAGGATGTTTTTAAGTGTTTGAAACTCTATTAAAGTGTTTTGGGATCATCATTTGTTGTACTGTGTATTTATTGCTTAAACTCTTACTAGCATAGATTAATTCACCCAGTCGCTACCTCAAGTGAATAGCGCTGGTGAACTGTCATCATTAACTCATTCACTGTTATTGACGGCTATAGACGTCAAAAATTCATTTGAACTATTTCTATTAGTTTAATGTTTTTTTTCCACTTTTGTTAACAAGAGTATGAAAACCTACAAATGTTTTTATTGTACATTTAGATATAAAATTTGTGATTAATCGGGAGTTAACTAGTGAAGTCATGTAATTAATTACGATTAGAAATTTTAATCGCCTGACACCCCTAATTTTTAATAATCGTTTTTTTTAACGCTGAAGCGATTACATTTTTTAATTGTAATTAATCGCATGACTTCAATTGTTAACTCACGATTAATCATAAATGTTATATATGTTCTAAATGTAAAATAAAATAAAAAATTCTAGTTTTTCATACACTTGCTAACAAAAGTGGAAAAAAAATTAAATTACTAGAAATACTTTAAATGAATGAGTTAAATATTTATTATTAAGTTTTTTAAATTAAACACACAAGACTGTCATTTATTGAGGTGCCCCTTGCTGTTCATTATACAATGATCTTTATATAGCATCGCTAAAATAACAAATCTAATAGTGGACTTCTCGCACGTAGTTGAGGCAAATGAGGTGATTCTCCCTCCATTTGGAAGCCGCAAGTCTTCCTTGGGAGTATTTAGTCCCATTTACTCAACTCCTGTACCCACCCCACAGGTCCTGCCCGCCATATAAGGACCACCAGGCTTGGTGTGCGAGCCTTTCTACCCCCGTCCCTTCTTGCTATTCAGGGCGCAGCTGAAGATGAGTAGGCGGGGGGGGGGGCGTTTTGTGGAGGGGTTTGGCAGACGCAGGGTGTGACTGCCAACCTCAATGTGTTCTTCTCCTGGTCTTGAGTTTTACGCCCTGATTGAAACATAATCATCACAAAAGTCCAGATTTAATCCTCGTCCACGTCACATTGTTTACTAGGCCTCAATGCAAACCAGTTTTTGAAAAACATTGTTATAATAAGATTATGATGCTTTTTGCATCCATGTTTGATGAAATACAATTTTTGTGAAATTGTGTTTATTTACTAGCATCAATGTCACGTCTAGAGTGGTTTCTAGGCCTCCTGGGGGCCCCAGGCCAGAAAGATCATACAAGTCCACCCTAAAACTTGACAAAATATACAAACAATTAACATAAATAAAGCCTGTTAGTAGGGGGGCCCCATTAGGGAGATTCCACAATCCTGTTGTCATTACGGTGTCCAACGGATTTTCAGTTGTGTCGCTGATATGGACCAATATTAGCCTTCTCTCAGGGGGTTCCTCGTAGCCACTAGCAATATTTGGTGTGATTTCTGAGTTGCCGGTCCCTTTGCGGAGTCTCGAGGGATAGCAAGAAATGCTACGTGTTTGTGAGCAAGAGTCCCAGGAGGAAGCAAAGTCCTGGAACATTGTCAACGGTTGCTTGGCTCATGTTTTTACTTCACATCATCATCGTTGCATTTTCTGTTTCCTGTTTTCAACCACTTCCACCTCAAGACACATTCCCCTCCAAAGTGTGATTGGCTTGCCTCGGTTCCCCAAGAACCCTAAAAGTTCAGGAGACTATATCTGGAGACCTGTAAGAGCTGGGGGGAGGCGGGACCTGTGGCCATCCGGTTTAAAGTGTGTCTGAAGCCTCACTTGACGTCTAGTCTCTCTGTTGGGGTGCACACGGATTGACCACTCCTTTGGGGCTTTTTTTTCCTTGGATTTCTAGGGGGGGAAAGCTAATCCACAATCATGGTAAGAGACACAGTGCTATAACGGACCTGTCAGGCAGCCAGCAGGGTATGGCGGTCATAATGATTGGCTTAATTTAAAGTAATAGACATGTGTGAAATACATTCAATAGAGAATACTCCCTAATTGAAAAGTCTAATGATTTTATCACAAGACTTTTGGTCTACTTTAATAACCTTTTTTTATTTTTATGAATTCGAATTATTATTTTTAACATTATGATATACTAGTATAATTCACTTTCTATAGTTCTGCCAAATGTGACTCAAGCTATATGTCCTTG
Source organism: Leptonotus elevatus (assembly GCF_054856555.1). NCBI lineage: Eukaryota > Metazoa > Chordata > Actinopteri > Syngnathiformes > Syngnathidae > Leptonotus > Leptonotus elevatus. Next base: position 27,009,189 of record NC_141240.1, read on the forward strand.
ACCTATAAAACCCATCCTCACCTCTTTTTAATGTTAACACTAATTGGATTACATCTGCACTTTAGTTTTTTTATTATTCTACTAACTAATTACATACAGAGCTTGTCATATTAGAGCAAACTTGTCGATGCAGGTTGAATCATGACACGGATTTTCAAACTGAGTGTGGAAGTTGAGGGGCGGGCGGCTGGAATGGGCTGCAGCTGCTCAGGTGAAGATTCCGCTTAAGTGACAAATTCCCAAGGATTGGATGTCCGCAGGCCATATACAGCCAAGCCTAATGTGTTGAGCCTGAAATAGCCGGGTTGATTTACAGTCAGCTCAACAACAAGCCTTTTTAAGACGCTGCCGCCGCTCCTTGTACCACACTTCATTGTCAATAATACCATTTAAAAAACAAAAAAAAAATTGCAAATAGCATGTGAACACTGAGCATATATGGAAATATTGACATTGGATGTGTATTCGATGGAAAAAGAAAAAGTGTTGTGCCCACTGATGATGACGTTTGCTTGCAGACTGACGCGCAGCAAGAGGCCCGCTCCTACCTGAGCGATGAAATGCTGGCTGGTAAGATGGTCACCTTACAAGATGATGCCACTACTTGTTAGTGGGTAGAAATGTGTGCCCGCAAGACCAGATTGTGATTGTCACATGCCTATCGGGCTCTGCTGCCATACAAATAACAGAAAGTACAGGCAGAACGGCAGGAACTGGAAGTGAGACAGATCCACACTAAAGAAATGACAAAGCAAAGATTGTTTATTTTTAGTAAGGAAATCACTCTTTTGTATTCAATATAAAACGCAACATATTTACATATTCAACTAAATAAGGTATATTTTCACCAGGGCTATTTTCAGACTTTTGTGGATTAATGCCTTATATCCCCCTAACAAAGTCTGAAGTTTGGATGCAATGTATTAAAGTCCTGCATAATCTGCACTGCTGCACATAATGACTATCATGAATAAATTCCAATGATAGAATCCAACATTGAAAGGAATAAATCTGTTACAGTACCAGTAGAAAGTACTAAAGATGTGATTGCAATTTGATGAGATATTTCAAAATCAAAGACTTATTTGTGCTGATTTTAGACATTGCAGGTACATATAAAAATGTTATAGCACAGAAAATGTTAAGAGTTCAATTTAATTCAAAAAGTGAAATTCATATTTTATGTAGACTCGTTGCACACAGAAGTAAATATTTCATGAGTCCATTCTTAGGGCTAACAACACCCCAACATTCGCCATCTCAAAAAATTAGAAGATGACAATTATTCTAAAGGGACAGTGTGTAGAATTTAGCACCATCTAGTGGTGTACTTAAAAAACTACTATAAATTTCAGTAATAAGCAAAAAAATAATTTCACACAATAAGTCGTGCCTTACAGTCGACATGTTTCACTGCCATCTTTCTGCTACGGATACACGAAAGAGAAGAACTTGGCGAACGTAGTTAGCCTCTGGTGGTGCTTGCAGCTAGTATCAGACCGCCGAGTTGACCACCGCCTACCGTCCACTGAGTTTCGTGATTCGGGCTCCCACTTGCCTCCCTCTGCTTTGCTCTCGCTTGCTTTTGCTAGCTTCTCCGGCTAGCCGCTCTTGTTAGCCATTACAGCGAATTCTTGCTAGACACTCTTACTCGCCGCTCCATCTAGTTTTATGCTCACCGGGCTGTTCGCTCGCTGACTCACTCCTAATAATAATAGTTGGTAATTGGTGGTATCCTTGTGAAGTGTGGTCTCTCTGAGACACCGTAGTGCGCGTGCTTCAAAATTGTTGCATTCTGTTAGTTCACCACTAGATGACACTAAGTTCTACACACTGTCCCTTTAAAACTATTTCCCCAAAAGTTACATGAAGTGTAAGTTTTGAGTTGAACAATTGAAATAAATTAACTTTCGACGTGCTAATTCTTTGAGATGCACCTGTTTTTTAAAAAATCACTGTCACCAGTGAACAAGTCCCCTTCCAGTAGATAGCAAATCACAAAACAGAAATTACAGGAATGCTTTACATCCCATGTAAGAACAAGAAGATTTATTTCAAGTGGCACTCTCTCCTTCTCTCTCCAGAGTTCAAGGCCGCGTTCGACATGTTCGACACCGACGGTGGCGGTGATATCAGCACCAAGGAGTTGGGCACCGTGATGAGGATGTTGGGACAAAACCCAACACGAGAGGAGCTGGATGAGATCATTGAGGAGGTGGATGAAGACGGTGAGCCAAGAGGAGCACTGGGATGAAACCATTTAAAAAATTTCATTTATCTCATTAAAAAAATATTCATTGTATAAAATGAAAATATTACTCAGATTAACCATGTTAAATTATTTTTAGTAAATGATTGGCAAATTAATTATAAAGAGTAACATTTAACTCATTCACTGCCATATAGACGTCAAAAATTCATGTGAACTATTTCTATTAGTTAAAAAAAAAAAATCATAATTATTTTTTTTTTATGAAAACCTAGATTTTTTTATTGTACATTTATAACAGATATTTAATTATCATGCGATTAATTACGATTAAACGGCCCTTATTTTATTTTTATTTTTTTTAATTAGGCCCGTCAGGCAATTACATTTTTTAATTGTAATTAATCACATGACTTGTTAACTAACTATTAATCACAAATTTTATATCTGTTCTAAAAAAAAAAAGAATTATCTAGGTTTTCATACTCTTGTTAGCAGAAGTGGGGAAAAAATTAAAGTAATAGAAATAGTTCAAATACATTTTTGACGTCTATAGCCGTCAATGGCAGTGAATGAGTTAACAATGAAAATGAATTTTGTTATTGAATGAACGCTATTATTCAAATTCGACTTTAAAAAAAACAAACTCATCCTTTAAAGACCTGGCCCGCTTTTTTTGGTGGACTTTATTGAGCTTCTCCTCTGGTTTCAAGATATCAAATAAAGAATATAATACAGTACTATAATATTAAACCATTAAACCCTTTTCAGTAAATTTTCTTTTGAGTCAATATTTCAAAATAAATGCCGCCAAGGAATCAGAAAGAATCATTCCAAAATTAAAGCCTCCAAAATCTAGACCGACCTAGTGTCATTATCCCAACTTTAATACTATTTGAAAATATCCCACTTGACATAACAAACCACTTTTAGTGGACAGCAGACTACAACAAGATATTAGGACCGGGAATCTTTGACTGTCTCACGATTCGATTCGATTCCTCTTTTTGGGGTCTGTGATTCGATTCAGAATCGATTATCGGTTAAGAACGATTTTAGATTTAAAAACAATTTTGATTGACAATGATTTCTGCTTCAATTTATAGATATGCAAAGAATTGTCATGATCTACTCCAGTCTGACTCGCTAATGCTAATTAGCGCGCTACTCGTGGCACTTTTATCACTCAAAAGAATGACTATTCATACAAAACGCTTCAGGAATGTATACAGAGAAGCATCTTAACATCCTACACTGCAAAAAACAACAACTTTTATTGGAATAACTTGATCATGACTTTTTGCTTCTATGTGGCTACAACTTAACAGTGTATCAGAACGAGCGGAGCCACACTGCCCCTAAGTGGCCAAATCGTGTACAACATGAACAGTGAACCCAATAAAGGCGCACACAAACAGGGGCAAGACAGTATAAAATAATTGTCACCCAACAAGTTTCAAAGCAACCTGACCTTAAACACTCATTAATTTCAAATATTCAAGAGAGCCATCGAGACTAGATCCCACCAGTCCATAATGGAGCACCTCCCTTTCTCACAGGCAGCGGTACCATCGACTTCGAGGAGTTCTTGGTCATGATGGTGAGGCTGCTCAAGGAGGACCAGGCCGGCAAGAGCGAGGAAGAGTTGGCGGAGTGCTTCCGTATTTTCGACAAGTACGAGTGCACTGTGACAAGGCTGTTTCTGTTTAGTTGCGTATTGATCACAGGTGGCAAAAACAGGAGGACCCTGTGTGAGACACGTCCATTGGTGACATCCTATTGAGTACTTTCCCTAAACTTTCACTAAAACTTTATACACACTACCACTGACATTTTATTGAGGCAACTAACTTACTTTTCTTTGATGTAATGTCAATTCAACTAAAAATGACGTATTCCCATGATAGCAACACAAAATGCATCTTGGAATATTTTCCTAGCCAAGCCTTCGCAAGTATCCAACCGTTACATTCTTGTTTAAAGCAAGCTGACAAGAACAACATCCGGATTCCGTGTGTTCTGGATGTATTTTGTATTCTCAGTACATGGGCCGCTACTGATGACGTTTCACAAGATCACAAGGATGTAAGAACGGATTAGAATGCCAATTGAGAAATGGCTACTTTCTACCAACAATAAGCTAATGCTAGCTCCTCCCCCTATACTTTCCTGATATGGGGTGTATGCCACGGAGGAGGCGGGACTTCCTGGTCTTCACACATCAGCTTTGTTTCTGTTTCCTGTTTGCGACATGTTCTTGCGCTTCTGCCTTTGTGCCTCTCGGTTGCGCGTTCCCGTCGACGAGTGCGAGTGTGTCCGTCCGTCTCAGATGTCCGAAGCGTTTCAGAGAGTTGATGGACGGGGGGGCGCACCCGGAAGTCGGAAGTCTGTGGCATCTACCCCAATGGGGTACATTACATACTAGGGGAGGGAATCTTTGAATGTCTCACAATTCGATTTTGATTTTTGGGTGTGCGATTCGATTCCCAATCGATTTTCGATTGGGAATGATTTTTGGTTCAAAATGATTTGATTGACAATGATTTTTGCTTCAATTTATATATGTTCAAGGAATCGTAATGATCTACTCCAGTCTGACTCGCTAATGCCAATTAGCGCGCTACTTTATCACTCAAAAAAACGGCTCCGCGCTGCAAAAAAACAACTTTTATTGGAATAACTTGATCGTGACTTTTTCCTTCTACTCTCTAATGTGGCTACAACTTAACAGTGTAACAGACAGCGTGGAAACACACTGCCCCTAAGTGGCCAAATCGGGTACAGCATAAACAGCGCTCCCAATAAAGGCACACACAAACAAAGGGAAGACAGTATGAAATCATTTAAATAAAATGGATTTGGGGACATATAAAATCAATTCTGAATCGTACTAAATGAGAATCGCGATTCTTATGAGAATCGATTTTTGGGCACACCATTATTACATACCAGTAATCAAACTGTCCTTCACCCTCTGCATGAAAGGCAGCAGAATGTACCACTACATTTCCAGAAACTGAAATGTACTGAAATTATGTTTTATTGCCAATTACCTGTTTTTACAAATCGGCACGATGAGAAAAAAAAAACAAGTGGACTAGATACTCAAGTGAAGCACATAAGATACCTAAAAACATCGACATCATAGGTAGCATTTATAAACAAATGATGTGCCTTCACACAGGAACGCCGATGGCTACATCGACAGAGAGGAGTTCTCCCTGATCATCCGCAGCACCGGCGAGCCCATCTCAGAGGATGAGATCGACGAGCTGATGAAGGATGGAGACAAAAACGCAGACGGCATGCTGGACTTTGACGGTACGTGCAGAATGATGACTCCAGCACACAGTTTGTTCTGTTCTGCTGCTCACTTGTTGTCTTGTGCTCACCAGAATTCCTCAAGATGATGGAGAATGTGCAGTAAAAGCAGACATACTCATGGACATTCCTCCTCGCCCTTGCGAACCCCTCCCACCGCGTCGGAATTCATCTGACCCCCTCACATGACTCACCCATTTTCAATTCACTCTCCATCCTCAGAACACCCTTAACAGAAAGATTTTGCACCCTGAAGAGACGAGGCGGGGCGTCTCCTGCGGTTGGACGAGTACACTATTTAGTGCAGGCAGACAGCTCATGGATGCTTGTATTAAGAGGAAGTCTGTAAAGGAGGACCGCGGCTGATTCCAGTCACAGACCCCTGCCCAGGACGACACCCCCCGCCCCACCGGCTTTTCTTTTTATTCTAGATGTAGTCTAGATGAAACCGCAACCTATTACTTAGACCAATTCATTCAGAAACCACTTCACTGTACAAAGAAGTTAAGTGCTTGAGTAGCAGCAAGAATAAATGAACAACATGCTCACTTGTAGTCTGTCATATTAACAGTCTGTAAAATGTTGTTTGAGGAATAGCAATAAAATAATGTTGTTTCTTCTTTTTGTCCATTTTGTTTTAAACCCTGCCATTAGTGACGCAAATGTAAAAATTCAAATATACAGTAATCACATTTGGTTTAACTAAGATTGCTTGTAAAATGTGTTAAAAGTTCAAATGTTGGTATAGATTTTCTGCCAAAATGATAATAAAAAAACAGCAAAGAAACATGAAATAGACAAACTTATTTGCCTTCATGGACCACATAAACTTATATGGTGGGCCAGATCTTGCCCCCAGCCTCGAGTTTGACACAGTGCTCTAAATTGTCCATAACATGCAGTGTAAATAGTTGCTTTTTATTACAATATATTTTTTTATTATTTCTATGTGTTCTGTGATTGGCTGGTGACTAGTCCAGGCTAAGGCCTCTTAGCCATAGTCATCTTGGATATGCTCGGGCTCACCACAATAAGGACAAGTGCTGTAGAAAATGGATGGGTGGAAAAATTATGGAATTACAGTAACTTTTTGCTTCTGGATGGAACCGACATCAATCATATCATCATCACTGATCTGTATGTCAATGACAACCAGAACACACATGAACCTTGGCTACTAAATTTTTATTCTAATCCGTGGCTATATACTGTACATATTTTAATAAATTTAATTTTAAAAAGTGTTGGTTTTATTGTGTAAAAAAAAAATGTAATAAAAAAACAAAGAACCCCTGTGCCCTACACAAAAAAAAGACTTATGTTAATACACAAAGCATACATTTATTTAAAAGGGTTACAGGGTGCATAAGATCTACTTAAAAATAATTAAATATTCAAAACAACACATAGTGTGCACGCACCAGTAAATAATATGCTGTCCAAAAACATGCATGTTGGTTCATAGATTTATTTAAAGGTGTGAAGATGAAGTGCAAATGCTTGTTTGTCTGTGTCTGTGTGTTATTGACTGGGAGGATGAATGTCCAAGTTGTGATCGAATAATTGTGAAAGTGTATGTAATTGTTTCAGCTGGTGTTCATGAGCCATAGTTTGCCTCATCGAAAGCTTTGCGGGCCCTCTTAAGCTCCTCATTCATGGTCAGCAAGTCTTTGACTCTGGCGAACTTCCTGGGATCCTTTCGAATGAGAAAGACGATGTCCTCCACCTGGACGCGGCCCTGGCGCCCAATGGACATGGCTTTGTGCGTCATTTCTGTGATGAACTCGATTACCAGGTCTTCAAGGATATCCACCGACTCGGTGTACGGGTTCTGGTCGTCCCCAAAGCCGTACATCATGCAACGGAGCTCCTTGGAGAACAGCCTCTTTCGGCGGCCGTGGCACACATCCACGCCGCTGCAGCCCTCATCCAACTCCTCCTCGAAACCAGTCTCGTCCTCCTCGTCTGCCATTCTGCTGCTGCAGCAAACAAAACAAAAAAACAACTTTTAATTAGTTATCATTTTTACTATTATTTAGAATTGAGTTTCCTTAGATTGTAAAAAATAATCATCTTTTAAGAAAACCATTTTTATTTATGTAAAATGCTCGACAAGATCCAAGCGTCTGGAAACTGCTTATCTAATCATCAAAGGGCCCCAAAATATTCACGCCAGACTAATATATGCTGCTCCTGAGCGTGACCAATCAGAGCCGTTCACGGCACTACAACGCGAGTGGCAGACTTGCCGGTCACGGCAAAATAACCACAGCCTAAATAAAGGAATGGTCCCCGTCACCCCCATGTCTCAGAAACTTGCATCTTCGTCGGACTCATCCCGTTAAGATTAACATTATTCTAATCCCATAAAGCACCTTTTAACGACTAACCTCATTAAATTGTTTGTTCAAAGTCGATTGCAACTACGCCTGCTTCCTGAGCCCGGTATGTTTCAATTCGTTGTTCTTTATTTAGACGCATTATTAGTTTATTCTGAATAGAAAAAAAAAGATACTAAAACGTAAAGGACACCCTGTATTTAATCCATCCGTACGCAAAGGAACGAAAACCTCACTTCAAAATTCGGTGTAGAATCAAAACAGTCTCTTGAATCTCGCTTCAGTTCTGCTTCCGGTTTTGTGTCGTCGACAGGAAGTGAGTCTTGGTGGAAATTTGAAGCTTTTCGGAAACACTGCCCCCGTGTGGCGCATTTATTACCACTACGCTGACTTCCCACGGTGTAAGTGGAGTGTGATGGACAATATCGTTTTAAATATTACAATTTAGACGTAATAGCACCCATAAACGCCTCATATATCTTCTGTGTTTTAACGCGCGCGGACCGAAAACACTTCTAAGGAGAATTCAACACATGTAAAAAGGTCTGTATGTGTGTGTGTGGCGTCGAACATAATTATGACAGTTGGGAAAGAGTAGCTTACAATGATATGAAAGGATTTCCGGCGTTGAAAATAAATGCTAGGTGCTAATGTTCATATTAATCGGGAGAGTTCTTAACTAAACTGTCAGCCTGGATTGGAGACGACGTGTGCTCATGGCAACGTAATCACTAGATAGAGCCAATCGTTGCACCACGTCGGTCACCGTGGCAAACAATAAGCATTTTCACCACTTGATTTAGTGACTTCATTAATAGAGACCGATAACTATTGGGAAGCTAACGTTAGCCTGAGCTAGAAAGTTGAGCTAGGTTGAAAAGGTCGGAACCCATCAACGTTCTCAGCGTTACCGGTGAGCTCTCCAACTTGCACAATAAACAGATCAGAATGTAATATTTGGCACCTTAATATGGGTCTTACCAGTTATTCGATGTGTTAATAATTACAGCTAGCCATTTTGAACACTTTTCAACTCGCCGGCTTAGTGTGCTTGTTTAGCTACTCTAAATATGTAAAAATTCCCTACAGGTGTTTAAAAAGGGAGATCGAGTTCACCCTGCAGATGACACTGGAAGTACGTGTATGGCGTGTCCGGTCCAGTTGCTCTGCAGGACACTCCGGACTGTGGGACTGGTTCTCCTCTACTATGTCTTCTCTATTGGCATCACCTTCTATAACAAATGGCTCATGAAGGTAAGTCAGCGTACTTTTGCCTGACTTTGTTACAGTCAATGTGGGCTCATTTAGCTCTTTTATTGGTGATAGAGAGAACTTTGAAGGAAATACCACATTTAACGTACTGATAACGACATATGTACATATGTAAACATTGAACCGTCCTTGAATCGTGCCACACCCCAGGTATCGAGATACGTATCACATAGTCATTTAATGGAGAGTTGCACACACCTAGGTTATAGGGTTGAGTTTATTCAGGTAAATGTTTTTATTTTTTGGGTGCTGGAAGAGATTGATGGCATTTTGTATGTCAAGGTACCAGTCAATACTTGTCTACTATGATGACTCAACAGATCCGCAGAAGCAAGATATTATCCATTCGTGGCTTCTTTTTTTTTCTTCTTCTTTTTTTTAAGAAGATTGTTTGATGTTGTCAACTCCAATAATGATTTGTGGAGAATATGTTTAATCCTGTGGCGGCTTTAAAAGCGCCAGCTTCTAGTGTTCAAACATTTTCCAGCTACTCTGCTGTCATTTATCCTGAACAGAACACAAAACTTACTGTAGGCTACTGTTGCAGGCTTGATATTATTTATTATTATACTCTTATTTTTTTCACCAGCATACAAATGAGGCAGACTTTGAGACAGACTGATTGGGACGATGGTGTTGAGAAAGCTGAAGTTGAGAGCACCAGAGAGAGCCAGACGAGTAGAGGGTTGTCAGAGAGAGGACAGATGAAGATCCTGAGAATGAGATACGAGCAGAGGGAAGGTGTGAAAATGCGGGAAAGAGTGTATACAGACACAGTACTGTATTTGCATCGCACAAGTACTGGATCATCAGGTTTTTCAAAACATTTTCCTGCTTGAACGAGACACACTGAACTCATTTGCACAGCAACGTAAGAATACATCTTGGAGTGACAAAATGAGTACACGCTTAGTTTTTTTTATTTGTTTGTTTTTATATTCATGACAGGTGGGTTTTCTTTGTACAAATATTTACAATAATTGAGACTTTTCAAGGTTACCAACGGCGTGCAATGATCTTGTTTGCACAGCTGTGTACGAATATGCGGCACAAGAATACATGCTCAGTTGTCGCAGTCACTTTTTTCATGAAATTATATTTATAGACAACATAAACCAAGTGTAACATATTGTCTCGTTGCCTCAATCGAGCACAGAGGTCCCTAAGTGGGAGGTGCTGTTTGTGAATATTTATTAGCAGTATTTTGATTGCTTAGTTAATTAATAGGTTCGTTTTCACAATAGAGCCCGCTCAGTGCCCTTTACTAATCATTCTTTTTAGAGCTCATGCTGCTAATTACAGAAATGGCTGCTCACCATATGCAGCATTCCAATTATGTTACTTTCATCCCCCCAATAAAATGTATAACATGTTTTTTTTTGTCAAAACAGGCCAAGGGCAAAAAAAAAAAAACACACTTTGCACACCCTAGTCCTCCTTATCTTGCTGAAGTTAGCCGCTTTTTGCATGCATGCAGTGCCCCGGCTACAGCAACCTCCACTTGCAAGTGTACAACCTAGAGCAGAAAGACAATCAAAACATTTTTACTCATGAAGCAACACATCAGGCAAAGAATACATCACCAAACTTTGCTCAAAAATACCACCGCATGGACAACTTCACTGAGCAATCGAGTATGTGCCGCTTATCAGAAGCTAAATGCTAATCTGTGCGTACAACAAAGCTCAGTGCAGCTCTGCTTATCTTTTAGCTTTTGATATGGTAGCAGGGGTATCACGCCTGTGTGTGATGTTGGTGTTTCTGAGGGATAGTGTCTCTTCATGATAGTGTTCAGACAAAGCTGGACTCTGCCCTTTGACCTGCCCAGCTGATCATGTCATGGGTGGAACAACTCAATACGTGGGCTGGTTATTACATAAATTAGTGGAACACCTCTCGCACCGACTCATTTTCAAAAACGGGCAAATAACAAGAGTATTTACTTTGTTGTTTAATTTTGTTTGTAATGGGTGGGCAGGTTTTCCAGAGTCAACAATTTGTGTATAATCCCTCCAAAAGTCAGTTATGTCCCATAGTATGTCTCATTTAAACATATACTGTAGGTAACAGTGCCCCTGCAGATCCAAAAGGTTTTTGTTTTTTTAAAGATACAATCTTTAACTCATTCACACCCAGCCACTTTCATAGAAGCAAGCAAAAAACATGGAACCTACCAAAAGAAAGATTAGAGTCTCTTCTTTCATCAGAAAAAAAAGTAGTTTTGTATCTGTTTCCATTTTGCAGCAATTAGCATTAGAATATAGCTAAGTTTCATCATTATTTACAAATCTATTTAGAACTGAGTAAATGAACTTTTTTTCAACATGGCCCTGGTTGATCTCTTTTGCTCTGCTGCCATCTGCTGGCTGTTTGTGTAATAATTACCATTTCTTCAACCGTGTTTTGCATTTGAGAGGCTGCATCAAAGCCTTCTATATGCTCTAGCATAAAAAAATACATTAAAAAAAATGTAAACCCACATTTAAAATAGAACGTATTTATACGTTTTTGGGAGCCAATGAGGTAAAATGTGTTTTCTATCTGATCCTATTTCTGTGTACTGCCCCAAATTGACTATGAAACAACATTGTCAGCCTGACTGATGTAGAACCAAAATACACTCAGCTAGTTTTCATGACAAGAACATCTGTGTAACCTCCTCCAGGGCTTCCACTATCCACTTTTCATGACGTTAGTCCACCTGGGCCTCACCTTCTGCCTGTCGGCGCTGACCAGACGGGCCATGAAGTGCTGGACAGGCAAGACTCGTGTTGTTCTGAGCTGGAATGATTACCTCCGCAAAGTGGCTCCCACAGGTGAGAATTGGCGGGTTTGCTTATTTGACAGAGGAAAGTATAAATAGATGGATTTGAAGTAAAAAAAAAAAAAGTCTCCTGATTTGCCACTTTCTTGTAACGCTACATAAGAAGTTTAATTGAGGCATAGCGCTACCTGTGGTAGTGGAGGCTGACATAATTAGGACAGTAATTAGTTTTTGCTCACTCGCGTGCCTTAGCAGTGTTCATGATGTTCCTCTTCCCGCCAGCCTTAGCAACAACGCTAGACATTGGCCTCTCCAACTGGAGCTTCCTCTTCATCACAATTAGCTTGTAAGTAAATGACGTGAATGCATCCTTATTACATAGTTTGTATATTGAACCCCCTGCTCATTGAGTTGTGTTTGTTTTTCAAGGTACACCATGACCAAATCTTCTGCAGTGCTCTTTATTCTCTTTTTCTCTTTAGTCTTAAAACTGGAGGAGCCGGTGAGTATCCATGAATCAAATGAGACATATTATGCTGTTTTTTTTTCTTACTTTTTTTTTTAAACAATTTAAAATGGTTTCAGTTTTATCCAAATTACCCCAATGATTATTCTTCCTTTTCGAGCCTCGCTGTTTGTTAGGGCCGCCCTGACTCTTGTAGATTGCTAGGCTAACGTTGGCTACTGCTTTCTGACGACCATCGACTGTATTTTCCCTGGTGAAGGCAGCAAACATTGAATTACATTTGTCAATTAACGTGTGGGCTAGTGTATGTGGAAACCATTATCCCTCTAATATTTCTTTAATGTTCATTATCCAGTTTTTACTGGTGATTTATGTAGAATAGAAAACAAAATAAGCCTTTATCCATTCCTCTAAGAGGAATTTAGACTTAAGCAGAAAATTAGAGTAGAAACGCATTCTTAACTCATTCACTGCCATAAATTCATTTAAAAAAAAGATTATTAAAAATTTGGGGCAAAAGGCGATTCTTTTTTAAAATTGTAATTAATCGCATGACTTCACTTGTTAACTCACGATTAATCACAAATTTTATATCGATTCCAAATGTGCAATAAAAAATTCTAGGTTTTCATACTCTTGTTAACAAAAGTGGGAAAAAAATGTTAAACTAATAGAAATAGTTCAAATGATTTTTTAACGTTTATAGCCGTCAATGGCAGTGAATGAGTTAAAGAAAAAAAATTGGGGGCGTCAGGTGATTAGTTTTTAATTGTAATAAATCGCATGACTTCACTAGTTAACTTGCGATTAATCACACATTTAATATCTGTTTCAAATGTACAATAACAAATTCTAGGTTTTCATACTCTTGTTAACAAAAGTGGGGGAAAAAATGTTAAACTAATAGAAATAGTTCAAATGATTTTTTTTACGTTTATAGCCGTCAATGGCAGTGAATGAGTTTAAAAAAAAAACTCAACAGGAATGCACAGCATTGTATTTACATGAGAGAATTACAGCACTCTACTCTCTTTAAGTTGTTATTTAGCCTCCAAGAATGTTGTTTGGTTTAAAAAAAAAAAAAAACACACCCAGAAGATATTTCCACCGATATGTATAATGAGATATTTGGCGTTTTGAAGTAATTTTCTCTTAATTCCTTGTGGTCTCTTTCCACCAGAACCCATTCCTGATCTTAGTGGTCCTGCTAATTGCCAGCGGTCTGTTCATGTTTACCTTCCAATCGACCCAGTTCAACCTGCAGGGCTTCCTCATGGTGCTGCTGGCGTCTTTCATCGGGGGGATCCGCTGGACCCTCACTCAGGTGCTCATGCAGAAAGCCGAGCTGGGTCAGTGATCAATTGTTGTGCATTCAATAAATACAAGTGGTGCGCTACTCTTGTGGTGGTTACTTGGGCACCTTCCTTCTTTGACACAATTTGCCCCATCAAACGGTTTGAACTGGGTTGTTAAGATTCCTGTTTGACACGCATGCATCCGTTACTTGACTTGAACAGTTTTCATTCACTGTCATTGACGGCTATAAATGTCCAAAATTAATTTAACTATTTCTATTAGTTTAACATTTTGAAATATATATGAAATCCTAGATTTTTTTATTGTACATTTAGAACAGATATGAAATTTATGATTAATCACAAGTTAACTAGTGAAGTCATGCAATTAATTACGATTAAAAACTTTAATCGCCTGACGCCCCTAATTATTAATAATCTTTTCTTTTCTTTTTTTTATTCATTTACTGCCATTGACGGCTATAAACGTAAAAAAAAATCATTTGAACGATTTCTATTAGTTCCCCCCCACTTTTGTTAACAAGAGTATGAAAACCTAGAATTTTTTGATTGTACATTTAGAACAGATGTAAAATTTGTGATTAATCGTGCGTTAACTAGTGAAGTCATGCGATTAATTACAATTAAAAAATTTAATTGCCTCTTGCTTTTAATTTTTTACTAATTCACTGCTATTGACGACTATAGACGTGAAAAATTAATTTGATCTATTTCTATTAGTTTAACATTTTTTCCACTTTTTTAACAAGAGTATGAAAACCTAGATTTTTTTTATTGTATTAGAAAAGATATAAAATTTGTGATTAATTGTGAGTTAACTAGTGAAGTCATGCGATTAATTACGATTACAAATTGTAATCACCTGATGCCCCTCATTTTTAATAATCTTTTCTTAAAAAAAATATATATATATTTTTTTTAAATAATAATTTAAAAAATAATAATTTTAAGTAAAGATTATTAAAAATTAGGGGCGTCAGGATTTTAATAGTAATTAATCGCATGACTTCACTAGTTAACTCATGATTAATCACAAATTTTATATCTGTTCTAAATGTAGAAAAAAAATCTAGGTTTTCATACTCTTGTTAACAAAAGTGGGAAAAAGCATTTAAACTAATAGAAATAGTTCAAATGAATTTATGACGTCTATAACCGTCAATGGCAGTGAATGAGTTAATAATCTTAAAAAAAAAAGAGAAAGAATTTATGGCAGTAAATTAATTAAGATTATTGGCGATTTTGTGCCTTTTTCATTTCAGCAGTGCATTTTTCACAATAATGATTTATAAGATCTGTTGGAGAAATTTTACTTTCCAGGTTCCTACATCATGTCACTTAAAATAATATATATGCTTTGAGCCTTTCATTATGCAATTCATTTGTGATCCTATTACTCACTCCTCATAAAAGTTGTTCATATTTCATCATACTGTAGGCCTCCAGAACCCCATAGATGCCATGTACCACCTCCAGCCGCTCATGTTTCTTGGCCTTTTTCCTCTCTTCCTATATTATGAAGGTGAGATCAAGCCTTAGCTGTGTTCAATTCAACAGATCTTTGTCCTCATTTTGTGCGCGTGTTTGAAGGATTGAGCCTCAGCAACTCTGACAAGTTATTCCGGGTGACACAGCTCTGGCCGCTCTTGTACTCCGTCTTCGTACTAAGCATTGGAGGAATCCTGGCCTTTGGTCTCGGCTTTTCAGAGTTCCTGCTCGTCTCCCGAACCTCCAGCCTCACGTTATCCATATCAGGGATCTTTAAGGTGCAGTTTTATATGAACGTTTGTGGTTATCTTACATATCTGTTTGTCCTTCCGTCCAATTGTATCGACATGTGAGATCATGAGTTGATAGTTAGATTGGATCAAAGGATGACAAAGTCAGACAGTACCATTTTCCTGAGATATGAAAAAAATGGTAGCTGGAGCTCAGTCCCTGTTTTAAATCATCTTTGAGCTTATCCAGGTGGATAGAAATCTGATGTGTATCAGATATAGTATCTGCCAATGCATGGACAGCATTAACGCACATGTTGGTTATACCCCATCAATACAATCTGGACATAATTGAATATGTAAACTCTGTGTTGTCACTGTCCACTTTTGACTCCTGTGGAATTAATGGCAATTGGGCACTTAGACATTGAGTGTCATCCAGTTTCTGTCTCTCAACTGTTTTCCTGCAGGAGATATGCACACTGGTTCTGGCAGCGTCGCTGTTGGGAGACAGAATGGGCATGCTCAATTGGCTGGGCTTCGCCGTCTGCCTGTGTGGCATTGCGCTGCATGTCGGACTCAAAGTCTATTATTCCAAAAGTAAGTACGTCTCTGCTGAGTGTTAACAAGCGTTGCAATGTCACGAATGACCATTCTAAACACAAGGGTCATTGAAAAATGTATTGGGAGCTATGAAATTAATTTGACAAGGTATTCAATTGTGTATGTTGAAAGTTTGATGTGATCATGTTTATTCGGTCAGTATCGGAATAGCTTTTATTGTTAAGGTGCAATGAAGCAAAATATAGTTAGCAATGACTATTCTCAGATGAAATGAGAAAAACATTAGAAAGGGGGGGTCGACCATGGACTTATAAGGGAGGAGCATAGTATGTATTTGGGTGGAAATCAACTGTATATGATACCGTGAATAGTCATCTACCATGTGACATCTATTTACTAACTTTTTTTAAAATGAACATTTTAACATTTTGCAATATGTCTTAATATGTTAGCCAGTGGCTAGCTAGCTAGCTAGCTAGCTGGTGGTTATGATTGCCACCTTTCGTTTAGAGTGGGAACGGAAAAGGCGCAAAAACAAAGTAAAATAAATATATGTAAATCTGAAATGATTTTTCCTTTTCTCCTTAAGACAAGAGTCCCTCCTTACGGCAGCTGAACAGTAAGAGCCCCGAGCTCGAGTTGCCTTTGCTGCGACGTGACAATGAAGATGAATCGGCTGCTGAAAACGAGGAAGAAGAAATCACCCTGCACTGACGGACGATATCATCAGTTTGAACTCTGATGTCAGCCAATTTACTTTAGCATTCTTAAAACTGTTCCATTTACAGTCTACTGCCAAGGGTGAAAGGTAACCCGGTCACGTCAATTATTTTAATTTATAATCATATCATTGAGTCCATCTTCATTATGGTCTATAAATGACTTGACCTGCAATCGGAAGCAAGTTAATCTGCGTTAGGGGTGTTAAATATGTCGCTTTTCTATTTCCGTGTTCACAACATAGGATGGAAGTTGGTTGTCGATTCTGTAGTGGAACAGGATGGGGTTCTTTCCAATGCCAAAGTGACAGATGGAATATTGATGTAATAAGCACAAAGGTGGTGACCTTGTAATCATCATGTCAACTTGTCTGTCAACCCACTTAAGTTGACTCAGAGAGAGTTCGAGAGAGTCTTGCGAGATACTGTAGGTCTCGAGTGAAGTCATGAATGACGGTGGTTGGGACTTTTTGTGCAACTTTTCTAAAACCTTAGGTATGATGTCAGGGGCATTTGAGTTCAGAGGTTAAACAGTGCCTCAGTTGCAGTTTGAGCCATTTTCAATTGACCAAACACTTGTTTGGACCTTTATGGGAAAGTTAATTTAGCAACTCGAGTTGACCTCTGATGGGCCTTGAATTCTAACACGGTAATTAATGCAAATTAATGTGGAAAAAGTATCAGTCCGAACCAAAAAAATGATGCACAGAAACTACAGTTTTCATGAATTTCCACAAATTAATTCATCTTAAGTGGCAAATTATCATTTGGCTGTTATTTCAGGTCCTGACTAATGTGCCTTATTTACCTCACAGATTTCAATTGGACTCAAAAAGCTACGTGTCATAGAGATGTACATAAAGCAGAGTCTTTGAAATTCATGGAAATATTAATTATAATTAAACTTTATTTTTTATGGCACCTTGACTATTGTGTTGCTTTTTCTGTCACCGAGTTGACTTGCAACGAAACATGAGGCCTTTTATGAAACTCTTTGATAATCATTGTGGGTTGTTTATTGATTATGGTAATAGAATATCAGCAACGTGTTTAAAAAAAATATGTTACAAAGTGTTTTATAAAAAAAACAAATTAAAAAACGAGTGAAATGGGTAATTTTACTTAAACATTGATCGCCTACAACTTAAAATTTGTTGCAGCCTAAAAAGTACACGTCAGGAACTGTTAATGATCTGAAGGCAGCTGGGGTCGTTCACTTAGAAAAGAGTTGGTAACACTGTACTGTTATGGACTGAAAACTTGTAGTGCTCGTAAGGTCCCCTGCTTAAGAAGGATGCAAGTCTTTATGCAAGTTTGCCCCCCGTTTGTCTAATTTTGTCAACCTCAAATTGGAAACCAAATTTACTGTGTTCACAGTACATCTGCTTTCATTTGACATCTTTTACACACTTTAACGTCGTAAATCATGGCACAAAGCGTTCATATGGTAATTGGATACATAGCAATTTTTTTACACTCAAAACCAGAGCACATGGGATTAATAATGAACAAAAACATTTGACTGTAGGCTATTGTGCCAGTCTTACATAATTTTGCAAAGAGAATTTGCTTACTTTGTGGCTAATACTATAGGAATTTCTAAATCCGCTACCAATCAATTTACTGTATATAGCTTTATTGTCCCCTTTTTATCCAGTACGATTGTTGTAAAATGCTTAGGTAATGTTTCTGAAATTGTGTTTCCTAACGTTACAGGGCTCAAAAAGCAGTTAGAAACAGTCAAGGAAGGGAGTTTTCTACAAGTCAATCTGCAGTTACTTCAAGTAATTAGACTGATATCAATCACTGATTATCAAAAGATTCAGCAAAATCAGTTACATATTAACATTGCGCTTTTTATTACAAGCCACACAAATCAAGGCCCAGTTATTAACAAAAAAAAATCATACGAGTGTTTAAAAAAGTATGTAACACAGTTACATAACCACCTTTATCATAAACATAACAGTAACATTTATATACGAGGTGACACATCCAATATGGCGGACACGCTGGCGTACCGCAGCAACGTGGTCAAACCGCTCAAAGGCGTTATTAAGTATGTCTATGTTACCGCGCCCATGAAGGAGAGGCCACCGGGCCTGGCTAAGTTTTGGAATCAAGTTTCTTCACTCACACACGAGCCGGTACCAGAGCATTGGGTGCATAATTACAGTGCATGCGAGACTGCTCAGTTCGATGTCGTTGACATCTCACATTGGGACACAATATGCTCTAAATGTGGAAGACTGATTAGGCTCGACCCGAAGCACCCGCCATCAGGGCAGGTAAGCGCTCACCTTGCTCCTCCCCGCCCCTTCACACGGCAAAACCCTTTCGGATTCTTTTTTTTTTTTTGACTCATGTACTTGTGAGACACTTACATGTTCAGTTTTTATCTTCTCAACCTTTTCTGCTTTTGTCGTGTTTATCCTTCATTACTGCGCAGGTGCGAGTCTTCTTTCCCTTTTCTTTTTTTTTTTTTTAAGCCGAGAAGCTATTTACACAGATAATTGCTGACTTTAGAGACACAGACATATTCCCCCCTCAAATTTAGTACTGTCGATTATATGTTGTTTAATAGTGTATTATTATTGTTATTTATATGTTTTTTTAATGGGATGGATGGATGGATGATTGGGGATGTTTTTATCTAAGAAGCTAAAACACAAAGGTTACCAAACTTTGAAACTGCAAGAACAACTTTTTTTTGAGTATACTGGTTTATGCAAATGAAGGGCTACCAGTCAGAAATAATACATTTGCTCATAATACTTTTAATCACATGTTGCTGTATGCTGTTATTAATAATTAATGATACCTTTATGTAAAGACATTGATCGTGTTCATTATTTCTCATGCAACACACTTTCTATAAATCTCTCACCGTGTTCACATTTTCAAATGATCACTTATACAACATATCTAGAAAATCACAATGTCCCGTTATTGATAAGTTGTTTTTTTCCCCCCCTGGTGCCCGCAGGCACTGGAAGCTATATTTTATGTTATATTAAACTATGCCACATTGAAAGCTAGGATAATATTATAACACTATTATTATGTATAATGTTAGTACATTTGATATTTTACTTTCTTCATTTGGTGCTACACAACTGAAGTCAACACAGAATGATCACCGTGCGACATTATCACTGTACATATGTATATTTAATTAGGACTATTATTATGTAATTTAGTTTTTACTCCTAATAGCTTAAGATGTTACCATATATTCATAAAAAAAAATATTTTCTTGTTTTTCAGTCATTATCCAAATAAAGTACTGGTGCATATTTTTCCTACTTTTGTGTTTGCATTTCAGTACTTTACTGAAGCGTATTCCAGCCAAAACAGGGGGGAAAAAACTTCAACATCTCCTTATAACATGATAACTTTCACGTTTTAATGTGATATGTTTCACGTAATAATGTGATGAGTTATCACATCACATTAATACTTGATAAATTCACCATTACAATACAAAGCAATTACTTCTGAGTCCTTTTTGTGACTTATGAATCAGAGTTACTAGCTACGTAACGTAGTGCTGTATCCTACTGCAAAAAATAATACAAATATTTATGACATTAAAGCTTGAAATGTATTACATTATACGTCTCTTTTTTCTTTTTTTTTTTACTGGTGTGGCATTAGTACCCTTTCGCAGTCAGTTACATAATTTCAGTGCACAATTTAACAACCAATCTACAAGTAATTCGGTTATTATTGCTTTACACTTCCAGAAATATATATTTTTTAAGAGGGGGGGGGTCAAAATGGAGTCACCAGCATTACATAACAATGCTACTTTCTCTGTCTGACAGGCAGTCAGTCAGACAGGTACACACAGCAAGTGTAGTTCATGGCAATAGTCAGGCAAGCACAGACACATGTGAGGCATGAGAAAATGAAGAGCATCAGACCCACGATGGCATGCTGGAACTCTTCTCTTGGCTTTCTGCTTGTTCACAATGCGGATGATCACGTTCAATATTACATCTTATCCATTTCCTATACAGTGGTACACCGTGTTGCAGAGGTGTTCAATCTCGGTCCTCGAGGGCCGCGGTCCTGCAGGTTTTGGAGATTTCTCGCTTCCAACACGAGCTGATTCCAATAAACAGGATCGTTATCAGGCTTATGCAGAGCTTGCTGATGAGCTGATCATATATCAGCTGTGTTGGAGAAGGGCAACATGCAAAACCTGCAGGACTCCGGCCCTCGAGGCCCACCTCTGCCGTATTGCCAGTCAATCACGGGGCACAACCAACTATGCATACATAACAGATAGGGGTGTGCCAAAAAATCGATTCTCATAAGAATCGCGATTTTCATTTAGTACGATTCAGAATCGTTTTTCAAATGTCCCCAAATTGATTTTATTTGAATTATTTCATACTGTCTTTCCTTTGTTTGTGTGTGCCTTTATTGGGAGCGCTGTTTATGTTGTACCCGATTTGGCCACTTAGGGGCAGTGTGGTTCCACGCTGTCTGTTACACTGTTAAGTTGTAGCCACATTAGAGTAGAAGGAAAAAGTCACAATCAAGTTATTCCAATAAAAGTTTTTTTTTTTTTTGCAGCGTTGAGACGTTCTTTTGAGTGATAAAAGTGCCGCGAGTAGCGCGCTAATTAGCATTAGCGAGTCAGACTGGAGTAGATCATTACGATTCCTTGAACATCTATAAATTGAAGCAAAAACCATTGTCAATCAAATCATTTTGAATAAAAAATCGTTCTTAATCGAAAATCGATTCTGAATCTAATCGCGCACCCAAAAATCTGAATTAAATCGAATCGTGAGACATTCCAAAATTCCCACTCCTAATAACAGATATCTACTGGATATGCTTGTACTGTATTTGTATGTCGTGGCGGTAGCAGGCGGGCCGGCTGTCTCTCATGCGCTTAAAACCAGGAAATTTAAAGACACGCCTACCCCTATTAGCCAATCAAATGACAGTGATGTCACGGCCCTCCTCGGCCTGCATTCTCGAGCCAGGTTCGAAGAGGTGGTTTCGGGGTAGAAGTGGTTTCATGGAAAAGGCGCATAAGAGTGTTAAAATATGCCTGTTCACTTGTTAGTTTTTATAATGTTGACAAGTCGGACTTTGGAATGGATTATTTCTATTTCCGTTATATTTATACATGACAAAATGTTACCCATTTAAAAAGTATTGTTTTAACCTTGGAGCGTCCAAGGTATAAGGAGGTGATGTTGTATTTAGTTTTTTGAAAGTTAACACTTAAATTTTCCCATTCCAACTACTATATCCTCTACAGGTATTCCGAGGATTTTAGGAATCTTATGTGTCGACTTAGCATTTAAATTGCACCTCACAGACTGAGGCTTGTTAGTTTTATGAGCTCCTTTAAAGAGCAGTGTGAGTCTTAATATTACAGACCTGTGTGTGTGAAGTCCGAGCACCAGAACGCACTTAAGTACCCGTTGTCAGACTCAGTCATAAAGCATTTCCCACGGGAAAGAGGATGATTGGAGTGTTATTTCCACCAATTCCCTTATGCTTGCGGTACAAATCAGCACTTCTAAGGAATTTCTTTTTTTTCTTTTTTTTGCAGAGGATAAAGAATATACGCCCGCTGTGAGGATTGATGCATTGTCTGTCTCCAGATTTGTTTTTTGCTTGCAATTCAAGACACAAAAAAAATCTCAAACTACTTTTTTATGTTACTATTGCTTTGTGTGCTTTCAGGTCTCACGTCCCTTCATCGGGCATCCTCTTCCTCAACATCATCCTTATCATTTCACTGGATCATGTTGCATTTCCTGTTTGCCATCCTGCTGCTGTCATCCAAAGTTCATGGCCAAGGTAGACCGTCTGCCATCACTGCGTCACCACCAGCGCATGTGCTGCAGTTAAATAGAAATACATTGAATAACATTTTGCATACTGCGATATATCATCACTTGAGTCTGTTTACTCCAATTCTCCTTCGAATTTCTCAAAATTTTTCAAAGCACAAATGGAGTTTATTTGGACCGGCCACCCTTCCCAAGTGTTGCCTTCTTCTTTTGTAAGGATATTGTTGTTCGGCCCCGGCTGTCTGACCCAGTGCTTAACTAGCTCCACTTTGCACCCCATCTGAACCCTTCAGAGGTCAACGACCCAAACCGCACAAGCAGAACGGCTTTCGGGTGACGGGGGCCATATGGTATCCATAGAATCAATAAGAACATCCCTTCCATTCATGTTTATTCTTCTCTGTCTTCTTTGTTTCCACCACCTTTTACCCTCGCGCTCTATCTATAACTCGTCCACGTTACATACGAAACACTGACGCACTGTAACTCCGCGACATTAACCTCTGACACTCATGGCCCCGCCATAGCATCCTCTTCCTGTTTCTTCAGGGGACGGGGAGGACAGGACACGCTTTGACGGGGAACGGGGCAGCTGCGGTCGGGGGTGGGAAGGCAGAAACATGAAAGATGCTGCTTGTTGGGAAAACCCCCTTGTTGGAAATCATGCAAATGAGGAAACAAAAGATCATTTTTGGGGGAAGGAAGTGGCACGGGAACAACAGGAGGCGCGGAGAAAGTTGATTTCTGTTGTCACACGTTTAACTCTTCCTTATATCTTTGCCAAGGTCGCCTTAAGCTGACGGTCCTCTCCGAAGACAGATTGCAGATGAAATGGAAAGAGACCGACGGTCCCGTTCAGGGTTACAAAGTCCGAGTAAGACCCATCTCAGGTGAGACTCGAAAGCCTCGTGCTTAAATCATTTATTTATTTTAAATACCTGTCCCCATCTGTTGTGCAAAGGAAAACTCTAAATAAAGTTGAACACAATCTGTTTCAGGACACGGGTCAGCCTGATTTGTTCATACCGGTAATAATAATAATAATAAATAAAAAAAATCCCATTGGGCATTGAAGTACAGAAATTTACTTGCATATTCATAACTCACTATTTATAAATGTACCTTTGTATTAATTGCGATACGATTTTAACTTTTTGGTTTGATTCAGGGGGATTAAGATCCAATTTGATTCAATTTATATATAGAGAGCACAAGTCAAAGTGTTTATTAAGTTAACAACTCAAATTGAAGCACGGTATATAAATAAACTCTCTTTCAATATTAATTCAAGATTCATTTTCTTTCTTTTTTTTTGCCTAAATCTAACATTTAAGTCCGAACCATTTACTCTAAGTGTAATGAATCTGATACTGGTTATTGTAATACAGAATAATTTATTGTTTGTAAGAGGACCTTGAAAATAATTACACATTGTTGAGGGGGGTGGCAGGTGTCACAATTTCATTATTTTTTCAAAATTGTTCTGCTCTAATCAATCTTTTTGAAAAAGTTTTGTAAAAATAAATAAAATAAAAAGTGTTGAGTTGCAATACTGCTACTGGTATATGTCACGTATGGCTTTTCCCCCAAATGTTTTTATTAACACATTCACTGCCATTGACGGCTATAGACGTCAAAAATTCATTTGAACGATTTATATTATTTTCAAATTTTTTTCCACTTGTGTTAACAAGAGTATGAAAACCTAGGGGAAAAAATGTATTTTACATTTAGAACAGATATAAAATGTGTGAATAACCTCGAGTTAACTAGTGAAGTCATGTGATTAATTACAATTAAAAATGTAAATCGCCTGATGCCCCTAATTGAGAAAAACGAAAAGATTATTCAAAATTAAGGTCGTCAGACAATAATTTTTTTAAATTTTAATTAATCGCATGACTTCAATAGTTAACTCACGATTATTCACAATATTTTTTTCTGTTCTAAATGTACAATAAAAAAATTCTAGGTTTTCATACTCTTGTTAACAAAAGTGGAAAAAAATGTGAAACTAATAGAAATAGTTCAAATGAATTTTTGACGTCTATAGCCGTCAATGGCAGTGAATGAGTTCAAATCCAAGTTGAATGATTTCAAGGGCATTTTTGACTTTACACATTCCGTTGTATATGAATTTTTTGGCATCCTTCCTTTTGGCCACCAACCAGAGAGTCCTGTTTTAACCTTAGGAATGCGAGTCGATCCCTGCAGCCTGTGACAACTTGCTGCCTGACCAAAGGAGATATTTGTACTGCCTTTTTTTGTTTTCCTTGGCGAGTATAATATCTAGTATTACTACACATGCTGGTGTACTGTGTGTACTTTTAACTGTATATGATTTTTTAAAATCTTAGTTTTAAAGTGTTAAGACCGACGTGGCACTGAATCGTAAATACTGTTACTTTGTCTTTGTCATGTAAGAGTATTTGTCGATTTTCAGTTATCTAACCACATCTTTCGACTTGAAAATGTCAAAATGGCTCATTTCACATTTTCCTCACACGACGTGGCCACAAATCTCATCAATTATTTAATGCTGAACTAGTTGTACTTATTCCCAGCATAAATAGAAAAATACTAAACTAATGATGTCTATTGGCTGCATGATACAGAGTTGACACATAGCAACTTGCTTGTGGTGTTTTTGCCAAGTTGCTGGGAACTGGAATGGAAGAATATGTAGGTCATGAGCAGTGTGTACAACTGGGCATGGAAGAAAACTCATTTTTCAAATCACACAACTGGGAGCTTAAAATAAAAGAATCACCGGCAATTTCTTCATCTTGCATCAAGTTTAAAAACAGCAATTAACTCATTCCCTGCCATTGACGGTTATAGACATCAGAAATTCATATTTCTATTAGTTTCACATTTTCTTTCCATTTTTGCTAACAAGAGTATGAAAACTTAGGGAAAAAATGTATTGTACATTTAGAACAGATATAAAATTTGTAATTAATCTTGAGTTAACTTAAGTCATGTGATTAATTATAATTAAAAATTTTAATCTCCTGATGCCCCTAATTTAAAAAAAAGAAAAGATTATTAAAAATTAGAGACGTCAGACAAAAATATTTTTTAATTGGAATTAATCGCATGACTTCAATAGTTAACTCATGATTAATCACACAAAAAAAAGTGAAACTAATAGAAATAGTTTTTTGATGTCTATAGCCCTCAATGGCAGTGAATGAGTTAAAAAAAAACACTCATCCTTTAACTTTTTCCTGTATGTCTTTTTTTTTCTTTCCAGACGTGCCACAGCCGGAGCTGATGTTGACCACCACACGGGGTCGGGCAACCGTGGCAGGATTGGACTCCAGCCAAGAGTATGCCCTCCAAGTTCTCGTGCTTAATGGGACCACAGAGAAACTTCTGGCAAAGCGACGATTCACCTGTAAGAGACGCAGCAAGGTGGATGGCAGATATTTCAAGGGTTGGGCGACTGGTAAAAGGACAAAATGGGTCAACTAATCAGTTCTGAGATATTAATACTGTAACTTTATTTCAACTGAATTAAAACATGTTTGTCCTGTAAGGTGTTTTTAGTTTACCAAAACACAACATTTGAACCGTAATTAGTTCTGATGAACTACTGTTTATGGTACTGGGGGTCCTCGGTTTCGGTTCTGTTAGTTTTTATTAGTTTTAGTTATTTAAGAAAATGCTTAATTTTGGTGCAATATATAATTCATTAACTGCCATTGACGGCTATTGACGTCAAAAATTCATTTGAACTATTTCTATTAGTTTAACATTGTTAACAAGAGTATGGAAACCTAGAATTTTTTAATTCATAATTAATCGTGAGTTAACTATTGAAGTCATGCGATTAATTATAATTAAAAAATTTAATCGCCTGACTATTAAAAATTAGGAGCGTTGAATTATATCTCTCAGGTTGTACCGAGCATCACTGTGACTGCATGGTATGTAACGTAGCGGCAGGCCAGTAGGCTGCTGGAAAACCACGCCACTGGTTGTAGGTTACTGTGTCGACTCACACATGTCCAGGCAGGCCTCAGCACCTCACCATGAAAACTTGTAACATTAGCTGTCATGCTGGAATGAATGACGGAAGTCTGGGACTTTTTTCACCCCTGCTGTTTGACTCCCTCTTTGGCTTTGTGATTATCTCAAGCCCTATCAATTGTTTCCCGCTTTAGAGTTTGCCCCTCAATTTGCAAGTTGTTGACCTTGTCTTCAGACCATATCACCTAAAAATAAGCAGAGCTGCCTATACTCCTATCATTTATGACACGAGTCAAAAGCTGCTATTTGTTTGCTGTAATACAGGGATGTCCAATGTATGACCCATCAAACCTGGAGTCATTTGCTGTCCTCAGCCCGCATTGACCGCCAGCGTTTTTAAAAGTCAGGGAACACTTAATTAAGAAAGTTTTTTAATTTTAACTCACAAAATTGAGCGACATTCCTCTCCTTGGAACCGCTGTGTAAAAGAAGCCTTCATGTCATCTAGTGGACAGTCTCCGGGAGGAGGAGATGGTCCGTAGCGGACAAAAGAGGAAGCTGTTGCCAGGGGCGTCTGGATCAGGAGACCTGGATGATGTAACGGAGGCTCTGCTGGCTCAGCCTACCGTTCTGTATCCAGACCCTTTGACCACAACTCTTGCCACTACGAATGCAGGTAAATTCATTCTTCAGACTTCTGAGGATCTCGATCATTAACATACTACTATTGCCATGACCCCCCCCCCCCCCCCCCCGGCAGAGCCACCAACTATAGAACCCGCCCCTCCACCCCTGGATGACCCCCAGGACAAGTCTACCAAAGAGAAGAGGAAGCGGAAGAAAGAAAAAGAGCGGGAACGCTCCAAGGTGGAAAACAAGGACCAACAGGGAACGACAGTGGGCAAAGAGGAGAAACCACACAAGACACCCCTTCCAACCCAGCCGGCTGCAGGTAACCTCGGTCACCCTAAAGCCACCCCTAAGGTTGATCAAAATCCAATTAGCAATTTGGTTCACATTCAAAACAAAGCAAACAAAAGGGCTGGAAAACCACAGATTTACTTTATTAATAGGAAAAAGTAGGCTTCTTGGCGCTACCACGTGTCAAGATTACATGTACAAGTCCACGGCATCAAATACACTAATGGCCAAACAAAAAAATGCTGTATAGGCATAACAAAAACAAGGAGGCGCCACCTTGTGGCTTGGTGTCATACTGCGGATTGTTACAACATGTAGAATAATTTGTTACAAAGTCCGAACTGCCACCATCCAAAAATATATATAGATGTAGGTTTTTAACATTAAGGGCTCCGTTTTTGTGACTAGTACAAGAAGTGCAGAGGGGGGTTAGACCGGGTTTTGGTATTTTCAGACACGCACGGGCTGGCATATTTAAGAAAAAAAAGTGGGTTTCTCGGTTTGTGCCATTGTGGGCGTGAGCACAGCCAACTCCATTCGCCGCCAATCAGAGCGGCTTCTCTCATTACCTTTCAATGTGAAACACTCACATCTCGCACAGAGATATCTCTGTGTGAAAAGGAAACAGTGATCTATATGTGACCGCAGCATTGTCACTGTTTTCGGATGGTGTGGCACCTTTCAGCAATACAGTAAGAAGTTAATATTTTGTCTATAATTAATGTGATAACTTAATTATTTTTCATGTTCATTTGATACCCTTAAAAACATGTTTTTCCACTTGCCGTGGACTGAAGATGACATCGCAGGTGCCCAGGGCTCAGGTAGCAACCAATCACGGCCCAGTTTGCAAACGTCACATGACCAAACTCAGAAAACAGGTGAGCCGTGAGTGGTCGTGATGTCATATTCAGTCGACAGCAAGTGGCAAAATGTGTTGTTAAAGGTATTCATTCTACATGAAAAATAATGAAGTTATCTCCTTACTGCTGAAAATAGCTAAAGTCAAGTATCCTTTTATGTCCGCGGGCCTCATATAACTATACCCTCTGATTGTTAGAGTGTTAGTGTAGAGCTGTGTATTAGCCAGGGGGATGATGTAAAATAATAATAATAATGATGATAAAAATAATTCACTTTTGCTCAGACGCATCGTTTACACTAGAATAAGCATTACACTATTATTTCAGTGCGTTACAAAAGGGTGCCGGTACAGGCCGGTCCTTTGAAACCACTGCCAACGAACTGAAGACGCGCTACTCTCAGTCTCAGAAAGCCAGCGTCACATCCAAAAAGATTTGTTTAAAGAAGGCTGCTATGATATCATGGGTTTGAGAACAGGAGGCTTGAGAATAGAATGTGCGCTGACATGATGACAGTGTTTACACAACAGGAAAAGATAATGAAAAGCCATGTTGTTTGACCGCAGGGCTCGTGTGTCGTCACGCGTCGCGTAGCTCAAAGAGACGTGCATTTACACGGATGTTCACGTACACCTCATGCTGATACGTGTGCTCTGCATTTAGCATTCTCTTTGAAGTCTGTTGAAATATATGCACTTAATGTACTGTACTCAGTAATACAGCATATCAAGATCCTAGCATGGACCTCCCCCAAAAAAATGTCTACGAGTCAAACTCTTGGGAACCATCTTTTTCTAGGACCGTTTCCAAGAAAACCTTTCGAGTGCAAGACCGATGCTGCAGCGGACATCGTGTTTTTGGTGGACGGCTCCTGGAGTATTGGACGCACCAACTTCAGGCGGGTCAGAGACTTCTTGGAAGGACTGATGACACCGTTCCGCATCGGGCCGAAACACATTCAGATTGGTGAGGCTAAGTATCTATTGGTTAGGTCAGGGGTCTGGAACCTGCTGTTCTGGAGCCACATGTGGCTTTTTAATTCCGCTCCTGTGGCTTCCTGTGGATCTTTAAAAAAAAATAAACGTTTTTTTTTAACATAGTTATTTTTATTTTTTAGATATAATATTCTTTGAATGACTTAATGATTTACATTAAAACATCAATAGTTAAATGTTTAATAAATGTAAGAGTCAAATTTTTTAAGTTGTCAGAAAAAGAGAGATGAAGAGTAGATTTTTTTTTGTGACCTAAAAATATCCAAAAATGAACAGGAAAGAGAGAAAATGACCATCCTTGAAATTGCCAAAAAAAATTGAGAATTGAATAAAAAGGCAGAAAAGAAAATGTTCAAAAAGTAACCATAAAATGTCCAGAAACAAAAAAATAAATCCCCCAAAAATACCTTAAATATCTTTTGAATTGTCAAAATATATATATAAAAAAAAAAGCAGAAAAGAAAATGTTCAAAAACTACATAATGTCCAAAAACTAAAGAAGAAATACCCTAAATGGCCATAGAATGTGCACAAAATTGCCCAAAAAATCAAAAAAAATATTTTTAAAAAAGCAGAAACGTTTAAAAAGTAACTATAAAATGTCAAAGAACAAAAGAAGAAATCCCCCAAATCACCATATACATGCACAAAATTGTCAAAAATGTCACAAAATTGACAGCAAAAAAGGGAGAAAAAAATGTCCAATAGCAGCCATAAATGTAAGGTGAAAAAAAGCACAAGCTCGGTACATGTGTTTGGATCCAACATACTTAGAAGAAGCCTGTGTTGCTTTTTCAGGCCTTAGCCAATATAGTGGAGACCCGCGAACAGAGTGGCAGCTGAACAACTTCACCACCAAAGACCATTTGGTAGAAGCAGTCAGGAATTTCAGATATAAAGGAGGAAACACTTTCACAGGTAATATCTGGCATGAAGTCAACCTGTCAAGCTGTATTGTTGTCTAATGTTCAGAAGGTATTTATTTGATTTCTTGCATTTATCTGTAGGCCAAGCGCTGCTCCACGTCATGGAGGAGAACATGAGGGCTGAAGCGGGCGCAAGGTCGGACACGCCCTTCTTCCTTGTGCTCTTGACAGATGGTAAATCGCAGGATGACGCCATTGCGGCGGCAAACCGACTCAAGAATGCGGGTGTGGAGATCATCGCTGTAGGTGAGATTTTAATGAGCCAAGATGGGGTGGTGCGAGTCGGATGCAAAACATATATGACGGAAAATGTTTACATTTTTGTGACAAAAGGGGTCATGGAGTTTTTGAGTATTGTCATTGGACGGCTTTTTTGTCCCTATTCATGCAATAATTGGGCAATCTACATCTCGGGAATGCAGCATCTTGCTTAACTCATTTGCTCCCAAAAATGTGTAAATATGTTTTTTGTTTTTGTTTTCTGAGAGCTCAGTCTTGTTCATTCGGTAATCTTACCGATTCGACATGTCATAACATATATTGATATATGATATTTTAAACTGTCACGTGGACCTTAACTAATTTGATCCCAAAAACGTATAAATATGTTCTATTTTAAATATTACCATGGTCTCAAAGACGTATTTATACGTTTTTGTTTTTATGCATAGAGAAGGTTCTGATGCAGCCTCTGAACTGAAGAGAACGCTTGAAGCAATGGTCGTTATTACAAAAACGGCCAGCAGGTGGCAGCAGAGTATAGAAAAGCTATTTTCCCCCACTGTTTTAAAGAGATTTGTGAAAAATGATGAAACTTAGCTATATTCTAATACTAATTGCTGCAAAACGGAAACACATAGAAATATACTTTTTTTTCCTGATAAAAGAATAGACTCTAATCTTTCTTACCAGTAAAACACAATATTCTGTGGGCCTTGCAAAATCTGTCAAAATCCAGTAAAACAGTCTGGAGCGAAGGGGGTTGCTTCAGTGAAAATGGCTGGGAGTGAATGAGTTAATAATCGTCTATCATACAAAACTATACTTTCTATCTATATTTTGCATTTAGGTGTTAAAAATGCCGATGAAGCCGAGTTGAGGCACGTGGCTTCAGAGCCGGTGGATTCGAATGTCTACAACGTCAACGACTTCCCTCTGCTCAGCAAACTGGTGGCCCGACTGGTCCACATCCTGTGCACGAGAATAGAGGACCGCGGAGTCATAAAGGGTAATGTAGTACTCATGACATTTACACAATTTTCTACGTTTGTATGAGTGGTCTGCAAAAAGAGACCACGGTATTGTTGTTTTTGGTCTGCATGTTTGTATGTATCTTGTGATACTTGCTCTACTGTTGAACGCTTGTTAACTTGTTGGAATCTTTAAAAGGAAAGATTGTTGACCAAATTTGTGTCAGACAAACTTTTCATTATAAACTTTAAGGGCACACAGTCGACTTGGTTCCCAGCCAATGGAAGTGACTCCTTTCATTCCCTTTCAGATCAGTGTGCAAGAGGTGCGAAACTGTGGAAGCATAAATAGACACAAAAATCAAGAAAAAAACTGTTTTTACGCCACAAGCTCTTGTGAGCTGTCTTTGGGAATAAAGCCCGAAATGTTTGATAATCCATATCGCAAATGGGGGCTACTGTAACCCACCTATTTATCTATTTGCTTTTCTACACATCTTGTTTTCTAGAAAGTGAACCGGAGCCCACAGTCGACCCGACCATCTCTTACCCGAGTCCCACTGACCTCCGCTTCTCCAATCTGGGCTCCAGAGAAGTGATGCTACACTGGAGCAACCCTGCTAAGCCAGTCCGGCAATACAGGGTGGTCTACCACAGCGCGGAGGGTCAAAGTCCACAGGAGGTCAGAATATTTTCCAGTACTACAATTAGCCAATGTCAGGGCTGAGCTTTACGACAAATTCACACTGACTGCGGAACGGACGCGGTGCGTTTTCCGTATATGGCCGCCGCAAGGAATAGAAAGCATTCGAGTCTGCGTGTCAATTCACACCAGCTGCAATGCGGTGCGGAAGGGATGCTAAAGTAATTACACGATGCGGACAGGAAGTGGAGCGTCCGCATCAAGGTAGATCCGGTATATTTCAAAATAAAACCACAAACTCATTTTTGGGGGGAGGGAACCTAGCTAACTACGAGTTAGCTAGTTTCCCTCCCTATAGTTAGTAACTACATCTGTGCGGCGGCCGTAGGGCAAACGCACCGTGGCCATTCCGCGGTCAAATGAATTGGGAGGTAGCGTTCGCCAGCTCGTCAATGGCGACTAAAAACAGCGTCGGGCAAACTCAATGTACGGTACCATTCGCTCGGATGCCGATCTTAAATTTACTGCGATTGGAAGAGTGCACACAGGCTCGTGACAGCACGCGCTATAAAACCACATTCATTTGGTGACTGAAGACGGTACCGTTAGCATTTAGCACTGCTCAAACATCATGATTTCGCGACGAGTATCGCGAGACCTTTTCCATACTTTCACTTTTCCCACTCGAGTGTGCTATTAGCTTGCATTCACTATGGCCGTTAGCATAGCATGTAACTGCGTTGCCCAATCACGGCAGATAAAAGCCTTCGATCGCCGCAAATAGTCTTATATTGGGAGGGGTTCGCTGTATGTGCTTGTAGCGGACATTGGGGTTCGATTATCTGTGCAGTATTATCAGCAATCAGTCTTCTATTTATATTTAATCAGGCCGTACACGATGCTAAAATCCATTCATCAATCGTGACTTTCTTCTTCGGCTGTCTCAGTGAAGTACGTCATTATGTGGCTGGCACCCAGTGCGCCATCCGGTGTTCAAATTGCGACACTACTACAGTACTTCTAAATATACTTGAAGCGCTCATTGTTGTAGCGAATATGATTTAATTCCTTGCACTTGCCTTGAAAAAGCTTATACAACCACATAGTTTGAATGGGACTTTTTATGGACACTAGATATCTTTCTTTCATTTTATTACAATTTTTTTTTTGTGTATTCTTCAGGCTGTCCATATAGTCTGGACACAGACTTGAAAATACAAGTAGCCTTACACATTTCATAAACAAATGTGATCAAATCAACACTTTTAATATGTAATAAACAATATTTTTCACGTATCTCACCACAATTTTGTTTGGGCCACCACCCGAAAAGGCTTGACGTAGAACCCTGCATTATTTTCAGTTTTGTGACGATACGACTTGGAAAAATAACCATATTTCTTATCAAAGTGTCGGGCTACCTCAATTTCCCATGTTTGGAGCCCGGCTGGCTCCTTAGCCTGTCCGGTGTTACGTGTTCTACAAACCATCATGTGTAAGATGGCATGATTTCACACAAATTGACATTTCGTCGAAAGCGACATTTCAGATAGAAAATATAGTAATTGAAAGTCATTTGAATGGCGCAAAATGTAATAAGTAAAATACTGTTATACTTGTAAGTGTGTCATTGCTATGGCTGGGTCGCCTTCATGAACTGGTGATGAGAATAAGTAATAGGACAAAGAGAAAATGTAGTGTGGATAGTGGATACACACATTTTTTTCACTCCTTTTGCTAACATTGCATGATTGCGTCACATATTTGGGCTTTTCCCCTCATTTTTGACATCATTCTTGGGTGGCAGCAATATCTTTCAACACAATATGGTGGGGAGAAGTCAGTGTTGGGTCTTAGACTTGACACCCCAGTCCTGTCATTATCACATTCCCTCCCTTAAACACATTCAGTATCCCGCCTCTGTTTCAGCTCCGTGTCATAAAAATGGCAGCTTTTACAGGCTCTTTAAGGAGGCTTTATAATGTGAATAAAGTCTACCCTCAATTGTTGCTCATGTTATTTTTCCATTTGAAACGTCCAACAAATAAAGTAACCCACTACGGACTATTTGTTTTTAACTAGGGGTGTCAGGCCATTATTATTTTTTATTGTAATTAATCGCATGACTTCAATAGTTAACTCATGATTAATTGCAAATTTGATATCTGTAAATAATAATATCAATAAAATCATTTTCATACTCTCGTAGTGTACAAAAACGTTGAACTATAATTAGTCATTAATACAGTAATTTCATAATCATTCATAAAATTGAGTTAAAATTAAAAAGATGTACTGTACTGTAAAAAACAAGCGTGATATTGATTTGTGTTGGTCATCTTTCTGCCACAAGATGGCATCATTGCATTTGTAAGACATTGGTGACAGCTCAGTGCATTTTTCTTTTCATATGATCTAATCTTTAACATGATTTGTGAAATTTTGCACATTTTTTTAAATTATCAAATACAACTTGACCCCAGTCTCCACAAATATATGCATTATTATTCAAATGATTACTGCTAAATTTTGACGTGGACGTGTCTGCTGCGTTGCAACTGGAATTCCCCCAGTACAGGGTGGACATTATTCGCGCGTTAAATTTTTTTAGTGGTGTTTAAAGGAACTTGAAATTAACTCAAAATGAACACACTAATTTTGACACCCCTATTTTTTTTTAAAACTGTTTCTATGTCAGTTTGGTTGCATTAAAGATTTGATAAAAACTCCTTCTGTGTTCATGCCAATACACTGTTGCCATGGTTTCAACAATCTTAGGGTTGTGTTTGTGGCAGACTGTAACTTTTGGCTCTGTCTTCAAGGTGGTGTTGTCTGGTTCACAGTCATCTGTGCTGCTTCAAGGCCTCTCCTCACAGACACTTTATCACGTGTCCATTTTCCCCGTTTATGAACACAGTGTCGGCCTGGCACTCAGGGGAACTGTGACCACAGGTGAGACTCATGCCGCTCGTGTCGTATTGTACTTGGCATATGTATTCTTACATGCATTGCAGTCTCAGGGAGATTGTTTACCCAGACATTGTGAAAGCAGAATCAGTAGTTATGAATCCATCGGTTTCGCCCGTCTTTCCTTTGAATATGAGCTTGTCATTTGAAGAGATTCCAGATTTTGCTTTCTCACGCATCAGGTTCAAAATAGAAAAAAAAAATGCCGAGTTCTGATGTTCTATTTTCCTCATCCTGTATTTTCCTGCCCTCACCTCCAATCCTTTCTCAGTACCGCTCTCCATGCCGACCAACCTGGAGGTGACGCCTTCCTCTTACAGCGCACTGCAAGTGAGCTGGGGTGCAGCACCAGGGGCTACCGAGTACCTGATCCTCTACTCAGCACTCAACCAAGGAGAGCCTGATGACGCCAAGGAGGTGAGAACCGGGCCTCGTTGCGTTAAAAAGGCCTTAAGAGTTAAATAGCAACAATATTGCAATTAACCCTATGAAGCCTGAAACATTAAATATATGAGGGAACATTTTGATTCTTTGTTAATAGATTTATTGGTCCTCTAGAACAAACAATTTTTATTTTATTTATTTGTAAATTAACTTCCACATATGACTTTTGGTTTGTGTCATTTTTGATACATCTGGCCACAATACTTTAAATTTGTACATTTATAATTATAACTGTCAAAAATATAATAATAAACAGACATATCAAACATATCAGTATTTCCAAAAATCTGAAAGAAATGTTCCCGCCATTAACTCATTCATTGCTATTGACGGCTATAGACGTAAAAAATTCATTTGAACTATTTCTATTAGTTTAACATTTTTTCCCACTTTTGTTAACAAGAGTATGAAAACCTAGAATTTTTTAAAATTGTATTAGAACAGATATACAATTTGTGATTAATGGTGAGTTAACTAGTGAAGTCATGCGATTAATTCCGATAAAAAAATTCGCCTGGCGCCCCTAACTTTTTAATAATCTTTTCTTTAAAACAAAAAAAGATTATAAAAAAAAAAAAAGATTTGTTTTTGTTTAAAAGAAAAGATTATTCAAAATTAGGGACAATCAGGTGATTAAAATTTGTAATCGTAATTAATCGCATGACTTCACTAGTTAACTCACAATTAATCACAAATTTTACATCTGTTCTTAATGTACAAAAAAAAAATCTAGGTTTTCATACTCTTGTTGGAGAATATTTTTTTAACTAATAGAAATAGTTCAAATAAATTGTTTTAAAGTCTATAGCTGTCAATGGCATTGAATTTGTATTGGTGTCTCTCCTTTCTCAATTGGGGCCATGTTGCAAAGTCGCTGGAAAAGCCATCAGCTGTGTGATACCGCCCTCTAATGGATTATCCGTGCAATGCATGTGTCAGATAATATACGTCACGGTTTTAATGGGAAGAAAAATATTATGCTCATGAAATAGAGGGATCAAAATCTCTGGTATTTAATATGAGACGTTTGGCTTTATAGGGTTCACAACCGGAACGGTATTGAGGTGGTAAACATCTTAACGATAATTGTACTATTATGTATTATTGAGTCCCATTCTATGCAAATATTGTTTTGAATCCTGCCCTCCAAATGATAAGCTACTTTTGTTTGCATTGATAAATACAGTAAATGAAACCAAATGCTGGTAAATTGCTGACAAAAAGCATAGTGATGCTTCAGTATCTTGTAATTATATTCTTTTAATATGAACGTAGGAAAAGTTTGGTGCAGAGCGTACGACGTTGGAGTTGACCGGTTTACACCCCGCAACGGACTACTCCGTCACGCTTTATGCTCTCTATGATGAAGATTCCAGCGATCCGGTCACTGCTGTTGCTACTACACGTAAGGCTGATCCTTCCACTTCATCATTTTTTTTTTTTTATTCCTTCTCCAGTATTACGCCATCGTCTCTTTATTTCATTGTCTACTGCTTTTTTTTTTTCTGACTCCGCAAAATCTTGTACTCTGCTCCTCCATGCTTTCACTCGACTGTAATATAACAAAAGTCGAGCGCGTAGATTGCATTGAAATCGAATCGATTTCTTCAATGTCCGTAATGTCTCTTTTTAGCGGGACTGTTAAAACGAACTGCATCACTTTTATTCCCATCATCTTCCTGCTCCGTTTAGTTCCTCTCCCCCCGCCCGTGGGTGTCAGCTTTCCAGTGGTGACCCACAGTATGCTGAGGGTAAGCTGGGTGCCCGGGGCCGTCGATGTCCCCGGGCATAGAATCACTTACAGCACCAACCATGGCAGTGAAGTCAAGCAGGTAACGTCCTCATAAGCGCACATTTTTCACACTTCGAATGTAACCTATTTAGGCAATATTATTAATTCTATAGTAGCTTGCATAGTTTTCCGATAAATTGGACATTCATGCACATTCCATACATTTTGATGTCTTTGCGATGCCATGACACTTATCTAAACAGTGCCGCTTGTGGAATTGGTTGCCCCGGCAACGACAGAGGCACTCCTCCTCTTATTACAATTATAGTTTCATATTTTTTCCTTTCCAGATGGAGGTTACCGGACAGAACTCAGTGCTGGTGCAGAGCCTGTCCTCTCTGTCCCGGTACCTGGTGTCGGTCCAGTCTCGCTACCCACAAGGCCTTTCTGCAGCCCTCACCAGTAACATCACCACATGTGAGACACTTGCACCTTTCACCTGGCCCTCAGGCCAAGCAATATGATCAATACCTTTCATTGATCTCCCTCGCAGTGAAAGTACCTTCCCCTTCAGACTTGAGGGTGTCCAATTTCTCCGGCAGTGAGATCACCGTACGTTGGGAGGCTGCCGCCGATGACGTCGTCTCCTACCTCATCAAGTGGATCTCCCTGGGTGGAGGTGACTTGAGACAGGTAAGGGACTTCAGAGCATTCGAACGCATTCACATGCTAAATGAATTGTGCGTCTTCCTTCATGTGTGGTGAAGCTGAAGGTGAGTGGAGAGAGTGAAGGAGTCATCCTGGAAGGGGTGGAAGATGACAAAGAATACCAGATCTCTCTTTCTGCACTGTACGGAGATGGAGCTCAGAGTGAAGCTGTGGCTATACGTTATAGTACACGTGAGTCCCGACATACAGCAATACACACAAAACACATTTTCCTTTATCTCTGTCCACAAAAATTCCGCATAGGGGCAGTAGTTATTTTCCACCATCTTGTGGATTCTATAAATTGCAGATTTGTTTCCCCCCCAATTCATGTGAGGGTTGGACCCCATCCTCTGCGAATAGCAAGTATTCACTGTACAAGCCATTCACTCCCAGCCCTTTTCACTGAAGCAACCCCCTTCGCTCCCGGCTGTTTTACTGGATTTTGACTGATTTTGCAAGGCCCACAGAATATTCTGTTCTAGTGCTATAAAAAAAATGGAACCTACCAAAAATAAAGATGAGAGTCTCTTCTTACATCTGTTTCCATTTTGCAGCAATTAGAATATAGCTAAGTTTCATCATTATTCACAAATCTGTTTAAAACAGTGGGGAAAAGAGCTTGTTTGCAACATGGCCCTTGTTGATCTCTTATACTTTGTTGCCACCTGCTGGTCGTTTTTTGTAATAACTACCATTGCTTCACGCGTTCTCTTCAGTTCAGAGGCTGCATCAAAGCCTTCTGTATGCTCTAGCATGAAAAAACATAACGCATAAATAAGTTTTTGTGACCATGATAACATTTAACTCATTCACTGCCATTGACGGCTATAGACGTCAAAAATTCATTTGATCTATTTCTATTAGTTTAACATTTTTTCCCATTTTTGTTAACAAGAGTATGAAACCTAGAATTTTTTTTATTGTACTTTTAGAACAGATATACAATTTGTGATTAATCGTGGGTCAACTAGTGAAGTCATGCAATTAATTATGATAAAAAAAAAATCATCGCCCGACACCTCAAATTATTATTTTTTTTATTGCGTCAGGTGGTTACATTTTTTATTGTAATTAATCGCATGACTTCAATAGTTAACTTACGATTAATCACACATTTTATGACTGTTTGAAATGTACAATACCTTTTTTTTCTAGGTTTTGATACTCTTGTTAACAAAAGTGAAAAAAAATACAAATTTTTTTTAATGATTTTTTGACGTCTATAGCCGTCAATGGCAGTGAATGAGTTAAAATAGAACGTATTTATACGTTTTGGGGAGCAAATTAGTTACAAAGTAAATTTGTCACAATATGTCCAATTTCAGCTTTGTTTGCGGCATCTCATTGGTATTTAATTAATGACCTGCTCTATTAACAACATTCCTTCTTTGCTTGGTGTCTCTTCCCTACAGTTTCTGGCGGGGGTCCATCCAGTGTGTCTGTCTCCGAGGAGACGCCAGTCAGCATGCTGGTCAGCTGGGTTCCCCCCAATGCTCATGTCTTGCAGTATCGTGTCTCTTACAGTGCACTGACAGGAGCTGAGAACCAGGACAGCGCTGTAAGTGCCACCCTCGCATCGGCGCTTTCTTGACTTGCTCGGTGGATCTGAGAGGCGCTTTGTTGTGTTCAGGTGTCGGTCCCTGGTGGCGAAAAGCACGTGGTGCTGGACTCGTTACAGCCAGACACACGATACAGCATCCTGGTCACTGCTGAATACCGCAATAAAGAAGGAGGCAGTGGTTCAGCACAGGGCAAAACCAGTAAGTCAGACACACCATATTGGCAGGATATTTGTACATCAAGTCATGAATGATAACTGTACTGGGCTTTTGCCTGTCTATCTAGTAGCTACCTATCTATCCATCCATTCACACACACAGTATATTGAATTATTGACATTTTATCATTCTTAATTGTCCTTAGAATATTTTTTATAAAATATGTGTTTTTTATGTTTAAAACTATCAAAATAAGCACAAAGTTAAAGTCCAAAGCATTTGAGATTGACCTCACAGATCACATTTAGGTAGGGGTGTTCGCTCGGATGCCGATCTGAAATTTACTGCGATTGGAAGAGTGCACACAGACTCGTGACAGCACGCGCTATAAAACCACATTCATTTGGTGACTGAAGATGGTACCGTTAGCATTTAGCACTGCTCAAACATCATGATTTCGCGACGAGTATCGCAAAACCTTTTCCATACTTTCACTTTTCCCACTCGAGTGTGCTATTAGCTTGCATTCACTATGGCCGTTAGCATAGCATGTAACATTCTTAATTGTCCTTAGAATATGTTTATAAAATATGCGTTTTTTATGTTTAAAACTATCAAAATAAGCACAAAGTTAAAGTCCAAAGCATTTGAGATTGACCTCACAGATCACATTTAGGTAGGGGTGTTCTAAAAAATCGATTTGGCAATATATCGCGATATTACAGTGCGCGATTCTCGAATCGATTCGATTCGATATGCGGCTGAATCGATTTTTAAACATCCATTTTTTATGGGAATATTCAACAAAACGTCTTGCTTAGGGTTAGGATTCACACATTAAGCATGGAAGAATGTTATATTAATAGAACATTAAGCCTTAATATTTTATTTCAGTGCTATTAAGACATGAAACCGACTGCAACCTGTTTGTTAAATGCAGTGGCTCAGTTATAAGCCTGAAGTTTCAGATAAATACATTTTCATACAAATCTTACAGTGTACATGTACAAGTTTACTGATTAGTATTTTCTAAATTTGAGTAAAAAAAAAAAAATTGCAATAATCAGTATATAGATTTGTATCGGGATTAATCGGTATCGAATCGTGACCTATGAATCGTGATACGAATCGAATCGCCGGGTACTAGGCAATTCACACCCCTAACTAGGGGGCGCTGGGGCTAATAAGACTAAGTACAACAATAAGATTTTTTATCATGTGAGGCACACAGAATAGGTGTGAGTGTGAAGAATAATTGCACAGGACAGCAAATACATTTCATGAAATTATTATTATTATTATTTTAGTCAGCAACATTGTTGAAATGCTATAGAATTGTTTCTCTTTCCCTCAGTCAGAATATTTGGGACAAAATGCATAAACTTGAATTAGTTCTCTTCATCATCATTTTTATTCTGTCTTCATTTTTGCTCCACTTATTGCTATCATCTGATAATTGCCCATGTTGATTCTCTCTCTGTCTCTGTCGCTTTCTGTGTTGCTGCAGCCAGTCTACGAGTAAGCAGCGTGAGCGTTGTGCGGTCAGACCACTCCAGTATCTGTGTTTCTTGGAGACCCCTCTCGGTTGTCGACGGCTACCGTATTGTCATTCAGTCCGTCAAAGGTCATTTTTGGTGGAATCGTGTTGTTTGACATTTTTGCCTCAAACTCCTCATGAATGTAATTAACCAGATTCCCTGATATGTTTCTTGTGCGCAGACAAAGTGCGCATAGAAGAAAGAGTGGACGAGTCCAGCAGTACTCAGTGTTTCACCGGACTACAAGCGGAGACGCTGTACCGCATCAGTGTGCACTCAATTCTGGGATCAGCAGAGGGTGCTGCCGTCTCCATTCTGCATCCAACAGGTCTGAGGTGATCGCACTTAACACCCAGAACTGCCGTGCGTTCTTCGAGATGTCGGCACACTTCTGTTTTTGCCATATATTAAGCACAATGGCAGCTGGGGTAGATGAGCTCTCAATCTAAATATTTGATCTTGATTCAGCTCTATGAAGAACAATCAGGGACAAAATTCAGGATGACCTTGCATGCAACACACATTACATTGCAATACAATACAATCATTTTTTTTTAAATGTCATTTTTATGTTACCTTTATTTTGACTGTGTAGTGTTTGACATGTTTGAAATTAAAAATTTGTGTAATCATTCACTACTGAAAAATTATTCGCTGACAATAAGGCACGATATGGATTTTTTTTTTAAGGCTGATGCGAATTCCGATATTGACCTTTTTTCTTTCTTTCTTTTTTTATGCTTACAAAGTAAAGATATAAATTACTGGCAGAACATTTGACTGCTTTACAATACTTTGTCCTTTGGTGTTTGTTTAACTTTACAACAGAGAGAAAAATCAGCAAAAATTGGGAAAGAATTTTGAATTATCATTGTGTTGTAATGTGTAAAAAAATGAGTAGAAATCGGTAAACAATTGTTAAAAAACAATTGTTGGGGGGGTGATTGAATGTCTTTATCTTTGTTTTATGTTCTAATAAGTTGTTTTTTTTAATCTGGAAAATCAGCAGATATTTTGTCAATTGTAAAGGGATACTTGACTCATTGAGCCATTTTCAGCAGTAAGAAGGTAATATTTTGTCTATAATTAATGTGATAACCTCATTATTTTCATGAAGAATGAATACCTTTAAAAACGAATTTTGCCACTTGCTGTCGACTGGGATGTCATGGCTCAGTTTGCTGACCGAACCCACAAAACAGGTGAGCTGCTAATGGTCGTTACCTATTTCCTCAGCACAGGTGATGTCATCTTCAGTCGACAGCAAGTAGAAAAAGGTATTTTGTACATGAAAAATAATAAAGTTATCAAATTAATTCTGGACAAAATATTAACATTTTACTGCTGAAAATGGCTCAATGAGTCACGTATCCCTTTGAAAGCTTCAATATTAGTCCATTAAATTGTCTGACTGATTAATTGGGCGGACCTAAGACATTACTGGAGCGTTCTCGCACACTCGGAGCTGCTCTCACGTAATCGGCTGAAAATGCTATCAAACAGTACTGAAGAATTTTCATTCATTATATTCATTATTTATGCATATATTTCCAATCAGAACATTCTCGATCGGGATTGTAATTTTTTGGTGCGACCTGCTAGCAAATGGCCCTCGGACCGGCGGTTGTTTACTCCATGCGAGAGCATTTCAGTAGAGTGCATTTTTGAGTTTATTTTAAGACAAAGATAACACGTTTGACATTCATACTTGATGATTGAACATTGTAGCTTTCTCCCCCTTTTTCTTTTACAGCTCAGGCCCCAGCAAAAATTCCCATCAACCCTCGACTGTACCCAATTCATAATGAAGGCGAGCGATTATTGATGGCTTAATCTGTCTTTTATGTCCACATTTTTTAAAATATGTTTTAATGTCTGCAAATCATGTCTCAACATTGAGATAAACAGATGGATCATTGATTAATCCCAGTTGCCCTCTTTTGTCATAGTTTGTCCTGAAGTCACCGTCAGAAACAGCATTGTTAAAGGTGAGACACGCAGCCATCAAACAAAAAGAATGCCATCATTTCCACAAAGTCCCACGCCTTGCTGAATTCCGTCTGCACGTCCAGGCTTTGACATGATGGAAGCATTTGGCCTCACTCCAAAAGCCCACTCGTCTGTGGACGGGGTCGCCGCCGAGCCTTTTGTCTTCAACGCGCTTCCCGCCTACACTTTGTACAGAGACATCCAGCTGACACAAAGCACCAAGTGAGACACCATCTTCCTCTTCTGTATATCTGCCGTCACTAGAGTGTTTCTCAATCTGTTCCGTTTTTTTTTTTGTCAATTCCTAGTCAGTTTCTTCGTTTTTTTGTGTGACTTGGAGAGTTTGAATGCTTCCTTTTCATCTGGTCAGGTTTATCCATCCCGTAGGCTTCTCCCCCGAGCACACCATCAGCATCGCTTTCCGCCTGCTGCAGGAAACGCCCATAGAGCCCTTCGCCCTCTGGCAGCTCACAGATAATGACTTCCAGCCCAAGATGGGAGTGGTCTTGGACCGTGAGTTCTTCATCATTTGTAGTCATGAGACACTCGGACACACACAATCATTAGCAATGGCAATTATTGAGGTTCACTATTTTTGAGAGGCGTAACTTCCTGAGTTTTTATTTTTATTTATTTATTTATTTATTTTTACATCGTGGTGCCTTGAAACATGGGAGGTCATGAAAGCATTGTAACTAATCTAATAACGACATTTTGAACAGTACTGTAGTCTTTTTTTTTTTTAATGCACACATAACCAAACTCTTACCAATAAGTATTTAATTTAAGATACAGCAGTATGCAAAAAGATATTCCAACATCACGTTGTATGCTTTCATGCAACCCACAACCATCTTTGGAAATAAGTAAGATGTTCACTGTTTCATATTAGTGCCATTTTGCCCTTTCAAACTAGCCTCGACCAAGCGGCTGGTGTATTTAAGTCTGGATTACAGAGGCGAAGTGCAAGAGTTGACCTTTGACCAGCCGCAGGTCCGCAGGCTGTTCTACGGTAGCTTTCACAAGGTGAGCAAAAGCTTATATAAATGTGACAAATTTAAAGATTTCAAACAATTTCCAGGTGTCAGGTGAAAATACTATAGACGTAGTTTGCACAGCATTTCTTGCCGTTGGGGAAATTTGCCTTTTTTTAGGTCCAGATGTGTCTGAGCTTTGGTTGTGATGAAATTGCAGGAAACAGTGATAAAGTAAATAAATGATTGGTCCAGTTCTCAAGCTCGTGTATCATTCGCATGAAGTGACCTTGGAGATTCCATTGCCTACCACTGGTGCATGAAGCCACCAAAATACACTTGTCAGTTAATTTTGTGGTGTGCCGCATGGCATCGGCAAACACGTACACAAAAAACGTATTCCAAACTTATACAACCATGAATGCTAATCGTGCCCATAATGCGGCATTGCTTGCCTTTCGGCATTGACATTCTTTCACTCTGGAACTTTGGCCAGCCGAGCTCAAAACTCTGTGTGGGGGTTGTTATTGAGTTCATTTTAACAGGGGTCAAAGTTCACAATGCCACACCCACACACACATTTTCAGAAAGATTGAAGGGTAGACAGGCACTCGAGAGACTCCACTATTTGTATACAAGCATTAAAAAGTCTTT
The DNA here is from genome assembly GCF_054856555.1 of Leptonotus elevatus. Taxonomy (NCBI): domain Eukaryota; kingdom Metazoa; phylum Chordata; class Actinopteri; order Syngnathiformes; family Syngnathidae; genus Leptonotus; species Leptonotus elevatus. The sequence continues at coordinate 27,053,942 of NC_141240.1, forward strand.
TTTTTTTTTTTTCATAGTTTGTCCACTTTACGTGTGATGATCATTTGAAAAAGTCTTTGGTGCCAAACGGCACACCTCAGTTAGGGTTCTCTATTCTCATACTGCCTTTGAATGCGAAAAAAAATGTTCTTATCTATTTGATTGTATTTGGCCACTGTATGTTTCTCCAAATACAACGTCGAGCTTGTTTAAAAGAATATTGAGAAGAAATGAAAAATAACGTAAGCATTTCTACTTCTGTGATTGGCAGGTGCACCTGTCTGTCAGCCAGGTTGGCGTCTCCTTGTCCGTGGATTGCCAGCGCGTGGGCGAGAGGCCCGCCCGCCCACTTGGCAACCTGCCTACGGACGGCTTTGAGATGCTGGGGAAGTTGACGAGGACCAGAGGACCCAAAAGCGGCTCTGCTGCGGTACCTTTTTCCTTTGAGCTTATAACCATGACGCATATCCACTTCCCTGAATGGTTACGGACATCTGTCACATGTTCATTGTTTATTTTGTGTGCTTTGTCTCCAGTTGCAGCTGCAGTCGTTTGAGATCGTGTGTAACACAACGTGGGCTACAGAGGACACCTGCTGCGACCTGCCTGGAGTGGTCAGTCATCCTTCTGTCATTTAAAACCACCAGCAGTTCAGTTCTTCCCGATGTAGTTGAGATCATTTGGCTTGTTGATGCCTGTTTGCCTCAGAGAGACGATGAAAGTTGTCCTTCTCTGGCCTATTCGTGTACCTGCTCCTCGGACATCCCGGGGGCTGCCGGTTCCCTTGGTCCGACGGTATGGCTTCACCGGGAATTTCAATAAATGCGGAGAATCTGAGCAATCCAAGTTATTGTGGTATTTCTTTGCTCCCAGGGCAAGCCCGGTCCCCGTGGTGATAAAGGTGAAAAGGGTGAACAAGGCCACAAGGTAAATGAAGTGAGGCGGTCTTCATTGAAAACAAACGCAAACATGCCAGAACTGTCTTACCTGTTCCTTCTTCAAACTTTCAGGAGTTCATGTCATACAGGGTCATATTGGTAGCCGCATACGCAAATGAAATAGAACTATTTACGCAAAACGTACATTCATCTTTGAAACAATGAAATGTTGTTTTTGTGCTGCAGGGTGAGATGGGTCCTCCAGGAAAACCTGGACTTGAGGGCAGTCTCGGAGCGGTGGGCAGCCGAGGGCCTCAGGGAATGGCTGTGCAGGGGAAAGTAGTGAGTAACCGTCCTTGCCATAGCTACGATACGTACTGTACCTTAAAGGAAAAAGTCTAGGGCCCAAGCGATTAATTAGCCGGCAAATTATATCAGCCAATATTAGGCCTTTTCAAAATAATAATAGTTTGCCGGAGATTTGCCGATATACAGTATTCTTACTTTCTAATGAAACAATAAACGCTGTTCAGTATGTGTGGACAGGAAGTAAAGGACAGAGAATTGTTCTGTGTGAATTACATATGTCTCCATATGTCCATTAGGATGCAGTGTCATACAGTATATAATATGTTGATTCGTTTGCTATTTATGTTTATTGTGCATTATTAGTGTTAAAATTGGCTCCTTAACTCATTCACTGCCATTGACGGCTATAGACGTCGAAAATTCATTTGAACTATTTCTAGCTTTATAATTTTTTCCCCACTTTTGTTAACAATAGTATAAAAACCTCGATTTGTTTTTATTTTTTTTCGAACAGATATAAAATTTGTGATTAATCGTGAGTTAGTGAAGTCCTGCGATTAATTACGTTTAAAAATTGTAATCGCCCGACGCCCCTAATTTTTAATAATTTTTTCTTTAAAAAAAAAAAACATTAGTAAAAATTAAAAATATGTATTTTTAAAGAAAAGGTTATTAAAAATTAGGGGCATCAGGCGATTACAATTTGTAATCGTAATTAATCGCATGATTACATTTTATATCTGTTCTAAATGTACAAAAAAAAATCGACGTTTTCATACTCTTGTTAACAAAAATAGAAAAAAATTAAACTAATAAAAATAGTTAAAATGAAATTTTGACGTCTATAACTGTCAAAGCTGATGCTTCGACATGTGAGAAAAGCGTCTCTGGTTTTTATTTTGAAGTCATCACTTCTTGACAAAGAAAATAATGGAGTTGAAAAAAATGGAATTTAACATTAAAGGGCATAATGAATGAATCCTGTTTTGCCAGTAACTTCAAGCTTTACGTTGCTTAATACAGCATACATTTATGGCCTAAAGCTATAGTCATCAATTCATTCTATTTTGCATGTAAAGTTAAACAAATACTAAATAAAAAAGTGTTCTAAAACAATAAATTGTACTGCCTGTAATTCACATCTTTGTTTTTGTAAATGTTAAAACACCAATGAAGAAGTTATTTTACTCATTTATTTATTTATTTTATTTTCTGATCCCCCAAGAATATATCAGAGTTGGCATTAGCCTAAAAAAATCAATTTCAGCCAGGCCATATAAAAAGCATAAAATCAAATTTCACAATTGAAAACAATTCCCAGATGTTTTAACAGCATTTCTATGACATTCGTTGGTCAAAATACACACACACAAAAACTTTAGTCTGTAGCATGCATACAAGATTAAATATGTTGGTGCAATTTCACACTTGATGGGTGGGCAAGCAATCAAGAGACCCAGCTATATGCATACAAGCCATTAAAAAGTCCATTTTCCATAGCATGTCTCCTTTTAAAGATGCTGAAAAACAACCATCAAGCATATTCCTCCTCTTAGGGTCCGCCTGGCGAAAGAGGAGAAAAGGGAGATCCTGGAAGAGTTGGACTTCAGGTGATATCACACATATGTCTAAAAGCCTGAAAGCATCAGTTCCCACTCACGTGTTGTTATCTTGTGTGTCATATATCTAGGGTGTACCAGGCCCCCCGGGCCCAAAAGGGGAAGTGGGTCCGCCAGGCCCCCTGGTGAGATGACCGGTAACAAAACAGTGAATGTTGCAATTCTTCATGTCCTCATGTTGCTGTCTCACAGGGCATCCGAGGTACTGAAGGCAACATGGGTCCCCCCGGCCCCACTGGATCAAGGGTAAGTTGGAGTTTTTCTTTGTTAAGAGGTTGTGTCGGTACATTATGAGTATGTGTGCATTTTGATTCCATAGTTGGCCTACAACAGAATTATTGAAGGTTCTGTGATTATATGCGCATAATAATGAAGTCATGAATATTAACGAAGAAAAAAAAGTTTTCTTTTTCGTGCAGTGTGTAATCCGCCTTCTGCGCCACATTCGCTGGGATAGGCTCCTGCAACCCTGACAGATTTCACTTTCCATTCATCTTTCTTTTGATTAAATGGCCTGACTTCCTCCTCCTTCATCCCTTTCTATTATGACTTACTTTTAATATACTTTCAGGGCTTCCAAGGCATGCCAGGACACCCGGGACCCACTGGAGAGAGAGGCTACACTGGAGCTAACGGGCCTGCGGTAAGAACAAAGGAACAAACAGCAAAATCTGTCAAAGAGGTCATTGGGTTCTTTTAATATTTATACGTGTCTATATATATTTGGTCTTACAGGGTCTTTCTGGGAGTAAAGGGGAACAAGGAGAGAAGGTGGGTTTACTTTCAACAGCCTTCTGATGATCTTTGGAAAAAAATGTCATTGTTATACAGTGAACCCCTCCTACGTAGTGACCCTTCCCTGACTCCAGTAATTGACACTCACGGAAAATGTTCGTAATTGCCTTTAGATGCCACAAGATGGCAGTAATGCACCCCCCCCCTATTATACAAAGTCATAATCCCCAGTTCAACATAGCTATATGGCAGTAAGATGCCGCCAAATGGCAACGAAGCAATATTTTGTATTAGACACGGCTTTGGCCTAAGCATAAAATCAGCTAAAGAAGGAGGATAGGTGCCGGAAATAAATCTATGAACATGTGGAGGTTCACTGTATTCTGATTTTGCCCGCTAACCAGTACTAAAAAAATTTGAGTTTTATTATTTATGGCATTTTTGCATGTAAATGTAAAAGCCATGTAATACAGTTGATGTTTTATTTTTAATTTTTTTTACATGTTTTACAGGGGGAACCTCAGTCCATGGCCGTGATCTACCAACTTGTCACAGAGGCGTGTGAACAACTTGTTCACAGTATGAGCTCTTTGAAAGCAATGCTATAATGATAATATAAAAACCATAATATCAATGATAATGTGCAGTGGAACCTAATTTTGAATTTCTGAATCCCACCATTTTTTCCCCCCTGGAAATACTGTACATGCGTCTGAAGTTGCACATAACTGAGTTCAAACTGGCCAGTCGGGCATTTGTGTTTAGCACGGATCCGCACACTTATTGACAAATGTAAATTAGTGGCTTGGTGATGAAGTGCTGCCTCTACGAGGGAAAATACAATTGATGCTTTTATGGACGTTCACTTTTTTCTTCGAACGCTGGGCTTCCGCTTTCGTAGCTCATGTAGGTCCGCTGTGGTTGTCATGGTAACAAAAGCTTTACTTGTTGGCCCTGCAGTGAAGGGGGTGGGATGAGCGGTGGATCATTTTTCATGAGGCAGGACCAAAACAGGCTAATCTCAGCATGGCTTGATTTTTGGGGTATTTTGACAAAAGCTTGCTTGAGAACGGCTTTAAATTTGGGGGGAAATGCATTATTTGTCTCCACTTGTTTAACTTATTTTTAAAGCCATAACAGGTTCCACTGTTATAGGATAATATTTTTCCAGAACACCTTTTCCATATCCAGCGCGAGCATGACTTAATTGGAATCTGTGTTCATTTGTCAGAGGAGGTGAGGAAGTTGGATTTGTTCATCGATGACATGAGGCGGAAGCCAGCTCCTGCGGAGGAGCCTGTGGGGCCTCCTGGAGAGCCGGGGATACCGGGTCCCAGGGGTCCGCCGGGCTCCAGGGGAAACCAGGGAAATATTGGCCCCCGAGGGAGACCTGGCAAGCCTGGCTATCCTGGAGAACAAGGTCAGGGGTCAAGGTTCTGATTAAGATGTGAACTTCTTCTTGAGTTGGTCAGAATGTGCAGTAAAAGTTACAGTATGTATTTTCCTGACCATTTGTCTCCTCTGCAGGAAGGTCAGGGCTGCCAGGGGGAAAAGGTGATGCTGGGGCTAATGTACAGGGCCCCCCAGGGGTCAGAGGCCATGCAGGTACCTTTCCTACAAACCCCCTGGTCGTTAGCCAATTGCAAGCCTCATAAAGACAAACAAGCATCCACACTTAAGGACAATTTAGTCTTCTATTAACATTCTTGCTTTTTGAATGCGGGAGGAAGTTGTCAATTAATTTGCTGACCCCCAAGTGATATTAATGCCGTATAGAACTAATCAATAAGACTTATCCGTGCACTTTCCAACATCTTGCAATGCATGTGTGTATTGTCCATGTATCCACAGGTTCCCCGGGCGAGTCCAAGATTGGAACCTCGGGGCGCAAAGGAGAAAATGGAAAGCCAGGCCCGCCGGGGATTGACGGAACTCCTGGCCAGCCGGGAGAGGTCGGACCAACCGGAACGTGTGACAGCAGTGGCGGCTGCCACAGAGTTCCTCAGCAAGCGGGTTAGCGTTCTTGAACGTGCTAACCATTATGCCACCAAAAATAATCGAGCAATATTCTGTTCCGCCGTCAAACGGGAACTCTAAGCGGTCATCATGTTATCTTGCATGAAAAAAAATCAAAAAATAAACAGCTCATTTTGCTGGTTTACATTTATTTTTATCATTATTGTTACCATTTTATTGATTTAGCTATATTGTACTAAGCCGTCTGGACAGACACACTTTTGTTATCATGCATTGTTCATAATAAGTCTGTGTAGTTTAAAGCGTACTCACTTGTGCTAACTCTGTGTTTTTCTGTCCCTCTGCAGAAGACAGTTATTACGGCTACCAGCCTTGAGTGGATGCTTGAAATAGCAAGTTGTGATGACATCACAAGAGTGCGCCGGTTTACATTGAACAATGGCAGTATTGCGCTTAAACTGACGCAGCGCTCTCAAGCATCAGTCATCGTAGGAGAACGCAAAACAGAAGAAGGGAAGAGGAGGAAAGGCCTGTGATGTCACACTGTTCTGAGGAACCAGCATTTTCCTAAGGATACGATGTTTAAGTGTTATCATTTTGATAAGTATTAAGAGTTTCCAGCAACCGCTTCAGTGAGCGCTTTCCACTTGGCTCTGTTAGGTGCTATTTTATAAGCCATATTCGCACTGATACCTTTTCTAATTATGTTTATATAGTCATCATGCACTGTGTTGTAGCCAGATGTCTTACATTTCCTCTCGTTTGAGTTTCAATTCTAACCTAAACTGCCTCAAAAACAATGTTAATACATAATCCATGGTGTAAGGTTTATATTATTATGATCCATGGCAAAAATGACTGTGAGTATGTTGTGTATGATATGTATATTGTTAATTATTGAGTGTATGCATTTATTCATTTAAGGAAATATTTGTGTTCATTTTGTAAGTATTACTGCTGATAATACACATTTTCTTCAGCCATTGTCACTGTATATTCATTATTTTGGGCTTGGGGTTGTTGTTGTTTTTCTTCAACATGCATCGAAATAAGAATACAGCATATGCAGTAACTAGTGAGCGGTGGGGGGGAGCAAAATTAAATCCATAAAATACTAAGTAAAAAAAAAAAAGTCAAACGCAGAGTTAGAAGTAGGACTGGGTTTAAAAACAAATCAATATATCAATTCATAAAACCATGAATACTTTTAAATATGGCTACCAAATGCAAATGTGCCCTTCTGTTATTCAGGGTACCCCAAGAGGAGACCAGTGTTTTTGCCACTTTATTTATATAGTGCTGTGGTTGTAATGGATTTCAATTATTTACTATTTTGATTAGGTCGTGTTCATACTGATGCAACAAGCAGTTGTTTTGTTGTTAAAAACAAATATATATATATATATATATATATATATATATATATATATATATATTGAAGGTTTATAATTTAGGTTTGTGTGAACGCCATATGTGTAAATGTTTTGGAATTATATTTCTATCTGCTTCAGGAGCTGAGATATCAATTATTTAGTAGGCATTGACAATTTTGCTGAATATCCAGGATGCAGGGGGGTGGCCGGGGAGGGGGGTGGCCGACCACCACGTGCCTCCGCCATCGGCTGGTTGTATATTGACAAACTGACATAGTTTTCTTTTTTTTTTAACTGATTGAATATTATGGACATTGCTGTAGTTCCCTATTTAGTCTGTTCCATATTTTTACACCCCAGACAGAAACGCAAACATATTTTTTGAGTTGTTCAAATACACTTACTTTAAAAAATAATAATAATAATCACATGTACTGCAAATACGTAGTTTAGTTTCTGAAGGTAAACATTAAAACTTCCTCCTTTATCGTAAGTAAATTATTCTGAAATTACTAAACCGGAAGTGATCTGACACGTCGTTCAGCATAGCTTACTTTTACTAGCCGTGAGTGGGGTGACGGCGTGACGGTAGCGACTTGGACGTCACCATGTCAGCCAGGAAGACTTTACAAGCAAAGCCAAAGGGTGGGGATAAATATTCGGTGCTGTTGCCCACCTATAACGAAAGGGAAAATCTCCCTTTGATTGTGTGGCTTTTGGTGAAATATTTCGAAGAAAGGTGAGTTCCGGCGAACCAGCAGAGCTGCTCGGCTAGGACTCAGTGCTAAACGACTCAGTGATGAGGTGTCACTTTAACTTAGCTGGGCCATTCGTTTTTTATGTTATTAGGTTGAGACTATTCCGTTTATATGTTAAATGTTAAGGTACTGTGGTTTGCTGGACTTTTTCTAACTTGTATTTTCAGTGGTTTCAAATACGAGATTATCGTCATTGACGACGGAAGCCCCGATGGGACATTGGCGGTGGCAGAACAGCTCCAAATAATATATGGCGACGACAAAATTGTAAGTTGTTGTTTTGCATTTTTAATTGTAGTTTGACGCGTAGTATATTAACATACAATGTGTTTTCACTTTAATAAGCTTCTAAGGCCACGAACAACGAAGTTAGGCCTGGGTGAGTTCAAAAGTGGTTTAAAAAGAAAAGGCATTGATGTGTGTTACATTAATAGACACCTGTTTCTTTTCCCCAACCCCAAAAATATAAAGGTACTGCATATATTCATGGCATGAAGCACGCAACGGGGAATTTCATCTTCATAATGGATGCTGATCTCTCCCATCATGTGAGTGCAGTCTACTACTGTCAATTAGAATGAAATAGTTCACAAAATGTGAATGTGCTTTGTCCTTTTTTTTTATTATCTCAGCCCAAATTCATCCCAGAATTCATTGCGTAAGTATTCTTTTTTTTTTCTTCACATTTTCAGCTGCTAAAATCTGCTCAAGTTCAAGGGACCACCATGTTTTTATTAATAATGAAAAAAATCCACCATTTAGTTTTTGTGTAAAATATGATAAACCATAACAAATGAGAATGTAAAAGAAATAAACTGGTTTTCTACATATAATTATTGTGCATACTGTAGTATTGTTGTGTTGGATGTGTGTCTTTAAGGGATTGGCCGAGTGAGTGATGTCAGGGACTGATGGTTGGTTGGCTGGTTAGTCTGCGTGTGAGTATATGGGCATGAGTCTCGTTTGCGTGCTAAGAGTTAGCAATTTAGCATTTTACCCGCTCCTCATTATGAGGGCCCATTCTGTGACGTTAATTATAATGCAAATTCGTCTGTCTTAATGGGTTCTTTACCAACACTTGTAACACGCTATATAAGCCATTCAAAGTTTCATCTCTACAAGAGAAATCCTGTTTTGCCTTTTGTCTCATTGCTCAGGAAGCAGAAGGAAGGTGATTACGATTTGGTGTCAGGTACTCGATACAGAGGCAACGGAGGTGTCTACGGGTGGGACCTGCGCAGGAAACTCATCAGGTGAGAAAATGAAGTGACAAGATGGGAACATTGACAGTGCACAAATGGGGAAGAGCTGTCATTTCATTATCTCTTTTCTGTCTCGCACTCAGCCGGGGCGCCAACTTTCTGACGCAGGTGCTGTTGAGGCCCGGTGCCTCAGACCTCACGGGAAGCTTCAGGTACAATGCAATGTGTCCCAAACAAATTCACAGGACTCTCTTCATTTGAAAATATATACATCATAGGTTGTGCCTCACTAATATTACATTCTCTAATGATCTAAGGCACATATTTTACATTTGAAAAATTACATGCTACACCACCCAAAAAAATGTCCCAAAAAAGGATGCTCAAGTTAATTGTGTATAATACCTTCTGCTGCCATCTAGTGGATGAGCAATTCATTGCACTGCCTGTCACTATATGTCGCTGGCATGGATAGATTAACAAACATACATTATTTTCAGTAAATAAATAATCATTTTCAGCCCGATTAACGGATGTTGATCATTTGTGTTTTTTCTCCGTTACATCAGATTGTACAAGAAGAAAGTCCTTGAGAGTCTGGTTGAGCGCTGCGTGTCCAAAGGTTACGTTTTTCAAATGGAGATGATTGTCCGAGCCAGACAGCTCAACTATACTGTTGCAGAGGTAAGTCATTCGCATCAAATCAGGCCTAGGAAACATGTTTCCTATCGGGGGTCTGTCCGTAGAGGGTTAAACTAAATGTATTGGGGAACAAAAATATGATTCAAATGTTTATTAGGCACACATGGATACTCACTTGAATCTCGCTATGGCTGTCACTGTTAAATATTTTTATAATTGATTGTCGGGTTTAATTATTCCATCCAGTTGCAGCTCAAAAGATGCGATGGCTTGGTGAGTGGGTAAAACATCTGCCTTTGAACACAGAGAATTTGGGTTCAAATCCCGGTCATGAATGGTAAAATCCAAGTGGGTCTCTAGGCAAACTGTTATACACTGTGCCAAATCCTCAGCCAATACATTTGACAGATTGTATTTAATTGCTTGACTGCAGTATCCATTTTCCACTAATAGACTATGCAATGATCATGAGTAGTTTGACTACAGTCTGTCTATGTGGATGCCGTAACGTGATGCCTGCGAAGCAAATATGTATCATAACAGAGAACTATCTTCAATGTTGAACCATTGAAATAGACGGAAATTTGACAAAATGCATATAATTTGTTGGCAAGTCACATTAGTTCACATAATATTCGGAAGTTTTTTTTTAATTTAAATTGCATTAAGGGATACCCAACCTAAGGTGCATTTAGGTGGTTGTCAACAAACGGATGCATTCTGAATTCCTGGAAATAACATACAACCTTTTTTATGGAAATATGGTGACTCGTTTGACTTCTCTTTTAGGTTCCCATCAGCTTCGTGGATCGAGTCTACGGCGAGTCCAAACTTGGAGGCAATGAGATTGTGTCGTTTGTCAAAGGCCTGCTCACGCTTTTTGTCACAACATGATCGCTCCATATGTGCCACAGTGTATATCCACGGCCTGTGAGAGCTGTATATTGAGGACTTTATACAAATTGAAATGCCCCCCTGACAGGAAAAAGTATCCTCAACCTTGGTTTAAGCAGTGACGGCGAATGATGAGGAAATTTTCGGTTTCGATTTCCACCCTCAGCTTCAATGGACTTTGCACAAAGTGTGTACTCTGTCTGATCATTGCCAAGGCACACAACTTGAACTTTTGATAAAAATTGTCAGAACGGATGCACCATCAACGATTTGAGTAAAACGATGTTAAATGACAATGTTTTAGAAATACAAGATTCTTCTAAGGAACCAGTAAATTGTGTTTGAGTCTAATTGTGCCGGATTTGATGCCCCCCGGATGGCAGGCAGTCCCGTCCCCCTGCTATATTGGATTATTTTAAGCAATCTTTTTTTTAAACAGGATAATAGATTACGATTATGCCCTATTATGTGGGAAAGGAGAGCCACAGTCACCTAAATTTTTCAACTATTTATTGAATGCCAGGCAAACGGTAAAACACATACAGGAGATGCTGTCAGCCACAGCACAAAACCATACGCACAATCGTCCATGTCACGAGCCAAACCACCTCTTAATGGTATATGCGCGTACTCTATTTTCAAGATGTTTTATGCTTGTAGTTTTTTGTATGCAACTGTTTTGTTTAGCGTGACAACTAGCGAGACAGATTTGAACTAGTGTGTCTCTGTGTGGTGTTTGGCTGTCTTGTCTTCCGCCTCGCTTGCCAGTTGGTGTTCACAGCCACTGATTGAGTATGAACATTAAAATTCGAATTTTCATACTGTGCCTCCAATTTAGCTCTCTCTGGTCTTGTTCGATGTCCATTCAGCTTGTGTCTGTTTTGGCCTTGTACAAGCATAGCATGTCATTTGAAAGTTTTTTTTATTTTTATTTTTTTGGGTGCTTCTTGTTACTGCATCATATTTTTAAACTGACATTGGTTATTTATTGTTCACCCTTACAGCCATTTTCTATGGCACGTCCTTATTAGGGCTGAGGGTGAACTGGTGCCTATTGCAGCTGACTGTCGAGAAAGGGAGTCCACCCTAGATCCTGGACGGATTGGCAGCCAGTCACAGACTCACAGGGCTTATAATATAAATACATCCATTCATGCCCAAATTAATGTCTTAAGAACAATTTTGAGGCTTTAGTTAACCTAAAATGCATGCTTTCAGAATATGGGAGGAAAATGGAATACATGGAGAAAAAACATGCATGTACAAGATAGGAGAACATGAGCCTCCCACAAGAGGGTAAGAGCCCGGATTGAAATGGACAACCTAATTTTTTTACTGTTCAAAATTTCACTGCACAAAGGGGAAGGTTGTAAAAAAATGTTTTAATAATTGCCAAAATAGAGCCAAAGGGAACAAGTTAATGTAAACATCATAGTGTTGATGTATTTAAAGAGGTGAAGTTGGAAATTACACAGGCAAAAATCCCTACTCATGAGAATTTTCATCGACATAACTCAAATGGTTAAAAAAAAAAAGAAGATGTGAGGTAGACATGAATGACCAACAGAGATCCCAGTAAACACCATACTAATAATGAATATGTTATATTGTTTTATTTATATATGTATTTACCTGCGCTGTATATAATTATACAGAGTTAATAAAATAGCAGCTGTGGTGCACATGCGCAATTCTGAAGCAGCAGAGAGTGTACGCCCGCTGTTGGCCAAAATGGCGCAACTGCAGTGGAACTCGCTTGCTTGTTTCTAAAAGCCCACACGGTCAACGCTTTGAGTTAAACAAATAAATAATAAACGCGAGCTGTGTCATTTCATCAAACCTCTTGAGTAGTAAATATTCACGTGGGGGTTAAATGTAGACTTTTAAATCACCGCGCGTGAGAGACAATTCGGCCGCTGTATGCTAATCAGGCAAATACGTCACGTCCGCTCTTTTATTTGCGCCATTTTGGATGGGGGCACTTTCTCGGCTGGATGTGTATTGTCTGTCAAGAGAAGAATGAAACAGGGAAGCGTGTCGTTATTAACATAGGCACGCTTTCCCGAGCGTTTTAGACATAAGATATATCCGTTTCGTTTCCTTCAACATGTGTCCGCCCTCGCCGAGCTTTAATCTGCCACATGAGGCAAGGAACGTGCGTGTTTGCTGAGCAGGGGAAAGAGGAGGAGAGCCCGTTTCGGCGAGGGAGACCAACGGCGGGGTGACTGACTGACGACTCTCCTCCTACTTCGGAACTCACCTGTACTGATATCGCCGACCGAGTGGAGCTAGTAGTGGAAGGGTCGCTCCATCGCTTCGGTCGTCCCGGCCGGGGTGACGCTCTCCACTCAAAACGCCAGGCGCGGATGTAAGAGCAGGTAAACTTGTCTGTCACGATGACATAGTTTGTAGTTAGCTGCTAATATCACCCAGCTACGATGAAGAAAACGCTGAAATTAAATAAAAAACTATGAGAGGGTGACAGAAGAATAAAATAACCTGTCGTCAAAAGTCACAGGAAGGAAGAGCCCATTATCGGACAAGCAATACAAATTAAGCTGCTGTCTCCTTTCGAGACCCTTGTTGTGGGTTAGCTTAGCATGCTAAGCTAGTCGAGCGCGCTGCTTGGACAGTCTTTGTCAAACAGCAGCAGCTTTCCTGTTCTGTCACTCAAATAATGTACTGGAGTTGCCATGTCACATTTCGAATCTGGTGTAAATTATACCACGGGAGAAACGTGCAAGGGAAAAAGTGGGCTCTTGTTTACCGGACATGGTTTACATCTCTTGTTTTTCCTTGTATGGTATGTTTGGGGCGGGAGGGGGGTTGGTGAGGGGCGTGACACATGTTAACTGGTTTCTAGGTGACACTTAAATCCTCGTGTTTTGGATACGAAAAGTGGGAGGGTCTATGTCACTGTCATCCGAATTTCTCCCCTTTTCTGATTATTTAAACTGAGCACCGGTGTCACCCAGGGTTCATCTGAGCATCCTAAACTTGGGGGGGGGGTCATATCACATACCCTTTGAGGGTGCTGACTAGATGTAGGGGGTCATTTCCCGTTCGGTGGTCCAACAAGGTTTTTGCAGGCCCCCATGTTTGGTTTCCATCGAGGTGGTTTTCTTCCATCCTCCTCTCTCTTGCTCTCTCTCTCACTCCCTCCCTTCCCTCCCACTCAGCCTTGGCGCTTTCTCTTTTGCTCCCTCTCTCCTGTTCTTCATCCCAGCAGCCCCCCCCCTCCTCCACCTGGTTTCTCTCACCCGTTTCCATTTTCTCCCTCTGCTTCTGCTTCTGCTCGCCCTCACCCTCTCTCCCCTCCCTCCCCCTTTCCCTTTGAGCCAGCCTGTCCAACCTCCCCCGTCCCATCCCCCCTCTGCTTCCGTTGCTCGCTCCCTCCCTCCTCATCCTCTCAGCAACCCACCCTTCCTCACCCCCCAGAGCCCATCCTCTCCCACACCCTCCCTCCCTCGCTCCCTCTTCTGATTACTCCTTCTCTCCCTCCACTGCAGACATATTGTAGAGGCTGCCGCTGACTCAATAGGAGGCGCCATTCTGTGATGGTATTCGGAGGCAGAGAGAGAAAGGGAGGGCGTGCAGGCAGAGGAAAAGTCAGGTATTATATAATGGAGTGCCTCACTAGCGCCATCTAAGTGTAATGGTAGTAGAGAGGCAAGTAAAGCAGCAAAGGGGTTTGTAAAGGGAAAACACCTGGATGATTGGCAGTCTTGTTGTTCACTGTTTTGCACTCGTACAGCAGATTCATCAAAACCTCTTTAGTCATAGGCCCCAGAGGCCATACACTTGCAAATTATATCAATATTGTTAGGGAAAAACTTGGCTTGAACCATGGCATGCATGAGCGTCAAAGGATTGAATCGGCATGCGGGGGACTCATATGTAGTAAGACCATGACCGTACACGCCAAGTTAGATGGAGATATGGCTGGGCAATTAAGCACTGCTTGCGAAATAGCTGCGAACAGAGAGAGAGGTGCTAGTTTTCAAAAGTAAAGTCGATGTTGCCAACTTTGACCTCTAGCAACTATTTTACCTAAAAGTCTCGACATTTTTATGTTTCCAGTATGACTACAAAAAAGGCTGGTGGAAGGCAGTCATGACTCCATCACACCCAACTTTGCTAAAGACTTAGTGAACATTGAATATGTTTAAAAAGTAGTGATTTATTGACATGTTGGAAACCTTTGACCCGAGGTATGTGCTTCCAAGCCGCAAATATTCATTGAAGTCGCCTTAGCTCGTCATGTGCTTTGACTGAAAATACAGGAAGAACTTACTTTCACATTATCTTAAAAGAAAACGTCAAGATAATGCTGTTATTTTTGGTGGAAATGGATGCAAATTAATTAATGGTGGGGAAACCATTTCAAAGCGTGTGTGGTATCCGGAGGAATAAAGCAAATCCCAAAAGGAAAAACAAAACAAAGCCAATAGCAGAACTTGTTTTCAATAATGTTTTAGTCATTTGCTTTGTGAGCAGTCCTCCTTCAAAATGATTGCATCTACATTTGAGACAAGTGGCTAACACATTCGTCTCATAGTTTTTAGCTTATTAAATTTTAACTTGCTAGTATTTTTGTGAATGTATTGTTATTGTTGTGCATTTTATTAATTTTTATTTACTGGGGTGACATTTAGGATCTGTCTCGGCACTGCAGATGAAAAATAGCCTTTTGACTAGTTCTGGCATATTTACAGTAATGTTTATTAATATGTACTGTCCCTGATACAAATCAATCAATCAATCAACCAATCAATAGTTCTAAGGTTGGGGTTTTGAGTCTCTGCTCTGGCCTTCCTGTGTAATGTTTGTTCTTGTCTGCATACTGCAATTCTAAATTGTCCATAGGTGTGTCAGTGCGAACGGTTGTCTATGTGTGCCCTGGTGCCCAATACTTGGTATCGGTATCGCCCGATACTAGCCTTATTTTTAGATATCAGGTACTTGTCGAGGCTGCCAATACAAGCCAACCGATACTTAACGCAAAGAAAATCTGATGAGTAAGTCATCCTTGGCTGCAGTTGATGCTATACTGCAGCCGTTTGACACATTGGCAAATAATCATTTGCGTCAGAAAGAAAGGTTTTGCTGTTGTGTTAGATGAAACTTTATATAATAAAAGTATGAAAGGCATCGGCACGCTGTATCAGTGAGTACTAAAAGAGTGAATATTCGTACTGGTATTGGTCTGGAAAAAAATGTCGCCGAATAACCCTGCAAATGAGTTCGATGTACCGCCAAAAGCATATATTGCTCTTTCAGCCAGCGGTTGAGCCACACTGTATTCGTTTACAGTGAGAACTAGTGGCTGAAGCGTGAGGCAGCGACACTTTCCGTTGCTTAAAATATGATCCATCTGTAGACTTTGTAATTTTCTGTTCTGTATCGGAGTAATCAAATCAAATACATGTAATTTTTTGCAAACTCTCCGGGACCAATTTTTGGGTCCTGTCCCACCAGTAGTTCTTGACATTACCAATGAACTACATACCTACTACGAGCGCCAGGATAAGGCATAGTACGATGTGTGGCTTATTTGTGCAAAAAGTTCTATATTTTTTTATTTACGTAAATATTTTTGTCTACATTTACCCTGTAATTGTCTGGCGACCAATCCAGTGTGTACCTCTTCCTCTTGCCTGAAGTCAGCTTGGATGGGCCCCAGCTGACCCGCGACTGTAACGGGGATAAGTGACAGAAAAAGGATACATGGATTTGTACGACTACTAGATTTTATCGATTTTATTTAATTTTTTTAATGAAATATTGTCCAACAATGCCTGTGTCTTTTTTGAACCAGGCCAGCAGAATGTTTCAGCTCCCCGTCAACAATCTGGTCAGTCTACGCAAAGCTCGGAAAAATGTCAAGCGGGCCCTGGGAGACATCGGCTTGGAGTACTGCAGAGATCACTTAGAGGTGAGCGTTTGGACATTTGAGTGTTTTATTTAGTTCTGTTGTGGATTGACGGAGAATTCTACACCTAAAAAGAAATTGAAATCTGGTGTGATGTTTCCATAGCCTTGCAAGCATTATTTCATGCTAATATTTAGGAGTAGTTCTCATTTGGGCCCATCTCGGCTAAATAATGAGGATCATTAAGGAGTTAAGTAGCTTGTCCATTATGCTCTGCAGGAAACGCACGTTCAGCACTAGGGGGCCTAGCCCAGTTGTGGACTGCGCACAATAATGCTGCTAGTTTACTAAACTGCTTTAATATCAGCTTTAATATTGTGTAATAAGAATCACTGACCCACTCCTGACCTTTATACATCTTATTATCGGTTTACGTTGGTACCAACATACCAAGTTTCAAGGTTACGACCGCTTCACAATGAACTCGTATGTACAGTGATCTTGGGTTGTCAATAATAAATATTTTAAGATCAATTATCCTGTCAAGTATTCCATTGTTTACTCGCCCCCTCGCCGATGTGGTTACTAATTCATTTCTGGTATCCGGGTCTCGGGCTGAGTTTAAAATATCGATATATGGATATCAAATCGATATTGCTTTCCATAGCCCAATTCATAAATTCATAAAACCATGTATCGATACTTTAAATACGGCTCTTTCCGGGATATTAATGCACCAGAGGCGAGCATGTACTTTTTCCAAAACATCGTGTGAGCGTTGTTCAAATGTGCCCTTCTGTTATTCAGAGTACCCCAAAAGTGCTTACAGAGAAAGGAAAACAGCTCAAGCATGAGCTGCTCCGAGCTGCTGACTGCTATATAACTTTAAAAATGGGCTCCGTTTTAATGCAAGCAGATTGCATCGCGGGTCTTTCTCTCGAAAAAATACACACATGCAAACACACACGGTTTAGACAGATGCACTACGGAAAAGCTTTTCTTTTTGCAGTAGTTTTAAATGGCTTACCTTAACTAAAATTATGTGTTACATTGGAGCCAAAAGTAGAATCCTGATCGTTTACTGTGCATCTTGCTGCTCTAAATAGCAAATAAGTTAACTACACTATAACTTACACAAGACTACGGACTGCTTCTTCTACTTCCATTTGATGGTTGTCAAATACTTTTGGTTCATTAGCGCCCCCTTTTGTAGCATAGATACCTATGGCTATGAAGAAGGCCACTGGTGGTAATGCATGACTTCTTCTTCTTTCTTATCGCGGTTGGCAGGTGCTTTTGGTGCATTACTGCCACATTAAACGGAGTGCATGCATGTGGCAGTAATTAAACTGTACATTAAATGAAAGAAAAAGCGAAACACTGAACACAAATAACCCCCAAAAGAGGCTTTTGCCTCCATGGCTTCGCAACATGTTTAGCCACATTGGCTAGCCAGCAATCAGTGTTATGGGCGTAAATGGTTAGCATTCAGTGATTTCGGAAAAACAAAATTAAAATGATGTGCAATATTTGGCAGCTTTGAAACTCCAAATGAAGTGTTAAAGCACGCTCAGGGATGACGGAATGCCATACATCACACGCTTACTGCAAGTAACATAGGCATAACATTAATCCTTTTTCGCCTTAGGCGTTGAGCTTCGGTCGCAATCTAGTAAATATAATACTTTTTCACAAATCTGTACTTTTGGTCAGTCCACACATGCGTGTGCGCATGTGTCAAGTGTTGAACATGGATTGCGCTCTTTGATGCTACAATGTTAAAGGTTGAAAATGTGTTTGTTTTTTTGGGTCCCCTGAAAAGTGACGGTTGATGGAGGCCCAAAGATTCCGCTTGAGGGCAGCAATATGTACCGTGATGGTGGTTATTTAAAAGACAAACAAAAAAGTCATGACATCTCCTAAAAAGCACTTAGATGTGAAAACTTGACATGATCTTGAAGAGAATTTGAAAAGAAGTGTTAAATGTCTTGTTTCTTTGTGCAGGACTTTAAAGCCTATACCCCCCCAGAAGTGTATATAAAGCACACTTCTTGGGAAGATGTGTGCACGTGGGAGTTATCACATACCAAAGTCCAGGTGTGTAGATATTTAGTGGTTATCACCAAAACATAAAATTGTCCAATATTATTTGTGAAATAAACTGAGATTCTTTCCGAATGTGTCGCAGGACTACAGATCCAAACCTTTCTGCTGCTCCGGTTGCCTCTTCTCATCTAAATACTTCTCAGCGTACAAGAGCCACTTCCGCAATGTCCACAGCGAAAACTTCGAGAACAACATCCTACTTAACTGCCCTTACTGCACATACAATGGGAACAAAAAGAGCCTGGAGACGCACATCAAACTTTTCCACACGCCCAGCAACAACACCTTGCGCCAGGGTCCCGGTGTTATGGTGGGCGGCGCCAGTGGTCTCATGATGAAAGATGGCCTCCTAAAGAGGCCAGGGGACAGCATCGAACAGGCCGTGTACTACTGTAAGAAGTGCACCTACCGGGACCCTTTGTACAATGTGGTGCGAAAGCACATCTACAGGGAACACTTCCAGCAGGTTGCTCAGCCTTTCATTGCAAAACCGGGAGAGAAGACAAACTCTCCAAATGGTGGCCCCACCGCAAAAGCGGAAGGTAGCAACGCAAACAGCGCCGCTAGTCATCAGATCCATTGCAAGAAGTGTCTGTTTGTCCCAAGGACCTATGAGGCACTTGTTCAACATGTCATCGAGGACCATGAGAGGATCGGCTACCAGGTGACTGCCATGATTGGCCACACCAGCGTGATTGTTCCCCGGCCAAAATCCATCCTACTGATGCCCCCGAAAACTTACGGGGACAAAACTATCATCGGGATGGGTCCGAAGGGGGCCGTCATGGCCACCACCAGGCCGTCGGCTTCACAACTGATGGCCAGAGTTTCCAGCACGTCAAAGCCAAGCTTCAGTTCTCAAACTCTCCTCCCTGGGAATAAACACGAGTCACTGGGTTTAAAGTCAGGGGCCAACCTGC
The DNA here is from genome assembly GCF_054856555.1 of Leptonotus elevatus. Classification (NCBI taxonomy): domain Eukaryota; kingdom Metazoa; phylum Chordata; class Actinopteri; order Syngnathiformes; family Syngnathidae; genus Leptonotus; species Leptonotus elevatus. The sequence continues at coordinate 27,073,206 of NC_141240.1, forward strand.
CCCTCTCTTTTGCAGCCCAACAGGCGAAGGTCACCCTATCGGGGAACGTCCAGGTTCCTCTGCAGCCGCATTTGGCAAAACACCACTTTTCTGGAGGCAGCCTGCGGAGCCCGTTGGTGGTCGGTGCCGTGTCCTCCCTCAAGTCCAACCCCCTGGGCTCTCGGGTCCAGGCGGCGTCCACCACCTTTGCATCAATCACGGCCAAGAAAAGTGGCTCCTCTGTCCTGAGCACGTCTTATACCCAGAAGTGGAAAATTTGCACCATTTGCAACGAGCTCTTCCCAGAGAACGTGTACAGTTCTCACTTTGAGAAAGAGCATAAAGCTGAGAAAGTTCCTGCCGTAGCAAACTACATCATGAAGATTCACAACTTCACCAGCAAGTGTCTCTACTGCAACCGCTATCTCCCTAGTGACACCTTGTTAAACCACATGCTCATACACGGCCTGTCCTGCCCACACTGCCGCGCCACCTTCAATGACGTGGAGAAGATGGTGGCTCACATGCGTCTGTCGCACCCGAACGAGCCGGTGGGCCCTCGCACTGACTCCCCCCTTACTTTTGACCTCACCCTGCAGCAGGGTAACCCAAAGAACGTTCAGTTGATTGTGACTACCTACAACATGAAAGATGCCCCAGAGGAGTCTGTGGCCTTTCATGCCCATAACAGCACCCCCGTGTCGCCTTCCCTGTCCACTTCCATTCTGTCGGCCAAGAGGTTATTGTCTCAGCACCCTCCTAAATTACACTCTGGTGTACCTGAAAGTGCACCTGTCAAGAATGTCTCACAAACGTTTATACCATACAAGAGGGACGTGGGGAAGACCCTCTGTCCGCTTTGCTTCTCCATCCTCAAGGGCCCCATCTCGGACTCGCTGGCCCACCACTTAAGAGACAAGCACCAAGTCATTCAGACTGTCCACCCGGTAGAGAAGAAACTGACCTACAAGTGTATTCACTGTCTTGGTGTGTACACGAGTAACATGACAGCCTCCACCATTACCTTACACTTGGTGCACTGTCGAGGCGTAGGCAAGTCCCACAACGGCCAGGATAAGTCCGCTCACGCCTCCCGAATCAGTCAGGGGCAGGGCGGCGCCGTGAAACGAACCGCCTTTGATAGCGCCGACGCTAGTGCGCCGAAAAGGAAGAGGCGAGGACCTCCTGGGGAGAGAGCACACCCGAGAGATATGAACGGTTCATTTGAAGAAAACCCGGACGAGCCCGTTGCCCTTGCGCTAGACCCCAAAGGACTTGAAAATGACTCATATGAATCGAGAAAGGCATTTCTCACTCGCTACTTTAATCGAGCGCCATACGCCACGCAGCGAGAGGTGGAGAAGCTGGCGGCCGGTCTGTGGCTGTGGAAGTCTGACATCTCCAGCCACTTTGTCAACACGCGGAGGAAATGCACACAGGAATGCGAAAGCCACAACCCTGGTGTCTTACTGGGATTCAGCATGCATGAGGTCGGAAAAGTGAACCACGAGCTGGCTCTGGACGGGATCGGAGGTGCGTGCCAGAGCCAGCCGGGACGAAGGCGCACGTCCAGGACGCGCTTGGGTCTGTCGGAACGAGCCCGCAAAAGACGCACGGAGTCCGTCGCTGCGAATGGCGGCGCCGAAATCATCAAGGGTTTTACCCCCCAACTGAACATCACCAGAGACCAAACCGAGACAATCAACAGCATCCCGCTGCACAAAACGTCCGCGGAGCCCACCGAGCCCATCGCCATCGACTCCGACAGTGAAGAAGAAGTCCAGCGGGAGTCGTCCGGAGCACTTGGTCAACATCCAGGAGCTGAGGAAAGAACGCCACTCACGGGGGGGGGCAAGCCTACATCGGACCTACAAGATGTGTTTGAGGACGACGATGAGGATGACGAAGATGATGACGACGATGATGATGATGACGACGACGAGGATGAAGGGGTGCACTTTGAAAATGGCTTTGGGCCTAACGAGGCAGCCCAAGGAAGGGATGCGCTGCCCATTATTATTCCCAAATTCGTACCCTCGTCTGCTCGGCGGGGTGGTGACGGAGCACAGCTGGGAAAGCAGCAGCAGGTCTGACTATTAACATGACAATGGCCAAGGTTTAAAGACATGCAGCCCCACACCAACAAATCTGCCTCACCTGTACCCAAGGAACACACGACGGAACTCCAAACAAGCCATCCAACGATGTTTCCATTGACTCGACGGCACTGGACTATGTGAAAGGTTCAAAGAGTACACCGTGAGGGTTTAGCAAACTAGGAATATCGAGTATTTTGGCTTACATCAAACGAAAGGCTTTAGTGTTGATTTAGCCACTGGATTTGTAAACATGACCAGATAATCCTTTTATTTTTATTTTTATTACTATTAACCCAAGTAGTTTTTCCGAGAAGTTGTACATTTGTACAGTCTTTGACACGTTTGCCCAGATGTTGCCATACATCTCCTCTTGGATATTTGCTATGTCTAAGGTAGACATCGCTATGCTTCATGATAGGTGTTGCTTTGGTGGCTGGTCTTTTCTTACATGTTAACTTTATTTTTAACTAAAAAAAAATTCTTTTGAAAAATAAGATATGAATAAATAATTCTGTTAAATTGGCCATTTTATTATTATTGTGTTTTGTTTTGTTTTTGCATAGAGCTGTGCTAATTTGAGCAGATTGAACTTCAGCTACAGTATTTCCGCAGCTTTGTGCTCATTAGCGATGACTGCAGTCTACTTGCTGTTTTAGTGTTACCTATTATATTTGCCCCTCCCCCACTCACACACAACTGATGACTGGATGGTAACCATCACGTTTAAATATATATATATTTATCTCATGTTTCTTTAATTAATGTGTGTGCGTTTTACACAAGTTTATTTTCCACTTGCGCATTTAAGAATAAAGTGCTATGAATATTTCTCACAGAAATGTTGGCCAAACTAGCCTGATTTGATTTAAATGGAGGGCTAGATGTTTATTTTATGGTTATCAAGAATCTACAAACCCTTTATTTCTTCAACATGTCCACCAAACAGAACACGACCACACTATCTTCATATCAAACAGCAGAGCAGACTTGAGGTCGATCATGCATGTTTTTAAGAGGTCGTGCCCTGTGAAAACTCAAGCAAGCACCAATCCACCTAGCTGCTGCTAAAATATATATATATAAAAAATTAACATTGGACAGAAACACTTGTCAAGTCTTGAGGAGGTGAAATCCTGAAGTAGTGATAAAGCCTACGCGACTTAATTGGAGGTGGAGCTTATTTGATCCCATCCTTTGCTGTCCCGCGCCCTAGCAAGGAAGACAAAATGGAGGGGAAGAGCGGTCTCCTTGGCTCGGTAGTTGCTATGCTGCTGTAAGGAGCGGCGAGAGGAGGAGAAGGAGAGACAGACGGACGAGGGGGGAGGGAGAGGAGGCCTCATCTGCAGTGCTGTGTGCAGAAGGAGCGCTTCACAGGCCTTCCGTGGGGGGGGGGGGGGGCAGTGGGGGAGGGGTACGGGGAGTCACGGGAAGGTGAGAAGACGGAGGGGTGAGTCAGAGGAGGGGCTGATAAAGAAGAGGTGAGGATGAGATTAGGAGGGGGAGTGGAGCGTGGCGCCCCCTGTTGCTGAAAAACGCTCATAGGGCTTCTGTGTATTGGTTTGTAGAGTACTTCATGTGACCATTTGTGCACCCTCAAGCATTTCTTTTTTTTAAAGTAGCAATTTAACTTAACTGTTATACATCTTATAAGAGTGTAAAAACATTTATCGAAGCATTTTAGAACACTAAAGCATTTTTTAATAGGAAAGCTGGCATTGTGTCGTCAGAAAAATCTGTTTTCAGAACACCCCCAAAACAACATCTTTGTTCAACTAACATTGCATCACCAAAGATAGCTAGCCATTTTTAACCCTTTTAATTGGTCATAGCAATTTATATATATTTTTAAAAAGACACCCACACACATGGACTACCAATATAGATTATTGAAAACTATTAAATATACCAAATTGTAATATAAGTGGTTTCAGCCCGACACCAGTGACAATAATTTCTGTAGGGTTGTTTTAGAATCCATTGTTCCTCGGATACTTGGATCAAATTTTATTTTGCTCTAAAGTGTAGTTCTAAACAATTTCCCCCCATTGCTGTTTTGTATAATTTTGTGATTTAAAAAAAATAATAATCACATGGGAGGGATTGATATTGTATTTAACATTTATTTTTTTCAAGCATTTTTGATTCCATTACTGGTTTAATCTCTCTCTTCTTTTTTTTCAAAAGTGAAAGTAGATGTTCGCGAATATATTCTTTTGATTAAACACAAGATAGTCAGTCTGCTTTCACGTGGAGAATAATTGCTAATTACTGATAATCGGTTAGATGTTGATTAAACCATTAATTTTTCCACCTGGGGGTGGGGGGTGTTTCCAGAACCCCATTATTAATTTCAATAATATGCAAAAAATATATATAATTGTAGGTCTAGTAATCGCTAATTATTACATAGGTCGCGCCTCACCTTACAGTAGGCTGACATTTCGCCACCGTCTTTCTGCTACGTATACCCAAAGGAGACAAACTTCGGGAGTGTTACAATTAATGGTAAGATTGCAAAGTGTGTGGTCTCTCTGCTGCACCAAAGTGCGCGTGCTTCAACGTGCACACACGTTTTCAGTTTAAAACTATTTAAAAACAAATTATAATGCTTAATCCATCATGGTCATTCTGAGTGTTCCCCGCTCCCTTCTCATGCAATAGACTAATCAATTTTCTTATTGTGTAAAGTATATGTAGACTTGATTCAAAGAGGATAGCAATTGGCAAAAACAAACTTGTTGTGATGGCATGGCATGTTGTGAGGAAAACGAAGAGGATCTATACCAATGGAGCAGAGAAAGCGTGAGGAATATGTTATTAAAAAAAAAAAAAAAGAATAAAGAAATGTATGTATGTATTTATTTATTTAATCAAAACTATTGTTATTGTGCCTTTTTGTCCACCAGATGTCACCGTACGGCAATGCAACCAAACTGGGAAGGCTCTTACTTTGAAGTCAGCCACCGAGAAACTTTTATTTTGAAGCGCCACGGCACTCAAGGAGGCAGAGAACAGACTAGAGTCCGACCAGACGACCGCGCTCTAGTACAGTAGCCGCTACCAGCACACCGGTGTCCGGCCGTGGGGCAGCCAGTATGACGGGGAACAAGTTGAGCTCCGGGGATGCTCGACGGTAGCTAGTCGTCGTATACTTCGACGGACGACACGAACGTTTACGCCGGCCGGGCTTTTCACCTTCCTTCACTGGAAGCGTATCGGACGGATTCGGCTCTTTGGGTCCCGAGCGGAGGTTCGCGGCGAAACATGAACAAGAACCACCGAGTGCCGAGCAACCGTTCTCTGAGTGCCGTGGAGGTGAAGAGTAAGGTGATTATCACAACTTGTGTCCATGTTCTTTTTTTTTTTGGAGTTGTTGCTGCTGGTACTATGACATCTTCCACTCGAGGCTAATTTAGCTCGGCTAAAGTATAAAGTTGTTAACACAAATGAGCGAATGTACGCTCATACAAAGTTAACCCGAGGTGGTTGCTAACTCGCTAGCATGAAATGGTGGGAATAACCGTGGCTTGGACTCGCCGCGATAAGTTTTTGAAGGTGTTCGCTTCGTTGAGTAATGTCACCTGTCACTACGTCCTCGAGCTTCCTCCCTCCAAATATTGACACACAGGTCATGTCGAGTTTACATTATGGCGCGTTGACTTAAGTTAGAGGGTGTTATTTTTCAGGCGCCGATGACATGCTAGTGAAACTAGCTGGCTCGGTGGCTGTTTTTCTGGAGCGCACAGGTGTCTTTGGGCCCGCAGGGTGCCACCTTCCACGGCAGGCGGTCTCACCTTGGGCGAGCAGGGCGGACGCAGGTTCTTCTAGCTAACTTTTTTTTTATGGTCAAGGACCGCATTAGACTGTTAAGAATGAACAGATGAACCCGAGTCAATAGACTAAAAATAAAATAAAGTACCACTACATATCAATATTTCCCCCCCTATTTAAATGCCATTGATCCATTTCAGCGCACAGAAAAAAAATCCATTACAGTTCTTTTTGTTCCATGTTTTTAAATAGGAAAAATAGCACTGTATTGTATAAAAGAGAATTAAAGAAAACAGTGTCTGGGCGTGAGTTGTGGCCAACAGCAGCCGCTCTCGAGTGTTCTTATTCATTTTTTCTGTGTTTGACTGTTTGTCCCGCTTAATAAATGGCAGAAGCAGCATCAGCACCTGCGGCTCTCCTTGTCCACATGCCAGGCGGAACAGTACCTTAATTGCTCAATTTTTGTTTGCTTTTTTTCACTTCACTCAAGCAGCAGTGTATCTGTGCTCCTCCCGAAACAAAAATTTTGGCCCACAGCAAAAAATAAATACAAATAAAAATTATTGACCATGGCTCTTAACTTGAACAAATTGTATGTAGGCTTATAAGCATAAGTCAAAATCCCACTGTTAATGTATTTAGGGATACAACTAATGATTTCAACATTCCAAAAACATGCATGTCACGTTCTTTGAAGACTCAAAATAGCCAATTACTGTGATTGGTATGTTTGCCTATATATGCCCTACCATCGTCTGGCAGCCACTAGTCCAGGGTGTATGTACCTCACCTTTCACCCAAAGTCAGAGGACTCTTGCTCATGCGTGACCCCAATGAGGACAAGCACTAAAGAAAATTGAGGGATGGATGGATAATACATTCTCATTTTCATTTGTATTGTACTAATTATAATGTAATAATTAACAAATTATTTAAGTACATTAAATGTACATGTAAAATCAATCAACCATTTAATTAGATAAATTAATAATGGATAAATAAATGTAAAATAGTTGCAATTATTTTGATTTTAAAATAATAAAAAATGTTACTTCATTATTTAATTAACCAAATGATTGATAAAAGAAGTACTACCGGTAAATTGTTAAATGTACGTATATACATTTCTTTGTCACTCATTCACAATAAACCAATTATTTAATGAGATAAGTTAATGAATACTAGGGCTTCACGATATTGAAAAAACATGTGATGTAGTTGCTGAATATTTGGTCAATATTGGTATTGTTGCAGTATTTAACATACACCTAAAGAAATTACATTTTTATTATCTAATGAAAGAATTTAAAAAAAATTCATGTGGCAAAATAAGCAAACTGTATTCTTAGTTCATTGTAATTACCTCTCGAAAATGTTCAACTATTGGATGGCGGTGCACATTTTATTTAGCGTGTGACTGGTCAAATTTAGATAAAAGCATAAAATTCCATATGAAACGTATTGCATGTCTTTGCAATATGCATATTTCATGGGCCAATATCACAATATCGAAAAAAAATTCAATATATTGTGCAGCCCTAATGAATACATTTTAATTTACAAAGTTTAGCAAAAATCAGTGACATGAATGCAACAAATATTACAGACTCTCAATAATGTATATGCTTGATGCTTGTTGTATAGAACGGAGTGGGCCATATACGGACCACAAGCACTACTTTTCCCACCCGACCTCTACACTAATAGTAAAACTAGTTTTGTTTTTAAACTGCAGAAGTCACACATTGTTTTTCTCCTCACGTTTGACAAATGTCATTTAGAGTGGTACCTCGGAGTTTGAACACAATTCGTTCCTGTGAAGTGTTCAAAGTCCGAATTGTTCAACCTCCGTAAAAGTTTTTCCCATGTAAATGATATTGATCCGTTCCCAATCTCTAAAAACAGAAAATTCCTATTTTAATTTCTATTTATGTAAAAACATGTACAGTATTTTAAACAATAAAAAATACCTGACCTTTTTTGTTGTGGTGTGATGGCATCAGTGGATGATAAATGCTATGTTAATGCTAGCTTTAGTTCAGTGCTGAGGTAGTGTATTTTTCATTGGACATATTGTTAGACTACTTAAGGGTCCTTGTGCACTGTTTATCGTCAGGCACGTTGTTGAACAGCTAATTGGGGTTCTTGTGCAGTATTTACGGAAGTAGTCACAGTAGTTAGAACGGCGCGATAATCTCCTTCCTAATTCCATCATGGTTCGTAGCACTGTGCGTTTTTCTGTTCTGCCACTGAAACTGTTGTCTTTCTTTGGGCCCATGGCGAAGAAAATTGTCGTGGAAAAATCCAAATGCACTCGCGAATGTACGGAGCTCCTCCGGGAGTATTCACCCGCTGTGACTGGAAATGAGCAGCGCTTCGTCTCCACTACCGCAACGTGAGCATTCGACATCACTCGGCTTCACTCGGCTACCCGATCAAGGTATGTTCGGGTTTGCTTGAGTGTTCAAACAACGAGAATAAGGTCAAACTCCGATGCATTTTTTTTAATTCCGATTTTTGGGGGTCGAAGTCCGATTTGTACGAGTTCCGAGACGTCCGAATTCCGAGGTTCCACTGTATTTGTCTTTGCCTAAATCAATTGCACCCAGTGGACACTTCATTGGGTCCAGTCAATATGACCATTTTGTGGGTTGACAAAATGGGTCAGAGTCTGATCAAACAAAACAGTCGGATGTAGTAGTATATGTTAGTATGTGCTCTTTTGTTGATCAACAATTTCTTGCTAAATATTATAAAGGGACATGGTATTTAATGGATTATTGACTTTTTAATTGTTTGTGTAAAAATACAGTATCGGGATCTCTGAAGTGCCTGCCCACTCAACAAGTGAGGACAAAAACAACAACAGCAACCCTCCTTAAATTTCCCTGCCTAGTTTTGAACATGTCTGCAAAAGACCGTTCTGAATTTCCATCCCACTGTTACTGAATAGGCAGTACAGCCAAGGAGTGGAAATCAAAGAGGAGTTCAGATCCTGGCTCTGACCTTCCCGTCCCGTGTGGAATTTTCATGATTTTCCCCATGTTTGCATGGAGTTCCTCCAGTACTTCAGCTTTAAGCTTATCATGTGTGTTAGACTTATTTGAGAGAGTTGTCATTGTCCACAAGAAATTAGGCAAAGATATCTTTTGTCAATAATAAAGCCGAAAAACATTTAAAGGTCAAAGGTGGAGCCAACCTTTAAATTTGTGAGTACTTGCATTACTGTTATTCTGTTGTCATCATTAATCTTAAGCAAAATAAACGGGTTTAGTTGCTCTAAGATACACGAGAGTTATTACTTTAAGAGAGATTTAAGAAAGAAAAAAAACCAGAATAAATCATGAAATACATATCGCTGCTTGTTATTGTAGCAGCCCTGTAAAAGTACAATGCCATGTCATTTTAGAAAGATGCATTTGTTTGGGCAGGAGCCATATTTGTTGGCTCTTTTCAATGATTCCACTGTGGCCAATTTCCTCAGTGGTTTAATTATCACTGATACTGTTGTGATGAAAGAAAATTCATGCCCGGTTTTAATTGACACTCAGAGAAGTGCAATTTTTCCCCAATGTGATAGATACCAGAACCGGTAGATGCATACTTTTATCTCAACATGTATACAATTGTGTATCTTTGCTCTCATATACAGCAAAGGCGGCAGAGAGAAGGCCATCTTTGATTTCATTGGAGGCTACCAGTAACCACAACACTTAGTAGTCCTCATCAGCACTTCCAATGGGACTCTGTGCTCACGAGCAGCCAATCTGCTGCCTTCAGATTAGGCAGCCATTGATCCAGTAGGACCACACTGATTACCACATTAGTCAGAAGACTGCTATGTGTTCGAGGCCGAGCGCACAGCCTTCACATTACTGCATGGCAACCGCTCTGTCGGCCTGCTTGATTGGCCTAAGGACAGTATTTCGATTTGATTATATTTGAGCCCCGCATATTATTTGGGGTTTGGCTCTTGCGAATGTGTGTGTGTGGTTTTGTCTTTGCGACATTGTGGGGCCCATACACGCGTGTTTTTCCAGGTTTAACTGCCATTTTGGGGGACATTTTGGTGGTCCCCACAAGTTCAGACATCTTTTTGAGGGGTCAAGACTTGGTTTTAGAGTTTAGGTTTGAATTTGGTTATGGTTGAGGGTAGGGTAAGGAATGGGGGTAGGCAATCCTTTTTGATGGTTGGGGTTAAGGGAAGGGGTTAAGGGAAGGGGCTAGGAAATGCATCATGTCCATGAGATGTCCCCACGATGATACAAAGACGTCTGTGTGTGTGTGTGTTATTTGCAAAGAAAACAAAAAAAATGCATCTATTCACAGTTGTTGTGTTTAGGCCAAAAATTAAAGATATTAATTTGCTATCATCTTGGGAATCTTTTGGTGTTTTAGGTTTAATTCATTGATAGTGTTTTTTTTTTTGTCCTTGAATGCACCTTGTGCGCCGTTATGGTAAAACTGATTGTTGCTTCACTTCTGATGCGGCTACTAAATGGAGACTACTTTGCTGTTATAATTTTCTTGTTTTCCTCAACATTTATTATTGTGTGCAAATGCCAAAAGGTAACTTTAAGGGTTTAATACTACTGTTTGTGTAAAGGGTTTGTGTGCATATTTGTTTTGCCATGTGTCACATTGCTTTGTGCTAGTATATTGTTTAGCTTAGAATGCTAGCTAATACTACTGTGTTGATGAGCAGTTACATATGAAGGGGAGGGGAGGGGGGGGGGCAGAGGGAGGTTCGACGAAAGAGACAGTTACTTACACCGATGCCTTTTGATTCATGTGCATTGTCCTAAAAACAACAGCAGCAAGAATATGCTTCCAGCGTGTTCTAGTTAACCCCAAGGACAACGTGAATAGGTGAACAGGTCTGTTCTAAAAATAGCTCACCAGTGATACTGACTTGATGAGAATTAAAATTGAAGAAAATTGGTCACATTTTATTTTTATTTATTTAAAGTTAACATGGTGCACATTTCTGAATGTACCAGGACTCAGCCAAAGAGAGCGAGTGAAGATTGTCCAGTTAATCGATTGCTTTGTTTTACAATATTTTGTAGAATGGTGCTGCCCAAAAGAGTTGCTGCAGCTAATTTGCTAACTTAATTGCCATCGTTATGACCAAAGAAAAACGCGACTGTAAATTGATAACGGGTGGCGATGCAGGAGTCGTACTTCTTTGAATGAGAGTCTGCTCATTTCCCTTAACTTCTGGTACGTGTTCGTCTCGTAACACCCCTTGTTGAGGTTTCACGTTCTTTAGAATAAGTGTCAAAAAGAAAACACAAAAAAATGTGCAATAAGCAAAGGTCTTAAGTGAATAGCGTAACTTTTTGCATGACAGCAGTTTGAATCAACAACATTTTGTGCAACGTTAGAAGCGTACCACACAACATGATCTCAATGATAGGAACTTGGATCCAAGGTAAGAGAATTCTCTTTACCGGGGGGAAAAAATATATTTGTCTGACTCTAGACTCTGAAGTAAAAAATAAAAAATAAAATAAAAAAAGTAAGACCTCTAGTCACTTTCCTTTAGCCACATGTATTTCTGGGTAATTGATATTCATAATTAATCACACGTGGTGTGTCATATGGACCATGTGGGTGGATTGGATGGGCTTGTAGACCTGCAGCCCAGTCTGATGCTGTATTAAGATATGTACTTACTGCGTATAGTATTTTGTCAGTGTATCATGAAATTCGGACTGTGAATCCGCAACTGTTCTCCCCAGCTTGAACCCTGAAAGTAGCAATGTGACAAGAGGCTGCAGGGTTCTACGATAACAGTGACACAAAACTTCATGAATACAATTAAATGGGGACATAAAAAAATATATATATATATTTTGAGTTTTATCCACTTAAATTGATCAATCGTAATTGATCTTTTCATCGTGTCCCCCTTTTCTGCCCCATCACAGTTCGGTGCAGAATTTCGCCGTTTCTCTCTGGATCGCTCAAAGCCAGGCCGCTTTGATGAGTTCTATGGCCTCCTGCAACACGTGCATCGCATTCCCAACGTAGACTTGCTGGTGGGCTACGCCGACGTGCACGGTGACCTGTTGCCCATCAATAATGACGACAACTACCACAAGGCCATCTCCACTGCCAGCCCTCTCCTCAGACTCTTCCTGCAGAGGAAAGGTAAGAAGAATGCACGCTAAAAGGGGAACAAGTTCCACCTGTTCATCCTGGATCCAATTTCCTGTTGAAATGCAGACTTGAGTCTTGAGCTGAAGCTTGCAATTGAACACTTGAGAACTACGGAATTGAGAAGGAAAATGTGCTTTTGTTGCTCATTTGACTGCACACTGCTGATGGAGGAGAATACGGGCAATAACAATATATTCACATATATACTGCTGGCTTGGGTGGGTCGCGTCAGGAAGGGCATCCGACATAAAAACTGAGCCAAACAAATCATGAGTGGCAAACTGTAGTGAAGTCTTTTCCCCAATTTGTTCTTTTCACTCTTAACGTGTCAAAGCACCTCTCCCTAGATAGATCTCCTTTTAACAGGGGCTAACTGTAATTGCCTTTACTACCATACAATGACAATCTGCAATCATGGGATGCTACTGTTCGTGGTTAGCAACTACCCACCAGCCCAGCACTAACTCAAACTCTGTCACTAACCAAAACAGCAGTAATTACTGCACTATGTGTCGGTCTCTTGTAGGGGTGTTAGAAAAAAATTATTCGGCAATATATCGCGATATTACAACGCGCAATTCTCGAATTGATTCGATATGTGGCCGAATCGATTTTTAAACATACATTTTTTTTATGGGAATATTCAACAAAACGTCTTACTTAGGGTTAGGATTCACACATTAAGCATGGAAGAATGTTATATTAATAGAACATTAAGCCTTAATATTTTATTTCAGAGCTGTTCAAACATGAAACAGACTGCAACCTGTTTGTTAAATGCAGTGGCTCAGTTATAAGCCGGAATTTTCAGATTAATAAACAAATCTTACAGTGTATATGTACAAGTTTACTGATTAGTATTTTCCAAATTTGAGTAAAAAAAAAAAAAATCGCAATAATCAATTTATAGATTCCTATCGGAATTAATCTGTATCGAATCAAATCATAATCGAATCGCCAGGTACTAGGAAATTCACCTCACACCCCCGAGTCTCTTGCATTAAACGGTGCAGTCTCACTGCCTACCACACAGTTATTGAACATTAAATTTAAATGCAGTATTAAATTTTTTTAGGCTGATGTCGATACCGATTCTTGGCAGGAAAAAAAAAATATATATTACCGATTTAATCTGCAGATTATTTAAAAATACATATTTAATGCATGCAATTAATTTAATGCATCCATGGTGTACACACTTAAAGTGAGTCCAGAAGAAAGTTGCGATTTGAGTTCTATTAAAATAACTTATTTTTTACACATTGGGAAGAATCTGTGCCTTTGCGTAGTGTTATCTTACCTGTGGTCATTTGTGTGTGAATATTCGTTATTTGAAGGAAAAACAACTCAGTCGCATGTCAATGGTAACTTCCTGTTAGCATTTGAATGGGACCCTACCCTACCCGCCAGAAACTTTGATTTTTTTCGATGATAACGTTAAGGGGAAAATAATCGGCCGATTGTTTTGGCCGATGTTTGAAGGGCAATAATCGGTGGCTGATTAATCGGTCGGGCCCTAATAATCGGCAGCCGATTAATCGGTCGGGCCCTAGTATTAAAATCAGCGGTGACAAAAATGAGGACAAACACTATAGGTAATGGATGGATGATTAGGTGAGTCACTCATTGTGAACCTGTTCAATGCAAAGTTTTGTTCGGTTGTCCGCATGTTGTTTAAGCTGTGGCCACTGTGCCATATGACCCTATGGAAGCTAAGCCACTTTGTCATGAAGGAGATTAGTTGGGGTCAGTGTGCTGCGCTGCATGGGACCGTGTTTCAATTACACGCTCCAGACATGAGCCCCACGCTGGGCCCCTGCTGCTGCAGCTCCGACATGCGCGCACACACACACACAAAACATGGCCGGCACGCAGTTGTCACATCTGTCACAAGCCCTGCCTTTCAGGAACTGTTTCACAACACAGACGAAGCACCCCTAAACTACTTCACTTGTAATCATTGAGAGCAGTTGGTTAATGCTAAAGAAGAGGCTCTTTGGATGCAGTGTTAATTAGCTTCCCGGCACTATCCATATATGCTGTGGAGACACTTATGTGGATCTGTGCTGGGCTAGTGGCATTTAAGTCAGCTCAGTAACTTTGTTGTGTACAATGTACACATCAAAGCACAATTCATTCCAGGAGGCCCGCCACGTCAATTTTATATGGCCCAACAGTGCTGATCAACATGCCAAATGGTGATTTTTGTTTTAAAATATTTAATATTTAAAAAATTGATTTGCCCACTTTTCCACAAAAATTGATCAATCTAGCTTTTTACAGCGCAGCACGTTTATTTTTTATTTTTTTTATTAAGTTCCCGGGGTCAATTTTGTGCCATTATAAATTGTGCATAATAGAAATTTTATGCAAATTTTGTCGAGAGTAACATTTGAAAACAAACAAGCAGGCCCAATTGCCATACTTAGGTCTTTTGTAGGACTTCATCAATTTAACCTACTTCATTTCCCGGCGGGCAAAGGCTCTGCAGCCTGTTGGCAGACATCTGATGAATATTATTTTGGAGATATTTACTTGTAATGTTGTTGTCCAATCATTACCATGTATATCACGTTTCCTTTTTTTCTTCAGAAGTAATAACGGCAAAATGATTTGGAGCGAAATGTATGATGTTATTATCAGACATTCATATGCATTTGGATCTTTTCAGAAGCATATTTTTGAAATTTGAAAACCTCTGATGACAAAGCTAGTGGAGTGTTGGCCACCCCTGAAGTACAAAGTGTCCTTGAAGAACAGTTCTTGCAACAAGTTGATATAAGATGGTTATAAGATAGTTGTCGAGTATGTACATGCTTTTAATAGTACAGTAGATGTAAGGAGGACCAAAAGTGCCTAAATTAAATAAATTAATACACCATTAAATAATTAAATAAATGTGTCATTTATTAATTAAAAATGGAATTAAATAAATGTGTCTTGAAATAATTAAATGTGTCATTTATTAATTGAATATGGAATTTAAAAAAATGCATTAATTAATTAAATTACATATATATATAATTATTTCTGTATTTATATATTTCATGGCCCTGTGTTGCAGCGTTCCATTAATTAATTTTATCTGTCAAACTCGCTCGTCAAAGTTAGTGGGCGGGGCTAAAGCCTGATTCACTCAAATCTTGTCTAATCAACTGCTTCGGCCTGAAGAGGTTAGAAACATGGAAACTAAGATGATGGATATTTTTTTTGCTGAAATAGAGTGATCAAGGCTTGTTAGTGTGCAAAACCACCATCAAAATAAAAGCGATATTTCTACTATTTCGCTAAAGTACAGTTTTGACTTGTAGGTGTGTTTCCATTGAAGAGTGATTTGCTTCTGAGGCGTAGCTCTCGTAATGTCCCGCCTCGACACTCGCGGGATCTCGCAGTTCTTGTAGGCGTCACGCGAACATGCTCCTCATGAACGTCACGAGAATAAATAGCATGCGTGTATGGAGCCGCGGCAGCCTTGGCTCAATAAGACTTGTTGTCCCCCCAGGAAGCAATTCCGTCATAAAAGCGAGTGGCTCTGTACTTCCTTTTCTTCCTTTTACCTGGCGGGGTCACGTGACTACAGGAAATGCGAAAAAAAAGTGACTTCCATCCCAACACGTCTCAAAAAGCACCCCCATGAGAGTGTAAATCTGATTCTAATGGCAACGCACCTATTGAGGTGAATAGCGCCACCCAGCCTATCGAATTGTGTTTACTAGTTACTCACTCTGCATCAATTCATTATTCTGAAATGAATTTGTCTTGACTTGGTGAGCCGGGTGACCAATCAGGTGTTAGGACCTGCCCACCAAACTTTGATGGGTGAGTTTGACGGATAAAATAAATTCATGAAACACCGCAACACCGTGACCATGAAGTAATTAACTAAATCGAGAAATAATTATACATATAGCTATATATTTACAAATAATCAAATTTCATCAATTAATGTCACATTTATTTAATTATTTAATGGTGTATTCATTCATTCAATTTGGTCACTTTTGGTCCTCCATATGGATGCAGCAGAACATTGAAATATGTTTTATGTGACCTTATGCTTCCACTACATCGGACAACCAAAGCAAGTTGTGTTGTACTGCGATGTATCAAGAGTTTTAAGTTTTTAAGCAGGTTTTAAACACTAGTTAGACTTTGAACCCTTGTGGGTGATTATGTACAGGGTGGTTGGATGGGATGTGAAAGGCTATTATTGCACAAGAGTGGACATTTGACAAGCCTGCACTGCACATTTGTCCCTTTGCCAGTTGCGTGGAGTCCTGCAATTAAATGATATTTGCTTGTTGTGTGTGAGCTAGCATCGTGTCTTGGCACCGTGGGTTATTTTGGAATTGTGCCTTCAGGGCTATATTTAGCAATTTTCTGTCTCTGGTTTTCGCTCGTCTGCTGTTCTGCAGATGTTTGGACAGAGGGATGTGTGTGTGCGCGTTCCAATAATGCGGCCATTGTTTTATTTAGCTGTGCATTGGGAGCGAGCCTGCTAGTTTTGACGTGTCATACAGCAAGTAGCAGCGTGTTAAAGCAAAAAAAAAGAAAAATGCTTTCAGCTCACCCTGATACGGCTCTGCCATCATTTGCTTACCCTCCAAGCCAAGCCCTGCACTCGTGAACAATGACTCAGTGACCATTGTGCCAGCCATGAGGTGCCCGCTGTTTACCTGTTGTCATGGCAGCAGAGGAGAAAGGCACGTTTACAGATGGATTTAAAGTGCTGAAGTGGTTTTTCAATGTTTAGAGGAGCTGCAAAGCATGTTGGGAACTGCACCTGTTAACATTTGGCTCTCAGATCAAAAAAAATATTCCTCCAACATTAGTTGTTGTGTCTTATAAATTCAATTTGGGCAGTGTGTGTGTGTCAGACTCATTGTAGTAAAACCAGGCAGCATTACCCAATTACATGTGACATAAATGGTTTAAGTGTGAATTAATCTCCTTATATACATTGTTTGTTCATATTAAAATTGTGAAATGTTGTCATTGAATTGTCCCTTTTTAATTTGACACTTCTGTGATATCAGCCATCCTAAGTATTGTCTTGGTTTGTGCCCGTCATCCAGAATAAAGCATTACAGTTTCCAAGATGTGCTCCTTGTGGTGGTTACTCACTTTTCATTCTCTGTCAGGGTGTGTGTTTGTTCATGTAGTTTCAGTCCTTGAAAAGCACACCAGAAAGGTAGCGGGAAAGGTATCAGGAAGGACAGGAATGTTTGCTTATCCCAGCTGGGCTTGCCGCAGTAATCACTAACCAATGAGTCATCCAGTCCAAGTAAGGGGGCACATACAGTACAGTGGAGAAATGACTTGTTGGACAAAGTCTAAATGTCCCTGCAAAGACAGCTCTTGATGTAAAAGTGTGAGCAAGTATCATAATAATTGTGTACGGCAGAAGTTACAAGGAATGTTTTTTGATTTTGGCCTTCACATTAAAGTGGGGTAAAAAATAACATCCACCTATACTATGGGGTTTTCATTTTTTTTCTGTGGAACCTATCCTCAACTATTGCTCAGCTGAAAAACTCAACTATTAATTTGTGTTTTTGTGCTCTGTGATGCCTAGCTATTAGGGAGGTAGTAATTGGTCTAATGGAAGTAAGCTGATGGATGAGTATTAGGGGTGGGAATCTTTGAATGTCTCACGATTCGATTCCGATTTTTGGGCCTGCGATTCGATTCAGAATCGATTTTTTTATTTATTATTATTCAAAATGGTTTGATTGACAATGATTTTTGCTTCAATCTATAGATGTGCAAGGAATTGTAATGATCTGCTCCAGTCTGACTCGCTAATGCTAATTCGCGCACTACTCGCGGCACTTATCACTCAAAAGAACGGCTCTACACTGCAAAAAAACAACTTTTATTGAAATAACTTGATCGTGACTTTTTCCTTCTACTCTCTAATGTGGCTACAATTTAACAGTGTATTAGACCGCGTGGAACCACACTGCCCCTAAGTGGGCAAATCAGGTACAACATGAACATCGTTCCAAATAAAGGCACACACACAAAGGCAAGACAATATAAAATATTTAATAATATTTAATTAATATAATATTTAAATAAAATGGATTTTGGGACATTTAAAATCGATCCTGAATCGTACTAAATGAGAATCGATCGTGGAGGAGCTAAGTTTAGCCCAGGTTGTTGGCGTAAGTTACGGAATGTTTGCTGCATGTGTGTTTCTATTAGGCTGAAGCTAACGAACGGTGGAATTCTCCTTACTTGATGACAAACAATGAACATTCATGGGTTGTGAACGAGTGACGTGCACACCATTGTCCTCGTACATCCGGTGCTTTTTTTCAAAATCAAATAATCTGATGAAATTAGTTTGAAATGTGTTTGGGGATCAAGGGTGGGCGATATGGGCTAAAAAAATAAATCAGTTTTTTTTAAACTGACAATATTTTGATGATATTCTACAAAAAAAAAAATCTTGTTAATCTGCCCTCTCTTGACAGAATAATTTAATTTGAATAATAATGTTTTTGAACAACAGCTTGTTTATATTTAAATTTGCTTAATACATCTTCTGCAAAAAATTTACAACGATACTATACGGCAACATGATTGTTTCCAGGCTATATAGGGTGTTTTCATTGATTTTTCTGAATATTTGTCAATTGCCAACTGTATTTTATTATTCATAATAACAGATCTGCTAAATGATAAATGGACTGCTTTTTATATTTTTGTGTATATAAATGATGGTGATGGAACGAATATAATGAGAGAGATCCAGCGTCCTACATCTATTGTAATGACAACAAATGCAGCCGCGATCTTTTGACAGGCAATTTCCGAAGTTGTCCTGCACATAATACACGTGGTATAGTCGCAAATGTAGCTATGATGCGGAGTACAAGCATGTAAAAACGGAATATTAAGCCAATATGGAACATCCGGTCAACTTTTACTCGCTTGCACAACTGCGGCGTTCGTGAGGCATTGCCAAAATGTACTTGCTTTGTCAATGACGGTGTGTTATCTCAATGCAACTTATCTTTTCTTCAGCGGTAGTCATACTTGCGGAGTCGTAAAGTCACGCAATCCTCCAGTGCTTTTCACGGCAAGCGTGTTGTCAACCCCAAATAATTTCCAGGCTAGGAACGTGGAATTAAGTCTTGCTATTAAATTAGTCACTAAAACGAGACTTCAGTTCCGTGTTTTCACTTGTAAACACTTCCGTCCCGCTTCCTCGTGGCTGGCGCCGCCGAGTCATGTGACTGAATCCTGCCTGCTGATTTTCAGAATGAAGACGGATCACTTCCTCCTCTTTCATCATGTCTTCCTAGTTTGCAGCCAATCAATTGAGCCATTTTGCCCCCATTTAGAGATAGTATTAAAATTAAATAATGTAAAATTGGACATCGTGAAAGCCAAGTTGACAATAATATTGATGACGGTGATTATCGGCCACCCCTATTATATAGGCAGTTATAAACATTTTGGGGGGGCGTGAATCACTTGCTCGGTCCCTATACCCTGCAAATATTGTTGGCTTACTGTATACATGTGCAATGATCGAAATTCTTATTCCATGCTGGAAATGAGCCACATTCAAGAAGAAAGGTGTCCTCCATTATGGCTTTCCTCAAGTTTGTCCAATTCATTGGTGGCTTGCACTGTTGCCACGGTCTGATGTCACGCTCTTTATGGATCCCTCCAAACTCCAAGATGGCTCCTGACATGCTACACGTAATAAGCAAGGGAACAGTGGATTCACAGCACCCTTGGAAGGAATGTGTGGAGGAGGAACACATGTTCGGGCCTAATAGGAGTGATGGACTACAGGATAGAAAGTAAAGGAGAGTCAACATTATTAAACAGGGTGTTAATGTATGAGGCATTGTTTAGGGCAGGCAAGTAATTAGAGTGGGGAAAGGAGAGCAAGTGCAATGTAAGTGTGATTGGGGGGAGAGAGGAGAGGATAGCGGGAATCGTATTAGTGAGGGAGGAATGTAGAGTGAGGCCCAAGCTGGGGAGGGTGGGAGAGAAAAGAGAGAGCAGAAAAAGGGAGAACCGAGGGGGTGCATTTTGGGTGGAATGCGGCCAGTCTCAGATCAGCTCTGCAGGCCAGATTAGACAGGACAGCAGGTCAGACCGGACCCTCGCTGGAGAGCCTGGCTGCAGCCAGAGGGGGTACTTTCTGACCGAGACTGTGGGGGGTGGGGGGTTTGTTGAGAAAGAACGCATAGACCAAACATTTTACCCCCTGAAACCTGGCTCCAGTTGCAGCAGGACAATTGGAGAGTGTGGCTTTGATAGAAAGATGGAGGCAGGGGGCTCTTCTTTATTGGGCCTGTCAAAATTTCTCCGCTCAGAGTTGATAAAGAATAGATGAAGGCAAGAAGCCAGAAACTGGGTGAGGTGGGTCAAACTTGGTCAAAAAGCCAACATGCAAAGGGGGAAAAAAATTAAGTAAAAATCAAGAAATGTGGCGTGTTAAGCAATGTCCTGTTAAAATGAAAAATAAAGATTTGGAGGCAACTCAACTCCTTTTGCCCATCTCCTGACTGATTGATTACATAAAGGAGAGATATAATCCAATTTCTTTCTTCTTCTTTTTTTTACACATTTGAAAAGGAGCTCAAGGTGTTTTAACGTGTCTTTGGCATGCTTTTGTCAAAAAGGATCAAGAATTATAAATCTGATTATGCATCATTTTTCTCACCATGGTCAAATTGGTTTGTTTGTCTCAAGCACCGTGCCAGCCATCTTCCCGTCCATATACTGATAAACCATTGACGAGTCTGGCTTTCATTATATTGGTAACCAATAGCTGGATCTCGCTGGTGCGTTCCTGTCGATGTTTGGCTATCTCCTCCTCGATTTTCCTCGCTGAAGCAGATTCCAGAGTGCTAAAAAAAAAAAAAAATGTGCACCCTTGGCTTTAATAAAACGTACAGGCTGGGTAGAGGCTCTCGAGGACCGAATTTGGGCACCCCTGGAATAGAGTGGTACTGTAGCATCAAATGTATGGAGCAGAGTAAGTACCGCCTGTCCATGCGTTTCAAGTCTTAAGTCTGTCTGGTATGACGTCACAAAACGCTAATATCACTCACCCCACATTGACAAGCAAACATTATGACAATGTTATTAGAAGCTCATGCTGGTAGCACTGTTAGCTAACACTGATCTATACCAGCACTGCAGCTCTGCGTAGCTTTTGGCTTTGACGCTATAACATAAACATTCTATGAATTCTGAATCCTCAACATTAAACGTACAACCATTTTCAAGACTCCTTGTCACCTTTCAAAGTGTCGTCGTCCAAACTAATGGCCAAATTAACACCATTTTCACCAGATTTCAATGTTTAAATTTAAATGTTCCGTTCAAAGCCCCAAAGCTCTAATTATGTAATCACTGAAGAGTGATTGTGAATTTATGAGTGGAGCTATATAAGAAGCAGCCTAATGATCAGAACCGCAGTCTATTGAATTAAAGATTTAGTAGAAAATTCATCAAACTGTCAGCAACTTGGCACATGAGGATTCTGGCTGGTCTCGCCCCTCACGCAGTTCATAACCACTCTTTGTGTTTTTCATTTTGTCCCCATTTGGCCTCACCACTCCTCCTCGGGTCTCCATCTTTCCACTTATGCCTCCTGCCTGATCTGCAACATTTAAGGTGCCATTAATCTGGGCTGTGAGGACGAGGTACTGTATGCTCGCCCGCACCAGGAATAGCAAACCCATGGGAATGTACTCCTTTTCAGCGTTTATCACCTCTACACGCTTCATTCCCATCCTCGGTCAGCATTTGTTATTTTTGTGCCTTCGCGTCTCACACGTCTTGTGTTTTGCACTCACTTCGCTTTTTCTCATCTGCACAAGCTCAAACTGGCAGACACGCACACGCGCGCGCACACACACACACACACACACACACACACACACACACACACACACACACACACACACACAGGCGTTGTAACACTCTGTGTCAGGAACACCTCGGCACAGACTGTAGTGAGCGTTCAGGCTTGTCATCAACAAACCCGACTGTTTCCAGAACACCACAACCTTCAACTTCTTGTCTTTATGTGTATGTGTTTTTCTTACTCAGAACAAAGCTTGCCATGAGTCATGTTTTGATACTTTGGACTACTTTCTCACACGCACACACATAATTGCATTACTTTCTTTAAATGCTCATATCTCCTCCAGTTCGACTCCACTTAAACCAAACAGTTTATTATGGTTCAGTTCCCTATGCAGTTAATTCCATTCTCAAAAGTCATGCAGGATATTAACCTGACTAATACCATATAACTTCCAGGGATGAAACGGACTGGCACAATATTCACACTCACTCTGACCAGCATATTTACTAGAGCCTAGGGCTGGGTTAAAAAAAAAAATCGAATAAGTGATATCAAATCTATTTTCCTTTTTGAGCCTGATATTGATTCATAAAACAATGAATCCATTATTTTATTATCTCGGCCTATTATAGCCCTTCCAACATCAGTAAAAATCATCGGCAAATTGGCCAATGTTGATTTGATTTATTTTCCCTTCATGTACAGAATCATTTACGATGTAGTACACAGCTAGTAATGATGATCTCTCTCTCTCTCTCTATGGATGTCACTATTTTACACACACCCTAAAATCATTTTGTTATAAATTTTTTTTTAAAAAAGCTATGTAAAAAAAAATCTCAAGACACACAATCGCAACCATACTATTGTGAACTGAACTGTACGGCTTGTTAAACTTGACCTAACGAATTACCATCAACTTAACGTCTCCGATTGTGTCATTTGTGCTTTAACTGCATTCACATCCTTTAAAATCATCTTTTATGTAAGCCGTAGTTGAATTGAAGGATGATGCATGCAGAGCGTGAGAGTAGACCAGAGTAGAGTGCCTTCCTTTCCCAAGGCAAATTTGTTTCTTGACGTCCCTTTGTGATGGGGGAAAAAAATGTCCTTTTAATTCAGAGCAGAGTGGAATGACCAAGCTTGACTAGGTGCACACGTGGTCGTTTGCGGCGGTGGCAGCTCGTCATTTTCTTCTCCAGCGCTTCAACTTCCGTTGCTCATCGCTGACTCTATTCAACTGTGTGGGGGAGTCGGAGCTGCCACTGCATAGTTCGAATACCTGACCTGTGCACGACCATGACGAATGTGCCACTTTAGTTTGAGGTGGGTGGCCACTGGTACCGGGGTCAATGAGCTGTGTCTGTTGTGCGCCTTCAGGTGTTGAGAAGCTTTTCAATGCTTGGTTTAAAACCCGTATCCACCCGCCTGCATTTTCAATTACACAGGCGAGGACTGGCTTAGATGTCCAAGTTCATTAGTTCAAACATCGAAGGCTTCACTGTGACATCATCTTGGACACGTCCTAGTCTCGCTTCTAATCTGCCTCCTGTGGCAAGAATAAGAGAGATATAGGGAACCCCTTCCTATTCATGGTTTGCTATTCATCCATCCATCCATCCATTTTCTGTACCGCTTGTCCTCACAAGGGTCGCGGGGGTTGCTGGAGCCTATCCCAGCTGGCTTCGGGCAGTAGGCGGGGTACACCCTGAACTGGTTGCAAGCCAATCGCAGGGCACACAGAGACGAACAACCATACTCACAATCACACCTATGGACAATTTGGAGTGTCCAATTCACCTGCCATGCATGTTTTGGGAATGTGGGAGGAAACCGGAGTACCCAGAGAAAACCCACGCAAGCACGGGGAGAACATGCAAACTCCACCCAGGAAGGCCGAAGCCCGGACTCGATCTCACAACCTTAATTCATTCAATTTGGGATGTGTGGGGGCGGGGGGTGGGGGGGTCTTTCTGTAAACTTTTGGAAAATTTAATTAAAAAATTTAATTAAGTCATCTGTGTTAGGGTTATAGTTTTTCAATTTTCATTATAGTAAGTTTTTATTTCATCTTGAGTTTTGTTTTGCAGTAAAAAAAAATATTTTTTAAAAACAAATACAGGTTATTTGTAACATTCCACAGACTTTGAAGTATAATAAGTGCAGTGCTGCTGCTTCTAAAGTTAGATGCATCACAACTTTATGGTCTTAAATGTCGGAGGGTCTCGCTTTCCATCCCTTGTTTGCCAAATTGCAAAAGCAAAGTGGATTTGTGGCTTGAATTCCTGTGGAGTATTTCACATAACACTATACAAGCCACTTGCTCATGTTTTATCTCGATTCATAGTCCGATAGATGGATACCGTAAAATCCCACGAATGACATTTTTTAAAATATAAAATACAAAATTGTCCCACTGTAGTATACACAGAATCATAAAAATCCCCCCCAAAATTATACATTTTAAAGGGGAATTCAATCCCCCCAAAAATCTTGACAATATGCTCTATACATCCCCACTAGTCTAAATACGATATTCTGGTTAATATTGCGTTAGGCAACAAAATCCAGCATTTTTTATCAATATCAGAAGGTGCCAGGCGGCGATTTGGCCACTTGCTGTCGAGTGAAAATGACATCACAGTTGCTCAGATCTCGAGTAACAGCCAATCACGGCTCAGCTTCAGAAAACACTGAGCCCTGAGCAACTGTGATGTCATCTTCAGTCGACAGCAAGTGGCAAAATGGCCGCCTTCTGAGATGGATAAAAACGGCTGTTTTTTGCTGCATAATTGCTTTATTAGTGATTTGGCCAATAGTTGCCAAATTTGAAGAGACTGCTTCAAAATAAAATACCTGCTGATGGATGCCGACACCTAGTGAAAATATCCCCCCTCCCCCTGAAAAACACAATTGAATAAACAACTGTAACTGTATGTTTATCTTTGCATCAACAATATATATCAAATGATTGAGGGGTCCAATTCTACAGAGCAGCATATAATGTGTATTGTCCATGATCAGGTGCAGCTGTGCTGTCAAGATGCTGTGTATGGTGCTCTGTTAAAGTGGATACTATTTAAAGAATGTACTTGCGGGCGGTCTTTCTTTTTTTAGACTTTCAAAGAAACTGAAACGGAAGAATAAAAGTGGAACACATTGATTTAAAAGTTGGGTCTTTGTTTAAAAATATCATGCGCAGACACAAAAAGGGTAATTTGTACAAATAAGGAATAATGGGTTTTTTAGGGGCTCTGGCGAAAATTACACTGAATAATTACAGTAATATCTGTTAAATGAGCAGCATACGTTGAAGGTCAACCACAATTAGTTCAGGGATGCACATAGAGGAGTTGGTTAGCGGGGGTGGGGGGGGGGGGGGTATAAACCTTCAATATTGGCTTACAGCAAAGGGAACAAGAACAGTGAACCCGGCACCCTGTTGTCAGGTCTGGCCTTTCACATGCAGCACATAGTGGATGTGCAGCATGAAAAGGAAATTACGTAATCGTGAGATGAGACTGTAGCGTGTGCATGACTGTACTACATGAACAACACCCATCTTTGCACTTTTTTTTTTTTGGGCACACTGTCGCTTTATGGCGCTGTTGATTTGTATTGGGATGTAGTAAACAAATGAATGACAATGCTCAATTAAAGGCTTACTTAAGAGTGAATAAAAGTAATCAAAATAACTTGCACACGTGCAGAGGCTGGGCGTTGACAGAAAAGAGTGGAATTTATAGATACAGCTGTTAATATTTAGCTGCTGCTGCTGTCTTTCTAGTTAATTAGTAGAGAGCGAACTTCCTACCTTTTCACCTGCTCTGCTTTTAATATGTTGCCATACTGGGTTAAAGTTTATAAAAGCTCATTGATGACAACCCAAAGAGCTGTGTTGGGTGTTGCTCCGTAATGTGCTTGGGCCACTTGGAAAAATATCCAACAAGTACTTTGGACTACTGACAACAGCTGACTGAATTTCAATGTATCTTATTGACAGTTGTCTCATCCCATTCAAAATCCGTCCATTTTCTATAGCCCATATCCTGTTTTTTTTGGTTAGAGGTGCACTACACCCATCAGTGGCCCTATTAAAAATATTTCCAAATATGAACCCTGATCTTAAAAGCATAAATAAATTGTTAATTTACAAAATACTCTGAAAGTTCACTAACAATTGTTTATTCTCTGTCCTACCCTTGTGTTCTTTATTTTGCAGAGGAAGCAGATTATACACCTTTTGGTACAGATTCGCTGACAAGAAAGAAAAACACAGTTCTCTCTGCAGTTCTTCTCCGACCCGACACCAACAGGAAAAAGCCGCCGGTTATCATCAGCCTCCCGAGGGACTTCCGTCCCGTCTCGTCCATCATCGACGTGGACATCCTGCCCGAGACGCACAGACGCGTGCGCCTATACAAACACGGCCAGGAAAAGCCTCTGGGCTTCTACATCCGTGACGGCTCCAGCGTGCGGGTCACGCCGCAGGGCTTGGAGAAGGTCCCCGCCATTTTTATCTCCCGGATGGTTCCCGGCGGCCTGGCGGAAAGCACCGGTCTTCTGGCAGTGAATGACGAGGTTCTGGAAGTGAACGGCATCGAGGTGGCTGGCAAGTCTCTGGACCAAGTGACGGATATGATGATCGCTAACAGTCACAACCTCATCATCACCGTCAAGCCGGCCAACCAGCGGAACAACGTCGTCCGCGGCGGGGGTGCGGCATCGGGCAGCTCGGGGCGGTCCTCGGACAGCGGGGCCAGCTACTACGGTTACTCTTCGTCGGCCGGGCTCGCCGCCAGCTCCTCTGCCCCCTCGCACATCATCCAGAACTTCCCCGTCGACGAGCTCGAGAGCGACGAGGACGACGAGGACCTCGTAATCGAGACGGGGGGCGACACCGAGCCTGTCAGCCGCACGCCATCTAATTACAGCATGCCGCCGCTGCCTCGCTACGAGCCGCACCTCAACCTGAGAGCGTCCGCCTCGCCGACGCCCCTCGCGGTCAACGGCGCTGTGCTGGCCCGCGGGAGCAGCGGCTCACTGAGCAAGGCCGGGTCCTCCACGCCGTCGCCTGACAGAGCCGCGAGGAGGCGGAGTCTCGAAGAGGATGGGACTGTAATAACACTGTAAACTTACCAGGCGCACACTACAGTTGAGTACTTCCACACACTCAGTACGTTTACACGACATTCGCAAAATATTTGAGTTCAGCTGAAGACACAAAAACTCACTTCAACAGACTTCCTTGACACCAATTCACGCAAATCAGACAGGCCAGAGTAAGATGATGTGCACATGCTATGACTGGGAGGTAGACAAGGAAGAACATCTGGCTTCATGCATACCACTTACTAAAACAGGAAGAGAAAAAAAAACTCATTTGTAATCCAAGTCAAGTGTACAGCGAGTACCAAGCATACAGAGTTGGAAAACTGTCCAAATCACTATTCACCACGTTAGCAAACTGATACCAGCTAGCTTGTTGATCTATTTTGTGACATATTAGATCAACCAGAAAAAAGCCACTACTAAGAAGTGTAAAGCAGGCATAGCGCCACCTATGGCAGTGCTTGAAGTCGCAACCTTGTACAAGGATAACACAAGTGGTC
The DNA here is from genome assembly GCF_054856555.1 of Leptonotus elevatus. Lineage (NCBI taxonomy): Eukaryota > Metazoa > Chordata > Actinopteri > Syngnathiformes > Syngnathidae > Leptonotus > Leptonotus elevatus. The sequence goes on from NC_141240.1 coordinate 27,100,682, forward strand.
CATTTCACAGCTGGAACAAACTACATGAAAACGTACTGAGCAACACTTTGAGAGGGAGTCGCGGACCAGCCATTGACGCAAAATGACTTTGACAGAGAAGCACAATGACATGTAAATATTGTATCTGGACACAAAGCCTATTTAAATGTTTGTACGTCCTAACATTTACACGTAAAACACCACACCTCAGACTGTCGTGCACACACTTTTGTGCCATTGTGTCACCACGGATGGCTGCAGGCACAACACACACACACACACACACACACACACACACCACACGCATACACACTCACACACTAAAAGTGTCACTCCATTGAAAAATATCCCTTCAAATCCGGTACTGCACCTCTTTCCAAGCCTCCAGAAGCAGTGAGCACTTACCCTTTTTCACCCCCTCTTACGCTTCCTCTAGAGGGCAGAAGTGAGCTTCAGCGCACCCTTGTGTCTTATAAATAGATAGATGAGCGTTTCCCCAGCAACACAACACAAACACGACACTTTTTTTTTTGCATGACAATCATCCACAAGAATATTACAGCAGTCACTGAGCAAGGCTGCCTCTGCAATAATAATAATAATAATAATAATGTGTTTTTCAAGGACAAAACCAGTCTGGGCCTTTCAGCCTCTGATTTAAAAAAATAATAATGCTATTTTAATGATCGATGGTCGATAAATGATTGATTTTAATAACTTATGTGAGCTACTGATCTGTTCAAAAAAAATCTCCAATAATCTGTCCTTTATTTATTTACAATACAGTGGAACCTTTGGAGCAGTATAATGCATTAAATTAATTGAATGTGTCGGAGGCAAGTTTCCTCCCAAATCCCCAAAGATTGAGAATTAAGATTAATTTTTACGGCACATTTCTTGCCGTGGCGAAATTGGCTCGTGTTAAGGGCGGTTCTAATGATTCAGTGAACCAGCCCACTTTCCTCCCCCATACGGCATAGTGTGGGAAACACCCTCCCATAGAGATCATACAAGTGAAGAAAAGTGTTTTTTGTTTGTTTGTTTTTATTATTCTATTCAAAATCACATATTCCTCTGTTCATCATTGGTACACTTGTGTCCCTTTTTATATATAAAAAAAACAAACATTTTGTTTCCTTATTGTTATCAGTTTATGATCTCAGCCAGGAAAGCCCCATTTACTGTATTTTTTTCCCTTACCTATTAATTCGCCGTCTGTGGCAGCATCACATAAACAAAAGATGCAAAAACACCAAAGAAAAAAAAAACCACTTGTTGAGTTAATGCTTGAAATGCTCACTGAGATTAAGTGTTGCAACGCCACTCATGATGAAAGTTGGACCTCCTGCCTCCAAACATTCCGGAACAATTTGTAATCTTTAGGGTCCACTGTATTTGGGATGATTTCTGTTACTGTTGCTGCATATTCAACGACAGCATTGGCCACACAAAACAAATGTAAATGTTTTTTTTTTCTTCTGTTGATCGCCCCCATCCCCCCACAGTTGACTGGGATGTGTTTTCATCAGTGTTTCAATTCTGTTTTATTGCTGTAAAATCTCATCAAGAGGGAGTAGACATGTTAATAGCATTCCATAGAGGGTATTTGGACCAGATCGAAACATTTGATTGCAACACTGTAACACACAACCTTGTTTGACTTTTTCAGGATGTTTTGGTCCCAGCTAACAACAATTAAATAGAAAGTGTAATTTTTAAAGAGGCAATGGTGTTTTGCACAACTTTACACTGTGTCCTTGACAAATGGTATGCCGTGTGCAATTCAACAGCCTCCACACGGAAGATTAAACGAGAGCAATTTTAGTCTTGATTTTGTTTTGTTTTCCTGTAGTGTGGTTGTCTAGTGGTTAGTATGTCTGCCTCACAGTTAGGAGTTTCTGGGTTCAAATCTCCGCTCAGGCTCTCCTGCGTACAGTCAAGTCCAGGGTTTAGCCCGACTCGCTCAAAATCAGCTGGGATAGACTCCAGCTCACCTGCCACCTCAATGGGGAAACGCTCAAAAGAAATGTTTGTCCTGCTTACACACATCCACATTTTGCAAAATGCTTCTTTCTTTTGACTGCAATGGAAGACTGTGATTATGTTAGACTGGAAACACTTTTACTTTTAATGTTTGGCCTTGTGTGACACTGTGATGCCCTCTGTCATTCCAGCAGTAACAAAACAAAATTGATTTAAATTATTGTATTTAACGGCACCACAGGACACTGGGATTGTAACCGCAGAGATTCTGTTATTTATTCTCTAATCATGTCTATTTCTGGAGTATTTTCATTCTTTGTACACTTTTTAATGACTTTTTTTTTTTTTTTTTTAATAACCAATACAGTTTTTGTGTGTTCTATTTTGATATCTTTGTTTGAGAAAATCTCATGGTAGATGTATTTGACCACTGGAGATGATTTTTAGTAGCTGACTGTTGTTTTGGCTTAAACAACTGTTTTAATTTTTTGGAAAACATACTATTTTTATTTTTTTTCATACTGTGAATTCTTATTTTAAAGAACCTTTTGATATTTGAGTCTTCTTTCTTTTTTTCTAAGAAGTGATTGAACTATGGCGATTGCTTGCCAGAAAAATGCTATGGTTTATATAGATTTGTAATGAAGATTGTCAGTATTTTCATATTGATTCTTTAAATGATGTACATTTTTATCACGTAGCAAATGAATACATTTTAAGACTCTATTGGAGCTGTACGAATACATTTATGTACGCCTGTAATTGTTGATTTGAGGATGTGGATAAAAATAATAAAGAATAATATCTAGTAGGTGTTGACTGTCTACCTTTTGCATCCGTTTTGCTGGGCTCTTACGTTCACCAGCCGTTGTTGGTACAATTAAATGTGGGCTTTCTGGCGCCATCTGCAGGACTTTTGACTTTGCTGGAAGAGCTAGAACGAGCTTTTTCAAACCGTCCGTCTTCTCAAGGTGACACGCCTCGTTTTTGTTTATTTCTTTTACTTCTTAATTCTATTCAACAACGGATGTAATTAATTTCCGCGGAAATGTTTCTAGTTAATGTCAATATTCTATTTCAAAGGCTTTCCAAACTAAAGATTAAAAAAAATAAACTGAACTCACGATTCAAGATTGCTGCTCTGCAGGGCACATCAACAAGTATGGGTATAAAAACTAACATTTTCGACTCATGTATATTTATTTATTATGATATGAATTTCCTTCGTCGTAATTTAGAACATATCCCTAGTAAGTGACACACAGACCCTATTATTTAGTTAGTTAAATAGTATTTTTAGATAACAGAATTAAAGGAACTATGCATTTTTTCTGAAAATGTACAGTTATAGGCAGTTCCCAGGCGTCTTAACATTTTTGTGGCATGCTTTCGTCAAATTACCAAGTATCTATAATTATAGACGTATGTAGTTGAATACAGAATCAAATGTGTCCTGTCATAATTAAATAGGCTGGTTTTAGAGGCGGATTTTGTATGTAACCAAACAAACACTCCCATATCCACCAACAACTTCAAGGAGAAATCAAGTACCACAAATGCCATTAATTATGTGCGGATTTTCACTATTCGCGGGCCGACCCGGTCCCTATCCCCCGCAAGTAGCAGGGTTAATTGCAGTGGTCTGACGCGTGATGTTGCCAAACAAAACTTAACCAATACTGACAACTTTTAGCCCAACATTATTATAACAAAGGCTAATGCTGGCAGCACTGTTCTCTTATGAGGACAAGCGATGCACAAAATGGATGGATGGATTTATTAATTGGTCACTTCAATTACTGTCTGTTGTCTTTGTAGCCTACAACACTTTGTTACAGCTGCTTCAGAAATAAACAGCAATTTAATTCCCTTATGCAGAGACTAAGTAAATAAAGGTACCAATGCGTAAAGATTTTTATGACCTTACGCTAAATAAGTGCGCTCCGTTTACCATTACTGGGTCGCGCCATACATGATGTTCCTTCTGGCAATCTCCCCATGTTTGACACATGCAAATAATAATTGTTGCCATGTTTGTTCTGTAAACTACAATAAAGTTAAAAATATAAAACTGGGTCGCGCCGTTAATTAAGTCATTGCTGTCGCATAAAATTAATTTACAGTGACGCCGTCACCTCGTGTTTCTTTCGCAATAAATATTGAACTAATAAATTATAATAATACAGTGTACCCTTATTCTTATCGTATAAGAACAAAAACAAAACACGAAGTATCGTAGCCCGGATTGAACGCTAACGCCACGGATATGACGTTGGTCACGTCTCCCAACACGGATATGACTCCATTTCCTGTCCAGATGGTAATCACGTGATGTGACAGGTAGTAGTTATGGCGGCGCTGGGCTGACGAGGATTATAAAAAAAAAAAACGCAGCTAGCCTCCCCCAGGAAAGAAAAAAAGCTTCGTAAGCTTCTATTGTCACCTGGTTTTCCGCAGGGGGCCTGGCTAAAATGACGGCCTGAGACAAGTTCGGTCCCGAGACCCCAGCAATGCAGCAGTACAACAACAACCACCACCACCACCAACAACAACAACAGCAGCTAAAGGCAGAGAATAGTAAAACCAAGAGTATGTTTCTGTCTCGGGCGCTGGAGAAGATCCTCTCGGATCGAGAGGTGAAAAGGAGCCAACACAACCAGCTGCGCAAAGCTTGTCAGGTGGCGCTGGGTGAGTGAGTGAGCCTGTCTATTATGACTTGTCAATTCTTCGTTTTTAATCGGTGGCCAGTTGTTTAAATCGACCTCCTCCTATACTACCACGCTAGCTAGCAATTAGCAGCTGAATGTCACTGTTGTCTGTTGTGGCGCTTGCTGACGTGCCAAAGTGTCATTTTGTCTCGTCGCCTTGGAATTGATCGTGACTTAATCAATGAACAGCCTTTACCCCACTCTCCGCTGTCATCGCGTGCATTTGCACGCCAGCATAGCTGAGGCTAGCCGGCTAGGCTCGGCTTGCTAAACAGACCAATTACTGTGTTGTACTGTCACCCAACCTTGACAGCCCAGTGTAACAAATACACACAGTCACAGTATAACACCAGGACGGAAGAATCAGATAAAAAAAAAATATATATATATATTTACATTCCTTTATTCAAAAAGATGACCCCCCCAACCCCTTCAAATTGACAAATGCACAAATATAAATTGGTTAACATTCAGTTAATGGTTTGGTCCCTAATGGACGATAATTGGCAAAAATGTTGATCATTGTTTTACACAGTAAAAGTAGATGTTTACTTTCATTGAGGACTACAGAAGTTGGAGAATATTTACTTTTGAAAGGCTAAAATTCCGAGGATTTGGACAATTTTAAATGAATCATGGTCACAAAGTGATTAATCGACAATCTAAATAATTCAATTTGATGATTAATTAGTTGTTGATTAATCGTTGCACCTCTGCACTAGAACAAGTCGATTACAAAAAAAAGGTTAATGCAAAATCTCTCCCTCAAAGCTTCACAGGAATCGTTTTCCCACATGGACTAATGGTACTGAAGTAGTAGTACCCACCAGTCTGTGTCCAAGCCAGGAAGAAAGAGTCCTTGGAAGACTAGAGAATGTCCAAAGTTTTGGGTCATTTGAATTTCACACTTGTGTGACATAGAACAAGGGAGTTAAAGTGCTATGGGTATTCCCCACTAGCATGCTTACTATCATGTGTACTAACCCTAATACACAGTAACATATCAATGTTAGCTAATTTAATTTAGCCTAACATTGCTAGTTAGAAAATACATTACTCTCTTGTAAATCCCCTGCAAGTATGTTGAAAAAAAATCTTGCACATGATTAAAATGTGGCAAACTGATCATAAATCATAAAATAATAAGTTGATCACATTTGAATCATGTATAACCAATGTATGCGTTTGTCTGATATCTGTAACTGCGTGCAAGGGCAGTGTAAACTTACAGATGGGCCATACAATACCTTGTCGATGTGTAGCGTGACGTTATCCACATACACTGACGTATTCAATTCACGCTCGCTTGGCATCTGGCCAAACCACACAGATGAACACAATTTTAAAACACTTGTAAATCTAAGATGCAGCAGAAGCACTGACCATTAAACATGCTTCATTAGAGATGTGCCCATTTAACAAGCTAAATAATCGACTATGGCATCCATTAGTAATGTGGCAGTAATGTGGCAGTTGTGCAGTTGAGGGAAGAGTCAGTCTTGAACAACGTAACAGTCTGTAACGTTACATTTTTGTACTACTTGTGTATTATTGTTTACTTTGTGTGTCACTGGCCGTTGTTGACGTTTGTGGAGAGAATTTTGTGTCCAGTTTGGACATCTGCGCGCATGCAGGTTTGTTTTATGTGTTCTGTCAGTGTAGACACACCCATATCAAATTATATACCTATTACCACTTGAAATATGCAATTGTAATAGGAAGTCCAAAATGGTGAATACGCTATAGTCATTAAATCCGAATTGTGCTCTTGGACCTTGTTGTTGTGTGTCTGCATGTTCTCGCTGTGCTTTTGGGCAAGAGTGGCTCTCAATTATCCTCACGATGACTCATACCGCGTTGCTGTATACTGTACATTATTGCATCGCGTACCTGTGCAGAGTCGAAATGGCAACTAAAGCCGACGTTTACGGTGGAGGCCGCGGAGGAAATGCTTTCAGAAAGTCTTGATGCCTGCATTGCTTCAGGATGTAGTGACTTGAACCGCCTTGTTTACACAACAAACATTGGACTGATTAAATTCCATGTGAAGGATTACATTTTTATGTTGAACATTTTGTCAAGCCTCTTTTACAGAACCTGTCAATCAAAATCATATAATTGTGTTGCTTGTGAGAAATTGACCAATCCTGTCTGATTTTTTTTTCATTTCTATAGATGAAATCAAGGCGGAGCTGGAGAAACAAAAGTAAGTGCACTCAAGCATTATTCATGCTGGACAGTATGTGTAAATACATGGTACGTAATTAATAACATTTCAAATGCTTACCACGCATCTTTAAACATTGCTGTACCCCTAAAAGTACAGTACAATAAACACCTTGAAGTTAAGCATGCCGATAGATACACAATGTTTAGTACCTGTGCACACACTATGACAAGTCTGATGATGATGACGAAGAATTGCTATAGTGGTGCAGTCTGACGTAACATTTGACTGCACAAGAGTTACGTCGATGTTGCCGATGCTCCCGGGGCTGCCCGTGCTGGTGAGGAAACTGTGTTATTTCTATTTTGACACACACTCTCTTTTCACCCCCTCCGACCCTCACAGGGATGGCACGGTGGTCCCACCCAGAGCCAACTACATCGAAGCTGACCAATATGTGCTGCCATTTGAGTTGGCCTGTCAATCGAAGTCCCCCCGCATAGTTAGCACCTCTTTGGATTGTCTGCAGGTTAAAATGCACGCACGCACGCACGCACACACACAATCGCACACCGATGTCACCAGTATACACTATTCACAAAACATTAGGGATATTGAAGCCACTGTCCCCCTTTAATGGTTATAGTGCATTTTATGCTCATCCTGGAATTTCATCCGAAAACCAAACATGTGTTGCTTTTTGTGAGTAGTGTAGGTCTCAGGTGACATCTTGCACCATCTTGGCTTGGTTGAAAAAGAAAAACACGCTTGCTGAACCCAAATCTGTGTTTCATTGTAAATTGCATGCCAATTTGAATTTAGCAGTGTTGGTTGAGGTAACACACTACATCGAGCTCAAAAACGGTGTGGCTAATCATACTGATTATATCTGAGGTTTAAAAACATGCCTTTTGTGTCTTGGTGGCAGAAACTAATCGCGTATGGCCACATTACGGGCAATGCTCCAGACAGCAGAACCCCGGGCAAGAGGCTGATTGACCGCTTGGTGGAGACAATCTGCAACTGCTTCCAGGGCCCACAGACTGACGAGGGAGTCCAGCTACAAATCATTAAGGTATGTGGAGCTCCATTTTCACAAGGCAGTACACATTACTTAAGTTTTGTGTGATGCATCGTTCCTTGGTCAGCATTTTCAAGTGCCAAAAGTTGCTCAGTCCCCATGTTTATCAATATTTAAGAAGATGTGGGCTGAATTTTGTGCTCAAAGGCCACATTGGATTTTTTCGAGAGACAGATCGCTAAGTTGGGTGGGGGGTACTTTAGTTAGCCCCGTGGAAATAAGTTGCTAACAAAAACAGCAGCGCATAAACATGCTGGTAGACTCCGCAATATTGTGTGCAACCATGTTTATGTTCCAAGGAGCCACTTGACTTAAACGCATTTCATCATAATTGATCTCTCCATTGAGCTTTCAACTTCTATTTCGGAATATACCAGCATCATTGTCTAATTATTCTATAAATGTGTGGAAGTAGAGCCCATCTGCAGTTGAATAACTAAACACCCTCAGGCACTATTTGTAGAAATACGATACTGGTTTCATGTGTTAAGTGTGTTACGCCCCACTCATCTCTGCAGCTTGCTGAAGTTGTGTCTGAGGGTATTGTGTACACACTATCAGGTTAGACAGGACAAAGTACTCGATCCCCTGTTGTGACAAACACATTGCGTATTAATAAATACGTATTGTTAACTTCTTGCTTGTCAGTAAATACGTATTGTTAACTTCTTGCTTGTCAACCCGGTGTTATTTTAGAACTAAATCCAAGAGACGCAGACGGCTAAAAACGGTATCATCAGGAATTTGCCACCTCGTACATTAATAGAGAGTGAAGGAAATGTGAGTCTTTTCATGGGTTTATATTGGGGATTTACTGATACAATTTGTTACATTTGAGTATTCGCTGACTGTATCGGCCCAATTTTCAAGCCTCTTTTTTTTTTTTTTTGCACATTCCAGTTTCTCTTTTTAACAGCTGCATCTTCTCAAAACATCATCTTGTCTGTTAACATTCTATTTATTTTTGTTTAACTCTATCCAGGCCCTTCTGACGGCCGTGACCTCCCCACACATCGAGATCCACGAAGGCACAATCCTCCTCACTGTCAGGACCTGCTACAACATCTACCTGGCCAGCCGCAACCTCATCAACCAGACCACCGCCAAGGCCACGCTCACTCAGATGCTCAATGTCATCTTCACGCGCATGGAGAACCAAGCTGTCAGTCCGCTTTACATCTTGCATAGCCTTGACCAATAACATTGATTAATAGGCAAGCCCTAGTGGCACAAAGGCACATTACAAAGCTGTCAAACTGAAAGAGATGACAAGATGTCAGCCATTTTCTATTATCAATATTGATTCGCATTTTGTGTTTTACACCTCCAGGCTTTGGAGGCCCAGGAGCAAGAGAAGGACCGTCTTCATCCGCCGCAAAACAACCCCTCTCCAGTCCCTTGTACCCGGAGATCTGGCTCCCCTCGGTCTGACCAGATGCCCACCCCGGAGCGACAGAGCTCCCCATCACCGGCAAACAGTACTCCAGATCTCAACGCCATCAGCTCAACACCACCACCTCCGCCTGAGCTGGACCGAGATACACCAACGGTTAATGGCGAAACAGAGAGAAGTCATGTTCCACAGAATGGAGCAGAAGAGGCCACACCATCGAGAGGTGTGTGTCGTTGCCAGATTTCACGTTAATTTATAGCTTTTACCTCATTCACTCCCAGCCATTTTTACTGAAGCAACCCCCTTCACTCCCGGCTGTTTTACTGGATTTTGACAGATTTTGCAAGGCCCACAGAATATTGTGTTCTATTGCTATTAAAACATGGAACCTACCAAAAGAAAGATTAGAGTCTCTTCTTTTATCAGAAAAAAAGTATATTTCTATCTGTTTCCGTTTTACAGCAATTAGCATTAGAATATAGCTAAGTTTTATCATTGTTCACAAATCTGTTTAAAACACTGGGGAAAAGAGCTTTTTTTGCAACATGGCCCTATTTGATCACTTATACTCTGCTGCCACCTGCTGGTCGTTTTTGTAATAACTACCATTGCTTTAAGCGACTTCTTCAGGTCAGAGGCTGCATCAAAGCCTTCTGTATGCTCGAGCATAAAAAAACATAACAAAATAAAAAAAATAATATGTTTTGGGGATAATGGCAATATTTAAAATAGAACGTTTTTGGGAGGAAATTAGTTAAGGTCCATGTGACAGTTTAAAATATTGTTTATTCTTTTCTTGCAGATTCAGTTTTTGAAGAGGAAGACACTGAAGCACCTCCAGGCGAAGTAGTTCAGGCAGATGGTGAGGATCCACTAGCACAGACTGAAGGAGATGAAGAACAGCAGCCACCTCACACCGGTCAGAACTTCTTCTTTTGTGTGGTCATATTCTATCTTCAATGTTTTTTTTTAGTTCAGTTTAGTTAGTCAGTATAGTTTCCCTGGTCACTTTTCTAAGCCAGGTTACTAAATTAAAAGCAGAATTTGACATACAGCCTGATTAATGTGGCTGTTATTTTCTATTTTGACGCATACAGGAATCGGCCTCTTTTTTTTTTTTCTTCTTCTTTTTTTTTTAAATAAATATCCCGGCTGTTAAGACATGGTTTTAACAAAAAAATATTTAGTATGATATTTGTGGCATATAACTCGTTGCACTCTATAAACTGTATTCTACGGTACATAGTTGTGTGGGTGTACCAAATGTATCCTCTTTGCAATTGTCAATGCCGCCCTTTTGGCCTGTCATCCTATTAGATGATCCCTCCGCACAGCACATCTCTGAGCAGACAAGTGTAGCTCTCCCTATAGCCGACGCCGAGGCAGTACAGATGAACGGCATCATCGAAGACCGCTCGTCTGTTTCTTCAGCGGACATGTTGGTGAGCCACATGCCAGTGCAGTTAAAGAAGAGTTGCTTGGTTCCCTTTGTTTTGCCACACAAACGCTGCAGTTGTACACCACTGGACGCTTCAACAATAATAATAATAAATATTATTAAATGAATGGCTCTCTTGGTGTCAATTAAAACGGATTTTTGATATTCTAATAAACATGCCAATGCTTCCTTCTTGTGCTCAGGATGCCGAGGCCTTGCAAGGACCCCACAGTGCCTCTCGGTTCTCTCATATCCTACAGAAGGATGCCTTTCTGGTGTTTCGCTCACTGTGCAAACTTTCAATGAAGCCCCTTGCAGAAGGACCGCCGGATCCAAAGTGCGTAAGACGCAAGCTAATTAACCAGACGTTTTTGAGTACTTTAGTATGAGTGCAATTTGTTCAACTGCACAGTGCCTACTTGTCTTGACACCGCTTAACTTGCTATTCACACGTGTCTGTTGGCAAAGTGCTAAAAAGTATGCTGCATTATTATAATGCAACTTCTACACATTGCCACATCGCGCGTTTCTCTTGCTGCTCTTATTCTCCTGTCCAATAAATCTATCTCCTTGGCCAAAAAGTAAATACAGGAGGAGTGCCTCGTTCTCCATTGTTTGTTAACCCGCCCTGTTTAGACTGATGCGTTCAAATGCAGAATGGTTTTCGCACTTTTTACACAGACTGTTTTGTGGAGACCTGGCTAACGCAAACCCGAGGTGGTCTGCAACATGTATTAAAAATAAAAAAACGGATTTGAAGTTAAACCAATTTAACGTGGGCTCTCCGGTCTGAATCTTTTGGGATGTTGTTTGACTTACTTTTAATGAATATGCAAAATGTTTAACGTTCATGGTTTTCCTAACCATCATAGGGTATTGAGGCTAGAATTTTGAAAATATATTCGATTTGAAGGTTCCTACGTTACAAGTTTGGCACATCTAGCAATAGAAAAAAATTGGTCTGTAAAAGTATGTGAATCGTGTACTGTGGTTGCATGTAGCAGACCAACATTAAGTGCTTTATCTTTTATCTGCTATCTCTTTACAGTTTATAGTGCCTTGCCAGCTCTGGTTACTGTAACTTTAACCCTAGGCTACTTGTTATTGTGGATGGGCCAAAGTAAACCGAACCCATAGAAATCATGATACTATTATGAAACCCCACTTGTTTTACACTGTTCAATAATCCTTATACCATTACCAGCCTCTTCGTTTGTTGGAATTGGGTTTGACTTCAATCATATTAAAATGTTGGGCGTCTGTTACTTGAGATGCCATCATGTTTATGCTTATTTTGTGCAGGTCGCATGAGTTGCGGTCCAAGATCGTGTCGCTGCAGCTGCTGCTGTCTGTGCTGCAGGGCGCCGGGCCGGTGTTCCGCACTCACGAGATGTTCGTCAACGCCATCAAGCAGTATCTTTGTGTGGCGCTCTCGAAAAATGGTGTCTCCTCTGTGCCTGAGGTATTTGAGCTCTCGCTGGCTATTTTCCTCACGTTGCTCTCCCACTTCAAGGTCCACCTGAAGATGCAGATTGAGGTTCGTAGCACAGTTTGTGGTAGCGCCTTGCAAACTGGCATTTTGTTGCTTTATTTTCAAACCTTATAAAATACTGTGTGCTACAGGTGTTTTTTCGGGAAATTTTTCTCACCATCTTGGAAACGTCGACGAGCTCATTTGAGCACAAGTGGATGGTCATTCAGACACTAACACGCATTTGTGCAGGTATGTGTCTAAAGCAGGGGCGGGCAAAATACATCGCATGGGCCACCCTGTTCTGTAATCTAGCCCTTCTAGCATTCACATTATCAAGACTGCATACATTTTAAACCAGTGAATATTCGCATAAACATACAAATAGAACACCCAACAATGCTCACAATCATACATGCTCTGCAACTTTACTTGGTTGTTTACGTCTTGACATCATCAATAAACTACCTGGAAAAATAAATAAATCAACAAAAAAGTAATCAATCAACTACCTGTGCCACACTATTACCACCCTCACTTTGTTGACATTAATATTTCCCATTTGGTGATATTTTTTTTCCTCTCCAGATGCCCAGTGTGTGGTTGACATCTATGTGAACTACGACTGTGACCTCAATGCCTCCAATATCTTTGAGCGCCTCGTCAACGACCTGTCCAAAATAGCTATGGGCAGGAGTGGTCAGGAGCTGGGCATGACCCCTCTGCAGGTACATACTTGTGGTTGGCTACTCTGATGCACGGCACACAATCGAAAGAAGAAAAATAAACATCCCATTGCGTGTATTTGATATCAAGTCATTAAAATTACGCTTTGGCATTAACACATGATAATGAATGTTAGGATATACAGTATCCATGGTAAATAAAGCTACCTAGTGGCATCTGTTTGAGGTTTGATGCCTTATTTGAGTGGACTCCACTACTGTGTGTGAAGTTTGTGTTCTTAGCAATGTATTCCTTCTGTGGTGTCAACAGGAGCTCAGTCTGCGTAAGAAGGGTCTGGAGTGTCTGGTGTCTATCCTCAAATGTATGGTTGAGTGGAGCAAGGACATGTATGTCAACCCAAACCTTCAGGCCAACCTCGGTAAGTGTGTTCATTCAATCTACAATGTCCCCATAGATTTTGCTAATGTAGCCCCGTGTTTGTTTATTTTGCAGGCCAGGATCCTCCATCTGAGAGCGATATGTCAGAGTTTAAGCTTCCGGAGCAGCTGGCAGGACGTCGAGACAGCATCAGCTCTTTAGACTCCACAGTCTCAGCCGGCGTCTCGCTGTCCCAGCCGGACCATCCGGAGCAATACGAAGTCATCAAACAGCAGAAGGACATCATTGAGCATGGCATTGAACTGTGAGCCTTATTTACATTTGATGTTCACAAAATGTGGGAGTAGATTGTTTGATTTTCTTTGTTCTTCCCCCAGCTTTAACAAAAAACCAAAAAGGGGTATCCAGTATCTGCAGGATCAGGGCATGTTGGTTTCCACATCTGAAAACATTGCACAGTTCCTTCACCAGGAGGACAGATTAGACACGGTAAGCGACATGTGAATTTTTGATAAATTGCATTCAAGTGCAATCCCGATGCTAACTGCTATATGTCTGCATGTAAAGACCCAGGTGGGCGAGTTCCTGGGTGAGAACATCAAGTTCAATAAAGAGGTGATGTATTGCTACGTTGATCAGCTGGACTTCTGTGGGCGGGACTTTGTCTCGGCCCTCAGAGCCTTTTTGGAAGGATTCAGACTGCCGGGAGAAGCCCAGAAGATTGACAGGCTGATGGAGAAGTTCGCTGCACGATATCTTGAGTGCAACCAGGGGTGAGCTTGCAAAAATACTTTTGTCACTAGTTGTTATTATGTAGTTAACTGGTGTTTTGTCTCTTTTTTTTTTTTTTAACAGACAAACTTTATTTGCCAGTGCAGACACAGCTTATGTGCTGGCCTACTCCATCATTATGCTCACCACAGACCTACATAGTCCTCAGGTAAAAACAATAGTTATTAAGAGGACAAAAAGTGCCCTTCCTTTAGTATTATGGGGGAGTGTTGGAAAACAATTGGAAACCACAATGTTATTGTTTCATTCTGTCAATAAATTGATGAGACAAACTTAGATGTTTACACAAGTGCCTTAAAACTTATTTTTTGGTTTCAGTATTAGCCTCATGCACTCTTTTTCTAAACATTTGGAGTTACTGTTGCTAATGTATTTAGGTGAAGAACAAGATGACAAAGGAGCAGTATATCAAGATGAACCGCGGAATTAACGACAGTAAGGATCTGCCCGAAGAGTATTTATCCTCCATATATGATGAGATAGCCGGCAAGAAGATAGCCATGAAGGAGAGCAAGGAGTTCTCAATCACACCCAAGTCCACCAAGCAGAGTGAGTATTATTTCTGGATCAGTTTGTCACATCTTTGCTCATGATCCACCTTGGCAAACCAATTTTCTCTCACTTGAGGTGTAGCCAGCGAGAAACAGCGTCGCCTGTTGTACAACATGGAGATGGAGCAGATGGCCAAGACTGCTAAAGCTCTGATGGAGGCAGTTAGCCATGCTCAGGCCCCTTTTTTCAGCGCTACACACCTGGAACACGTGCGGCCCATGTTCAAGGTCTGTGAAAGTGGTATTCTTGTGTCCCCGCTGACATATTTGAAATTAAACAAATCACCAAGTGATTGAACTGTCAACATCTGTTGAAGAGTTTTTAACAGAAATGTGGCATTTAGGAATTGTAGCCCATTTACCTCTATTGTTGAGAAATCCTGGCAAAGTATCAGAGCTATTATTTCCAACTTGCAGCTGGCATGGACCCCTTTGCTGGCAGCATTCAGTGTGGGACTTCAGGATTGTGATGACCCAGAGGTGGCTTCGCTGTGTCTGGAGGGCATTCGATGTGCCATCAGAATCGCCTGCATCTTCAGCATGCAGGTAAAACTTGCTCATGTAGCCCCTGATTTGAATTGCCAATTTGTTTTTGTTGAGTCATTTTCTATTCTGGCGGTAACCAACGTCCTTGCCTGTGTGCAGCTGGAGCGAGATGCTTACGTCCAGGCCTTGGCCAGGTTCACCCTGCTGACAGCCAGCTCCAGTATCACTGAGATGAAGCAGAAGAACATTGACACCATCAAGACCCTGATTACTGTGGCACACACCGATGGGAACTACCTGGGCAACTCCTGGCACGAGGTCAGTCACTTTGAGTACATCTTGGTGATTACACATCATGGTATATTTGATATTATCCACATCAGAAATGTAATGAAAACATCCTTGTAATAGATCCTGCGGTGTATTAGTCAACTGGAACTAGCTCAGTTGATTGGCACTGGAGTGAAGACGCGCTACATATCAGGGGTGGTTCGAGAGAAGGAGGCCAGCATCAAGGGCTTACCCTCTGGTACAGAGGAATTCATGCCCCTTGGACTCGGTGGGTATCACTGATTAGAAATCTAGGAGCAAATCTTATTCCACTACTACGACATAGTCTTGGCTACATCATATCAGTTTGCAAACACTACTGGAAATACAAAAAATTGTAAGCTTAGTAAGGTACAGGCGATGGCAAGTCACTGACAGTGGTCATTTAAGTTTCCAGAGGTACCTTGATTTATTAGTGCCCTGACTTTGGTGGGGGTGGGGGGTTTGTGTTTTTTTAATCTTACAAGCCACCACTTGTTCATTTTTTGAGATGTGTGACACAAGCGAGTGTCAAGTACGTCGCCACTCGAGTCACATTTCAGTTTCAGCCTATTGAACAGGAGAGTCAAGCACCAATTACGAAATGAGAACACTCGCAAGGTGCTACAATAAGCCAAAACTTGATTCCCAGCCACTCTCACATATGTTCTTTTGTTATAAACACGTAACAAAGAAATGGTGAGAACAGTTAAATGGCATTTTAATAATATAATATGAATAATATGGAATAATAATTTTGTATTATGACAAGAAAATAGCTTGGTGGACAGCAAAAAAAAAAAAAGACTCCATTTCACTTAATATTGCCAAAGACATGGTGTCCATTTATATATCAAAAGCAGGCATTAATCAACATATTGGAAACATTTTGGGCCTGAGTTAAATGCTGACAAGCTACAGTTATTTTGCTGGCGTGCCTCACGTGTGCAACGTTACATGAGAAAAGCTTGTAAAAGAGCTAGAGGGGCTGTGGTCTTCCTCTTGACGACAGACATATGGACTAGCCAAGCAATGCTTTTGATACCTTATTTTATTATGTTAAGTTGTATTTATTGAGGATTGTTTACTTTTTTTCTTTTTTCTTTTTACAAGAGGGAACACTTATTTTCACAATATGTGTGAATCAAGATTTTTTGTTTCTGTGGAAAATGATGTAAGTTAATACTAGGGCGGAAAAAACTTGTTGGACAAAAAAGTGTTTCAAAACTCATTTGGCATTAAAAGAAAGAAATGAAATCCCACAGGGGAATTAAACTAACAGCAAAACTCGCTTTGAATGATGTTACTGTCATTTGCAATCTCTTTTAACAAAGGGGGAAAATTGATTAAAATGGCAGTTTTATTTTAAGACCATATCGCATTGTTTGCTGTCCCATATTTGATGGAAATTAGCCGAGACTAAGTTATTATTGCACATTTTACAGATGTAGCTTGTTGGCTCAATGACTTGACTACGTTTCATGAATATTGTCCTGGTAGTTTTTATATAATTAATGATTGCATATCTCATCCTACTTTTAGATTTGCTGTTTAATGCTTGCTGTTCCCAGCTGTATTATGTAAAATGTCAAGAAATGTTCATGGTGATACGTTCAATGTGTTGCAGGTAACCTGGTGGGAAATCAGGACAAGCGTCAGATGGCTCACCTCCAGGAGTCAGTGGGAGAGACCAGCTCTCAGAGTGTTGTCGTTGCTGTGGACAGGTGCTCCGAAATCAAATCAAATGATCACAATTGTAGAGCTGCTAATTCATTCCCTTAAACTTAAACTCTTCTGCGGTATTTGCAGGATCTTCACAGGTTCTACTAGATTGGATGGAAATGCTATTGGTGAGTGAGACAAACCAGACCCCCCTTCCTTTCCACTGCTAAAGCCATACAAGTTGCTCATCAGCTTCTCTGCAAATTCACCTTCCTGCAGTGGACTTTGTGAGGTGGTTGTGCGCCGTGTCTATGGACGAGCTGGCCTCGGCACATCAACCCAGGATGTTCAGCTTGCAGAAGATAGTGGAGATCTCCTACTACAACATGAACCGCATCAGGTTGCAGTGGTCTCGAATCTGGCAGGTCATAGGGGACCATTTTAATAAGGTCAGTGGGCCCAGAGGAGGTAGACACTCATATACAGTACTATCCATACTGTGGCCCATCATAGACTTTCATCAAGGGCCTTCGTAAGCCCATCGTACATTACACAAATGTTCAATAGACACTGTGATAGCCTGGTCTTAGACCTGTTCTCATCTCAATTAGGACTTAAACAAAAAAGTTATCATATGCAAGCCACTGGCCTGTAGGCCCTTCGTAGTTTATATTTCACAAAGTAATTACAATCTTTCAAAGAAGCATCTTGTCTTTTGTGCGTCCTCCATAGGTTGGCTGTAACCCCAATGAGGATGTAGCCATATTTGCAGTTGACTCATTGAGGCAGCTCTCTATGAAGTTCTTGGAAAAAGGAGAGTTGGCCAATTTCCGTTTCCAAAAAGATTTCCTTAGGCCTTTTGAGCACATCATGAAGAAAAACAGGTAAAGAACATTGTAATATGATTGTGATCATCTTTGTTGATTCATGGCCATTATTTTGGGAATGTCAACTCCCACAGGTCTCCCACTATCAGAGACATGGTGATCAGATGTGTGGCACAGATGGTGAACTCCCAGGCGGCCAACATCCGTTCAGGCTGGAAGAACATCTTTTCCGTATTTCACCAGGCAGCCTCCGACCATGACGAGTCCATAGTGGAGCTCGCCTTCCAGACCAGTGGCCATATCGTCAGTGAGTTTCTTCGATTCGGCACAACACCCTAAACCACGGATTCCCAACTACTATACATTAGTGCGCCGTGAGATATTATCAGGTGTGCCGCGGAAATTTGTGCAATATCACTTAATTGGTCCAAAAATGATTTGTACTTGAAATAATGTATCTTTGTTCTGCTAACACTGAACAAAAAGTGGTACTCAATTTTATTTCGTCGAGTGATTGCACGAAATAAAATCATCTGGCTCCAGAGTTAACTATATATCTACTTAAAATATGTTTCTGGATCCAAATAATGTTATGATGTGCAACTACTATGATGAAATCAAATTGAAAAAAATCAACACACCCAAAATTTGGTTGTTCATTTATTATTCTTGCACTCACACATTCACACTCAGGTGGCGGTAAGCTACTTATGTAGTAGCCAAAGCCTGCCCTGGGGCAGGTTGATGGAACCGTGGCTGCCAGTGTGCCCCTTCGACCACCACCAAACATTCGCATATTTAAGATGCCAGTGTGAGTGGCACTGGAGGCAATGTGTGTGAAGCGTCTTGCCCAAGGACACGACACATGACTTTGGTAGAGTGGGGATCGAACAGCCAACTGGCTCTACCACCTGAGCCACAGCGGCCACAAATAAACACCAATCATTGGTTAATAAACAGCAATCGGTGGGGGGGGGGGGGGGGTGCTTTTGTAATACGTACACTTTAATGCAAAATTAAAATGGATCCAATTCGGCAATTCACGAATTATAAAAAATATTCGATAGTTGACAGCACTACTTCAGTTTATTGAACATGACAGTCAAACACACAAATGCAAAATTAAATTACTCGCAAGGAGCATGGAAAAGACACACTGAACCAACCCTCACTCTTTTTTTTTCTTCTTTTTTTTTTAACTCTTTCCTTTAACTCTGATGCACCTTTCCTCTCATCAGTGAATACATTCCGGGAGCACTTTGCTGCTGCAATCGATTCATTCCAAGACGCGGTGAAGTGCCTATCCGAGTTTGTGTGCAACGCAGCTTTCCCTGACACCAGCATGGAGGCCATCCGACTCATCCGCCACTGCGCCAAATATGTCTCAGAGAGGCCACAGGTAGGCGCCACTGAGCTCTACTACTTTTTTTTACATCACATATTGTAAATGGGCTGTCGTCCTTGTGACTTATGCAGGCTCTGAGGGAATACACCAGTGATGACATGAACGTAGCCCCCGGGGATCGGGTTTGGGTTCGCGGTTGGTTTCCCATCCTGTTTGAACTGTCTTGTATCATCAATCGCTGCAAGTTGGATGTGCGGACCAGGTACGGGCTAATGAGTTCTGCTGGCGTTTCTGTTCATATTCTGTGTCTTTCGCCATTCTCAAGAAGTAAATGATCTGTATGTATATATACACATTTTGAAGCATATACATATTTACTAGCTTACAGCGAACCCTCGCTATTCATGAGGAAAATGTGACAATACTTAAGATCTCAGCATATGCCAAAAACGACAGCCTTGCATTTTTACTTTTCATTACTATTTTTTAAAGCAAATTTTGGGAAAACAAAATGTACTTGTCCATCAAAAAAATGCTTTAAAATTTGGCTTTGTGTTGAAAATAATTTGTGTGATTGACCATTTTATTAAGACATAAAAATGTGCAAAACATCTTATTGAAAATGAACATAGTAAGTATATTCTGCAACAGATTGAATTTAATACGAAACAAACCTTTAAGCATTGCGTATTCCTTTAATAAAGTCCTACCTGCTATAGTTGGCATTTATTAGGATTAACTGGTCATGAATAGCATTTGGAACATAAATGGTTATTGCATACTTGCAGTGCATATAAATGTTTCGTTTGAATAAATATAAATACATTTTCAGTAGCATAAGCAAACAATGTTGCCATTAGAATTTGAAAAAAATGTGTTTATTTTTTATTTTTATTGTACTGTATTTTATTTGTGTTACTTACAAACGAAGGTCAACTGTTGCTGTACGTGCCAATATGTCAATAGGTTGCCTCCTTCCTCTGAAACTTTTATTTGTTTGCTCCTGACAGAGGTCTCACAGTCATGTTTGAGATCATGAAGAGCTACGGCCACACCTTCGAGAAACATTGGTGGCACGACCTCTTCCGAATTGTCTTCCGCATTTTCGACAACATGAAGCTTCCAGAGCAACAGACGGAGGTGGAATGTTTTTGTATTTCTTTCATGAGAAAATAGACAAATCTTAGATGGCTAAATTTTCTGTAGTAGGCTTTACTTAGATTTGTTGCTTCACTGTTTACGTTCAGAAAACTGAGTGGATGACGACCACGTGCAACCATGCGCTGTATGCCATCTGTGACGTCTTCACGCAGTTTTATGAGCCTCTCAGTGAGATCCTTTTGGCGGACATCTTCACACAACTTCAATGGTGTGTCCGGCAAGGTGGGTGTTATACTTCCAACCTGTGGAATCACTACTACCTGTAGGTGCAAAAAGTTTCAACCAATCAGAGGTCAATGCAAACATTTTCAGCACAATGCATCTTTTCCTTCAGACAATGAGCAGCTGGCTCGCTCCGGAACCAACTGCCTGGAGAACCTGGTCATTCTCAACGGGGAGAAGTTCAGCCCCGAAGTGTGGAACATCACCTGCTCGTGCATGCTGGAGATCTTTCAGAACACCAGCCCTCAAGTGTACGGCACTAAATTCCATTTCCGCAAAATGCAAATCTCTCTGCTCAGTGCATCGTGTTGTTCTTCCTTCACCAGCTTGTTGACATGGCGACCTGCTGGACAGGACGACGACACTGCCGACTCCAAGCACTTGGTAAGGTTGTGAACAAACTGGAGTATGAATGTGAAACTTTTTAGCCGCGTGGCATTTAAAGTAGGGGTTGTCAAACTTTTACAGGAAAGATTTTTTGCGTATTTGTGGTACGTACTTTTTCAAAAATAATTGAGTGGATTGATTCACGGACTCTTGGGGTGCCGGTGATCCCAGTTTGAAAGCCGCTGATGTAAAGTGTGTTTCCAGGATGTTGACTTTGACACTCAGTCCCAGAGCAGCTATGATCGAGCTCTTTCGGAGAGAGGGCACAGCCAGATGTCCAGTGATGACACCTGGAAGGGCAAGTCCAACGCTCGTGAGTATACCACATGCTCAGAATCTTGCCACATTATTTTTCTTGGGACAGTGGAACCTCCAAAGTAGGACTCCATGTACAATTTGTAGATTAACCAATACTGTCAGGTAAGATAGACCAACAATGTTATTGGCTAAATGTTGAATGGAACTTAATAATGGTTTTATGGCGATGATAGTTTTAGCCGGGACGGAATTACTGTAATTCACTTACCAGTATTTCCTATGGGAAAGATTCTAACATATTGTGTTCAAATTTGGAAATTCCACTGTGCTTTTAATTTGTACAAGTAGCTTTTTGTTAACTCATTTGCTCCCAACAACGTATAAATACGTTCTATTTTAAATGTTTTAAGTGCCCCAAAGACGTATTTATATGTTTTGTTTTTTTATGTTAGAGCATACAGAAGGCTTTGATGCAGCTTCACAAAACGGTGGAAGCAATGGTAGTTATTACAAAAAACGGCCAGCAGGTGGCAGCAGAGTATAAGAGATCACCCAGGGCCATGTTGAAAACAAGCTGATTTACCCACAGTCCTAATCAGATTTGTGAATAAAAACTTAGCTATATTCTGATGCTAATTGCTGCCAAATGGAAACAGATAGAAATACACTTTTTCTCCTGATGAAAGAAGAGACTCTAATCCTTATTTTGGTAGGTTCCAAGTTTTTATAGCAATAGAACACAATATTCGGTTGGCCTTGCAAAATCAGTCAAAATCCAGTAAAACAGCAAGGAGCGAAGGGGGTTGCTTCAGTGAAAATGGCTTGGAGTGAATGAGTTAAGGACTTAATGTTTTGTTAATGTTCTTTTTTTATTCACTGTTTGTTTCACTATTGTCGTTATTGCAATTCAATATTAATGATAGTACTTATTTCTAATATTTTATCCCAGTGAAAGTTTGTATTCCTCCTCCTGTCTTCCATCTTCCTCCGGATCTTTGACATGTTTCTTTCCTTGCAGGAGTTTCGGACCACAAGTTGTTTGCAGGTCTGCTTATCAAGTGTGTGGTTCAGTTGGAGCTAATTCAAACCATCGACAACATTGTCTTCTACCCATCGACCAGCAAGAAAGAAGACGCTGAGAACATGGCTGCTGCCCAGGTAGGCAGAAGCACACAAAGTGCAAAAGGAAACGATGCAAGTCGAGGATGAACAGCTAGTTGAATATGATGTCGATAAATGGCAATGACATCCTTTCGTTTTGGCGTCTATACCACCATAATTAGGGTGGAAAGTTTCTTTGTTTGCCGTCTGATAGAAGCAAGCTTGAACTTAATTTTGGATACTGGATTTTTATTTTTTTTTTGTTAATAATAACAAAAATAATATCATTTGATTTATATAAAGCTACAAATAGCAACATGTTTTGCTTGGACTAAATTCTGCACAATTATATATATTACCAACCATAATATAAAGTGGGATACAGAGGGAAAATTACAATTTGTGTCACAAGCTGTAATGTGCAGGAAAGGGGATTAAGGTAGTGGAATTCACCATTTGGGAATGACGGCCATTTTATGTAGAGCACCAACCTAAAATAATCAACTATATTTTTCCTACTTGGGAAAAAAAAGCCATGGTTTTGATTTGTCCGCTAACAATGTGGCGTCAGTGGCATTTGCTAGACTGTCGTTGGTTGTCGTTGTCTGTCAGCGAGACGCTCTGGAAGAGGCGTCGGCCGACGTTGGCGATCCGGGTTCCGATCAGGGGATGTACGGACTCATGACATCCGCTCACCTCTTCAAGCTGCTGGACTGTCTGCTGGAGTCGCACACCTTCGCTAAAGACTTCAACTCCAATAATGAGCAAAGAACGGCCCTCTGGAGGGCAGGTATGTCAAAGCTCTAATTGAGCTGCATACAGTATAAAGTGATGCAACCTCTGAAAGGGGAAAGAAGAGTTCATTTAAAATCACTGTGATTGTTTTTTTTTTTGTCTCCTTTTGTTTTGCTTGCCAAAACTTGAGGACCAACGTCCTGGTCATGCTTTAGAAATGCAACTGTATTGGGGGGTGTTAGAATAATCTTGCCTTCATATGCAATTAGCGAATGGAAATGTCTAATGTGTTGTTGGCAGGCTTCAAAGGGAAGTCCAAGCCCAACTTGTTGAAGCAGGAAACCAGCAGCCTGGCCTGCAGCCTGAGGATACTGTTCAGAATGTACTCGGACCCTCAGCTGCGTGACTCGTGGCCTGACATCCAAACGCGTCTGCTACTGTGAGTGCAACATGCTGGGTCACTTTGTTTAACTACGTAGACACTCTTATGTTTTGTCTTAAAAAGAAGGCCATTAATAGTTTTGTCTGTGTTTATGCTAAAACATCATCGTAAGTGATGTAGAAGACAAGACAATGGCTTTTTGCTAAACACATGGATCACAAACTGGCTTAAGGATTAAACACATAAATGATCAGCCTACTGTGTGATCTTGCATTCGGACGTGTATACTGTATATGATCATAATTGGGTCATAATTATGGGGATAATGTAAAATATTGTGGGAATAAAGTTATAATTTCAAGACCAATAGCAATTTGAATAAAATATTTCATTCTTTAAAAACTTTTTGTTTCTGAAAATCTCTATTTTGTCCAAGCATTATACATTCTTGTCAGTAAAGTTACTATTGAACTCTATTAAAATATAACAAAATATGACTTTATTGTCATATGAAATCCCCCCCCCCCCAAAAAAAAACTACCCTTGTAAAATTACAACTTTTTTCTAAAGAAAAGAAAAAAAGTTGTTGTGATGTTTTTTCTAAGGGAAAAAGAAAACGTGTCCTTTTTACTATTTTATTCTCGTAATACGACAAAAATTATGACTATATTGTGATATTGGTTTTTGCTTGGTACAACTTTTTGACTCTACAACTTGTTTCTGAAAAGTGTGGCCTCCCATATTACCCAAAAAAATTTGTATTAACATTGTAGATTGTTCTTTGTGACTTTATTCTTGTATAACAACAACAACACTGTTAGTATATTATGCGACGTGCGTGTTCTCAAATGCTGCGTTGTGCAGCTTGCGTCTCCCGGTCGAGTGTTAAAGCAATGATAAATAACAACCAACTGTTTGATTTGCATAAACTGCAGCTCTGCTCTTACCTCATGTTGGCTGTGATGTGTTGTTTACTTATTTATTTATTTATTTATTTATTGCCACCTGGCTCATCGTATTGTTGTACCATACTGGTGTTGTTTGTCACCCAGCTGCTGACTCATGGGGTAATATTTTGAATGCTGACCGATGATGCTACAACCGCGACCTCTGTAATCGTCTCGAAAAAAAAATGGTGTCAGTTATTTATTTGAATAATTAATAATAACAATATTGTTGTTGTTGTTGTTGTTGTTGTCAGGGTGTGCAGTGAAGCTCTGGCCTACTTCATCAGTCTCACGTCTGAGAGTCACCGAGAGGCTTGGAACAGTCTGCTGCTGCTGCTGCTCACCAGGACACTCAGGCTGCCCGATGACAAGGCAGGAACAGGCGTACTGTCACAAACACAGTCACGGCAGTCTAAAATAAAATGTTCTAATGTGTGCTTGTTCCCCCGCCATCGCAGTTCAAGCCGCACGCCTCCTGCTACTTCTCCCACCTGTGCGAGATGATGCAGTTTGACCTGATTCCCGAGCTGCGCGCCGTCCTGCGCCGCTTCTTCCTGCGCATCGGCGCCGTCTTCCACATCGCCGTACCGGGGGCGCAGAGGAGAGATGGCCCCTGAAAATATGCCCCCCCCCCACCACCACCACCCAACCACCCCCACCTTACATTTTTCCCCCCTTCATTTGTCCCACAGAAGAAGCTCACTGCGACCAGAAGTCTGCCGACTCATCGTTCGTCTCATACTGGTCGTGGCGCCATTACGCCAGGGGCTGTAATTGGTCGACAAAAAACTTGATTAAAATGACTTGGTTAAAGGAACTTGTTGAAGGACCTTCCACCTGCTCTCTTTTGGCCGCTTGTGCCTGTTAGGAAAAGATCATTTGTGAGTCAGCCACCCTGCTATCACACTCTCTGCTGTCACACTGCAGTGTTCAGCATTGGCTTGTTTACAACAATGTTGCGTCCCAAGTGTTTTCATGCCTTCCTTTTGTGTGTGGACTCAACCATCGCTTCGCATCTCTGCCTCCACAATTGCGTCGACTGGATCCGAAAAGGCGCTCGCTCGTCTTTTTTTTGCACATCTGTCGCTGTCATGTTTTCTCCCAAAATGCATTGTTTAAAGAAAAATGTTTGTAATTTAAAGTGCATTTAAATATTTTTGGGAGAATCATTCCTTCCCCTGTCACGATGGATGTCTAAATTTCTTCCCTAAAAACTAGGGAATCTATAAATATATATAAATATATAGAGCAAATGCAAAAATGCAGACTGTCACGTTTGCAGTGTAAGATTCAATGTATGATATACTATGGAAATGAAAATGCAATGATGGTTCTATTATGTTGTGATGTTATCTTTGAGCGTTTGAAGTTATCAATAAACTGAAGTTCTGATCAGTTTAATATGAAAACCAATCACTTTATTACAATGGTTCACATCAGGCGTTGCGTACGTTATGTCCTCGCTGTCAAGCAGATCTTTTGTTCCAGATACGGTCAATTTAACATTTTTATTAAAAATCGTCTGTTTTTAATGCATGGGAGCTGGAGGAACTAGTCAGCCACAAAAGTAAGTGCGAGCAAATTTTTGTTGTTTATTAAACTGCTTAGTTGGCTCATAGTTGTGTTTATTGCATCACTCATGACTCGAAGACCTTTGAGAAATAGTTTGAAACTGGAAAGATGGTGTAACCACAGTCGTTTGCTTTTGTCAAGTATAAAAAGTAGGGAATCTTTGAATGTCTCACGATTCAATTCCGATTTTTGGGTCTGCGATTCGATTCAGAATCGATTTTCGATTGAAAGCTTTTTTTTTGTTCAAAATGATTTGATTGACAATGATTTTTGCTTCAATCTATAGATGTGCAAGGAATCGTCATGATCTACTCCAGTCTGACTCGCTAATGCTAATTAGAGCGCTACTCGCGGCACTTTTATCACTCAAAAGAACGGCTCCACGCTGAAAAATAAAAAAAACTTTTATTGGAATAACTTGATCGTGACTTTTTCCTCCTCTCTAATGTGGCTACAACTTAACAGTGTATTAGAACGAGTGGAACCACACTGCCTCTCAGTAGCCAAACCGGGTATAACATGAACAGCGCTCCAAATAAAGGCACACAAAGACAAGACAGTATAATATAATTTAAATAAAATTGATTTTGGGACATTTAAAATCGATTCTGAATCGTACTAAATGAGAATCGCAATTCTTATGAGAATCGATTTTTTTTGGGCACACCCCTAATAAGGCTTTTTGTCTAGTCAGGCGGCCGACATGAACACAAACTTTGATGTGGATGACTGGGAATGGCCATGTGTCCTACCATTTTCCTTTTATTTATTTCCAGTAAGAATATAATAAAATAAAATATTTTCAAAATATTAAATTTAGTGATCACGTGATTTTAGGTTTGACGTTGGTGCACAACAGTAGGCTACATAATCACAATATAAGGTGTAATACCAACTTGAATGATGCAATATTTGGTAACTCATGCAATATGGTGTTTCTGAATTCCTGAAAAGTTGCGCTGGACAGCGATATGTACAGTTGCGCTTGAGCACAGTGCGGCGACAAAAAGGCTTAATGCCTTTAAAATCTAAAATACTATGGCAATTGTTTTGATATTTTCAAAGGTTGATGTTGACATGAGTAGAGATGTGCATGTGAACTCTGGTGACGATTCATAGCATTTTTGTGTCATTAAGCGACGTTTAAGCTTTTGTACATTTACAGTCGTGCCCATAAATGTACATACCCCATGTAAACTTTTAAGTACGACTGTAAGTGGACTCCTAAATAACTTAAGTTAGTCTTGAATAAACCTAATATGCATGTTTTTGGAATGTGTGATAAAATTGGAGAATGAAGTTAATCTATAAAGGTTATAGTGCATCTTAAATTCATCCTGACATTTCCCCCAAAAGTCCCAAACTTTATTAGTAATGTATTTTAATTCCCGTAATCTTGTGTTTTTAGATGTTCAACGCTAAAAAAAAATAAAAAAAGCAAACAGCGGCTGCCTTTGGTCAACGTTTAAATAAACGTCTGCGACATCAAAGGTCAGGTGATGACGTCAAAACACCGTGTCAAGGCAATCTGATGATGACGCCGAAGCGCAATAATTAATTCGTAGTTGTCTCAATAACTTTCGTGTTGTTCGGCTGGCCGATCGGTTCGCATCACATCCAGTCAGCAGCCCACCTGGCTTGGAAGCAAACAAGCTTGTAGGTAAGTATTCTAACTCGGATATTTTGCGAACGTGTGTGTTCATAATTTATAAATTGCACTTTTCAAATGCTTTTAAAACTGAGTATGTTTTGTCATTTTTGTCTCTGTTGAATGTGCCTAATGTAGTGGCCACTAGAGCAGGGATTTTCAAACTGGAGGTCCTGGACCCCCGGCTGTCCACGAATGTAATTTGAGGGCACGAAAAACAGCTCGCAGAATCGGAATGGATGGATGTTTAAAATTCCATAAACACTGCGTCCAGAAAACAAATTTGGTATATTTACAGGACAGTCAGTATAGTTCAAAAATACATTTTCCTGAATGTTTAATATTAAAAGAATAAAATTATATTCCGTGAGCCTAAGAGCATAATTGGCCAAGTCATATTTGAATAATTATATTCCGTGAGCCTAAGTGCATAATTGGCCAAGTCATATTTGAATATTTTAACAAAAACAAGAAAAACAATTCAACAAATGAGTTCCGAATTGCCTAATTTGCCTCAACCCATTTTGGGGGGGATTAACATGACTTGGATAACTGAGAATACGTACTGTATACACAGTTATAAAGAAAAAACGTGATACGTTGTAAACCAACAGGCTGGTGCAAAGGCGCAAGTGGCCACATGGGGGCGTGCTGCGTCTGCGTGATGTCGCTTGGTGGGCGGAACCTTGCTGCTACAACTAGCCACTAGCCTTCTAGCTATCGATCGTCGGCGTTTAGCTCGACGTGCTCGCAATGACTGGATTGTTCCTTTTGGGTGTTTACAGCGAGCCGAGGCGACCAGAAATGTTTTTTTGGAAACCGCCGTACAAGTAAGAGCTTCCTCGTCTGTTTGTATAAAATAAGACTCAACGCTTGTTTGTCGGTCGTGGTTTAAAAATGGCTGAGACGAGGCTCCGTTTCCTCTAGTCTAGCTAGCAGAGGACGGAGGGCGATAGAATGGGATCTGCTACCTTTATTTTTATCTAAATGTAGGTTTTTTTCCGAATCAAATGCGGTTCTGTTGGATATAAAGACAATGAATATAAACGAACGAACATTTGCTCTCATTTCCGCTTTAATGCGACCGGTCTCGGTGACAGCTAAATTCACGGATCCTTCCATAGACAGGAACATCTAGAACTGGCGGGGCGTCTTCATGTGTGTCTTCATTCAAA
The DNA here is from genome assembly GCF_054856555.1 of Leptonotus elevatus. Classification (NCBI taxonomy): domain Eukaryota; kingdom Metazoa; phylum Chordata; class Actinopteri; order Syngnathiformes; family Syngnathidae; genus Leptonotus; species Leptonotus elevatus. The sequence continues at coordinate 27,129,527 of NC_141240.1, forward strand.
TGTTTTGATTACTAATGGCTGGACAAACATTTGGGTGGAGTCTAATACTGGCTTTTTAATTTAAAACCCTGCGTTCTTCGCTCAGTGACAGGAGAGCTAAGCGCTGCCTTCACGATCCCACTAAACCCGTTTATCAAAATAGGAAATACCAAATGTCATCCGGTCTTTTTTGTTTTTAAACAACGTTAAATTTTTCATTACGTAAACTTTACACCCGTGGCACGTTAGTGTTATAAATGGGCTTTTGTTTGTAAATTAGACAGGCGTGAGGCGTTTGGTGGCCTCCCAACAGAAAAACACGAGATCGCAGCTGCGTCTACGTTGGATTTAATGCTAATTGGGAAATTCTCCACAGGGTCCTGAAAGCGTCCTGTTACGTAATAGATGGCAAGTGGGCGTGTTTCTGGTGGGGAGGGTGAGCATCATGGTTAATGCTAGTAGTGTACATGAAGTCCCCTCCACACAAAGTGGACGTTTCCATAAGCGTTGCTCTCATTCTCAAACATTCAGGTAGTTTGACAGACGGGACGAGCAGGGACCAAGTCGTCGCCTTTTTAACAAACGTGCTGGTAAGACGCCATTTCGCTCCGCACACTTAATTCAGTTTTGGATTCCAATCAAATGGATGCTAATGAGGACGTTTGGATTGTTGCCTTGTTGGGAACTCCGCTACGTGACAAAGAGCACACCAACCGTTACCGCTGTATTAGTGAGCTAGGACGGCATCTGTAATATTTGGAGTCATGGGAGGGTAACATGTGTCGTCCTGGTGCCACATTTGCGAGGCACAAGTTAAGTTAGCACGCATGCATGCTGCCCTTGTGTTTACTACGTGTGGGTGCGTGGTTAGCCCAGCCACGTGGTGCGTGGAGCTTGAGAACATGTGGCTACTGTAAACACTGCGTCCGTCCATCAATCTGACACGGGCTCGCTTACCAAATGTCTTATTTGTGTGTGTGGAGGGGGGAAACACATCAACGCGTTAGAACACTTATTTCTACCTAAAAGAATAATCGAACCTCGATTTTCAATTTTAGATTCATTTTAACCGTCTGCTTTTGTACATCATCTCTCACGGATCTTTGGATTAGTTTCACCCGTGCAAAGCAAAAGCTGTATCAGAAATATGACCTTTTAGTTTCACAAAAATATCAGGCAGTTTTAAATACATATTGTTTTCATTTTGTTAATAGTGTTTTTATTCTTGTTCTATGAAAAAGTTGTCTAGCTCGTGTTTACCCCCCCCCCCCCCACAAAAAACTTTGTTTCCCCTATTTTCAAATAATTTTTTACCCTGTACAGCATTTTGCGTTACTCCTTTTTTTCTGACAATTTTAATTATATTTCCTGATATAGAATACGCTTTAAGACACTTTCTCCAGCATTAACTTGACAACCTGCATGGCTCGACTGGTCAGTATGTCTGATATCTAAGAGCAACCCCCCCCCCCCCCCCCAACGTAGAGCTGTGTAGTTTAGGCAAGACAACATCCGAAACATTTTAGGAACATTAGAACAGGCTGTCAGTATGATGCAGTGATAACTGCAGCTTCAGTACTGAACTTGCTGTGCATTCCAAACCTAAAATAAAATACATGATTGATTTTGTAAAGACATGATTTTTAACATCTCTAATTGTATGTCCTTACACAATGTTTTGTTCTTGATTTAATTCTACTTGTCTTATCAATGTACATTTGAATTATTATGATTATCAGCAGGTCTTTGAGGGGGGTGGTGGGTGTTAATATGTTCCTCCCTTCTTTGTGCCTGCAGCCACTGCGACAGTGACAGCATAAAATGAGGGAGGCTGTCTTTGTTGTGGAAGCCCACCTTACTTTAATTAACTGACCTGGTTTATTAACTAGACTAATCCAGTACTGTCAGTATTTATCTAGTAGCATTATGGCAGCATCCCATCTGATGCACGAGGTGAGGGGTGTGATGCTCATCTGTGGTCTATCAAATGCCATTTTGCTTTTGAGAGCACGCCAGCAGACAGATGAGACGTTGGCAAGTGCGGACGCATCGTGTTAATGTTATGATTCAAACCTAATAAGCCACCAGCAACTGCCAACATCGATAACAACACTGAAGCTTGAGTTTTGTGTCTGGACAATGTGCTTTTCAATTTTTCATTTGGGCGGCTTATCTGTCAGTGAGATGAAGGGAAAAAGCTAAAAGGGTGGAGTTCACATGAGCAGTTGACAGCCTCAAGACTCAGTCACCTAAACCTCACCTTCATCAAGCCACCACTCCTTTTGTCTTCTTCATCCTCCTCTCTTTGTCTGTCTCTCTCACACACACACACACACACACACACACACACACACACACACACACACACACACACACACGAGCGTCTCATTAATTGAACTCCCATCTGCTCCATATGTACTATCCCAATTAGAGGGATTGACCTTTCACCCCACCTGTCTAAATCTAATAAGAGAGGTGGGACTACATCTACACACCTGCGCACAGACATGACGGTGTAAGCTGTCCAGACTTTGAGCCTTTCTTGTTGTGTCTCCACAGGGTCTGAACTGGTTTGTCAGCCTTGTGCAGTTTTGTTTTTTTGTTTCCGCCCCTCAAGTGTCCTCTGGACCTCGGCTGGCCATGGTGATCTGAAGAAAGGGAGGTGCTGCGTGTTCACAGGAAGGGACCCGGAGCGAAGAGGCGCTTTTCCGAGCTCGATTCCAACATGTCTCAAAACCGAGAATTGGTTGTTTTTTACATTAGCTATAAACTTTCCCAGGGAAACTACCCGCTCACCCACACTGGACTCAGATCGGCATCGAACAGAACTGACGGGGGGGAAGAAGCATCAGGCGATGAGCAGCGGGTACCGACGCCAGCCAACGGGACCACGAATGGCACCAGTCCCCCGGCGTCGCCACTGCGGGAGGCGGCGAGCCTGGACGCAGTCAAAGAAGCCCTGCGGGACTCAGCCAACGAGTTTGAGGTGCGCTACTCTCACGCCTTCAGCGACCTGGACAAACAGCTGCACATCACGCCGGCCACCGCCTACCAAAGCTTTGAGAACGTTGTGGATGAGGTGTTCCGGGACGACGTCAACTGGGGCCGCATCGTGGGGCTCTTCGCGTTTGGCGGCGCGCTGTGCGTCGAGTGCATGGAGAAGGAGATGAGCCCTCTGGTGGGCAGGATCATCGAGTGGATGACGGTCTACCTGGACAACCACCTTCAGCCCTGGATAGAGAGCCAAGGAGGATGGGTGAGTCTAAAACGCATGCACTTCCGTCACAGTGGTCCCATTTGGCTCGTCGCCGTTTAGCGTCGAAGTGGCGTAGGCGGGTCAATGTGAATAGCATAAGATCAAAGCAGCATGACTTAACGAAGAATTCCACAACGACCTACGTGCACTTACCATGGTTCTGCTGTAATCTGCTTGTTTTGACCTGTTGGTTTTTAGCCGTCAAAATAGTAACATGAAATCCATGCCGCGCTGAGCACATCGCCTCTTTGAATACGTAGTGATAGATATCGTAGTTTTGATAGCAAAAATTTCATTTAGGAAAATGACCAAAAAAAAGTGATCAAACACCTTTCTCTCTGATGCAGATGATAGTTTGCCAATATGTCAAATTGCCACTGTATGATGCTAACTAACTACATACAGCCTTTTTGATCAGTGGCTGGTATCGACATCCTCCATGATTACCTGATACCTTAAAATAAGGCGGATTGGCCCGATACCTGGTATTGGTACGCCGCAATCCCTAATTTAGATTGTTTTTTAACCATAGCCAGCTTCATGATTTACGAATTGTTTGTAGCAAGCAATGCCTGTTAAATGAGTATGTAGCTGTAGACTGTACACTGAGTACGGCAAGCTAGAGGGAAGCAGCTACAAAAACAAAAAGGTGAATTCACAATACATGAAACAGTGGCGTCTTTGTCCAAAACAAAAAGCTTGTATTTGGAGAGAAAGATATCATCACCAGCTTTCACTTAAGCAGCTGACAGTCGGGGCAAGCGGAAGGATCCTACAAAGCGACACAGGCAGCAGGAGGAAACATATGGCAAATCACGCAAGAATTCAAAGAGGGGGACGGGTTAGAAAAAAATGTAGCAAGTCCGACTAGTGTGAATTCTTTTGTGACTGACGGGCAGTGTTGGGAACATGACTTTACAGAAGTAATTAGTTATAGTTACTTGCGCAAAAAAGTAAGTTAGTAATTGAATTTCTTCATAATAAAGGTAACTTATCTGGCAAAGTAACTATTTTCACTACTTTAATATATATATTTTTTATGTATATTTATATTATATTTATTTAGCAGGTATGTTTTTAGCTGGCTGCTGGGACTGCCAATCATGTAGATTGGCGCCTGCTGCTAAAGTATCGAAGGAAGAATGTTTTGTGGCTTTGGGAATCGGATTATGGTTAATGGGAAAACATGGAAATGTTTAAATTTTAAAAAACTAACAAACTCGAATCTGCCATGTTAGTTGCATGTTGTGTTTTGCTGAGACGAATTTCCGAGTGTTTCTAAGGGATGGGGAACATTAGCGAGAGACCTGTTGCTCATATATGGTCTTTGCCTTATTGTTGTTGTCCTCTTGGCGTGACAATGGCTTAGCCTTTTCCGTTCTAAAATAAAGGTGAGACAACCAAGTAACGTATTACGTTAAACTTTTTTTGAGAGACGCTACAATACATTCAATCTTGACTTAAGCGGAAGTGATGTAACACAGAGTACATCCGTCGTCCTCGTCTTTAAGTTAGAAACATTAACATGTACATTTAAAGCAATCATTAAAAATATAACTTTGTTTTTTACATGCAGACAAATGATTGAGGTGAACGGAGAAAAAAAAAGTTCAATGTTGTTTAATTGGAGTTGTAATGAGACGTCGGAAGGCGCGCAGGACGCAGATGCAATCTTGCAGACCGATCATATCTAACTCACGGGATCTCACGACACTGACAACAGAGCTCTCCTCAATCAGCGGATTTTTTGCAGTAGAATAAATCAATTGTCGCGCAAACGCATTTCACTTAAAGTGGCGATAACTATTATATTTCAAATACGGGGGAAATTATTACTCCGTTAATGAAAACAACAAATGGAGTTACCTAATGTCAGCAACAACAACTTCTGTCAACACAAAAGTGATTGATGCTTTCTCCATATTATGGCTTTGAATTTAGTTTTTAAGTTAACTTAATTTTGTTTGTTCAGTTTGTATCCACTGGTGTCTGTGTTTGAATTCTTTCAATACTTAAAGGAGTGGTATGTTGCTGATAAGAAGTCCTGCCAACATTTCTACTGTTTGGTAGCAAATGTGATTGTGACATGAGGGTGGGGGGGGGGTGTCCTGAGAGTGGCACGGGAGACTTGAGATTTGATAGAATGTTGTCAACACAGGCATAGATTGAGCCCAAACGATGGTTAAATCACAGATTTTGTTGTCGGCGCCTGGCTCAGCTGTTTGCTAATTGATCAACAACTAGATTGTCAATGAGCTCAATGGATGCAGGAGTTTAACGGGCAGCATCGGGCTTTGGAACCGCCAGCCCGCCCGGGGGCCGAGTTGTCTCATCACAGGGTGGGGATGATTCCAGGCTATCACAGATAGTCCTTTGTTTCACTGCGGCCACTCGATTGGTTCTTGGCCATGTTTCTTTCTTTTTTTTTTTTTTTGTTCTTGCACTGTGTCCATTTTTCCTCCCTTGCCCGGCCTCTCCTCTAGAAAGCGCTTGTTCATGGCAGCTGCCTGCACATGAAAGCTATGTTTTTCTCGCAACGGGTTGGCTAGAACCAGGCCGTCCCAGTACAGTCTGACCCGCGCGTGTGTGTGCGCGTGCGCTGCAGGACCGTTAAGGTCAGCTCTTCCTTTGTGCCAGCCATTTGATGGTATGAAGGAGAACGGAGGCCAAGGGGAGGGGCTGTTGTTTATGTCCACTCTGTATAGCGGCAGGTCAAAGGCCGACGCTATGGCAACCGCCATCCCAGTGGCTGCACAGCGCACCTAGAAGGAAATTTCACTGGGCAGGCCACAGCTTTTGTCCGTTTGCACTGCCAGACGCTCATTTAAAGAGGAGATGGAGGGTACAACGATAGGAGCAGGTGTCTGCATTTAATGCGTTGCGTAAATTTTCTGCACTGCCATTTTGTAAAAATGTCCTGTTTATCCATTTCATTAATCAATCATCAAAATAACAAGACATTAGGAGTGTTTGAAAAAACACAACAAAACTTCTACTTAGGGTTAGGATTCACACATTAAGCATGGAAGAATGTTATATTAATGGAACATTAAGCCTTATCTTATTTCAGTGCTGTTCAAACATGAAACCGACTGCAACCTGTTTGTTAAATGCAGTGGCTCAGTTATAAGCCTGAAGTTTCAGATACATAAATACATTTTCATTTTCATACAAATCTTACAGTGTACATGTACAAGTTAGTATTTTCTAAATCTGAGTTAAAAAAAAAATCGCAATAGTCAATTTATAGATTTGTATCGGGATTAATCGTGATACGAATCGAATCGCCGGGTAGTAGGCGATTCACACCCCTATAAGACATTTAATTATTCAAATAATTATTATTTGCAGCCCTACACTACAACTTTCATCGTTTGTGACTCCTCGGCCCTGGATCTTGGAGCTTTCTGTGTCCTGTCTCCAATGCTGCTCAAAGTGTGAAGAAAACATGTAAAAACACAAGTAACTCTTTAAGAAATTATTTTTTACTGGTGAACACATTTAGTTCAGTCAAGTCAGAGCAGACTTGCAGTGGGATATGACATACTTTGTCACGCCTGTCATGCGCTCTCATCTATGATGTGCGTGAGCAACTCGCACAACGTCACCGTCTTATAATAATGGCCTCTCGTTTTTTCCACATGTAACAATTTCATTTCAGGGTGGATGATCCTGTTTAACTAAGGAAGTGGTTAGTTTTAGCAGAGGTAGCCGGCATCACGAGGAGATGTGTAAGGCAAAAAACAAACAAATTATTTTTAAGATGATATAAACGCACCCCAACACACTTATCCTCGTAGCGTGCGAGTCATCAAGTCGTAACGGTTTGCGTGTCAGCGTAACCTGGGCTGGGTGAAGTGAATGAAAAGCGTCTAAAAAAGTTGAATGGCTCAGCGTCTACACTTTCATTTCTCCCAGCGATGGACAACTTGGCCTGGAGCACATGATGCCACTTCCTCCGAACCCCCAACCCCACCTCTCCTTCGACGGCTTTTTATTGCACTGCAAAGAGAGCACGCGGGTAGGACCCTTATTGGTTATTCAGGAGCACACTCCAGCCACAAGGACAGCACAGATGGAAACTTGAGTCTGTGTGTTTTACCACCAGAGTATTGTCGGTTGTCGCATCCTTCCATTGTTCATATTTTAACTCGTCTTCTCCACAAGACTGTCTCACTTCTTCTTTTCTGCGGTCTCGACTGCTCAAAGTCAAAAGCCCCTCGATTCGCCGAAAGTCACCCGTTGCAAAACCCAAGCGAGACACTGTCTCTCGCTCGTTTTTTTTTGGGTAGCTCTTGCAACCTGCTTTCTTTTCCCCTGCCACCTCCTCGCAGGGATATGCCGCCGGCAGATGTTGGATTATCGCCGTGAGGCAGGTGTGCCCTCCCCAATGCTAGCTGATGAAATATTTGTATATTTTGCGCCAGCTAAGTCACTTCTCTTTCACTCAGTTTCTCAATCACTTTTAAATTAAGAATTTGGGTGCGTAGTAATTATAAAATGACGGCGAGATACAAGTGTGGGAACAAGAAACCATTTGACAGATGGTGAGCTAAAAAGTCTTGACACCCACATTAAGGCAGCGCAATTTTATGCCCAGTGCCAAGTCAAGATTCCAGTAGGACAGGTTATTTCCCTGCACCATTTGTGTGCATGTAAGCTACGTTTGAACAGACTATATATATAGTAAAGTTGGAAAGCTTTTATTTATTTATTTATTTTTACCTTTGCTTTGCATGGTGTCGGTGACTCCTTAGTCGAATTTCTCAAATTAAGCTTGTATCACAAAAAATGGTACTTAATCCTTTAACCCGCTATTAAAATGTCCTAAAAAAAAGTGGAACTCCATATATATCATTGTGAAAATCTTTGCCCAGCATTTTTTGCATTTGTTTTATGTTTTAACATTACAGAAATCAGAATAAGCGTAACTGACAAGAAGCATTTTTCTCTCTTGTAAAATACAATTATGGACAAAGCTAACAGCAAGGGGGTTAGGGGGGAGTCATTTTGCCAAAGTGGCCCATGTCAATATGATCTGAGAAATGATGTACGAGGTACTAAATTGCTAAGTGCGGAGAATGCTTATTACGATTATTTTATGTAATGATACAAGGCTCCCGGTGGCTCACTGGTTAGCATGTCCGCCTCTCAGTGCAGAGGACGTGAGATCGAGTCCGGGCTTCGGCCTTCCTGGGCGGAGTTTGCGTGTTCTCCCCGTGCTTGCGTGGGTTTCCTCCGGGTACTCTAGTTTCCTCCCACAAAACATGAAATGCAAAACTCTGACTTACCGTTTTTATACGACAAAACGCAAAGCTGCTAAATGTTGCGGAAATCACTGAACGCTAACTCGTTATACACCCATAACATGTCATGATTGTAAAAAATAATAATAAAAAAATCCCTCTGCTTCCTCCTTGCATGACTGTGGAGGTGGACAGTGCAGCGGTGGGTTGCTCAAAAACGTTGGCCCATGACATGTATGATGAGCAAAATTGGTCCTCAAAGAAGAAGCAGTTATTTCAAACCTTGTGATGGGGGTGGTATCATGGATAAACGTACCCAAGTGCATGCAAAATCAGTTAACCGTTGCGAACTGACCTGAACTGAACCGCTCAGTTGGAATGCGCCTTTCGTTCACAAGAATTTATGTCTTCGGAACATTCAGATTGAAAGACTTCTCTTGAATAGCAATACGATGTAGCCAATGAGGCTTCATAAAATGGTGGCCTACATTACATCAGAATTCAGTGCTTTTTCGGATAGAGCAAGAAAAGGTGTCGGTAGCAAGACACATTTTTCTTTTTTGCTTTTTGAAGTTCATGTGGGAATCATTCACCCACGCCATGGTCCCACGGTAAAGTAATTATTTTGAGGACAAAGGTTCCGTCAACTTGGGATTCAGCCTAAGTGCTCACATAGGTGGCAAAGGTGACGGGTTCCGCAGTGCAGAGCACACCTCGCTGTCATTAATACTGCCAGCCAGCCTCGCAAACGATCCCCGCTGGAGCTTATTTTGGAAGCTGCGCTGGAGGAGATGCTGAGATAGCGCCATATTAGCGGCTCCTGATGGGAGATAAATATGCTCGGCCAGAGCCGCGACCAAGCAAAGTGCTGGAGTAAAAGGCCATATATTGCCAGATAATAGACAGACGGGGGAGGAAGCGGCAGTGCCATCGACCTTAATAACACTGTTACCAGTCGAGGAGGTGATTGCAGTGATTACTCTGTGGAGACAGAGCTGCCTCGGGGTCAGGGTACAGCCTTATTACCAATTAGGGAAGAATAATATCTTAACTTGCTATAGAGGGAAACATTTTCTCTCCCCCCCTCCTCCGGCAGACATAAAAGTGTCTCTGGTCTGGAGAAGCTTGACTGCAGCTGGGTGTGGATATAATGCATGGTGAAAAAACCTGCAAAAGGAAATAAGGCCATTAGTCCAGTTGTTATACTCCACTAACTAGGTAAAAGGCATTTAGGTTGCAGTTAAATGGCTTCTTCTCTTACCACCAAATTTAATTAGCATTTTAAAAGAAGTTGAATGCGTAGATTCTTCTTGATGGTATTTTTGTGGTACAAAACAATGGAAATGCATCTTAGTCCTCTGTGCCCATGATTTTCACAATTTCGGGATGTGATGTTGGTGCCACATTATTGATAGCTGAACAAGAGCTAGCTTTCAAGCAGGTTTGAATTTAGCTTGCCTGGGATACGTTTTAGAACTCACAACCTTTGTCTGATTTGTTTCTGCAATATGGCAGCTAGGGATCATTGCAACATTTTATTTTATTTTTTAAAATTAATGAATTATGCTTTTAAGAATAAGGAAAATGTATTTTACCAAATTTACCAAGGGCTGAGTAAACATGGCATTATCACATTTAACGTCACTTGCCCTGAATCCAAATCATGTTCAGATGCCGATTCCTTTCCAGTTCAACACTCGCTCCTCACCATGATGATCCTCATCTTCATTATTTTATGGATTTTTTTTCTTCTTTACCATGGCTTAGCAGACTACGCCCAGTTATTTAGGCATCTTAATAAAACCGTAACCACGTTTTTGCCCCCTGGTAGTTGGCTGGTTGAGAGAGTTTTTGATTAGAAATGCTGCAGAGCCTGCATTTTATATGTAAATATCGCTGACAATCGGGTTAATTTAATCATGGCAGCCATTATCGTGATCATGGATAAAATTATTTTGTGCAAACTTAATAGCAGGGGCCAAGTAGAGATGTTGTGATTTAATTGTTTCCTGCAATTTGCATAGATTCAGGAAAATGGAAAATGGAGCCACATAGATGGATGTGTTCCTAAATGAACAATAGAGGACAACCAGCATTTGCTGTTCTTTTGTCTTGACTTTGGTCACTTCCAAATGGGAATAATATATGAATGTCTACCAATCAATGCATCAGTCCAGCGTGTTTTGGCCTTGAGGTGACCCAAGTGGAGATAACCGTATTGAAGATGACTGGATGGTGGACGGAGTGACACAGTAAGCGATACCTCATTTCGATAAATGGGGCTCTAAATCTTAGCACCCTAAAAAGGTTCTGTTATTATCTTTGCCCCGCCAGCCTTCCCCCCCCTCTCCTCTGTAATTAACATGGAGGTGGTTAGATCCACAGTCATCTGTCAGACTGCCTGCCATAGAAGAGAGGGAAATCTCACCCTTGGGACCCATCCTGCCCTCCTCCTCCTCCGCTCCCCATCCTTTATCTTCCATACATCTCTCTTGCATCTCCTTGCTGTGCTTCCGATCGATTTTTGTCGTTTATTTTTCAGTCGGAGTCTCCCTTGCCGTGACCCGCTCACATCCCTCGCTCAATACATCGTTTCCCCTCAGTCCTTACGGGTTTCTCATCTTCCTTTACATCGGCCTGTCCTCTATTGTAATTGTGGTGGATAAACCAACGACAAATATCTGCTGTCCCTCCCAAAGTATTTGACAGTTCAGAGCTCATGGACATTTTCTGTAAGTGTCTTGACCATATTGAGCACAGTTACTGTGTTTTAGGCGCAGATGCTGTTATCTCATGTGTGTCAACTTATTATATTGTGTAGGGGAGGGGACAGCGCCATGTTGGACCGATGACTATTTTAAACAAAGGACCAGGAGCCAGCCTCACGCACGTGTATGAAAATGCACTTGTGCTGGAGTCTTGTGTTTTTGCTTAAATCAACCGTTCTCATGCTACTGACAGTCTATGTACATAAAACACGCCAAGACGAAGCTCCAGCAAAAAGCCTTCTTTGCATCCGATCAATGGCAGCCACTTTGGTTTGTCGTTGTGGGGGCGGCTCCATGCTGATCTGAATGCGCTCATATGCATGCATATCTATTGTTTCCATATGCAGTCAGGGAGTGTGTGTGTCTCTCGATGCGGGTGGGCGGGCTCATTTTTTAACATCGGTAATGGACTGCTTTTGGAGTGTGCGTGTCTTTGTACCCAGTAGTGTGTGTCACAATGACAGCGAACAGATTGTACATCGGAGTTGCCCACAGCTCTGAAATGAAAACATCAGGGATGTGATTTGCGAGTGCTGGTATGCAAGTAGGTGCGCACATGCCTTTTTGTTTTGATTTGTTTAGCCACATTCAGATGACATCAACACTTAGTAATGCAATCTGTACAGCAAATCACCTTCACACATGTAATAGTTTCATATTAAGTGGTAATAAAGAGGCTTTTTTGACAGTTGTATTACATAGTTTTATATATATATATATATATAGATGCTAGTTGATTAAGTTTGATAAGCGAAAATTACAGTAGATTTATTTAACATTTACTTAGTGGTTCAGTAAGGGCATCAATATTGTACCTTCAAAAGTGGTATCGGAGCCGTCATAGATTCTGGGATGGCACTAGGGCTGTCATATTGCATCGGTTAATTGAGTAATCGGCTAAAAAATGATTTTGCATTAGTGTATTACAAATAATTTCCCCTCATTTACTGTTTATGAACCACTTGTTTAAAAAAACAACAACTGACAATTAATGAATATCACATGTGAGGAGTTGTACTCTCCAAGCTTTTTGAAACCAAGTTACGGCTGCTTTCATGAAGGACTACAGACATAAGAAAATGATTACTGCTGAGAGGCTGAAATCAGGATATGGGCAATTTCAGCATAAACGTCTAATTATCCTCGGGATGCCATATTGCTGTGTGATTGATAACACAGATGCCGGAGCTTACATTGCGGTTCTGACAATTTTGCACAATCTTTAAGAGTTTACATATTGCTGTCATAAGTACGAGGCGGTCCATATGCTCTCGTTATGCTTATGTATGCAGCGCAGACATCCAGCTGTATAACAGATTGGCGGCGTCTTCTCTGTCTATCCATGAAGTGTTGCCAGTCCAGTAGCATGGAGACTTTCCCCACATTAGCAAATCCCACACATGCATAGCCACCCACCATGAAAGGCATGAAGGTGTAGCCCTTGTGCGGCCAAAGGCGAGCAACAGCGGGAGAGATAAAAGTGCAGGTGACTCAGCTCGACGAGGTTGTAGCTAGTAGGTCACTCGGTGATACCAATGGTGCACTGTGACTTTATGAAACCAAGGGAAGACTGGTTTTGGTGTGCTGCTCCACTTCTCTCGGGCTTAGTGGTAAAATCAGGTCACGAGCAAACACCCCCACCCCCCACTCAACTTCCTCCTTCCCTCCATTTTTTTTTTTACCTCTCTGCTCTCCCCCTACGGGTAACCCGTTCTTTCTCATTTCACCCGAAATTAAAAACGCTAACCCCATTGTCTCTCTTCCTGCACCCCTCTCATTTCATTCCACTCTCTTCCTCTCTAATATCTGTGATCAGATTATAAGACATATCACGGGATTAGTGTGTCTCGTGGCGTGTATAAAGATGGAGAGCAGTGGGCCGGATGGAGAGGGTTGATGAGGCTTTCATGCAAATGCTTGATGCCCGTTTTATGAAGACTAAATGATGATAGAGCGTAGAGGCCATGACTGCGCCTGTGTTCATCCCAGACTTGGTTCAGCCTTGGGGCGCTCCAAGCAATAACGATATTGTCAGCGCCTCTGCAATAAGAAAGCAGATAATAAAACAATTTGTGCATAACACAAAGATGATATTTTGCTCCTAAAGTCATTCTTCTTTTATGTCTTAACGGAGTGTGTATTTTGGGCTTGTCCTGATTAGATTGACTGGAAAATTAGCTCTTCAGTGCTGTGCGTCCCAGGTCGTTTTGGGAGCGTGCGTTGGGGTTCTAATGCTGTAGTGCAGACTGTCAGCAAGGGACAACAAGGTTGGACTTTTTGTTGTCTTGTCAGTTTGAATGGGAAGAGGTTTGGTTCAGAGAGCCTCAGCAGGCATTGCGGACTATACCTGACTTTTAACTTTTATTTGGACAAGGCCGTTAATTTTAAAAGGGGAAAAAAGAAATGGTGCTCAGTAAAGAAACTGTAAAATGCGTCATTGAAATATGTTTTCTTTGAATTAAAAAACAAAACAAAACTTGCATTTGCTGCCTTCTCAATTAGTGTCCTCCTCGTTGGCTTTCCTATGGTCTCCAACATTATACACTTAGTTACAGTTAGTGAATAAAACAATGTGGAATCTTTGTAAACAATCATTGATTCTGCTAAGGATCAATTTTGCTCCAGGGCTGGATTTTGTCATTTAGAGTAATTTCACGTTAATTCCATCAGACAGTGAGCATTAGCCTAGCAACCATAAGTTAGCAGGCCGCCATTCCTCAAACGGGGAAATGGTACATGCTTATTAGACCCCGCAGCCTTCGTGTTATTTATTGTTTGGCAAAAAATGGGAGTCATAGGAGGTATATCACAGAGAACACTTGATTGAACATGTTTCTTAAAACTATGGGAGGCTCGGAGGATATAAACAAAGTGCCAAAACCCCTGAAGTCCAGCACACCACACGTGTAGGTCTTCAGTTCCATGAGTCAAATCCACCACATTATTACATCAATTTGTAACATTAGACATTAAATATCATATAACACTTTTTCACAACCCCTAGGTACCAGGTAAACATTTATACTATATGATTACTTTTTGCTTTTCCCCTAAACCTATGTATAATAGCCGCCCTCCTTTTGATTGTGGATTTTTTTTGGGGGTTTGTTTGCACACACAAAAAAAAAAAACAATATAGTTCTTGCTCATGTGGTGGGTAACGGTTCAGCGTTCTCCCGGAGGGAGTTTATGTCCTGTTATGTACTCTCTGATACTTGAGCACACTTTCTGACTTAGGTGTGTGTATGTCTGTTGTGTACATTTTATATGTGTGTGTTGACAGAATGGGGTTTTGTGGAGCGAGATCCTCCAGAGTGGGAACAGATTGGTGTCTGAGCCTTCATGTCCTGACTCATTAATCTTGTCTTTAATTCATGGCCTTGCTGTCGTGCAACACACGTGTGTGTGTGTATATATATATGCACACACACACACAGCGAGCGTTGGTTCCAAGGTCCTAAAGCAGAGGAAAGCGTACATAGAGGCTCATTTGGCACAAATAACGGCATTGTCACTTTAAGGAGGTTGAATATTTTAATGTCCTCGTTTGTTCGTGCTTCCCCACTACTTATTGGAAACAATCCATCACACTTGAACCACACGCTCACGCCTCCTGTTGGCATTAATCTTGTGCACCAAGTGCCAAGAATGTAAAATTAAAAGAATACAAAAAAATGATTTGATGAATGATAGAGAGCCACCAAGCTGGTTAACATGCTGCAGGAATTGGAATAGGAAGTTCTTCACAGAGGAGGATCATCGCTTTATCTTAAAAATTCCTTTACTTGACCCCGGACCGCCTCCTTGTCCTTGTAAAAGTTGCATGTTTGCCTTCCCCGTTGATATTCAAGTGGACACCATGATTTTATCAAGACTGTTTTATCCTTTTCGCTAAACTATGTACAGTACTATGACGAAGTTTTATCTGGGTTTGGTCTGAGTCTGTTGGGCAAACTTCTCAATGATCTTGTGCTTTAAAGATGCAGTATTATACATCACGTTGAACTGTTTGTGTTGTTTTAAGTGTGTTTAAAAGACCCTTAAAAATAAATCTAATTGCTGTAAATGCTAGAATAATATGCCTAGTTTCTGTATTGCAGATTTCACTTATTGTGTGTGTGTGGGGGGGGGGGGGGGGGGGTTCTGCCCCCGCGATAGAGAGGGATTTACTGAATTGACCACTGGTGAACTCCAGTTAAAATGTTGAAAAGTGAAGTGCTGCAACTACTTTCCTGATTCGTTCTGTATTCCACATTTATGTTGCACACAGTGGGTGATGTTTCTGAGCCACTTGCGGACGGACGTCATGCTGCCTTCTTTGCTCTTATACGAGGAAATCGGCTTAATGCTTAAATTCACCAGATTGAACCGGGTTGTTGGGTTTTGTGCGCACAATCCCTTCCTTCCCTGGTCATATGCCACCTCTGGCAGATTTCCTCCTCAAATGTCAAAGCAATCGTAATGAAGAAGAACACAGGGAGGACAGTTTGATGTCACAAGGTCCACAACAATTCAACTAAGTGTTGAGTTTGTGGCAGAATTAATATAACCACTTTATCTTAATAACTTCTTTAAGAAGGGCTTCATCGTCATCTAGTCTTGCTACTCACCTCGCTGTCCGTTTCAGTTCTGTCCGGCACAGTAAGGGTGGAATGGAACTGACTTATTACAGGTAGATCCCACATTAAACAAAACGCTGCTGTTCAAGTGCATAAATGATGTCACTACGCATCTAGAGAAGCATCATGGCAAGACATGGCAAGCTGGCTGATGTTATATAGCCACCGTGTGATTGGCGGCTCATGGCTGTGAAGTGCACATTTGACACATACTAACGTCACATTACGGAAGTATTCAGTTTGGCACAAAGACAAGGCTCTCTTCTTCCCCGAATGGTTATGAGGGACACACCGGGGCTGCCGCATTCGCCACCTTCCGAGTCCTCGCATGGAGGGAGGTGATAAAAAGTGTGTGGGGGGTGGGGGTGGGGGGGACTCCGCAATTAAATTTTGCGGAGGCAAGAACTGGTTAAATCATGCGGTGTATTAAAGTAGCACTTGTTATAATCAGTGAAGTGTTACACAAACATCGACATCCGCAAAGAGGAGATAAAAATATGTTCATAATTCAAATGCAATAATTGTAAATATTAATTAAAAATGTTCAAAATTGTCTTAAAGGGCAATAAGTCAGGTCTTTCATAAATGTAAGAAAATACTTTGAAATTCATGTGAACAGTAAATTTCAAGAAAACGGTTAGATATTTAAAAAAAAATCTGAATCTATCGGACTCAAAAAGGAAAATCAATTCTATATCGATTATTTGATTTCTTTGTTCTTTTACCCAGCCCTAGTTTGAGGCACAAAATACAAGACGAAACCGCTTATTTCAAGCCTTGAACTCTGATACTGTTTATTGGAATACATTTCTTTTTTTTTTTTTAATAGGACATTGGAGAAAATACTGCCTGTTAAATCACAATCACAATATTGAGGTAATAATCACAATTATTTTTCAAAAACAAGTCAGTTGAGAAAGACGCAGCGGGACATGGGCGAGAATAGAAACGAAAAAACGAGGATGTATTGAAAGACGAGGCTCGCTGCCATTTATTTGAATGTAACTGGCACTCAGTATACAGTATTTTTTTTTTTTTTTACCAGAAACAGAAAGGCACTATGAAATATACGTTGCATTTCTATTCCTTGGCCGCGCGTGGTTGGTGTCTGTGTCAGACATTGTTTTTTTGTTTTTTTTACCTGTGTGAAAGCTTCCGTGCATTTTTGATTGGTTCATTTGTGATGTTGCCATATCGTGCCACTGCAATTCAAATCTTGAATTGACGCAAAACCAGTGGCCTCGACTGTTGTTATCACACGATGTGTTCAGGACTGTTTGTCATAGTGTAAGCTGCGGGTCATATTTCCTCACCAGATCACTCGGTCACTCTGTAAATAACTACATCTCATCTGTCACACTACAACAGTGCAGGTTTACTCCATAAACAAAAACACATGGTGTGTCACTTGTTGCACAATTGTACTCTCTGCTAAGGAATGAGTCGCTACCATGCATGCCCACGTCCAAAGTGTTGCAACCGCCAGGAAAGGTTGCTTAGAGACAGTCCTCAAATGTTCACTGGATCTTTTTGGGTCTCGGTAGCAGCTCGAGTTGAGCTGCTTAAGCTTCCAAACCAGTGCAGCATTTATCGAAACCAGTGATTCTCAACTCGTGCGTTGAGACTTAAAAGTGGGTCACTTACAGGTAGTAAAAATGTATACGGATTCCTCAGGTTACAACAATATAGACATACGTTTCATCGTTACATATAGCAATGTTAAGAATACATTTTATATTTCCAGGTTTTCATGTTCATTCATCAGTTTTTTTTTAACTCATTCACTCAGCCATTTTCACTGAAGCAACCCCCTTTGCTCCCGGCTGTTTTACTGGATTATGACCGACAGAATATTGTGTTCTATTGCTATAAAAACATGGAACCGACAAAAAGAGATAGATTAGTCTCTTTTTTCATCAGGAAAAAAATATATATAACGTTTCCTTTTGGAGCAATTAGCATTAGAATATAGCTAAGTTTCATCATTACTCACAAATCTGTTTAAAATGGTGGGGAAAGGAGCTTTTTTGCTCATGGACCTGGTTGATCTCGTATACTCTGCTGCCACCTGCTGGCCGTTTTTTGTAGTAACTACCATAGCTTTAAGCGGCCTCTTCAGGTCAGAGGCTGCATTAAAGCCTACTGTATGCTCTAGCAGAAAATTAAGAAATACGTACAGATACATTTTTGGGACCATGGCAATATTTAAAATAGAATGTTTGTATACGTTTTGGTAGAAAATGAGTTAATAAGGTGCTGCTCCGAAAAGCACATGTAGCCCAAGCTTGTGTAGCTGAAATGTGTATTTAAAGATTATTTGAATTAAAGTGGGTTGCAAATTTGGCTACAGTAAAAAAATAAAATAAATGTGGTTCCCCGCGTGGCAACAGTCGAGAACCAGTGGTCGAAACCATCTCTTTATGACTTTACTGGTGTCGTAAGTTAAGTGATGTCTTTTTAATTTGAATGTCAGCTCCAGTTAGTCAAGGAAGTGGGCAAAAGAAGGCATCTCCCACATGACCCCTTCGTGCACTGAACAGAAACCCAGATAAGACCTTTTACAAGTGAGGCATCTGGAATTTGAAAAGTGCTTTAAAGTTTGTATGGGAGGTATGTGAACACTGAAAATGGACTCTGACTTAGCACAGAGGAATGCTTTTTTCAGAGTTATGTATTTGTTACTCAATGAGCAAGTTCCTACACAACACATACGCTTATCTTATGGATCTATGACAATTGTGTCCATTTGAATGTTTGTCATTTGGTTGCACACTCTTCTCACCAACACATGAAAGTGTATGTGTGTGCGTAAAGAACAGCTTTTGTCAACATTGTGTTAAATATGAATACTTTACGCTTGGTCATACGGAACTGCCTGGAGCTTTCTCTGCAGCGCTCGATTCATAGCCTATTGCCAAATAAGAATGGTTTTGTCAAATAGTTCGTCTGACTAGTGTAACATGGAGCAGGCTGATGCAACCTGTTTGAACTTTGGATAAGAGTGAGGGCTTGAGCAAAGACAATAGCAACATTTGTTTCAGCCAGCCAGATAAGAGAATTTAAGCCTGAAGTCTGTTGTCATGGTCGCTCTCAAGTCAGGTTTAAATGTGCCATTTGTGCCATTTATTTCCCACAGCCCCCCCCCCCATATTTCAAAACATTGGATGCCAGATTCTCTCAAGAACAGAATTGAGCAAACTTTGGGTCATTAATTATATCTCTTGGTGGGGTATGTGTGTTGATACAGTATTTGACTTCAACATGGGCCAAAAATGACTTTATTCCATTTTGATTACTTTCTTTTTTTAACTCATGAATTCAGTGTCAGGCATAAGATACGAAATGGTTTCCTTTCGGCTGACCTTATTCTTGGGGATTTATAGTACATAATATAGCACAAAATAGGCTCTGCCCGGTGGGATTATACCATGGTTATAGATCAACATGCATTTCTAGTGTATGGTTTATGTATTCATGCCCAATTAATCATCCCAGTTATTGATATTTGTCATGGACCATACAGCTTTGATTGTTCTTCTCAGCTACAGTTAGTGATCGATTTATTTATTTTTTTCCCTGTATTTTTCTCACTCTGAGAAAAAAAAGAGTCACTTGTGTGTTGGATTGTTGTAGCTTGTTATGGCGCAACACAGGAGCAACCGACCAGTCAGGAGGTGATGAATAAGAAACTCCTGCTAATGATTGTTAAAACGCTCCCTTCTCCACATGCAGGGTTTGGACCATTTGTCAGCCACGCTAATCAGCTGCTTTCTAGTTGCTGTGGCGACCAACTGCATGATCTCTCTTTCTCTCTCGCGCACCTTTTGCTTCCTTGAGCTAATCTCTGGCCCCCACTCTTCTACCCGTAGTCTTTGTCCCCCCCCCCCCCCCCCAAATAAACTTGAGAAGAAGCGGAAAGTTTCAAAATTGGAAGGGGCTTCCCTTGCGGCGGCAGAGCAGGGAGACAGAAAAAGGTGCAGTTTTGTAAGATTGAAGCAAAGACTGGCTTTACCTGCTAGGTTGGGACTTGGGGGGTGGGTGTTACCTTCGGGTGGTCTATTATTCAGATCTCGAAAGTGCCATGAATATGATCTGATCTGATGGGCGTTGAGCAGACAGTAAAACATGTTTAAATGTAAATGGTAGAGTACGCATCTGGATGGCGGGGTTTCGCATTTCTGTCATTTGAGTCACATACAACCACGCCTGTCATACTTTACACCTCAGTATGTGCAATCGCTCATGAATGCTTGGAAAGATAAGCTTGCGAAACAAAGCAGCAGTGGGACAATAAAACAATGACGGAACGTGAAATCGAGTGGTTGCGCACCAAGAGCATTTTTAGACTATAAAACCTTCAAATAGTATTGCTAACAGCGCTCTTAGATTTGCATTGTACATGCGACGTACAATATTATTGTGAGTATTCTCATGCATCCAAGTCTTTGTATTCTCTTCAACTCTTCTGGTTGAGCCACGCCTGGAGTGTTTGCTGGCTTAATCATCGATCATGGTTGTTGGCCTTTTGCACTACTTTACATGCTACTATACGTACTTGTCACTGGTATACGTTTGATTTCCAAATGAAGTGAATTGAGTGTTTTTGTACATATTTAAAGGACAATTACTGCGGCCAATAGACGCTCATTCAAAACATGGTGTTAAATTTCCATTGGTTGTATAACGTACTTTGATTAATGTGGAGTGTTTTGTTATATTACATTTCAAGTAACTAAGGAATTGCATTTGCTTTGCCTGCCCAAGGGCACGAGTTTATTGTATTTTGATAAGACACTGAAATAATGTGTGGCCTGCAGTTTGGCAACCGCGGTCCGCATAATCACTGATTGACTCCATATATTTAAATGTTTTTGCCGCCATCAGCAACAGAACAAAAGTACCGAAAATTGGTCCCGTTTAGTGCCGGTATCCAGATTTGGAACCGAACCGGTCCAAATGCGAAAGCTGCCCATCCCTACTTGTGAGTGAATGCAGCGCATGTTTTTTCATCATGGTCCAATAAAGGTTGCAAAGATGTTCCCAAACCGCTTTTCTTGATGCCATAAAATTTTGAACATTTAAATTCCGCCCCTAATCAATCCTCCACCCCCGGTTGACGAGTTACTGCCGCTGTCAACAAATATTCACGGACATCATTTTGGTCCAAGTGTGTCCATGCTTCTCACCTTCTCTACCTTTTGACCTGGTTTTACAAACCTGTGAATTTGTAATGCACAAATAATATTGTCAAGGAGTCTCATGTCGCCAGTAGAATGCAGTGTGAAAGCAGCTCACTATTTGCATTTCTGGTCACTTCCACGTGATCAATACGACTTGCGCACTTTGACATGCCCTAACTTGTCCCTAGAATGGTGTCAGTCAATCCTCACCCTCGCCACAAGGCGCTTGTCCGCTGCACCCACATTGCTCACATTGTTTCTGACCGATTACGCAGGTATTGCGGAAACTTTAAGGCCGCCCATTTTTCTTTAGAATAATGAAACACCGTGTACCAAGAGTGTAATAACGTAAGCGTGACTCATCCAAGCATTCGTCAATCCCTCGTGGCCGCTTCCGTCTGCTTTAGTGCATTAAAGCTACCTGCTGTGTGTCCTGTCACACTCGTTTAGTCATCCTTGTCATCTGTGTCAGAAGTCATAGTGGTGTGGCGGTGGGTTCAGTTCGGGTTTATGTTTATCTGGAGGCGGACTCTTTATCTCGGCATGCACCACAATCAAGGCGTGTGGAGGAAGTCAAGGTGAGAGTGAAAGACAAACTTGGCAGCCTCCCCACATTCCAAATACAAAATGACCGGCCTTTGCTTCTGCTCAAGGCCTGCTCTTGGAAGGTCGGAATGGAAGGCCGCCGCTTCCTTCTGCCCTCGCATATACAAGACTTGTTAGATAAAGCCGAACCTCCCAAGTCGAAAACAATTTAATTTCAAATGAACTGTTCCCGTAGGAAATAATGCAGTGAATTAATTTGTTCCCGGTTTAACTGGCACCGTCGTAAATCAATTAATTGTACGGGTAAATCACAGTTTCACTTGGATTGTCTTGAGTTGTGTAATTGATTTAATAATAATAATAATACTAAACTGCCCACTCCTTTTGACTTAAGAAATCTTCCTCTCCGAAACCTAGCCCACGGGCCACAAAATCCCCAACGTGGTAGGGTCAATGTTTGTTGCCTTGATTGAACTTTGTATGTAATGAAACTTGCTGAACATTGACAGAAGACTTAAGTACACATTTAACATCAGGGCAAGAACTCATTTTCTCTAAAATATGCAAAATGAGTTCACTTTTTTTCTGTGTTATTGTAATCATTGATTGCCGTGGTGTAAAACTAAGGCATTATACAGCGTGCTTTTCCTAATGTTGTGATCACTTCATTTTAAGCACATGAGGGAAAACGCCACTCCTTTTGTCATTTCACATGCCAGTAAACGTGCTGAAATCCAAAAACAATTATTTTTGTCTACCTATGTAATACAGGCCCAAAAGTAAAAGGTGCATTTGTTTTATCTTTTTCTGCAGCGGCTTCAAGCTCAATCGACGCCGGAATAGACATTCTGTTATTTGGCCACAGCAGTGTCCTTTTTTTTGTACAGTGAACACGTCAAGACCAAATGCTTAGATGAGAGTAAATATATACAAGTAAGTCTCATGAGGACTGCTGTTCACACAGTCACTTTATTTATACGCACACACAGGATTGAGGTCATTGCGTCGGCTTATCTTCCGCCAGCATGTCGACACGCAGCGAAATTCTTAGAAAACTTTGCACGATTTGTTCACAAGTACGATAACGTTGCATGATGCACTGAAAACCTCTTGTCTCTCTGCACCATGTCGTTTTGTCACTGTGCACACTTGTTGCTATTGAATTTAGTTGTCATCCTGCCATGTGATATCTTAACCGTAAATCTTTTTGCTCTTCTGTCAGAGCTCCTGTCGTATTTTTCCCCAGACCTACCCGCAATGGACATCTGCGAATAAATAAATATTGTAAATAGAAGATACTTGAACACTGGTGGGGAAGAAAACAAGTGTGATTGCAACATTCCAAGTGGCCACTTGTGAAATTATGATAGAAAATTTGCAACATTCCAAGTGGCCACTTGTGAAATTATGATAGAAAATAAAGGCAGTGCTGGTCAGATTTAACTCCCTTCAAGTCATATCCTGTTTCCAGAAGCACCTCCGCAGTGGTTTCACTCTTTCTGTCTCATCAGTCTGCGGTTTCCAAAGACCAAAATGTTCCTCTTGCTCTTTGGTTTGCCCCTCAACCCAGAATTAGTCATAAGCACATTTGTGTCTGACTAATTGAGAATGACTGGCAATTTTTTTGAAGGCACTTGGGGGGCCTACAAGGACAATACGGGCATCATCAGCAGTCTGAGTCAGTCGGCTGTCCTTTTGTAAACTCCACAGACGCCCCCTACTGGTGACAATTCCCAGCTGCACGATGTTGGTGGTTTTCATTTCCAGGAAATGATTTCAGTGGGCGGTGGTTACGCGGGCCTTGAGCTGGGAAAGAATGTCAACATCTCGCATGGATCTGCTACATTATTACTGGGATGAGGGTGACGGCTCTTTTCATGTATCTAAAAGGTGTTGTTACCACGCACGGTTGTGATCAAGGTGGCCTTATACGGACTTTACTCGGTGTGTGTTGCCATGGTGACGGTAGGCTCCCGACATGATGTATGAAGCCAACCTGACTAAGGTTAACTAAAAACGGTCACCATTCAAATGTAAGATTAAGGATTAATTGTTACCTGGTTACACAGCCCCAATTTTTTTTGCATGGAAATAAGGCTGAATCTAAGTAATTTCAGGCCCTTTGACATGATTTAATTGCGCCCTCTGCTGGTTGCCTGGGTACAACCCTAACGTCAGGTTGCCCTGTGGTTGCAATTGAGAAACCCTGTAAATGTGTGAACTTGACTCACGAGTGAAATTGTGTACATTTCAAAGAATAAACTCCATCAGTGACGTACTATTTCGAGTAGCATACTATAGCGCAGGGAGGGGTAAACAAACTACAATGCTCATTGGCCACGTTTGATAAAAAAGAAAAAGAAAAAAAAAGACATACCGATAGGACAGGTCATTTGTAGACAAAGTAAAAAGAAAAATGTTACATTTACAGTAAATCATTAACACTTAAAAAAAAAACTCGCTAGTTAAAAAAGTCTAAATGTAAAATGTGCGTAACTCATATTTTTTAAACATGTATTTATGTAAATGAAACATAAAAAAATATTTTTTGCAATTTCAATATAAGAAAAACTTAAATGCTACACTTATGCCACAAATATTACACCACTTTTGATAATGTGTTTTTTTTTTTTTTTTGCTAGATACTTTGTAGTACACTATACTATAATTCTGTTCAAGAAGTCTAAATTCAACTATATGCATCGTTTGTTAAACTCTAGTGGGTCACATGTTGAAGTGGCGAGCCGAATTGAGCTCCTTGCTCTATTTTAACATGTTCTTCAAATGTGTTGCAATTGTACACGATCAACCAAACAACCGTTCCCATTACTCCGCATTAGCGTTAATTGTCGTTGTGTTTTGATTTCCAGGAGCGTTTTGCTGAGATCTTCGGCCACGACGCGGCAGCAGAGGTTCGCCGGTCCCAGGAGAGTTTCAAGAAGTGGCTTCTGGCCGGGATGACCTTGGTGACCGGGGTGGTGGTGGGCTCCCTCATCGCCCAGAAGCGCCTGTGATGCCCTCATCTTCTTACACACGCACACGCTTACACGAAAGAACGCGACGGAAGTAGAATGGGAGGTTCCGTTTGATGGCTCCTGCCATCACATGTTGGACTCAGAATGGACTTCGTTGTTTTGGGACCGTGAGAAACAAGCGGAAGGAGGGTCTTTGTGTTCATGTTACCCCCCCCCCCCCTCTCCTCCCTTCCGCTAACCTTAGCATAAACACAAAGATGCTATCATGTCAGGAATGTGTTCCTTTTTATCCCTCCTGTTTGGTTTGCTCTCTGTAAGCGTGCACACATTAGTTCTGTCTAAATGACCCATTTTTTTTTAATCCTCCAAGGAGGTTAAAAGTTGATGGACCGCCACACTTCCCACAAAAGGTTACAGTGCATTTGAGGTTTATCCTGAAATTGCACCAGAAAGCTCAATAGCTTTTTGTGAGTAGCCTACGTATAATCCCGGAGCTATTATATAAAAAAAAAAAAATCCAAAAGCATAGAAGCTACAAGTGATCATAATATATAATAATCAACATTTGGTAGCATCCGACCTTTCTTTATATAGTTTGTCCCCAGATAAGTAACAGGTTCCCGAAGCTCGAGCCAAATTGACAGCATGTTTTGGGCCTTGACCGCACTTGCCTGGTGTCGACGCCGCTCCTGGCTCTGGCAGACACTTGCTCGTCGAGCTCGGCTGTGCCATATGGAAAGTGAAGGGCAGGATGTGGTTACCGGAACAGCGTGGAGTGGCAACTTCCTGCCAAGCCACGCATTATTATTATTTTTTTAATGCTGCGTTCTTCTCTGATAATGTCTCGCATGGTAGTTTGTAATGTGTGGTGCTTTTTGTTTATGAGAAGACATTTTAACTGTCAAATATGGCGGTTCTAAAAATGAAAGTGAGCTTACATTTGACTCATTTTGTGCTTTTAGTTCTATTTGGATTTTTAAGCCAATCGAAGCCCCAGCACTCCCGGCTGATTTATTGCTCAATTTTTTGTGGCGTTTTAATTTTTTTTTTAACCGTTTACATTAAGTCAGCCAGAGCAGTGTGCTTGTGTGTGTTGGGGAGGGGGAGGGGCATGTTGTCCTCATTTACTAGACAGTAGCTGACAAATGCAGCAAACGTAGCAGCTCACACCGCAGATAGGACATCTGTCAGCATGAACATGTTAGATATTTGGATGTAAAGTTGTAACGTTGGTAGCACTGATCATTTAACACCCCCTGTTAAATATTTTCAAATGAGCAATTAATAAAAATTTATGACACGTTCACGTGTGCTCGTCGTATGATTTGCATGATTTTTGTATCCTGAAAATGGTCGAAGCATCAAGATCAGATGAATTTAACAATGTTTTAATATAACGTTTTGTAAATTAAGCCAAGTAAGTCATACATGTTAATGTCGGACGGAGATCAAACTTTATTCTTGTACGATTCATAGATGCAGATATAGTGCGGATGTGCTTCTACTTAATCGACTTCATTCCCACTGGCCCTTCTCATAGTCCCACTTGGAGGACAAACCTTGGACAGGGTTCGTTCTCATGTCCAACATCCTCTGGAGTTGTTTGGCCTGCCACTCACTGTCAAAGGTTCGGGGTGGCTTGGGGTACACTAGAGACACATTCAAATAAAACAATCACTAAATCCATCCTTTTATTGTATTACAGAACAAACTGGTTACGTCACACAACCTGACGCACTTTAGTCTCACATAATTTACACATGAACGCGGAGAAATATACAATTTGAAATAAATGTTGCCTGGGTTAAATAAAGATAGAGCATTAAGATAATAGTGTGTTTGTTTTTTCTCACGTGAGTCGGTCAATTTAACGTTTGCAACGTTTTTGTTCAACTCCCCAAAAGTCAGAAAATCCGTGTGAACCTAAAAGCCTCACAACAAACCACGTGACATCACGCTCTTTTCTTATTGGCTACAACAATTGTAAACGGGAAAAATTCTTTCGCGTATGGCGCGGACTCATGTCCTGAGCGAAAATGAGCTTTTCAATACAACACGGAGAAAAATGGCCCGTCATGTAATAACGATATGGACACATTAGCTTCCTCCAGTACACTTGAAAGAAACAAGGCGTGTGGCTTTAATGTTCTGAACTGAAGACGTACAAAACTTTGACGGATTTTTTTTTTTTTAAAGACTACTGGCGTATGTAGCGTATACAATTAAGTCACTATTTCCAAAGGCGTAAAAGTGAGGACAAGACAGTCAAAACTACCTGAAGACGAAAACAAAAGCGAGGCAATGACGTTTAAATCAAGGGCCCATGAACTCACCATAGATGGACTGCCACCAGACCAACAGACCCGTGAGGCCCAAAAAGATGAAGATGCCGCCCACGACCGCCTTCCACTCCTGCGTGGTCTGCTGATCTCTGGGTAAGTCTTACAGAACATCAGGCGGTACACTACGACGCGTTTGGACGTTTTAGTGACACTCGGATGGGGCTTTATTGAAAACGTGTTTGTGTTTGGAGCTTACGGGCTATCTTCTCTTTGGTCGGTTGGTTCCAGGGCCCTTTTTCCTTCTGCTTGAGGCTCTTGTCAGCGGCCGTCAGCTCATCCTTGTATGGTTTGTCCGGCAATGGGGTGTGCAGACTGTCATGATACATGGGCTGGGAGATGTCCGCTCCCGGGCTAGCAGCATCAGCCAAAACAAACGATCCGAGAGTTATTTGACAGTAAAAACGACAACCCGCAAGCACGTAAAAAATGCAGTCAGTCTTCATAATGTCAATGGAATTAGACGCTACAATAGGCTGTTAAAATCAAATTAATTATGACTGCAAATTTTCATTCTTGATTTACAAAAGTTTACTGTAATAGTTTACTATCGATCACAAATTAATCAATGGGGAAAAAGTGATATTGCATAGGAGGTGTGGCATAGCCTACAGTATAGACTGATGAAAATGTATCTAATCTAGATGACAGACTGCAACCTTTGTGATTTGAATATTGCAATTTGAATTTACTATTCGGATATAATTCGTAACTATACTATACTATACTGAATTGCGGTGCCAATTTTAATTCACTTCATTGTTCAGCTCCAGTTTAATTTCTACGTATACACCAAACTATCATCCTCATTCCCCAAGCGCATTTTTTTGGAATTCATTTGACATAATCCTTAAAAATAAATGTCTTACAGGTGCATTTGTGTACATGATCTGAATATATGACTGGCTAGCCGTATATGGCCAAGACTTTTGAAGTCGCGAGGCCGCCATATTGCTCCTCCCAAGAAACGTTTCTCGGTATACGATCCTATACATTTACAGTATCGAAATTGAGACGATACTAGTAGAAACAGCATGATTTGTGATGTTTATTTGTGATGAAATTTGTTAAACATAATCAAGGGGACTTCAGACATTTTACAGCTTGCCTTAAATACATGTATAAATTATATGCTTAATGATGTTTGATGATGACAGGAGGACACTTGTATGTATTCAAATGAACTATTGAGGTCTAAGGAACTGAGCGATAAAAGAAACGGGGTCTACGCAGAACAAATCGTCCACTTGTTAATGAAAAAATATATAATTTTAACTTGTTTACTTGCCCCCCAGCCCTAGACTAACTGTCTACGAACTGTATATGTCTAATCTGTACCGGTACGTATACCGTACAGCTGCTCGTGAGATGGGAGGAGCAAGATGGCCGCCATGTCGCTTGAACGGCTTACTCGCGCATGTATGATTTATCGGCTATCCAGTCATATATTCAGATCAGTGGTACAGGTACATTACATGTGGCGTAGACTTTCCGTAGACCAAATTTATTTTCTCCCCGAAATCCAAATGTTCTTCTCTCAGTCAAGCTGTATCGCTTCACAATTTCTTGACACCAAATGACACAATCCCGAGAGAGCTTTGGTGATATCTTGTGGCATCCTATGTGATTTCAGAAAGGGCAACAAATTTGGTGTGTTTTTTTTTTTTTTAAGCAAATGACTAAATGATAGTTTCCCCCCCAATTTATGATATTTTATTTTTGGAAAGAATGCCAATTACTACTTTCCTGTCAACTGTTTTACTTTCTACCTAAGTGCCACTGCCATTCACATTTTGGACTTCTTCTTTTTTTTGCATAATGTTGACGTTTACCACCCAGCTTTCTCAAGTGTCAACCCAACAAGGGGTCTCAGACGCCTTCTTGTCAGACCACGACTGGAATCTTCCATCAAATTTAGGTGTCAGGCCAATCCAATGCTAGCTTTTCCTACGCTAACAGGACGCCTTATGCTAGGTTCAGACCGACCACAAAATGTCGCACCGCCCCACGTATCTGGCATGCTTTTGTTACGAGTGTGACTACACCGTTGTTGTCTCGAGTGTGGAAAAGGAGAGGCTCCGCCATCTCCAACAGAAAACAAAAAAAAGGTTGAACATCTAGTGAGCGATGGTTGCGTTGGCTGCTAAATGCTATCTTGGTTGACAGTTCAACAGATAAATGTGACCGTGAGGAGCAGGTGTTTGATCTGTTTCTTCTTCGTTCATTGCCATTCTTAAAATGTCTCCCCACCTCCTACAAGGAGGCTCAAATATGATACTGTAAAACAATATTTCCATTGTTATATTTTTAAAACATTTATTGAAGTCTAGTGGTGGTGTGTTGTGTGGGTGTCTGTTACTGCATTTTAATTGCACGTTTCTTATATTCTGTCATGATTTTCTTGTTATATAAATACATATATTAATATTATTAGGGCATGAGCAGCTACTGCTGTTAGGTCCCTATTGTATTGTTAGGAGTTATGTAAACATGTATTTTTTAATCTGTATAATTTGTTAATATTATTTATTATTACATTCTTTTTCGTGACACATGATTGGCCAAAAGTCTCTCTTATTTTTAGAAAAAAGATACTCATCAATGTTACTATGAGTCAGCAGCTGTTGACTCCCTGCAGCATTGGCCCGCCCACAGCACCGTCTGATTGGTTGCTCGTGCAGTGCTAACAGCCAATACACAGCAATTAGCAGCTATTAGCCCGCGAGCTAACGGTTAGCTCGCAGGCTAACCTAATAGCCTTTTTTTAGCGGCTATTTGTTATCCCGGGGTTAGCGTGTGGGAGAACGGTTAGCCCGCGAGCTAACTGTTAGCTCGCGAATGAGCAATTTGTGAGTTAGCGTGCTGGTGAATGGTTAGCCCGCAAGCTAACCGGCTAGCTCGCGAATTAACAACTATTAGGTTAGCTGTTTTTTTAGCGGCTTTTTGGGAGTTATCCCGGGGTTAGCGTGTGGGTGAATGGTTAGCCGACGAGCTAACAGTTAGCCCACAAAAGACACATTATAGTTGGTGCAAAAGCTGATGGTAAACATAAAACTTTTAACATGTTGCAAATCACAAAAGCTGTTTCATAAACATGTTCTTAAAGGCATTTAAGCAGTCAAGTGGTGGAGTTTTTAACTATTATTTAATTATAAAAATTTTTACACCAACTTTTTTTTTTCCTGCAAATGTATATCGGCTTCAAATATCGGTTATCGGCCTCCCTGACTACCGATAATCGGTATCGGCCTTAAAAAAAGTTCATCTGACATTATTTTTATTTAACATACAGCTGCATTAAGCTAATTCAATGTTGTAAGCAAGAAGCATTTCTTTCCACCTGTTGGTGACAACGCTCACTGAAAGTTGAAAATGGCGGAAATTGGCAGGTTGTCAAATTTCGAGTGCAAGTTGACCTTTTGAAAGTTATTGTGCTAGAAGGTGACAACACACCTGCAAAGGAGGGAACCTTTTTATTCCATTTAATGTTTACAAATGAATGAATGTTCCACACAGGTTTGACACATGCAATGACCAGGTTTCCTAATTCCCTGAATTGTTTACCGTCGCTGCTGCACGTACGCCACTCTGTCCTCAAAAGAGCTCCAGTTGAGAAAGGGAGGGCGTTTAATTTTCCTCCATCTATTTACCAAGCATTTCGATTGTAATTGTGGACACTCACCATGTTGGTGATGCAAGTCCTGCGTGGGGAAAAAAGTTTCTTGTTCTGCTCCTGTGTCACGTCTGCTTTGATATCAGGGACACATGACAGGAAAACAGTTAGTGGGCGGGTCCCAAATACAGCCTGGGTGGGGCAGAATTACAAAAGGAATTTAAAATATATATACAAATATACATAATAATGATAATAGTTTTGCCTGTGACACATCTGGAAACATATTTAGTGCATGCAACTGGTTGCGGATATACAGACTTCTTTTCCATTGGGTAGAAGGAAGGTTATATAAGGACACAGGATACCAGGAGTTAGTTCACTTTCACTGCTTGTTTTTCATGTGGACCATTACTATAGTATTTAGCTATTATATGTACAGTCATGGTAGATGGGGAAAAATACATTCAACAGTTGATTTGCCATATTTGTTTTCTTCTCAGAATTCTGGCCTAGAGCCCACAGGCGAAATCCCCGAAGGGTGTGGGTGTTGTGGGGGGAGCAGCTAGTGAGCCAACTGCAGCACGGCCACAGCAAAAAAGTGGGAGGAGATTCACATGGGTCAGGGGGTCGAAAAAGAAAGAAAGAAAGAAAAAAGTGGCTAAATGTTGTTCTCTAACGCCATCTTAGTTTGTCCACTAGATGGCAGTATCACACGGCGTTTTGTGGTCGAGGCTGGGACGAATTCACCAACAGTCTTTGGTTGTGAAAGATGCCATCAGAGAGAGCGCAACCTAGAATGTATTTTTGTTGTTGAAAATGTTCACTAAATGTGTCGTCATCAAGAGAAACACTAATATTAATTGTCTTCCTGCAACATTTAGAAAAGACAAATAAAAACACCAACATAAAACATTCAAACAAAAGCACAAATAATGTTATTTAATGACTGGAATTTACTATGGTGTACTTCCTATGACACTGTGGGTTAATGAAAGACAAATGAACTGCCATTAAGTGTCAATATGACCGCTGATGGTTTTTGCCAATATGTATGATTGACTGGTGACCGGTCCAGGGTGTACCCAGACTCATTCCCAAAATCATCTAGGGTCGGCGATAGCTGACCCATGACCTTACTGAACACAGGCATTGTAAACAATGGATGGATGTAATGTTCATATAAATCCGACACTATTACTATAATTTGATACGGTGCTATACTGTATATATAGACAAGTTGATGTCGCCTGTGCTACTAACAGTTTGAATGGTTGGTTTGATCAATTAAATCCAATTAAAATGAGTTAGTCAGTAGCCCGCACCCAATATTGTGTTGACGTCATACGCAGCTTCTCTCACTGGAACTGTACATTGTGAAGGAGTTCAATTTAGCTTCTCTGTGGAACTTATGGCGGTTCTTCTCTCCATGTACATGTACACACATACTTCTGGTAATTTTTTGGGGAAATTAGATCTTCTGTAAGCCATTACCGTCATTTCTGGATTACATCCCACTACATTTTTTTTTTCATCCGTTGAAACCTGCGACTTTAATTTATGAATTTTTACTACCCAACTTCATGCCGCCAATAAATTTACAAATAGCGGAGTCACATATGACCAATGGGGTTACCGAACATGTCAGAATGGACCAATGAAACCGTCCAAGTCCAAGTCATACTGAATCTTCATATCAGTCATTTGCATGGTTCAATGGGAGGCTTGGGGGCCGAAATCGTTTACCAAAACTGTCCGCATGCGAAGAGTGAAGCGAGTGGTTCGTCTCCCGCACAATGTTTTTAAACATAGATAGCATACCTGGTCATTTGTAACTCTTTTTTCTTCTTGCTCTACATGACAGGAATTGGTCTCTATATCCCTCAAATAGTGAAACAATTGAAATTGATATATACTATAAGAAAAACGATTTTTAACTCATTCACCGCCATTGACGGCTATAGACGTCAAAAATTCATTTGAACTATTTCTATTAGTTTAACATTTTTTTCCCACTTTTGTTAACAAGAGTATGAAAACCTAGATTTTTTTTATTGTATTAGAACAGATATAACATTTGTGATTAATCTTGAGTTAACTAGTGAAGTCATGCGATTAATTACGATTAAAAATGGTAAACGCCTGACGCCCCTAATTTTTAATAATCTTTTCTTTAAAAAAAAAAGAAAAGAAAATGATAAAAAATTGGAAAAAAAGAATTACAATTATTTTTCATTTAAAAAATAAAATAAAATAAAAGATTATTAAAAATTAGGGGCGTCAGGTGATTACATTTTTTAATCGCATGACTACTAGTTAACTCACGATTTTGTTGTTAACAAAAGTGGAAAAAAATGTTAAACTAATAGAAATAGTTCAATTGAAATTATGACGTCTATAGCCGTCAATGGCAGTGAATGAGTTAATAGATGTTAATTGTGTCAGTGTAATTCCACAGGACAGCTGCTGAGTCAAAAATACATGGCAGGCTTCCTGATAAGAGCATTCAAAGTGCTGTTTTGCTTTTTACAGGCATAGTAGGCTACTCT
The DNA here is from genome assembly GCF_054856555.1 of Leptonotus elevatus. Lineage (NCBI taxonomy): Eukaryota > Metazoa > Chordata > Actinopteri > Syngnathiformes > Syngnathidae > Leptonotus > Leptonotus elevatus. The sequence goes on from NC_141240.1 coordinate 27,162,597, forward strand.
TCTGTCAACATTATTAACCGCTCAAAATGCGACGCAAACAAACAAAAAATATGGCTGCCGTGTGATATTTTCCTGTAAATAGGCCTCCTCAAAGAGAGTGAGACGCTAATCAATGCGTTTTACCTGCCTGGACATGCAGAGAAGACGCTTGTCAGCATAGACGGCAGCTGCGAGGACACGCGTCGGTTGCTCATTTATGCAAATTAGCTGATAAGCGTGACGCTGCAAATAACCCTAAATCTGCTCCCCCCTCACTTCTTTTCTATGGCACCCCCTACAGGGCTTCACCTCACAGCAACCCCCTTCCATCCCATTAGAATTGGAGATATTGCTCCATCTCTCTTGGGGAAACGTTGGCCAGACGTCCTTTCGCGTCTCTCCTTTGTTCATCTCTTTTTCTTTTTTTTTGTGACAGGACAGATGCAGAATTTGTCATACCAGGAAATCAATTTTCTTTGTTTGGCGCTCAATCTCAATAGAGTCGCCGGTGAACTGCGTTTGAATTAATTTCATGTTCTTTTGTTTTGTACTAACTTCTCAGCAGCAGCACTTTGCCGAGTGGTTAACGCTGACCTTCCTCTGTGCTTGTCCATTTGCACCCCCAAAGACAAATTTAAAAATGACACAGGCTCAGCATGCAAGTTTGAACGGCAGGTAGGGCGGACAGTGAGGTCTGGCGCACTCGCACGCCAAAGGAAGGTCAGGGAGAGTTGGCAGGAACAAGTAGTCAGTCTGGAAATGAGCCCTAAAACAGCATAACATTTGAGACGCGTGTTTAAATAGAAGGGAAAAATTGGAAATTGATTTTTGTGGAAGGGGAATTCAGAATTTCTTGTATTGCCACAAAATAAATAAATACTTTAAATAAACTAGACAAAGTGCAATTTCTGCAGAAATGGGAATGCTGCAAAAACGGAATGCTAAGATTTGAATGCATGTGCTTATGAATAAAATTTTTTATTGTAGTTAAATGACAAATGAATAAAAAGAAAACTTTAACTCATCTAAAGTGGGATTTTATCATTTCAGAGAAATTATAATCCATTTTCTGATATGATATGGTATCGAACCACCGAATGTACTCAAATGTGGTCCAAGTGGGGATTGAACCTACGTTCGCCATGGTGGCAGGCAATTACTCGAGCTAAGTGAATTGTTGTATAGCTCATGTCTCCGGGCGTATTTATATTTCAAAGTTTTGTACAAAGCTGAGAGCAACACGTGTTTAATAATTTCAATGAAATGATAATGCATTTCCTGATATGATGGTAAGTTGGTTTACATGTATATCACTTAGCATAACGGCCATGGATGCATTTGCAATGTATAGCCGAAGGTGGGAATCGATCCTGCGACCTCCTGGTTACTGGACAATGCACTTTACCAACTGTGCCATTGAGCAGTATCGAACAGGTGGCAATGACGATCAGTTGTATGGAAGTGGGCGTGGAAAGTGCGACTTAGACATATTTAGTCAGTCCCATTAAAAATGAATGGGGAAAAGTTATTTAACATTAAATTGTGCCAATACTGTAAGTAATGTGAAATCAGACGATACGTACGGCGGGAGGCGGGAATTTTTGTTGAAATTTGAACGGTGTAAATCAAAAGTATTATCCGGGAGTTGTTACACGGCAAAAAAGTGTGAAGAATAAAAATCACAGTAATACGTGTTGAAGCATTCCCACAATAAATAAATGCCGGTCGACCCCGCGTTCGTGTGTACTTCCTGCTGAGCGTGCACCTTTTCTGCATGTGTTTGTCCGTCCAATCGTCTTGCCGCCTTGAGGCTTTGTGCGTAACTGGGTCATCCTTCCACGCTATCGGCGGACCCCGCCGTCCTCCCCCCTCTTTCGCCTCTCTTCCTAATCGCTCCTCATCCTTCACCACATTCGGCTCTGTTGCTTTTGTCTCGTGTCGGCGGGCTCTTTGGCCCCCGGCCCCCCTTTTTGGCATCCACTCGTTGACACAGTTGCATGACTAGGAATGAAAGGGACAGGGAAAAGGCAGCGCTAGCGTTAGCCGCGCATGCATAATCCTCAATAACATACAACCCACATGGTGAGGTGGTCTTTTTCCTGCTGTGCAGCTTTCACTTTTCCCGCCTCCTAATTGGCTTAGAGTGGCAGCAGCTCCAGGCTACCAAAAGCCACCGTGTGCTTTGCTTTTGAAACGGATCTCCCGGGTCTTGATTGGCAAAGTCGTTTCTCCAGTGGCTGTGCAATTATTGCGTCAGTTAAATAATGAACAGTATTTGAGGCAGACATTCAAACCTCGGCTTTGTCAGATCATCTTTTGTCGTCATTGGCACAGTAAGCAGCTTTGACTAGGGATTTTTTTCTAAATTGGGCAAGTACAATTATTTATTGCCAATACCAAGTGCTGAATAGTCGATAATGACAGTTGTGATGATTTTTTAAATTTTTTATTTCAATCAAATATTGTTCAAAACACTAAACACATGGCATAAGGTGCACCGAAGCATAGCACCCGTGGCTTAATTCTCATGACTCAATGTGTCACACTGCAGCGCGAATTCACACACCTGACATGGCTCCTACACCAGCTGTCCAGAAGGTACGTATGTCAGTCTGTCAAGTGGTACGTGTTATAGTATTGCAGCAAATTTTAGTTTAAGTACAAATATATGGTACAAAAGTACAGATTCTTCTGTAAGTTCCGCTACGGAAACCTACAGGAACATCTTTTACTTTTTGTTTGAATGTGGTCTTTCTTCTATCTTATTGCAAGTAAAAGCTTAAATAGTGTTTTAAAAAAATGCTTTAAAAGAGCTAAAATGTCAACTTCCATCCATCCATCCATCCATCATCTATCGCTTATCCGGGGTCAGGTCACGGGGGCAGCAACTTTAGCAGGAAAGCCCAGACTTCCGTCTCCCCAGCCACTTCAGCCAGCTCCTCCGACGGGATCCCAAGGCAGTCCCAGGCCAGCCGAGAGACAGTCTCTCCAGCGTGTCCTGGGTCGTCCCCGGGGCCTCCCGCCGGTGGGACATAACACTTCTCCAGGGAGGCATCCAGGAGGCATCCGAACCAGATGCCCGAGCCACCTCAACTGGTTCCTCTCAACGCGGAGGAGTAGCGGCTCGACCCTGAGTCCCTCCCGGATGACCGAGCTTCTCACCCTATCTCTAAGGGAGAGCTGCGGAGGAAACTCATTTCGGCCGCTTGTATCCGGGATCTTGTTCTTTCGGTCCCACAGCTCGTGACCAGAACTGAGGGTCGGAACGTAAATCGACCGGTAAATCGAGAGCTTTGCCTTTCGGCTCAGCTCCTTCTTCACCACAACGGACCGATACAGAGTCCGCATCACTGCCGATGCTGCAACGATCGCCTGTCGCTCTCCTGCTCCCACCTACTCTCACTCGTGAACAAGACCCCGAGATACTTGAACTCCTCCACTCGGGGCAGGATCTCATCCCTGACCTGAAGAGGGCACTTCAACCTTTTCCAACTGAGGACCATGGTCTCAGATTTGGAGGTGCTGATTTTCATTCCAACCGCTTCACACTCGTCTATGAACCGCTCCAGTGAGAGCTGGAGATCAAGGCTTGATGAAGCCAACAGCACCACATCATCTGAAAAAAGCAAAGACCCAATGCTTCGGCCACCAAACCGGACCCCCTCAATGCTTCGGCTGCGCCTAGAAATTCTGTCCATAAAAGTTAGGAATAGAATCGGTGACAAAGGGCAGCCTTGGCGGAGTCCAATTCTCACTGAAAACGAATTTGACTTACTGCCAGCAATGCGGACCAAACTCTGACTCCGGTTGTACAGGGACCGAACAGCCTGTATCAGGGGGCTCGGTACCCGTCCTTCCGAAGCACACCCCACAGGACTCCCCGAGGGACACAATCGAACGCCTGTCCAAGTCCACAAAGCACATGTTGACTGGTTGGGCGAACACCCATGCACACTCGAGGACCCTGCCGAGGGTGTAGAGTTGGTCGGCTGTTCCACGGCCGGGACGAAAACCACACTGCTCCTCCTGAATCCGAGATTCGACTTCCCGACGGACCCTCCTCTCCAGCACCCCTGAATAGACCTTACCAGAAAGGCTGAGGAGTGTGATCCTTCTATAGTTGAAGCACACCCTCTGGGGGGACCAGCACCCCAGTCTGCTAATCCAGAGGCACTGTCCCCGATGTCCCTGTGATTTTGTTGAGACGTGTCAACCACGACAGCCCCACAACATCCAGAGCCTTTAGGAACTCCGGGCGGATCTCATCCATCCTTGGACCCCTGCCACCGAGGAGCTTAGCAAATGTCAACTTCAGAAAAAAAAATTGTTTTAAACCTAGACCTTAAAACATTAATATTTGGGGAACTGACATATATTTTGTGACTGAATGAAGGTGGCGGGTGCTCTGCTCCATGCTAATCGGATAGCTTGGATGTTCCATACAATGTTTATCACCTTCCGGAGCTGCCTCTCTTTATTGGGTCCCAGATGACATGTGATCCTCCAGTTTTTGCCCGCAGGCTTGCATCGTACACAACTTATTTTCCTCAAGGGAGGCCTTGTGGGTCCTTAAAAAGGATCTGAAAGAAAACCTGTTCTGATCTGTTCATGAGGCCCGATCCACAGTACATTTATTAAACATGACTTGATGAACACGCAAGTCGGCAGCAACGAGTCGAACCATTAAAGGCAATCAGGAACTGCTTCGTTCTTGTCACATTTGGCCAAGCCGCAATTAAGTTAATTAGAATGTGGCTAGATGAAAGCCCTAATGGGTCAGGACGGCACTTCATGAACAGTCATGCTCCTCCATCTCCACTGACACACCTGACACCGATTCTGACAGTGATTGCAGACTTTGCGTTCGATGGTTATGAAGCTCAATGCGACAATTGGGAAGAGCTGAAAAACACAAAGTTCGATTTTATTTTAAGTATACATTGTTATTCAGATAACGCTTCATATGGCAGCCATTTTGCAAGTTCAATGTCAAGGTTATCGTTTATGCCTTTGACAGTTACTTTGAATCACTCATATTGGACAATGTTAACCGTTTATGTGAATTTACCGCAAAAGGTCATTGACCTTTTCATAATTTTGGTTCATAATGCCTTCATTTGAGGTCAGATACAGATCAAAGTATTTTTTTCAAACCTTTGTCTCCAGGATTTGATCATGGCATCTATAGGCTGATTCTCGACTCCAAATTATCCTTTGAATACCATTTCTTGGTGTATATGTGATAGCTGAATGAAGATTTAAGTCATGCCCCTTTGGCACTGTACTAAACTTTGTTTGTTGTTTACTTCCCCTTTTCAAACATTTCAATGGAAACTAACACTGCCATAGCCCAACTTCCAATTTGCCATCCAAGCTCCAAAAACCCAACATTCGTTGTTCTCCGTTTTCAGAGTTTTCCTCTCAATGACATGAAGGCCATTTTGTTCAGTGGCCGAAAGAAAAGATGGCCGAATGGCGTTATTATGACTCGTCTCCTCCCTCCGCGTGGAGGTTAGCAGGAGGGTCATAGTTGTTATCTCCCTTGGGCTCTGACCCCGAGTCTGCTATTGACCCCCCCCCCCGAACCTTACATTATACATCTGTGCTTAAGCCCTGTTAACGAACGTGTGGGCGGCACCCACTCCCCCACGAGCAGTTACGCGGTTAACGTGCGCGTGCGATAAAGACCACCAGAGACCAGCCGTGTGACATCATGCTGTAAGCAAGCGAGCGTGGCGCTGATGGAAGGCGATTTCTATCCCCTCTCTTCCTCTCACGGGACCCTCGCACGTCTCGGTGGAGGTGCTGAGGTGCAGCTGCTTGTCTGGACGTGACGTGAGGGGGAGTTGGTGAAAGGCGTGGATGAAAAGCGGGGGGGGGGGGGGGGGCGTTAGGGTATTGATTTTATATATGGGTTTTTGGTAACCTTTGGCACACATTTGCTTGGTCAGTAGGATTCCAAATTGAATTACAGCCGTGCACTGATTTTAACTTCAGATGTATGTTGATCAAATATGGACAACATATTAGATACACTTTCATCAATTTACTTCATTATAAAACCTCTTTGCCTTTTTCCAGAAAAAAATAAAAATAAAATAAAATAAATAGATGAAACCTCTTTGCCGAAATAAAATTGGCAACATAGATCTGGTCTCGCTACATGACTTGTTGCTGGGCAGACTTGATGAGATAAAATCATAATGTAAGATAAAAACCTACTATATGCTAATAATGCTCATGCGATGGTGTATACTTTACAGTTTGGGTCAGAGTGCCCATAGAACGGACAGGAAAAAAAAAACACTGGCCAACTTTGTGTGCAATGGTGCAGAGGTCATCGGGATCCAACCGAATTGCCCCATCGGCCGTCGTTGCTATTTGACTTTTGGCTTAGTTGCTGTCAGTCACCAGATGCACTTACTGACGCAACTCTAACCCACAACAGCAAGTTGAAAGACAAACGTGTGCACCTTTCTGAAATGAAACCCAAAAAAGTGCAATACGCATTCACTTTGCAATTGAACCCCTGCTCTTGTTTTAAAAACAAGATAGATACTGGTAAGAAGGAAAAACTGCTTTTTTATTATTATAATTACGCCATTTTAACTATTGAGGCTCATGAAAGTGCTGAACCGATTTAGAAATGAATGGAAATAATCGTAAGCTCTTATTGCTTTCCGATCATCACAAATGGGCCTCGTTGAGCCAGTTGGCCCAGCACCCAAGGGAGAATCCGCCCCCAAGGGAACCTGCTGGCAAACGGCTGTAAATCACCATCTGTCTCCAATGTGGGATCACCTGACCTGAACTTGTCAACCTTGACCTTTTAGCCGTCCACCCACACATGTGCAGACCTGTTAGCCACGCACGCACACGCACACTAGATAATAAACTTAATATACTGGGAACAAAGGACTTCATGAAAAGTCAAATATATGTGAAGCAGATATTTAACAGCCCACAATTCTATACCCATTACAGATAAATGACAATTCCATACTTATACTTACATACATATCTTTTCAAATGATCAAAGAACCTTTATGTGTTCACGGCTCCAATGCGTGTTCAATTATCCATTTTGCGAATCGCTTATCATTGCGAGGGTCACAGGCACGCTGGAGTCTATCCCAGTTAACTAATTTGCTCCCAAAAATGTATAAATATGATCTATTTTAAATATCACCAGTGTCCCAAAAACATATATATATGTTTTTCATGTTTTTTTTTTTTATGCTAGAGCATACAGAAGGCTATGATGCAGCCAAAAATGTTTACTTATTTCAAAAACGGCCAGCAGGTGACAGCAGAGCAAAAGAGAACAACCAGGGTCATGTTGGAAAAAAAGGTTTTAAATACATTAAACTTTCAAATGTCTTTGTTTTCATGTCGAACAAAAACAAAAGGTTCATAAGGTCCTCAGGGTCAGCAGCATCTCTTATAAAGTTAACTGAAAATTTAAATAAATAGTTCCATGATATTAAAAGGGTTTTAGCTTGACCTTTTATCGGCCGTCAGATTTTGAAAAAAGGCCGTTACTGATATTAGCCCAATATCGGCGCCAATAATCGGTCTATCCCTACTGTTGACCATGTCAAAGCCAACAAACCAAATATCCATCGGAATCCTTGAATGTGTGAGGTTTTGATTTAAAAAAAAAAAACACTTCAACATGTTGTTCATCAAATAATCGTGAACAGTAAGCACATTTTAGTGCAATGAACAGAAGATATTTGTTGGTAACTCATTCACTGCCATTGACGTCAAAAATTCATGTGAACTATTTCTATTAGTTTAAAATGTCATTACATTTTTTATGAAAACCTAGGATTTTTTTTATTGTACATTCATAACAGATATAAAATTTGTGATTACTATTGAAGTCATGCGATTAATTACGATTAAGAAATTTAATCGGCTGACACCCCTAATTTTTTCTTTTATTTATTTTTTTTAATTAGGGGCATCAGGCGATCAACATTTTTAATTGTAATTAATCACATGACTTCACTAGGTAACTAACGATGAATCATACATTTTATATCTGTTATAAATGTCCATTAAAAAAAATTCTAGGATTTTTATACATTCTTGTTAACAAAAGTGGATTTTTTTTTTTAAACTAATAGAAATAGTTCAAATGAATTTTTGACGTCTATAGCCGACAATGGCAGTGAATGAGTTAATAGACAAGACCGTGACACTGCCGTGTTTGGAAAAAAAAGATAAAAAAAAAAAACAGTCAGATCATGCAAGGTACTGTGTTGAACTCATTTATTAATTTACTTTTGAGGCATATGCGTATTCTAAGGTGACTCTGTGTTGGGTCTAAGTGCATGCTTGTCACATGATGAGATCACAGAGAGGCTGAAAAAAAACAAAAAAACTTGCAGGCATGTTTTTCCAATTTTGTCACATTCCACAAAGTGGTGGAATTGTACGCTACTATTATAAGATCCCCAAAAGAACGTTGTGGTTGATTGCGCTGGAAGTCTTGTCTACTGTCGGGGGGCCATCGACTCTGTCCGCAAGTCACATTTGCTGCAAGCTGCCAAAGCTAACCACGCTTTAGTCCCGGCTCTTCGAGCTTGGACTTTGTGTGCTAGACTTTTATTTTGAGCACCGCTTGTGGTCCAATTTTGCCAAGGAGAGTTGTTATGTGATGATATGAAGTCAAGCAAGAACAACATGCGAAAACTAAAGTAAAAAAAAAAAAACTGCACTTACTGTGTGTTTGTGTTTCTCTGGCCGCATTGTGGCGAATAGTGCAATCGGCAGTGGATGTCAATGAATGGCCACATACGTAGCGCAAACGAGAGGTCGCAGTCTTGCGTATAGACTGTTAACTCATTCACTGCCATTGACGGCTATATACGTCAAAAATTCCTTTCTATTAGTTAATTGGTTTTTTTTTCCACTTTTGTTAACAAGAGCATGAAAACATATATTTTTTATTGTACATTTAGAACAGATATAACATTTGTGATTAATCACGAGTTAACTAGTGAAGTCATGTGATTAATTACTATTAAAATTTTAATCGGCTGATGCCCCTAATTTTTATAATCTTTTTCTTTTCTTTTTTAAATCGTGTCAGGCGATTACAATTTGTAATTGTAATTAATCGCATGACTTCAATAGTTAACTCACGATAAATCACAAATTTCATATCTGTTCTAAATGTACAATAATTTTTTCTATAGGTTTTTATACTCTTATTAACAAAAGTGGAACAAATATTAAACTAATAGAAATAGTTCAAATGAATTTTTGACGTCTATAGCCGTCAATGGCAGTGAATGAGTTAATTCCAATTGCAACTTCACATCTTGTAATAACGCAACATAAGTCAACCTCAACAGTTTGTGCTTTAGGTGGGATGAAATAAGGTGTCAAAAATGTAAGACCCCCCCCCCCCCCACACACAAATAGGAGTAAAATATTCTACTTGCAGTCATCAAGTCTGTGTTTTGCCGAATCTTTTTTTTCTTCTTCTTCATTTTAACTTTTTGTTGCGTCTCGTACAGGAAGTGATGAGAACGATGTGCCCCCCAGGGGCAGCCTGAACAATTTCCTTCCGTCATCAGAAGTTAAGTCCACCAAAAGAGTCCATAAGTGGAAGCACTTGAAAGGCAATGTGGAGCCATAAACAAAAGCCTGTTGTTGTTTGAACTCTTTATTGCAAAAACACGTTTCTCAGAAAAGGGGAATTAGATGTTGAGTTACGCAAGAGGCAGAGCAGCAGTGTTTATTAGAACACTTGCATAATGTTCAAAGAGCTTAGCATTAATAGATAATACACGTTTCAGAAGTCAAATAATACCGTTGAAGAGTGCACTGTATTCTTTTTTTTTTTTTTATATTTCCAAGCCCAGCAGACTGGGCTGTTATGCAACTGGAGTAATGAGGACCCGCTGCCTCAGCGCCTCTTTATGATCCAACCTATTTATGGACGACATTATACAATCTTAAGCTGCATGAACTCTTAAGCGTGTAATTGCATGCAACTATTCTTTAGTATTATTTGAAACATGTATTTGTACAAGTAAAGCCCCCAATAGACGCCTCTACCATATGCAATAAAGTATTAAAAATAAAGTATTTTCAAAGCTGTATTATAATGAGACAAGTTTATTTTCACATCATACCCCATTATTTCACACGTGAATGCTTGCTCTTGAATTAGTTTTTTTCCCCACCACAGTGGCTTGCAAATTTAAAAGGGATACTTGACTCATCGAGTCATTTTCAGCAGTAAAAAGTAAATATTTTATCCAGATGAATTTGATAACTTTATTCACTCTAAAAACAGTTGGGGCAAAAAATAACCCAACGATGGGTCAAAAATGGGCCGATCCTCTACTTGGGTCAATTTGACCCATTTCTGAGTCAAGAAATGGGTCTTTACCTGTAAAAGAACTCATAGAAATTGGTCAGATCCTTTAATTAGGTCAAAACATTGAAACATTTGTATAAAACAACCCCGAAGTGTGGTCAAATTGACCCATAAAGTGGATCGGTCTATTTTTGATCCATAAATGGGTTACTTTTGACACCACTGTTTTTAGAGTGTTATTTTTCATGTAGAATTAATACCTTTAAAAACAAATATTTCCACTTGCTGTCAGCTTAAGATGACATCACCTGTGCTGAGGAAGTAGGTAACGACCTATCATGGCTTAGTTTGCTGACCAAACCCAGAGAGCAGGTGAGCCATGATTGGTTGTTACCTACTTCCTCAGCACATGTGATGTCATCTTCAGTCGACAGCAAGTGGAAAAAATGAGTTTTTAAAGGTATTGATTCGACATGAAAAATAACACTCTAAAAACAGTTTGGTCAAAAGTAACCCAATTATGGATCAAAAATAGACCAATCCACTTTATCGATTGATTTACAACTTTCTGGGTTGTTTTATACAAGTTTTTCAATTTACAGGTGAGGCATGATTGGTTGTTACCTACTTCCTCAGCACAGGTGATGTCATCTTCAGTCAACAGCAAGTGGAAAAAATGAGTTTTTAAAGGTATTGATTCTACATGAAAAATAACACTCTAAAAACAGTTTGGTCAAAATTAACCCAATTATAGATAAAAAATGGACCGATCCACTTTATCGATTGATTTACAACTTTCTCGGTTGTTTTATACAATTTTTTCAATTTACAGGTGAGGCATGATTGGTTGTTACCTACTTCCTCAGCACGGGTGATGTCATCTTCAGTCGACAGCAAGTGGAAAAAATGAGTTTTTAAAGGTATTGATTCTACAGGAAAAATAACACTCTAAAAACAGTTTGGTCAAAAGTAACCCAATTATGGATCAAAAATAGACCGATCCACTTTATCGATTGATTTACAACTTTCTGGGTTGTTTTATACAAATTTTTCAATTTACAGGTGAGGCATGATTGGTTGTTACCTACTTCCTCAGCACATGTGATGTCATCTTCAGTCGACAGCAAGTGGAAAAAAAGAGTTTTTAAAGGTATTAATTGTGTAAAAAAATAATAATGATGTTATCAAATTCATTCTAGACAAAATGCTAACTTTTTACTGCTGAAAATGACTCAATGAGTCAAGTATCCCTTTAAAAGAGCCGTGAGGAATGGATGCTGAACGCAGTCAGGAAATCTTGTAAAATGGAGGTGAATGTATCATATTGTTTGTTCTGTGCTGATCTGACGGCAGTTTGCCAGTCTCATCATTCCACATGATCACAGTTGAACAAAGAGGAAGAGTGATTGTGCCAGTCCGTCACGCACTCAAACAACTTGATCTTTGAATTTTTCCACTGAGCAGACATAATCGGGCAGAAAAAGGAGAGTAAGGGAGTAAATGACGTCTAATGTGACCAGACAGCATTTGCTGACAGTTTTTATTTATGATTTAAAAAAATTCACATATGTGAGCGGTACACCAAAAGTGATGTTTTTTCTCGCGGGAAATATGTGTACCTTATTGCTTGGTTGGAACAAAATGGCGTATAAACAAAATCTCAGTTCATACCACCAGCCAAATGAAATCATGCCATCCAATGCAAATAGTCTCATTGTACTTTTTCGGGCCTTGATTTGGACATACTCGCTTTGACAATAATCCACCTAAAGATGATGTAAGAACATAAATATCCGCCCCACGCACCGCTCGAGGCGGCCATTTGTGGCGTGCCAAGCGCACTTATTGCATCACCTGGGTCTTATCGACACCTATCCAGACGCATTGGCTCCACTGTTTAACACGTAAACGAGGGCATGCTGAGCAAAAACACATGCGTTTGTTCTCATGGGAAGAGTGAGAGGCTAATAAGCGCTGGATCCTCCTCTGTGTGCTGAAAAGAAGCTGAGGTCACGCTGAAATAGTTCATTAAAACAGCTTGTTGCCAAAACATTAGCTCATCTTTCCTCAGCTTGTTTTGCCATTAGACGAGCCCCCAACGCTGGCCCCCTCATGCAAAGGCTGGAAACTTGAGGAAAGTAGAGAATGTCTTCATTTTTTAATTTTCTCTGGCATGAAGTTTTTCAACGCCGGTACGGTGCCAATTATTAGTAGTCAGGGAGACCGATAACTGATATTTCAAGCGGATATTTATTTGTAGTAAAAGAAAAAATATTAGCTTAAAAATTCTTAATAAATTACTTTTTCTTTTCATTTTAAACATATAAAGAATTGACAGCTTTGTTAAAAAAAATTCTGACAAAAATTGCAGGAAGCTTCCAGAGTCATTAGCATTTGTTAGGCTAAATGAAAAAGTAAGCGAGTAAATACTTCACTGTAAATAAAGTTTTCAAAAATGTCAGCATTTGTTTTTTTTAATAAAAAGTGTAGGGAGTTCCCAGTGTCATATTATGTTTTAAATATAAAATGGACATTTAAATAAATCCATAAATGAAAAGTTCCCAGTATCTCACTGAGCGACAGATGCATGCAAATGTAACTAATTTGTTTTTTTTCCGTCACGGTTCGTAAAAGGTTTCAAAAGAGCTTTGCAGACACTAAAACAATTTTCAAAATATTTTTGCGACAAGTAAAAATTGTCTGTGAACATCTTACAAATCCTGAAAACGCTAAATTTCACTATATTTGTGCTGTGCGAGTGTCTCGTGTTCGATGACACAGACGTCCCATTCATCCCGAAGTCCAGTTGCTTTCCAAAAGTCTGTTTAAAAAAATCCAAATCAAATCAAAAGGTGTCTTAACATTGCTGACGACGTTGCATAAAAGAGGAAGTCCACCTCAGCATCACATGCTGTCTGGTTGAAAGGTCACCGAAAGCTTTCAACTCACTGGCTGTCGATAGACACGCAGGCCGCACAACATGAGGTGCACTTGCGCACGGTGCGAGACAAGAGCGACGTCAAATACTGCCTTTACAAGATAATTGTGTTTACAGTATTGGCACTGACAGAGAGGTCATAGTTCAACAATGTGTTGTTGATGTTTGCGGCTGTATAGTGGTGCCGGCCTTGTACTTAGTTTTTTGAGATACACATCATGCTTGATGGCGAGGAACGCACACTAAACACCAAATGTTGTTGTCTAGTAGAATAAAAAAAAAAAAAGCCATTTATCAGCAGTTTGAAGTTGAAAAGACACTTTTGATCTGACAGGCATCTGCGAACAAAGCATGCTTAAGAGTGTGACAAGGACCTCACCTTGGGCAACGCCACCTTGTAATTTACACTTGTAAACATTTCCAGGCCAGGAAGGAGTTTCCATGTCAGCGTGGAATCTTTTTATACGCTCGGCATGCGAAAGAAGACGACCAGTCCAACGCGGACAGGATCTTACATTAAAGTTATAATGGAAACAACACGCCACTTGAAACCTTAATAACAGTTTGTATCCAGGCACGAGTTACATGACTGCCTCCTCTCATTCATTCCCATCTGTTCTGTAGCTTAACTCCATAAATTGCTCTTTCTTGGTTTACCTCATTGAGTAAGAGCAAAATCAAGGACAAACATGCGTTCATCTGGAAAGACGTATACTCGGGTTCATTCAGGATGAAGTCATTCACAAAATTGCACTCGACTTGTGTTTACACAAGAACGCCGCAGGAAACAAAAGTATCTAATAATACCTTTGAGTAGTTTTCTGTTCTTTGCGTCGTTGTTGTGTGTGCATGTTGCGCATTCACGTGTAACTAGGGGCGTAACTCAATTGATTACATTTTAATTGTCATCGCGATTTTGACTGCCTCCCACAATTAAATTAAACTAAGCGTCCGCGATATTTACATTCCAAATGGCATATCTAGCAAAGATCTTTCCTCAACCAGTATTCAGCCAACCACCAGGGGGCGATCACATGGTTAAGGTCTCATTAACCCAAGGTTACTTCAGGTTGTTGCAACACACAACCAACCAACCACTGTGGCTAACGCTAATGATGTTTTGATGTTTTGGCTTGGTCTATCTGTCTACTTGAGAGTTAGCCAGAAACGATGCTCATTTTCCTACCAAGCCTTCATACGGCCTTTCCAGGCAAGATTCCGAGGCCTCTTATGTGGTAGCCGCTGTCATTGTTTGCATTTGTGTCTTCTTCCCCTCCCCCCACAATAGAGGGGTGTTTCTAATACAAAGAAACATGCAGGCCAATGCAGCGCGAGGCATACAATTTAGAATTCAACCGGCAACATATGTATGTTCTGGCGGAAAATGGTCTGAAAAATTGCCCTTATGTAATAGTTATTTTGTAAGATTTTCGACTAAGGCGTCCTTATACAAGGCAGTTTTGCATCTGTTTGAAATCCTTTGCTATTTTTATGCTTAAATGTGAATGTTCATCACGTTGCTCTAAGTGTTCAAGTGTGTGTGGGGGGGGGGGGGGGTGTAAATATATACACAATTCAAGGACCACCTGCATATGAAAAACAATGTTTGTGGGGCCAAACTTTGTTTCGTTTTTCAGTCGTTTTTCCCAGAAGGCCTTGTGTCCTCCATCTTTCCCAGCTCAAGATAGACTCTGGCCTTTGCCGTCACAGCCCGGGGCGGTTTTTAGGACACTATTTAGCAACATGCCTCCGCTTTGACTGTTATTGACCCGACCCAGCTCCAAACTGGACCTACTGACCCACTGACCAGAAAGCTCAAAATGGATCAGAATGGATTTTCTTTTTCTTTTTTCACGTCTGTGTTTGCGTCCATGTTATCGTGTCATGTGTATCTGCCACATACTAACTGTGTTGCAATGTGTTTATGTGCTATATAAACGCATAACTATATCTTCGGAGGGCCCCCCCACCGCACACACAAAACTCAGATATCTGATTTTAACCTGCGTTCCCCTCTTTACTGAATTTGAATTAAATAAATAAAAAATAACAACAAATGAAAATGACATTATTGTAAAAATGTTTTGCTTTTTGTTTTTCCTCTTCTGGAATTGTATTTATTTCTCCTCATACCAAACATGCTTTGAAACTGTTATTTATTTATTTTAGAGATTTAACTTCCATTAGTGTCAACAGAAATAATAGAAAGTAATACTAATAATCTTTATTTACTGATAGGAAAATAAGTGATTCGTCTTGGTGAAAAAGGTTTTTTTGCATGTAAACATACTAACATTGTAATTTGACGTACATTGAAACGGAAGCTGCTAAACAAATTAGATTATTTATTTTTTTCTGACAAATACACTTAAATGAATCGATAGAATTGATTAATCACCCATCCCTCGTTAGGAAGTGGCTCATTTGTAAGATGGCGCCACTGCATGAAGTAGCACAGTCATGTTAATGTTTATACTTTGAGCAATACAATTACTGTCATCGGACCACTTATCGTTTCTTTCCAAATGTTTTTAACGAAATACATGAAATTATAAGACTTGAATGACATCATCTGGTGACTAATGCTGATGTGGGTTGGAAGCTTTAGGGGTCTAGTTGATAATGTTTCATTTGGAGGGTAAGAATAGACAGCAAAATAATGCTTACGCAAACAATAACCTACTGGAAACGGATATGTTCCCCCCTTTGCATTTTCCTGTACCGACAATTTTGTCACAAAGATCTCCGTTGACACAGATGCTTTTATATGCATGCTAGGCCAGTAGGTGGCGCACACTTTGTGAGCGTCTATGTGAAATGTGAATGAACATGTTGGTAGGTAATGCAACCCATCTGGATACAGTAAAGTTTGTGCTGTATTTTGTTTGTGATGTATTTGTAAATGTCAAAAATAAAAATAGAACATGCATATTTGTGTATCCTGCAGTTTTCAAACAGGCGAGTTTTCGGAAATGTTTAGACCCATTTTCCAAGGTTTGCGGCAACCAACACACCACCACAAACACATTTCCCCCCTCCTTTTTAGTTTAAAATGGTCTCATACCCCGAGCCCTGTCGGGAAAAAACTAGTCAATAAAAATACCAAGATCTGAAGTGTGAACATAGCCGTATTTGTGCTGCCTTCTCTCAGAATGGTTTGCTTATCCGCTGCTTGTGTCACAGGAGCAGCCGGGGGCTTAGAAACAAGTCACGTGGTGCCCTCAAGAACTTTTAATGTTTAAACAAGCCCAGAATATTTGCTCGCCTCACTTACCCCACATTGAGGTATGGGAATGTCAACATACTCATTCCAAACAACAGTGCTCATAGTGAAAATAGATAGATTTAATTTTAAACAGGTCTGTGTGCATCCACATCAGCATAACCGTCCAAGTCAAATTGGCAAATCCAAGCATGGAACGTTTGAGCTTGTCACCAGTGGGTGACCGAGATGAGGCCTGTCTGGGCATGAGTGAAATGTGAGAAGTAATGTGAGACGTGTTGCATTCGTGGAATGCGTGTATGTCTGTGCGTATACCAAGTAGTGGCGCGTGATACGAGGGAGAATCATTCTCGATCTCGTGTGACCTCATCCTCCTTTTTTAGCGGCCGTCTCCAGATGAAGGCTCAGAGATTCTAATTGGATCCTGGAGTGTTTGGCCTAAGCAGTGAGCACCACACACTCTGTGTAACCTTCTTAATCCACCTGCCGCTTCGTTTTCATGGCTTCCAGCCAAGGCGTGCACTCTCGTGGGGGTGCCTTCCCACCGCCTAAGGGACCGGCTGGAGCTCTCACAAGGTCTTTATGTTGAGAGAATTCTCCCCAGGCGCTCAGACCGTGTAGCATGCAGATGAGGTGAGAGTGTTGATATGAGCTTTGGGACAAAAAGTGAGAGGCCATCTTGGAATAGAATCTTAAATAGAAGAAGATCAGTTGCAGGATTATAGGAATACCAAGATTATGTGGCAATTACATTCAAAAGAAAACAACAGGAGGGAGCTTGGGGACTCTGAGGTGGGCTCTCCTATCTCTGGGGTCGAAGTCACTAAGGTGGTTGTAAAGCTCCTGGGTGGCAGGGCCCCCGGGATGGATGAGATCCGCCCAGAGTTCCTATAAGCTCTGGATGTTGTGGGGCTGTCGTGGTTGACACGCCTCTACAACATCGCGTGGTCATAGGGGACAGTGCCTCTGGATTGGCAAACCGGGGTGGTGGTCCCTCTTTTTAAGAAGGGCGGATCGGTGCGGCGTCTGCTGTGATGCAGACTCTGTATCGGTCCGTTGTGGTGAAGAAGGAGCTGAGTCAAAAGGCATCCACACTATGTCTCTCAGCTGTCCTGGGAACCCTTTGGGATCTAGCCGGAGGAGCTGGTTGAGGTGACTGGGGAGAGGGAAGTCTGGGCTTCCCTGCTAAAGCTGCTGCCGCCGAGACCCGACCCCTGATAAGCAGTAGATGATGGATGGATGGAGAAAACAATTTTTTAAATATCAAATGTCCTTACTGATGTTGTGGACGGGGAGCTCGCATTAATAGTGTTGGATTTTTGTTGCCCATGTGTCTAGCTTGCTTGCTGTGACTTAAGAGATCAGTTCCAAGTTCTGGACCTGGTTGTATTTCCAAAAGTCCAAATTGATTTTGATCACGAAATTTGAGAGAAAAATGTGTGTGACGCTTTGCTGACATCACATGATCCAACCGTGAAAGGAGAAAATGTTGGCCAGCTACTTTGATGTCACTGTTGGCAAAATAATCCTCCCCCCACCCCCCAATATTGTGCATGATATGGTGTTTG
Organism: Leptonotus elevatus; assembly: GCF_054856555.1. NCBI lineage: Eukaryota > Metazoa > Chordata > Actinopteri > Syngnathiformes > Syngnathidae > Leptonotus > Leptonotus elevatus. Next base: position 27,180,644 of record NC_141240.1, read on the forward strand.
CTGCTATGCCCAACTAAGGGGAAGAAGAAAAAAAGTAGAAAAATCTTTGGACAAATGAGGTGTTGTTGCCCCACTTGAGCTGAATCGCTATGCTTAAGTCATAATTAGTAGCAAATAAGATCATACCATACAAAGAACATTTTGTGTAAAACCTGAATGGTCTCTCCTCACGTCTCCTTTTTTGTTTTAGAGTTTTGATTCTTTTTCTATCATATTTTCCTTAAAGGTCAAATTCTGGATTTTTAAAGTTGCAGATCTTGTGACTCCTCCGCTTGTCCCATTAGCGATCATCACATTAAGTCATGAGTTGCGTGATTTGTATGGTGCAGTTTTTATGTCAAATGCCCTTCATGGCACATCATCCCACTTTTTTTTTAAAGAATATGCAGTAATTGTTTTCTCTTTGTTTCTGTTCAACTATACCCTTTTCGTTTACCCCATAGCCATAAATATTGACCTGGTAAAGGGCAAGCCAATCCAAAAGTTTTCTTCACATTAATATGTTAAATGCACCCCTATTAGTCTAAACATTGTATTCTGATTAATATTGTGTTTGTGGAATATGAATAAAGCAACAAAATCCACCCATTTATTCCATCCCAGGTTGCGGCCATTTTGCCACTTGCTGTCATCTGAAAATGACATCCCAGTGGCAAAGTTACAGGTATCCAGATTAAACCGGCGAGAGCTGCGGCCAGCATTAGTGCAGTTGATTCTGACCAAGCATCAGCGAACAGCTGTGGAACAGCAAGTAACAACTCGACTCAGAGATTTGGGATTAATTGTGGATCCCGCGCACATTCAGATATGCTTTTCGCTTCCAACTGGGGGGACATGACCACCGGCAGTTCTGATCAGGTTTGTTGACAGGAAGAAAAAGATTGCTTTTTTGAGAGATAGCTACAAGCTTAAAGGTGAACATGTCTACGTCAATGAAAATCTCACAAAACGAAATGCTGACATTGCTGGAAGGGCGCGACAATTGAGAAAGAATGGATTTCTCGAGAACACATGGACAAAAGACTATCGGATGTTCATTCAATCAAAAGAAGACCCATCTTCTGAGAAGAAAATACGGATCGTGAAAAGAGTGGAAGAATTGGCGGAGTTTGCGAGACAATAACTGCAATCAGTAACTCACATCATTAAATTGTGGATTATATTTTACCCAAATTAAATTATTGTAACATATTACTAGTTAACTCAAAACTGGAGCTGTTGTGATTTGAATAATGTAAATATAGCATATGATTACTTGTTGACACTGCAAAGGTTAACTCTTGTTTATACACTTGCATTGATAACATGTATTGCTGTTCCTGTAAGAATGTAAACATTGTCTGGTTCTATTTCTGTTTGGACTTTTGATGCAACATGCAAGGCTGTCGTGATAAGGTTGTGGCTGCAATGTATCTGCTGTAAATATTTACAATGGGTTGGTGAACATTGTTTCGGGATGCGGCTAGCGGGGGCTGGCCTTGGTGAGCGCTCAGGAGTATCAAGATCTAAGCATCAACTGGATGCTGGCAACAGTGGTGGGCCGGTGGCTGAACTGATCAGAATGGAGTGAACATTGCTGTGGACGCAATGGGCAGAATGCAAGCCGATCTACTCTTCTGGAAGCCACAACATGTGTGAACGCTGATCCAAAGTCAGCAAAGATGCTACTGGTGAACGAGCATGCGCTCACCTTGGCTGTTCACCTGGTTGGGTGGGCCTGTTGGTGGCGTCCGGGAACCGATTTACCAATTCCAAATGATTGGTACTAGCTGCAACTTACACACGGACATTACTCAAGATAAACTGAGCGAGGAGTGTGCAGACTTAAGTCTGGGATTTATAACGATATGAATCAATGACCATCATAATCAATGTATATGACTGATACGTATGGTAAGAATCAATGGGGATGGGTTACTAATAAGCCATGGCTTCTACCCGTCAGCCCTTCTTTCGGATGTCAATGTTGCAAATTATATGATGTGATCAATGTAACCTGTAATAATGTGTCCAAAAGAAAAAAATGACGAAAACAATAAAACAAACCTGCTGTCTCAACAAAAGTAGCCATTACTATACAGTGGTACCTTGGAGTTTGAACATAATTCGTTCCTGTGAAGTGGTCAAAATCTGAATTGTTCAACCTTGGAAACATTTTAATAATATAATAATAATATAATAAATAATGTAAATGCAATTAATCCGTTCCCAAGCTCCAAAAACAGAATTCCTATTTTAATTTCTATTTATGTTTTTTACATGTACAGTACAGTACAGTACAGTATTAAAACAATAAAACATATTTAATTTTTGTTGTTGTGGTGTGATTGCATCAGTGGATGATAAATGCTATGTTAATGCTAGCTTTAGTTCAGTGCTGAGTTTGTGTATTTTACATTGGGCATATTGTTAGACTACTAAGCGGTCCTTGCGTGCGTTTAACGTCAGGCACGTTGTTGAACAGCTAAGGGGGGTCCTCGTGCCAGTATTTACCGAAGTAGTCACAGTACTTACAACTGCGTGATGATCTTCCCAATTCCACTGTGGTTCGTAGCACTGTAGGTTTTTCTTTGCTTCCACTGGCACTCTTGTCTTTCTTTGGATCCATGGCGAAAAAAATTCTCGTGGAAAAATCCAAATGCACTCTTGAGTATGGAGCACCTCCGGGAGTATTCACGATCTAACTGGAAATGAGCAGTGCATCGTCTCAACTACCGCAACGTGAGCATTCGGCATTGCTCGGCTTCGCTTGGCTACCCGTTTTCAAGGTGCGTTCGGCTTAGCTTGCTTTGCTTGGGTGTTCGAACTCCGAAAATTAGTTCAAACACTGAGACATTTTTTACTCTGATTTTTTTGGGTTGAAGTCCGATTTGTACGAGTTTCGAGACGTTCAAACTCCGAGGTTCCACTGTATTTTTGTGAGTGAAGGCAATGAAGGTTTGGAAGTTATAGTGAGAGGGATTCCCTTTGGAGATGAAGCTCAAGATGGTGTCAGAATGTGTTGACCCAGCTGAAATATTTATTGGGTGGTCCACATCCACACTGGTTTATTTTTGAACCCGGAGCTGCCAATCTGAGTGTGAGGAGCCTGAGTGGAAGTCCGCTCCCCGCCGCGGCCTCCAGAGAATGACGCACCAATGCCCGAGTGTATGTTTGCCTTTGAGACCGTGGCTGTGTGCGCGTGCAGGTCGGCGTCCATGCGTGTCGTGTGTGTTTAGTGTGTTCGCTGCGCACCACAGGGAGGCTGGCCTGGTGCACCCCGCCCTGGTGTACCCGAGTCCTTTCAAATAAGCACGCCTGTTCATGTTTGCTTTGCGAGGGCAGCCCAGCCAACACGTGCAAGAAATAAATTACGTATAGTGATGAAAACAAGTGGCGGTATGTATAATTTCCCTTTGGCTTTACATGATCATGCAATCTTTTCCAAGCTGTTTCCGGTGCTGTTATTTTTGCCAACCATGTTATGGAATGACAGGATATCCTCGACTACACCTACTTTATACTGTGGATGTTATCGCATTTCCACTTAACTTTCTCACTTACTGGCATGCACCTTTCATTGCTGTTGAATAATGTCTTCATTTACGGTTATATGTGGAAGTGAAAGTACCGTAAATGATGCAGGATGTTTTACCAGTGCACAATAATTAAATACACGGCTCACCAATTGTGTACAAACATTGACAGAGATAAGTGAATAATTCTCATCATATTTTTGGTATCACAAAAGCATGTCCGGGTTCCTTTTTGTCAGCTGCATTGCCGCTTTAATTTACCACGAATGGATTGTGTATTGGTTATTGATCGGCACAGTTCCCTGACATCGGGCTTGACACGGTATAACCGATCTGAGCACTTGCATTGCAGTCACGTTGCCATATCAGATTTTATGCACATATAATTGAGGCTTGAGTATCTATGATATTATTATTTTTTCCCGCTTGCCCTGCAATCATGCATATCAAAACTGAGCCATGTGAGAGAAATAATTGGAGTCACTTCAACAAATGTTCCCCAACCTTTATTGAGCCACATACAGTATAAAAGTCATGACCTTGTGTCAATTCACTCACAAATGTACAGACTTTATAAACAAATTGGGCTTGACTAGTAGAACAAAAGGCTGATATACTTGCAGGAAGCCATGACATATTTTGTTGTACGAATGGAAACACATGGTACCTTCTGCCATCTAGTAAAAGAGCATCTCATTGTTCTGTCACTGTACAGTATTGCTGGCAAAGATAAATTAACAAAGATGCACTATTTGTTGTAAATAAATTATTATTTTTGGACCAATCAGGTGAAAATGGATAGTTGATGAGCTCTCACAGTACATTACTGCATTACATGACATGTAGAAACAGTAGGTGGGTTTCCATCCACCTATTTTTATTCACATTTTCAAGAATTGCGAAAAAGAAACTGAATGGAAACGGCAGAAATTCGAAAAAAGGCCCAAAATTCGCTGTGCACGTGCCCTCAATTTAGTGTTTTTATTATTATTGGGAGGAAGGAAGTCCGTGACAACATAAGTGACCTTGAATGGATAAAATTTCCCACTGACAAGCTTGAAAATCTTGGAGCACAACAGTGGTTTTCCACTTATTCCAAACCCCCGATTTATCACTTGCTGTATTTGTCCCAATACTTCTATCAGTTTAACATAGTCCAGCATAGGCCCAATTCCTGTTGGGGTGCAATATACGCTGTTCTAATACTTGGACAAATAAACACGGATCTTGTAAGGACCTTAAATTGTAATTTCGATTATTCAATATATTGTTGGAGGGAACGGTAACGCTATTTTAGATTGATACACTAATAAGTAGGGGTGTGAATTGCCTAGTACCTGGCGATTCGATTCGTATCACGATTCATAGGTCACGATTCAATACCGATTAATCCCGATGCGAATCTATAAATTGATTATTGCGATTTTTTCCCCCTCAAATTTAGAATATACTCAGCAGTAAACTTGTGCATGTACACTAAGATTTGTATGAAAATGTATTTATCTAAAAATTCAGGCTTATAACTGAGCCACTGCATTTAACAAACAGCACTGAAATAAAATATTAAGGCTTAATGTTCCATTGTTTAACATTCTTCCATGCTTAATGTGTGAATCCTAACCCTAAGTAAGACGTTTTGTTGAATATTCCCATAAAAAATGGATGTTTAAAAATCGATTCGGCCACATATCGAATCGATTCGAGAATTGCGCGCTGTAATATCGCGATATATTGCCGAATCGATTTTTTCTAACACCCCTACTGATAAGGGTAAAATTGCATATAGCTGTTAAAACATTGTGAACTAATGTGGTCCTGTCTGCACCCTGAAACTCCATTTTCACAGCATTTCCCCGCCATATCGCTCTTGACAGACGGCGGCCCCAACGCATCGCGGATTGTTGTGTGGAACGTATCTACTTGCCTATTGCGGAAATCTGCGCTTTAGTCACACTCAACCTTTAAATGTGTCCATTCCTGGTTCATGCCTGCGTGTGAGATGTAAATGCCAAGGAAAAGAGCAGACAGAATGACCTATGACCAATTCTTGGACGCTCTCCTGACAGAGCAAACAAAAGCTTCCTGCCCCTTCTCTCAACCTCTTTTCCTGGTTTTGGACAGAGTGGGCGGAGCCTGCCTGACTGCGTGGGAGGAAAAGGGAATCTCATCCTTACACACGCCACCTGCACAGTCACCGCGCTTCCAATCCTACCAATCAGTTCCCTGCGACTGTTTGGGAAGCTGAAGTTGCTTTCGGGTGGCTTCCTCGTTTGGGACTTTTGTCGCTGAGTCGTTGACATCCTGTAAGTAAACATTAGCTTGTGTCCTGTTTGGCCACAGACTGGTGTGTAGACATAGGTTGTGTGTGTATGTGTGTACTTTAAAGGAGGAGGGTTCGTGTTAAAGTTAAGTGTTTTGGTTGCTAATGGTGTCGTGTGAGTAACAAACATAACCCTGCAATAAGAGAGGCGGCTGTTCCCAAGTTGGAATGCCGGTCTAAAAATATAATTGAAACATTTAGCATCTCTGCTCTATTTTAACTCCCTTTCAGCTGTGACACTTTTACGTGGTGAGCTGCTGTGCCTTAAAACGTATCTGATGTTTCAAATACCGCTCGAGGCTTTTGGTAAAGTAAACAGAAACCGGCTTTTTCAAGACTCCAGCAACTTACCTACCTTACTTTAACTTACCTAGCAAGCACAAGGCCCGAGGGGCTCGATCGGGCTCGATCTACTGTTTCTTGATGAAATATATACCAACATTGCAAATAGTCTATTTTACTTTAAATAACAATGAGATGTTGCATTTTTTGTTGCCAAACGCTTTTACAAAATAGACAGAACAATACTGTAGTTAAAAGAGTCATTGACATTTGACTTTAGTTTGTCAATTTTTTGTGTACTCTGTACATAATATGATGCTCAGCTCAAGGCCAAATATACATTTACGTTTTTGGAGCGAACAATCACCGCTCGGTTGATTTGTATGATGTTATATGGTTTCTTGGTCATAGCAACCCTCTGAGTACAACTGTAAGGACAATGAGGTCCGTGACAAAAATTGAGTTTGCCATCCAAACCGCTGCTTTCGGTCTCGTGAAGAATGAGCAGTTTGATGCAAGAGATGATAGCAATATAATAGATTGCATCAAAACCTGCTTGGCTTTGACCACAAATAGCAAAAAAAGAGAATACCCTCCCTTTTACTCATGTGGTTGGCTAGCTAGAAGTTCACTGACTTAAAACGTGTTATGATATGTGTATGTATTCATGTGTTTGTCTAGAATGTGCTCAAAGAGTGCAAGAGAGTAATTTCAGGCTTAATCCAAAGAAATTGCATTTGTAGTTGTGGCATCCGGTGTTTGCTGATTTTCTCTTTTTGTGAACATTTTGGTATCCCCACTTTATGATGGTTGACGTTTTAGGACTGACTGAATGTATTAATCCAATCATGGGGAATTTCACGTTTTACAGCAACAATGTGTAATATGTAAAAAAAAATTCCCCATGTCCAGCTTTAGAACAGCAGGCAATGAGGCAGGGCTAAATAAGAGCAACAGTGAGTTAACATTATATGAATAAATAAATACTGTTAATCTGTATATAGATGTGAATGTGAACAATTGTACACGTATACACCCTAAAACAAATTGGTCAAATTGCCCCCCCCCCAAAAGGTTACATTTGACCAATCTAGCTGGTAGTTATGTGTCCGACGGATCCTTTGGTTAAAACAACCACTCTAGAATGGTAGGTGTGTTCAACCAACATATATTGGTGATTGGGCCAACCGATACAAATGGGTCATTCTGACCAAGAAATTGGTTAATCTGTGTTTAAGGTTGATTGTCACACCCACCTAAGTGGGGCAAAATTCATTTTCCGCATTTGACCCATCCCCTAAGGGAGCGGTGAGCAGCAGCAGCAGGGGCCGCGCTTGGGAATCATGTGATCGAACCCCCACAATTCCAACCCTTAATGCTGAGTATCAAGCAGGGAGGCAAATGGATCCCATTTTTATAGTCTTTGGTCTGACCCGGCCAGGGATCGAACCCACAACCTCACAGTCTCAGGGGAGATACCACTAGGTCACTGAGCTGATCACGCCGAGTTTCCATTTTTAAACACTATATTTATATATTGTATCGTAATCACTTATAATAATTAATAAATACATTAAGAATACAATAAATTGATACAATAAATATTTTTCCAAGTGTTCTATCAAGACTTACTTTCCACTGTAACCAATTTCATTGGTTGTTTGGCTAACCCCCAAAAAATAGTATGCCTGTAACCACCCGGAATGGTCAATGGCTATAAATCTATTGGTTAATCAAGCCAATATGAGCTTGACCTACTAGATTGGTCGTTTTTTTTTTAACCAATCCATTTTTAGAGTGTATTAGTACTATGATTGCATGTAGCAGGCAATCAATGTACAAGCTGTTGGGAATAAAATAAACAACAGTGGTGTTAATTATATATTTTGTAAAGTCTCAACTTGTGAGGAAGCACGATATCTCTTCTTTTGTGAACCAACAATTTTCATCCGGTTTGGCCAACATGCGCTAATGTCTGATGTTACCTTTGCCGTTTTCTTCAGCCACCTGCTCCGTTTTGATACCTCCTTTGTCAAAACCCTCCCCCCTGACAAGCGCTGAAAAATGGGTGCGCTCCGAGGCAGGCGTGCAACAAAAATGAGATCAGACCTGCAACCCCTGGGTGTAATTGTGCGTGGCTGTGTAATATTTCTTGGGGACACATACGGTGGTTGTGTGGAAAGGAGGGGGTTAAGAGGACAGTGGTGGATAGAGGTGATAAGGCCGGCCGGGACGGGGGGAGGGGGGGGGGCATATAAAGATGTAATAACGGACTCGTCATGGTTCACTCGTTCTTGCAGTTGACTAAACCCTTGTGCGAAATAGTTGCATAACTGTGTAGTCCAGACACTGCACAGTCATGCATGTGGGATCGTGGGTGATGTTCTCCACCCAGCCACACACGGATTGAGCCGATATCTTCAAATGCAGGTTGAATACTGTTAAGTCTCCCGCTCTGTCTTCATTAGCTCTGCTGGCAGATCCCTAAATCCGCCCTGAGAGGGAGTGGCTGATAACCTTTTGAACTCTCCCTTCAAGCTCTTTGTCAACTTCAAACCGGAAGCTGTGCCGTCTCCGGCGCTGCGTGCTCATCAGCTAATCAACTTAGCCTGTGAGTCAGCCAGCTAACGCGTTGTCATAAACTCCAAAGTCATGTAACGTTGCATGCGTCACATTAAAAGTTCAGCATCTGTCTAAACAAGCAGATAAGCTTCTGACTCAATCCAGCGCGGGGGTCCTCAATTTCGGACGGGCTCATTGGCCAACACCTGACATTTTGAGGTTACAAGCATGTGGTGTAAGAATTTGTCATCACGTTGCACAACAATGCGTGTTCAAATTCAATTCAAAGTGCCAAGTCGCACATTGAGGTCGTAAATGTAGGTCAGCACTTGTGATGGTGTTTTGGCCAGCAGAGAAGAGTTTGCTGGCTCTTGGCGCCACCAGTATTACCAGAGCACACCGACAACATCACATGCATACTATTACAGACATTACCTGCTGTTTTCCTGGACCTTGAAAGGTGAACTTTCTTTCCAGACTTGCTTTTAAACAGGTCCTCATTTCTTCCCACAATTTTCCACTGTCGAAAAATGGCTGTTCTTTAACTCAAGTTCTGTTGTTTTTGTGTACAATCTGTGGGCAATGTCCATCGAGATCACGGCCGCTGTGATACGACAGGACATCCTGCGTCACAGAACGCACACACGTGCACGTGAATGCACTTTGTTCATGTCTGGCAATGTTTATCTGGCATGGATGAATGGGGTTTCACCAAGTCACCTCCTTTTGCGATCGGCCGATTCAAAGTCCCGATCCGATACCTTTTTATTAAGGAGAATTATTATTATTATTATTATTATTATTTTAAACAAAACTACCCCAACACCTTTTATATGGTGAGTAGACAGTGGTTAAACTAAGTAAACCATTTAAACCCCCCTTTTTTGGCACATCTATGAGTTACTCAAAGGGTTACCAGTATATACATTTTTCACAAGAGCTTTATTTTTGATAACCTACTGTAGCCATTATAAAACAAGCTACTTAACACAAATTGATGGGCTAACCTAGTGTTGTTTTATTGAGGAAGAAAAAATACTGTATATATGTGTGTGTGAAACAAGTCAACTTCACAACAAATAAAAGGCTGCATTTGAAGAGCAAGCAAACAAAATGTATTTCATCTTACCATATCATGGCTTTGGAGCTGGACTCGCACCAGTTTAGACTGCCGGGCCGGGCGGGATTTGGCCGTCCCACTAGGACGTCCGACCCTTCGGACTCGCGCTAGGCTAGGCTAGGCACCGGGCTCGCTTCAAAGGGCGTCCGGACTCCATGTACTCCAGAGTCGCCGTTGCCGGCGCAGGCACCGCAGCTGGATTCGCGGGTAAGCAACGAAGTGCGCCCGCAGCTGGACCCGCCGGGGATAGCACAAAGCAAGTCCAAGTCGCCAGTGTCTAATGGCGGCGGGGCTGCTTGACTGCACGTCAATGAAGTGCAGCGGGGAAGCAACGCATCTACTATATATTCTTTCCGCCACACAAAATGCTCACATTGCACACAGTGCAAGTCGCACCGTCTCCACTTTCCACATTAAACATGATAATAACGTATTATCATCGACTTCCAAATACCTCGGCGGCATTTCCTTGTTTAGCCCCGCCGCTCCTTGGCATTAATAGTGTCACTGTAGTAAAGTGACGCCATGCCGCACGCACTGTGTGGAAAAATGAAGTGTCACTCTGTGCTACCGCCCAACTCCAGATTGAATAAAAAGTTATAAAAAATAACCTCATATATTTTTCCAAGTCCTGATCGGGAGACAACGTCCGATTCCAATCGAGTCAGCAACCACGCGATCGGGCCCGATTTCCGATCACCTGATTGGATCGGGACATCCCTAATTTGTGTCCTCTGTTGAGCTTCAACTGGTGGAAGATAGCCTCGCGCCCTTCTGCAAAGTATGTTGATAAACATGTGCAGTCATTTTTTCCATTGATGATAGCAAGCTGTCCAGGTCCTGAGTCAGCAAAGCACACCCAGCCATAAAAATGATACTCCAACATGCTTCACAGTTGGGATAAACAATTCAACTTTCAACTCAGCTTTCATCTGTCCACAGATTATTTTCCCAATAATGCTCTGCAGCATCCAAGTGTTTTGTTTTATTTTTGTAAAACTTCAAATGTGCAGCCATGTTTTTTTTTTTTATAGAGACAGCTTCCTCCTTGGTGTTCTCCCATGAACCCCATTTTTGTTTAATGTTTTACTTATGGTAAATTTGTCAACAGAGATGTTGGCATGTGCCAGTAATTTCTGTAAGGCTTCAGCTGCCACTCCAGGTATCTTTTGTTACCTCATTATGCATCGTGTGCTCTTGCAGCCATCTTGCGGCAAATTCCTTTGAAGATACATTTTATGAAGAAATATAAGAAACTCAAAAGTCTTTGAATACTTTTTCCTTCCGCCGTACTTCTTGAGCCACTCTGAAACTAAAGTGTGAGAAATTTTGAAGTGGCAAATTGTTTCCAGGTCCAGGTTAGCCAAAATCAGCTGTGCCCATCATGAATTCCCCACACTGTCTATATCTGGTCATACATATTTGTAAGTCGTAGTCTTACATTTGAATACGTATCATTGGAAAAAAATGTTTTAAAGATGGTGTGGTTCATAATAATTGCATGACCGTGGAGTCGCACAAGTTTCCATGATGAAATGTCATTCCTCGGTCTGTGGCTGTGGTGGGTTCCTGCGGCGCGTTTGTCTTTTTTGGAGGCGTCGTCTGTTGTGACTGCAGAGGCAAACATGGACTAGCAGACAAGCGGAGATTTTGTTTTCTTGGTTATCCGTAACTCAGTCGAGTTCCCACTCACACTCAGGGACTTTTAGACCTGTTGTGCTTTGGGGAGTTCAATTGTTGTTTGGGGATTCAAACTTTTTACAGCATGTGAAAGTCGCACCAAGAGTAAGGTAAAATACTTGTGGCCTGACAACTCTTGCCGGAGCCCTTCTTGGCTTTGCCCAACTTCACCCACCCTAAAACAGCAGACTGCCCCTATTCAAAGGATTGAGAGGGTGAACGTTGCTTTTGCACACTCATTTTCCATTTAGCTGCCCGACCTGGAACGACGAGCCGTTGAATGAGAATAGCTGCTTTTGTTACGACAATATTTGCATGTTGATGACTTCTCTAGGTAGGCAGATGTATGTATGTATGTAAATGTTTTACTGGTTTATTTTCTTCCCCTCGTCAGAGGCACACCATTTTTTTTTTGCTATTTGTTTACTTGCCAACTGCATTTTGGACACAAAATGTGAAATAATAACAAGAACTCATGAGTTGTTAACAGTTTTCAAGCAAAGGGGTTGTATTTATACTGCACTACTATAGCATTCAGTTGAAACACATACATGTAAAAAATAATAATTTTGAAATTCAAAAGAGACTTTTGGATAAGCGAATACAAGCAGTTGGTGCGTGTTGTTTCTTTACAAAGGAATGTCACTACTGCCATTTTCAGTTATTTTTACACGTACATGTTAATAGGGATTGTTTTAACACCACATATCTGCCAAGCACTTTTACTCACTGCTGGCCAGCTTTTTATTGGCAGCCTCAGTTGATTTGTTTACAAGAGTAAGTGCAAGGAAGCCTGTCGTAGCATTGATGGGGACTTTTAATGACGAGGCACAACACAGGCTTTTTAAAACCCACTGACTTACAACCTGTGCCAAAGAATTTGCATCATCTCCGCGACCAGTGACAAACACCCGGAAAATATGCACCATTCTTACAAAGTAAGAAAAGTTTTTCTTTTGGGACATGAAAAGATGCTAAATGTGGTCCGCATAAGGTTCTTTTTTTAAGGTTAATGACAAGGTTGTAGCGTACTAAACCGTAGGTGACTGCGGCTTCAATGACCGCACGTTTGTCTGGTTGAGTCCTTCTCCAGAGTGAATTTCTATGAACTGAGTCATATCCTAATAACGTGTAGATTTCCCGTCTCAATTTTAACACTACTATGTAAGATACAGGACCAGTGAAGGTTTCTAATTTATGCTTTGTGTTTTTACAGATATTGCAGCCTAATTTATTTACCATGAGAATGTAAACGTTAAAATTCAACACACCACAAGCGGGTTAACTAGTGCCAAAGGTCATTCTTTGTTACCACTCAACCAATCAGACTTGAGGGTTCCAAGTTAAATGACCCCAAAGTTCTGAATCTGACTGAAATATTTGTAACACTTTGCCTCTCAACGTCAGCCAAACTACTGTCTCTAAAGGCATAGATGCACCAATCCGACGACGTCGGGAGTCAAGACAGCGTTGGGCCGATGGCATGCAACGTCTGATCTGTGTATAAATTATTGTCGTAAAGTCGAATTGAGTTGGAATACGTAGGGGAGGGGGCTTTTCCAGCAAATTTGACATGTTGTATCGGCGTCGGGGGCATTTGATCACTGTGATTGGCAAGAAGAGCAAGTGACAACGCGGATTAACAGTACTCAACTAAACTCAACTTTGTTTTCTTAGGACAGCACACGTCAGTATTAAAGTCCCCCATAAAGAGAATATAATCATATTTCAGCATGATTTTGGCAAAAAGATTTGCAAAGTCGTTTAAAAAGTCCTTATTGTATTTTGGAGGTCAGTAAATACAATAGCACAGTGACAGTTTGGCCGACTTCAAAGAACGTGGCTTCAAAGCTGTGATCGATGTGGTAAATAGACATCGTTTACATTTAAATTAGTTTTTTGTTTTTTAAATAATCGCCATTCCTCCACCTCGTAGCGTCCAAGTAAGCACAGCCAGGCGGTATAGTAATTGAATCATAGCGGTGGACTCACCAGCGACAGTCCAGGTCTTTGTCAGGCAGAGGAAATCCAAGTTATTGGAAAGGAAAAACTCCCTCAAAATAAACAATTTGTCAATGGCCGCGCATTTAACAGCGTGTTCCTTGTGGGAGCAGCAGGGGGTGCATGGCCTTTCCATCCGGCTGTCTCGAGGAAGCTCCTTCAGAAGTTGGAGGTCGGCACCACGTCCAAAACGCGGAGGGCAGCATGGCCGAAGCTTTTCGGGTGAACCGACAATCGGTAGCAGCCAAGGAGTCGACAGGGTCCAGGATACGCCACAACGGAGTGCATTCATGTGTTCGGGAACGAGAAGAGTACAAAGCTTGTTCCAGCACCTGTTTTTGCCTCACCAGCTGGCCGCCGTTTACCCCGGCGCCGCTGCCAACATCGGTATGAGTTGTTTACATTTTTATATCCCGCCCCCGTAAAGAGGTTGCCAGTTGCCTTTAGGAATAATGACTACCACCGCCGATGGGACAGACGGGAATTACTTCTCGCGCATGCTCTGAAGTTACGTAATAGTCGGTGCGGTGTGTATTTACGTCATTTTTCTACGCGACGTGGCGATGCCTGCGCCGACGCGTCGGTCACATTTGGCCGACGTCGGATTGGTGTATCTAGGCCTTAACAGATCTCATAATAGGAAGACCCAAGAGTGATGTCACGAAAGTTCCAGGTCAATCAAGATTTGCAAACATCATAAAGCACAGTTCTCCACAAAGGCGGCATCATAAAGAGTAGAGACAACATTGTTCCTCAACCCCACATCGAGCCTCTTCTTGTAGGACCTTTACCGGAATCTTCCATTCGGCTGCCGTTTGCTGTCACACCAGCCAGCTGTTACCTGAGGCTAAAGCTAGCTAGCTAAACGAACATGGGGTCTTAAAGGACCAGAGCGTTTTGGTGGCGTCTTCGTGCCAGAAAGGGTGAAAAGATAAGGTTCCATGTTTATTGACTCAAGTTACATAATAAACTTGGCCGTTTGATCTCGTTTCCTCCTGAGCAGATGGAGTGCGTCTAAGCCCTTTGATTGGCCCAGCTGTAATGCCGGCATCTCCTCTGTGTGCCTACCAATTAGCGTTTAGTTCTTTTGCAACTGAATGTTTGCGCACTTGAGAATCCTGCTCCTTGAGAAATAGTTGAGATGATTCCGTTTCAAGATTAAATTATTCAAATCCTCCTTGGCTTCAGGCTTCACGCAAATCTGCCTGTATGTCTGCGTGTGCGTGCAGGCAAGCGTTCTGTCAAGCTTGCTGTTGCTCTTTCTGCTGCTGCTGATCTGACTTTGAGCTGATGAGGTGCGAGAGCTAGGGGAGAAAACGGTCACGTGTTGAGCTATAAGAAAGACAAATTAAAAAATGTGTGGATTGAGACGGACGGGAAGGAGGGAGGAAAAAAAATGCTGATTTCACTGAGTTGATTGATGTAAAAAGTGATGTTGAGTTTTGCAAAACAGAGTAGGCAGAAACTTTTACGACTCTTGGTAGTTGCCTGCTGAAAAGTAGCTAGATTACAGTCTGTTTACAACCGAACAAAAATAATGACACAATCCTCTGTAGAAAAGGAACTATTATGCACACGTTTTTAATGCTAGTCGTTGTTCATAAAAGGCCATTTGCAGCTGTTTTGCCCGTTGACCCCCCCCCCCCCCCCCCCCAAACCACATACACACACTTTCTCCCATTCAAAGAATTTTCATTTGAATGAAATCCCTCCCTCGGTGCTCTGTTGTTCTCACATGGGGGGAGGGGTCTGATTGGTCAGGATGACTTCTGAGGTAAACCAATGAATGCGCGATTCCCGCCTCTAACTCCGCCCCGTGTGACACTGAGGTCCAAGGCCTGCCGTATGATTGGAGGGCTGTAGTAGCCAGACGTGGTATTAAGTGCCATGATGTCTGCTCCACTTCAGTACTGAGGAGAGTCCCGACTGGCTGCCAGAGTGTGTGAAAGGGAGAGTGTGTGTATGTGTGTGTGCGTGCGTGCCTTTCTCAGCGAGAGGAATAGACTTCCATAGGCATTTGATTTGGACTTTTCTTCCACTTATCAGGAATGGAGTTTGTCTCGGGTCACATCTGGACACGTTGACTTGGGGATTTTGTTGTTCGCCGGCTGATCCACCTCAGCTGATCTCTGCTTGAAGAGTCTGACCAGTGACCCCGATAGACGGCTTAACCCTCCATTTGGGTCGCCGCCAAGCCCGTCAGCGGTGTCCTTGCCGGGCCCAATGTGGAATTTGACCCCGACCCTGTCCTCGGAGAAGCCGTTTACTGAGGCCGGACTTGGGGGGGAAGAAGGGGAGAAGTGAAAGAGGGGTGAGAACATCAGCATAGAGAGCGGTAAGCATGTTAAATGGGCTTGGAGGGGGGAGGGGGAGGGTTGCAAGGGAAGACAAAAGTACAAAAGAGTGATTTTCAAGCTGCGAGAGGACATGTGGGAGCTTCATTGTCCATTAATGCCTCACTTTTGTCTGTCGCGACAAGAATCTTTAACCAACAGCACGGCAGACAAGTGGTTAGCACGTCTGATTTGCAGTTGTGAGGTTCGGGGTTCGAATGTCTGCTCCTGTGTGGACTTGGCATTTTCTCTGCGTGCTTGCAATTACGCTGTCCAGCATTCCAAAAACATGCTGTTGCTGTTGCATTTTGGGTAAATTGACTTGATTTTCAAATTGTCCATCTGCGTGATTGTTTACTTGTCCATGTGTGCCTCTCGGCTGGGGAGGAGACAAGTTTTATGAGACTGAGGGCTAGAAATTGGAGCACTGCAGACAACCCTTGTGGTCATTGATGTCACTGGCGGGTCAGAACCTTTCTCAGCTGACTTTGGGTCCGAGGCGAGATGCACATTGGACTAGTTTCCAGATAATCAATAAAAGACAATTATTCATGCTGAATCACATCAGTGGCCATTTTTTTGTCTCCAATAAACCTAACAAGCATGTTTTGGGGATGAACTGTTTGAGGAAGACTGAGCACCTGGCTTAAGCCAGGATTTGAACCCTGAACGTCAAAACTGTGACCATTCTGCTCTGATATTCAAATTCAGAAAGCTTGTGACTAAAGCCAAGTCTTCTTGCTGTCTCTCAGCTCCGCCAGCATGCCAGTGGAGACCCTGCGGCCGTCCGACGGTCGCCTGGTCGGGGCTCCCTTCACCTCCGCCATGTCCTTCAGGATACTCACCAAGGGGCCTGACTACTTTCGGCGCCAGGCCGAGCCGGCTAGCCGCAAGCTGAGCGCCGTGGAGCGTCTGGAGGCGGACAAGGCCAAGTACGTCAAGAGCCAGCAGGTGGCGCTGACGCGGCAGGCGCCGGTCAAGCCGCCCATCATCCGCAAACCCCTCGTGCCCCCGGCCATGATTCTGCAGTGCCACATGGGCACCCCCCCTGCCCGGAAAAGTCCACGCTGTCCCGCTAACGTGGTGGTGAGAGATGGTCCGGGAGGGAGACGAGGCCCGCCTCTCAATTTGGATATTTTGAACAACCTCATCAACGACGTGTGCGACGGCCCACTGCCCTCCTCCCAATCGTCGTCCTCCACCTCCCCCTCGTCCTCGTCTCCTTCCTCGGGCACGAAGAGCATCGGCAGCAGCTTGTCAGTGGAGCACGAGAAGAGCAGCCGACTGCTCAACAACCTAAAACCGCGCAGCGTCGCCACCTCCTCGTCCACCTCTTCCTGCACGTCCTCCCCACTCAACCCCAGCCATCGTCCTCCCCCTGTCCCGTCACGGACGCCCCGCATTTTCGTCCCGTCGGCCTACGTCTCTCCTAATGCCGTCACGGTACGCAGGGTGGACGTTCGGCCCCATGCAGAAATTAGGAAGCCCCAGCGGCCCTTACTCAGGCCCAGACAAACTGCCCAAGGTCAAGTAGCACACCCACAAGTCCCCCCGCCACCTCCGCCGGGCCCCCAGAACCCGCCTCCATCCCAATCCAACACCACCAAACGAACCACGCCCTCGCCCCCTTCATACCTGCCGCCCAGCCCCATGCTGGTCCGCGCGGGTATGATCCCGCCCGCGTCCCCCGCCTTCACCCGCCTGTCCAACGCCAGCTCCAAGGGCTCAGCTCGTAAGCACCCGGCGTTGCACCGCTCCAAGTCGGACCTGAGCGACCGCTATTCCCGCGCCACGGCCGACCTGGAGCGCTTCTTCAACTACTGCGGGCTGGATCCCGACGAGGTGGAGGGCATGGGCGGAGTGGAGCGCTTCACCAGGGCCAACTCGGACATTGTGTCCATCTCCAAGCTCCGCAGCGTCAGCACGCCCAGCTCGGAGTGCGGGGACGAGGCCGACAGAGGGCGGGAGGACTACGAGGACGGGGATGGGCCCGCCGCAGCCAACGAGCGCGTTCCGTACGGCATCTCCGTCATCGAGAGGAACGCCCGAGTCATCAAGTGGCTCTACGGCATCCGACACGCACGAGACACTAACAGCGCTGTTTCGAACGTGTAGAATAAAACGCCACTTTTTTGTTGTTGTATTTATATGAAGAAGTGAAGTCAGTCTTTTCATCTTTTGTGGCCTTACGTCCGACTTTTTCATCTTTTTCCGATGGAGACTGGCATTTCACATTTGGAGACTTTTGAGGAACTTGCAACTTGCTCTGCAAGTCCACTTCCCCCCCTTTTTAACTTGAACAATGTTACGTTGTATCTGAAAGCAATAATAGCCTGACGAGGATGTTTCCTCATGCAAAGGCACGGACGGTACTGTTCTTCGTGTGAATCTGCGTGTGAGTGTAGCGGAAAGAACCTCGCTAATGCTGTGAAAGTCACAAAAAAAGCTTCCATGAACATGTTTTGTATTTTTCAAAATCACCTTTGGCTGCAAGACTCTTACTGTACTCGTTTGTGTTGGCATGCAAGTGTAATGTGTATGTACATTTGGCACTTTATGTCAACAAAGAACACATGTACTCACATGTACTTTTTTTTACACATTTTCTAGGCAGTTAGCATCAATATGCTAGCAGCTTATATTTGTGTGTGTTTCAGATCTGACACACACACACACACACACACACTCATTTTTGGGATTAGGCTGCCGGATAAATCGTGTTTACCTCACATGTCCCAGCACAGACCTGCTAAAATGAAAAACAAGTAGCACGAGAAAGATTTTCCCTTTCGCACACAAGGGTTCGATTAGGGGTGGGCGTCATAACGCCCGCGAGAGCTTTTTATGCAGCATGTCATGCAATTAAAATAAATAAATCAATCAAAACCTCAGAGGAACTGTTGTAATAATCCCCAGATCACTTAATCCGCAAATGTTCATAATACAATAATATACAAAAATCTAATCGTTTTTTTGTTTTTCATAATGCCTCAGAGGACTTGAGCCCACCCCTGTTAACTTTATACTAAAGAGTTCGCTCTAGGATTTAAAACGTGTCTCAGGAAACAAAATATTAGGCATACTAACACAAATGGACCAATATTTATTTGGAAAATGTAACTTAATGTATTTTATTCAACACGTGTAAAGAATTCAATCTGAAGTGCAATCTTACTCATATTCACCACCACAATTGTGCGGGACTAAATAAGAGTACACAGACGAACAAAAAAAGTGGAGCAATGTGTGCAAGAATGATGAAAATGTCAATGAGGGGGGGCGTCTACATAATCTTACCTTTTTTTTTCAGGACATTCCCCCTCTAAACTGTATGTCACACGGGTGTGACAGTAGCCCAGAAATACGGATGCCCAAAGAGGTCCGAAACGCTTTAAAATGGTGTCTTTGAAACTCATTAAAACATAATTCAAGAACACTCACGTTGTTTGTATTGACCTTTTTTATTCAAACTAATTCTCTCTCTGGGTTCAAACCTCAGCTCTGCCCTCTCTGAGTGGTTTGCATGTTCTCACTGCACCTCTGTGGGTTGTCTGAGTCCACTCGGTCCCCGACTGTACCAGACACCAGCCAACAACCTCCAGTAAGGGGCCTTACGCGGGGGTTTCCGCACATGTTGTGGTTGAAATGTCTAAAGCAGTGCTATTTTGTCATTGATATGGGCCACTGACCTCTGTCTCTCGGGGCCCTCTTCAGCTCGGGGCCCCATTACTAGCCGTGTTGCAGCATCTCTGAGTAGGAATCATTTGCTCCCATAAGAAAACGTATTAACTGCATGGGTAATGTTTTAAGCAACATATTTAACACGAGTGTGAAACTGACAATATGAAAACTAGTGATGGGAAAATGAAGCTTCATGAAGCACTTGTGATATTTTTTGACTCCTCTAGATGGCACTCTTGGTTGAAAGATGCAGTGGAAATGTAATCAATTTCCTTTGCACTAGCCTTTATATTTAAACCAAGAGCACCATCGAGGGGAGTCAAAAAATATCACAAGTGCTTCATGAAGCTTCATTTTCCCATCACTAATGAAAACCCAATAAAACAACATGGTCAACCCTCAATTTTTTTCTTACAATATGTAGCATTGCAGCCTACCCTACTAGTCTAATGTTGCGTTTGTGGAATATGAATTAAGTAACAACCCGTTTTTATCCATCTGCAGGGGCGGCCATTTTGTCATTTTCTGTCGACTGGAAATGACATCACAGTTGCTGATGGCTCAGGTAACGACCAATCACGGTTCACCTGTTTTTTGAGTTGAGTCAGGTGACATTAGCAAGCTGAGCTGTGGTTGGTCGTTACCTGACCTCTGAGCAACTGTGATGTCGTTTTTAGTCAACAGCAAGTGGCAAAATGGCCGCCGCAGAGTTGGATAAAACAGCTGGATTTTGCTATTTAATTCATCTTCCACCACCGCAACATTAATCAGAATACTACGTTTGGATTAATAAATGAAGAACATATTATAGAACGTTTTTGGGGTTGACTTCCCCTTTGACAGCTGACGAAGTTCATGGTGAGCCTCAAGGCAAAAACACTCAAGTTTTTTCTCTTGTTTACAAATACAAATGTATTCAGTGTTGGGTCATGGGGTCCGAAAGAACCTTACACTTTTGGTATGTGTGTGCATAGTTTTCCTCATATGACAATCACACGCGCTTCCCAGTAAGATGGAATTGTCCTCACCAGCTTCATCAGTGTTCCGAAGAGCTTGTCGAAAGTCCCCACTCCCTTCCCACCATGACATCACATGGCACACGTGATCCCAACGTGTGGTTTTGATCTACAGCCTTCATGACATGCTAGGTCTGATCATGTGGCTGCTGCGGGGCGCCATGATTCCGTCTGCAGTCTCACGTTGGGCATTGGGACAGATTTTTTCCCTCTCCTATTATATCCTCCAAGGGGGTAATCTTTCTTTTTGTTCATGTGTGGCAGGAAGGTAGCGATTAAAGTCTTAAACAAATGTTTTTTGTCAAAATGGAATAGCGCGATCAACGTATCTAGTTTTCTAGTAATTTTCAACCGTCATAAAACCTACGATTTGTTTCTGTTAACATCAACGAGTCTTCAGTCAACTTACAATTTGGTAAACATTTTAGACAATTTTGCGTCTTCATTGATCTGAACATACTTGAAGTTGTTTTTGTTAACCAATGACAATTGAGTCCAACCTAACTTGATTTTGTAAGCATAAAGAAAAATATGAGTTCATTGAACGTATGTTTTAGTTAACATTGAAGCCAATTTTCAATATTTATTTAACTTAATGCACTTGTTTTTGAAAACAATAAAGACCAATTTGAGCCTTCAGCGAACCTAAATACACATTTTTTATTAACCAAACTAATTTAGTTTTAAATTGACTTTTGTATTTTCTTTATTACTAATGACCATTTCCACTTAATTTTCTGAACCGCTTAGTTGTCTAAATTATAGTATGTTTTCATAAACTTGATTTATGTCAATTCAGCTGAAGTTATAGCGCACAACAGACAATTTTGAGTGAACCTAACCTAACTTTTTACATAAACACCAAATAATTTTTTTTATTAACCTATAATACTTTTCTTTTTTTTTTAACTCATTCACTGCCATTGACGGCTATAAACGTAAAAAATTTGTTTGAACTATTTCTATTAGTTTAAAATCCCCCCCCCCATTTTTGTTAACAAGAGTATGAAAACCTTGCATTTT
This sequence comes from Leptonotus elevatus, assembly GCF_054856555.1. NCBI lineage: Eukaryota > Metazoa > Chordata > Actinopteri > Syngnathiformes > Syngnathidae > Leptonotus > Leptonotus elevatus. Next base: position 27,202,177 of record NC_141240.1, read on the forward strand.
TTTATTGTACATTTAGAGCAGATGTACAATTTGTGATTAATTGTGAGTTAACTAGTGAAGTCATGCGATTAATTACAATTAAAAAAAATTATCGCCTCTTGCCTCTAATTTTTAATAATCTTTTTTTTATTATGAATTTATGGCAGTGAATGAGTTCAAGATCATTTCGAGTCTTCATTTAACATGGAGAGATTTTTTTTCTTAAATGCCTAACATGCAAATAACCTAACTTCTAGTTTTTGCATACAATGATGAATGAAGACAATCCTGAGACTCATTAAACAAAAATGTATGTTTGTAAAGCTCAACGACAACTGAGTCTTCATTGACCCGAACATACATTTTGCTGATATCGAAGACAATTTCAGTTATTCTGGTAGCATTATTTATTCACAAGGCAAATTGAAAAATATATATTAAAAAACAGGATTCAATGAAAAGAAACCCAACATAAAAGCAGGACAAATGAAAGCAAAAGTAAATTACAGAAAAAACAACAGATTATTAAATTAAAATGACAAAATAAGAGATTAGAAGCAATTAACTATCCCAAATGCTCTGTCATATGTTTTTGAAAGGCCTGAGCCAACGATGAAGCACAACATTATTGCTGTGAGGCGACATTGCTACCCACTGGAACTCCATATCAGGAACAATCTGCGATACTCAGGCAAAACGTTTATGTTGGAGCCATTTGGAGCCTCTTGTTCATAACGCCGTGCAAAAACATCATCTAATTCCCATGTTTTCACACCATGACATTATCGTCGTTACATAACCGAGAGCGGACTCCTCTGACCCGGCGGCTTTTGGGTAAGATGGAACACATGTCCCGGGATGTCTCCGCCTGCTGTGCTCTCTGTGGACAATGCACGCAAACGGGCATCATCGACGTCAGCGCCGTGCACTCGTGCTTGCTCTCTCGCTGACTGACCATATGTTCATATTTACGGAGAGATCAACTGAGTCCTGGCATGCAGTCAGAACACACACACACACACTGCCTGTATGTGCTTGTTGCGTGCCTCTGGCCAACTCGTTAGCAAATTCTGCTGTGGGCCTGTTACATCATTTGATCCTTCAAAAAATGCTCGAAATGCATACGCACAGTTAGCCAAGTTACCTCAATAGCTTGATGTAGGCTGGGCATGTAATGGACGAACTTTATATGGTCCAGCCTGTGGCAATCGGCTTGCAGGACACGAGCAAATCAGTTTATTTTTCCGGCCTGATAAAAACTATCAGCAGAGAAGAACCACGTCAATTGCTGGCAAATGAAGTCATCTCCGTTCACACCCACAACGGCGCTATGCTGTAACCGCTTGCATGGGTCTACGAAAATATCGAAACTCATTAGCCACCCCCGCGCAGATTTATACAGCGCCTTATGTTGGATTTGCACAGAAATAAGAGCCCATTGTGACGAGATCCAAACCTTAAAACTCAAAAATGAGTTGGCTGGAGGAGCCATTTGCTATTTGCTCGTCGGCGTAAAACCGTTTCAGTAAACATAGTGAGATGGAGCTGATTTTGGAACCAAGTCCTGTGCAAGCAGTAGCATTAATGCATGTCAAAGCTTCCTATTGACATTCTGCATGTGATAAGCTGATTAAGGCACTAAGCCAGATGGGATCTCACTGTTGTTTTACTATATTTGTGTGTGTGTGTGTGTGTCCCATGGGAAAGCGAAAGTGGGTTGTCTATGTTAGCTTAGCACGTTGTTAGAGCACGTCGCTTGGACTCCGCTTATCTCTGTTCATCCTCCTTGCCATTGTGCTCCTCATATCTGCTCATCTAAACAATAGCAGCGCTGGCCTCTCAATCTGGCTTTGAAACGTGCTCGTCACTGAGCATAATTACGGGGATGCACTGTGAAATGGCAAAAGCCGCACGTGTTTTGATTTGTTCTCTCAGTAGCGATGATTATTCGCATGCATGAGGTCCGCAAGAACAACTCTGCAAGACTCCGCTTGTACCCAGGCCAAGCCAAGTATTTCTGCTGGAGCCCAAAACATTTTCCGTCTTTCCTTCAGCACATTTTGCTGACAAGTCAACGCTGTGGTTGCGACCATCCAGGACGCTGAATAGATTGATGTTTGAAAAGATCATCTGCTGCCGTTTTTGCAGCATTTATTTAAAACGACTGACATCTGGCTGAAATGGGTGAAGTAAACGGATGCTTACATGCTTTTTTGTTTTTAAACTGGGGACAGCTGGGTGGCCTAGTGGTTTGCATTCCTGCCTCGCTGTTCTGATGCTTGGCGGTTCGAATCTCAGCTCCAGCTTCTTGGGTGAAACTTGCTAGGCTTTCTTTCATCAACTTCAAATTACTCCCACGTTCCGTCGGCTAATTTAACAATGCACTACCACCGAGATTTTATTAGTTTTTACCACTGGTGTTGATTGTTCGACCAAAAGCATATCCAAATTCAGCAGATTTTTTACTTATTCACTGCCCTTGATGTCAAAAATTCATTTGAACCATTTTTATTCATTTACATTTTTTTTCCACTTTTGTTAATAAGAGTATGAAAACCTAGGAAAAAATGTTTATTGTACATTTAGAACAGATATAAAATGTGTGATTAATTGTGAGTTAACTAGTGAAGTCATGCGATTAATTACAATTAAAAAAATTTAATCGCCTGACTAGATGATTGTTAAAAATTAGGAGCGTCAATTTTTTTTAACTGTAATTAATCGCATGACTTCAATAATTAACTCAACAATTAATCACAAATTGTATATCTGTTCTAAATGTACAATAAAAAAAAGTCTAGGTTTTCATACTCTTGTTAACAAAAGTAGAAAAAAAAGTTAAACTAATAGAAATAGTTAAAATGATTTTTTTACATTTATAACCGTCAATGGCAGTAAATGAGTTAATTACATGACTTCACTAGTTCACAAATTTTATATCTGTTCTAAATATCCATCCATCCATCCATTTTCTGTACCGCTTGTCCTCACAAGGGTCGTGGGACTGTTCTAAATAAAAAAATAAAAAAATTAAACTAATAGAAATAGTTCAAATGAATTTTTGACATCTATAGCCGTTAATGGCAGTGAATGAGTTAATTTTCAAACCTATTTTGCCTTTCAATAATGTCTACACATTTATCATGCTACACTGGTTTGGAATGTCATCAGTAGCATTTCTATAATTACCACGGTGAATTCATACCAACTATTTTGAACCCAGTGAGATGAAAAAAAAAACACTGAGTGTGTAGCAGCTGACAGATGACGCTCGACTCAAATTTGCCGTGAAAGCGTAACACAGGGCTGTCAAGGAGAGTGCGACAACAACAAACCCGTGTCCAAGTTGTGTCTCTCATGATTACAGATGGGATCTAAAAAAAATTTAATTTGGAGAACCGGCTCCCACTAATTTGATTCCTAGGAAATGTTTGTTTGCTTGCCAGATGATTCTGCTTATTGATTCCACTTGAGTCACAAATGAGTGATGACATCACACTATTGTGTCCTCCATTGTTTATATAGTTTTTCTGATGTTTGCTGTGTTAGCAACTTAACACTGATGCTACACTAACATGGCATCCAAAACAGTAAGAACATTTGCTTTCTTATTATGTTATCCTATTCTATCAAATATGAAGAGAAACTCATTGTGATGACGTGACTGTTACTGTCACCTTAGTCACATGTGAGCTGAGTTTAATAAACCGTGTGCAGTGTGCATGTGTAAACTAAACGGATGCCAGAGCTGGTGATGTACAAAAGTACAGTAAACAAACCTCACTTTTTTAAAAAAAATATTAAATTTTAAGACTAGAGCCAGCCAGGGTTCGTCGCCTTTAAACAGGTTAGCTAGTTAGCTTATTTAGCATATTCAACTTTCACCCCGCAATGTGATACGTGATTTTTGAGTCACAGACTGGATTGCGCTGCATTGCTGCTGTCACACATGCGCTCCAAGATAGAATGAGTTGAGTTTTTGTGAGATAAGAGCTTTGATTGATTGATTGAAATGTTTATTACGAATATTTCAACATTATTTCAATACACAAATAAGTGACAATAATCAAAGAAAGAAAAGAAGAATCAAAAGAAAACAATAGAAAATAAAACAATCAATGAATATTTGAAAAGGCGTGAGAAGTACAACTTATTTCCTGCCATTCCACCCCTTCTCCTTAAGTTAATAACATAGCTTCCATCCTTCTCTTACATACACGCAATATATCAATGAATACATGTAAACATACACCCATAGCCTAATACATTCGTTTAACACCACATGAAGTCCCACCTATAAATCTACTACTTCAGTCTACTTACACAATATGAACATAAAAAAAAAAGAAAGCAGTCAAACTAAGCAAAAAGTAGTGACCAAAAATAAATAATACAATTATCCCAACACATCTAGTAAGTGACCACTCCTCCCTCATCTATTTTTATACAGTATTTTAGTCTCATATTTGTAATCCCGTCAGTAGCCTCAAAACTTTTTCTTGTTGTACAAAACCTAAATTCTTTAAAGCCACAATGTCTTCGTAGATTGTAACACTCATTATGGTTCTTAAAAAAAACTGTTGAATATTCTGTGGTAGTAAATTATATCTTGCTTTAAACATTATTTGTGCTGTTTGATACTGTACCATGTCAGGAAACTTTAGGCATTGTGACTTTAGAAATCATGTGTTTGTGTGATCCTGATAACCAGCTTTGTGAATAATCTGTAATGCTCTTTTGCAGAGTGACATACACCTCAGATGCTACATTGTGTGACAAACTGCAGCAATGCTACTACATCACCCGCTAACACTAGTTAACTTTGGCACTGTTCGAGGAGCGTGGATGTAAACAACATTGTATATTACATGACATTATAATGTACAAAACAACAATGTATTAACAAACATTTTGAATGGTAATTTTCCTCTGGGTATTTGTGTTTGTATTTAATGTATTTATTTATTTTCTACTAATTGATTAGTACGATGGCGTATTAGAGCCACGTATAAATATATATATTTTTAGAGGGCGGGGGCAATATTCTAAAAAAAAAACCTTGCAAATTTGCCACTTAATAGAGTCGCAAATTTGCCACTTTATAAAGTGGCAGATTTGCGATGATTTTATTTTTTTTAACTTACGAGACATTCACGTAGCGTACTACTCGACTGCTTGTGCCAATACTTTTCGGTCGGGTTTCCAAATAAGGAGATAGTAATTGCTTTAGCTACATACCATATCGTGTTAAGCATTCGCCCTTTGAAGCGTTGTGTACGGCCACTGGCCAGCGACAAAGACGCCTCACTTTGCGAAGGTCCACACCCAGACGATCAAGCATTTAAATTTGTTAAAATGTATATTTACTTGTACATTTATGTTTCCAGAATTATTATTTACAAATTCATACACTTTGGTATTTTTTTGTACAAGTATCTAAATTGTAAAGTCGCAAATTTGCGAGTTTTTTCTCTGAATATTGCCCCCGCCCTCTAAAAAATATATATATTTATACGTGGTCCTAATACGCCGTTGTAGTTTATTTGTTTTGTATATAAATATGTTTTATAAATGAATGGAAACAAAAAATTTTTTTTTATTGCTTTTAATGTAATATAAGATTGAGGAAAAATAATGAGGATGTATATTGTTATTAAGACTTAAAATGACCTATATTGGGCTATTACATTCCATTTATTATTGCCACATCATGTAATAATATATGTACAGTTTAATGATAACATGCTGATTGTGATTGCAAGTCAGCAATCACTTTTCATTTCATTCCCTCAGCCAATGAGAATCAATAAAAGAATTGATAAGCAGCATGAATAATGGCATCAGAATCGCTCAATTCTAATAAATTCCCATCCCTACTTGTGGTCATGCACACACAGGTGTGTTTTTTTTTTTTGTGTGACAAGCATTCTGGCACATCAGAGCTCTGCTTTGTTCTCTGTGTTACCACCAAAGTGACACGTCATTTAGCTTGCTAGAACTTAGTTTACCAAGTATTGTAGCATATACTGTGTGTGTGTGTGTGTGTGTGTGTGTGTGTGTGTGTGTGTGTGTGTGTGGGGGGGGGGTGTGTGTGTGTGTGTGTGTGTGTGTGTGTGTGTGTGTGTGCTTTTTCTTTGGCCATATGAACGCTTTTTTTGACATCAATTCAAGTTTGCTGTTCATTTTGAGTGACAGTCTATACTGTATGCTGGCAGACGGTGGATGACTGTCGTGTGTTTTCGGCCATATCATTACAGGAGAAGTCAATAGTCTACAAAGAGTCTCAGTTATGTTTGTGAGAGTGTTTCAGTTGTACGTGAGACCATTTCAGTGATATGTGAGAGTATTTCGATTGCGAATGTGAGAGCCTTTTTCCGTGTATGCGTGCAAGCATTTCAGTAGTGTGTGTGTGTGTGTGTGTGTGTGTGTGAGTGTGTTTCAGTAGTTTATGTAAACATTAATTTGTCAGTTAATCATAAATTATATATATGTGTATATATGTGTACAGTATGTTTATAGACCGTTGCAGCGCAGCTGGCACTCAGTAATACAACAGCTGTCAGTTCAACTGTGGGAACGTATCTGGACGCAACCACATGGAGTTGCTTATGACATCATGGAACGTCGTAAGAAAATGATAGGATTATGATTAGCATACAATAATCCATGCTTGTTTTAATTATTATTATTTAATTAACGGACACAGTTTGGGGTTCTCATTGTCATTTAAATTGGGCTGGGCAAAACATTTTTTTACCTACTTTATGCGTGACTCTCTGGCAGGTCTTGCACACCTGGCAGGTAGACTGCAAATTTAAACTGTGGATATGAGAAGAGTAAACAGTTGAAATCTTCACATCGGCAGAACGTTTTTGTTATCTTCCTTTTGTGGTGAGCCAATGGCACATAATAATTGAGGTAGAAAAAAAACAGTTCTGGTGTACTGCCACCATCATAAAACATTGATTCATTGTGCAGGCAACGTTTTAAAGAAGACATACTTTACTTTTCACAATTTAGAACAGTTCTCAGGGGTCTTAAAGTCTCTTAAGTGAAAATAAATATATTTTGTAATTTTGACATACCACAGAGAAAAGTGTTGTTAACCCTAACAAATTTAAATGATTAAAATAATAATAATAATAATAATAATACAAAAAAGTAGATCAAGTAAAATAGGGCTTTAAAATTGTGAAATACCAATCTTTGTTTCCAAACGATGTGGGCATATCTGAAGAATGTGCTGAAATCATGCTCTGCTTAATTGTTGACTGTCAATCAAATACCACTATGGCTAGCATCTTTCTTATGCCTACACAGATAAAAATGTATCCACTTAACGTCTCCAGTGGCTGGAATATATTCCAACGGGTCGTCGTGGGGCTTTTCCAGTGTAACAAAAGGCCCTAGCCACCCGCTAGCTCACAGGCTAACAGACGCCTTATTGCAGTGGTCCCCAACTACCGGGCCGCACAGTTGAAAGAATAATAAAACAAAACGACGTACTGTACTTCCGGTTAATTGATTAGCTGAGGCTTAAAAAATATTTTATTTTGAAAAGTGACCGGATTCTCTCGACGGACTCTTGGCGCATGTCAAGATGCTAATTATCTCAGTCGCGTAGCGCTGATGCTAATCGACAAGTTAGCAAAATGAATAAAAAACTGACATATTTGGAACGTTTCCTTGCAACGGAGAAAAGGCCCAGTGATGAGACAACGCAGGAGACTCTGGCCACAAAGAAAAAGAAAAGTGCATGGACTTACAGCTACAGGTGATTCCCACGCATAATGGCCCGTTCTGCGGCGATCGAGCGGCTCAGCGTTTATGGTGAGTGAGTTACTCATTGTTCTGTGGTGTCTTGTTATGTTGCCGCATTTAAGGAGGGCGCTACTAATATAGTTACATAAAATGTGGCTTCACACTTGTTATATCTACAAAATACCTCAGTTTTTGTGTTGCTCGTATCATTCATAAGCATTACCTTAGTGACCTCACCATATTAAAGCATTGTTGTTACCCTTGTTATGGTGTTTGTGCTGCTAGTACAGGCACATCAAAATACATAGTGGATTTGCGTTTGTCGTTGTAGCCTTTTATTAACTCATTCACGGCTATTGACGTCAAAAATTCATTTGAACTATTTGTATTAGTTTAAAAATGTTTCCACTTTTGTTAACAAGAGTATGAAAACCTAGAAAAATGTTTATTGTACATTTAAAACAGATATCAAATTTATGATTAATCGTGAGTTAACTATTGAAGTCATGCGATTAATTACATTTAAAAATTAGAAGCGTCGGGCAATTAAAATCGTAATTAATTGCATGCCTTCAATAGTTAACTCACGATTAATCACACATTTTATATCTGTTCTAAATGTACAATAAAAAAAATTCTAGGTTTTCATACTCTTGTTAATAAAAGTGAGGAAAATATGTTAAACTAATAGAAATAGTTCTGAATGAATTTTTGACGTCTATAACCGTCAATGGCAGTGAATGAGTTAATCAGCCGCAGAACAGCCAAGGCCAAGATCTCAATGGGATTTTCCTGGTTAAATAACGGTTAAATAAACTCATCAGTTTAGTTAGCCACATGAACACACTCACTTCGTGTACATGATAGACAAACAACCCTTTCACCACCAACAGCTACCTTTTTAGCTCCCTATTTTCAGCTCCTTCTCTGACTTGCTTTGCTTTCCCCTCATCTGAAAAGGAGCTCTCGGGGAGTGAAAAGATGATTAGAATTGGCTACAAATGCAGCTTGTAGCCCACTTTATGCTGCAGATCAAAAAGCTGGCTGCACAAAGCTGAGGCAGCTCACTGTTTCAGCTAAGCAGTGCTACGTCACTAATGTGCTGAAGCCACACGACACGCTTGTGAGGAACACGCTCTGATGTTGGGGATGAAAGTGACATGCAATCAAATATGCACTATTAATGTGTGCGTGTCAGAAAGTGTCTCGCAGTCGTCTTAGAATATGTTTTTATCTACCAGCAACTAACTCTCTCTCTCGCTCTCTCTCGCTTTCGCAGGATCACAGAGATTTGAAGACGATTCTATTTTAACACACAGCTTCCTTTTCATCCTGCAGCAATAACAAAGCACGCAGCTGGAGGCATGCAACGAAATACAAGTGCAATCATATGATAGCTGTAACAGTGTTCATGTGAAATGATGTGGACTTAATTTCAGAAATCAAATCACCACTCATCAAGGTTTGAGTGGCATCTTGAGGTGGAAGTCTTAAAGAATTCTAACCAGTATTCTAATTCAGAATTTGGGCGATAACACGTCTCTGATAGCTGCGCAGTGAAGAAGTGGTTAGCAAGGGGGCGCCACGGCTGTGGTGTCCTTGAGCCAGAAACCGATACCCTGATATGCTCCCTGGGCGCTTAAGCAACCCCTGCTCCAGTGGGTGTCACCCGTACGTGTTTGTTGCGTCAAATTTCATGTCCATGACAAAAAAAAAGATGGTTTCATTTTCATGTCTGCCTCACAGTTGAGAGGTCCTGCATTCCAATCTTGGTTCCAGCATTACTTTGTGGAATTTGCATGTTCTCCTTTCAATTAACATGTTTCTTCTGTACCAAATATTCCATATTTTGTTTAAAAAAATTAATATTGTGTACTTTTCAATGGGAAAAATACTGTTGTTGTTTACCTAAATATTAAAAGGGAAAAAAGGTCATTTCAAAGATGTCATTTTAGCACATTGTAATATTTTTGCTCACCGTTATCATACCATCAGAATCTAATGTCAGCCCATGCCGAGCTTAGGGTACAAAAGAATGTGCTGTACACTGTCTTGCAGACATGATTGAGACATCTCAACAACGTTGTCGCTGTGAAGTGCAACACTTGAAGATGTGAGAGACAACGGAGCGAGAAAAATGATGTTTTTACATGAAGTGTGACGTGCCTGTTAGTATTTATCTCTTGCTGAGCTTCTATAATGGTCTTGTCATGCCGCGCCGTTCGCTTCATCTTCAAAAGGAAACGAGTCTCAGTGGCTCAGAGGCAAGACTTTAAACTAGGTCGCCGCCATGAGACAAGCACATTTGCAAGACAAGAAGGAAAGTTTGTGTGTGTGTGTGTGGGGGGGGGGGGGGGGGGGGATCGGGGGCAACGTGCATTATTAAGATGCCATGCCTTGACTCTGAAAATCTGCTAGGATTTACTTGTGTTTAAAACAGGGTACACGCATCGTAACCATTTTTTTTTAGAAACAAGACTGACCTGTGAGAGGCAGCATGGTGCCACATCCACGCTACCGGAAAATGCAAAAGAAGAAGCTCCTCTATTTGTGTCTGGTAGCATCGTGAGCTTCAGGTCGCTTCCTAATTGGCTGCCGTTCAGTTAACATCACAATCATAGAGTCCGTCGCTCTGCCAAATTCAGTGATCAGCAGATTTAACATTTTTGGTTTTCTGAGCGGATTGGAAATGGGAAAAAAATGGCAGAATGCAGTTTTTTTTTGTCATATACTGTATATAAGCAGTACAGATAATGGGATGGATGGATGTTAAAACTGCCAACACAACAAATGACTTCATCTGGGGGAAAAATTGAAAAGTCTTGCCCCTAGATTACACCGCGGATCCGCTCCGCTCTGCGTGCTCCGGACACGTCAATACTATGGACAAAACTCGCCGGTCCGGCAGCTCCGTCGCCGACAACTTTCTGCTGTGTCTTGCGTGATCGCGCACGATAATGTGCATTGTAAAAGTTTTTACTGAAGTTAGTAATAACTCACCGTCCACGCCCATAGCTTCTGTTATCACGTTCCATGCGACATCCTTTTTTAGGTTGTCCTTATAAAAAAAAAAAAGGAGGTGTCGTGTCATTTATAATTTTGTGACTTTCTACCTCCATTATAAATCTCTCCTCGTCCTTGTTTGCTGGTGTTTAAACTGTGAATAAGCAACTCGCCTGTTGACTCCAGGCCTGGCTCCGCCCATTATGACGTAGCCCGTACTCGAAGCCGATTGGCTACTGTGAGGCAAAATGTGAAAAAAAAAATCTAATTTTTCACCTTTGGCATATTCGTCACAAAATTTTGATATGAATGTAGCAGTAGACTGTCCAATCAGTCACCGGACCTTAACCCAATGGAGCATGCATTTTATCTCCTGAAGAGGAGACTCAAGGGCAAAACAACCAGAAACAAACAATAACTAAAAGAGGCTGCAGTTAAAGACCTGGACATCCCAAAATTGTCCCTTTACTGACTTTGGTGGGAAGGGAGGGGAAAATGTAAAAATTTGGCAGAATTATCAATGCGTGCGTATACCACTTAAGGTGACAAATGCACATGTAGAGTCTGAGAGTTATATTTATCCTTCATGAACATTTTCCTTTGTGGCTTATCACTGATACTCTTGTGTAAAGTTATACACATGCAATAAAAGCCAAAGGAAAACACAAAAGGCCCTTTGAAATGTTCAGACTGTGAGACGAGGATGATCAGCGGATTCCAAGTGTCTCTCTCTGTTTTCATTGCTCTGGTTTTGCTCAACTTTTGGACAATATTTTCCTGGAAATGTGTTGATTGTCAAAGCGCTATATCAATAAAGATGAGTTTAGTTGAGTCTGACTGGAATGAATTATGTATTGTATCACATGATAGACATGTATGGGAATTCATCATTGCCAACTACTGTTCGGACTTGCATATTCCAACAACTTTTAGTTGGGATCTCTTAACTCTTTGACTGCCAAGCATTTTCAGAAAAGAGAACATGTGGGTGCCAGCAGATTTAAGCATTTTGACTGATCTTTCAAGGTCCACAGAAAATTTTGTGTTTGGACTATGGAAAACAGATACTACCAAATGAAAGATTGAACTCTCATCTTTCATCAGAAAAAAAAAGTTTGTTTCTACCTTATTCCGTTCTTCAGTAATCAACAATAGGAAATAGGTTAGTTTCATCCAAATGCTCTGTTTTGGACCAAAATACGGAGAAATCAAGCTTTTTGTGAAACGATATTATTTCATGCACTCTAGTGAATTTGACACCTTTTTTTCCATGAATGATACCACAAACACCTAAACAGTGCTTTACTTCTGTAAAACACTACCACCAACAATGAAAAAGTGTTTTTTGATAGCAAAATATGTTTATTTACATTCAACAGTGTAACAATTTGACAAAACAATTTGGCAAACTATTTACAAATGTGTGCAACTGTGGTACTATTTACAATTGTGTGGATCTTTCAACTACACAATTTTTCTTTTTGTGAGGTATATTGTGTAAAACTCCCCTGCGTGCAAGGGGACGCAGCAGGATTTGCACCACAGATTAGTTTCACTGCGATTGCCCCTTTGCGGGCACTTTCTTGCCGGCCTTTTTTTCCGGGGAGTAGTAGATATATACTGCAGTGTGTGTTTGGCCATGTTGTCATCAAGTCTACTCTCAGGATCATGATACGGTGACCTGGTGTTACGTCTGGCTTCCTCATGTCCTTCAGTTCCTATACCGGGTGGTAGATTTTCTGATCCATCTTATCCACTCCATTCATGGTGGCATCGTAGTCCAGAACCAGTGTCTTCTCTGTGATCAGACTGTACCCACTCCTCCGATGAATATGCATTGGACTCGGGGTACTCTTCATCGTCCGATTGAACGTCCGCCTGTGCAGAAGTGCTCGTTTTCCGCCGTTAGCATCGCTAGCCGGTGAGGCTTTAGGACGCGATCAAAGCCGCCGCGTCAACGCTTCCAACTTCGGCGTCAACCTCGGAGTCACCATCATCATCATCAATGTGCTCTTTAGCATTGGTCGATGCTTTTCGTCTTTGAAAAAAATGCTCAAGCGTGAGCTGCTTGCAACCGGTCGCCATTTTCGCTTCCTCATCCATTCTCCCCTCAACACTCTAGTTCCGCCTCACGTCTTCTACTGACGCCTACCCGATCTTGTCCAAAGAGAGTCATCGCTGCCATCTAGTGTCCAAAAATAGTCATTATACTAACTCAACCTGCTTGATACTTTCAGCACAGCTTGCCAAGGCTTTCCTCCACTCGTTTAAAAAAAAACATAGTGAACGTCTTTTAACGTCTTTGGTGGCACTCATTTGGATTTTACTAAACGTTATTAAGCGTTTTTGGCGGTCAAAGAGTTAAGTGGGGTACACATATAACAATTTTAAAATGTAGAAAAACTGGCATTTGATGAGTAAGCTTGTACTTACTATTTTTTGAAGTGTTGTGCTACTCAATGACCAGCAAAACAGACGATAAGATAATGATGTCACCACCGACGCTTGCGATCTCCCCACAACCACAGGCAAACGTAGTACCAAGACTGGCCTGTGAGAGGCAGCATGGTGCCACAGGGACTGTCGGAAACTATAAAGCAGATGAAAGCACATAAAATCGGACCTTTGCTACTTTTATCTTAGAGGAATAATGCTCAAGTTAGGGCCTATTGACAGTGTTTGTGTACCTGCTTAACGTGGGCAGTATTTTATTTTGAAATGGCTTGGTCAGAACCATCAAAAAGCCCAAAACGGGTCACAATACCGCCTAGGTGTGATCAAACATTGAGAGTGAACGTCTGCTATTTCAGGGGATAGGGACTGAGCCCTGCTGGTTCATCATAGCACAACTATTCAACTCCTAAACTCACTTTAACATAGTTCCTTGTCATCAAGAAGCAGCAAGATGGTGACAAAGTGATGGGGGGGGGGGGATGTTGCGTTGTCCTGGGTTTGAAAAATCAATATATGGAGTTTTTAAATTCCCTTAAAAAAAAAATCCGCAAAAAAACGAATTAACAAATGCCGAACCACAAATATTTTGGGGGTTCACTGGGTTTCCAAAAGCAAATGAGGCGACTCTATGTAAAAGGGGCAGCTGATAATCATACTCCCAATATATAGATTATATAGAGGCGCTACACCATTAAAAGCTCCCCCTTTTGGCAAGCTGATGTCCCTTGAGCCTTGTTACTTAACAACAACACACACGCGAGAGCGTGTGGAAGAAGCAATACTTTACATGTATGTGTGAGTTTGACATACAGATGCACATATGCACCCTATTGACTGCAGTGCGTGTGTGTGAACATGAGAGCAAAAAAATCCTTGTCATTCTCGTGCACCGTTATTTTGCCAGCCTGCATGTTGAACTTATGAAATATGTAAACACGCTCTGTTGTAAGTACTTTTGCCATTAAGCATGGCCCCTTTTTGAGTGTGTGTGTGTGTGGGGGGGGGGGGGGGTGTGGAACCGTTGGAAAATAAATGATAAATTATACAGAAGGCCTGGCTTTCTTTCAAAGTGCTTCCAAAAGACAGTTGGATTGTACATTCGTCTTGTACATTCTTGAGCGCTTTCATGACTATAACTATATTTTGGTGAGCTTCCTGCCAAACACACATAATCCACACTAATACAGCCATCCATCAAATGTATATGGCGCTTGGTTACGAGAAAGCTGGAGCCTATCCCAGCTAACTGTGAGTGAGTAGGGGGGGTTACACCATAGACTAGCCACCAACCAATTGCTGGGCACATCTACCTTCACACAATAATTCAGTCTCACATTCACACCATTTGACGACTTAAAAGTCTTTAGTGTACCCAACATGCATGTTTTTGGAATGGGAGAGAGGAAAGCAAAAGGACATGCATGTTAAAGCCTACTAAAAGTCATATTTGCAATGTTGCGTGATATCATTTCTCATTGGAAATAGCACCAGACTAGCAAGATGTCAAATCTTTATCAAGCAGCCTTGACATGTTCATTACTTGTTATCTTGCTATAGGCCGATATATCTAGATACATGTTAGTATATCAACTCAACATTTATATTTTCATTCAGTACCAGCCCTCCTTTACACTACGCGCACTAAAAATGTTAAAATATATATATATAACTACGTAACTGGGATTGAATGTCTGGATCCTTAAAAGACATTAAAAATGCATCCTTGGGATGGAATGTTAATATCTTAGCTATGTTCATTTCAAATAGACCACAGGACAAAATCCCAAATCCTGATCGATCTGCTTTTGTGTTTTTGTACAGAAACGCATGTTTGTAATGACTAAGCAATCATACGGACAAATTCAGTGAATTGGATCATTTCCTGCGGCTCCTCTGATGACCTCTTAGGGCACGGCACACCAGTTTGCCACAGAACCTGGTTGGGAGTCACTGGAATCATAGATACGAGCACGAGATGTCTCAAGGCGGAGTCGGCAGCGTCGTCACTGGTCGGCCATCTTAAGTTTAAATTGTAGATTTTTTGTGTGGAAAAACGTGGCATAGTTGTTTGTGTCATCTCTTGTGACAAATCTTAACAACACAAATGAAAATCGGCTGAGAATTTGAGAGAGTTGAGCAATCTGCAGCTCTTTCAAAGTCCGTGCTCCAATGACTGTAATGTTATGAGTAATTAAGTAGCCCTGTCCCAAGATGGCCGCCCTGTTACGACGTTGCTTCAAATTGGCTCACAGCGCACGTGCGTCATCTCGTGTTTGTATATATCTATCACTGGCACATAGTTGTCATCTTTTCACGTGCCACCTTTAGGGAATCTTTAGCTTGAAAAGTTACGCTGCCACTACTGGCCTGGCATGCATACTACAGTACAAACAATCGTCTATCATGTACCAACTGGATTCTGCAGCTCCAGATTGATGTTCACTTAATTTTGAATCGCGGCTCAGGTTTGGCTCGGCAGCGACACGAATGCTTGTGGTCTTGATAGGAACAAAATGCTCCTTGGTTTAATGCTTCTCCCACAGCTAACGCAAAGGCTTTGCGCGAGGAGCGATCCGAGTGGAAAAAGACACATTCTAGTGGTCGATCATGCAGGAAACCTCAAACTGCACTGGTTAATAAAATCAGATCGTATTACAGACACACATGCACTGTCTGGGAACGGAACCCAGATCACAAGAATGCTGCTCTTATATGACACCACTTCACTAGAAGTGCTACTTGTGGACAGCATTTGTTTAACTGTATGTTTGTGTTGGTATGAGATCACCAGCTCACAAAAAGGCCTCTGACCATTGACTGACAATTGCAGTCAAACACGAAAAAGGAAAAGGAACGGTTGATTTGAGTAAATCATTGACTGAAAGATTGAGGTGGGAGGCGGTCAGAGGGCAAACTAAACAATGAAGTATAAATACAGGAAGTGGCAGATTATGCTTCTGTTTGTTGCCCCTCTGCTTTTTATTGGTCATGTGATCAATCTGTAGTTATCTAATATTATACCCCCTTCCCCCCCGTTATTATATACATTTGAGAATTTGTCACCAATTAGATAAATACAATTTGAATAAATAAAACAATGCAAAATACTTAGAGGGCTTTTATATGTATGAATGCACACCTCATTGGCTAATGGCTTTTGAGCGTGTGCCTTCCTGCATGTTTTATGCAATGAAAACTCAGTTGGACTGATGCAACTTGCTCATGTGGAGCTAAACGAGCTCAGCAAATTAGGACGCCAAAGTGGTACAATTTGTTCTTGAAGGCAAAAACACACTCACTTCCTGTTCTTTTGCAACAGCTTCTTTCTTTCTTCGTCATACGCTGGTTTTACTTCTTAATTTCAAAAGTCGTCTTTCTCAAGTGAACCTCCGCAGACGCCATGTTGTCTTGTTACAGCCTATAAACAATGTCACGAATGTTGCAATCAGTGACGATACAGGGCTCCCACAGATAAGATGTTAGAAGTGTTGGATGCTTCACATGTGTAGACGGTGATGAGAAGATGAAAATGCATTTTAGTGGAGTCACTGAAGATGTCCTTTACACTGGCACGGCGCACCCACTCTCACCACACGCACGCACGCACACACACACACACACACCTGTGTAGACTTTATTTCGTGGAAGAAGACAGTAATTGAAGTACATTTTGGGTAAAGTGCTTTTTACTGTTTTTTGTTGTTGTTTTTTTAAGATATTCCAAACGTATAAATATTGCAAATTATACATACTCCACATACACAACTGGCATGTTGCGTCATAAACACTACACTAAATTGTGCCTCAAAGATACAATAGTTTGCCATTATTTGGTTACAAAGTATGCTTACAGGAATTTCAAAAAATATATATCGTTTGATGGCTTTTAAAAAAAATATATATATATTTTTTTTTTACTGCAGTTATAGACAGGTGTCCTCATAAATAGTCACTACAACAATGTTATAATTGATATCAAACTAGACTGGGCAGCATGGTGCCCTCGTGGTTAGCACGTCTGCCTCACAGTTCGGAGGTTTGAGGCACTCATGAGTTCGCATTTTCTGGGTATTCCATACACATATATAGCCTATGTTTTTTTAACATGTACCGATCTTTTTTTTTTTAAGTTCATTAATCCAAAAATCTGATTTAAAAATGTTTAGAAGACCCTAATCAAAGGTATAGGGGGGGGGGGGGGGGGGGGCAAAGTTTGTAACCTGGATTTAAAAGCATTTACACTCCGGGCTGACTTCAGTTCTATTGGCAGCTTATTCCATTTGGGTGCAGCATAGCAGCTAAATGCAGCTTCACCATATTTACTTTAAACATTGTGTTCCACTAATTGACCCGTGTTTGTAGTTATCAGAGCCCTACTGGGTTTATAATCAATCAGCATTTCTTTAATGTATTCAGGACCCAAACAGAGATTTACAGACCAGTAGCAGAATTTTGACATCTATTCTACAGCTGACTGAGAGTTCAGTATGATTCAAGGACGGTTTGATTTTAAAATGGAACGATTCGTTTCGCTTCAGTGGACATGATAGAACTCAGTTTAAAACGGTATGATGCAATGAGTTTCTTGTATAAAAATGTACTTGTCAGTACTGTAAATGTGGCATTTCCTTCAAAGATATATATCTTTCAATAAAAGACGATTCGATATGTAGCTCAATAGATTCAAAAGTGGAACGATACGGTTCAATTCAATGCACTCCTATCTTTTATATTCAAACAAATGTTCAGATTAAAGTCATTTTTTGTTGCAATAATGGACTAAGTGTCACGGTGTGGTCACGGAGCGGCGTGGTGTCTGTCGGCGTGTGAAGTGGAGGACCCAAAATGCAGGGAGGCAGGAGAACCACAGCAGGAGTGCGAAACTGGCGTGCTTTATTTTACAGAAAACACTAACCAGGGTACTGGTTAATGCTAACTAAACAACAAACTGAAAAGATACAAAATCAAAATGACAGCAAGAACTCCGGGGGTGACCGTGACAAGCGGCAATGATCCCACGCCGACTGATCACCACCCGGGAATTAAATACACTCACACTAATTGGGTAACTAGCCACACCTGGGGCCAGGCATAAGTGGCTGAGGGCCCGGATTGGTCAACCCGGAAGGGCTGGAACCCACTCAGGACCAATCGGAACCCTCAACCAAAACCAGATCTTCCCAGACATGACACTAAGTCAATATATATTTTGCCAATATCTTCTGAGGATGCTGGCCAACTCATCAAATCAGCAACATCCCTACAAAACATTTGATTCTAGCCCTGAAATGAAATTAATATAATGTAATCATTATTTAGTTCAGTTTGTTGTGTTTTCTGGAAAAAATGAAAAAACATGACCTAGGCCATTGTTTTATGAGGGTGACAATGTGACAACTAAAACTTATTTACTCCCATACCTTATTCATAACTTCATGATGTCACTTTCTTATTACACTAACATTTAAACACAAATAATATATTGAAAGAGAGCAAGAAATAAAAAATATTCTACAAACAGTATATGAAACAAAAATAAAGTAATAACTGTAATAACCCGACCTGCTTACCAGAAAAATCTGTGACGCAGCAGGGCCGCGACAATTTAACAGCATTATAGTGGTGGTTTATTATTTATGTTCTATAATATTCACACAAAAAATTGGACACACAGTATACATTTTACCTTATACTTAAAGACACAACATTGTGTTGTATTAAGCCTGACCTATTTTCACAACATGACATTTGCTTTACAGTATTTTGCAACTCTACTTTTCTACATACTGTACTGTTTTCTGCACTTAAGTTTTGCCTGAGCTGTGACGACTGCGTGCTTTTTTGTGCCGATGATGAAATTGCCTAATGGTGGCTCCGCTTGTGCCTGCCTGCATATTTCATGCAATAAAAAAAAAACTTCATTGTGGTTGGAATGATGCTACTTGCTCACGTAGAGCCAAATGCACTCAGAAAACCAATTACAGCTGCTGATCCAAGCACAGGAAGAAGCACATGGGTGGGCACACACACACGAAAAAGATAACAGTATTGGACACCTCTTGGGGCTTTCAATGAAAAATGTATGTTATGATCTTTTGCTGTCTTCACTGAATATTTCATCAGCAGTCTGACTCTTTCGACATTAGCGCCATGATGTTGCCGTGGCGATGTGGGACAGGAAGCCGACCTCTGCTACTTCCGCTCTGATAAAGCCCATCTCTGGGAGAGTGGGCGGAAACCACACGGGGGATGAGATGAAGGCGAGGTGGGGTTGCGCGATGAGGTGATAAAACGAAAACCCCTTCAAAGGAACAGGAGAGTTGGTGGAAAATGGCAGAAGAGGATGTTGGAAGCGTTTGCAAAAAAACCGGGCTGTCACACATCCTGTAGTGAGAAGACAGTGAGACCCAGACAGCAACAACAACGAAAGATAACATTGGACCCAAGGATGTGTTTTGTCTTTGAGAGGAGACAGAAATTGTGTGTGTGTGTGTGAAAAAGGCCAAACCTGCTCAACCTCACCATAACTCAGAATGCGGTGGTCACAATTTATAATCGAGGGAAGCAACTGTCAGAATTGTCAGAAAGCACAGCATGTGTTAACTTTGCATGTGCTTTTCTATCTTGCTGACACTACAGAGTGTTCAATGAAGCAAACGTGCATGTTTTCGGGAAGTGCAGAGGAGGCCCGAGTACCTGGAGAAAAGCCGTGCTACAGCGATGCAATCAATAGAAAACACTGTTATCACTGGTGCATTTTTTTGCCTGGAAAAAAAAAGTCCCTTTTGCTTTTATTACTTGGTATGTGATGAGAATGCGATTTGAGGTGTGTTTGTGTGTGCGTGATTGATTGGAGGGGATAAGGGGGCGCAGCCAAATCAGCCTAGAAAATTCCTTTTCATGTGTTGGCTGGCTGGAGCTGTGCTTCTTTCTGTCTGCCGCTTATCTCCCACGCGGGACGCTGCTATCGTCGTCTGGACGCTTGTGACTGTGGAACCGCCGCCCTGCAGTACGTCACCAAGACCTTTAACCGCCACTACAGTTTGACCGCCATTCTTTAAGTCATCAAGTTCATGTTTCTAAAGTTGGATTCAATGAAATCAATTCGTTGAACACATTATTATTAGTATTATCATCATTATTATGGTTTTTGAATAATTACACTGGTCGGCATGCAACTACAGTATGGAGTGGGGGTGGCACATAGTAGATAGTAGGGCTAGATACATGAGGTCATAGGTCATCTGTGGTGGTTAGTAACTCATTCTGGATTGCTGCGTCCTTTTCCGGACGGGGAATGAGAGATTATGTTTTGAACAAGGTCAACTGTGTTCACGTCAATGACGCAAACTGAGCTGTTTTAAAGGTCTCATAGTAGGAAAATGCACTTTAGTGGGGGTTTCTATCAATAATAGGCATCCCCGGCTGTGTACAATAGAATTTGAATCGGTACTGTTCTAATACTTGGTACCTGGGAATCGATACCGGTACTCAATGGTACCAATTTTCTTTTTTTTTTCCTACTCTCTCTCTTTTCTAATTATTTTTTTATTTGTTAAATTTTGTTTATTAATTTTGGTGGTAGTAAATGTTCATCATTGTTTAATAGTAAAATCTTAAAAAAATATATATTTAAAAATTATCTTTCAATATATAAAACTTGACAAATAAAAAGTAAAATAAAATTTCATTTAAATGAGCCAGAAAGGAATAGTAAACTAAAGGTTTAACATTTTACAATTACTGAAGTATAATTAATAAACATAAGTTCATATTACACAAAAACAAAGTGTGAATCAAAGTTTTGTGCAATGAACAACAGTAAATATATAAATTATGTTATCTTAGTTTCTTGTGCAGTTGTTTTTCAAGAACGTAAAGCCTGCTGCGCTATGAGCTCGAAGTTTGAACCCACGTTGGACTCAAATATAAAAAAAAAAAAACAGTTGTAAGAGGGCATGACATGAACAAAGAGAATTTCTTTTTTTACATTTTGGCCACAATCTTTTGCTAATTTAAATATGATCACCAGTAGTATATCCAAATTGCAATGTCTATATGCCTTCCAGCATGATTCGATCGGTGGGGGAAGACGTGCGCGGGCTCCTCATACAGCGAGGACGGCGCCGACACGTCCCGTTCAAGGCGTGCATTGTCAGCCTGCATACTTCAGAAACTGTATTTCTTTGGCTTGGTGCCGCAAAAATCTCTCTCGTTTTCAAAACCCGGTAATGTTTTCTTAGTGCGTGAAGTCCTGCGCTGGTGCATGTATAATGTTGCGTTCAAGTGCGCCGTGGAAAATCGTCAACTCTTCCATCCCCGCACATAACTTTGAAAGACGTGCTTCATAACCGAAACATGGCACCATTTGATTTTACGGGAATCGGTGCTCGGAAGTACCGACCCAAATCGGTCCACACCACAAAAAGTACCGTTTTCGGTACCCATCCCTACATAGTCTACATTCCAACCAGGTGTGAAAAAAATGTCCGTCTGCGACTTCTTTAGCTTTCTCCTCCTTTCTAAAACGTGTGCCTCAAACGGGCAGATTAAACTTCTGTGACTTAGTGACGTCAAAAAGACACGGAAGTGCACTTGACCCCGCCCCCTCGGGTTAGTGGCACCGCCTCTGGTAAAGGTTTGTCACACCCACAGAAATTGGAGAAAATGGCTGCTTCTTCTTTTTTTTTTTTTCTGCTCGCATACTCAGAACAATGGGGGAACAACGATCATGAAGAAAAGGTTACTCTGTCGTCCGAGTCTTTGAGAAGACAGTGGATTAATTTTATTATTTTATTTTTGAAGGACGTGTACCGACATCATTTCTCAAAGGACTGTTTTGTTTATGAAAAGCCTGTTCAGAGCTGGATTTGCAAATATAATGTATCGGTCCCAACGGTGTGATACGACTGCAAACGTGAAAGATGTAAGTTTAACATTTTATTTTGATTTAGCCTTCCTTCCTATGTGCCATATCATACCTTCTACCATATTACAGGTGTATTTTTTGTGCCTAAAGTGGGAGCTACTTTGTCGTGTGGAAGTTGGTTGGTTACAAGAGGTCAGATATGATAAAGCAGATGGTGGTTGGATAATACTGAAGCGGTTGCGTATTGTTTGGTCAAGATACAATCCGCGGTGGTTAATTTTCTGTTACTGGCAACTCGCCACCTAGTTGACGTGACTTTGTGATGCTAACCGGCCGCTAAGTGGTCTCGACGAGACGTCTTGCACGTTGCGACTGCGCAGTGGCCTAAATGTTCACATTTGTGTTATTCATAACCGCTTGTAAATGTCTACAAGCATTCGCGGCAAATCAGAGACTTTCACGGCAAAATAACACTCGCAGGAGAGTTGCCGGTTACGCCAAAATAACCACTGCCTAAACAATCGCAAACTAACGCTACAACATAGTCTGCGTAGTAACGTTATGCTACTTTTTCTTACGGTAAAAGGTTATGCCACTTTTCCATTTCCACGTATTAAAATTGTGTAAAAGACATGTCTGTCTGGCTCAAATTGGTACGGTTGTACCACACACTGCTTCTGCTCGCCATGGCCGCTAAGTCGTTTCCATTCACAACATTAGCGCATGGCTAGCAGAGCCAAAATCAAAGCCCCTTCGAGAGAGAAGGGTATGTCCGAGGCGTGGCCTGGTGCAGCTATTTACATAAAAGTGACACGCCCCTAAAACAGGCTTTTTTGAACAGAGCTTTTTTTTTTCTGATTTAGGGACAGCAGAAATATTAGATCCAAAGTCAATTTTGACGAATGCATGTCACAGACACACATTACACATTTGAGAACTATTCTAGTATATGGAAAAGTTGAATAATATGAGACGTGTCTGAGGAATTATCAACCCTCAGTCTAATAGCTCTGCGCAAATTTAGACCACATGTCGTGCCAGGTTTGTGCCAGTCACGAAAATAGTTTATCATCTGTGGTTCTTAGTATTTATTCAAAGTAACAACAATTGCATTTTGTCCATATTGGAAATCTGTCTATTATTATTTTTTTCCATCAATTTAGTGATGAAGTAAACATTTAGTAAACATAAGACTGTAATTACACACTTATTACACATTAATTTCATTATTATTATTATTTTTGTTTTGTTTTTTCCAGCTTTTTCTTTCAGGATCAATCTCACGTCTCCATTGCAATACATCATACAGTATGTGTGAAAGAAGAGTAACAAAGCCTCTTTTTTTTTATGAATATGATATTATTTTTGAATTCAAAGATGTAAAAACAATGAGCAGCAAAGAGAAAAAAATAATTTCTTTTTTTTTTTTATTCTGTTGGAGTGGAATACTAAATAGAAAACTGAGGCTCAGACTTTGATGCTGCATATGAGACATCGCGCCCCCTGGAGCGAGCTTTGATGCATCCAAATGCACACATTGGTGCCAAAGGCAGAAATAATAAATGTATTTGTCCTAGCATGAGTTGCCCCCGCCCCCATCTGCAAAACGCACTGTAGACGATCAAGGCTGCCAAATGTCAGCTGAGATGTAGGGCAGTTTCCTCATGGGCAGATGAGGTCCTGCATCCAGCTGAGTGTGTGGTTACCACGGCGACCCTTGTCTGTCTCCATCACCACCAATAAAGAAGAAGCTGCAATACTACGGGGGTTGGGGGTCCGCAGGGCATTTAGCGGAATGTCATGTGGTATTACCCCAAACACAAAGTGCACTTGTGCTGTTTAGTGAGCATGCCATGTCACAGTGGACTCGTTTAAAGGGTTCGAAAAAGCATCGAACGAGGTCTGGAGTCTTTCGCGTTGCCATCCAAAACACACAAAGAGGCAAGATTGTTTAGCAGCCGTTTATGGGCTCTTTTATCAGTGCTCGATTTTGTCTTCAGTGGTGATTATCAGCAGCACACAGTGCCTGGGGACCTGATTGCACTGATGACTGCACAAGCTCTCTGACTCATTGACGCAGCCCTTCATGAAGGTTTGTTTTAATGGACACATTTGGCCCGCATGCCACTCATTGGGCATGCTCTCGAAAGCATTAAATGCATGTAAGAGCGTTTCGCTGGCCAAATAACATCACACTCCCTTTTGTATGTCCATGCGAATGATAAGTACTCGTTTCACTTGCAACATTCCAATGCTTAAAAGGTTGCTTTTGTTCTTTTGATGCCTTCTTCTCCTGTCTCCATGTGACAAGAGATATTTTTAGAAATAGTCTCATTTGCGTTCTTGCGGTTAGAGACTCTCCGCAATCAACATAGTGGAGGTACTGGCTGGTAAACAGAGAGCCCAATGCATAAATTACATTTCTACTCTTCATATTTCCATATTTGTTCACCAAAAGATAGTATGGATGTAAAAAGAAAAAGAAAACAGGGACTTGACTACTAACCATGACCCTAGTTTTAATCTCCTGCATAATTCAAATCCTAACCCCAAGCACATGTCTTCCTGCGCTTCAGCAACACTTTTATTAGTGTCCTGATTAGAAGGTAACATGATGTCTTGTATACTTTTGAGGGGAGGCTTTGGGGGAGGGGAAAAGAGAAGCAGGACCCATGCCCGTGCCAGCTCCACAAAATTTTGTGTGGAGCCTCCATCCTTTTAACTGTCATGTTTGGGTTCTGTTTTTCCTTGTGTGTCTCCCTTGGTTTTGTTAAGTGTCATACTGCCCTTCCTCGTATCAGCCAATCAGTGCCCTCAGCCACTTGTGTCTTGCCCCAGGTGTGTCTTGTTGTGTCATTAGTGTGTGTGTGTATTTAGTCTCCTGTCTCCCCTCTGTCTGCATCGGTTCATTGTTGTTTTCTTCCCGTCATGCTGCCAGTTTTTGCCTTGTTGTCCTCCCCACGTTTTGTTTTACTGCCACTTGGAGTTTGCTTTTGTTTTGAATAATTAAATTCCTTTTTTGTCCATCACCTCTGCCTCCTTGCCCTGCTTCCCTGCATTTGGGTCCGCCACCCAAACTTTACCCTGTGACATTAACTAGGGGTGTCAAAATTACCTCAACTCATATGCCATCTACTGGCAGAAAAATGACCAACACAAATCAATGTCTCACACTTTTTTTTTCTATTTAAGTTTAACTACAAATAAATATGATTTACTATGAAATTACTATATCAATTAACTAAAAGGTATATTAGGTTAAAAATGTTGTACTTTTATGTTAACAAAAAAGTATGTAATGTTTATTTATTTATAGTATAATTTTAATTTATTGTACATTTAGAACAGATATAAAATTTGCAATTAATCATGAGTTAGTTATTGAAGTCATGGGATTAATTACGATTAAAAAAATGTAATCGCCTGCCAGCTCTACTTAACCGCGAACCATAACAATTGTCTCCAACTGGAAATGAGATTTACTTCCTGTTAACACTATTGTATTTTGTCTGTTGTTATTTTTTCAGATAATGCTGGAACCACTTTATCATTTTATGTTGAGCCAACCAAATTACAATTGTTTGGGTCAGGTTCGTTGAAATATATTGACTCAAATCTATCTGTGTCAACATTTGTTTTGTGTCCATAACGCTAACCCCCAACTCTAACCCTACCCAACCGTGACAATTTAAAATTCTGGGACAAATTTGAGCAAGAATCATGGAAGTTGACACACATGATTTTCTTTTGTGGGCCACATAAAATGATGTGGAGGGCCGGATTTAGGTTTGACCCTAACCATAAGCCAAAATTGATTAAGATTTAAATCAATTCACACAATTGATCAGGCTTTTGTTATGTTTTTTTTTTTTGCCTGAACAAAAAAAATACAATTGCGTGGAAGAAGTGGAATTAGAAAATAGCATGTTCCTAAATAATTTGCTTTCCACTGACAACTTTTAGTTTTTGTGTGGTTTATTATATGTCGTAGTTTACAGAGAGTCAAATCGAAAAAGCATCACTCTACAGAATTATCAAATTCCTTTGAATAAACTTTCCCCCAACAATATTACACTGGACACCTCACTCAGTACAAATGCGTCCATTTATTTTCAGTCTTCCATTGTGCTGCTCTGCAGCTCTTTGACCGTTGTCAATCATTTCATCACAAGTTTATTGAAACTTGTCGCTGCTGTGTCAGCTCCGCACCTACAACGGGGGACCTTTGTGACCTTGGATGGTAAAAGTAGGAAATTCACAAAATAGACTGGACAGGAAAGAGGAAAAGGGCGCATGAACAGACAAAAGGTGTGAACAACAAAAAAGGATAGGATGGGATGGAGGGATCGGGAGTTGAGTCAGAATGCTGGTGGCAGTAAATGTCCCTTTGGGAATGGAGAGAGGGGGTGTCCAGATTTATGGCAGCCTGCAAGGGCGGACCTAAGAGAACAGATTTGGTCCTTTTTATTTAGCCTCACTGTTTTCTAGTGTCTGCAATCAATATCACGTAAAGCATTTTGATGGTGACTTACACACGCTATCATTCGCTACACTATTTAATACATTGTGCCTTACAGTGAATGGAGTTACATCATTTGCTGTCAGTGTCTCTAGGGGGGGGGGGGGGGGGCAGTGCCCTACCAGATGGTGTTGTTTTTCTTTCTTTCCAGTTTGTATTATATACAGGGGCTAGAGATAAATTGACTTAAATAATCTCAAGTTGACCTGGATAAGATTCAAGATCATTTAATATTCTTCCAAGTAACAATAGCCAATAAGCAAAATCAGCCGTTGTTCAAAGAATACTTTTCTTTGATACTTTTTAAAGTCCTGCCCCATTCTCTTCCCTAAACGCGGATTGTACTCTATCGGACTACCATTGTCTTCTCCCATCCCGGAAAAATGTTTTGTCATACTTTGTCATCCTCCGATTGGCTCATTGCTGCAGGTGCAGCTCGTAACTGTGAAAAGCCACAAAGTGAAATTAATTTAGCGGTGCTTGAAAAGTGTCAACGCTCTATTAAAACCTCTTCTTTGCTGCATTGTCTGTGTTTCTGTCGAAATGGCTTAGCGAATGGTCACTTACATACGGGAGAAAAATAACAATTTTGAACAATCCAGCCATCCAGAGTCATTCTAAGATAAATTGGAGGACAAACGGACACATCAAGCAATAAAAGAGAGCACTGTAGGTTTCCCAAATTGTTGGTGCCCCACCAATTTCTTTCGCCCCATGTAAAAATGTCACAGTTTCTGCCAACTGTGTGGAGTGATTGTCTGCTGCCATGGAGATTCGGCCTGTTCCATTTGGCCCAAGAGATGCAGAGAAAAAGTGCACAAACTGGGATAAGAGATAATAAGCCCCTTCCTCATTTCCCTTTTCCTGTTGATACCAGCAGTGTCTCTTCCTCACATGGTCCAGCATTACTGGCTTAAGTAGGACAAAAATTCTGCTGCGGTTTATCTAAATATTGTTTGTCTATGTAAATTCAAGATTTTCTTTCTTTCTTTCTTTCTTTCTTTCTTTCTTTCTTTCTTTCTTTCTTTCTTTCTTTCTTTCTTTCTTTCTTTCTTTCTTTCTTTCTTTCTTTAAGAATAAGTCCCTTGGGTTACCCCTTTCATAACTGGAATAGTGGTTCATATAAACGCAATCGGAATACCTCAAATCAACAGGGCGTGGCTTTTCGTTGTGCGCATGCTCACAACTTCTTTGTCTCATTTTCCTCTTCTTAGCTTATTTGTATTCACAAGGAATCTTGGTCTTTGTCGTAACGACTTGTATGCGTAGCGCCGTCCTACTCACTCAGTTTCCACGATATTTTGTAGGGGTGTGCCATAAAAATCGATTCTCATAAGAATCGTGATTCTCATTTAGTACAATTCAAAATCGATTTTAAATGTCCCAAAATTGATTTTATTTGAATTATTTTATACTGTCTTCCCTTTGTTTGTGTGTGCCTTTACTGGGAGCGCTGTTCATGTTGTACCTGATTTGGCTACTTAGGGGCAGTGTGGTTCCACGCGGTCTGATACACTGTTAAGTTGTAGCCACATTAGAGAGTAGAAGGAAAAAGTCACGATCAAGTGATTCCAAAAAAGTTGTTTTTTGGCAGTGTGGAGCCGTTCTTTTGAGTGATAAAAGTGCCGCGAGTAGAGCACTAATTAGCATTAGCGAGTCAGACTGGGGTAGATCATTACGATTCCTTGAACATCTATAAATTGAAGCAAAAATCATTGTCAATCAAATAATTTTGTATCAAAAATCTTTCTTAATCGAAAATCCATTTTGAATCGAATCGCACACCCAAAAATCTGAATAAAATCGAATCGTGAGATTTTCAAAGATTCCCACCCCTATTATTTTGTCTCTACGGTGAAAACGCCACAGTTTGTGCATATATACACATACAATAAATACAAGTATATATGTCCGTGCTTCTCAAGCCGATGTCAACAAACATGACGCCCGCAGCAAAGAACCACACTTCTGAAGCAAGGAGGAAACCGACTACTTTATTTAGCGTGGTGAGTGACATAAATATGTTTTTTTTGTTGATCATATAGTAAGTTACGTTTTTTTACATAATTACGTTGACCGCGCGTCGTGGTCCGAACGGGGTATTCCAATCGAGCACAAATGAGCATGTAAACGGGAGTAACTCTGTCCGCCACGCATGTAAACGTGTTACCTCCATTGTTTCCGAAACCAAAATTCTAACCTTAACCCAAATATTGACTGCATGTAAACGTAGTCACTACTTACTGTTTTGCAAATTTTTATTCTGATCTGAGTACCAAAGTGACTGAGATAAACTGCAATAACCATTCAGTAGTTTGCTGCCGGGTCACTCGTCGTTGATCAGCTTCCAAAGTGTTGGACACATGAAAGAATGAGGTAAGGCAGCCCAGTATTGTGTGCCTTAGTGTATTGTGTGTCTGACAGTTTGTAATTAGAGTTGGTCTGAGCGAGAAGTTGACAATCACCTTCAAGGCAGACATTGTTCTCAAAAGCTTCACCTGAGCTCCTGCTTAAAGTTGCTTCAAAGGGGAATACCGAGGCTGGGGTGTCAATACACGAAGAATGTCTCATCAAACAATGTCACTGATCAAGAATTTCAACGATCAATTGTTTTTCTATGATATATATAGAGAATAGATTAGGGTAAAATGCTACACGACTGCAAGGAAATGACAGCATGAAGGCTAAATGTCACAAGTCGGCCTGTTGTATTTGTTAAGTTAAAGCGTTGCCTTTTTTCAGAAGCCAGCGACAGCTACCATCCTAAATCACTGCTGAACGTTATGATGGGTTAATGGCATTCCGCTCCCAAGACTCAATGGTCTGTGACTCGGCAGTTAACTCAACACAAGGCCTTGACCCCCCAGAAAGCATTGCTGAGAAGATATACGATGCTGACCGACACCCGAGCAAGAAGAGGTAAACACAGTCAAATATTTCATGATTTATTTATTATTATTTTGGTTACAACTAACAAAATCTACAAATAGATTTCTGGAAAAAGTAGTATTACTTCATACATTATTATTATTATTATTATTATTATTATTATTATTATTATTATTATTATTATTATTATTATTATGTTTCCATGCTGTTTTGAATAAAGACAGGTAGGAATTGGCCTTCTGAAAAATATGTTCCTATTCCTATCTAAATGAGTTGCACCTATTGAATTGAACTATTGCAATAAATGAACTTTTCTACCATATTAAAATATATTGTGGTGCACAACTGGGATTTATATTAACAATATCTAGAGCTTCAGTTCCCTTAGACCAGGGGTGGGCACACTCGGTCCTCGAGGTCCGGGGTCCTGCAGGTTCTTGAGGTTTCCCTCTTCCAACACAAGCTGATTCCAATCAACAGGATCGTTATCAGGTTTGTGCAGAGCTTGCTGATGAGCTGATCATATATCAGCTGTGTTGGAGAAGGGAAACATCCAAAACCTCCAGGACTCCGGCCCTCGAGGACTGAGTGTGCCCACCCCTGCCTTAGACTAAAGTAATGAAAAGCTCACAAAAACTTGTGCCCAGTGCCCACCCTAGGAAAAGAGAACATAAGGTCGCCACACAATCTTATTAGTCCCCTAGGCCTTGTTTTCATGCTAAACTAAATAGCTTTATTGATTGACAGTTCCTCTCTTTGAACTATTCATGGCTTTTGCATCTTTGCCTCATTGACATGTATCTGGGTGCTATTGCCTCACCACGTGTACCCTGAAGGTGGAATATCCAAAAGAAGGGTGAAAAATATAAAACTGCTGCTTAATCACATTGATGCATTCTTCTTCTTTTTTTTTTTTGCATTTTTATGCCTGTTTTTCATATGTACCATAGTTCCTGATGCATGTATGCTGTTTTATGTTCTTATTTCAATACTTCGTTTTTTTAGTGTATTATATTTCCTTCAAAAGTGACAGCCACATAGATGACTTGCTCCCAATTTAAAGCTGGGTGTGCGCTCCGCTTGCATAACTGAAAGCTGAATTTCAAATAGACACTACAAGATGGCTGTAATTACCTTTACTCGGGCAACAGTGAGACATGAACACCGTATCAGCCACCACCTCTTTATTAGTGTTGGATTGGCTCTCTTGTGGAGTATTAAAAAGAACCTCCAGGAGGAATTAACTCTCTTTAATGTGTCAAAGAGGTGAGCTTCACACTTAAAAAAATGATAGTGGGATTACAAAGTGTGATCAAATGTGGAATTAGCGAGGATTGCTGTGTAGAAGCACCCTACTCTAAAACGGAGATGACATGGGATGGCATGAGATTAAGGGAAGGGATGAGATGTAAACTCTAATACCATCCATATGCCCCATTAACCTAGAGGGGAATTTGCAATCACCTTTTGTCATATTTGTTAAAAATGTCAGTACAAACCTAATAGTGGTGGTGGTAATGATCTGTTAAAAAAAAAATACTATCACTCTCTGCCACCATCTTGTACCCTTAATTTGATTTGAGAAAACTCAAGAGCCTGAGGAAAAACAACCGAGATAGACAGAGGTCGCAAATACAGGTCCAGAGAGTAAAAACCCCGCCAGTTTGGCTTTAGCCACAGGTGCTTTCAGATAAACAAGCTCCAGGGGCTCATTTACTTGTGAACTAGCACCTGTAAGGCCAAACTGTGGCACGGTTTTTACATTATAGATGTGGATTTGCCACGTATTGAAGTAGAAGGCATAGTTGATCTGGATCCATTCTAATGCAGTACACCAGCCTTCTTCCCACCATATACAGCTGGGTGAATTACAAGTCCAACTTTTGTTAGGTTGATTGCCACATAAGGGTTAAAAAAAAAATTTGGTTATGTATTTTCACACAGACACTCCAGAGAATTACCTATTCATATACAAACAGTCAATTTTCCATTTTTGAAAACACAAAATACTAATCTTATGTAAACAATTATTCATGACAGGAAGACACCAGACAAATGAACGCACTGAGCAAGACACTTTAATAATCCAGGCTTGTGACTGTATTTATCACAACCCTTTGATTAAAACTGTTAAAGAATACATTGTCTATGACGATACTTCTGGACGAGGGTTTTTGTGGTCTCCTTTCATGTGAGGACACATTACCATCTCGTGGTCAAACGTATGCTTGCAGCACAGATAACACCAAAAATTTGCTTGTAAAAAAAAAAAGCTAACAAAAATAAGATGAGTACTATTAATGAAAATATTAATATCGTCCTGTTTGTCAGTCAATAATTTATTTTTGTGACGCGTGGATTGGAACCAAATAGGAACGGATGTTGGTGGCTTGTTTCCGAGCCGAAAGCGGAAGCGGTGCCGACGAACAAATCAAAATGGCGAGCGAAGAGGAGTCTGTACGGGAGTTCGTGGCTGTAACTGATGTCGACGAGGAGAGGGCCCGCTTCTTCTTGGAGTCCGCTGGTTGGAATTTGCAGGTACGGGTTTTAGGCTGATGGGCACCCGGTAGCAGTGTTCTGCGAGATGTATGTAGATCAGACAACAGACAAGATAGCTGCCCGGCTAATGTTAGCGTGTGTTGCCGGTAATTTATGCAAGTCACTGACTGACAATAGCCCCGAATCTTCAGCACCGCGGCTGTTGAAAATCCAGTTAGGGAGTATAGTTGCAATAGACACGGATTTTCAAAATGTCACCACTTTTGTTGTGATACTAGACGTTTAATTGTGGCACCGGTTTGTCTCAAGCCTGTTTAGCTAGCTCCTGGAGTTAGCCTACAACACTTAGGACACAATTGTTCGTTGCTACTTTGACCGTTTAGTATCAGTATTTAAAGTACAGATGACGTCAAAAAGCGGAGGCGATCGTGCACTAATCAAAACAGAGAGGGTGACCTTTTTTTTTCTTTTTTAGTGTACTGCATTTGTCTCTAAGAGAACCTCACACTGTGACGGGCTTCTTTTGATTTTTAATCCAAGTTTCAACAACACTGGCTCGGCAAGTAAACAACGTTCCCTTTCTGGTCTAATCAAGTTGGTGTAGCGACTTGCTATGCAGACTTCAAAGGGGCACAAATAACTGCCTCATTGGCCAATAAGAAAACAACAGTTGAGAAACTGTGACAAGAACAGGAAGTCACACTGAAACGCACAATATTCACTCTAAAAATATATGTATAGCATTACGAGGCAAGTAGTAGAATGCGCAGTCAGAATCACTGCATTGCCAATACCCAGACTCAATAGTTAATATTAAACTAGAAATTGCACTCTCGAGTTACTTAACTACAATTTGTAGTGTTAATTTTTGTGAAGAAACATACAAAATGAGTTTTTGCCCTTAAAAATTAAAAAAAAACAAAAGAACCGTATGCGCTGGGGGGTAAAATTGCAGTATGTGATTGTTTGCTTCGAACCTTTTGCTGTTTGGTGAGGATAGTTGATCTAACGTGCTTTGCAAAAATGTTTCAAAAAGGAAATCTATTAAGAGCACATATTTGGTCCATATATAGGTATTATGTCCATATTTTTCACACATCTGGTTAGGAAGTGCATGGTCCCATTTGGCCCCCCAATAGCACAGATAAGTACAGTAGCTTAAATTGAGACCTTAAAGTTATGTGATTGGCTTCGATCTCTTAATTTTATGACTGAATGTTTTTCTTCCTCTCCTTGCTTTGTTACAGCTGGCACTTGGTAGTTTCTTTGAGGATGGAGCTGATGATGACATCGTGGCAATGCCTCTCCCTGAAGGAGGCTTGTCAGTGTCCAGATCAACGGGTCCAAGGTTGTCATTTATTTTCTTTTTTTCACACTTATGATTCAGCCATAATGTCCAGTACACCTGCATGAACTCAGAGCAGCTCCTTGATTGGTTTTGTTTTGACTCGAGCTGAATTTACCCTGCCTTATTACAGTTATGCCTTATAAATGCCCTTAAATGGCTCAATTTAGTTATGTGTCATCATCATGGGATTTTAAATAGAAAAAAAAAAAACACGGAATTGTATGTCTTGGAATCAGAATTACAACTCTTCCAAGAGTGTATAGTTGATACAAACACGCTACAGCTCAGATATATTTGCCCCACTGAGTGCATATAAACACGCAGATCAACTTATCAGTATGTAACAGTCAAAAGTTTCTGGTGTATTATTGTGCACTGTTGTTGTTGCTTGTAGAGTTGTTTACGTGTAGTTTTGCTTTCTATTCATGCAGGATGTTTCATATGTTGCATTCGCATCACTTGAATTACGCATTGAAATGGGTGGTCCAAAGTCAGAGTTGAACATTTGAACCTTAGTGTGAATCAATTCCGTTTTTGATTGTGCAAGTGCACTAATGTGTAGTGGTAGCTTGATGTAACAAAACTCTCAACACCCCCCAACCACCACCCCTTTCGCCAGCTCGCAGCACCGAGTGACGTCAATGAGAGACTTGATGCACGAAGCAGAAGAAGAAGAAAGTGATGAGGAGGAAGGTCAAAGGTCAGTCATGTAATCCGTCAAATGTATTTTCAACGTGTGTAAATGCATGTGTGAGTGGGTTATGTCAGTGTTGTGCGCAAATTGCCACATCCTACACTTGCACAGTCACAACTTCCAAGGATCTGTTTAGGCACCAAGCCACAGTACAGTTTTGAGTTCATGTGAATCGATGCTCAGTAGTACTGAGCAGACTCGGTCCATACCAAAAAAAAAAAAACGCTAACTTCGTTACCCATCCCAAGTTGGGTTATGTGCAACCAACTTTCGCATTCAGCAAAACGGGACAAATGAAAGGAGACCGGGACAAAGTACCAGTCAACAAATTAAATGTTGTTACATTGTTCGTGTTTCTGTGCATCGTGATCCAGACTGTCCCTAAATAGTAAGCAACATTGAGCTCAAATCTAAATATATGCAAGTCGCTCCTGAATATAAGTCACAGGACCATTATAACTATGGAAAAAAGTATGGCTTACCGTCTGAAATTACAGAATTTATGTTATGTGTTAATTTCCCAATTGACTGTTTTACCAAAAAAAACTGAACAAATTAACTTTTGAGGACTAATTAAAACTGTTGGCTTATAGTTGGGTAATCTATGATCTGCCTCCCACCAGATTCTTTGCAGGCGGATCAGAACGCAGCGGGCAGCAAATTGTCGGGCCCCCTAAAAAGAAGAGTCCCAATGATGTGGTGGAAGATCTGTTCAAAGGGGCCAAAGAACACGGAGCTGTGCCTCTGGAGCGCAGTGGGAAAGGGGCAGGAGAATCCAGCAGAGCAAAAGTAAAGGAAGGAAAAACGTAAAATATGGAAACCTAAAAACTGAAAAACATTTAATGTCGCATTGTCTTGTCATGTTGCAGGCCTTCGATGGAGGTGGATACAGGCTAGGAGGAGCACCTGAGGAGGAGTCGGCATACGTTTCTGCTGGGAGACGCGATCCCAACGCCCAACAGGATGTGAGTAGGCAAAAACATTTTTTATTGATGTCGTTCTCCGAAAAGAACACTGTCCCTACTGGGAAACATGAAGGCAGCTTTGTTATGTCCTGCGGCTGCTTCGCTACATCTGGCGCATGATGATGCACCTGTGCAGGGTACAATAAAACTCTCAAGACTATCACGGTATTCTAGAGGGATTATGCTGCCCAGTCTCAGTCGCAGGTCATGGGTCTTGCCCCTGGACAGTGACCAAGAAGAGTTCCCTCACTCATAGGCCTGGGCAGCTCTCTCACTCTCAGATCTGTTGAGAAATCATACTCTTGTACTCTAAATCTTTTTAGACCAGATTTTTTTTGCAGGTGATCACACTAAAACCTTCCCCAAAAGCCATTTTTTTCAGACAAACATTTTATAATTTCTCCAGAGGCCAAAGTCCAATTTTCAAAATTCTTGGTTGACTCCGCATTCTGACAGAATTTCATTTTTGTGAAATCTTGTCACGCTGCCACACTCTTGCTTTTGAATGTGAAGGTTTTTCATCAGCCTTTTTCAATTCAATTATTACTTTGTTTTCAGGTTAGGCAGTTCATATTTAATTCTTGGGAAAATAACATTTTGCAATCCTGGTACATTTCACACTTGTATGTTCTCAAATACAATCAGTCATTTATTTTCATTGCATCCTGATTGTATTTGTTTTCCCCATGTTAGGTGCACGTAGTGCTGAAACTGTGGAAGACAGGTTTCAGTCTGGATGAAGGCGAACTCCGAAACTACAGTGATCCTGGCAACGCTCACTTCCTCGAGGCAATCCGCAGAGGGTAATTACTCACTTGGAAGACTCGTTGAATGAAAGAGACACATGTTTCTGTTGTGACACATTGTCGCACGTTTGTAAAACACACGCACAAAATGCTGCTCCACCTTGACGAGCGTCATTGTCATGCTGCAGGGAGATTCCTTTAGAGCTAAGGCAGCGGTCACGTGGGGGCCAAGTCAACCTGGACATGGAGGACCACAGAGACGAGGACTTCACCAAACCTAAAATAGCCTTCAGAGCCTTTGGAGGAGGAGGACAAAAATTAGGAAGGTGAGAATTAGGAGCATTTGTTTTGCGGTTTCAGTCACATTTTTTTCCCCTTCAATTTTGATTTAGTGTTAGTGGAGCGGAAACTTATTTAAATGCCATAATTGCTCAACCTACATTGCCATAATGCACATTTAGAAAAGAGATTTACACACTAATCTTAATTTCACTCACTTGATACAAGCCAAGTAGAATTATGATCGTGGACAGCTTAATCCACCAATGCAAAGTAATAGTCCCATTAATCTATCTATCTTTCATCTAACATAGTTTACTCATTACCAAACTTCTGGTTCATCTCAAAGTAGAATTAGATTTCTATTTTGTATTTTTTTTTTATTGAAAATGTGAAGAATAAAAAAAAATAACAATAGGTCACATAGGACTGCTCGATTATGAAGAAAATATTAATCACGATTATTTTGGTAATAACTGAAATCACGATTAAGACGATCATTTATTTTTGGGTACAAAACAATAAAATGTTTAAACGTTAAAAAAATATTAAGACAAATAAAATTATTTGAAACACTATAATTATGCAAGTTATTTTTGGATGAAACAAATTTTATTCAATAAGTTATTTTAAAATGTAAAAAAGGTGCAAATGTATAAATTAAACGACTCAAAAATTTGTATTAACTAATTTGCTCCCAAAAACGTATGCGTTTTATTTTAAAAGTTTTAAGTGTTCCAAAGACATATTTATGTTTTTTTAATGCTTTTTATAATGCTAGAGCATACAGAAGGCTTTGATGCAGTCTCTCAACGGAAGAGAACAGTTGAAGAAATGGTAGTTATTACAAAAACGGCCAGCAGGTAGCAGCAGAGCGGAAAAGATCAACCAAGGCCATGTTGCAAACAAGCTGTTTTTCCTACAGTTTAAAACAGATATGTGAGTAATGATGAAACTATTTTTTTCTTTTTCTTTTTCTTTCTTTTTTTTCTGGAGAACTTGGCTATATTATAATGCTAATTGCTGCAAAATGGAAACGGGTAGAAATAAAAAAAAAAAAAACTTTTTGCTGATAAAAGAAGAGACTCTTATCTTTCTTTTGGTAGGTTTAATGTTTTTTAGCAATAGAACGCAATATTCTGTGGTCCTCGCAAAATCAGTCAAAATCCAGTAAAACTGCCAGGAGCAAAGGGGGTTGCTTCAATGAAAATGGCTGGGAGTGAATGAGTTAATACTCTTTATTTTTATGATTATGCTGATTTTGTAATAGTGGAGTGTAATAATTCTAATTGAATTTCGATTAATTGCACAGCCTAAGGTCACATGTCTAGTGTTTGGTTTTTGCTTGCCAGTTGAAAATGGCAAGAATGAATGATAAATGAACATATTGCAAATGGTGCTGATGGTTTTATGTTTGTGCATGTGTTCTTCTTCAGCGCCGCCCCAGAGCTGGTTTCAGCTCCCGCCACCTCTCAGCAGGACCAGGTGGCTAACGAAGTCCAGGCCAGCACCTCCGTGAGCCTGGACACCTCCCAGCCCGTCACCAACATTCAGATCCGACTGGCAGACGGCGGCAAGCTGATTCAAAAATTCAACCATACCCACAGGTACCGCAGAGATCATAAAAACAACCGTGGCATGCTATCATCAGATGTCATTGATACTCACTGCTGACATCAGTTTTGAAGGTGTAGCTTTTCTGATACTGAGCTTCTCTGCACCCACCAGGGTGTCGGACCTGCGGCAGTTTGTGGTGGCGGCCCGGCCCACCATGGCCGCCACAGCGTTCGTCCTGATGACCACCTTCCCCAACAGGGAGCTGTCGGACGAGAGCGAGACGCTTCAGCAGGCCAACCTCCTCAACGCCGTCATTGTGCAGCGGCTACAATGAGGGTGGAAGCGAAGACCAGCGGCCACTTTCAACCCCCTTGAAACCTGCTGCCCCTCCCTTCTTGAGGAGGAGACAACACAGACTTCTGTTTGGACCTCTTAATTTCTCATTTTTGTTTTCTAAAATGAATTATTATCCCTAGCATCGATCGCTCGTCCATGATGACGCCGAAGAAGAGATGTTGCCATTTTTCTAGCCTTGACATCATCTACATGGCGCCCACCACGTTCTCATTTATTTCTCAAGTCGACATAGGCCTATTTTGTGGTTCCCATTGCTTAAGTAGGACAAACCGACAAACTGCAACAGCGTCCATTTTGATTCTAATTAAGAGTTATCCTCCAAATCCTTATTTTCTTGTTTGAGTTACAGTGTATGATGAATATCCCAGTGATACTGCAGGATTTTGTTTTCGAGTGGCATCAGCAATAGTTATTGTTTTGTTATTAATATAAACTGATTATTGAGTAACAAGAGTACATAATGTAGATTGTAAACACTGGCTTGTAGCTGTGGACGGTGGACATCTATGCATCCTGGGGCAACATGGGAATACGTTTGGACCTCTGAGAAAATAAATTCATTTTATGTGTAAAGATGTTGTCTTGTGTTTTCCATATTTTGGGGAAATACTTTTTAGAGATGTCTGGAAATTGTCTGTGTGTATTGAAATAAATGCCAAACTATATTTTTGATTCATCTTAATATGCCAGTACCCCTAACCCTAACCACAGGCCTGGCAGTGAAAGGTCCCGGTCGTCGCGCCAGTGTACCTAGTGAAACCCAACCCTGTTACTGAATTCGCCAGCTCGCCGACTGGTGAACTCTACCCCTACACCGTGAATGTGACCCCACCCAAAAATGAATGTGTGTGTGTGTGTGTGTGTGTGTTGCATTAAAAAAAAAATAGGGGGACATAGTGGTGAGGCGGGGACACATAATGTGGGACCACAGCACTTCCATTCTTCATCTTACCATGGGCTCACCACCTATGGGAGGGGCCCCTGAGGTCAGGTGCGTATAGAACTGGATGGCGGCCAAAGGCAGGGACCTCGACGTCCAAGTGGACCATGATTGACGGGAGTTGTGGCCTTATTGTGGTCGTCAGTGCCTTTCGTGGTGGAAACCCACAAACCTGTTGGTGGACACTAGCAGTGAGGGATGTTATCAAGCCCTATCGGACCTCTTGGGCCGGTGGGGCTGCTGATGGGTACTGGCTGGCAAAGCAGAACGCAGCTTTGGCGGTCACTGAGACAAAAACGGCGGCTACGAAGAAATTCCGCTCCACCACCTAGCGTCTCAACACTGTATACAGTACATCCATTATTTTCTAAGGAGTCAAAACATAACCAAATCTGGACATTTAAGGACCACTCTTATCTTGAAACTAAAGTGTTCTTTTCCCCCTCTCCGAGATGTGCACTCCCCACCTCCCCCCAAAAAGCTTTTACTTTGGAGAATGAGACCGGAAAGGATGTTCATCATGAAGTTGACAAGTTGCTGTCCACGCAGACTAGTGAAGGCTGCTTGAAAAGGCAGACTGCAGTGCAGTCTGACTGCAACCACTGAGAGGACGCACACACACTGGTGGGCTGGTGTTGCCTGGTAAGGATCTAACGGGCGGCCAGGACATGGGAGTGGAAATAGAAACCATCAGTCCCGGCGACGGTAAGCTCAGTTCACCTTTTCTCGCTTTCTTTTTAAAATGGTTTTATTATTTAACAAATGGGTGCAAATGCATCATTCCTGTAACATGAATCACATTACTATTCCTTTGCATCCTCCATAGGAAGAACTTTTCCTAAAAAGGGGCAGACCTGTGTGGTGCATTATGTCGGTAAGTACAGTATTATAAATATTAGTTTTTGATTATTTAATGTGGAACCTACACGCCATTATTCACTACAACGTGCCAATTTGCTTTTTTTTGTGTGCTCTCAACTCTGGAACATTCTGATGCCAGATGACACTGAAGCTCTACTTCATAGCCAAAAATCCAGTCTTGGTACCAAGTAACTATGTTGAAGTTTAAATAGAGACAATTAAAAATATTTTAAAGGGGCATGAATTACTCTTGTTTTTTGACTAGTCTGTGTCAGTGTTTATTTACTATACTGAAAATATGTGTATGTTTCTACAGTATGTAATATGTATGTCAGACTTACATATAATTCTAATCATAAATTATGCATAAGAGAATGTAGGTTATTGAAAAGGTAGTTTTGGATTAGACCAAGAAGGACAGGCCTTTTGCCAACTATGGCCTGACATGTATATTACAGTCACAGTACAGCGTTATCAACTGTAGCTGCAAGTCCATGTTAAAAAAGTGATCAAATATTTTGACAAAACATTTTGACGTCATTTGTATGTGAAAATGTTCACGGCTTAGTGTATTATGCATGCACTGAACACTCATGGAACCACATTTTCTGGTGGTGCTAGCCCAGGGATGGGCAAAATATGGCTGGCGGGCCACATTTGGTTCATTGTTTTATATAGTCTAACAATCCTTTACATGATCAATAATCCTGTAATGTTGGCTCCAATAATTTCATTTTTTTTGCCACCCTGAAATTGGTTAATATTTTTTCCCATTAGGTCCCTAAATTATTGTTTTATTTTAAATAACATAAAAATAGGCAAATACATTTGTATAGATTTAATAGACATGTCTTGTTTTCTTCTTCCATGAAATCATTGGCAATTGTAAAGTAAATAAAAGTATTTTGCAAACATTAAAAGGGCCAACACATTTCTAGTGCTAACCAAATATTAAATGTGGCCAAATCATGACGCTGGAGCTGCTTACTTTATATAAGTCCCTGTGTATAGTCTTCTTCACTTCTCACTTTTTTCTCAAATAAAAATTGATTTTGCTCCCTAAAAAAAAGAGCCTCTGACAGGTTGACTTCAACTTTTAAAATGCCTTTATTCATCATGTATTTTAATTCCTGGCAAATTTGAGCATAATTAACTCGTAGTGGGTTTGTTTAGTTGTTCTCATTGTGTAAATAATGTACATGCAGCATTTGTTTACAACAGTTCTCGCTTGCCAGAACTGGTGCAGTGTTCTCACCTCCTCCCACTATAACACAAGCTCCTTTTTGCTTCAAGATGATGTAACATGGCCCAGTTTGTGCTTCCTTTGCCATTTTGGGCTCCAGAAAAATCGTCCGAAATCAAAAGCCTGTTCCTTCCTTGACTTTTTTTTCTTCTTTTTTTTTTCTTTTTTACATAACACCTATGACATCATATCCTGTGTGGTTCCTGTGCGTGTTCAGGATAACCAAAGCAACCTTGAAATTTAGCATGAAACAGGATATTCTAACTCACGAGTCACTAGCTGTGAACACCCACAATGAAGCTCAAGAGAGTTCATGTGGAAGTAGCAAACGTATCTGCTTGTATAAACGACTTCCATTAGATTCAATGTTGAGGAGATGAATAAATAACACCATGTCTAATACACGCGTGTAGACAGCTGCTCTGCACTTGGAATGCTGTGCGTTTTATAACTCTTCATATTTGCAGGCCTCTTCCCAGACGGACGCAAGTTTGACTCTTCTCGCGACAGGTCCAAGCCCTTGAGGTTCAGGATGGGCATGCAAGAGGTCATACGGGGCTGGGACGAGGGCGTGGCGCAGGTGAGATGAGGGTGAATGAGTCAGAAACTCATTATACCAAGAGGTATACAGTTATGCACGTTCATATGAAACTCGTACGGCATACGGCACTTTTCCATGCGCTTTCCTGTGCTGCAAGGCAAAAATAAATAAATAAATCTTGCAATCAAACAGCCGTCTTGCGTAGGCAGAAATTTACAAACTTCCGCATCTGTTCCAGCTTTTTTGGCATCTAATTTAAAATGAGAAAAATATTTCAACAAAAACAAAAACGGTTATCAGTTTGAACATTAAATATCTTGTCCTTGTACTGTATTATGGCCTGCAGTGTTGAATATAGGTTCAAAATAATTGGCAAATCAATTTTACACACTGTTTCAATGTCATTAGAACTGGGGTTTGTAATATACTGTCCACAACATCATCAGTACATTTGCTCATTTTCATCAATATGCTGTCACAGTTCCATCATCTATCTATACAAAGTATCATTATTTATCTGATCAAATTGAAAAAGTCCTCTGTTTTTGTTTGTTTTTCAAAAATGATGCTTCTTCTTCTCCGCTTCCAGATGAGCGTGGGCCAGCGAGCCAAGCTGACATGCTCGCCTGACTATGCTTATGGAACCAAAGGCCACCCGGGCCTCATCCCCCCCAATGCCACCTTGATCTTTGACGTTGAGCTGCTTGGTCTAGAATGAGATGAATCCACAATCATGTCACGCAGCAATTTTTGTGTGTGTTGATTTTATTTAAATACCCTGTTAGATATTTTGGAGACAATTTTTTAAAATTCAATGGCAGTAACATAACACACTGTAGTTTATTTCACTAATCTGTGCTACTGCAGTCGTAAAATGATCATTACAGATATTTGTATCAAATACATTTGTGGGTCATAAATATGAAGCAATACAATAAAAAAAAGTACATAACAGTAATGGAGTGAGCCTTGAGCCACATATTCTTAAGCAACCTCAAATTGTCATATGTCGATACTACTGTCGTAAACCGAGGATCCTCTGTACATCAACATAGCTAATTGTTTTTGTTGTGTTGCTTCAAACTTGCAAACTATTGCAACTACTGTCTGTTTTGCAAATAAATATACTTAAATTAACAGTGTGTGTTAAACCTCACACACTTCACACACATTGCCTCCAGTGCTACTCACACTGGTGTATGTAAGGTGCGAATGTTTGGTGGTGGTCGGCGGGGCCGTAGGCGCACACTGGCAGCCACGCTTCCGTCAGCCTGCCCCCAGGACAGCTGTGGCTACTTAAGTAAGAGTGCATGAATAATGTATCCATTCCATTAAGCGCTATATAAATCCGATGCATTATTATTTATTATTAAAATTGTTTTGTGAAAGCAGTTCAAGATAACCACAACTTATTTCGGCGGATACCCTCCATTTTTTTCCTCTTGCCTCTGGGGTATTTGCAGACAAAGCCTTTCAGGTCTTTTAACACCTTTTAAAGCATGAAAGCAAACTTTAGATGAGTTTAGCCTGAAAGAATTGGTTAGTATTCTCTAGATTTTTAGGGGGGCAATGCTTGAAATGTAGTGCACATAAGGCAGCTGGGGCGTCAAATTGTGACCTTCCCCCTACATTGTTTGTTCTAATGACTAAAATATTTTTCTCTGACTATCCAACAATGGTGAGATCCTGGTGGAGTGTCACTGAAGAAGAAATTGTGGTTGCTGCAAATGGTGAAATCTGGTACCTTTTTTTACACTAGTCTTACTATGTAGCTAAGCATTCCCTTTAAAAAAAATGTGGCAATTTTTATATTTGTCATCATTCTGTAACAGAATAGCAGAATACAAAAAGAAAGAAAACTAATGCACACAGTCGACTGCGATTTCTGCTAGACTTTTGCTGGGCATGAAATTAGGGTCCGCAGACTCACTAACTTGAGCCAACATTTGAACTGTAATAGCCTTTTGGTCTTTCATATTTTCTGACGACACAAGTTACAACCGCCAATCACCAGACCTGCCCACACTCAGATAGACGTTACAATTCTTTACAAATATGCTTGCTAAAAACTGTGTTTTTGTGTAGATTCTAAGTCATTCGTGTGATGGTGGAGGATAAATGTGGAATCGCGGCAACTGGAATCTTCTGGTTGTTGATGTTTTTCTCCTTGTTTTCCTGAAATATAGGGAAAAAAAGATCCCTTTACACCCCCTTATACCATTAAAGGCTAGCGAAAACGTGGAAAAGTCATGTGACAAGCACTGTGTGGGCGGGGCTTCTGGAGTTACGTCACTTTCCAGAATCCCCCTTCAAGTCATCAACGACGAGCGGAGAGACCCAGAGCAACGACACACTGTATTTACAGTCTGGTCGACGCCTCTGTCTGAGACTATATATTTTTTTCCTTAAACAACAAGCCGACTTCCAAGTCAATACATTACAGGTGAGTCTGTTTGGTTTTACGTTTGATGATGAGAAGCGCTACCTGACATCCACCCTGGCTTCTTTTAGCTAACGGTAAATGCTAGCTGCTGTGTTTGTGCGTCACTATTTAGGGACAAAGAAAGATGCAATTGTTGAAGCCAAACTGACTGTCTTTTATTACTACTACATTACAACATATCGTCTAACACATGTGCCCTAAAAAATTGGCAGCCGGTAATTTGCAGCAGAATGATGCCGTAACTTGTTATCATTTGACAAGGATTCGTTCTTCCGCATGACGTAACTGAAACATTTGTTTAAAAATAATAATAACGTATGTTGTCATTTGGTTGGCTTAATGATATTGTAGCCTTGCATGTATACAGTATTATTTCATATTAACCGACAGACATTCTATTTGGATTTCGCGTTACGTATCACAGCAACGCTGACTCCTCTTGTTTACCGAATCTTTGACAGAAAGTCTTATGTCTTTTAAAATGTGAAATTGTTTGTAACAATGCGTGACCGACTTTGTGAGGGGACAGTTTTAACAGGGTTGGGTTGTTTTTGAGAATTAGTCACAACTTCCGGGCCCATTTCTTCAACCACCCGCCCTCCCCACCCTCCGTTTTTCCCAGCAAAGCTCCGAGAAGGCCACAGTTTTGTAACGACCGACAGTATGTTTGGGTTTACGGACGTTAATCCTCTTTTACCCTTTTTCTTATAGTGAAACAACAATGCCAAACCTTTCT
The DNA here is from genome assembly GCF_054856555.1 of Leptonotus elevatus. Lineage (NCBI taxonomy): Eukaryota > Metazoa > Chordata > Actinopteri > Syngnathiformes > Syngnathidae > Leptonotus > Leptonotus elevatus. Next base: position 27,246,860 of record NC_141240.1, read on the forward strand.
GTCACTAGTTTTAAAATTGTTATCCCCGCCACCACTATCTGACTTGATTTATATAGAGCCAAAAGTTACCAAGAGGATTGCTTCCGAGATGAATCAGGTTTAGAGCTATGTTCTCCTTTATTATACGGTGCAACGATTGATTAAAAATGTTGTTGGTCATCTTAGTTCCTGGATTAAATGCACTCGAGAGCTTTGAACTGCCCATGGACTGCAGGTTTCAAACTCCTGCATTAAACGCTTGCACATAGTGGCCTGTAATGGTTAAAGGAACACAAAGTACCTTGGGGGGGGGGGGGGGGGGGGGGGTTGCCAGTTGGCTATCATCCATTAAAGTAACCACAGCTACCTTCGTTGTGCATTCTGATCTGTGAGTACAGCGTAATAAACGTAACTAGGTGTAGTGTACACATGTTTAAAAATCCTCTCTGTATGTTTAATTACATTGACATTACAGGTATATAAAATACTCCCAAATTTTCGCCCCTAACTGCTGACAGTTTTGCAAACACCACCCGCAGTTGTCAATAAGTGTGTTTACATTTTTTTTGGTGGCCTTTGTTCTAGTAGTAGATGCAGTGTAATTAATCACTGGGTGTGTCATCCACTTAAATAACCTTCCTTAAATGGACCATGGTGTGACATTATAGCGCTAGGGTGTTGCGTAACTTGCCAGGGAATTCAACAAAGTAGAAACACACACAACAGTTCAATGTGTGTGGACATTATCCGTGACCAAGACAGACAAACGTCTAATCTCATACAGGGTAGTTGGTGCTGTGTCTAAATGCAAATCAAAACTTAACGTGAGGCAGTTACCACATTCCATTCCCATTGTAGCACATGAGTTTCAATTGACCAATCAACGGACATCAGCATTTCTGGCACTACCATAATTAGGTTTTTGCACAAATCAAGGCGTCCCTCAAGTGAGAACATTAAATGATACTTGTACTAGAAGTCAAGTACGACCATACAATGACATACACAAATTCAAGAACTTCTGGCAATACTCATAATAACAATAATAAACAGGATAACTATGCATTTGTGTTATATATTTAATTTCCATTTGTGTACACAAAGGTTGGTGGTCATTTCGAAGTGTTCAAAGTTTCAAACTATTGTTTTGTAATACAAGGACTGGAGTATACGGTATATACTCATTAAGTTTATTATAAAAGACAAGCAGCCAAAATGCATTTCCTCCAGCTCCATGCTGCTTCCCGTATGTTGCTGGTGCACTTGGTCATAATGGAGGTGGATAGAAAGTGAGCAAACATAACATAGCTCATGAAAAGTAAACAGTGAGCTGTCTTCAAGTGGGGCCTCTGTGTTGCCCAGTACAATAGTGTAGTGTGTAAGAGGACAAAAGTGAGTGGTGTCTATGAGTTCTACATCTCAGGCAATGTTTTGATTGTGGTCAAAATGATGCACTTCTTATAAGGACTCAATGCTTTTGTGATTTATTGTGATTTATTATTCAGGAGGTCATAAGAAGGTATAAATATGAGGTAGCTGTAGGGATATTTGCACTAAGGGCGGACGGGTGCTTCATTTGGTCTCATCGTGATATGACGACACAATACGTATGCTTGCTTGTACGTCCCTTTTCGGTGTGCACATTGCATACATTAAAGTACCACTGATTGTCACACTCACCTAAGTGGGGCGAAATTCTTTCTCCGCATTTGATCAGGCTGGATTTACGCTATATGGTCCATGTGACCCAATTCCCTCCAAATGCACATGAAAATAAAATCTCTCAATTTATCCCACTCTTGCTTTGTTTGCCTGTTCCCTGGGGAAATGATTTTGTCACATCTTGTGATTTTGATGTTTTGCTGGCGAGGAATTTAGTGATGCTTCCTTTTTTGCCGCCTTCTGTAAGAAAGAAAACGGGGCAAATCAAAAGCACCAACAAATATCTAATCCAAACAATCAATTCCAAGAGGTTGTTCTAGATTTTTATTTGTTGTAGATTGCAATATCATTTTGGAAATGGTGATGATCCAGACCGGGTGTCAAAACTTTAACATACTCTGAACTCTTGTTTTAATGTCATTTTTGCATTTAGCTGATTTATTCTGCCTGAAAGAGTTGCCGTAGTGTGGGTTTGCATGCATGTAGGCCTTAGCTGACGTCATTTTTGTTTTTCAGGCCACTAACTAGTTGAGATGGAAACACCAGCACCTCTCGCGGCATTTACAGCTTTCAAAAGTTCTTGATGGATTTCAAAATACTATTTTCAGATTACAGAAGTCCAGTTGGACAAAAAAAAAAAATCCATGTTGGACATGCAAATATTCATGCCAGTGACTGAGTATGAAACCCAAAAGGGTTAAGGGGAAAAAGTGAATAAAAAAATAAGTAGGCATAATAGCGTTAATACCGCCATTTCTTCTCTGTCATTGAAGATATTTGTTGTTTTATACTTGCTGCACAACATGTCTCTGCCTGCCCCGTTGTACTGCATGTAATGTCAGTCAGCTGACTGTTGGCTTTCATTTCCTCTTTTCTACACGTCAATGCTTTTTTTTTTTTTTTTTTATGCATGGTTGTCCTGTCACAATTTTTTTCTCTGTGTGTTGGAGCCATTTTAGATAACACAACAGCTGACGTGACTCACTCTGACGTGTACATGCAGCACATAGATGTTCACACACTGACACGTTGCTAATGTTAACTTGTGTTGTCTGGAATCATTTATTCAAGATAAATTATCTCTATCTTGGACTAACGTTATATTTATAGCTACAGATCAGCAGATCGCCAATCTTATTTAGTTTATGTAATGCTGCACTTTGACTTGGGTAATATAACTATATTGCTTACAATACAGTTGAATAATGTTTAACCCCAATACAGGTGATTACACAATGATCCTGTCATTTGCTATCAAATCTTTTTAAAATAGCTTATCTTATGGACTAATTGAGTATTTTAAGTGTGCACTTTAGTCATCAGACAGCAACCAGGGTTTCCCACACCATTTTAATACTTGGGCGGGCCACCCAAGTAAACTGGCCACCACCCAAGTAGATTTTAAGAGCATTTAATAATAAAAAAACATATACAGTGGTACCTCGGAGTTTGAACATAATTTGTTCTTGCGAAGTGTTCACAGTCCGAATTGTTCAACCTCTGAAACATTTTTTCCCATAGGAAATAATGTAAATGCAATTAATCCGTTCCCAAGCTCCAAAAACAGAAAATTCCTATTTTAATTTCTATTTATGTTTTTTACATTTACACCATGTACAGTATTTAAACAATAAAAAATACCTGACCTTTTTTGTTGTGGTGTGATGGCATCAGTGGATAATAAATGCTATGTTAATGCTAGCTTTAGTTTAGTGCTGATTTTGTGTATTTTACATTGAGTATATGGTTAGACTACTATGCGGTCCTTGCGTGCGTTGCTTTAACGTCAGGCACGTTGTTGAACAGCTGGGGGGGCGGGGCGGGGGGGGGGCGGTCATCGTGCCAGTGTTTACAGAAGTAGTAACGGTAGTTACAACGGCGCGATAATCTCCTTCTTTATTCCACTGTGGTTCGTAGCACTGTATGTTTTTCTTTGGGCCTACGGCGAATCAAAATGCCCTCGCGAGTATGGAGCACCTCCGGGAGTATTCACGATCTGACTGGAAATGAGCAGTTCATCGTCTCAACTACCGCAACGTGAGCATCTGGCATTGCTCGGCTTCACTCGGCTACCCGTTTTCAAGGTGCGTTCGGCTTAGCTTGCTTTGCTTGGGTGTTCGATCTCCCAAAAGGAGTTCAAAATCCAAGGCATTTTTTATTACCGATTTGTACGAGTTCCGAGACGTTCAAACTCAGAGGTTCCACTGTATATAAACAAAAAAAAAAACATGTCGCGACCAGATATACTGCATGTAACATTAGTTCGCCGTCTCTCACTTGTGGATCATGAGGTTACCGGACACGCACCCGAGTCCACCCTCCCAAGTAGATTTCAAATCTGTAGGAAACACTGGCAACTGTCGGGATCTGTCTGATGTATTTTTTAAATCATTTTTTTTACCGTACACTGAGAGATAATACTGCAATGTCATAGTATCATTACGCTTTCCCTTCCCTTATATTTTTAACACCAAAAGAGCCATTTAACATTTGCATCTGGCTTGTTTGCTTGTGTTGCTCCTTTGTTTCACATAGCAAGTGTGTCACCTGTCTTGTGTTTTCCCAAACAGGATGTCTCTCTATCCATCCCTCGAGGACCTAAAGGTCGACAAGGTGATGAAGGTAAGCTTTGCAGCCTCATCTTTCCTTGTTGTGTCTGTGTGGTCGGAGTAAAAAGTGTCACAGAGGGTTGCACTGAATATCTTTTTATTTTAAAATGGGACTGAAGCGTGGTTCCAGCAAATAGGCCAATGTCATGCTTAGTGCTTGCAATGCTAATGTGAATCTTCTGATGCAGACATAAGGTTGAGATGACATGAGCCAATAGACCACACTCAAGCCTCTTTAATAATGTACAACTTGTTTTGTATTTTTAAGAGGTCCTCGTAGTGGTCCTCCTTTCTGACCACAGCTGCGCTCTCACTCCCCATCTCTCTGCACATTGCACTGATGCTAATTGATCCATAATTGTACTGTGTGTGTGTGTGTGTGTATATATATATATATATATATATATATATAGCCTCGCTGTCTGATGACTATCATGTGATGATGTAACTTTTTATTATATCACGACCTCCATGAACTCTTTAGCTACACAGTGTTGATAGGAGAGCACCTCTTGTACCAACAATGTAGCTCAACACTCAGTTGCGTGTGTTTGGTGTGTGTAGTATGCTGCGTGTTACTAATGTGTCAAACACACTTCGACAAATTGCATCCTCCACAGTTTACTTTGTCTTCTAAATAGCGAAGACATGTGATGACCGGATCCAGACTCAGTTCCAACCAAGTACTGATAACCTCACCAATTTGCAAATTGACATTCACAATTTTTTTTTTGTAGAGCACAGCTGCCACTTATTTTTGCAGACTGAGACAGTACGAGTATTGACTCTTTTGAGTATGCACCGATACAGAGCAGTACCTCTAGTACTTTTGATGTATACAATCTCATTTAACACAATGACAAATATTGTGAACAAAGGTCTTTCTTTCTGACGCAGATGATGATTCACAGATGTGTCAAATTGCCGTACTAAAGCAGCAAATACTGCCTACTACTACTACTACAGAAAATTACGAGCCGTTACTGTACTGTTTTACGGCAATAATTTACAAAGATCTAATTTCATGATACGAGCAGCGAACAGGATGTACCTGAGCCATATTTTGAGCTTTGCGGCAAAGGGGGTGAATACACTTTACGTGTAAGTTGTTACTTGTTTTATGTTTAATGAAATTCAAAATATTTTTTAAATCTTTCATTTTGGGTGTTGTGTAGAATTTTACACCAAAAAAGTGAATTTCTTTCAATTTTGGAATAAGACTGGAATGATACAAAATGTGTAAAAAGGGAAGTGCTGAAGTGCTTTCTGGATGCGTATATTGGACCGTATATTATACAGTGACAATGATAGTCGAATAACATTGCAGTGGGGAATTTTCATGAAACACTGTGTTATGAAAACAGTAATTGGACATACCAAGATGTCATTGAACATAAGAGATGTCATGATATCCAAACGTCACAATATGATATCACGATAGGAGCCTCACAATATGATCATTATCACGATACTGTTGAGAGGCTAGCGATATTTTTTAACAGCTCACAATACTGTATAAAATCCCAGAACATTGGAAAAAAGCAAAATATTGTGACACTTTCAGTCATTTTAGTGTCATTGTTGTATTGGCTCAGCGGCGCAAAGTATTATGGTGAATGTAGTTCACAATGCTGTGCTTGCCTGAAGCGGGTGAAAAGTTTTATTTATGCAGATGTTGAAAAATATTAGCTGGTAGGACTAATCTATGGGAATGACAACCGCTGCAGTATGTCCGGTTAGAACATTTTTCTCTCTCCATGAGAGCAATTATCAAACCAGCATGTACATTTCCTTCTCTATACAATGTTAACAAGTTGAGGTCATAAATTAATCATAGTTCAAATAGTACAGTGTACATAAACGACTTACAATCACTAATAAGATTTAATATTGACTCAGGCACTTACTTGCTCATGCACACACACGTGAATCGAGTCAATTTGTGGAGGAACTCAAATGTGTTATGTTCCCCTTCATCTGGCCTTTAGCATGGGTCTTAAACGTAGTGAGCCAAAACATGCCTAATTAAAATTAAACTACGCTAATAAATGAACCACCAGAGGGTGGTGCAACTGCACAATCCGGCCTTTTTAACAGATGTGCTGCTATTAATTATCGTAACATGACGATGATATCGTGGTCACTATCACAATATTGCCGTTGTCGTTACATTCCAAATAAGACGGTGACACATTTTACAATATCAAATCGAAGATCAGCAGGATTCCATAACCTGACTGCTCACTCTGATTACCGCTCAGGCTCAGGCCCAGTTTGCCCACACCACCACCAACAACAACGCTGCCGTGCCAGCCATCACTGAGGGAGGTGACCAGCCGCAGCCTGCCGCCGCTCAGATGCCTTCATCCTGTAAGTTTTATGCACAATATGCTGTATCTTGTCTTCAGTTCCCTGCACAAAAACTCCGTATGAAATGTTAACTGTTTGGGGCAATCTTAGATTGTCTCATCATTTTATTAGGTTACGGTTGATATTTTATTCATTTTTCATTGGGTGTACAAATAATGAAATATAGAATGAAGGTTCTCACAAAGTTCAACGTGCTGCTCATCTGTCAATGTGTTCATTGGTAGATTTTTTCTTAACTATCGTAAAGTTCCGTAACCTGCTCTTTCGCTTGAGTCCTGTGTGGGCATTGGTTCCTTTGCTATCTGAGTCACCATGGAAACGGGCCCTGGCTGTTGTGCTGGGCAGGGTTGAATAGAGAGCAAGACGGAAGGGAAGCGGAGGTTTGAGGAGGAGGGATGGATGAAGAGGCTTACTGGGGGTGTTGGATAAAGTTGTAAAAAGTTCAGGTGGGGCTGGTGAAGAGGAACTCAAAAAGGAACCAAAAGCGGTACACTGACATCAGCCATGGAAGGACATGCTAATATTGAAGAGTACAGTCGCTGTTTTCTCATCATCCAACATGGCTTGTGTATAGGAACAAGGATATGCTAAAACTAATTTCAAAGGGCTGTTGCTCGTGAAAAAAGAAGAAGAATCAAACCAAAATTTGTATGTGCACACCTGAATCTGATGAGGGGAGAACGAGCTGATGATAAGCACAAATGGAGAGCTTTATTTTAGGCCAGTGGGGGAGTTAAGGCTGAATCATCGTCATTTCTTGAGCAGTACCATTGTCAGATTTGGCCAGTATCTTCCCTTCCCTTTTGAATGTGCTTAATGTGACAAAAACGTACTTGACCTGAATCTAACTTGTATCAAGTGCTGTGATGACACCATGAGCAGGGACCAATCAGTAGCCGGGGTTACATGGAGCCTTTTGAGTTATTCAGATTAAAGTCATTCTGAATGATGATCTGTGGTCACTTGTTTCGCTCCTTTAATCAGATCAGCCCTGCAGCAGCCGTCAGACGCGCGGACATCGATCGCATGATTTATCAAGATGGAGTTCATGCGTCATTTAGCACAGTCGTTGTGACAGTTTTAACACGTTTATTGAAGCACAATATTGATAAAAACAAGTTCCAAGTACTTTAAAACAAGTTCTCCCCTCGCAGATGAGCTCTTGGCAAGACGCCGACATTTTTACGTACGGTAACGCCGACGTCACGACGCATTTACGCCAAGAGCATGCGCATATCGGGCGCAGTCTCGCCATCCCGATTGAAGCGTTTACCTGACGCTCGTTCGGATTGACGAAAGGAATATACCACCCCTGTGATTCCGAATGAAATTCCATTCGGAATCAGCCTTTTCATTCCAATTGCTAATATATGGAGCATTTTCTTTCCGTTTGGACGTTCTAAACCCGACTGATCAAATGAAATAACGCGCAAAAGATTTGGTTCAAGAAAATGCAGACTGAAGGTCCAGTAGAGGGCGATGTGTCGCACAGTTTGACGCAATTCAGACTCGTCGTGGTGGGTAACAAAGTTTTGTAACATTATAGCACATAAAGTCATTTTGCAATGATTTTTGTGTAAGGCAGTGTAATTTAAGGATACATGTTGGAAATGAGGTGCAAATGCACCCAGTCATGAAAATTCAATCATTGTCTTTTACATTAAATGGATAGATGTAAACTGTAATAATCCAAATTACCTTTTGGATTTTTTGGAAGAGCACTGGTTTTCATTTCGAACATTTGACCAAACTACATATTTGTTCTAACCCTTGCAGCCTTGTACCCAAATCTGGAGGAGCTGGGAGAGTACATGGGCCTTAGCCTCAACAGCGACGAGGTGCAAAAGAACTTGGCCTTGTTGCCCGCGGCCAACAATGTAAGTGTCAGCCACGTTTTGCTTGTATCCAAAATCAACTGAAAATTAAAGTAGCACTAAGGAACTTTTCAACCTTAATAAAATATTTTCCTAACTCTTCTGATGAAACATCGACTTAAAACTAGTTGAATGGTCGCTTTGCCATGACCTGAGGGGTCTGTATCATTTTTACTGGCACTAATCAACTTTGAGGAGGAACACTGCAACACAAAAAACTATAAATGTGCTGAATGCTTTATGGCATACGTCACTTCCCCCTTTCCATATTTGTTACAAAGACGGAAGTCAATTTGAATGTCGACGCACGATTACTGCTTTCTTGGCAGAAGCTGCAAAACAACTAAAAAGTTTTGTTTGAGGAGACAAAGAAGAAAAAAGAAAAAGGGAAGCTACGCGGATGAAAGGAGAGTCACGGATCAACATTGGCCCTGATTTCACTTGCTGGCGTGAGCTAACCAACAGCGCAATGCGCTTGTCCTCATGGGAAATGTGGTCTTCCTTCAGACATAACAATAGCGCTTTTGTCTATATGGTGCCTCAACGTAAACTGAAAGTTCCTCAGTGTCCATGGATAAACACACGCACTCCATTGCGGCAGCTCGTTTTCATGTCAACATTGTTCGTGGAGCCTGAAATCGAGAAAAAAAAAAGTCAGGAGGAAGGTATACTGTTTTATGCATTGGACGTTTCATAAAACACGGTGTTAAAGTTGCAACATAAAATTTTGGAAATGGCAGACAAGCTCATCAAAGTATTTGCAAAGAGGACATTAACTACATTTACGGTGTGACATTACTTAATGTTACATTTGACAGACAAACGTTTTTCCACAGAAACAGTAATGCCATTAGTTCACTTTCAAACTTTTAGGCCCTTTTTCAAATGTTTGGGGTTTCAGGCTCCAAAAAGATTTATGAGCTGCTTGTTTATCACAGAAAACATTATTATTCTATTCCCTGGAGACGTACTTACCACAGGCATGGAGCAGTGTGGGAGGATGTGCTGTCTTCACTTGTGTGTGTGTGTGTGTCTTTTATGCGTGTTGCTTTCACATCACCCTCGCACCATCTGTGCTCTCTGACATTGGTCATATTTTTACCTGAGCAATAATGTTCCGTAGCATTCTGGATCTCATCAACTGATGTAGGCGCGGATATCAAACTGAATGCTCCCACGCACAACACCTTTGTGTGATTCGGCATCCTTATTGATGACGTGCTGAAATGGGGCTGGGTTATAAATAAAAATTTTATGGTGATTTTAATATTGGCTTCTCGCCATAAAACTATTATGTTCAAAAGAAAAAACGATGAGTGTGACGAATGCTGCAAAACAAAACACACAGCAAAAAGAATTACACACATTGTGCACATAAATACAAGACATACATCGTTTTACAAACATCACTAGTGCTAATGCTAGCAGTCAATGTAAAATCGCATTGACATGCTAATAGAAAATTAGCATCCCGGAGTGATATTCCTTAAAATAACAAATATTCACACATACACACTGTTATAACACATGCAGACGGGTAATATAATAAAAGTCATACATAATAGTTTTGCTAATCTCAAAAATGAGTTATGATAATAAAGTTTAGTTGCAACTTTCGTCAACGTTTTTTATCATAATAAGAGCGTGTAGTACTCAATGCATGTGTGGCACCACACTGCCCCCAAGAGGCCAAGGCATGCACAACGGGAACAGCCGGTATTTATTTTTGTTAGTTTTTTTGGTTGGTATTATTTTAATAATACTTTATATTGTTATTTCGCGTTGTTACTAATGTATTTTCTGGGTGTTCTTTTAAGTAAAATTTAAAGTTGAGGTTTGGCAGTTGAATAAATAAGTTTTGACGTCAGTTTTATTAATTAATAGGTGATATAACTATCAATCAAAAATAATTGTGATTATCATTTTTTCCTTAATTGCCCAGCCCTATGCTGAGCTAAACCTATGCAAGTGTCAAAAATGGCCTCTCTCATCCTTCCTCTCCGGCCACCCTCTTTCTTTCCATCTCCTTCCCCCGCAGCAAGTGGCAGTGCCTGTCGGGGGAATGGTGTGTCCTGTGACGGGCTCAGACATCGGCATCAGGAGGGCCGAGGTTCGCCAAGGCCTGCGGGAAATTATTCTGTGCAAGGACCAGGACGGCAAGGTTGGACTCCGCCTCAGGGCAATTGACAACGTGAGTCAGCATTGTTAACTCTTTGAAGGCCATTGCAAATTATGTTGCGTTCTTTGTTTATTTTAATGTTGTGTTTTCAAGGTTTGAAAAGTGCTTGAATTTTGGGTGAAGTGCTTGTAAATGCTTGAAAGTGTTCATCGTATTTTTCGGTAGTCTGACTCAATTAGGGGTGAAACGAGTCCTGAGTAAATAGCGTACGAAAAAAAAATCCATGAGGGCTTTTTCCTGCCTCAAGGACTCGTTTATTCTGCAATCTGCAGGCAGGGCAGCCTCTTTAAGTCAAATTCAAGCTAGCAGCCGCTATGATTGCTTCCTCGGTTTAATTTCAGAAGAAAAGACTCGCCAGTCATCGATGTCCATAAAGTGTCACTTATGATGCTTTTATTTAGAATTTTCCGCCGCGGTGCGAATGAACAAACGTTATGTGGCCGGCTTGACTTTTGCTCTCATGGAAACGGTAGCTCGCTAGACTCCAGCGGTGGCTGCTGTGGCCGAGCCACCGAATGTGGGGACGACACCGAGGGGACGACACCGAGGGGACGACCGCGGCTTCGATCGCGGCTTCGATGGCCCGTCAAAGTACGTCGTCACATGAAAGTGCTGTGTTATGCAAAAAAGATTGGGCACCGGACCGCTGCTCCAGAGTACTGTTCTCAAACAGCTGAAGCTGCCATGTGGATGAACTCAAACGGTTGCCACTCCAACATGGTAGGCTAACTCAAATGTGCTAAATATTAATTTAATGTCTTCTTTTTTTTTTAATAAAGTAGTAAATTGTATTGCCACTTGTGTGGGTGGCCCTGGTCTAGTATGTTCTAAAAGTTGAATTAAAAACAGATCATAACTCATAAAAATGATAATCAGTCGCATCAAAATGTTGTCTCTAAACATTTATCACTATTTAATCAAGGTTCACGTGAATTAAATGTCTACAGCGGCTATTTTTTTCTTTATTTTTAAACTATGCTGACGACATGAGCAAAAAAGAAAACACTATTAGCCGTTCTTATGACTCCTAAATCAGGACAAATTCTTCTCTTCCCTCCACTGTGCTGGATATAAGAACATTGCTAGCATGAAGACCACAGGTGGTGCTGACTCTATTTATAAAAAAAATAATAAATTAAAGAGCACCAATCAATCACCTCTGGTGCTCATTTGAGGACCATGCAAAAATACTTAATGCACCATATACATGACAATATATTTATATAACCTGTAACGCGAAGGAATAAAATTCCTTATTTGCCTTATTACTGGTCAGCTGGTCCAAATTCATTAATGCACAACCACTACCTTCTCTGTATAATGTAAATGGGCAAGACAGTATAAAATAATTTCAATAAAATCGATTTTAGGACATTTAAAATCGATTCTGAATCGTACTAAATGAGAATCGCGATTCTTATGAGAATCGATTTTTTGGGCACACCCCTAGTGTTAATACGTTTCGGTACGGCATGTTCGATACGGTCTACTTGCGTACCATATTCTTTATTCTTTAAATGTATTAGCGGGAGCTGACGCGCTGCTGAAACAAAGCTAGTAGGCGAGTTTTCACACAGACGTTATTGAGTGCCGCACGCGCTAGAGGTGGGAGACAGGCAGGCACAGAAAAGACAGCCAGCCGACAGGTACGGGAAAAACTGGAAAATTGATCTTGAAAGTCCTTAAAAAGTGCTTGAATTTGGCCATGGACAAGGTGTACGAACCCTGCATATGGCCAGAAGCGTTCATTTTGTCATTGACCAACGTTTAATTTAGGAGAAGAGTCCCTTATTTGTGCAAATGCGTTTGCATTGTACAAATTCACACAAGCTGTCTGCTCTTTTTTTCCCTGTGGCCTGAGCCATCCCAGCATCCGGTTTCTAGTTTCCTTCAGCTCATTTCTATTTGCACTGCTGTGTCTGCATCTTAGGGAGTGTTTATCCAGCTGGTGCAGGCCAACTCCCCTGCCGCCTTGGCTGGACTGCGCTTCGGGGACCAGGTTCTTCAGGTTAACGGCCAGAACTGTGCCGGGTGGAGTGTGGATAAGGCCCACAAGGCCCTGAAGGCCGCGGCAGAGACCCGCATTGAGCTTATTGTGCGGGACAGGTGAGACCAGCTGGGACTTTTATTATTTTATATTATTTATTCTTTAGAAACATTCAATTTGCTTTGCAGTCTTTGGCCCAGTATAAACATTTTGATGACTGCTAATGGTAATTAATAAATACATTTAGCATTCCACAATATTTAAAATCATAGTTTCGTCATTGCAGATCCCAAGTTCACCAATATAGCGGAATGAGGAGACGTGGACTCAGTATTAGATGTTTTAATACCATTCCCAGACAGGAAATAATCTCACAAAGTTATATAAACAAGATTATGAATTGAATAGTGTATCTGTAATTTATGTAAACACCATTGTCTCAAAAAAAAGATTTCTTTATTTGTTTTTTGGCTCCCTCTGCTGGCTGTTTGAAACCCGGCCGGTGTGTTTGTTCCTCGCGCTAGGCCATTTCAGCGCACTGTCACCATGCAAAAAGACAGCTCAGGCCACGTGGGCTTCATCTACAAGTCTGGCAAAATCACATCATTGGTCAAGGACGGCTCTGCAGCCCGCAATGGCCTGCTGACCGAGCATTACATCTGTGAGGTCAACGGGCAGAACGTTATTGGACTCAAGGTGGGTCGCACAATTACGTTCGCCAGCCTCTGCATCGAAATAGTGTTCACCACTAATGACATGGAACATACCCTGTAATGCTTTACACGTAAAGCTGGATAAAAAGTGTTGCATAGTCTCTATATTATGTTTTGGTCTGTATTGTATTCCTTGCATTAAACTCTAATGGTTTTTATGTATCAAAGTCTTTCTCTGGAAATTGCGGCTTCCTGCCACATTCCAAAAACACGCCTGTTGGTTAACTCATGTCCAGGAGTGTGAGTGGTTGTTTGTCCATGTGCCGTCTGATTTGACTGTCAAAGAGTTAAGAGTGTTTATCACTCTCACCCAAAGTCAGCTGGGATATCCTCCAGCTCACTCGTGACCCGAACAAAAGTGCAAGTGCTCAAAAAATGCTTCCATGGGTGGACATACATTTGACATTTTATTTCCAGGATTCCCAGATTAAGGATATTCTCAACACATCCCCAACCGCCATGACCATCACCCTCATGCCCAAGTTCATCTACGAACACATGATTAAGAGGTAAGATGCCGATTCCGAATGCAGCTGCATGATTACGCACAAGGCCCAGAAATCGAGTTTTTACTTGTCATGCATATTTTGCGATTTTTGTGCTTGCGGGCATGTGTTTTTAAGAATGATTCTGTCCACTTTTCATAACATTTCTGAGGAACGATGTTGCTGTGCAATTAAAAGCAAAACAGCTAAAGGTGCATTTTAACATGAAAGCATGATTCACCTCCCTCGAGACAAAATGCGAAAATGTGGTCGCTTGTCATGTCTCATGAGCAGCCTTTTGTTCATTTAAGTGAGGAGGATTATGCAAAAGTGTCACTTGGCCAACAGGACAACCACAACATGGAAGACTACAATTCACACTGAATCAGCAATATGTCTGCTGCTTGTTTACGCTGGACACGTCACAAAGTACCCTCGACTGATCTGTTACTAATTGACCCTGACACACTTATAGAATAATCAAATGAATGTGACATTATTCAAACCAAATTTCTCCCAAATTTAGAATCAAATATATTCCTTTTGTCAAAACATTATGTATGTAAACACGATTCTTAATCAAAGAACATTTTTGATATTGAACAATCAACCATATTTTATAAGACGTCAAACTGCATGGCTCAGCGGGCCCATCCACATGTTTTATGTTGAAGAGGAAGCATCGCCTCCAATCTCAATAAATTACAGCTTAACAATGAAAAAGCGATTCTACTAATGTTTTTTTTTCTCAGCAGGAATTAAAGATCCCTTCTTAAAATTAATAATAATAATAATAATAATATATATATATATATATATAATTTATATATATTTTATATTATATTATTTATATATATTATATTATATATTATTGATATATATTATATATTATATTATATATTATTGATATATATTATATGTTATATTATATTATATATTATTTATATATATATATATATATATATATATATATATATATTTGCTAGAATGTTCAGAAAATCCATTATCATGGCCCATGGATTGTGTTGTAAAAGGCAGCCATGTTGTTAGTGCAAGCAGCTCATGTAAACTGGAATGAGCTTTGATCAACGACAGCCACTTAAAAAAACAACAAAAAAAACAAAGAGCTAAACATAAAACAGCATCCTGAGCACTAAACTTGACTTGACTAACTTGACTACTTGTAAGAAGTGCTTTAGAAATAAAAGGGCCCATTCCCATCAGTGACGTAGTGGTGGTTGTTACTAATTACAAAGCACATTGAAGACAAACTTTGTCCCGGGGCTCCGTTAGAAAGTTTTCCCAACTTCCCACATTTGCCAACGAAGCAGCTGTTTTTGTTTGTTTTTCCTCCAGGATGTCCAGCAGCCTGCTGAAGTCGGCCATGGATCACTCCATCCCCGAGGTGTGAAGGTCACCGGCGGGACACCGACGTGTCCGCCTCTTCTCTTTTTCAGCCCTCCTTCGTCTGTCTCTTGCTGCTTCCTGTATCATCAACGCCTTCATTTATCATCATAATCTCAAAATGCCTTGATTATATCTTTCTGTAATCTTTATGGTCATTATATTTCATTTTTTTGTTTACAGTTTTCTCTTCCTGTGCTGACACAGAGTAGTTCATTTTTTTTAAACCATTTTTTTCTACGTTGTAATTGCAGTCCAAAACGAGATGCGCATTATTTTTGACGTTCCGAGATGGGGT
Organism: Leptonotus elevatus; assembly: GCF_054856555.1. NCBI lineage: Eukaryota > Metazoa > Chordata > Actinopteri > Syngnathiformes > Syngnathidae > Leptonotus > Leptonotus elevatus. The sequence goes on from NC_141240.1 coordinate 27,262,420, forward strand.
TTTTTTCCATTTTTTCTTTCTTTCTCCAAGCCATGCAAACTTGCGAGTCCAGAGCTTCCTCCTTGCGATGGAGACCATCGTTCATTTCTTCCATTTCACCTCGTCGTCCAAGATGCTGTAACAGTCAGCCGCCTGAGCCCCACCGACCGTGTGCACCCGCCATCTGTGCTCACTTAAACTTGTCCAACGTGTAGGCGTTTCTTATTTACTCGGTGCACCTCGTAGATTTTAGACTTATGTTATTTTTAAGGGTATGACATTTTATCTGAGGGGGGGGGGGGGGGTGTTGACACTGACTGTGCTTGCTATGAGCTGGATTTTGGTCCATATATGTGAAAAAAGAAAGATCACAGGTTTATGCTGCATTCGGTGACAGCTTGGAAGTAGGAAATATCCCACTTGGAACCCCACTCATAAGGAAACAAAAAATATGGCGGACTCAGCAAACCTTTTTTTTTTTCCATTTACATTTTCCCAAATTACTTAAGAGATAGCAGTAGCAATATACACTTACACCAGTTTACACGGATATCTACTAATAATACAGATACAGTAGCTACAAATTAATCTCAGAATTAGCAAGTAGAAACTCCTGCTGGATTTTTGCAATGTTCCCAGTTTTGTAAAACAGCGTCAGATGCTGTGTGTTTGGATTTTAGTGGCATTTGTGTTGGCATATATTCAAATGGCGCCATGTGGCCGCGCACCAGCTGGAATCAGCTCTGTAGTCGGTGTTGTCCATGGAATCACAGCCATACGGATGTGCATGCTGCCCGGATGAGCAAAGAGTCAAAGATGGTCACGGGCGCAGCTTCCACCATATTTAGCATTCATCATGCCGGTAAATTGCGCTCGGTCTCTGTGCAAATCAACACGTTGTCGGCAGGATTGTAGTGCATCATGGGATTGGCCATCAGGGTAGTTTCTGTGCTCATTTGCTCTTGACGATCATTTCAAGGGGATCTGGAGTAGTATTTGTCAGGGGCCGGGTATGTGCTGGGTGGACCCACTAAGTGCACTTTCCACCATTTTTTTGTTTTTTTTTAAATAAAAGTTGTCTCTCCTGTTTCCATTTCAAAAGCTGTTTTTGTTGTTGTTGTTGAAGTTATTATTGTGCGCGTGTGGTGCCTCTTGTAAACAAAACTACCCAAGAAATGTTTCCCCACAGGAAGCTGCTCAAATTAGATGCTGAAAAATCAACCTTTTGAATTGCTAGAAGGGGTTCCGGCACCCTCTTGCCGCACTTCCCCCTGCTGTCCTTTTCCCGACTGAAGAGCACAGTGAAACCGGAGAGCTTTTTTTTCTTCTTCTCTTTTTTTACTTCTGTCAAGTTGCTCCTTTTTGGGTGCATGTATTCTTTCTCATGTTCTGGGTATGCAAACTGATAAAAAATCATTCACAATCTGTAAAAAAAAAAAAAAAGTTTATATATGAATGTAACCAAGATAATACTATTGTAAAACAAATAAAAAGTCATTCTGTTCACATCTTCTCAGTAGCTGTTGTCTTTGTACACATTATCCTGAAAAAACAAAACAAACCACTAAAATAGTTAATCAGCCCTGACCCGCTGAGAGTATCTTTGATTTTCAAACAAAACAACTACATTTCTGAATGTATCGTATCTGAATGGACCACCTCTGTATTATTTCTAATCATCTTTGTTTGGTATTTTCTTGTTTGAAGTCCACTCCTCTTCCATTTGAGGAATTTGTGACATTTTTGCCGAGATTTTTTTTCATATTTTCAAGATTATGGTGGGGAAAAGTGTGAGAATATTAAGTAATAATACTCCTAAAAAGACTAGTATGTTTTCAACATCAAAGTTGTTATATTAGGAGAATATAATGCTATTTTTAACCAGGGGGAGTGAAGGAATGATTTGCTGAGGAACAGTTTTTTGCCTGGGTAATAGAAAGAAAGTCAGTGAATAGGTAGTGATGGGAAAATGAAGCTTCATGAAGCACTTGTGATATTTTTTGGCTCCCCGAGATGGTTCTCTTGGTTTAAATATAAAGGCTAGTGCAAAGGAAATTGATTACATTTCCACTGCATCTTTCAACCAAGAGTGCCATCTAGAGGAGTCAAAAAATATCACAAGTGCTTCATGAAGCTTCATTTTCCCATCACTATGAATAGGTGAGTTGTAAGCACAGAATCAGAATGATTAGACGACAACAATTTCCTCCATGCTGTTTTAATGTCTTGGAGCGTTTGGTCTTAATGTGAGTGTCGCCTACTCATGCGTATGCATGACTGTACACACTATTGCAATTCAAATAGTCTTACATTATACACGTTTCCAATATACAGCATTGATGTCCTTACGCAAAGCCACTGGATGTCCTCAGTGGTATGTTAGAAGAAATACAGTACATTCATACAAGTACATACATAAGCACCAAATAAAATGACAGCAATAGACATAATATTGACAAAAACGCACACCTGGCTCCAATCTGTCTTTCCAAAAACAAACAAACATGTCATTATAAATATGTGTCGTATGTATTGTTTGTTACCTATAGTGGCAAATGTCACTAAAGTGGAGCTGGAGACATTGTGGGACAGACAATAGCAAACTACTGGCAAAGAAAATAGCACATCTAATTGCAAAACATAATGAGTATGAAAATACGGAAGTAAAAATATATATTTTTAACTTTAAGGGGGAAAGATCAATTCTATTGAGAATCATGATTTGAAGAGGCATTATTATACGGCATAATGGAACTAACAATCCCATACTTGCACATCACATTTGAAAGGAATTGGATTATCAGCGATTGAAGTCTGTACGAGGCACATTGTCACTTGCAAAGCAGAAGCCAGACAAAATGTTGAAATTTAGAAAATAAACATCATATGCAATATATCCAGTCATCAAACTATAAACTTGAGTCCCGACAAGATTTATTTGGACACACTTGCACTACATGAAGAGTGGACACGATTGTTGAAATCCTTCTGTTCATGAAAGAAAAAAGCGCAGTGGTCACAGAAATAACTTGATTCTCACAAAAAGTAAAAATGGGGGAAAAAAAGAAAAGAAGATCAGATCAGGTGTCTGTCAGTGGTTCAAAGCAACTGCATTTTGTTGAATACGAAAGGAATTGGTCAATCAACTTGGTATTTTTTTTCCGTTTCAACGTTCATGCAATTAAAACTATTTCAAGTTTAATATTAATGCTGTTTTTATGCTTATAACTATTCCATGGAGCTGCGCAAGTATTGTTTCAAGTCCAATCAAAAATTAAAAATCATATGTTGCCTTTACCATTTTAATTTCCAACTACTGTTGTCAATTTAACTGACACTTGATACACAACACTGAGTTAAATGGAAGTAGGATCAGCAACAGTGAATTGTATTTTTGGGTTTGTTTAACCGTCAATACCATGTTTTAATTACATAACAAAAATAAATAAGAACCCTTGGTGACATTAATCATGCGTTGGAATTGGAATTGTATTCCACGTGTGAAGGCTCCGTAACAACATCTGCTTGACTGCATAAGGAAACGCATGTCGTCATGAAGCGGCACAATGACAGGAGATTCAAAGGCTTTTTCTTGCAACGTAACCCACATCAACTGAGTGGCCTGGTCGGTTACAGTGGGTGCGGTATATGGCTATGAGGGGCGGAAGTTGAAAAATACTTTATAATATTAATATTTACTCTTGAATAAAACTCTCAACAATGTTCATGAATTCTGAAATGAATATGCGGCGCAACCTCTGAAGTTGTTTGGAATTCGGGAAAAATCGGCCTCTAAAGTTTCAGGCAAAAACATCTGCCGCTAAGCGGGGCTTTTTTTTTCCATACTTATTCCAATTCGTCTTCTTTTTACACTTGTGTGATGATTAAAAATGTTAATGTTGTGCATGACACCAATATAAGTTTATAAGTTCATTGATTAATTGTTATGTCTTAGCATAACTGTGATTGATTTCTTTTTGCTCTTTATAGGTACGATTTCAACTAAATCGTGGTGCCTTGAGATACAAATTAATTTACACACATTTAAATAATAATGTTATAAATCCGTTTCGGCCGCACTCTCTCCTCAAAAATTGTAACGTGTTTTTAAATGGGAATTCTGCACCGCAGACGAGATACAAGAAAACAGAGATGTCGCAACTTTGCAGCATTAATATTAGTTGTACTTCACAGAGGATAAAGAATATACAACTGTGAGCGTTGTTACAGTCAATTAATCTGTCTATCTTGGTTGCTATTCTGTGTTCAAATATCTGTTGCTTAAAACACCATGGTATTTCCCATGATGTGTTAGCATTAGCATTACGCTAGCAGACCAACATGTGGTTGTTTTAAATACACGCATAATTGTCTTTGTCTCATTGTTTGTTTGACTGCTACTTACTACCAGCATACAAGTTTGTGCTTGCAAGTCAAAGCAAAAAATACATTTGAATGGAAAAATCAGCTGAATGGAGGCTCATATTGAAAAAAAGTCGGGTCAGTCATATCTCAAGGCACCATCGTATTGCTTTTACCAATTGGTGTTAACAGTGGGAGCCTATTTTTTTTATACTCCCAGTCAGGCTGCGAGTGTTTAAAATTATTAATTTTTTTAAACATTTATCTGAACATCATTTCACCCCCTTTGAATGTGAAAATTGTACTCACGACAGCATGACACACCTGGAAACGGTTTGCTAATTGCGTGTGGGAAATGCATCGTATATCTCCTTGAACCTTTTGATGGGACAATAACTTTGAGGTTACATTCAAGAACAGATACATTAGATTGATGACATTGACAATGCCATTTAATTACCACTTGCAATCCTCAAGTTCACTGGAGAAGACATTAAGCAATCTCATTCATTCATTCATTCATTCATGTCTTGCACAAAGCCCACAGAATTGGGATGCCAAATGATCATGATTGTCCCCGATGTCTTACACAATGTTTCATAGCCGCAGCTTCTTTCCCACCATTGTGTCGTACGTCAGCGTCCCAATGTGTAAACTGTATGGACAAAAGTATTGGGACACGCGGCCATTCCTTGACCTTCTCCGAACCTGTTCTCGCAAAATTGGATGATACAATTGTCACAAAAATGACGATAACTTGACAGATTGCTGAAGAGATGTGTCTCAGTACTTTTATTCGTGCAGGGTACGTTTTTTTGGTTTGTGTTTGAAAGGCTAAAATGATCAGACAAGCAATGTATTATACGAGGTTCTACATTTAACTGTACAGAACAACCAGTTCCGCTGCGTATGCCGACTGTACAGCTGCAGTAATTCAAGTAATTGCTTACAATTCATAAAGTGAACAATAGTGCAAATCAAAAGAGAAAGAAACTCATGTTGCTTATTCTGTCTTCAAATTACATTTCACTCGGTGTAAGACTGTTTGTGTTGAGATGTTTATCATTTGGCTTTTTAGTCCCCCCCCCCCCTTTTTTTTCCTCTTTACATATTTACATCGTGACAAAATAAACCCATTCACAAGAAAACCAGATCACACCTCCAAACCTCCTTTTAGGCATTTTGCTACAGCAACCCATAGTTCGGTGGTGAAACAACTCGGAATTCGACTTTAAAATGCCAAGACAGATGCGATTGGACAAGCTCACCTCCTAATACGTATTTTCAAGGCTTTTTTTTGTGTATACTTTACAACATTTCAGAAGGTCATCAGGAATGCGAAACCAAAAGGGAAATTGGTCATGATGACGACAGTGCCAATAAAGGTAAGGCTTGCTACGTACACATTTAATTGTTTTCGTGTTTATTGTGAGTTGAACTATTCACACAAGTTACTGAGTCACTTCTTTCTGCACAAATCTGAACAAATGGAATGTGTTCCACATCCAACAGTCCATCGAATGCAAGTGCAATGTTGACCTTTATTCTATGTCTACTAAGATGCATAGCAGAAGGAACTTGTTCTCAAGTTGCCCTTTTATTTTTATTTTTTTACCCCCCAAGTGACTGACTGGAGGATATATGGTCCAGAGTGACAGTTGAACGAGACAACAGAGGTTTTAGGTCTGTACAGCAGAGTGTTCCATAGTAGGAGACACATTTATTATTATCTACACTTAACTTATAGAGTGAAAGTGCAAGTTTGGATTGAAAGCATATGGATGGTGGACACTGTGCCTGACTGTGGCTGGCGGCCAGTTCAGGGTGTTTCCCGCCTCTCGCTTAAAGTCGGCATGGATAGACTGCAGCAGTTTATCCGACGTGAAGCGCGATAAAAAATGGATGGACAGAGGAAGTATTTGGGTTGGAAGAATAATTGACACTGAAATTCTACCCAAAGACACAATTGTATTATTTGTATCTGGGTATATGGAGGACTGGACACTTGAAGTTGGAGGGTAAAGCAGCAATGAAACGCACGTGCAGGAGGTCCTCAGTTTACAACAGAGTTCCATTCCTATTTACCGTCATTTCACTAAATATTTGTATGACAAATGCTTCTTAGCAATAAACATAAACAATAGAATAAAAAACGATATGTACGGCAGAGACTCGGTGAGCTTTCTTGTGCCAAGCGACGACATAATGTTACGCAGCTGCACAAGCTAGTTCATCGCACTGTTCGCAAACTCAAAACACTGTATGTCAGGGACGTAATAAACCTACTGTTTACTTGAAACAGACACTGGACCTGACTATTAAGTGACCATATAACCTCAAATAGTGGCCTCCACTCTTATTGACACTAACTGTCAATTTAATGCCAGGTGCTAATGCTAGCTAGTTAGCTGCATCGATCATAAGTGATGTGCAGAAACATAAGCAGGGAACATTGACTTCCACCTACCAATTGCACTACATTATTGATAGGAACTAAGAAAAAAAGACATACAATAATGTTAGCCAGTTCTCATTCCATTCCCATGTAAAACTGAAGTAACAATCCTCTGTTGTCTGTCTTCAACAAATAAAGGCCTCCTCCCAAATGAATGCTTTAAAATGCCCAGTGCGAGTTGCAGTTGGAGCAAATAAAAAGCCACAGCCACTATTGGAGGAAATACGGTAGTGTAAAAAGAATTCCAAAGCAGAGGTTTGTGGTTGAGCGATCATCTAGCATGTTGAGGTTGTTTCTCTTGGAACAGCTCAAATGATGATCTGACCAAGGTTGTTAGTTTAGACTTAACAGCACGAGGACAAGCAGAGGTGCAGGAAATGTCCGCAAATGTCCAAAAGTCACAAGATGGGACACTGAAAGCCCATTTCCACCAAGAAGTAGTTAACCTCAGTTGAAGGAAGATTTCATTTGTTGTTGTTGCCAATAGTGGTAAAGACAAAAAAAAGAAGAAGATAAGTTGGCACACTTCTGACTTTGTGATCACAGTGGTAAAATACCCAAAGGTCGACGATAGACACACTGCAGTGACTACTCCTTGGCTTAAAGACGACAGGATCATAATTTCAAATTCAGCGGTAGACCAAACTCTTAACGACCAACTGTAAATATGGAAAATTGGTCTCCTGGAAAAGCTCTTCCCTAGGTGTCCTTTAGCAAGACAACGAGACTGTCGGAAAGAACGCAGAAAACCACTTTCATAATAAGATCCCTCACTGGAAACACAAGACACTTCTGGATTGACTGTTCCTAATGGTACCACAGTGAACTCACGGAGCTGAAATGGACTAAACTAGACTGCTTGGTGGAAATGTGGTTTCAATACCATTTGCAATGGCTTCATGAGATTTTGTTTTGGGGCTTGTTTATAGTTAATTGCAGTGTTGTATCATTAAATGTGGAAAAACACAAATGACTAATGTTAATGAATATGGATTTTTTTTTTTAAAGACTTTAAGGACAAGGGAGACGTGAGTTTTGAATTTGACTCAATGAATAGATTTTATATTGTCTACAAGAGACAATTTTGTGTACATATCCAACAAAGTGCTAGGTCCAGTCCTCGGCGAGTCGGCAAATTCCCTGCATTTGAAAACGAAACAATCAGCATTTAAACATCCAAGTATTGATTATTCAGTTCAATCAGCACATTCAGCCCCGTAGCCTTAGACGAGTGGTTGCGACAACCCAGTCACTTAATCTTTTCCCACACGATCCTGTATTTTGTCTTTCTGAAGCTCCCCTCAGGGAAGGACCTTCATGACTGTATCACCAGACTTTTCACGATTCAAAGCCATATAGTGATGGTCAACATCCTACTGGAAGGAATTTAGAAGAACCTATGTTCACATCTGAGATCCACCAAGGTCTCCCCCGCCTGCGGGGTAATGCCTCAACCCCCCTCCTCTGCGCAACGAGTGCAGAGCCACAGTGCAGCAGCCCCTCAGCAGTGACCCAATGTGGTACATGGGTTGTCCGACTCGAGCCGGACCCCGGCACAGCCACGCCACCGTCGGCACCACGGGGATCGCCACTGCCAACAGATCCACCAGGAAGTGACGACTCCAGTAGCTTTTCTGTACCGTCCCAGGATCAGAGGTGGAGTCCCCCTCCTCTGCTGCTGCACTACCGCCTTCTTTTCCTTGCTCTTCAGCATCCGACTCCTCGTCATCTTCGCTGTCGTGCACCCCCACGGCGATGATACCAGCGCTTTCTTCGTTGGAAATAAATTGTTTTGGCTGGGAGGTGTGAGGTTGCTCTCCACCTTGTGGGGATTCTGGGCTACATGGGCTCAGTCCTGATGTTTCTGTCTGAATTAGGCCATCTGCTTGATGGATTTTGTTACTGTTGGCTATTTCCACAAATGGTCTGTCCTCGACAATCCATAAGCCTTCCTTTCTTTCTGCCGAAATGCAAAGTGCTACCTCCTTTGATTCTTCCTGATCTCCCACCAAATTTCCTGGCTCTGTCTTCAGCTGTACTTCTGTTGGTTGGACTCCTGGCATTTCACCCCGATCGTCCACTGCAGCAGGTTCTTCCTCTTCCTCTTCCTTTCCTTCACACGTAGGACTCTCCATGGAACAGGTCACAGTGGCAGAACGCGGAATGGAATTAACCCGAGGCAATTTGGAAAATGGAATCGGCTCTGTGGCTGTGCTCATGACAGTTGATCTGGTTGTAGAAGTGGTGGTGGTGATGGAGTCTATATCTTCTTCTCCTTCATCTGACATCCAAGTTGAAGTTGGGCTGCAGGCTTGGGATCTGAAGGTACGCTGTTCAGCAATCGTATCCAAGTCTGATGGGCAACCTGATGTTGCTGGGATGGGACAGCTCTCGGTCTGAATGCCTGTCTCGTGTAGGGGGTGTAGGTAGAGGTGATGGTGTGACAAGCATGGGTGGTTCATACAGTTGCCTCCACCTAAGCCACAACGAAATGTTGGCAGGCGTTCACCCGAGCACAGCTTCTCGTAGGTGGCGGAGTGCGGCATAGTGTGGGGCACCGAGTGTGACAGGTTGTGAGGGAACGAACGAGGTAAGGTTTGGGAGTAAGTGTGAGGTAAAGAGTTGGATGTGGAGCGGGAAAAGGTTTGTGCGTAGGAGTTGAGCAATGAAGCTGTTTCCTCAGAAAGGAAGGCGGCCTCTAGGAGCAGGTCGGCCCGACTCGGGACACTACTGCTCTCCCCGCAGCAGACAAAGCCACTGTCCTGAGTGCCATCAGCTGAAAGACAAGGAAAATCCGCGCCATTGCCATTTCGGTTTTCTGCTTGTTCACTCAGTTTGGTGTAGGTGGAGCTACGGGTCAGAGAACGGGCTGGCGAACCATCACAAGAACAAGACCCCCTTCCTCCTATTGCTGGTTTTGGTATCCCTCCTGGACTTTCCCCAGACACTGACGCTGGCGCCGAACCCCCAACGCGGGTTCGACGGCCTGCTATGGCTTCTCCCTCCTTGGCTAATCCCACCTGAGCTAATTCCATGTTGAGCAACAGGTTCTCAAGCTTGTGGTTTTGAGTGGTGATGTCTTGAAAGTACTTCTGGACCCCGATGTCCCCGCTGAGTCCCCCAGCATCGCTCAACCTGTCGCGGACCGTGTCCACGGCCTGTTTAAGTTGTTGGATCTCCAGTCGCGCCTCCTTCAGTGCCAGCTGAGCCTCCACGCGGTGGCACTCCTCTTCCACCCAGTCCTCCTGCATCCTGTAAAGCTTTTCTCTTAACTCATCTATCTCTGTGTCCCTAAGAAGGTAAAATGGGGGAAAAAAGTCACCACATAAATAAAAAATTTGTTAGAGAGAAAAGGTAGAAATGAAGAACCTTGGGTAAATTCTAAATGCTAACCTGTCTTGCAGTGTGGTGATAGTTTCTTTTAGCTTGGCCCGCAGGTGGCGGATGCACACCTCCTTTTGCTGCAGAGGTGTGAGGTATTGTTCTGGTGGCGGGGGCCGAATACCGTGGTTGTCAGTACATGATATGTACTTCTGATGACGTCTATGGGACACAAAATGCATGAAAACAAACGTGATATATTTTCAAAATGATTGCTTTTTGATAGTGGTGTTTGGGGTTGGTTTATGAGTTTCAATTCTGTGCTTGAATTGATTCTCTCTGGGAACTTCGATTCACATCACAATCAAGAACAGTTTGAAGATTTCTTTGGAGAGGGTTTTAAATTGTCTTCAACAGTTACAAAAACATGCACTCTATTGTTTGGTTCATTTCCAGCCAGTTCCCTTACTAGTATTGACTGATGATCTGACCACTTTATGGCTCGTGTTCTCTCATTTTTGTATTCAAATGAACAATTTTTACTGTACGTAGTCCATCTATCCATCAATTTTAAACGTGCAATTTTGGTTTTGGTTACAGTAGGATTGACCTAAACACAAATTAAGCACTGACCTACATTGACTACTTAGGAATTTGTGCTAACTGTCCTTTGTTTTTGTTTCATGCATGGGTCATAGCTATGCAGCTTCCTGTCATTTGTTGGTTAACGCTTCATTTTCCAATCAGATTTCAGCTTTTCTGTTGCCATGTAAATGAAATCTTCCCAGAGCCTTCCGTATCACGAGTGCTGGTGTCAGATGGTTGATCAGATTTTGTCTATAAATCTCTGGTGACTATCATATAGTTTAATAACGTTTTTAGGTTTTTGTCATGTCTTTAGTTGATTTCTTTCTTTAGTAATAATGGAATTGTTCCTCAAATATGTGAACTACCTTTCTCTTTCCATAATGTCATGCATACATCTAATGCATTTTTGTATATTGCTTTGTGTGATAGTGGTGTTATTAAGAGGTGAATGACATAACTTAAGTCCCCATTGAAGGTCCGGTGACGTCCGAAATGCACTGCCCATTACTGAATGTGTGTATAAAGTTCCTAAAGAAGCTAGCTGTAAGACATAGTCCCTTGTTTGGACAACACACCAGTACAGTTTAGTACGTGAAGTTGTATGTAGTCTGTATAAGAAAATATCTTCTTACCCTTTGGTTGGGCTGCAGTCGCTGCCTTTACAAGAGCCGGAGTTGCTGCTGCTACTGAGGGAGGCATTGCCATAAGGATCCCTGTTGCTGGGGCCTGCAGGTGACCGCCTGGTTGCAAAAAGAAGAGATGAAATGTTGTTACCTCCTGGTAAAAACACCCTACACACAAGCTGGTGAGGGTTAACTATGAGCTGATGAGCCAACGAAAAAAGTGCCAAATGACAAATAAGAGTTAGGTCCAATCACACAAATAAGACAAAAACACAAGCTAAGTTTTGCCACTAAAGAACATTTGTGGCCACAATAGAAAGAAGGACGCACTGGAATGGGTTTGAGTTGTGAAAAAGCCAATAAGTATTGGAATGGGCTGAAAACGAAAAGCAGGACAAGATCAAACAGTGGAATACATTGGACACTCAAACACGAAGCTATTCGGTTCTTCCCCATAAGAACTCTAATAAGAATCAGTAAAATAGATATTTTACTTTTTTAGCTTTGTTACTGTTATATTCATTTATTCTCCTTTGAATTCTAATCCAAAAACCTGTTAAAAAAAACAACAACTTTTGAACCATTTCCCCCCCCCTTAAAACCTTTGAGAGAATTGACCGCAGATGCGTTCATGTTACGAGTGTCCACTGTAGTTTGGAAACGAAATACATAGGAGTTGCAAATGAAGCTGAAAAACAGATCGGACTGGATATGAGGACGTGGTAACGCCATCCACATGTGTTTCACATGTAACAACGCAATGAATCATTCACACAGTACAATGTGTCACATCATTCCCATGCTGCAGAGTGTGGACCACAGAGAAGGGGCTCTGGACAGACCGGGAGCGAGGGGTAGAGGGGGAGTTTGTTGGACGGCTATGACGGTCCGGGGACTTGTTGGAAGCGTGTCCTTTTGAAGTGGATGCATAGCCTTTAGTCGGGCGCATAGACACCATGTAACCTGTCTCCATGGGGACGTAGTCTAGCTCTATGAACCTGCAATAGTCAAACCTGACACACCAGGCAGAAATAACAAGGCGTTAGGTCACACAGGACACGAGACCATGTGATGTGCATTTTAAGAACACAATGACTCATTTGGGTTATGTCCACAAATACACAAGAATTTTATTTACCACACTTCAGGTTTACGGTCGAAAATTTCAAGAAAATAAATCTTGTGAAAACTCAACTGCAGGCATAAAAAAAGCAGTGCTGTAGGTGGCAGTAAAAGTTTACAAGTGCTCAGCAAGCTTATTTCCCGCTGCAGCACTGTCTGTGGAAGCTGGAGTTTCCACTTACACCCAAATTAAGTGGACTGTAATGACGAATGATGAAAATAATTATATGAACCTTGATCCAAATTTGCATCAAAATCTAATGGTTTCTTGCATAGCGTGTGTTTTGCCAAAATTGTGTTGTAGGGTTTATGTAGTAGTAACTAATTAGCTTATCAGTAACTAATAAGCTCTTCCCTTACCGTAGGTAACCATGAACCGTGGATAACAGTATAATGAGGCAGTTGAGAATCAATACAGACGTGTCTTACTTGACTTGCCCTAACCATCCAATCAAACCACAGAACAATGCTGACCAATGATAGGAAAATGAAGCTTCATGAAGCACTTGCGATCATTTTTGACTCCTCTATATGGTGCTCTTGATTTAAAGAAAAAGGATCGTGCAATGGAAATTGATTACATTTCCACTGCATCTTCAAACTAAGATTGTCATCTCGAGGAGACAAAAATATCACAAGTGCTTCATGAAGCTTCATTTGTCCATCACTAATGCTGACATCATTGTGGCTCTGTGAGCCAAATTTGAAATGTGATTGGTTAAGGCAACAGTTCCAAGCTAATGTGGTTTAAGTTAATTAGTTTTAAGTCAGACAGCAGTAACAATTTTGAAGGCCCTTGGCGGATTAGATTTACAAAGCAACACATCGAGACTGATTGACAAAAAAAATAAAAGAAAAAACATCTTGCTGGCCCTGGCTGCTCTACGCTGATTGATACCTAATATTGACAAATGAAATCACACAGAGGCCTGTTTAGTGCCCTAATGTGCATTTACATGCAAAAAGACTCATGTTTTGGTGGACATGGACTGAGATGATAAATATCAAGATGCACTCAAACGCTGAGTGCCTCCACAAGAGGCAATTTCTAAAAGCATTGTCAAAGCAAAGAGGTGAAGTCATTTTACAACCACACTCAACATCCTGCATTGCACTTCCTTTGCAAGTTATGTTCAGAGAGCAATGTTGACAGGACCAGGAATGCAAAAATGGCACGTTTACTCTCCCCCAAAGTGTAACTTAAAAGTGACTCAACTTCAACAGACGTGTAATGAAGAAGTTCCATATATTAAGTTGAAATTCTCTCTCTCAAAAAAAAGAATAAGTTCTACTTGGTATTTCCCCAGCTTCTTCCTTGCTTGCTTTCTGAGTGACAAAAAAAGAAGAAGAAGAAAAAAAAAAGGATCCATCCATGCTGGGGGAAAGCCTACTCACAATCTTTTACATCTCAGCTTGTGATTGGCTCTTTGTCAGTGTTATGACATGACATGCAATTTGCTAGAAAATCTCACTCACAATCTCAGTCTATTCATAAAATGCCCATTTGCACTGAGCAGCTAGCATGGCTATAGAGCAGATCCCGTAGCATTTAAAATGCATGTTACTAGTAATGTTTACTAAATTTGTTGTGGCTCATAATAACCACCCGAGAGTGACTGTGAGAGTGGGGAGTCCATTCGTTTACTGAAAAGCACCGTTTATATATCTTCAAATGTGACATCATAGGCATGTTATCTAATACACAAGGCTAGCATTTTCCCCTAGCAACAGACCGCAGCCACTCTTTGAGCCCAACATGTCTCGTTCCACTCATACCACAGTGATTGCTAACGTCCTTGTCCAACTGGACCCAAGTTAAGCATTCATTCTTTCTCCAAGAAATTCACAGCTGTATATTGTTTACAGACTACACATTGTTTACAGAATGCACAGCTAAATGTCACTTAATTATTTAGTGTATCTCCCTTTAGGAGATAATGGGTAACGTGATTTGTGTTTCCGTTTCTTTAGTTTTGTTGAACTATGGGTTTACCTGCAACGAGTCATTGATTTTGTTTGCTACTGATGCATGGTTCATTTCCTGCACTGCTAATACAGTAGGCCTATGTATGTTTTTAGTAAAAAATTATACAATAAATGATAATTATAATAAATTAAGTTTTATTTTTCCATTACAAAAGGTTTGGTGAATGCACATATGAAACTTATGTGATTCAATACCTTCAACAAGGTTCAGAAATGAAGAGGCTGTATGCTGGCTAGCAAGCTAATAGATGATTTATTAGTGTAATGTACATTACATTAACTTCTTTTTCCCTCTCATACTACTTTACAGTATGTTCATATATTAATTTTTCATGACGAAGTAACAGGCTGCTCATCCCCCTTACATTTGGCTTCATACAAATTACATTTGTAGAAATTCCAATGTAGCCATGTTGAATAATTTACCACAGTTGCGACCAGGAGCATATAGCGGATTATTATACAGGATCCTGATCTAATCTGTAACATTTGAACACTTTTAAAACATTGGCTATCACTGTATTGAGAAATTGTAGCCTATGAATAATTTTGGGCATACAATCTCAGCAAACGTTGCGACTACGGGATCACATAGCGAACCACCTTTGCTCAGCTGGCTAAACATGCTAGCTTGTGTAACATAACTTCGTTTAAACCTATATTTACCTTGTGCAAAGGCAAATAAGTATATAAAAAAAGCATCATTGGATTCAAGTTGAGTTCAGAACGCTGAGTCAACATCTCTTCTGTGATCTTGAGGACCTCACTAGCTATACAGACTTCCGCATTAAGATGAAATCATTAAACGAGCAAAGCGAGCCAACGGGCACAGAGGCTCATAAGGACAAACAGCCATTCGTGCTAACATTCACACCTGATGACAATTTAGAATCGTCGTGCTAACCACTATACCACCATGCTGCACGAGAGGCAAAGTGTCAGAGGAAAAAGAAAATGAAAAAAAATGCCGGTTAATAGCAATACCAAAGTAACCATGGAAAGAGACACGTTCCAGAGTTGACTGAGCAACTTTTGTGAACCAGTGATCACCAGCAGTGGCGTTTTGAAATGAAAATAGATTGTTTTGAAAGTCAAGAATCGGTTCCCGAGTGTTCCTCTGCAAAACAGGTAAGAGAAAGGACTGGGAGAATCGGCAGGGTCTCAATCTCAAAGATTCACATGGGACACGGAAATAACTCCAAAAATGGTAGTGTAGAATTATGAGGCAGTAATCACTCAGTTTCATCGATACATTGAATTCATATTCAAATTTAACAACAGAATTTGTGAATTCGTCCAATGAAAAACTTTTATATTTTTGCATGTGTTTTGAATGAAAACATTTAAAAAACTTCAAATGACTCATACATTTTTTATTTGTTGCATGATGTGTATCATTGAGTTGGAAATGTAAGAAGGCAGCAAAAAGATTGTAAGACGCTGTGTTAGAGTCTAGATCAGGGGTCACCAACCTTTTTAAGCCGAGAACTACTTCTTGGCTACTGATTAGTTCGAAGGTCTACCGCAGTTTGATAAAAAAATTTGAAATAACAAAGTTGCTCAAATTACATTGAATCATATTAATGTTATCATATGTTATTATTTGTGATGTCGAAAAATCGGCTAGGTGAACCACAAAAAACAAAACAAAAGAGAGAGAGAAAGGAATTCTACAAAGATTTAATAGTGACAAGTCTAGTTGTTATTAATAATTCATTACATTCATTTTTTTATTCTATGTGAATACACCAAACATGTTAATGATTTCTCACGATTTTTGGGAAACAGATAATATGCAATACTTCCTTTACAATCTCTTCCTTTGTTTTGAACTTTTCAAATGATCATTTGCACAACATTCCTAGTAAATCACAATGCCCCATCATTGTTGAGCTATTTTTGGAACAGACCCACAGACTACTTATGTAGTCCTTGGGGGCACCACGTGGATGACCCGTGCTATAGATTAATGACAAATATTAAAAAATAATTCTATTAATCATTTGCGCCACTCAAAAAGATCCTGCTAACTTAATCTGGATATCATTTGGAGAAATTTAAACATTGAATATGTGAAGAAAGTATGACACAATTTGGGCTTTCTATATAATGTTTTGTCAGAATGCCAAAAATAAATTCTTGAAAATATAAATTAATTAAATTTGCTTTCAAATTTGTGATTACATTACAAATTGCCAAACAGTCTCTTGCCACTTGCTTGTGTTTCCCAGCTAAAAGATAGCCATTCAACAAAGAAAAACATCATTTAAATAATTTTAAACATAAGTGTATAGAATTTGGACAGTGATGGTCTGGTTAAGGTGAAGTGATAAGAAAACCCCAATTGTTTCCCTTTTTAATTTATATTTATTACAGTGCAGTGATACAAAGTCAACTTATCTCCAAGTACTTTCCCTTGTGTGCGCTCCTGCCTCGTCTCTCTGTTCTCTCACTTCTGTTCATGGTATTTTTTCACCGGCTTCAGAATTCTGTCAAGCAACATGTTCTGCAAAATCGCCACTGCTCACCAGTGATCACAGTTTTGTCTCCACCACACAATAGAGCTGTTTTTTCCGGACAGTGCGTGTAGCCGCTCAACACAAGCATTTATCGATATGCTTGAGCATTAAAGTGCAGATCTACCTCATGTAGATCAACAGTGAGTGGCTCAAGGTTTCCCTCATCGTGGTTCTTGCAGCACATCACTAGGGAGGATGAGCGTTACAGCAGCGTCCCAATCTGTTGGTACTGTATCTCATTTGAATGTTTACATATTGGTTACTAATGATTCAGAATCCTACAAAAGAATCTGCATCCAATCTGTACAGTCTGAGGGGGGAAACCCTGATCCCAGATCAGCGTGGCAGCACACTCAACAACGCATGCCAGAGCTGCAGCGGCTATGGCGCATGCTCTCTGAGAGGGTAACTGAGTTTTTTCTCACGCAGGGGGCGCCGGCACCGGAATGGCTACCGGCGCCGTGGCAACCGGTGCGGCCCCCCCCGACCCGGACTCCGGCCTGGGGACCGGGACGGGCGAGGAGGCCAGTATTTGCTGCAAGCGACGTTTGGGCTGCAGTGCCTTCAGAGGGTTGAATCTGAGAGAGGAGAGATGAGAAAGAGGAGGACACCAAAGCAACGTGTTGAGCCATCTGTAGATGCTTGTTGCCATGGCATTACCACAACGATTCCCTTATTGTTGTTGTGTGCACCCAGAGCCACATGACTTGTTGACAAATGTGCAACAATGAATGCAGAGTCATGTATGCAATGCCGATAAAAACTGGAGCAGGGGTGGGCAAATATTTGTTCTCGAGGGTCACACATGACCAGGTAGTAATTAGGTAAATAAATGCAAAATATATGCAAATTAATGAATCAATTAGTTGGCAAATAAATGAAAATGTAAATATAATACATGTTAAATTGCTTTATCATGATTTATTTTTAATATATTCATTATTATTTTACTAATATTTGCAGTTTATTATATGCAATAAATCAAATTGATAGTATGCCTGCAGGAAAAACATCATCATAAACAGCCTAGCTGTTAGTGGTCAGCAGGTGGGAGGCGTCCACCAGGTGACCACCAGACAGATTTCAAACTCGTCATCACATTATCAAAACCGCAACTCCTCAGCTGACATGGCGAGACTGGATAGAAACAAATCAAGTTGGACAAACAGCTGACTCAATCAAAGGAAGACAGAGAGAGGGCTGAGTCAGCCTTGTGGCTGACCCTCTAATGAAACGCAGCTAATTAAATATTGTCATATTAATGAATAGGTTGCCAGAAATGTCTTTGTCTTTGGTGGCAGTATATTCAGACCAGGTGACATATTTTCCACATCAGAATGTAACCAGTGTTATTGCTTCAAGCTGATCATTTGTAAGAAATGGGCACTGTGATTATCATTAACTCATGGATTTGCTAGCATAATGCTAAGAAACAATGGGAAACTCCATTAACTCAGCTAAATTAGCATCACTATTGCGCAGCCATTTTAAGCCATCAAACAACTGTTAAGTTCAACACAAACACAGCAGTAGCATGCGTATACAAACTACAATACCCCCCCGAGGCTTCCCCATGTACAATACAATTACGTTGTATGCATTGTGTGTAAATCGATATAATTTAGTCTGTTGACAACTTACCGGCGAGAGCCCGATGCAGACCTCCGACTGGCTGGAGCAGGGGCAGACATGAGGCCGGGCAGTCTCCCAGTCGAGCTCCTGCTGTTCTCACCGTCCTCTTATTCAGCTGACGAGAGCCTGGTTGAAAAGAAGATGTCAAAGAAAAGTCCCAAGAAGAAAAGAAAAGCCACTGAGTGACTCAAATGTCTGAATTTTGGACTCAACCCCAACACACACATACACACACTGCCGCAATCAGCTACCGGAGGTCTTCAGCATGCTGAGTCAAGCTAACAGTCTTGCCTTAAACACTGCACACAACAGCACTAGTGCCAACGTTAGCGCTAAAGCAAGATGAGAGGTGGCTTTAATTGGCTGGTCCAGTACAATTCATAAATATATACATAATTGCCATAGTCCGTTGCTCTGTCCAACATCTGCTTAATAGCCCAAATTGAGTTTCTTGGACCCAATAATGAGAAGGGTACATGTGATTTGGATGCAGTGATTACTTGAACACCCCAAAAGTTGTACAAAAATACAATGCCAAATATGCCCAAAAAGTGCAAATGATTTGTGAACATGGAATGTCTACATGAGCATACCATGCCTCACTAGACCTCATTCGAAGCTAGCATCAAGCTACTACTACTACTACTGCTGTCCATCTCTTTATGTTATTTGACATGAAGCAGCACGGCAAGTGAAGATATAGACCGCTACGTAAGCTCCTCATGCTAGCTGCTATTAGAGAAATAATGAATGCTCAACTTGGGCCCAGTTAGACAAGGGCATTAGCAACCACTGTGGTATGACTGGTACGAGACATGTTCGGCTCAAGGGTGACTGCTGCTTGTAGCTCGGGTAAATGCTGTCCTTGTGCATGAGATAAGATGCCTAAGATGTCACTTGTGTGTACATACCCCTTCACCAAAAGTGCTATTTTTTTTGGTGTGGAGTTTCCCCAATACCAGGAGCCTTGCGTTATTGGCTAATTTTTGCTTTTCTTAAAAAGAAGTACTTACTGTGCATACATGTATTTATTTTGTTTACTCCCAGCTAAATGTAAAATTGACAAACATTAAATATCGTATAAGTATATATGTGAGCGCCACAAATGTTCATTCAGAGTACTTTCAATGCAGCATCACTGCCATTATCATTAGCGTACCTTAAGTCTGCTAGCTTAATGCTAACATTCATTTGGAAAAGAATTGCGAACAGAAATGCGTATCACTGTTGCAGTTATTTCAACACATGCATCAAATAATTGTTTAACACAAACACTCCAGTAACACATTAACAGTCTTTCTGTGATTTGAGACAATACTTGGAACTTGGAGTTTAGCTTCATCTTTCGTTTAGTTTGCTGATGGTCTACAACGTTTCACTAAATTATCCATCAACTCCGCCTGTGTCACATTCCGCATAGTCAGAGGCATACACACCAGAGGGAGCAACACAATTCAGACAAAGAGTGATTTTCATGTGTAAAAAAGTTAAATTTTTTTAAAATGTATATTTTAGTGTTTATATACTACTGTGCTCAATAGAATGAATTTCATGATCGTTGAATATGTGTATTATAATCATATGGATATGAGAATGGTTAGTGTACACTTATCTTTGCATTATAATATTAAAATTTTACTAGATTGTGAAGGCCACTCATTGGACTCAATGGATTTTTTTTTTTTTTAATATGATTGATACCCAAGGCAAATATTGGTCTGAAATCAACAAAATTGGAGTGTATTGTGGCAGAATTTGAAGGTACCACTTTAACAGAATAGGCTGAATGCAGCACTGCATCTCTCTACATCTCATCAGACTGAAACGATGATGAGTCATTCTCCACACAGACTGCACAGTCAGCTTCACCCTTCATTTGTGCAACTACGAAGGGTATCTCGTGAGCTTTTAATAATATTTCCGTTTGGCTAAAATAATGAAAGCAACATTAAAACAGATATGTTGCCACTGCATGTGCCACGTGCACAACTCCCTGCATTTACAATTTGTTTTCATGGGGGATCCCTTTACCTTTCAAACGCTGGGCTGCTTCCGAACAAGTAGCCCTAGCCTAGTTGCAACACCCTCGTTCCGCTCCTATTTATCATGTTAACACAAACATACTCTGTATTGGCAGTACAAGGTGATGGGGCATACAAGAAAAAGAGTGTGTGGCTTCAACCAGAGTTTTACAAGTGGATATTAAATCTACTGTAAGTATGTATTATGACCAATGAATACAGAGATTTTTTTTATGAAGACACCTGGGAGCTGTTTTAAAAAAAAACTCAATATTTTGCTTCACTTTGCATACCTCTCATGTGACATGACTAACATGTCTAACTAACAAGGTCATTCAGACATACTGTACAGTGATTAATGAGGGTCAGCGATACGATGTAGGTGGTGCAGCCGACATGATTGCACTACAAAGATGTGTGGACTAAACAGGCAAAACGCTGGAAATCAATATCCACAATCCCGTAAATAGCCCGTGGGCGGAGACTACACGTGTATCCTCTTTCGCTTCATCTGTCATCATTCAGCATGATGCCGCATTCATCTTTCCAAGATAAATAGTAGATTTGCCGTGGAGGGATTCCCCCTTTTAAACAGAACATTTCTGCTGTTTGCTTCACTTTTATGCATGACACATTTTAATGCCATCAACTTCACTTGCTTCCACCAAAGAGTTCATGATTAATTATTTTGTTGTTGACATAGCAACCTGGATGATGTTCAAAACCATGAAAAGATTGAAGCATCTAATAAGATTGTTCTGATGCCCTCCTTGTGATTCCTCACAGCCACTAAAGTGTATTTTTCATGATATTTGGGTTTTATATGGAATATATCAGTAAATGCTAAATTGGAGTACTGTACTGTAGAATAACTTTGGCACATAAAAAAAAAGGAGCAGGAATAAAACATTTATTGCGATGGAGAATAATTTAGATTTTTTTTTAGCTGGACGCTATGATCCTCCAAATTCTAAAACATACAGTCATGAAATATTTCACTCAATGTGTAGTCAATCTGCATAAACCATCGTCACTGTTGGGTAGAAACATCCTACGTCCAAATTTGGTGAGTTTCCTATTTTTTCAACGAATCGATGCTATTGCCAGTATTTTTAGTCCCCACACGGGTCTGTTATTTTATTTTATCATTATTATTATTATTTTTACAAACTAACCAATCCAATGTATTGAAAATAGCTTGAAAACTTTATTAACTCAAATAAGTTATTTATTTTGTGTAAATAACCTTTCCATGATATTCAATTTTATTTAGATGGACCAATATGTAAAAGGGGCACACTTTATTATTTAACATGAGTAACACAATGTTAAAATGGCTCTTTTGACAGTAAAGCTTGCTGACCCCTGCCTTAGGGTATGTCAACTTTCAAGCACAGCTGTAGCCATTCTTTTCACTGATGGGAAAAGCGGCCTGTATTTAAAAGAGGTGTCTATTTGCCCGATTTAGACAGCATGTTTAAGCACCACATGCTACCGTTTTTATTTCATTTTTTGGGGACTGCCATTTACATTGACTTTTCAAGTCACGCACATCAGATACTGTTTAGCACTTAAATAAATCCACTTTATGCTGTGCTCATATTGGCAGATATGCGACGTGCATCAGATTTTAATACATTTTTGGAAAATACATGTTTTTTATTTCAGCAAATGCCGATTCATGTGATTCTTTCACCCCTTTATGCTGCTTTAACATGTACTGCATCTCAGTTGTGTCACTCTCTGGCGCATTCTCTGACAATGAGCACGCCACTGCCACCTACTGTAGTGGATGTGCAGTTACACTCTATTGAGCAGGACGGCCACCATTACAGCAATATACTGTATGGTAAATATTTGTCAAACCTTGACAGCTTTAGGGGATCCGTAGTCAAGGTCATAGACAGAAAAGAAACAAGCGGCCTTCCACTGCATCTACATCACAAGTCATGTTCTATGTTGCTTACAGCCATTAGAAGCCATGTTTCCATGGCATCTGAATATTGCAATGATGTGTTTTGATGCATTAAACAGCAATGTTTTCTTTCTTTTTTTGTAGTTATTTCTGCCTTAGCACCTTTTGCATTCAAATCATAATTGGTACTCACTTTTTTTTATGTCATCAGTCAGGTGTTGTGTCCCCAGTGGCAGAAATACTGCAAGGTCAAACTGCTGCGCCAGGAAATCTGTCACGACTTCGGGGCCTGCTAACATGGACGTCGCTCGGTGTGCTACTACTGGTGTGTACTGTGTTTGCACGGCCTCTTCAGCAACCCTATATTTGTATAATGGTGTGCCTGTCTGAACGCTTGAAAGCAGATTGAGCTTTAACATGCGTGTTAATGAGACAGCACCCCCCACCCCCTTTCAAAATAAACTGACTACCCCCCCCCCTTTCAAAATAAACTGACAGAGCGAGAGTGCCGTTGAGTGCTTCCAAAATAAAACATGCACCCTGGGTGTGTACATTTAAGTCGTGTCCTTGATGCACACACATACACGCACACACAATCCAGTTACACCGCAGTGCTGGTGCTTCCGATGATAAAATCACGCACCGGGCTTCTTACCAGCTGACTCCCCCACTTCTGCGTACGTTGCGTTAGTCCTCCCTCGGCTGCTGGGGCTCCATATTTGGAGGATGTTTTCCCGTGGCTGACAGCTCTGCAGGATGCAGAAGGGATGTTAGCACAAATAGCACAGGAGGGGGAGAAGGAGGAGAAGGAGGAGTGGTTCAAAAGAGGAGAGGGGAGGAGGCAAGATGTGCACTGGACGGATGGATGCACACAAGCAGTACACGGGGGATTGTGGATGGAGACATCCGCGTCACGCTACGTCACAGCATTTAAAGGGAAATGATGACATCAAATTGTGCAGGCAGCGGCGCTTTTACAGATGATTTTCATTTTACTCTTTGTATCATGTAAATTCTGTTGAGGTGAGGATTTTGGTGAGGAGACATTCATTTATGAACGCCCCCCGCTAAATAAATAAATAATTTTTTAGCAGGGCGAAACTGTTTCAGTTAATGACAAATTCCTGAAACACAACAAGACATTCCATAAACATACATGACATTACACAGCGGCTATACTTGTTCACCACACTACAAAAAAAAGCATTTAAAGTACAAAAAGATTTAATACAGATAAAATGAAAGTATCTGCATGCGGGACCCGCTCTCAGCCATCACGAGTGGGTTCTTCATATGAATTTAATTATTTGTTTTTTTCAGATCAAGCAATATAACATATTCCAAAAATCCAAACATAGCAATATATTGTAACAAACGATCAGAAAATACGAAAATAGGGAAGCATACGTTTAACTTGAGCAGGAAATCTACAGTGCTGTTGCAATCCAAACTGCTTGAATGATAGCGACCACCATTCTTTCCTTTCTTACACTTCTATAACTTCATGTTCTGTGTTCATTATCCATGTCATTGGTCCTTTGTCACAATCTTGCATTTATTCTTTGTTATTTGTCGTTTTACAAGTTTAGCTAAAAACACAACAACTGGATGCTTGTTTGTGCTGAAATGTTTGTCTCTTATAGCAGAATGTACAATAAACCCGAGTATCCACCTGTTTCCATTCATACATGAGAATAAGTCATGGCCTCATGCAAGTACAGTAGCTTTGTGCTGAGTTAAACAGGCCCAGATTTCAAATTGAGTGAGTTAATATGTAAGTAAATTGAAGTAAAGGGATTTATTTTCATGCCCAGTGCAACTGTAGCTAGCGCAAGACACGGTCGAAATCTGTGCAGAGGTAAGTTAAACCTTGTGTTGGTATTTTTGCATCACGCAAGCAGGCGCAGCGTGATGGATAAAAAAAAAGAAAAAAAGGACGCTTCACACCATTATGAATGTCACTGCCAATCAAAGCAGCTCTTCTCATTCTCTTTAAATGCAGCACACATGAATTCCTCTGCTCGTTCTTGACATGGTTAAAGAAGAAACTGATTTACTCTCGTCCAGAGACATATTGTAGCTTTTATAGTGAACTGCAAACAGACCTCCATGGGTGGATGATGTGAAGTTGGCCAAGGAAATCACATCTCTGAGTGGGCACTTGGAAACAGCTTACAACACCAATTAAATCGTTAAGGTCCGTTTGTTCTGATGCATAAATAGACTGAATGAATATCGTAATAATAGAAATAAAAACACCAGGTTTCATGTAAACATTTTCTGTGTTTCTCCAGGCACTTTTGGAGAGTGAATACACACTGGGGCCAACAAATCAATTGATTTGAATAGTAAACCAAAAAAATAAAAAGTAATGAATGCAGCATACATTCTTTGTATGTAACATTGCATGCACTGAATGAAATGCTAGTTATAGTTGGACCCAGTATAAAAATATTCTAAAAACGCAGCAACTTTGGCTGTGATGTCATCTAGTGGAGACATTAAGTGCTGCAGACAACTTTTTCAGAACAACAGATGTAAAGCGTAACACTAGCCAACAGAGGTCACTCATGGATCATTTTGCTTAAACGTTTGACTGTACTACTGGTAATAATAATACTGACGTTGATGATGATAATGATGACGATAATAATAATAATAATAATAATAATGGCCAGACATTTAAAAAATAATTTTACATTAAAACGGATATGTAACTGTTGCTCTGTAATATACATTTATTATTACTCAAGGTCTGTAATTTTCCACAAGAGCTTGAGCAAATAGGAAATGTATTTAACATACAGTTGTGCTTGAAAGTTTACATGCCCTGACTTATGAGCACACTGTATGGTGAAAAAAAGGTTGAATATTGCCCATAAAATCCAAAATACTCCGGCAATTGTTTTGATATTTTCAGAGATTGAAGTTGACATGAGTAGAGATGCATGTGAATTTTGGTGACGATTCATAGCATGTTTGTGTCATTAAGCGACATTTAGCTTTTGTACATTGACAATTGTGCTCATAAGTTAACACACCCCAAAGGTATGTCAACTTTCAAGCACAAATGTACAGCATATGCATTTTTAAAAGGAAGATTCTGAGCGCTAGTGGTACATAGGCGGTCTCACAGTCCTTATGATATTCAGGCCTCTATGATTCCAACATCATTATCAATAGGGGTGGGAATCTTTGAATGTCTCGCAATTCGATTCAATTCCGATTTTTGGGTCTGCGTTTCGATTCAGAATCGATTTTCAATTAAGAATGCTTTTTGATTCAAAATGATTTGATTGACAATGTTTTTTGCTTCAATCTATAGATGTGCAAAGAATTGTAATTATCTACTCCAGACTGACTCGCTAATGCTAATTAGCGCGCTACTCGCGGCACTTTGATCACTCAAAAGAACGTCTCCACACTGCAAAAAAACAACTTTTATTGGAACAACTTGATCGTGACTTTTTCCTTATTTTCTCTAATGTGGCTACAACTTAACAGTGTATTAGACCGCGTGGAACCACACTGCCCCTCAGTGGCCAAACCGGGTACAACATGAACAGCGCTCCAAATAAAAGCACACATAGACAAAGGCAAGACGGTATAAAATAATTTAAATAAAAACGATTTTGGGACATTTAAAATTGATTCTGAATCATACTAAATGAGAATAAAATTTTTTGGCAACACCCCTAATTATCAAGACTAGGTGGGTGTGACTCAATCATCTAAAAACTGGGGTTTACTATTGACCTCTGCCTGCTGTTTCATACGCAAGAAGAAGAAAAATAAGAAGGGCTTAAACCCTTCCTGTGTAGCGTTCTCGTGTTCTCTCCATACATTCCAAAAACATGAATATTAGGTTAATCAAAGACTGTACATCATCTGTAGGTGTGAAGGTTGCTCCTGCCTCCCGGATAAAGTCAGGCTGGAATAAGCTCTGTGACTCTAGTGAGGATAAGAGCTACAGAAAATAGATCAATAGACATTATCCATTTTCTACAACAAGTTTTCTTCTGCTTATCCTGATAATGACCACAGGCAAGCTGACTTTGGGGGAGGGGGAGAGTACACCCTGAATTGGTCGCCACTCAATCACAGGCCTCATAGAAGAAAAGCAACCATTAACATTCACATCTCCTGTAAGGTGTGTTTTGGTCACGTTTACATGATTAAACAGAATGCCTTTAAATGGGCATTCGTTTGAAGGTGTGCGGGTGGTAGCACCATTTGTGTCAGGATGCTGAGGGTCAGGTGCGTGGTTGAAAAAGTTTGTTTCAATCAGTCAAGGAAGAAAAGGACGAGCATTTCATTAAAATTCAGTAGATGTACAACAGTACAAAGCTGAATAGAGGGCTAGATTATAGACTTTCACACAGCTTTCCTGCTGCCAAAAGTAATTCCTTCGCTCAATTTAAGGGCTTGCATCCAGGTTGTTACCTAGCTGGCAGGATGAGAACGATAATAGACACTCCTAAGGCATAGGAAGCCAAATGGCTCTGTTGTTAAAGCTGTTGTTATTTCCTCCACTTATTTGACAGCCCCTGAACAACGGTAAACAGTCCACAGAGATTATCCACCCGCTTACATACAAAACTGTATAAAGCCTGCCACCATCCTACTATAAAGAGCTTATGTTGCTTTATCAACCTAGTACAGTACTATTTTCAGAATTTACTTGTAGTTCAATTTTTTTTAATTAGGATGGGAGGCAGAGCTTTTTATCTTTCAGACTTGGTCTCCTGTGGAACAATCTTCCGCATTCTGGAGGGCAGACACCCTCTCCATATTCAAGAGTTACTGGAAAACATTATTTCTTGATTAGGCTTATAGTTAGGTACGACTCAGGCTCATGTAAGAGGCAGGGTACACCCTGAACTGGTTGCCAATCAATCGCAGTGCACAAACACTGACATCACACATGCGGACAATTTAAAATCTTCTATTAACTTACTTTTTAAAAGCGGGAGGAAACCGCAATTCACGGAAAAACCCACACAGGCCCACATTTAGGCTGGATACGGGTTTAAACTTACGTCCTCTGCACTTTGCTAGCCTATTTACTTTTATTTAATTTTTAGTAGGCCTAAATAAATACACATTTTTATATTTTGCCACATCAGCCATGTGGCAAAAAATAAAACTTATCTATAAAATAAGGTGAAGCATCTGTCAACATGTTTACATTGTAAAGTTGGCAGAAAGGAATGTGGATGCTTTGTGCAAATCCAGATGGTGTGCCAGGTGCTTTTTATTTTTATTTTTTATAATTTTTTTTAGTGTGTTGAAAAAAAAAAAGAGTCTGGATCATGCACGCAACATGTCGTCCTCATTCAGCGTTTGCAGAGTGGGTGCTGGCTTCTTATTGTCGCCACATGTTGGATTCCGACTGTGTGAAATGTGTTGTGCAAATTTAACAGTGAATATCACTTTTGACACAAGAAAAACTTTTTTCTAAGTGCCTAAACAAATATCATGCAGGGGCACTTTGCACTATTTATAGTACATTCCAAAAAAATTGCATCTACTTGAGATGCAAATGAATCAACTAATAACGAGTCACTGCGGCTTCTAGAGCACTTCAAATGAAAAAAACAAAACAAAACAATGCAGAGACAAATTTCCAACAAGAGACAATGTGACTAACGCAAACAACCTGAAATGAATTAATTAATTATAAATGTTTGATTTATAATATTACTAATTAGAAGTGGACAAAATTGCTTTAATTTACTCAGTATGTCTCTGTGGGGAATTTAAGGTGAAGAGGGGTTTTTTCTCTTCACAGTACTGAGAGCAGAGCGAATGTGTTAATTAGATCTCTTTGTTTAAACGAGGCGTCAGCAGGTCTGCTTTGGAAAAACAACTCAAATTCTTATCTTGATCTCTGAAAACAACATCATTGTAGGAGGGGGAAGTTTGGTGAGTGTATTGATGTATCATGTGACTGTCTGGGAAGGAGAAGAACGGCTGAGGATTGGACGAAGCAGACGGGGAGGGGTTTGTAGAATCACGAAATTATATTGGTGACTTGCTCAGAGGAGGAAGAGCACACATGCGGGGAAAAATGGCGGCGTTTGGCTGCAACTCCATGTGTCCATAAGCTTATGTAAAATAAATCCTGATTTCACCGATCTCATTTTCTCAGTTTGATAATCGACATTGTGAACACGGGAAAACAAAAAATTGTTTTTCTAACCAACCTAATTCCATTTAGGCAACGAAACATTACAGGATAAGGTCAATAGCATTAGCATTGCTAGCATCTTGGAAATTTTCACGTAAGGTCATTGTGGCTGCTTCATAGTAAATTGGCCCTGTATTGTACACACAGTAAATTGTTTGATTCGTAAACCCCATGGCTGAGTACACACCCCTGCAACATGTTGAAAATTGAAATTTTTTCTTTCTTTCTTTTTTTCTAGTTTTTGTGTATGTGCCATGACCAAATGTGATTTGCAGGACTGCTGTTATTGAAAAATAAAGAGAGAAATGCTTTAGTACAAGGTGTGTCAAAGTAGGTAATGATGTAACGTGATGACAACTGATCATATTTTAGATCTATTTTGAAAAAACAAAACAAAAAAAAGTTCAGTGGTTAATGCATTGAAATGTGAACATCCTACAATGTCAATGAGTAAAGAGAATGAGATGACAGTCGCTACAACATTTGTAACTAAAAATGATGAAATGAGATTTATGTTATTTCGAAGGAAGTGAAGGTCTCTGACATTGGCGTCGCGAAGCGGTCAGTATGTCAAAATGGAGTTGATGAGGTGATGGGTCAAAAATAATCAATAAGTCATCCTCACCATCTTACTTCAGATTCAACCACTTAACCCCTGCAACAAGAGGCCCCTCCTCTATGGTGGGAAGGTCACTCCTATGAGCCTTGTGAGCAAACCTTAAATGGTTTGTGTCTCTTGGGGGATTCCCAGGATGGAATGGAACGCATGGAAAATAAAAAATAGAAGTGTAGTGGGTGCTGTCATGTTAGCACAGTCGTAAATCGTAGGGCAAATACCGTACAAAGTACAAGTACAAGCACTTACATTTGAATACTCACCAAATCAAGTACTGATGCTTGATAATGCCATTACGTCTTGCAAATGTGAATTTAGTTAGTTCGTGGGAGGAATAAAACAAGAAGGTCAGTACTCATTCACTGCCAAAAATTCATTTGAACTATTTCTATTAAGTTAAATTTTTTTCCCCACACTTTTGTTAACAAGAGTATGAAAACCTAGAAAAAAATTATTGTACATTTAGAACAGATCTAAAATTTAATCGCGATTATTTTTTTTATCGTAATTAATCGCATGACTTCACTAGTTAACACACAATTAATCAGAAATTTTATATCTGTTCTAAATGTACAATGAAACAAATTATAGGGTTTCATACTCTTGTTCACAAAAGTGGGGAAAAAAAATGATAAACTAATAGAAATAGTTCAAATTAATTTTTGACGTCTATAGCCGTCAATGGCAGTGAATGAGTTCAGGAACACTTCAAAATGGGAAATCTGTTAAGAAACATGCTTACTCTATGCTCACAGAGGGATCGGTACACTAGTTTGTTGGGTTGGGGAATCAGGCAATAAAAGTGTGACACGAGATTGAGTGTGAAAGGCCACCTGCTTCCCACTTTGTGTTCTCGGGCTGACGTAATCAAACAAAAGAGCAAAAGATCAGAGAGACGAACATTCATTCTTCTTGTACTTTGTGTGACTGGCTGCCACAATCTACGGGGCCGACCAAGTCTATTGAGGCAACCCTCTTCTAAAAGTCTGCTGATTTATTTTATTTTTCTCTGGCTTTGGTAGCCTGTGTATATCCCATCAAACGAATGTCACATGACTGTTTTCATCTCAGTCCACTTCATATTTTCTCCATCTTTGAATATCATCAGCCTTTGACAAAACACCCCAAGGTTCGCCTCATTCGCTTTAATCTAGTGTTGCACACAATCAGCTGCCTCTGTAAGCGCAGTCATATAAATCAGCGATGATGCACAGTGCAATCCAGGAATCATATTTCGGCAAAGAGAGTCCACCTGAAGATGATGACTACGTGTTGTTTGATCTCGCCTGGATTAAAACCATAATTCAAATCTAAATGGCAAAAGTATTGGTGCTCAAAATGACGTTGATGTTTCTCCGCATTACAAAGGCTCATTTTAAAAGAAAGAGAAATCAACACAAAGTCAAAGAGCACAGTGTCTGAAAAGACAGACCTTTTGTTTACATTTTCTTGCACATTTTAATAAAAACACATTGGTCGGTACACCTGCGCAACCTAATCAAATCTAATACAAGAACTGTGACTAATTCTGCCTTTACGAAATTACTAATGCTTTTAAAAAAATGCACAAAAGCATTTGGTTTTTCAATTCAAATACATTTTGCTTGACACGACAGCTAATATATAAATTTAGGTCCTGTCGGTAGGTTGCTTCCAAACTGTTGGTGACGGTTAAAACACTTTAAGAAGAAGAGGCATTTCCTCTGCCTGTTCCTCTTCGACTGATAATGAATATTGCAATGATTCAGCCGTGTCATGTTGACTGTTCATTCTTTTTTCCAATGACCTCCCATTTATAAACCAAATACGTGCACATTAAGTTTTCAGAGCTCATTTTGCTGAAATTGTTTTTGCTCTACATATTTTCTGTGTTCATTTCCTACATTAAAGTAGTTTGTTTTCTCTTCTGAAGTTTATTAGTCTACCACTTCTTCATACTACCTGCATAAAATTACTACCGCCGTCAGGCTAAGACCTATATGCATGTCACGTGTGGAAAAAGTTCCAATTTGGCTTTTCATTTGTACACGCTTTGTCACCCCAACCCTAACCCTAACTTGTGTGCAGGCAGCGTGGCTCCAGTTCCCACTCAGTCATGGTGTGAACGTGCGTGTGATTGGTGATCTTTCAACTTTCAGTATGTGCCTTGTGATGGACTGACAACCACTCTAGGGTGTATTCTGCTTGTTGCTTGAAGTCAGCTGGAATAGGCCGCAACTAACTTCCCGTAACACCGAATAGATAGAGAGGTTACGTATGTGCAAAGCAAATCATAAGTAACCGCATTTAATGTGATAATTGTAGCTCTTTTGACAAATCCACATTCAATGTGAATGTTTGTTTATACCTCGGTCTTCTTAATGATGTTACACGGCAGCAAAATGTTTCATCAAAGCTGTAGATGCATGCTCAGCAGGGATAAGGCTATCTGCAGTGTGCTTTGATCCATTATTCTATTATTTCTGGGAAATGAGTTAGCAAAAAGAAATGAGCCTCGTTTGAAGTGCATGATGCTAGAGGACGTGCTCTAGTCTCGGAATTAATCGTGCATTTAAATCTGAAGAATAATTGAAGGCTCACATCCCCGAATGAAATTTATGCAGACAAATACACTCAAATAAATGAGAATTGAGTGATATTTAGGTAAGGTCACTTATTGTGTAATAGCAGCGTGGGTTCAGTTCCCATTCAGAGATGGTGTGAATGTCGGCAGTAATGGTGTCTGGCATGTGCAATATGTCTGGCCACACAGGGCGGAAGGTGGAAATGCATTTCCCCTTAATCATAAGCATTTATATTGAGAATCGGTACCCACCTACTGGAGAGCCGTATAGTGACGCATCATCTGTTAACAATATCGTGTCATTGGCGAACGATTAATGCAAACGGACCATCGTTTGGAGTGAATATGATCACTTGTTGATCTGACTCCGCCTGTCTGAATGATTCGTTCTCTGCCAATGTACGACATTTATCACTCAGTCGGTAAACTGCTCTGAGGATGCCTCTCTTTTGTTTTCATCCGCGAGCTTGAGGTCACGAACTGATAGTCGAACATAAAGAGACGAATTCATGATTCCAATCAATGGCAGCAAGTTGTACAGGTCCTACACTTCATGGTTCGCTTCCTAAAGCTTTACACATGGCTGTGTAGCCCTTTTAAACTGATAACATGTCAGCAGGCTCGGGGAGTAACGGAATACATGTACCGCCGTTACGTAATCAGATTACACCCAAAACATTTTTTTAATTCCCTTACAGTTACAGGAAAAAGCATGCAATCAGATTACAGGTACATTTATTAAAAATGGGGATTACTTCGGTAGATTACAATTTCTACGATAAGAGAGTGCGAAAGAGGGCGAGAGAGAGACAGAGAGAGAGAGAAAGAGAGAGAGAAAGCAAGAGACAGAGACAGAGCGTGCGTGCGAGAGAGAGTGAGAGACAGCGCATGCACGCCCGCACGAGTGAGACCGTTGCTACATGTCCGGGAGGTGGGGACGAACGAACTGACTAGTCGCGTCCTCCACACGCGGGCAGTTTGAAAAAGCTTCACGGACGTTGAGGAGGAAATGGCGACCGGTATTCACTGGAACTTACACGGAGCGAAAGTTTGAGCTGAGAGTCCAGCTGTAGCTTCTTGCTAGCTAGCCCGCTAGCCTACAACCATAATGTGAGTTACACATTCCAAACAAATCTTCCTCCCACCAATTCACTATTTAAACATCATGCACAACATATACGCGTCTAAACTTGTGTCTGGGATAAAAATTCATTTTGCAGTTTATTTATCTATCTATCTATCTATCCATCTATCTATCTATGTAACTGAGGTGTGGTTGCTTTCAGTGACGGTTTAAAATCAGCATATGGCCTTCAATTAATCAATCAATCAATCAATCAATAGCCTACATGCCTTTTAATTACAGTAGGATTTTTGCTATTTGTCGGCTGCCCGGGTCCCTATCACCCGCAAATAGCAGGGGCACATTGTATAGAACATATATTGTGGTGATATTTATTTTTATTTTGTCTTCATGAGCATACTCAATATTGGAGTAATCCAAAAGTAATCCAGTTACATACTTTGATATGGTACTTGCATTACGTTACTAACTGCATTTTTTTAGCAGGTAACTTGTAACTGTAACGGATTACATTTTAAAAATTAACCCTCCCAACCCTGCATGACAGTTACTGCATTGATAGCCGCTCCTGAATTTCTTTGCAGGGTTGCATTTTGTTTCAGCCTGAGAGCTTTTGGCCGACTTCATTTTGTCAGAAAGGGTCTGTTTTAGAGATTTCTTAATCGAACAGGTCAGGTATGTGTGTGTGCGTGTGCTTGTGCGTGTGCGTGCGTGTGTGTGTGTGTGTGTGTTAGTGGCTATGATTGGCTGCCTCTATACTTGTTGTAGTGAGCTCTAGCTTTGCCGGATGCCAGCAGGTGATTGGTTACCGTTCCATGCGACTCTTAACAAGATAAGCGGTTATAGAAAATGGATGCTAATATAACATCTAACACTGTTAAAACTTAGACACAACACATAATTATACATAATTACATTTAATCATCATATGCAGTTGACCGCCTCCTCTGTTGAGATCACTTTAGTTGATTTCATGGGACAAGATTATAATTTTGTGTGTGTGTGCTTTTCATGCGATGTCCCCAGCTTTAGAGTTCCTCACATTACTGATGTGTGTCCAATGTCTTTTGTCCATTTAAAGAGAAAATTTAAACCTCCTGTCTGGAAGGTATAAACATTGATCTTTTCTGAAAGCCAAGAAGCAGCAGGCTTTATTTATTTCATTACTTTTTTTGACTTACAGACTACCCTCCAAAGCAACATAAAAGGCTGCTGACATCCATTAACACTTGAGACAGTTTTCATTTTACGCCACCACTTAATCTCTACAATCTGGGGACAAAACAAGGGACAGTGAAATGGCCAGTCGTCTCATAGTTGAGAAGTTCTGGGTTTGAATCTCACCTCTGGCCCTCCTGAGTTTGCATATTCACCTTGTATGGGTTTTCTGAGTACTTGGGCTTTCTGGCATATTCCAAAAACATGCATGTTAAGCTGATTGAAGACTGACTTGTTCACGTAAAAATGTGAATATGAATGATTGTTTGTATAACCCGCATCTTGCCCAAAGTCATGTGGGATACAGTTGGCCCTAGCTCACACGTGTCCAAATGAGGACAAGTGTACGGCTTCATGGGTGTCCCGCTATATATTAAATTCAAACCCTGAATTCAGGTTGATTAAAAAATGCTCCAATCAATCACTGGACTCAAAATGGACAAATCCAGGAATGGCATTTTGCGACTTCCTCCGAGTAATTTGCCATTTTAACTCGATCAGCTGCACAGCAAAACGTAATGCGTTGCCATTACTGAATAAGCACACTTGCCATAATGGACTCTCCGTCATCATCCACTCCATCAAGTTGAATGTTTGAATCCAGATTCTCTTTGCTGATCATTTGTGACTTTTATTTATTTGAGCCGGCAATATTCTGAGTTGGATGTTTTTTGTGTGCAAGTGCAGCAACCGTGCGGCGCAAGCCATCACAAGCCATCACAAGCCATCATTGTCTCATTTATGTGGCACACATTAGAAACAGGCTTCCGCAGTGAAGGTCAACCATTTCACATCAGGAGAGCTGGCCTTTGTTAACCATTTATGTGACGTCGCTTCACCAATATAGTTCCATCATATGTACGATTTGCATTGTCATACACAATTAGCACGTCTTTGACGACTTTGCGTATTATGATTGTCAGTTTAGTATCTAAAATCTGCCTGTGGTATTTGAGGCTGCGTTGACCAAATCCCATTTGGCCCCATTTGGTTCGGATTTGTGATCATGCAACTGGATCCGATCCAAATAAGACCTCGATCGAATGTGGGGAAAAAAAAAAGGCAGAAATGAATGGAGTATGTGACAGATTGGATATCATCAAAATGACGTACTGTATACACATATTTTTGATATCACACTCACAATCAGCCAAAAATATCACTTTAAAAGCAGCTAAAACAACAGTATCAGCAGTTTTTACCATTAATTTCCAGATCGGTCACCTGGAAGACCTGTCACCAAATCAGAGTAAAAGCCCACTAATGAGTTCAAACTATAAACATGTTTTTTTGCACGCCTTGTCAAGCTTGCCTTTCTCACACTTGCTGTTGAGAAAATGAACTCTAGAAAAAATGTCAGGAATGGAGCCACAGCTTTATTAAGAAAAAAAAAAAAACTAAACATGATTTTCATACTTAATTTCATTCCTTTTGATTAAAGTCACTGATTTAATACTTAGAGTATATACACGAAAGTCTAATGAGTTAATAAAGAAAAAATTATTTAAAATATATATTTAAAAAAACTAATCGTATCAAAATGTGTGACAGAAAAACTCCAAAACATCATTGATCCATCCTTCCTATTTGGAATGACTTGGGATTCTGCATAAATTGATCATAAAATATGACCTGATTTTCAATTAACTCTCAGAAAAACACAAACAATTATATACTTCCATGTTATTTCTGCTTGAAGCCACAAAGTGGTAATAATGCGTTGTTAGATTTTGTGTCCACAGTTTAAGATGAGCATCGATTGTGTTCCCCACACACTTGTAGCTGTTTCTATTTACAACTTCAATTCCATCCCGTTGCCTTGCCTCTTATTGAATATTTCAGCTGTTTCTCAAGGTTCTTGTGGCGTTCAGCTCAAACAAACAAAGACTGGCAAGCAGTTGTAGTGAATATTGACTACGAGTGGCTTTCACTTCTATCGTGTCAACTCCACAACTCAGATCAATTGATTTCATGCCTGTCTACATTTGTCCAGATTGACTGGCTGATTTGAGTTGTAAACAATTATCCTTAATTGCTCTACATACAAATACGGTCCAAAAAGCAACCACAGAAGTTCCATGCTGACTTTTTAATTTCTGGTTTTAGTATACTAACTTCATCACTTGATCAAATTTAAAACAACAAATGATTTATTTCTTCTTTCTTTGTTGTGTAAATTGGTGGCTATTTATTAGAACTGTCCCAGCCAATCAGCTCCTGGCCTGTCCTTGCATTCTGCCATGCTGTCTTGTTTCAATGATGGCTTTTCCTCATTATGTTGTGCCATTCTGCTTTGTTGCAGTTTCTATACATATATATTTTTTTGTGTGGGTCATTTCGACTCCTAATATTTTCAAGTTCCTCTTGATCCTGCAAAGATGAATCTATATGAAAACATGCATCGGGGTGGGGATAGATACATGAGGTCTGCTGACATATTTAATTCGCCAGCGGTTATCACCAGATGCCCGTTTACGTTGTCTGCTACACCAGTCAAGTGCAGTGACAATGCTCCAGTCAAGCATGGATTGAGCGTCCTTTTCCATACATATAGAGATGTCGCCATGTGGGATGTGAGTGACATTTGGGGGGGGGGGGTTGAGCTGATTTGATTGGCGGCAAATGGATTCTGCTGTGTTCACGCCCACAACAGCGCAAGAAACACTTTTGAAAAAATACGGCTTGTGCATTTGTGAAATTACTAACACCCGGTCTAACACGCCTCCACTCAGATTTATGCCTCATGCTGCACCGGATTTGTGCCAGTCATGAAAGTAGCCCTTTGTTTCTATATTTAGCAACTTTTCCAATCCATCGAGTGTCTGTTTAAAAAAACAACAACACACAATTGTCCTGGCGTTGGTAACATTTTAATTTCCTGCACTGCAGAGGGAAGAGGGCCAGATTTGCCCTGATAATGGTTTGAGACTTGCAACAAGGAATGGCAAATATGAGCTAGCAGTTGGAGCTCTTGATGTCTGCACACGTAACTCATTCACTGCCATTGATGCCTATGAAAGTCAATAATTCATTTGAACTGTTTCTATTAGTTTAACATTTTTCCACTTTTGTTAACAAGAGTATGGACACCTAGACATTTTAAATACTCTTTAAAATAAAAAGATTAGATTATCAAAAATTAGGGGCGTCGGGCGATTACATTTTTTAATTGTAATTAATCGCATGACTTCAATAGTTAACTCACGATTAATCACAGATTTTATATCTGTTCTAAATATACAATATTTTTTTCTTCTAGGTTTTTATACTCTTGTTAACAAAAGTGGAAAAAAATGTTAAACTAATAGAAATAGTTAAAATGATTTTTGGACGTCTATAGCCGTAAATGGCAGTGAATGAGTTAAAAGCTATTGTTTAATTGATGTACCTTCTCGGTGTTAGTTTTTGTGAATGTTGATTAAATAATGTTTCAGGTTAACTGATTATAATTTTGTTTAGCATTTTTATTTCTCATTATAACATTCTATATCAAGACTACACAAGTAGAATCTCATTGACACAATACTAAATACTGAGTAATATAAATACACTCGATTGATATTGAACGCAATTGTGGTTGTCATGTTGACGTGGCCCTGGGCAACCATTCTAGTTTCTCACATGGTTGATTTGGAAAATTAATCGCCCAGACCTGATTTAAATGCTACTGGTGCTAATGCTGCAAGAGCATGGGCGACAATTTGGTCTGAGCCAAGGCCGGCGTGTATCATTTGCAGCATTTTTGCACTCGTCACACCATTCATTATGCTTCATTTTCAGCTCTTGGCGTTACTTCCATTGTTCAAGCATCTGTATTCCATGGTAATAGAGCTGCAATCAGGTTTCCAATTTGAGCCATTCTGGGGGACATTTGGAGACTGTCAGCATTTTCTCATTCTGAGTTGTCACGTGTGTTTTTCTGTTTCGGAGTTGCAGTGTTGACTGCAAATCACATCGTTTTTTGTATGTTTTCCCCCCCATGCGCTTTCAGCCTTTGAGCCTTCTTGGAAGATGCACTCCTACCATTAAAATGAAGAATAATCACGCCAGCGGTGTTAAAGTGACTGCCACATCCACCTAAGTGGGCTGAAATTAGTTCTCCACGTTTGACCCATGCCCTGAGGGAGTTGTTAGCAGCAGCTTGCTGCGCTCAGGAATGATTTGACTACATTTGAAGTCATATCTGCTTCTTTACATTATTGAGTCATAATTTAAATCACTGTTTCATTATTATAAAATTGTCAGGTTAAAGCAATTTCTTCTGAACTGTTTTCAGATAAACACAGAAATTCATGACCAACTTGACTACAACTTTGGGAAAGTGTAGGTTCGCTCCCTTTTTTTTCTTTCTTTAACCACTGGAGTTACAATAGAGCCATCCTCTATCAACTATTTCTAAGGTTTTGCGTCATCCATCCATGAAGTAGCCTTTTAATTACTCATTTCCGGCACACCGATAACATTCACAGATACAGGGAGTGACGTCACTCACTGTATTTTCATTTGTCAATATCGGATTTATATTAGATCGTGACCCACCCAAGTGTCTTCAGTCATAATCTGAAGCCTATTCTAGTTTGTGTTGTTGGATTAAACAAATGACACTCTTAGACTGGGCTATCTTTATGCTATTCAGGTTAGTCTGATTGCATTGTTCATTTAAGTGAAATGTCTTCAAAAGACCCTTACCAATTTGTAAGAGCTGTTGTAAGGTTGCATCAATAAAACGGCATCGGGAGTCCTGATTGCTTTTATAGATAACAATCAGAGCTGACAGATTAGTTTCCTGTGTTTTGTTGCAAATACAAAACTTCGTGAAACCGAGCGGTTGGAAACAGGAATCTTTAAAAATATATATAAATATATATATATATATATATATATATATATATATATATATATATATATATATATAGGCTTTGAATAGCACATCAACATAGAGAGATAAAGAAAGTCCCTTTGTGTGTGCATGTGTGTACACTTT
Source organism: Leptonotus elevatus (assembly GCF_054856555.1). Lineage (NCBI taxonomy): Eukaryota > Metazoa > Chordata > Actinopteri > Syngnathiformes > Syngnathidae > Leptonotus > Leptonotus elevatus. The sequence continues at coordinate 27,301,598 of NC_141240.1, forward strand.
TCTTTGCATGCAGTGCTTGTGTTATTTCAGTTATTTATAATGCAGGTGACAGAACAAGTTGCTGTCCGATGACAACCATTCATGTAAACCATTAAGGGTGACCCGTTTCATAAAACCAGAAATGAATAGAATAAAATACAGCAATTTAGCACTATATGCATCACTTGTATGGTTATGGTAATTAAAGGGCTTAAGCAGATTTTTCTAAAATGTTGGTGCCCAAACAAAGACATAATAGCTTCTTTTGACATATATATACACGTGTTTACTTATGTATATGTTTATATGATATACATTAGTTTCATTAAGCCAAAGTATGTGAGATGTTTGACTATGCTGACGCTGATGCTGAATAGGAAGTATGAATTTGAAGGACAGTAGCCACAGGTTTTTTGGAGGATTTTTAAAACATTTTTAGATACATACTTTACTATTATTGCAGTACAAGCAGGCTACCGCACCAAGAAGGTTGTCACTGGATTAAAATGGAAGTTGCACTCCCTAATATAATCTTTGACATCAGCTATACCCTTCAATAGATTTATATATAATTCAAAATGAATGTATTTTGCATTGATCTTTAGTTGAAAATCTGATCTGTTGAAAATTGAGACTGACAAGAAGGGGCATGCATGGCTTTTACTAATGAATCCTATCTGTCGTCATGATCGGGTAAGGATGTGTTTCAAAGGCGAAATCAGTCCGGCTCCTGCTTTGATAGCGAAAACCAATCCCTGCAAGACTGTGGAAAATTGTGACTGACTGGGTACTGACGTGAAACCTTGAAAAGTGATAAGCTATTCGTGGAGCCTTTGCAAATAACCAGCAGCTAGTCAACATCCTGCTCCACATTGCAGTGATGTTTACTGATAGAATCAGTTGTAACAAATGCGGTGTAATAAACGGCACCCAGATAGGAGGATATTGTTAATCAGCTACATGCGCTCATTAGAATTTCGTAGGAATTAGTATGAAAACTGCATTGCCATGCACTATTTCCTATTATTATTATTATTATTATTATTATTATTATTATTATTATTATTATTATTATTATTATTTTACTCCCAAATTACATATAGGCCTACAGCAAAGACTGGTTTTAAAATACAAGAAAAAAAGTAAGGAAATGAGGACCATCTTACTTAATTTAAGGAAAATAACCGGCCAAGAGAATAGAATTATTTGACCAGTCATGATCTGTGTTTGTGGAATTTTGCATTGTTTGGAATGCATTACAGTAAGTTCCCTATGCAAGGCTTGTTCATGTCTTGTGTGCTCATTTGGTTTTGGTTTCCACCTGTTCTTGTGTCTACCAATCAAAAGCCTCCAGACACTCGTGTCTTGGCCTCGTGGTCTCGTAAAATACAGTAGTTTGTATTTCTGCTTTCTTCCAGTCTGCGTCTGTTTGTTTCTGCAAGTCATGTTTCTCTAGTTTTGTCATGTAGTATATTTGTACAACCTACACCTCTGGAATTTTATGGTATTTCTTAATCTAGGCTAAATTTACAACTAATACAATTCCTTAAAGGTTTTATTACCTTATTAATATATGCCTGATAAAAAGAAATACCTGACAGCATAAGAAACAGCAACAATATTTTTGCCTTCAATTTGCGATATTTAATCTTAGATTTCTTTAATTAATTTTTTTACAAGACCCATTTTTTCTGACTGACTATTTATATTAAACTTCGTAGTGCTTTGACCAATACTAAACTTGGCAGTTGATCTCTTGTATGTTAACACACTTAAAGATCATTCATGAATGTTATTTAGTCTTTTGTGCCGTTTCTATTTGACTGCTTTTCCCCTCGGGGGCGACTAATTAGAGTGATGGCACACACATAAAACCTGTGGGAAAGCCATCTCTAAACTACTGTGCTGGCTCTAAAACAATTTAGTCTGCAAATTCCCAAAGATTGGATTTTAGTTTCCTCCTGTGTTGGTTTACTTACATAGAGAGTAGCATGCTGTTTCTACGCTTGACCAGGCCTTTCTCTTGGGTTATTTTCTTCCTTTTACAATCAATTATTTTCAAGCCAAATCCATTTTGTGACGCTGGTTGACGTCTGAGTTTGTTCCTTCATTGATTTTTTTCTTCCCCTGTAGAAAAATACGAAAATAGAAATACAGTAATCTGTTCCAGTTTAAACTGTATTTCCATCCTAAAACCTTAACAACGCCATTTCATTTTGCCTATATGGGTCTGCGATTGGGTGGCAGCCAGTCCACTGTGTTCCATGCCTCCAAAGTCAGACAGGAAGGATCGAGCTCATCAACAACTCTGACGAGGGCAAGTGGTGAAGAAAATGATATTCGATGTGTGTTTGTACTGAGATGTCAAGCAAATAATCCGGGGCTCTAACAATCTGACACCTCTTGATAAGTGATATGGATCAGCAAATCTTCACAGACAAGCCCGTCTGAACATAATAAAAGCATAATAATGAACATGATGAATTCCTGTTATCATAATGCAGAATCAATGGGAACCCTGAGCCTGGTTCTCCATGCAGTGAAACTATTTTGAAAGTATTAGAAACTCCGCGGATTTCCACTTGCAATATATTATACCACACGCAAAGCATGAACTTCAACTGTACATTAAATAGGTCTACTGGAATTTTTGTCTGAGGGATTGTGTGACTTAATTTATCATACATTAAAATTATTTCAAAAGATAAACAAAAAGATTTTTTAAAAAAGAAGAAGAAATTCAATAATTTAATGAAAATGTTATTGATATATAGTCAAACCACAAAAGAAGGTTTACACATGGAAAAGGTCTACAACTGCGCTCCTCACTTTTATACAATTTATACAGTGCATCTTTTACTTCAACCTCCCACATGTCTGCCTACTGGTGAGAACCCATCCCCTTCTTCAAACCCAAATTCCAAAGAAGTTGGGATGTTGTGTAAAACATAATAACAGAATACAAACGTTTGCACATATTTTACAACCTACAGTGTATTCAATTGAATACATTACAAAGACAACGTCATCGTATTCTTGCAAATATTCACTCATCTTTTCAATAATTTTATTCAACAAAAAAAATCTGGGTGTTACATCAGCTGTTCTTTTTTAGCAAAACTCACTAAGCGTTTGGGAACTGAGGACATTAATTGTTAAAGATTTGTTGGTGAAATTCTTTCACTTGTGTTGCATGCTTGATGTACAGCTTGAGTTGCTCAACTGTCTGGAGTCTCCTTTGTTGTATTTTGGACTTCATAATGTGACACACATTTTGAATGGAGAACAGGTCTGGACTGCTGGCAGGCCGCTGTAGTATTGTAGCGTTCATGCAGAATGTGGCTTGGAGTTGTCTTGCTCAAATAAGCAGACGTTGCTTGGATGGCAGCATATGTTGCCCCAAAACCTATTTGTACCTTTCAGCATTAATGGTGCTTTCGCAGGTGTGTAAATTATCCAAGGGCACTACTAACATGCCGTCATGCTATCACAGATGCTGGCTTTTAAACTTTGCGCTGATACAATTGTGTCAGTCCATCTTCGATGACCTCGGGTGCAGAGAAGCCGGCAGCATTGCTGATATATGACGTTCTCTCTGCATGGTAGAGTTTTCACTTGCAATTGTAGTTGTAGCAACAAACTGTGTTTGCTGACAATGTTTTTCTGAAATGTTCCTAAGCCCATGCGACATTACCCTTTAGACAATGGTGCCATTTTTTTAATGCAGTGTCACCTGAGGGATGAAAGGACATCAAAGTATCCAATGTTGTTTTTTGGCCTTGTCGCTTACGTACAGAGATGTGTACAGATTCTCTGAAGAAGAAGACAGACGATAAAATCCTCAAAATTCCTTGCAATTGTACATTGAGATTGTAGCAGGTGCACCTGCTTTCCATTAAACAGGTAACAACACTATTGAGGTTTGTAATATTAAAATCAATGACAAATATAAGCTCTGACCTTTACAACAGCCATATGAATGTTAGTCACCCACTTGATCATCTACACTCATTAACAGTCTTGAGAATTTGGTTAAATGGAAAGTCAATGTTAAACATTTCTTGACAATAATATGTTATATGTGACCTCACTAGTCTAAGCACGACATTCTGATTAATATCGCATTTGTGGAATGAGTAATGCCGCAAAATCCAGCCATCTCAGGAGGCGGCCATTTTGCCACTTGCTGTCGACTGAAGATGACATCACAGTTGCTCAGTGCTCAGGCAACGACCAATCACAGCTCACCTGTTTTCTGAAGCTGAGCTGTGATTGGTTGTTCCTCGGACCTGAGTAACTGTGATGTCCTTTACTCTCGACAGCAAGTGGCAAAATGGCCGCTTTCCGATAGTGATAACAACTGTTGTATTTTGCTGCTTAACTCATAATCCACTAACGCAATGTTAACCAAAAATGCCGTGTTTAGGCTAGTGGGGCTTCATAGAACATATTATTGCCAAGAACATTTTATGGTTGACTTCCCCTTTAAGCACTGTGAGTAAGTTCCAGAAAGTGATAAATGGTAGCAGATAATATATGTTTTTGAGATAGCAACTAGTCATGGACACAATCAAAACTCAGTCAATAGGCTTTACCTTGGGGAATGAAAGGTTGGATAGTCAAGTCCCACTATTCATCAAACAAAAAAATGACCTTAAATACTGGAAATACTGTGATATCATGATTTCTTAAATGAATCAATCAGTTCATAAATGTGGGCTGATTAATTCCAATTTTCATCTTGCAGTCTGACAGCTCTCTCGAAAGAATGTCCTATATTATTAGAATGACCCCATGTGGATACAGGATCTTAAACATAATCTTGAAAACATATGAGACAGACTGAATTTAATGGTTATTTAAAGGGCCATTATGAAATTTTTTTTTCTTTTTTTTCTTTTCTTTCTTTTCGTAAGAGCTCAGTATTGTTCATTCGGAAATGTCATCATCATTGCTCTTTTTTTTTTTTTTTTTTTTAAATATATATATATATATATATATATACACACATATATACATACATATATACATATATACATACATACATACATACATTTTTTTTTTGTGTGTGTGTGGGTGAGTATGTGTGTGTGCGTGCGTGCGTGCGTGCGTGTGTTTGTTAGCTCACCAGAAAACCTATTAGAAAAAAAAAATCTCATACCGTTCACCTAAATCGAACACCAGGAGACCCGAGGGGACCGAAGAAAACCAAGGAAGGTGAAATCCAGCACCGACCAGACACCCCCCACCAGAACTCCTCCCCAGCCCAAGAAACATCCAGACCCCAACAAATCCAAAAAACATAAAATCAGGGAGGCCTCAAGAGACCAACGGAGAGACCGAGAAAAGGAAGGAAGGACAGACGAAGCCGCGTGAGATCCGAGACACCAGCCTCCACCGATTCAATAACCTGAGGAGGAAACAGATTGTGTCTGAGTTTCGGTAGATGCTGGTGTGGTGGATCTGGCATGCATGAAAATCTCCACCAAAGAGGGGAGCCGTCGACCCCCGCCGGAACAGAGCAAGCGCAACACCTCAGGGCCCCCCAGGCCGCGGCAGCGCCAAAGGACGACCCCCGGGCCCCACCAGGGCCACCGGCCGGAGAGCAAACCCAGGAGCAGGAGCGCCCCCCGCCCCAACACGGCCCGCGCCCCCGGCCCAACGCAGCAGGACGGGGCACTGCAGGCCCACCAGGCACCCCACCGGCCCCCAACCCCCGCCCCCCCCACAACCCCCCGCCCCCCATCCACCCCCGCCACCCACCCCAACCCAGCCCCAGCCGCCCCCATGCCCCCAATCCCCCAGACACCCTCCACCCCCAGCATCCCCCACCCCGCAACCCCCACCACCGCCCCCCCCCAACAAAGCCGCCCCCCCCCCCGACCCCACCCCGACCAACCGGCAGCCCCCCAACCCCCGACCCCCAGCCCCCGGGGACCACCCGCACCCAGGCACCGGCGCCGAAGAGGGGCCGGACAGCGGAGCGGAGAGGGCAGCCGCGCCCACCCCACCCCCCGCCGTGTGGAAGGACGGAACACCGGGGGCAGAAGGGGGAGATGGGGGCACCGGAGGGCGGCCGACACCCCCGAACCCCAGGCCCAGCGGGGGAAGGCCCCGGTCGTCACCCCAGCGTTCTTTGTGAAAATTAACCCCTGTTACTGAGTCCGCCAGCTCGCGGACTGGCGAACTCTACCCCTAAACCGTGAATGTGACCCCACCCAGTGTATATACAAGTGTGTGTGTGTGGTGCATTAAAATTAGGAGCAGGTGAACCGGAGCCGATGGAAATGATATTCCCACGCTCCGATCCACCCGCCACCCAAGCATGTTGCTGAGTGTATGTGGTGCATTAAAAAAAATAGATAGGGCGGGGGGGGGGGCGGGTGGCGACACGGACAGGGGACCGCAGCGCTGCTCTATACTGCGGCCCCCAACCGATGGCACCCCCACAAGCCCCCCCCCCCACCCACAAGTTGTGTGGTGTATTAAAATTGGAGGGGAGTTGTAGGGTGAAGACGGTGTTTCCACCCTACCCCACCCCCCAAAGTGTGTTATGTGCCCTATATGTCTATAAAAGTGTATTGTGCAAACCTAGTGTAGTGAGTTAAGAGGTGTGACCAGCGGGGCCCCCCCCAACCGGGCGGGGGCAGGAGGCGCACCGGCCCACCAAGCCCCCACCCACCCCACCAGGACCCCGGCGGGCATATGGGACCCGTCCGGCGGGGCGATAGGGCTCGCCCCCCGGATACTGGGTCCCGCCCGAGGTGTCAGGACGCCCACCGGAGCGGGGCGGGCACGACACCAAACCCCAGCCACCCCCACCGGCCCCCATAGCACCGAGACCCGGGCCATGGATGGAGCCCCCGGCCCAGGGGAGGGGAAGGAAGGCGTACCGGGGAAGGGGAAGGGAGGAGGGAAGGGGACGACAAGAAGGGCAGGGGGCAGCGGCAGGGACGCAAGGAGAGGGGGAGAGGAGGAGGAAGGGCGACGAGGGAGAGGGGACAGGGAGGCGGAGGACGGGCGGGGAGAGGCGAGGAGGGAGAGGCAGCAAGGGGGAGGAAGGGGGAGGGGAGAGGGAACCACCGGGCACCCCAGCGGCCCACAGGCCCCGAACCGCGTCGCCGGGCCCAGAGCGACGGACCGCGCCGGAACGGCGCCGCCCCCGACACCAGGGAAAGCCCCGCAACGCAGCACCCCCCAAGAGACCCAGGGAACGGCCAAGACGCAGCCGCCACCCAGCAGCCAACAGAGGGGCAGACCCGCCCACTCCCCGCCAGGGGGGACAGCACCCACAGAATTAACCCACTGGCATGCCGTGAATCCGAATATCAACCCCTGGTGCCCATCGGAGGTGAATCCGCTCGATCCCGCTGGCAGCAGCCGGGTTCCTGACTATGGAAACACAACCATTAGTTACAAATTGCCTAATACAGAAACATCAATGCCAGTTATAACGCTGCTGTGGCTCTCGCTAACAGGCAGAATTAAAATCCAAGTTTAGGTTAAAAAATTCTATATACGTAGACCATGTTTCTTTAAATTTTGACATTTGGTTTTTATTTGAGGCAGATATTTTTTCCATTAAAATATGATTTATGAGGAGGTTAGACCATTGGTCGATATTCAAAGTTTGTTTATTTTTCCAGTTAACAAGAATTGTTTTTTTTGCGATAGTAAGGGCTACAAGTATAGATTGAAATTGTTTATGTGGTAAGTCAATTGTTGTTAAGTCACCTAGCAAACACAAGTTTGGAGAGAACGGTATCCTACAGTCCAAGACAGCGGAAAGTTTTTCTAAGACTTTAGTCCAGAAACACATAACCGGAGTACATAACCATAAAGCATGAAAATAAGTGTCTGTAGTGTTTTGTAAACACTGGAGACAAATGTCGGAGTCTGAGAGTCCCATTTTCTTCATCATATATTGAGTAATGTATGTTCTGTGAATAATTTTATATTGAATAAGTTGTAAATTTGTGTGTTTTGTCATTTTAAAAACATTTTCACAAACTTGAATCCAAAAGACAGATTCCGGAGCTATAGACAAGTCTGTTTCCCATTTTGAGATGGGTAAAGACGTTTTATCAGTATATGAAAGTAACTTATATATTTTTGAGAGTTTTTTTGTTGTTGTCGGAGAAAGCTTGGTAATATCTTTAGCTAAAACAGGCGGTTGGAGCGTACCCTGGAGTGTTGGAATTTGTTTCTTTATCATACTTTTAACTTGCAAATAATGTAAAAAGTTTCCGTTTTTTATTTTATATTTTTGGAGCAAGGATGTATATGATATAAACATATTATCTGAGAAGAGATGGTGGAGATGTGTAATTCCTTTCTGCTCCCACACATTCAAATAAAACGATTGGTTGTTAATTTGAAAGTCGGGGTTATGCCATAGGGGAGAAAGCCCGCTGGGCTCCACTTTGGCTTTTGTCATTTCTAGTGCCTTCCACCAGGCAGTCAGGGTGGCGGAAATCATTGGATTTTTAAAGCAGTTATGGCGCTTAATCGATGTTGTAATAAAGAGTAAATCTAGGAGTCTGAGGTTATTACAATCCTTCTGTTCTAGTTCCAGCCAACAGTTAGTATCTCTATTGGGTTGTGCCCATAAAATAATATATTGTAGCTGGTTGGCTATATAATAGTGCATAAAATTTGGTGCCTCTAGACCTCCTTTGGATTTATTTTTCTGAAGAGTAGATAGACTAATCTTTGCTTTTTTTTTTTCCAGTAAAATTTTGTAACGGCTGAGTCCAACAACTGGAACCAGTTAGCCGTAGGTTTAAATGGAATCATTGAGAAAAAATAGTTTATTTTGGGTAAAACTTTCATTTTAATAGTGGCTATTCGTCCTATTAGAGAAATAGGCATTATGAAATTAATGAGCGGTTAATCATGCAGTTGCTGAAAATAAATAAATGGTTTATGCTTTTTTTTTAATGCCAGAACGTTTATGAAATTATTCCATGTTAAATATTTATGTAGAACTTGTGGAGTGTGCATGCTCTCCCCATGCTTGCATGGGTTTTCTTCTGGTAATTAGGCTCGTTTTCATTCCAAAATTGGAGCTTCATTGAAGTATTGAAATTGTCCAAAAGTGTGCACCACACCTCTTTCCCAAAGTCAGCTGAGATAGGTTCCAGCTTCTTTTTTTTTCAAGGTATCAAATAACTATCAAAAACAACCGATACCAGTGGCTGCAGTTTGACACCTGGTATGTGGTTAACAGACATGTTGGCATCTTTTTGTGTTATGCTCCGGTCATTAGCTTCACCACAGAAGCTAACGACTGCGTCATGCCTCATCATTGTCACGGAGCATTGTGATCGCTGCTGCATTACCGACAGACACATACCTTATAGAAAATTTACTTGAGCCTGATGTCAATCCACTCCACTAATGGGCTGAAGAGAAAGAATTATTTTCCTCTTGGGTCATGTTAGCTAGGAAATATGTCTCGGCAACGTGCAACAGCAAAGAGATTCAACGGCCTTTCATTTCAGTAGCTCATCACATACTTAATGACACAAGAAACAAGCTGCTGAAAATATAGATGCTTCCGTTACTCAATAAGATGACAACTGAAGTTTAGAAAATTAAGTAGTTTAAAGTTTAAAGCTTTGTTCTTTGCTTTTTTCCCCCCACTTTTGAATAAATCTCTGTGAGACTTAACAGTTAAACTTGTTTTATTTAGCAATTCAGTTTATTTCAAACCAATACTAAAACTCAAGGAGTTTTATTTTGCACTTAATTTATTACAAAGGAATCCTAAGCTCAGGGAAAGTTGTATGTGTTTATTTTGGACTTCAACTCGGTTGCACTCTCTACTGCAGAGTGACTGGCTTGAAACGATAATGAGGATGTGCCAGTCATTGCCGCAAAGTGCATGTGTGTCTGTCAACTAAAAACGGTGTTTAGTGTTGCTGTTAATTTTATTTTATTATTTAGCTAACTTAAATAATGAAATAATCATTCATTCAAACTGTGTTTTTGCACTAAATTAGCCATTTGTAAAACATTTCATTTTACATAAATATTTTTATTTTATTTCATTTTGATAACAATCCCGGGTCAATTTGACCAGGGCCATGTTTAATAATACAAACACATCCCGATAAACATTATCAACCGCTTTCGTTGCAAATATTTCAAATGAACTATTTTCAAAAGCTTCATCATGAAATACTACTTTGTACCATTTATATTTATTTAAATTTGAAATTGGTCAGTTTGACCCCTACACCCTAAAAACAGATTGGTCAACTTGTTTAACTAACCCCCCCAAAAGTTGGTATGCCCGTAACCACCCGTAATGGTCAGTTTTTTTTAACCAATCCATTTTTAGAGTGCATGTTCAATTTCCAAAAGCATTCCGATAATCATTAGTAACCATTTTAATTGAAAATATCTCTATTTTAATTAATTAGAAGTTTCAAAGCAAAAAACCTACTAATTTGTATTTCTTCAACTTTAAAATGCGTCAATTTGACCTAGCCGTGTTTAATGTTCCAGAAGCATTTCCATAAATATCACGAACCATTTTTAATTGAAAATATGTCAGTAAAGTAAACCATTTTAATCGATAAGTTTCGTAGCAAATAAAATTACTAATTTGTACTTTGTGCTCAAGTTCTTCTGTTGGTGAACCTTGTATTCACTGTGTTTGTCAGAAAAATGGAAGGCTACGCAGCCACCTTCAACATTGTATGGAACAGACATATAATATTGCTTTGAGTGGAGAAATGTTGCCTGTGGGCAAGCTTGTCTGTGGTTAATGAACCCAAAATGAGTAGCTCAGGCTGGTAGCTTGCGGAAGGCTAGCTTCATGGTCCCTTACCCAGAATGTGTACAGTAATACAAAAGTAGAACTTTTGTATTGTATTGTATTAGATATGGAGGTCTACAGAACATATACAGTAAGTAAGTAAGCCTTATTTGCATAGCGCTTTTCACAGACAAAGTCACAAAGCGCTTTACAGGGTTAAAAAACGCGCACACCACAAAGTACAAGCTTTGTTAAGGTTTTTACAAAACAGTGACATTGATCTTGCCTGGCCTAGAGCTCAACATCTCTAACCATCTGATCCTAGAATAACTTTTCAGCGAAGAATTCCCCATGCCCCCAAAAATCGAAATATGGCAAAAAGTATGGTTATTTTGATCTTCATTAATATTTGATTTGACTCAGCAAACAGAACCAACCCTTCACTCATTCACCAAACTGTAATCTGGAGCTCCTGCTTAATGGGATGAATGCCAGATTATTTTTTAGCTTTAATTTACGTTGATTGACATGTCAAAACTTGACTGCAAAGCTGCTGTCAGTTCTGACTCCCTTAAATGCAGTATGACAAATCTATGCTGAAACTCCCAGATAATGTTTTGATTAGTTTGCACATTGTTGGTGTCCTTGTACCTCCAAATTCGTCACTTTTCAGGAGACCTTAAAAACAGCATGTTTGTTCAACCATTAACATTGCATCATCAAAGAGATCAAACCATTTTGAAAACTTTAGGTAGGTCAATTATTCATAAAAATGATACCTACACGTGTGGACTGACAAAAAGTATAGATTTTTGATCAAATGTGAAATTTACCAAATTGTGATTTAAGTGGTTTCGGCCTGACCACAAAACAACTGTACGTTATGAAACATTAAGGTAATAAAAGCCAAAAGATTTACACCTTCAACGGTGAAGCATTATGGGATGGGGTCATCTACATCACATATGCGCCAAGTCATGTTTTCAACACATGTACAATTACATACCAGCAATGAAGTAGAGACGTTTTCAAGCTGGAAAATTAAAATATTTAGGTTTCTTATATACTCTTGTGCTGTCGATAAAGTTTTATAGCTTAAAAAAAAACACATCAAATTTGAAGAAACATTTGGAGTTGCAGCGTGGTACAGTCAAGACGATGAAGTCCCAACAGGTTGTGTTAAGCAGAGCTGCAACTAATGCAGGAGCTCCCCAAATTTTGTAGTTATATTTCTAAACTATGTCATATTTATAAACAACGTACATTATAAATGCAAAGTTTTACAATTACAGTATTAACAGATAAATATAGCGCTGTCAAATGATTAAAAATTTTAATTAGATTAATGAATCACATCTTAGAATTTTGATTTTTGCCCGCCAAATTTAAAGAGCACTTTTTTTTTTACATTTAATGTTATGAGGGCGTCTTCAACATTTTTTGATCCACTGCACACTCTCATCCCCTTCTTTTTCTAATCAGTTAATTACTTGCATAATTTAAAATAGGAAAAATGACCGCAATAGTTTGACATGAACAAATATTCTGAATGTCATACACAAACATTTATTAAATTCTTTACTTTAATGAATGCAGTTGTGTTTATTACTCAAAGACCTGAGCTACCTTTAACGTAACCATCCGCTGTCAAGCTAAAGGATCATCTGCGGTCAAAATTAATAGTGTGATTAATCTGCATTAATACATGATTAATGCGATATTTTTTTTGTGATTAATTAATTAGTTAACGCTTTAACTTTGACAGCACTTGTTAAATATGTCAGTTAAAAAAAGACTGCTTTTATTTTATATCTATATTAAAATGGTTATATGTTAAATGATGTCTAGAAATAATTTTTGATAAAAGCAAATTGACCATTAACTCTTTGACTGCCAAGCATTTTCAGAAAAGAGGATGTGTGGGTGCCAGCTGATTTAAGCATTTTGACTGATCTTTCAAGGTCCACAGAAAATTTTGTGTTTGGACTATGGAAAAACAGATACTACCAAATGAAAGATTGAACTCTCATCTTTCATCAGAAAAAAAGTTAGTTTCTACCTTATTCCGTTTTTCAGTAATCAACAATAGAAAATGGTTAGTTTCACCCAAATGCTCTGTTTTGAACCAAAATACGGAGAAATCAAGCTTTTAGTGAAACGATATTATTTCATGCACTCTAGTGAATTTGACACCTTTTTTTTTCCATGAATGATGCCACAAACACCTAAACAGTGCTTTACTTCTGTAAAACACTACCACCAACAATGAAAAAGTGTTTTTAGATAGCAAAATAAGTTTATTTACATTCAACAGTGTAACAATTTGGCAAACTATTTACAAATGTGTACAACTGTGCATGTGTGGTGTGTGTATGTGTTACTATTTACAATTGTGTGGATGTGGACTACACGATTTTGTGGTATGTTGTGTAACACTCCCCTGCGTGCAAGGGGACGCAGCAGGATTTGCACCACAGATTAGTTTCTCTGCGATTGCCCCTTCGCGTGCAGACCCTACACTTTCTTGCCGGCCTTTTTTTCCGGGGAGTAGCAGGTATGTACTGCAGTGTGTGTTTGGCCATGTTGCCATCAAGTCTACTCTCTGGGTCATTATACGGTGACCTGGTGTTACCTCTGGCTTCCTCATGTCCTTCAGTTTCTATACTTGCAACAACTTCCTCCTCCTCCTCCTTGTCTTGTGGTAACAGCCACCCTCGCACCACCTGCTGGATAAACTCCAAAAAGTGTTGACACTTCCCAGGATTGTTAGTTTTGTGCAGGATATATGCATTGAACATGCATATTTGAAAAAGATAGGGAACACATTTTTTGTGCCATTTCAATGTTTTCCGCGTGAATGGGTGGTAAGAGATGTTTTGATCTTATCTCATCTTATCCACCCCATTCATGGTGGCATTGTAGTCCAGAACACACACTGGTTTCTGGAAAGGCACTCTTTTTTTTCTGTGCCTTCCGCCACACATCCACTGTCCGCATTTCATCTTTGTGAAAAGTAGTCACCATCCTCAATAAACGTTTGTCCTGCCATGCCACAACCAAAACCTTTGTGTCCTCATTTGGATTTTACTAAACGTTATTAAACGTTTTTGGCGGTCAAAGAGTTAATGTTCAGTAAAATCCAGAAAGGCTCATTCTTATATTTAAAAACAATGTTGAAGTTAAGTGAAAAAAGCAGTGTATTTTTTTTATTTTTATGAAAATGTATCCTTAAAATTTTCAGTTTAAAAATTCACTTCCAATAAAGTATTGGCAAGACCGGTTGTAATTTTGACATTAAGTGAAGTTGTCGGCATCTGCTGAAAGTTACTAATGATGTAACTTGTAATCTAACTCTTTTAGGTTTTGAACTTAATCTTGGCACTTTCCGTTTGTGCACATAAAAGCACATCTAATGGTTTTTTTGGTCAACAAATGCAAATTTCAAAGAAGAAAATGTCGTAAAATGAGAACTTGCTGAACAAAGCTTTTTTTGTACGAGGAATGCATGGAAGTTAACTTTCTCTTCATGCGTATTCTGTTTCCTGGATGGATGAGTTTCATTGAGTGGCAACACCAACTGCCTTTTAGGCTGCGATGCATCATCATCCGAGTAATGTCACTTTGTCTCGCAGAAAACAAATGATGGTGTATCTGCTACTGTCTGCCCACCAGGCAGCTTTGATAATGTTCACTGTGATCAACAGACCAAACATTAATCTCTGCTCAGCCACTTTCTTGGGCAGGAAAGTGTTAACATGTTCCAATCCTTAGACATGGGTGAGTGGCAATGTGAAATACATACTTAATACTACAAACCCAATTCCCAAAAAGTTGGGACACTATACAAATTGTGAATAAAAACTGAATGCAATATTTTGTTCAAAATAGAACATAGATGACAGGTCAAAAGTTTAAATGGAGAAAAGGTATAATTTTAAGGGAAAAATAGGTTGATTGTAAATTTCATGGTGCCAACAAATCTAAAAAAAAGTTGGGACAGGTAGCAATAGCAGGCTGGAAAAGTAAATGCACTTATTTAAAAAAAACAGCTGGAAGACCAGTTACCACTAATGAGGTCCATTGGCAACTTGATTGGAGTATAAAAAGAGCTTCTCGGAGTGGCAGTGTCTCTCAAAAGCCAAGATTGGTAGAGAATCACCAATTCCTCCAATGTTGCGCAGAAAGATAGTGGAGAAATATCAGAAAGGTGTTTACCAGCGAAAAATTGCACAAAGGTTGAAGTAATCATCATATACAGTGCAAAAAATCATCCAAAGGTTCAGAGAATCTGGAACAATCTCTGTGTGTTAAGGTCATACTAGATGCCCATGATCCTCGGGCCCTTAAACGCACCGCAAACACGAATGCTTACTGTAAGGGAAATCACAGAAAGGGCTCAGCAATACTTCCAGAAAACTTTGTGGGTGAACACAATCCACCGTGCCAGCCGCCGTTGCCAGATGAAACTCAAAGAAGAAGCCATTTCTAAAGCAGACCAAGAAGCGCAGGCGTTTCTCTGGGCCAGGGGTTATTTCAAATAGAGCGTGGCAAAGTGGAAACCTGTTTTGTGGTCAGACCAATCACGATTCCAAGTTCTTTGTGGAAAACTGAGGCGCTATATCATACTGACTGAAGAGGACAAGGACAACCCAAGTTGTTATCAGCACTCACTTTATAAGCCTGCATCTGTGATGGTATAGGGTTGCATGAGTGCGTGTGGCGTGGGCGGCTTCCACATCTGGAAAGGCATCGTCAATACACAAAAGTATATTCAGATTGGAGAACAACATCTGCTCCCATCCAGGCATTATCACTTTCAGAGAAGATCTTGCATTTCTCAACACGATAATGCCAGACCACATGCAGCACCAATTACAACATCATGGCTGCGTAGGAAAAGGATCCAGGTATTGAAATGGCCCGCCTGCAGTCCACTTCTTTCACTTCTAGAGCACATTTGGCGCATCATAAAGTGGAAGGTGCAACAAAGAAAACCCAAGACAGTTGAACAGTTAGAGACAAGAATGGGACAGCATTCCTATTTCCAAATTTGAGAAACTTGTCTTCTCGATCCCCAGACGTTTACAGACTGTTGTAAGAAGAAGAGGGGATGCCTCACAGTGGTGAAAATGGCCTTGTCCCAACTTTTGGCAGCTTTGTTGACACCATGGAATTTTAAATCCACTGTTTCCCCTTTTGACCTGTTCTCTATGTTCTATTCTTAACAAAATATTGAAATTTATTCACAATTTGTATAGTGTCCCAACTTTTGGGGAATCGGGTTTGTATTTGCTAGGTGTCATATTCTCATGAAACATGAAGAATTAAACACAACACAACCAATAGGAAGGCCCAAACACAAGAGTGCAATTTACAGTGATCATTTTAATGATTCTGACTTGGAAGATGGATTGTTAGGAAGGAAATGACTTATTTCAACAAGAACCCATGGCCGCTTCACTCTGGAATAGTTGTGCTGCTGTGTGGCCGTGCAGCTCCTCAAGCTTGGCTATGGTTGTAAACCTCCTTGCGCAGACATCATTGTCTTGGTACCATAGGTATGGACCTAATCGCCATCACGCTCTGTGGCAGCCCAGTGAACTTCTAGCAGCTGTTGAGGCTAATGGCGAGTGTTGTGTTGAATTTAGAAGGGATGAGGGGAGCCGCTTCTATTGGTCGGGAGTCGGCTGCGTTCCCACTTGTACTTGCACTAGTCTAGGAAAATACCAAAAGAAAAAACTTAAAAGGCCTTAAAAGTCAACCGAAATCCCATCGAAAGGCACTTTCCGTCACTGTTTTTTGCTTTTTTGTTGTTGTGACATTCGTTGTATTTTGCATCTATTTTTACTTTGTGCTATTACCACTAATTTAATTATTTTCTAACAGTAACGTCAACAGTATCTGTTTACTCTCATATTCATATGTGTTCTGTCATCCCTGAAAGTGCAGTGTTTAGTTCGGCAGGTAGCAAACAATTCTCGCTTAAAGAGGCAAAGTGGTCTTGCTTCAAGCTTTTTATTTTGTATTTACTGCCATCATCATTTAGCAAGGCTAAAAACCCCAAAGATAACAATTAGATAAATAATGAGATAAAAAATGATCATCACTAAAACGGTGATGTTAAACCATCACACGCCTGTCACATTACCATCAATTCAGCACTAACACATACAAATAGAACATCTAACAATACCCAATGGTATATAATTTTTGCTCTGTGAAAACAATTTGAACTGTTTGTGGATACAGATTATATTCGGTTGTACCCACAAACTGAATTTTAATTTCTCAGCGCACGTCTGCTTAAAAAACGGCATCTATGGGCTTGCTGAGTGCAATTCTTCTCTTAAGCCCACTGCTATCAGTTGTCGGGAGTGTATGCCAGAAAAGGTCACAGACTGTTGTGCTAAGTGTGTGTTTGTACACCTTTCAATGTCCGTACAGCCGACATGAGCGCTTGCTGAGAAAAAAAAAGGGAGGTTCATGCCCTTTGCTATCTCATTATGAAATGAAATAAAACTCCGTGTGAGATAGTTGGTGGTCGACTGTCGACTGGAGGCGAATCATCTGTAAATAATCAAATTTCTTTTGTATGAGTGTAGTTAAGAATGGCTTGAAACAACTGAAACTAATCTATACTGCACTTGCATATGCATAAAAAAAGTTTTAGTGCTATTAACTGTGGCTAAGAGAGTTTTTATTTGATTACATTAAAAAAAATTAAAAAAAAATTAAAAATACTCTCCACAGATTCGTACCTCCGACACAGTACTTAACTCGACAAGTTGATTATCAAGTCAAGTATCAAAAATAGGCATTTGGACAAAACCTGGAGGACAAGCAGTGGTATGGCTACCTCACAAATTCAGTATATTGCTCGTGCATGATTGTACCAGTGGTGAACAGTCAGGGTCAGCAGGGCATTTTCTGTTGGCCTAAACACTTTCAGAGTTCTGACCTACATTTATGACCATAACTATAGTATAGAAATGAATAATTGTAGCGTGTTGTAGTCCAATCTGATATCAGCCGCTACGTGCCGCCACATCAATCTAATCTGATATCAGAATCAGTAGTACTGGCCAGTGTAACTCAAACTATGTTAGTAGTATGACGAGACAGTTTCTTTAACCAATCAGATTTCAAATTCTCCTCAGCCATGTTAGCATCTTCCCGTCGTTTGGTTGGTTAGAGGAAGCCAAGTTTGACAAGCAACACATCAATGTATCCAGTAATCAGCATGTTTCATTTGTTAATATTCATGTTGTATGTTTTGTCGTGTTATTAAATCAATTGTTATTCTGAGCTACTCCAGATGATGTACAAGGGACAATTGCATGTTGTTATATTGCACTTTTGAATAATATTAATGGTTTCTAATATGTTTAGTTTTTTGTAATCATAGTTGAGATTTGGTACATCCATCCATCCCGGCTTCGGGTAGTAGGCGGGGGGACACCCTGAACTGGTTGCCAGTACAAATAAATGTAAAATAAAGACGTACATATGAATATGGCTGCAGACCACAGGTTCTGCTTGTCACCAGTAAAATATATTTAAGATAAAAACCCAGACACGGTTTGATGAAAAACAACAGCTTCGGTTTACTGTGATTTGAGTGAACAGCCAATTTGGAACAACCTTTCAATGAAATGGTCAATTTTGGATCTATTGATTAATAATACAATGACACAAAATAATATGTACTGAAACAGCAGTGAATAATTTAAAGAAATTGTTTCAGCATACTACAAATGCAAGATAGGCAACAACAAGAAATTGCACTTTTGATTCAGTATGGAGTCAAAGACACAGCAGGAACACACATTTATCTACAGAACCCCAATAAAGGTTGCATATTTAAACAAAACTAGATAACCATTTACACTTCACAGCAACAAGCACATTTTCATGATTTAACATGAGTATGAATTTGTGTTTACAACATTTACATTTCATCAACTGTACATTTACCGCCTTCTTTTTTTCCTTTCTTCTCACAAAGGATAACATCATAACAAATGCAACCTGCATATTAGACCGCTTCACTTCCAAAATATGTCCATTTAGATTTGATGGGTACCACAGTGGAAATAAGCAGGAAGTGGCAAACTTTGTTGTCTTTCTGTTCACTTTAATTTACACTTGTTGAAACCAGTATTTGTTAAGAGATGTTGGTTTGAAAAAGCACCACTTTGAGATGCATGGATCATTGCAGAATTGAATGACATTTACTGCACTTTTACTCATATTGTCAGAAAAAGACACATTAATAATATCACTTTTGAATTTTTATCAGTTAGCTAAGATTTTGATCAGTTAGCAAAGCAGCTACCACAGTTAGCATATGCTCATTAGCATGTTACTTGAAACCCTTGTTCCAGTTACTAGAGAAATACAACCTATTATTTTTTGTTGTTGTAAGTTACTTTATTTAATTGTAAATGATTTATTCATGTCAATTTGAGTATCTGCAGCAGGGCATCTAGTTGTAAGATGTTTTTTCTTGACACCAACAAATCCTATCTGTTTCAAAAATGGTGCTGCCTAAATTGTCCAATTCTGGAAGGACCATTACAAGCGTGTAACTGCTTTAATTTATTGTGAGTGTTGAAACCAAAACACCGTTGGTTGTGAGACTCATTTTTGGAATTAGGTTTGGAGGTTAAATCTACGACGATGTGTAGTAAATGTCATAAAATATACATCATGTACCACGAGTAGATGCCACACTGATTTACTACGAAAATAACTGCACCTCTGTCATTGCAACTCCTTGTTCTCCATCTTTATACGCTCATAGGTGGACCAGCCACTACACCTTCAGTGGTGTGTTAGCATGAGTATCACAGTTCTTGTTCAGTTGTTAGCAACACACAATCAATCAGATGTTTATTTCACAAATGTTCACAATAAGGATCCAAGTTCTGGATCGTCTCCAAATCCATGACAGAGATGGACAAGTAATCACAAAGTGGCAAAGGATGGCGGTTGTTACCACGATGTATGAATCAGTAGGCCGTCTCCTTGATGATGTTGGTGGAGAGTGTGTGATTGCTGGAGATGCTGAGGGAATGGCGGCTCAGAGGGCCAGGACGCCTCCTGCGGGAGTGACGGCAGGGCATGCAGAAGTAGCGCAACGTGGAGAAGAAGATCTGGCGGAAGGGGGCCGACACCAAGTTGTAGAGGACGGGGTTGATGGCCGAGCTGACGTAGAAGAGGACGTTGGTCAGCATGTAGAAGTAGTGGTAGAAGTCGTACAGGTTACTGGGAGGGAGCATACAGTAGGAGCCATCGTTACTTTCTGGAAAACACCCGCGTCCCATCTTAAAGCATCCATTTTATTTCACAATTAATACACTGCAACCTCTCATCTTTTTTGATTCAGCAAACAACTGCCTCTGTTCAATTTGTTTACTAACATACAGATGCACTTGGTGGTAGCTTTAAAACTGCTGCTCAGCACTCCTTTGTTTTCAATTTATGTTAAAGTGCTTGTTTTTATAGCTACAAAATAACTTTCACTTCAACAGCCACATTACATTTATTGACTATACTGAGTCGCAAAGAGTAAGAGTTGTTAAACCACACACATTCAATGCCTCATTAAGTTATTTATTCATATTGAAATATTTGACAGAATTTACCAATACGATTAAATGACACTGGCATTGCACGTAGTGTTGAGAGAATAGATTATTTTTTTATGTGAACATGTGTTGTATAGCATACGTATTGTTTCTCTTAACTATTCATTAATTAATCCAGCCATTGATTTTTTATATTTTTTATATACCTAATTGATTTCTGATTGTCAAAATGTTGTGTATTATTATTATTATTATTATTATTATTATTATTATTATTATTATTATGTTTCATATAGTGTAATTCTGTTTTATTAATTATTTATTTTGAGTATATATTTATTGACGATTACCTTTGTCAGGTGTTTCAGTAACCATTGTATTTGTGTCTTTCTTTAACGGAAGAGCGCCAACATGCGTACTTCCTTAATTCTCTAAATAGTCAGTGAACACATCATTTTGACTTCATGTACCCACTTTCCTTCATTGCTGGACCACTGATTCTGTTCATCACCATCTGATTAATTCCAAACAGTACACTTAGATGACAGAAAAAGTCATCTGACCCCCACCAGTTCTTTTAAAAATAATCTTAACATGCACTTTCCGCAATTAGTCACACGGATTTAAGTGGCCTACTGTATATCATTACACTGTTTTTCCACCACACGTTTCATTTTTTTCATGCCATTTAACTGCAATTGTAGGCTGATAACAGAACAGACTTATAAAACAATTATATAGCAAATGCAGTACGCAGCAGACATAAAGATAGTTAGGTTTTGTAATCTAACTAAAATATCAACCCGAGAACAAAGTGCATATTTTACCAGCAAACTACTGCTAATTTGTGAATTTGCCTCCCAGCTGATTTTGGAATGTAGTGACACCTATAGGGGCCCGCTTGTCTTAGAATTCATTAGGAGTTCTCACAAAAAGTCTTGTTTTGAGTTTGCACGTTCTCTCCCGGTTCTTCAATCGTAACATTGAATCAAATTGTCTAGATGTAAACGAGAGCGTGGGTCGTTGTCTATATGTGGTCTGACTGGCAACCAGTCCAAATTGTGTCCTGTTAGTGCTCATCTGCTACCTGAACGAGGACAAGTGTTGAAGAAAATTGATGTAATGGATGCTGATGAGTAACATTTGGATCCTTAATCATTTTGTGAGCTATAGTGGATCCAGTTGATGTTGCAGTTCATTCAAACTCAGCTTGTGTGTGTCCAAAACATGACGGGTAATGTAAAAGTCAGGGTTTCCATACAGAAATAATGACTCTTCAATAGTAGTTGCAAATCTTATGTGGACAATTTTATTTCTAATAATAAAATTGGGAATCCATGGAGGAACCATGTGACACTGGGGCACACAGGCACTAAACATACAATATAGGTCAGTCATAACACGTCGATATGTTTCGGCCATACACCATCTCAGTTACTAGGGTCCGCTCTATTGATCACTTGTGTTTGGAGAGATGGAGGCTTGAGACATGGATCTTGTACATGGGTGCACACAGTCAATGATGTGTGTGCCCGTCAGCATACGGCGGCACCATTAAAGATGAATGAAGATAGGAATGAGGAGGACAACTTGGATTGTTTTGAGCGTGACCTTTTCATTATAAATATATCCTCACTGGGTTCTGTTCATTAAGGGGAGGTTGACACATGCACCATTAGCACTGGAAGAACTTTGTACAAAATACGAATCATCAGCTATAAAACTGACAATTACAACTACACTTGAAATAGGCACTATTAATCAAATGTTGTTTAATCATGTTGCTGTTAGCGTCAGGGCTTTGTTTTGAAAAATGAGCCGTAATAGAATACATTTGATACTTTGGCAGTCAGTCTATTTATTGTTGCACTTGATTTGTGAATTTGAGTCTCTGGGTTTTCAAGTCCATCTTTACATTCTGCCATTATCCGAAAATTGTGTCCATCCATCCATTTTTTTATACCACTTATTCCTATTATTATTATTATTAGTATACGTAGGTGAACTGGAGCCTATTCCAGATTACTTTGAGGGAGAGGCAGTCCTTGGACTGGACATTTAGCCCTCTATTTTTATGATCAATTCAAATCTGTTGAAATGTGCGATCTAAATCTGTGCAACAAATTTGATCTGGCTTAAGATGCATGAAACTGTAACATCACCATTTACTAGTCTAGTCACCAAAATAATACAAAATTGAAACTAGCTGCAAAAAAAAAAAGAAAAGCTAAATAATCTGCTGGATGATAACGAGTGCTCTAATGGGTGTGAGCTCTTTTTCTTTTTTTCAGCCTTTTATTACCTAGTGAATTCCAAGAGAACAACCTTTATGAGCCAATTTTCAACAGCATCTAATAAGATGGCACTGTTTCATATGGAGCAGAAGCAGATATTGTACCCCAAGGCTCCAAAAAAAAGGAAACATTATAGCCTCGTGCACATATACATAGCTCTAAATGATTTTTGGTGAATTGCACGTAAAGTGATCTTGGCTACTCAGCACAATATGACTAAGTAAACGTGGTGTTGAGTTTCTTCTACTGTATACTGTATATTACTAATGACTACCAATCTAAATAATAAGTTATATTGCTTTGTATATTGTAGTTTCTGAATAGTATTGCGTTACACTACATTTGTGCTACTTACTAAATCACACATTGACAATTTTGTTTTTATATACACACAGATACTGGAAACAGTTCATGCAAAACAGAAATCTCAGTCATAGCAAGAGGAGCAAGCAATATGTGCCAACGGAGTAAAGGCAAGATGAAAGAAGCAGATTATTTAAAAATGCCAGCGCGGAACATTTAAGATATAAAACATATAACGTGCACTTTTTTCCCAATATATCTTTTATTAAAAATAATAATAATAATAATAATAATAAAATTTGTTTTTCTTGAGGGGGGGGGACCAATTTTATGTGGAAAACAAATATCAGAAGTTTATCAGTGTTTTCTCTCTTTTTTTTAATTTATAATTATTCATTTTTTTCTCCAATGCATTTCGATGGCCTTCATTCATTCGCGATTTGCAATTTCGCTATAAAACCCCAAAACCCTATTTTAAAATGTTATCTGAAACATAACTCTAGTTCAAAACCCTAATTAGAAACCCTAAACCCTAGTTTAAAACCCTACTTTGAAACCCTAACCCTTGCTTAAAACTGTACATTGAAACTCTGACCCAAATTTAAAGCTCTACTTTGAAACACTAACCCTAGTTTACCAACCCTACTTTGAAACTATAACCCTTATTCAAAACCCTAATTTGAAACAAAACTCTAGTTTGAAACCCAAACTAAATTTTGAGCTGACAGTTGCATCCATCATTCAAATCCCTAACCATTGTCATTAATTGTGACTAGTTTGAAACTACTTTTAAACGCTAATTGAAGTTTAAACCCTACCTTGAAACAGTAACCCTAATGTGAACCCCTAATTGGAAACCCTGACCATAGTTTTAAGGTATCAGGGGGGTTATAAATGCTAACCATCCAACAGGGGAGCAGAAACAAGAGCCAGGATGAGAATGGGAGATGGAGGTAATCCAGTCAACAAGAGGAATCCTCTCATTGGCAGATTCTCTCAACTGATGACCTTCTGAGAGGCGCCCACAGCCAGTACATGTTTACGTATTTGTACATAACATGGTCATTCAGGCATGCAATGTTTGCAAACACACAAGGAGATGCTGAGAGAAAAAGAGACATGACTCACTCGGACCAGTCAGAAACGTAGCAGAACATGAGGCGGCGGGCGTGATACGGCAGCCAGCATACCACAAAGGCTATGACCACCGCCCCTGAACGGAAAGAACGTCAGACAACATGTAAGAAAGAAAATGTGACAAAGTTAATTAGACACTAAACAATATTCATCAATTCATTGAAGATGGCTCGTTAGCATAAATGTTAGCATTTTGTCGCTTGGAATTACACTTTCCTTTCAATATGTCAAAGCAGTCAAGTAACATTATGCTATTGAATATTTACTTTAAATCTCAGAAAAATTTAATAACTTATTTTCAGTCATGTTAGCAGTTGATGGAAGACTAGTGACAGTCAAAAAAGTTTGATCAAACTGCATGACCGACCAATTTTAGTAGCAGATTCCAGAGTTTAAACATTCTACAAACCAATTAAGTCAACATGATACTGACATTTCAGTTTATGAAATACATTAGAGGGTTGGAAATGCGTTTTGTGCTGTCAAAACTGAGCATTATTGCCAACCTGTATCCCACTGACATTTATCTTCCTAATTCTTTTAAGTACAGCTGCTAAAGGAATATACACAAGCTGATACAATGAAGAACTGCCACCTCTGAACATGCCTGAAGCAGAAAATCAATGATGCTCTATTTAAAATTAAAAAAGAAAGAAAGAAATTAAATGAAATAGGCAGCAGGGGTGAAATAAGCTTAAGTAAGAATGAGCTGCTTGGCTTTAAGTACTATCTATCTATCTATCTATCTATGTGTTGCATTAAAAACCTCTCATGCATAATTTATCGTGCAAAGGGGACATAAGACTGAGAGAGTTTAAAATGTTTCTGGAGCGTGTTTCCACCCTCCTCAAGGGAGACCTTCATCATGAAGTCAGTTAGGTGGGAAGTCTCATTTGTCTGAAGCCATCCCCACGCTCAGCCTCGCCCGATTCTCACAACCAGTCAGTCATGACCAGAGGCGATTTTAGGATCAGAGGTTTAGGGGTGCTATAAAGACGTTTGGAGGTGCTCGGGTGGTACAAAGAGCAGGGGGGGTTGGGGTTGTGATAGGTCGCTTGTTGTGGTTTTGGGGTACTTCCTGCTCCAAAAATCGCATGGGAAGTCGGCGAGTTAACCGAATGTAATTAAAGTTATGCAAAGGAGAAGGACTTAAATTACTTAAAACATATCCTAACTCTAATTTATAGGGAAGATACACTTTTTGATACAACAGCTCCTCAACATACGTATTGACAGTATAGTATGCATGTTTCTGCAGTACACCAGCTCCCCACAGTTTACAGTGAGAATTAACAAAAAATGTTCTTTGAAATGAAACACACAACATATAAAATATATGAACAGACATTAACTTAATTCAGAATGTTTGTTTTCTGACTCTATATTGCTTGTCTGTACTATGTTATAAAAAAACATACTGTACATACACAGTCAAATCGGAAGTGTAAATTTAACTCCCATAGTGTTAAATTTAACACTTTCCCTGAGTTTATATAGTTCTCACCAGTTCCGAGTTAAATTTGCACTTCCAAAAGTGTAAAAATTTAACTCATTAGTAGGGTGAAATTACACCACCCATAGTTTATTATTATTTTTATACTTTTTGCACTTTAAAGTGATATCTACTTTCACCTATCAGTGTTATTTTTAACACTTAAAAGTGTTATTATTTTTTATATGAATTTCTCACAGTTTTGTTGTCACTTTTAACCACGACTTGTTATTTTCATTCCTTTCTGTGTTAATTTCCCACAGTTTTAGTGTTAGTTCTTGACAAGTTTGTATTTTCCAACCCAAATGGAGACAGTGGGACTCGAATCTACTACTTAGCACTAACAAGTACACCACGAGATAGTACATGTTTGTTGACGCAAAATTCTTTCTTGTAGGCCTAGTTCCCGCACGGCTCACGGTAAATGAGAAAAGAGAGAAAAGAGCCCGGGATGCATAAGGCAACGAGTTTGACTCGCTGAAGTAACACCACCCGTAGAGCTTTTTCTTCACTTTGAGTGTTCAAATAACAAAAAATAAATAAATGAACACTAGATTTTTAACTCAATTGAACACTAGATAATTTGCTGTGTAACATACACATCAAACAAGAAATGCGCTTGAATCTACTAAATAATATTAATAATGCATGTACAAGTCTGTATGGCTGAAGTGCAGACATATCATATAAAACATATTAACAAAACAAATTGACTTCATCACTAGTC
Source organism: Leptonotus elevatus (assembly GCF_054856555.1). NCBI lineage: Eukaryota > Metazoa > Chordata > Actinopteri > Syngnathiformes > Syngnathidae > Leptonotus > Leptonotus elevatus. The sequence goes on from NC_141240.1 coordinate 27,327,885, forward strand.
TCTCGCTCCCTTTTTACACCTTGTCTTTAATAAAAATACTTCAAAATTGAGCCTTTGTTGGTTGAAAAACAATCTTATGTCCATGACTTACTCCACGAGGCTACTTTTTTGCTGAAGCGCGCCCAAAAATGGGCTTAATACGCGTCGGGTCATGACGTTCGCCCACACTTTCCCTCCGCATGCAGACTTTGCCTTTTTTTGTTATTTCATACCACAGAGCATCCTCAATTAGAGGTGTTAAAACTAAGGTAGGAAGTTGTGACAAGCAGTGATAGACTTCAGTAAGAATCATCACATCAGGTGTAATCACGGGAGACTTGGCAGAAGATAGTCTGTATGTGTGCGGTGCTCTGTATTTAGATTATACATACATAATAGGACTAAAACTGTGAAATGGCTGTTTTAAAAAACAACAACTTTTTTTTAATGTGTGTACAAGGCCTAAGTCTTATTGACCATAAAGCCCGTGTCCCACTGAGCGGCGGACATTTGCCAAAGGGTAGTGTTTATTGATTTTTCGTCAGAGTTCGTGAAAGGTCACAAAGACCTTTACCAGATGTTCGCCAACAGTTTTAATGGTTGCTGCCCATGTTCAAACTTTCCTTGCGATAAGAAAAAAAACCCATTAAAACTGTTGCCCAACCTCTGGCGAACATCTGGTGAGCATTTGACGAGCGATGGCGACAATGAACAAACCCTGACAAGTAATCCGCTACTTTCGCAAACGCTCGCAAATGTTCGCCCCTCAGTGGAATATGGAATTTGGAATGACAACGATATTGAGTAGATGCTACATGAAGTGAGACTGTTGAGATAAAGAGTGAGCTGAGCAAATGAGAAACAAACCATTTGGGTCAAGTCTTGCTTAGTTTTGTCAGTGGCAGTCGGGGTACGAAGGGCAACACAGACGCGAGAATGTTCCCTCCCGACTCGTCACATTCTGATTTTTATCCCTCTTGCTTCTCATATTGTGAGAAGGCTTTCTACAGATGTAATGTAGACGTCGGGCAGCTTTGGTTTGTGAGAGGAATGAAGCAAAGACTTACGAAGAACAAGAACTCCATGGCGAAGTGACTGAGCACGATTGGGCTCCACCGACACGTTGAGCATCGTGGGATTGCCGGCAATGATGCAGACACGGTTCTCTTGCTCGGCCTCATGGAACATTCGCAACAGCTGATTGGCGATGACACCGTTGAGTGCCGAAATGGCCACCATGGGTACCACAAAGGACAGGAAGGCATTCACCTGTTCAGAAGGAGACAAAAAAAAAGAAGCATGTTAGGGCTAAACCGTTTTACCATCCTTATTTTACCTCCCAAGCAACCAAAACCAATAAATATCATCAATGTTTCATTTATATATATATTTTTTTATCCATCAAATAACTCAGATAAATGTTTTTTTCCCCTGTATATAATAAAGTGTATCTTCAAATGGCAGATCAATTTCATTTGTGATATTTTTTTGGTAGGGGCGAGAGGCTTGGAAAAACCTGAGGAAAAAATAAATAAATACATAAAAAAAATCTTTATAGTCTAGTTTCCCAAAACTACTCAATGAAAAAAACAACACACACACACAGTAATCTAAATGAATACCTGCCTGATAGTGTCGCTGAAATGTTATTACCATTGATCTATGGGATTCCATTAGACTGCACAGATGTAATCATTGTGACAAAAATCAATAAAATACCAACGGACTCCTATTGCAGAAAGGGAAAAAGGTGGACAGGATATAAAGACAATGGTAGGGGAAATGGAGAAAGTCGGGGGAGTAAGCTGGCAGACATCATACTGGTGGTAAATCAGTTTTACAGATTGCGTGATTGGGGTGATATTTAGGATAAACCTAAAGGTAAAAAAAAAAAAGAAGAAGTTCATACTTGGTTGGGCTTGCTGTCTTAACATCTGCAGCTCCAATGTGGAGAATGCACAAGGCGTTGTAAGGGATGTTGATGCAGGCAGAGACCATGCAGAGTTGTGATGCAGGGAATCATGGATGAAAAATGTTAATGGCTTTAATGAACAGGAAAGCTGCCTTGGAAAGGTTCTCTGACTCCAAGATGTTGAAGATTGATTGAAGTTGAAACGGGGGAGCTGAGGGTAAAGCAGCAAGACAAACGCTGGCGTCACAATGAGATGGAACCTCAGGTTGGAAAGGGATATTTACAGTCAGTAGCACCGGTAGGGGTTTAGAATAACGAATGGCCTGCTGTTACTTGAATTACAGGGCTTGAGTGGCTCAGACAAATGATGTCAAGCATTTGCGTTTCGGCAACAAAAAAAAATCAAATCAAGGAAAAGTCAAGGTCGAGCTGCACATTCACACTCTTCCCAATTTCACAGGCTTCAAACATGTTGATTAAGTGCAGAGGGCTGATTTCCTTAATTTACCTTCTTGTCTCCGAAGATTTACGACTGGCTGCTGGTGGCTCTTATATCATCCACCAACTCAGATAACAACGCAGTTAAATGAGATTTTTCGAATTAGGTTGGAGTGTACGCCAATTAAAGATTAGTTTTTCAGCACATTTTGGCTGTTGTTGTTGACAATGTCGTTAGGGCCATTTGTTTACAGGGCAGAATTGTTATTATTTGAAAACTGGTCTCAAAGTGCACTTTTTTTTTAAATGACAACAACATTTAAAAAAGTTCTTGTGAGCCAAGAACTGGGAAAAAAATGTGCTAACAGAGAATGTGTGTTAAGTGTAGTCAAGCACAATTATGTCAAAACCCGAGCTGCAATGTTGGACCGCAGCGCGGTTGTGTCGTTTGTGCTAGTAACATTTACACGACCGAACAGGTTAAATGGTATAGAAAATTAATGCTGAATAATTAATACTAATATTAATAATAGCATTTATTTCGTTTTCCAATTATTTGTAATTTCAGAATATTTTGCCTACCAAGGTCTTGAATGATGACAGACTCCTCATGAAAGTGTGTTAGAGGCACTCATTTCTCTCTCTTAATAGCTACCACAGCGTTGTTGTGCAAGGGATAAATCACCCCCCCCCCCCACACACACACACAGATTTGTTTTACTATCTTTGTAGGGCCATCTCATTGACATAATGCATTTCCTAGCCCCTTCGTCTAACTCAACCATCAAAAATGATTGCCTACCCCTACCCCTATTCCTTACCCTAACCTCAACCATAACCCAATTCAAACCTAATCTCTAAAACCAAGTCTTGACCCTCAAAAAGAGGTCTAAACTTGTGGGGCCCAGCAAAATGGCCTCACATGGACGGGTGGGCCCCACAACTCTGTGAAATCTCGAAATGTTAGCCCCACTATGTGACAAAAACAAGACCACCCACACACCCACGCACACCCACACACACACACACACACACACACACATACACACACACACAAAGTAAGAGAAAACGCTAATCCTCAAATCTATTTATTCTTCCATACTGGCTGATGGAAGTTTTTCTAGTGTATGCTTGTGATCTCTTAATAGGCCGATCTCACCCGTGTACGTAAGGGTACAATGATTTTTGAGGCTCAAATTCTGAATTGCACAACTGCCAAGACCCAAAAGTCAGAAGAGTATAATCAACAAGAGAGCATTTTTGTTATCAACAGCTTTTGCTCATTCATTTTTGACAGGTTGTAGTAAGAACCATCATTTTGAGATGACATTTTTTTTTCTCTATGTGGTCTTTGCCTTGTTTGATTTGGCGGCGGTGAGCTAAGAGACCATATTTCCCAGGTCTGAGCCTGGGCTCAGTTTGGGTTCACCCAATTTATGAAGCACTTTGAGAGTGCTCCAACTCACTGTCTTCTCCACACCCAACCAAAACAACAAACAACTTGCATTCACACCTAAATGCTTTTGGAATGGAACGTTCAGGTAAGCACAGAGAGAACAAACTCCACACAGCAAGGCTGGAGACGAGTCGAGTGTTGAACCCTAAACCTCAAAATTGTGATGCAGAAGTACTAACCAGTAGTTCATCGTGCTGCCCTATGTTGGAAGCATCCTCGGAAGTACTGGAGTTCTTTACATTTGTAAACCTAGTACAGTAGTAATTACTTTTAGTGCTTTTAGACTTGAAGTGCAGAGGCCTGCAAGCATTGATTTAGTTAAACTAAACAAGGACGTTACAACTGCGGTAACATATAGACAATAACCTCCAGTACAGATTGATGGAAAGTGAAGCAAATCAATTTTTCTGCATTCAATTTAATCTATTGGACAGATATTACATTTTATGTATTACATCTGGCTTGTGTATTTGAATGTCAAGACATTTGGCTCCGAGCTTCAGGTTGTCCTCTATATGTAGTTCCACTTCCTTTGCTGTGGCTTAATAGGCTATTTCATTACTATGGAAATTGTTGGAATCTAATTTCATGCTGGGTGGGGGTCGGGGGCGTTGAAAGAAATGCTAAAAAAACAAATCTTAGAAACCATCACAAGTTTGGCCAAGTACAACACTACACACACAACTCATATATTGATCCTCATGTCTTTTTTTTTTTTGGGCATCCTCTCATCCTGCATGACCGCGACACCTGCTGCACAGCGTGATACAAATGTCAACCTATTGGGTTCAGATGACCTCTTGATATGGAAGCATTCTATGTTGACATATAATCAGTATTTCTACATATGAGAATGACAAGCAGACATAGGCACGATGCCTGTTTGCATTGACAGAAAATGCCCGAGGCCAACAACCCTGCTCAGCCTCCACACGCTGTGTCGATCGCAGCGATTTGCACCTTCTTGAGAAGTTGCCCTCAATCAACTCTTCCTTCACAGGCTGACGACAATCATAAGTGGGGAGGGGGTTGCTGCAGCATGTAAGGTTGGTGTGAGCTCACTCGCTTCCATGCTTTTGAGTTGTCCATATGGACAGAGCTGTGTGGGTAACAACACTTAGTTTTGAACAGCCGGGAAATGGGTGCTGTCAGTTTCAGGGCTTGTTTTCATTCTGTTAAATGTGCAATTGGAGCAAAAATATGAACAAGTGATTTGAGCTCAAAGTGGAAGTTGTGATCAAATGTAGTATTATTGACCTTCAAATTCAAAACATGAACTCTTTAGGCAGCTGTTTAATATAGCCCGGCCCGCCATAAAGCACGACGGCACAGTTGCTGCACAATGAGGCGCATGCTGCAAAGACAAAGTGCTTACTGTGTCAACAAAAGTTAAGTGTCTTCACAGTCCGACATGTTTACATTTTTCTAACTTATACAGATGGTTGGTAATGCGCACAATCTCTGTTCTCATCACGAAAAAGCAAAACAGAGTGATATTCATAATACAGTAATGTTCATATGAAAGTAGCTAATGATGCGACTTCATGTTCAGACTAAATAAAAAGCATGAATCTATGTCTTAACTTTATTGAACATTCAAATGCATCTATGTGTATTTTCTACACTGTCTATTTAAATGCTAAATTACACAGTTTATTTTTTTTTAAATATAATATTTTCACAAAATGTCAAAGTTAGTTTCATCACAAACTCAAATCTGTCTTCCATGTTTATAAAATTGTACATTTGCACAACTTAATTCTAAACTGTCATCAGTGTGAAGAAAAAAACAATCCATGTAAGTATATAAGCTGCATGATGCTCTCAAAAACGTTATCTTCATTTACATTCAGGATGAGCGATATAAAGTAGAAATTGGAAGGATGAGAATTAGTTTAAATAAAGCCTTTACATTTATTTGATTTTCCTCCAATTATTGTCTGTTAGGTTAGTTGAAAAACGTAAATGGTTTTTGAAGTTTACAAAATTGCATAATGGTCTTTGAAGACTATTAATTACTACTGTGTATGTTTAAAAAACGTTTCTGTTAGTTCAGTCAGTGATTCATAACCGGGTTGCGGTGGCACCAAGTGTGTCGTGAGTTTTGTCATAGGAAATCATCCCGTTAAATTTAATTTGTCCAAAAATTAGGCAGAACAGTTCATTGGTGTTCCATTAGTCAATTTGTGAGAAGACTACATCATCATAATTGCCGTGAGTTTTTTCTTGACATTTTTTTTCTTTGCTTTTCTTTTCAAATGGGTGCTTTGGCTCACTAAAGATTGGGACACACTGGGTTAGTTTACTTGAATAAACAACATTTTCTTTGATGTTCACAATTACACTCATGTCATTTCTTTTGCAGACTGAATCATTTTTGTCCATCTGTTCATTTGAAGAACAAAATAAAATGTGATGTTTATGAAAACACATTTGGTTCTTTAAAGACTCTAAATTGTTTCAGTCAAAAAATACTTTATAATATACCTTTCATATATATAATTATATATTTTTTCTTAACTGCTGCATACAACGTCGACACCCCAAAGTGCTTCACAGAGCAGGTAATAAAAGACACCTAATCTCCCTCACCACAGTCTGCGACAGGCTAGAGCCCATTACCAAGCCTCAGCTACCCTTACTCTGTCCCTACTGCAGGTATAGTCTAAGACGATGATTAAAAGACATGGTATGACTGAGAACATGCACCCTTAGGATACTCTCATTTCATTCACATAGTTCCGCCTTGATGGATGACATCAACGGAGGAAGAAAAAAAAGCTGTTTTCCAAGTGTAGCCTTTTACAGTAGTGATTTGAAAAGCACGGCATGAAATAATTGCATAATATAAGGCATACTAAAGGCATTGAAAGTCACCACAAAGCCGGGGAAGCTGATTTCCTGTTCCCCCTGTCATCACAATCATTAATTATAACACATTTTTATTTCCCTCCTCTGCATGAGGCATAAAAGTGAAGCGTGTGTGAAATGAAAGCGATTGAGATATATTGTACTTGGCAAACATAATACAGACATAACTGATGCTGGTAAAGTCGTCTGCACTCCATCACTGTTCCATGAGGCAAAGCAGTTGGACACGTTCGCTCACCGACAAATGGGATAGTATTTGGAATGTGTCCATTAGTCACAGTGTTATTTTAAAGGTGTAGGAGACTAACTTGTGAAGGGCCCATGGCGGCACCATGCAAAGTTTTAACACATACAGTATATGACCATCAGGTTTGGGGAGTAACGGAATACATGTACCACCGTTACGTAATCAGATTCCCCAATTTTTTTTACTGTATTCCCTTACAGTTACAGGAAAAAATATGTAATCAGATTACAGGTACATTTATAAAAAATGGGGATTACTTCAAGGGATTACAATTTCTACGATGAGAGAGAGAGAAAGGGAGGGAGACAGACAGACAGACATACATACATTCGCATATTCGCACATTCGCTCGCTACATGTCGGGGAGGTGGGGACAAACGAACTGACCAGACGTGTCCTCCACACGCGGGCAGTTTGAAAAAGCTTCATGAACGGGAGGAGGAAATGGCGACCGGTATTCACTGGAATTTACTCGGAGTGAAAGTTTGAGCTAAGAGTTCAGCGGCATGCTATGCGCTGTAGTTTCTTGCTAGCTAGCCTACAACCATAATGTGAGTTACAACTTCCAAACAAATCTTCCTCCGACCAATTTACTATTTAAACATCATACACAACATATACACGGTTACACGGTGACTGGGATAAAAGTTTTTTGCAGTTGATGTCACACTCCATCTATCCATCCATCCATCCATCAACATATGGACACCAATCAATCAATCAATCAACCATCTATAGCCTACATGCTTTTTGATTACACAATGATTTTTGCTATTTGTAGGCTGCCCGGGTCCCTATCACCTATTGTATAGAATATATATTTTTATTTTGTCTTCATGAGCATACTCGGTATTGGAGTAATATGTTACTTTAATATTATTGTACTTGGATTACATTACTAACTACATTTTTTAGCAGGTAACTTGTAACTTTAACGGAATACCTTTTAAAAGTAACCCTCCCAGCCCTGATGACCATGACCCAGCAGATTTCTGAACTCCATACAAGCCAGCCAACTATGCCACCAAATGGAGCAATTAATGCAGGTGCCGTTGGAGACCCAGAAGGCACAGCAGGAAACCAATGTGGACCTTCTCCAGTAGCAAATAAAGACGACCATCTCAAGGAGCAGGAGCTACTCCATTTAGCAAGAACTAAAATCAAGGCAAGTGATGTGATACCGAAATGGGGATGTGGACACCTATGACTTTTTTTATTTTTATTTTTTTATTTTATTTATAATATATATATATATATATATATTTTTTTTATGACTTTAAAGGTACAGCAACACAACAAGGATGGCTGAAACCACAGTGGGCTGGTGGACTCTTGGCACTATTTCTCTCAGGTGAGACATTCAAAGCATATCAGGATTTAGAGACTGACATAGCCCAAGATTATTAGCAGCTAAAAGGAGAGATATTGAGTCGAAATGGCCTTACTAAATTTAGTATGGTGCAGCGTTTCATAATTGGTTGTATAAAAATGAGATCGCTCTGCTGCTCACAGATGCATGAACTTATCAGAATAGTGAGAAAATGGCAAGAACAAGAAGAGCCCTGTAGAAATAATAGACTCAAGTGATGAACTGCTATTTATTAAGCCTGCCGAGTCCAAAAAGATAATCAGTCAACAGAAATGAACGACGGCCATAGAAGCTGTTGAAAAGTTACAAGCTGCCTCAGACATGTTTAAAGACTACCCAAAAAAAGGGGTTTCAATGTATCCCCGTAGCACACATACACACTTCGCTGCCCTCCTGGGGGAAAGTGGAAACCCCCGGCCCACAAGCCATGTAAAGGTAAATCAGTAGCCTGGTTTACATGGAGCCATGTATTCCGATTAGAATGAATCCGAATGGCCAAACGGAATGAAAACGCTCTATATAAACATCTAAATAGGAATGAAAAGGCTGAATACGAATGGAATTTCATTCGGAATCACAGGGGTGGTACAGTCCTTTCGTCAATTCGAACAAGCGTCATGTATACACTTCAATCGTAATGGCGAGGCTGCGTGCGGTAACGCACGTCTTTTTTTGTTTTGTTTGGTAGCTTTTGATCTCATAAGATCTACTGGCTCAATACAAGGGGCTTGCATTGAAGGATGCGTTTCAGGTCTCAGAAGGAACCATGCGATAAGAGGCATGATGAATGATAAGGGACAAATGGAAAACGTCAAGTGCGTGTTGGGCCACGGAGGTGCATTAGTCGAAACAGAAGCAGGTCAGAGTGGAGAAGGTGACAGATGTGCAAGCAAGTCACTGCATTTGGTATTTTCTGTTAATGATTTCATCTTCCTTCATGAACTCAATGTGGGCAAATGTCCTAAAAGTTAAATCAGGGCAATGAATAAGACCCCTTGAGCTCCTTATTTAATGAAGAAAGAAAAAAAAACGTTCCTACAGTTTATCTCCCTTAATTGTCTTACTTCCTGGCTGGGGGTGTTTCCCTGCTATTAACAACCAGTAGAAGGTCTATTTATCTTTTCCTGCAGCAGTGTGCTCTCATAAATGCCGTGACCCGGTTCTTTTTACCCAAATAAACATCAATCTCACTTTCAGCAGGGAGCAATGCAAATATTTGCACAATTTGACATTGCTTATACAAAGGCTCCACACAAACTTATAGAACATCACGTCGTGTTTTATTGTCAAATAAGCACAAGCAATAGGATGTAAATCTCACCCTTGTTGGTCTGCCAGAATACGGAGCAAAAGATGATGGCAAATTAGAAATTTCGGATTAAAAGTGAAAACAGGAACATAACCTTATCAATATAATGTTTTCAAATAACAACAGGTTGATATATTTAAAGTCTCTTGGTATTTTGAGATACAATAATGTATTGTGTGGAACTCAATTTTGTCATTTTAATAAGTTACCTCCATCCAGGGTGAGTACGCTTATCTGTGACAACAACCCATTGAAGATGATGACAAGGGGCCTTGCATTTTTACTTAATGTCTTCTTTGGTTTGGGGCTGGCCTGAGTGTGACAAATAGTCATCACATTTACCTGCACCTTCATTCTAAATGACTTAATTTGTAAGGAACACAAATGAAACCCCAGCAATCTCCCTTTCATTTGCAGATCTCAGTACTGTTTGGATGCATGTATGTTAATTCCTCATTTGTTTCTGATCTCTCAGGGACAGATTAGTCACAAGGCTGATACCCTGTGGCGTCTTTGGGCAAGCAGTGCACAACAGTCAATGAAGGATAACGATAATTAGAATTTGTTTTATTTCAGGGCACTCAAGGACACCATACAAACAAAGTAAAAAAAAAAAAAAAATATATATATATATATATATAAGCAGTAGCCTGCTATCAAAATAACAGCACATAAAACATCAATTAAATTACCAAATGATATGGACAACAGTGGGCTATGATACATTTCTGATGTCAGAGTAAGTCTGGCTTTGAAGGGAGTTAATGGGGTATATGCCACAGAGGAGGCGGGACTTCCGACTTCCTGGTTTTCACACATCAGCTAAGTTTCCTGTTTGCGACATGTGGGCCGCATCCCAGTTTTTGCGCTTCAGCCTTTGTGTCCCTCGGTTGCGCGTTCCCATTGACGAGTGCGAGTGTGTAGTGCACTAGTGTGTCTGTCTCAGTTGTCCGAAGCATTTCAGGGAGATGAGACGCCCTGCGCTCTCCCGCCCATCTGCAGCTGCGGGGAGCTGATGTGTGAAACCCGGAAGTCGAAAGTCCGTGACATCTACCCCATAGGCTGTGCTCCTAAGTTTTGTTTTGTAGCCGTCGCCTGACCGCTGGGTGGCGCCATGGCCACTCACACACCTGTTCCTCATTGAGATTAATCAGCCTGTCTATTTAGGCCCCTTCCACACGAAAGCCCGTTTCAATGTATCCGCACATATTTCTTGCCGTTTGGGCAGCTCGTTAACACAGCGGTGCCGTTTTGGAGCTTGAAACCGATCACTTTTGTAACCGGGCTCCAGAGTGGAAAGATTTCAAAACGCCATATGCAGGATACTCCTCTGGTAATGACATAGTGGTCGCAGCTTGATGATGACGTGTTGTCCTAGTTTGATGACGTATGCTTCAATTCTCACGTGACTGTGCGCGAACCGCCAGTATGTTAACAACAATGGCGGATAGCCGTGTTGTGGTCGTTTTGCGCAGCCTCCTTAGCTTGCTTATGCTTTTACTGAAAAATAGTTTGTGTTATGTTGTTGTACTTGAATCACCCGCCATTGACACGTCTCCTGTGTTCGTCTCACTAATCTGTATATTTTACTGGATAACCGATCGACAGGTCGGCCATCTTACTCTCTCGAGCAGACTACTGTCATGTATGGGAATTACTATTGTCCGAGAAGTAAACACTCTGGCTCACTCGAGCTTTGATGGCAGTTAAGGCAGTTGGCTGTGTGTGCGTTAAGTTGCCTGTTGGATTAATACAACAGGGTGTTCTGGAGAACCGAGGATTTCCCTTCATTTGATGTCGATAAACATCACATGGTGTCAGAAGTGACGCGACCAGAAAAATGCGGTTACGATGTCGAAGTTTAGTCCACCTGAAGAGTTTAAATTCACGAGCCCTGGAGAAGGGCCGGAGTGGAAACAACGATTTTCGCACTTTCACATTTATGCTTTAGGCAGTGAAGCTGAAAAAATATTCAGTTGCCTAGAATTTGAGATTGAAGAACATAAAAAGGACTATGACATTGTGTTAAAGAAGTTCGATGATTACTTCATTCCAAGACGGAATTTAATTAGGGTTACCTTGGATTTGTGAAAAAAAGGTACACCTGACCAAGCTCGGGCACTTAACAGTCATGCCTGAAATTATTCATACGCCCGGCAAATTTTGAATACGTGGATATTTTAGCATGACAAAATCCCAAAACACACAGCAAAAGTGGTTAAGAAATGGTTCGCGCAGGAAAATATTAAGATTTTGTAGTGGCCCAGACAGTCCAGACTTGAATTCCGTTGAAAATCTGTGCAGGGAACTAAAGAGCAGGGTAATGACAAGAAGAGCTAATTGCTAAAGATGAATGGGCAAAAATATCAGCCGGGTCAGCAAATATAGGATGCTTTTTATTTGCTGTAACAGCCAATAAAGGCTTTTTTATAGATTTTTGAGGAGAAAGGTATGAATAGTTTTGGACGTGCCACTTTTTGTTCAAATTTAAATAAAAGCTGAGAATTTTTTCGGAGAGAGAGAGAGAGAGAGAGAGAGAGAGAGAGAGAGAGAGAGAGAGAGAGAGAGAGAGAGAGAGAGAGAGAGAGAGAGAGAGAGAGAGAGAGAGAGAGAGAGAGAGAGAGAGAGAGAGAGAGAGAGAGAGAGAGTGTGCAATGCAATGTATGTCCCTTATCACAAAACAAACTGAACTTAGTGTAATGTTCATTATTCAGCTAGTCACACACACTGTAAACTGCAAACAAGGCATGCACTCTAAAAAACAACAGGATACGACGTGGCAACGTGTACTGCACTATTCTAGAAAAACCTCACCCAAAATTACGTACGTACGGTTCTATAAAAAGCCACCATGTGATACAAGTGTCGATATACTTACCTTCTTGTTAACGTTTTTTGTTCAGATTGATGTAGAAATGTCTGAAAATCCGGCTGTTCTCCTCTGCACTCTTTTGTCGTGACTCACCGACTTCCCTGGCTTCCGTAAGAGGAGGACTGAAATTACCGTAATGACGATACTTTTTCTGTAAAGCACAAGGGCTTAGCTTTCAGACACCATTGGAATTTTTCAGATAGCACAGAGTTACGGTACTTCAAAGTGCCATCGCTGGCACGTTTGGTAACAAAGCGTTCCACAGTAGCGCAGGGGACATTTTTAGACAACAGAATTAAGGAAATCAAATTAGCTTTTGGCATTCTTCCTTAAAAAAAAAAAAAAAAAACGGGACAAATTTAGTCCTGGGAGAGATTTCTATTTTAAAAGAGAATAATTATGTGAAAAACTTGACGGGTGGCAACTCTAAACTTAATACATGAACGGGCCTGCTTTTATCAACAAAGCCAGCTAGCCGGTAAGGAGGGAGAAGCATACATCAGAGCTTTGTATGATTTGGCGGAGAGCTGTGAGTTTGGTGATAAGAGAGCTGAACACATCCAAGATAAACTCGTCGTGGAATCCGAGACATGGAATTATCCCAGAAATTTCAGCTCACAGCTGACTTGACACTATCACAAGTCATCCAGCAAGTATAACAAGCAGAAGAGACTGCTGATATTGAGGCAAATGTGAGTATCACCCCCAGTCAGGGAGAAACCTCCGTTCCAACCACTCACGAGAAAAGTCATCATCACTCGTTCAGGGAGAGTAAGTAAACCAGCTTCCAGACTGGACTTATAAGGACCATGTGTTGTTGAAAAAAAATGTTATGTGAAAAAAACAACAACAAAATGTCGTGAACTTGTTAAATGTTCACTAGCTAGTGAAAAACAGTACAGTTAATTGTCTTTGTCCTGATTTGGATATAAGCTAGACGTATTGAACAGGATTGATTTTTTATTTTTTTTGCAAGTAAGTCGAGTGATTTTTGTTATGCAGGACATGCTAGAATTATATTGTATCTCGCGAGCTATGATGGGAGTTAAGGCTGTTGGATGTGTGTGCGTTAAATTGCCTGTTGGATTAATAAAACAGCATGTTCTGGAGAACTGAAAATTTCACTTCATTTGATGTCGGTAAACATCACAGACTACCGTATAAATGATACATATACGTACAGATTAGACATATACAGCTCGTAGGCTAGTAGAGGGCTGGGGTGGTCACTATTTTTTTTTACAAGTTAAAAAAACAAGTAAAAAAGTGTAAAAAAAAAAAAAGAGAAGAAGAAGTGGACGGTATGTGCTGCTTTGAAGACCCCCTTTTTGTCATGTTTGGGTTCTGTTTTTCCTTGTGTGTCTCCCTGGGTCTTGTTAAGTGTAATCCTGCCCTTCCTTGTGTCAGCCAATCAGTGCCCTCAGCCACCTGTATCTTGCCCCAGGTGTGTCTTGTTGTGTCGTTAGTGTGTGTATTTAGACTCCCGTCTCCCCTCTGTCTGCGTCGATTCATTGTCCTCCTGTCATGCTGCCAGTTTTTTTGCCTTGTTGTCCTCCCCATGTTTTGTTTCACTTGCCATTTGTAGTTCGCTTTTGTTTTGTATAATTAAATTCCTTTTCTTTTCTTTTTTTTTTACATTACCTCTGCCTCCTTGCCCTGCTTCCCTGCGTTTGGGTCCTCCACCAAACTTGACCCCTTTTGACACTTTTTCTTTTAGCGCTCAGTTCCTTAGACCCCAATATTAGATTTGGCAGAGGGATCTTTTGTTGAATTACAGTTATAATTCTTTAATAAGAAATATACAAGTTTCCTCCTGTAAACATCTTTTACGCATATAATTTATACATTTATTTAAGGCAAGTTGTAAAATGTCTGAAGTCATCTTGTTTTTATGTTTAACAAATTTAAAACATCATAAATCATGCTGTTTCTACAAAGTACTGTATCAAATGTTCTCCAATTTCGATACTGTAAATGTATAGTATCGTATGCTGAGAAATGTTTCTTGGGAGGAGCAATATGGCAGCCTCGCGGCTTCAAAAGTCTTGTTCTATCGGCTATCTAGTAATATATTCAGATCAGTGGTTCCTCTTCGCTGATTCTTCTTCTACGCTTTCCGTTAACTTCCTGTGGCTGCGCTACAGTGCCACTCCAGACTTTGCATTACAGCCGTTAAACGTCCTCAGCGTCTTTTTTTTGACACTCGCATGTCAAGTCACGTCAAGTCTTGAAATGTTTCTGTCTGCACAAGATTTTTTTGAGAAAGCCGGCTTTGCTCCCGTGTGAACCGGGCCCTAGAGGCAGTTGACGAAGGAGCCCGTTTTGGACTATTCACTTGCTTTCTTTGATAGCATAGTTTTGGCTCCTCCTCCTCCTCATAATAATAATAATAATAATAATAATAATGTGTTTTACGAATTGATTTCTGAAATGATTCAAAGGGTTCGATGCATGCTGTTGTCATATTTATAAATTAAATACGATGACCACACGTTTGCCTGCGCCTCGATTAAATTGACCAAAATCGCTTTACACTACCTGCGCTGATACTTAGACGTGGTTCCAGCAGGCGACCACACTGGCCACACTGTCTACGAATATAGAGCCCAATGTATGCACATTCTGAGACAGCATGCCAGGTTTCCAGGCCGGGCCGCAAAAATTTCAGATAATTAAAAAAGGTGCTCTTGGGTTACCACGGCAATGACATTGATGTTATTCTCCTTATTACAAGCCAACGTAGCATCCACATGGGTATGAAACGGTTCCTTCTGTCAATTCGACCAATTTGAGGGGATTCATTTGTTTTGCTGGTGATTCAACAAGGTCTGGTCAGATTCCTGTTAAGCATAACCACACAAGAGTCGACCGGACCTCATGCAGTTAGGAATGATGTTAAAATATATACATTACCAACAAAGAAAGAGATTACATGTTAAGCAGGCTCACATATGAAGTATGTGATTGTGTTCAGAATTGGAACTGTGGCGGTTGTCCTATAGGTGGCGCAGGGAACGATCAACTATTAGCATCAAATATATGAAATTGTCATGCATCAACTGTTGTGTGAAATCCCTGCAGTGTGTTGTGATAAACAATTCTGAATGTGGGTTATTTTTTAATACCTACGTATATGTGTAGATAGCACGAAGCAGGTCAAAGCAATGATGATCTCAACTCATTAATTGCTCCTGTGAGCTGGGTCACACATTTGTCACCTTTTTATAGTGTTACAATGAGTCGCCAACGTGAGCTGAGAGCAAACCATCCCTGAGGAGAGCTTGGCGAATGGAACTGTTGACCTGATTCAGAGAGATTGCAACTACGCATTGAGTATCTGAAAAGTTTTCATGGGCGCTAAAGGGGGAGTGTCCCCTAATGTCAGAGATAGATGACAAGTCATGGAAACTTTCCAGGAAGGTGATATCTCAAACTGGGCACCATTTAGAAAAGTTTGGACGTAACTCGTAACCATCAGCTGTTTGCACTAAACTGCATGCTCCTGAAGTTCACATATTGTCTCCTTCTGTCATGTAGCTAAATGTGATTACTGGAACAAAAGAAACAACTCTGTCTGTTCTGATGCCATGCAGTTGTACACCAATGCAAGTCGTGAGAGTCTAGATTAGAACATTCATGGTATTCTTTCCTAATTGTGACAGAAAGTGGCAACATCTGCAGAGAGTAGAGAATGTGCGCCTGCATCTGCATGGATGGACCTTACGCCTAGCATGATATAGTATTTGTCAACACTTGACATTTTTACATGTGCAGCCATGAATAAAAACAAAACAGACATTTTAGCATGCAATATAAGCAATTTGCTTTGCAATTGAAATTCATACTTTTGTGAAGTGAAGTGAAGTGAAGTGTAGACACAGCAGGAGTCCACTCTGGGCTGAAGGTGGAAAGGCCTTTAAGTGCACAGAGCAGTTGTTGAAACACACTGCCTGCTAAATGGCAAAATGTAAATATCATCCATCCATTCCCTTTTCAGCTTATCCCAGCTGACTTCTGGTGAAAAGTGGACTACACCCCGGATTGGTCGCCAGACAATCACGTGGCACATACGGTATGGAGACAGACACTCACACTCACACAGTCACACTTTCCCTGAGTGGGAAATGAACCCACACCACCTGCAACAAAATCAGACGAGTGAAGCGCCACACCATCAGTGACAAAATAAATATATAATAAATAATCGGAAATAACTTCGATGAGTCAACAGCACTGAGTGGAATTTCATTTCCCTTTTTCAGCATCCTGCAGCCTTTAAATCAAAAAGATTTGCTCAAGCAGAGTCATTCAATTAGCCGCCTTGCAACCTTCTGCACACACTTTAGTGTATACCTTCCATCTTCTGCAAAGTCATCTCCTAGGTGGGATCAAGTATTTTAAAATGAAAATAAAAGGCGCCCAGTTGGAATAATAAATCTTTTCTGAAACCAGTCCCAGAACTGTAATGACACCTTGTTCTTCATTCATCCTGTAAGGAAAATTAGATCATTTATGTTAAAATGTTGTTTAAGGCAGAGGTGATTCTAGGGTTAGAGTTTTAGGGGTGCTATAAAGACGTTTAGGTGTGCTTGGGTGCTACAAAGAGTGAAGATAGGTAGTTTGGGGGTATTTCCCGTTCCAAGAATTGTGTGGGAAGTCAGTGAGTAAGCTAATAAATTATCTAATCTAATAAAAGTTAAGCAAAGGAGAAACGGAATGGAATAGTAAAATATAAACATATTTTATCCCTAATTTATGGGTACGGGTACTCTTTCTGATACAACAGCTCCTCAGCTAACAACCTATCAAGTAGCATGACTGAGCAGCAAAAATAAGCAGACTAGTAATGAAAATAATGTGTTGGTATTGAGTGGCAGAGTAATAAACCTTTCGCATATCCTGGTGAAAGTAAGGAACTTACAAATTCACTCGACTAGATCATTCATGCTCCGCTTGTACGCAGCAGCAGAGGTGGGTAAACTATTTTTTAATCAAATGGGTGGATACTGTATTTTTGTTGTTTAAATATCACTTTTAAAACAACACCAAGGAATTTTTAGTTTACGTTTATTATGGCGGTGCCATATGGACAAATGTGGTATTATGTCTGAAGGAAGACCATATTTCCTATGCAGACAAGCGCATTGTGTCATTTTTTTAGCTCACGCAAGCAGGTGAAATCCGGGCCAGTGTTGATCCTTGACTGTCATTTTATCTGGGTAGCTTCTCTTTTTCTTTTTTCTTTTTTGTCTCCTCAGACAAAAGTTTTCAGTTGTTTTGCAGCTTCTAGGACCAGGACATGCATCGACATTCAAATTGATTGGAATTTAACGAATGGGGAAAGTGGGAAGTGACGTATGCCGTAAAGCATTCAGCACATTTGTTGTTTTTTGTGTTGCTTAGTGCCAAATGATACAGACCCCCTCAGGCCATGACAAAGGTACTATTCAACTAGTTTTAAGTCAATGTTTCATCAGAAGAGTTATGAAAATATTTTATTAAGGTTGAAAAGTTCCTTAGTGCTACTTTAAACTCTATGGTTTATGTATATGATGTAATTTTCCATATTGTTAACTCATTCACTGCCATTGACGGCTATAGACGTCAAAAATTCATCTGAACGATTTCTATTAGTTTAAATTTTTTTTCCACTTTTGTTAAAAAATGAAAAAATGGGGTTATTTCCCATCGAACATTTAGAACAGATATAAAATGTGTGATTAATCTTGAGTTAACTAGTGAAGTCATGTGATTAATTACAATTAAAACGTTTAATCGCCTGATGCCCCTAATTAAGAAAAACGAAAAGATTATTAAAAATGAAGGTCGTCAGGCGATAATTTTTTTAAATTGTAATTAATCGCATGACTTCAATAGTTAACTCACGATTAATCACCCATTTTATATCTGTTCTAAATATACAATAAAAAAATTATAGGTTTTCATACTCTTGTTAACAAAAGAAGAAAAAAAGTGTAACTAATAGAAATTGTTCAAATGCATTTTCGATGTCTGTAGCCGTCAATGGCAGTGAATGAATTAAAAAGAACACACGGTAAATATATATATGCTAAGATTTTGGGGATGTTATTGTTCATGCTGAAGCATCCCCAAAATGGGCTAAATACGCGACTGGTCTAAGCCCAACTATTGTGTCACGGAAGCAAAAGTTAATGATCTTTTAGTGAGGTTTTCCAATTACTTCTGTTGCCCGCTGCCTTTTCTCCCCCCAATAGTTCAATTTCCCCACACACAAGGCCTCTCTGACCTCAGAGTCCCTCGTGGTTGACAAAACATGCTTGGGGTGTTTGGGGAGCTTACACCAGCTTACAGAGCATCCTCTCTTACTCACTTTATAAAATATTATTGCAGCGATTTGATCACTTCCTGATTGCCACCACGGTCCGATGCCGATGGTCCTCAGACTGAAAGGAAGCCCAAGAAATTTCAAATGGAGTTGTGGACGTAACAACTATGATCATTTCAATTGCATGAAACAGTCTTGTGGGGTCTAAAATACCTCCCCTCGGATACTGGCTATTTGCTGAAGCCAATGGCCTTCATAAAAATCAACAGAGGATAAAAAATGGTTAGCCGCTATATTGCGTCAGTGGAGTGATGAGCGAGTTCACGTGAGGGTCGCGTGTGTACGGGGAAAAAAAGATTGTTGCTTTTCCAAGTGTATTTGTGAAAATAGTGTGCGTCACAAAACGTGTCATCACCCTTTAAGGTGTGTTCTTTAGACTCATGTACTTGGTATGTGATTGCCTGTTAACCCTATAAAGCCAATAATATAATTTTAAATACAAAACATTTTGAGCCCTCTATTTCATGAGTATAATGAACAATACTGACCTCTCTCTAAAAAAAAAAAAATAATTAAGGAAGGAAACTGGGAGTTGACAAGGAAAGACAGACAAGACATGCTAATTACCCCGCTAATCCAAGATTGGAATTAAGCGCTTGGGTGATCAAGTAAACATTTTACATAAATCTGGATGGAACCGCATTAAAGCAGCACGTACACAAATTTGAACAACAAGACAGCAGGCAGTTTAGTAAGTGTCTGGAGGGAACAGAACCGGACATCAGAAATAAATTACGTTAGTTAAAAGTCGATTAATGTAGTATACTGAATATTGACATCATTAATTATTTGTTTGTTTTCACAATGCAGTCCTGAGTTTTGATTTGACTTTTGAGATCTGCACAATAAATGTCCTCAAAATGACATTACAGTTGACACTGGAGTCTTACTACATGCTTTGAATGTGACTCTGCTTACATCGCAGAATTTGATATGACAAGAAAACAGGAACAGCAGATACAAAAAATACTGGAGAAGGAAACTTGCAGCAAACGATAATGACGAAGATCACCGCGACGACCCATTTGGCAGCAATCCTGCGAGTTAATGTCCCATCTCCAGACCTCTCGCCTCATTCCAAGGTTCCAGCTGGGTGACAAAGCACCCGCAGAACAAGTCACCTCATCATTACTTCTTCACTTATCACAAATCTTGTTGGGCTACTGAGTCAATGCCAAATGTATGCATTGGAAACAATATCCGGGAAATTGGATCTATCATTTGTACACAACTTCAACATGTAACAAGGACACAGAGTGGCCTCGAGAAAGATTGTTTTGTTTTGCTATTAAGATAAATACTGTAGTGTGCTATGTGAGCCAGAGAGGGGTTAATACTGTAAATACAATGTATTCACACAGTTTTTTTTTAGCATGCATAGTTTATGTAAGATGTAAAATATGCAGCATGTTATTGGTAGTAAGCCTTCAGTTAATTTCCTGAAACCCTCTAACCTATTAAGGGCTTTTACTGAATAAAGGCTGACATGAGCTCATGCAATTCTGACATTGATCCATTGTGAAACACTGCATTTTTCAAAATGGCAGTTTAATTAATGTCTCAATGACTAAATCATAAATCTTGCTTGCCAAATTAGGACAAATTTGCCTCTGTTTTCTATCTTTGTATCTGATCTGTCACAGTCGGCCAAAGACCAGATTCAAATAAATGAATGAATGAAAACCACAAGTGGCATAAGTACTCAGGCCTTGTACTTAAAGGTGCCTTGTGCAGTTAAAAAAGGTTATTCTAAAACTTTTCTACATCATGCATGCTCCACCAATGCCCAGATGAGTACAAAATGCCCTGACTTTTTAAATGCGACTGCCTGTCAGCTTATATCTTCCCTTTACTTCCCAATACGCCACATTTTCTTGGGGATGGGGAGGGGTGGAGTGATAGAGGGAGACGTGATAGATGGAAACTGTTTTTTTTTTTTTAAAGAGAGAGACCGGTTCGAGCACAGCCCAAACTTCAGCTCAGACTCCTGGAAAACTTAAAAAATTAAGAGTTTATTTAAGTGCACGTACTCGCACGCACACCATGCACGATCTTGGCACACAGGTTGCAGTTCTGCTTTAAGCCAGTGGGTGGCAGTTGCAAGTAAAAAAGTGACAAACTCAACAAGGCTCTTTTAAAGTACAGGTCCTCTGGTAAAAGTACATATACTGATTCAACTCATTTACTGAAGTAAAAGTAATAAAGCACAACCCTGAAATCTACTGGTTTATTAACTTGGATGCACACAGCTTTGCTATTCATTAAATTCTGACAACTGAGTTTTTTTTGTGAGTAGAATTAAACAGGCTACAACATAACCAAAATGCTAAGAAGCTTACTAGCAGTTGGTAAAAAAAAATGCACCTGTATGAATTTTCTGCTAAACAGAGAATTTTGCAATATCAGAAGCTTGAGGTTTTTACGCTGGCACACAACACCAAGCATTCACCACGAATCAATCTCATTTCCGACAACAACAATTTTCCCACCATGGTTATTGCTTTTCTGAAACCGTTGTTGGTTAGTGTGGCTGTTGTTTTCTGCTTTATAAGACCCCAATGTCTCAATCACTCATGCTTTGGGCCACAGTTGACATATATTTAAGTCTGTCAAGTGTGTCATCCGCAGAGGTTGAAAAATATATAAATAACAGGCCTATTTGGCCAAGGACTAGAAAAGAAGATATTTGTTTTCAAATAGGGAATACAAGCAAAAAGTGTCAGAACAATAAATACAAAAAAATAAAAATAAATCATCTACTCAAGTACAGTTTTTGTGCTACTTGTGAAAACAAAACAACATATGCTTTCTCATTGTTGAAGATTCCAAATAAAAATGCAATTGTTGCTGTTATCTGTTCCTACACCTCCAACTTAGTAGTAAAAAAAACTAAAATAAAAACTAAATAACCGAACTAACTGTCAAACTGTGCATGGTGGAATTAAAACACAATGACAGTAGAGCATATGCAGCCAGATAAGTAGAAGTCATGCTGCATGACCCACCTGGAGCACGGTCTTCATGGTGACAGGGGCGACGGTGGCGGTGCAGATGTTCTCGCCCTGGCGCGACTCCTGGCCCATGATGAAGAGCATCGGCGTGGCCAGCGCGAAGGAGGCGAGCCACATGCCGCTTATCAGCTTCTTGGTGCGACTACGGGACATGATGCTCTTGGCTTTGAACGGGTGACAGATGGCCATGTAGCGCTCCACGCTCAGCGAGGCGATGTTGAAGGAGGTGGCGTACGAGCAGCTGTCCCGCAGGAAGTAGTAGCCGCGGCACACCGCGTCCCCGAACACCCACGGATGGTGGAACCAGATGAAGTTGTACAGCTCGATGGGCATGGAGAGGACGAGGATGAGCAGATCGGACACGGCCAGGCTGGCCAGGTGGTAGTGGACGGTGCTTTGCAAGTTCTGCAGACTCTTTTTGCTCAGGAGGGCGTACAAGGTGATGGAGTTGCCCAGCGAGCCCACGGCGAACAGAAGCAGGTAGATGATGGTCACGATCACTTTGGAATACACATCAGTGTTCACCTCCAAGTCCTCGCTCTCGTCGGCGGTGCCGTTGTAGAAGAAAGAGTGATTCCCGAAAAGTGCCTGCGCCAGTGCGCCGTGGTTGTGCGCGTCGCGCCCCAAGTGTGTCAAGTTGAAATCCATGTCGCCTGTCCGCGCATGCAAGCACACTCTAACCGAGTTGGAACGAGACGTTTACGGAGTACGTTTGACGCGCATATCAGAGGGACACGGTCCGGTGTGGGTATAAAACGGAGCAGAGCAGCTTTTATATTTTACGACCAGGAGGCGTGCACCATGCAATTGTATGATGCTGCGATGACGCAAAAGTGAAGCCTTTTTTTTGGTCCATTCTGTACACATTGCATTCACAGTACAAAACAACTACAACAAAATCACAACAAAACACTTTAGCTTATTTGTTATGCTTTTTTTGTTCCCCCCCCCTCTGCAAGTGTGTGCAGATGCCCAAGTTGCCTTTGGCAGTCCTATAAATGTCACCCTGTGCAAGTCCCCTTATAATAAGCCATCACTACCAGTGCCCACTCAATGATCCGCTTCACACACCAATGAAAAAAAAATACTGAAATGGGCCTTATATATTCTTTAAAAGCTACTGAATTGTGAACAAAGATGGAAACATCAAATATTTAGATTTAAGTGGGGGAAAGCGGAGGATAAAAAAAAAAATGAAATCCTGCATTAATTGAAAAAAAGGAACCTTTTGAGCTTAGAAGGTAAATGGCTGTGCTTTATCTTCAGCGGCAGAAAATTATACTAAAAAGTGTTCCTAATACATACAAATACAAAATATGCTACTTTTGATATAGCCTAAAACATGTAGGCATGGACTGAATTAACATGTATAGTTAGGTGTTAGTTCAACTACCAATAAGGAATGAGAGAGTAACAATACCAGGTATCAGTGTTGAGCCGATAGCAGGCTTAATTTCAAGGTACAGGTTCTCGCGACCACCATCCTGTGGCTGTTTTACAATCAGGAACTAGAAATTAGAAATGGAAATAATAGAAAAGTGCCATTAATTTCATGAAATTTTAAGGGCAAATTGGGATTTATAGGCCTTTCTTTAAAATGGTCTGATTTTTTTATGTATCCAAAGTAGTGATGGTACTTGGTATCGTAGAATTTACAAGAAATAACTGGCACAAAAGTTGCCAGTTAATTCTTGTAAAATCTTCTTTAATTACAGTGAAAATCTTTTACAGTATATATATATATATATTTATTAGAAGTATTTACTGTATATAAATTACAGTTAGGCTACTTACTGTATTTACTTTTTCTTAAGAAAACAGTATTTCACTGTAATTTAGTTTACAACTATTTCTTGTATTTACTAAAGTTGCTAATAAATTCCTGTAAATAAAAAATACGTTATGTCACTGTAAAATCCATCCATTCATTTATTCCTCAAAAGGATCACTGGAGCCTATCCCAGCTGGCTTTGGACAGTAGGCGGGGTACACCTTAACGGGGTTGCCAGCCAAATGCAATGTGGGAGGAGACCGCAGCACCAGGAGAAAACCCACGGGGAGAACATGCTAACTCCACCCCAGAAGGCCGAAACCCGGACTCCATCTCATGCCCTTAGCACTGAGAGGCGGACGCGCTAACCAGTCATCCACCGTGCTGCCCACGTTGTTAAATCAATATTTTTTCTGCAGCAGAGTGCATAAATGAATGTTAGCTGTAATGTTTTTCGGAGAAATGCGATGTGAAAACGATGCAGACTGACCTCGCACTAAAAAATTACTCACCAATTCGCTGAATTCTTGTCCTGACTCCGGTGACAATACTATTTGCATGTTCTCCTATACTGTATAGATACCCGCCAAAACAGTATTTTCATGTAATCCACATATATACATTCCAAAACATGCTGTAAAATGTACACTATTTTACCGCTAATTACACAGCAAGTACTTTGTTTTTACCTACAATGCACTTTGTTTTACCCATAATGCATTGCGGTATACAGTTAAATACTGTAAAATAAAAAAGAAGAAATGCTGTAATTGTTTCCTGTAGATTCTACAGAAATTTGTTACAGTGTACTGGTATTGGTCTGAAAAAGAGTGGTATCAAACACCCCTATTATCAAGATTCCAAATAAAGGAATAATATCAATAAACAGTAAAACAGAGGGCCCACATGCTAACATTCTTTTTAATCTAATGACAAGAATAATTTAAACCAAAAGGATTTTAAAATATTATATTTGAGCAAGCATGTTAGCAAGACATTAATAACATTTTTGTGAGTATCCAGAAGTTGTTGTTTTTTTTAAGTGCAAAAAGAAGAGTCATCCAACATCATCTTATATACATTTTAAGCTGTTGTCTGTTCATCTGAACTGAGGAAAAAAATAAAAAAGAACAACGCTGGAGAGGACATAGTAACTAAGTATTTGCAGAATGTATTGTCCTTCTAATGTTACTGATTGTTATTTCTGATTTTAACCTCCTAATAAGATGCTTATTTTCCTAGGCAAGTATCTTTACCAGAAGCTCGAAAAACCCGAAAAATTGCTCGAAAGCATTAAGAGTTTATCGACCGGTGCGCGAGCCCCCAGGCCCCCAACATTTTTCTAATAATACTAACTCGCGCTTATATAACATAACTTCATTTGAACCGAAAAAAAGTAGCAAACATCACAACTTGCAATTGTTGATAACCTCTCACTTCAACATTTATTAGCAAAATCCTGGAGGACACCATATGATGACTCTCATATTAACCTCTCGCTATGACTATTGGACAATTGCTTTAAAAGTTTGTTTTTGTAAGCATCTTAGCGAGAGGCTAATAAACAGCTGGGTTTATTACAGACAATTTCAAACCAGCCCCCAACACCTGTAATCTTTTTTGTGAAAACCCCCTAACAAAACTCTTTCCGTATTATCTGCCAGCTCATTGAACCCCAAAAAGTAGAGTAGCAAGTAAGCAATCAAGCAAGCATCTTGGCGAGAGGCTAGTAAAAGAGACATTACAAGGGGTCATAAAGCACCATGTTATAACGTAACACGTATCGTATCAACGATTTCAAATTGGAACATCCCTTCTGCCATAAAATAACAACATACTGCAATCATTATGAACACTGTAAAGCTGTCTTCTTGCCTGCATCCTTTTCTTCTTTCTCCTCCTTTCTTCTCTCAATTGCGCACCTGATGCCTTTGATCTTTTCCTTTTGAAACGTAACTAACTACATCGACCATCAATCGCCAAGCCTAAGCTGCATCTGTTGTACAGAGTGTGACTCCAAAAAGGGGTACAATTTCTCCATACAAATGCCAATGATTGACAACTAGCCCCATGTCACCCCCCCCCCCCTTTTTTTTGATTGCTAATTGAAAATGGAGTGAATGAACAGTACACAGATTAACACTTGCTGATCAATTTTTCTCCTTCCTATTTCAACTTCACCCTCGGCAAGACTATTGAGCAGTCAAAAGATCAAAAATCATCAGAAAAGAGGTTTGTTGAGAAGATGCCAACCATTGGTGTCATTATTTGAAAGTGGAAGACACACAAAACGTACTTTGGTCAGAAATTTTGTGAAGCCTCAAAGACAAAAAAATGAATATGAACACAATTAAAGAGACATAACTAGAAAATGCAAGCCACTTATTTACAGGGAAATTTAAAAGGCCAGATTGGAACAACCCTAAAAAGTCTTTAATATGAACTTTTGCCAAATGTCATGTATTTGGTTTTCATGCACGAAAACAGCTTCTAGGCCAGCATTTGTGATTTTGTCTGCCAATTTAAAGAAAGATACAAGAAAGTTGATTCAGAGATCCTTTTATTTTTCATGGCCTAATACTTTGCTCAGTGTGTGAGAGGCTGCAAATATGATTGTGTTTTCAATGCGAATGAGCATCTCTCACTGTGAAGAACTATTACACTGAAATAGATGCCCCGCCTCACTTAATACTGCTGCTGTGAAGCACTGTTGCAAAGTTTTCATGGAGGTGCCCTCACATTAGTCTGGATGCACTTATGTGTGATTATATGTGTATAAAAAGAATACAGTGGTACTTCGGAGTTTGAACATAATTCGTTCCTGCGAAGTGTTCAAAGTCCGAATTGTTCAACCTCCGAAAAAATTCTTCCCATACGAAATAATGTAAATGCAATTAATCCGTTTCCAAGCTCCAAAAACAGAAAATTCCTATTTTAATTTCTGTGTATGTTTTTTTACATTTACAGTACAGTACATCATTTAAACAATAAAAATACCTTGCCTTACTTATTGTGGTGTGATGGCTTCAGTGGATGATAAATGCTATGTTAATGCTAGCTTTAGTTCAGTGCTGGGTTTGTGTATTTTACATTGGGCACATTGTTAGACTACTAAGCAGTCCTTGCGTGCGTTGTTTAACGTCAGGCACGTTGTTGAACAGCTAAGGTACGTTCGGCTTAGCTTGCTTTGCTTGGGTGTTTGAACTCCGAAAATGAGTTCAAAGTCCGAGGCATTTTTTACTCAGATTTTTTGGTTGAAGTCCGAATTGTACGAGTTCCGAGATGTTCAAACTCCAAGGTTCCACTGTATATATATATATATATATATATATATATATATATATATATATATATATATATATATATATAAAAATCATCTAATTGTGTACAAATCATTTTTGTTGTTTGACTGTGCACATTCTTGCAGCAGATTTTGTTATTTATGTGAGTGTGTTTCCATTCACACACACGCCTGACATGAAGGCGTGTGTGTGTTGTTTTCATAAGCTGGAGTGTCGTTGACAGCGGAGAGATCCGTTTTTTTCTTCAGCCTGTTCGGACATTCCTATTTCCTCAGACAGGAAATCTTCATGACAAAACCAAACATGAGAAATTAAAATAAAATAAATAAATAAATAACAATAACAATAACAATAACAAAATAAAGTAAGCATATCACCTTAACGTGGACATCCCACAATTTAAAACAGTTGACACATGATTTCATCAAACTATCCCAACAATCAAGAATTATTATCACATTCTATCTTTAACAGTTAGTTCTGATCAAGTAATTTGATTGGACAAGAGTCATTCCATGAGTAATGAGATACAGTAGAACAGCAACCACGAACCTCCTTGGCTGCCATTGTGATTAAATAACTCATTAATGACACATTGATTGTAAAAACAGAAGCGGTTACACGGCGAACATGCTAACATGGCTAATGAAAGAGTTTTTCGTTTTGCATTTCCAGACTTTTTGGCATCACTTTTCATTGTTGTCGAACGCCCACTAAATGACGTAATAGTGTGATGCGACTTGACATGAAGTGTAATAAATGTCCAATTCTCTCAATGAAAGAGAAAAAGTAAAAACTTTATTTGTTTTATTTATGTATGTATGTATTTTTTGTCAGTGTTGACGATGACTCCTTGGCTAGTTATGCTATCGACTAACTCTGCGGCTGCGTTGGCAGAGCACGCTGACTGATGATGATTGCTCTAAATTAACGAATGTTGCTTGTATATCTGAGCACTGTCATTCTGCCATATGTGTGTGTGTGTGTGTGTAATTTCGATTATGGAAATGGAAGTTTAAAAATGGATTGGCTAATATAGAGAGAAAAGCAAAGCATTATTGTTTTTTTTTTCCTATTAGCCAGATCTTACTAAATGAAGCTTCTTACCTCAATTCATCTTTGTTGCTTGGCATTTAGTTGCCACCAGATGGTGCAAAGCAATATTGGACATTGCTTTGATCTGATTACAAAAATAACAGAATAGATTCATTCAAAATCCACAAATGCGTCTATTTGTAACTGCAGAATCGGGTTTCACTAAACAGATGTTTTTAGCACCAACATTTTCATTTGTACTCTTTGGTTAATTGTGTACTGCTTTCCGATTTCACCAAAGTTTCCGGTTCTATGATTCTCATCACACTTTTTCTTTTTGGTCACTGGTGCCACATCTGTGACATGCGAAGACAACTCAGCACACACTCATACGAGATTGACCAAATGTTAGATGAAGTCTCGTATGACTTGCCCTCTAAAGTATTGTACTTTAGCAACATGTTTTTCAAGGGCTTTTTTTTTTATTTAATTTTTTTATTCAGGGGCATTTGGCTTTAGATGTTCCACTTGAATTGGTTCTTTGTGACAAAGATCAGCGCAGAAAACCAGATGTTGGTGAAAAGGTTCCATTATACATGCATTAGATTGATTGCTTTCGTTTTGTGTGTGTGTGTGTGTGTGTGTGTGTGTGTGTGTGTGTGGTGTGTGTGTGTGTGTGTGTGTGTGTGTGTGTGTGTGTGCGTGCGTGCGTGTGTGTGTGTGTGTGTGTGTGTGTGTGTGTGTGTGTGTGTGTGTGTGTGTGTGTGTGTGTGTGTGTGTGTGTGTGTGTGTGTGTGTGTGTGTGTGTGTGTGTGTGTGTGAAAAACACCATATGGACCTCCATCAGCTCACCGACAACGAGGGAGAGAATTGACAATGTGAAATGCCATGAGTGCTTTATACGGGTACATTATTTATCCAGGGGGAAAAAAGGTACAGGCAGAGATTAATCAAAGCTGCCTCTCATGCGTCTGCAGCAGACCCTCCAATATGCCTTTGGGGTTGTCCTTGCAGCACATCCTGATGCATTCAGAACCTTGCCGCATGGCCGGATATTTTCCTTGATTATTTTGAAATTTGCTAGTGCAGCTAATTTACATAATGCCACGCCCACACCAAGTAACTCAGCCCAAGACTTTGCAGCTATAGGTTGCACTAGCGACCACAATTTCCGAGCGATGGCCAGACTCCAAGAAGCAAAACCACGTTCAAGGGACACTTGACTCGTTGAGCCATTTTTAGCACCAAAACGTTTATATTTTGTCCACAATGAATTTGGTAACTTCATTATTTTTTATGTACATTTAACACCTTAAAATAC
Source organism: Leptonotus elevatus (assembly GCF_054856555.1). Lineage (NCBI taxonomy): Eukaryota > Metazoa > Chordata > Actinopteri > Syngnathiformes > Syngnathidae > Leptonotus > Leptonotus elevatus. The sequence goes on from NC_141240.1 coordinate 27,357,145, forward strand.
TGTACTAATTTTTCAACTTGCTGTCGACGGAAGATGACATAACCTGTGCTGAGGAAGTGAGTAATGTCATGGCTCAGTTTGCTGGTGACCCATGATTGGTCGTTACCTACTTCCTCAGCACAGGTGAATTCATCTTCAGTCGACAGCATGGAAAAATGTGTTTTTAAAGTTATTAATTGTACAAGAAAATAATGAAGTTATCAAATTAATTCTGGGCAAAATATTCAGAAATAAATAATTAAATGAATCAGCAAGCTAAAAGTGTTTCCAGCATTCCTTTCTTCTATATTAATTGACAAGGGAAGTTGGCGCGGTAATGAAATGTGGCCTACAAAAGACAAGTAGTTTTACTTCACCTGTATCAGAGTGTTAATCTAATGTTTGCCACATCATAGTTGTGGTTTCCATCCATCCATCCTTTTTCTTAACCGCTTGTTCTCACAAAAGTCGCGGGGGGCGCTGGAGCCTATCCCAGCTGGCTTCAGGCAGTAGGCGGGGTAGTTATGGTTTCCCTCAGATGAAATTAATATAAATGTATTTGTATTATGACATACACACAATTATCCGTGCAATTGATTGTTATGCATAGTATTGACAACAAACTGGATTTGAAATCAGAAGTTGGAAATTTTAACTATGTGAATATTTAGGAATATAAATATTGGTTTAATTTATGCTAAAAATGGATGGAAATGCTTGTAATATTTGTTCAAAGTGGAGGAAATTTCAATCTTAGTCCAGATTTTCTGGCAAAATGAAAAGAACAAACCTTTTTAGCAAGAAATATTGAGCGGACAGGCTCCATTTGCTTTAGTGGTCCAGTTCTCGCCCATGGGCCTTGAGTTTGACATCTGTGGTTTAATGGGGGCTTCCTTTTCCTTCTCTAGGCTGCCCCCAGTTGTCAGGATAACGAAAACTGTCCTGGGGGTTGTACAAGCAGCAACAGTGAACAGGTTCATGCAAGTGTTCGATAATTCTTTATCCTTTGTGTGCTTTGACCGAAGAATACCAATGACCTTTCATTACATATTAGCTGGAGACTGGAGACAAAAGAAGAGTAATAATTCTTTAAGGGAGCCAACCTCTTTACAGACTGGCTATCAACGCTAATGTTGTCTTTTGACAGCAAATTAATATACGTTTTAAACCAAACAAGGAGCTTTGTGGCGTTCGCCGAGAAAAAGCTACAAAAGGTCGCGTGTCATCTGTTCTCATGCTGCACATGGTCAAAGCAGTTTAGCAACTGGAACACAATTCATTTTACGCACACGGTGTGTCACTTCACATATTTGCTCTCTTACGTTACATTTCTACCCCTCTCAATTATTGATGTTACTGCAATGTTGTTATGAGGTGTGACAATAAAGATGCATAACATCTCTACTATTCTATGCTATTGTGACGCATGAATGAAATATACTGTATCAAGTTCTATATTGTTAACAAGATGAAATATTACATATAGGGGAACCTATAACACATTGTCAACATTATCCTCTATATTGTAATAACTATGCACCTGAATAAGATGCATCTTTTGTACATTTGAGCCATCAAATAATGTAAAGCACAACCAGTCTGAACAAGTGGAATCACTCTTATCACACACTGTAAACGCATTACCAGCATTTCACAATAATTAACAGTATCATTTTACAGAAGTTTGTTGTAATTAAGTTCCTGTAATATCCCAATGAATACCTGTATAAACTACAGCAACCTTGGATTTTACAGCATATAACTGTTATTTTACAGTAAAATCCTCTTATATCACAGCAAGGCTTGTAATATCACAGCGATACAGTAAAAAAAAAAAAAAAAGCAAGGATTTCGTAGTATTCAACAGTGTATATTTTTTATTCAAATATACCCTGCTAAGTCACATTACGTAAACGAACTCAGCACTGAACCTCTTAAAGTCTCAACATGGTCATATTTTGAAGTTTCTTGCGTGATTAATGAAATATAAATCAACGACAAAGCTGCTTCCCGTCCCTTCCGGTAGAGCTCATGCGACCTTAGATCGGAAAAAATATGAATGATGAGTGAATGAGGGGAGAAATATTATCTTTTGGTCCCGTTTGAATTGTGAAGAAAGTCATACTTTGGGGTAAAGCTGTTGAGATAAAAGCCTTTGAAGAAAACCTAATTAGAGAAACTACAAAAGAGGCGGTCACGTATGTCAAAGCTTTGGCTCACTTCCTGCAGCTTCGAGTGACTGCAATTTGGCACAAACGGTGGATGGTATAAAAGATGACATACTGTTTTGTATCATGCATAATCATGAGTAATTGTTCATGATCGAGAGAAGTTTGTGCAGTGATCTTTGGTCCCTCACTGACATCTCCATCTAAGGTCCCATGATGTTACCAGACTTCTTAAGTATTTGTGCGTGTTGGCATGGCATTTTATGTCCACCCTTATAGAGTCGTTGTCACCCTGGCCACCCCAGTGAAAGAAAACGTTTTAACTGTGCCCCTGCCTCTTCCAACATCATCTTGGCATCTCGAGCAGTCCACAATGGCTGAGCTCCATCATTATCATCCGGGAGCCATCAATCAGACATTACTCCTCACCAGCTGCTTCTTTCTGTCAATGTTTTGCACCGTCTCGGTTCTTGGGGGCCGTTTATAATGTTTTATGTTTACAACCAGTACTCTGAAGGCAAATACTGTATATTGCCAACGCGCCTCATGCACAATGGAAAAGGAGTATGGTATTGAACTTGTACTTATTCCTAGTTATATTAACTGCAAGTTTGTAAGAAATACATGGAATGGAGTATTTTTTGTGTAACTGTTTTTATACTATTCTTAACTGAATATGCAGCTCAATAAAATGACAATGCTGGATGTACAACAATATCTAACTAAATTCTAAACAGTACTATGCGGCTTACAATGAGCATCTCTTCACGAAACAGCATTGTTAGATGTTAAATCTCTTTTATGCTTAAAAAAAAGATGGAGGCTGTGTTGTTGGATGAATCATTTCATTTCTTGTAGAGGGCAACTGCAGCATTAAATAACAAATATTGCAAAAGCTAAATGGATACTTTTGATTAGACAACAACTTGGCCAATACATAACAATCTGTTTTTCTTATTAGCCTCAGGCATTGTTTTTATTGTTGCATGAGCTACAAAATCATGGTGACAGTGTTTTATCTGCAATAAAAATGTCATGCATTAATTTTGTTGCACATCACTTACTTTAGGCTGGGAGCCAGGTCCACTCCTCAGGATGTTTTTTGTTATTATTTTTATTTTTATTTTTTACTATGATTTCCTGTTATCTCATACCTTGGGCCATCACAAGTTGATAGTGACCGTTTGGTCACAAGGACCAAAAAACACCCCTTTTGTCAAAAGCTTCTGGCGAAATTGTGTAATTGCAAATGTAAAGGTACAGCCACTGCATATAAATGGTCAGAAAACTCTAACATTTTGCACGGTGTATCCTGACACATGGGGGAACTAGCAGGAAAATAATCATGGGCTTCTTGTATTTCGATTCTCAAATACCACCCTCAACATACCCTGAAAGATAAAAAAAAAAAAAAAGTATTTCCGCCTGCCAAATTACCATTAAAAGTGATCCTTTTCAAACATTTCAAACACAGCGTTGTGAGTGACGTTGTATCACTTTGGGGGCGCGTTACGTCCACACAGCAGACAGACCGAGGTCGCAATTGATAGGTGAAGTGCACGCTTACTCCAAAAAATCAGATTTCACCAAAAAATCGGAATTGAGCATTAAGACCTGCAGTGTGAACGTAGCCTTAGAGAGCCTTCATCTGTCAGAAAAAGACCATACTGACAGTCACTATAAAATCCCAAATCACCAATGCAGCAAATATTCAACCTTTTCCATTTGAACTGGAATAACTAATAACTATATTTGTGGCCGCAAACAACACTTTTTTTTAGTTTTGTCTATTTATTTATGTTTTCAGAACGTATTTAACCTGCCAAGTAATTGAACACCAATCTACAGGCACAAAGTAGTAAAGTAACTGTATTTGGTCCTCAAATGTTCTTCACATATCCGGAGTATCATTGTTGATCCTTGAGGTAAAACTGCTGCACAACATAATGACTTCTGCACTGTGGATAGCTGCCTGTCACTGGTTGCCTCTGGAGTGTCTCGGGGAAAGTTCTCCATTAAGCCAACGTGCATCCCCTCCATCGTCACACCTTCCATTGTGTGTGTTAATGAGCTTTGTGTCTCACGTCTTCGCTCGGCGCTTAAATTTGTCAGCCTTTCTCCTGACACGATGAGATATTCTGCCTTTGCAAGCGTGTGCCGAAGCTCATGTTTAATCGATACTGGGCATGTAATTACACAAGTGTCATGGGTGCTTTATGTTTATGTTTCTGCTATAATGTGTTGCCTGATTGAATCCATCAAAATGCTAATGGGAGTCACGCTGATGTTTTTCTCACCCAGTTGTGTGAATGTGATCGTGAATGCTTGTCTGTCTCTATTCGTGCCCTTTGATTGACTTGCAATCAGTCCAGAGTGTTGTATACCTTTTGCTCAAAGTCATCTGGGATAGGCCTTGCCTCTGAGCAACAATGACCAGGATAAGCGGTATTTAATTAACATATAAAAACGAAACACCCAAACATGTGCATTATACAATGAACCTACTGTTGTCGATTTCTAAAGACGTAAAAATGCAGGAGGGCTAAAGATTGAGATATTTAAAAACATCCTTCTAATCAGCAAGGAGGAGGCTGAGCTTGAAAACGCAGCTTCCTCTTCCCTTCTTTTTCCAGATTTACAGTATTGAATATGTCTCCCCATAGTGTCGGAAAGTGGAATTACACCCCAAAACAACAACAATAGTGAGCTGTTGTTGGACAAAAAAATATATATAGCGGGACCACAAATACGAGTTTGCATTAAATATTTATGTATTATTCAACATATATTTTTTTCACAACATTTTTTATACGTATCTGTGTCACTGATTTGTACACCAAAATAATAATAATAATAATAATAATAATAAGAACCACTTACCTCAGCCTGAAAAAAAGAAAAAGGTGGACATGAAAACCTAACAAGCAGATGACACAAACACGAGCCACAGGATATCAAAACATTACATGAAACAAAACAAAATGTAAAACAATGCAAAAGTCAACAAAAGCGTGAATTATGAAATTATGAAAATGTTTAATTCTACCAGCATCATGTAAGCCTCTTTGTTTTATGATTTTCTTAAGGTTTAACTGTCTTTTTACATGTACTTTACATATCCGATATGACTATGTTTATATTCACTGAACGATGGACACAGACGCAGACACTTACGTCAAACTTAAATAACTCTAAAAGTGTCAACACCAGGCAGGAACAACACGTAAATATTGACAAACAATGTAAAGTAAATTAAATGTTGTACATTGCCATTGTAAATTTGGTTTAACTGGCTTGAATGGCTGGACCATTACATACATGCATTATAAATGACTTACTGTTTACTTGGCCTGGGCTGATGTGAGGATATCTAATTTGACATTTTCCTAGTCTCGGTCTTCCCATATTCCTTCGTCTTATCTGCTTTCCTGTGCTACTCACTTTTGACTTCTCTCACCATCAAAAATGTTCCCAATAAACTACTTTGAGTTATTCCTGCTTTCACGTGGTTGCTTTTCTGTAGCATTTGGGACCACCTACCTCCACAAATCACGAAAACGGAACCAACCAAAAATGGATCTAGCAGCCAACGCTTGGCACCTTCGGGCTACATGCAATTCACCTGTGTGCCATTTATCAAGCCTTCCATTCCATTACACCCCTTTCTATTCTCTTTCTTTCCCCGAAACCTTTATTCTAATCCTCTCCGCGTTTCTCTTGTGTGTTCAGTTCCTATGCTTTAAATCGCATTACCCACAATCCATTTTCTTGATTCACATTTTTTTTCCGGACCAGGACATTCATTTTTAATATGCCAGCAAGAGTTGTATGAGTAAGTTAAGCGTTAGTCTCCATATTGAAACATCACTGGCTCAGCCACTTTGGTCAATGTTGATGGCACAATGTTACAGTCTCTGTTAGAAAGATGTTTAGCATTGAGAAACAAACAAAGATATATGCAAATGTCAATGTGACCACCTCACTTAACTCTCACTGCCTTCAAAGATCTACCGTGTGCATCACGTCCATCAACGCAATTTCAGCAACTGACTTCATTCACTTCTTCACTGTAATAGCACTTTTTTTTTTTTTGCATAGTAGGCAACTCTACAGGAAGCTGCTTGGACACAGATGGCACACAAAACTAGGAAGTGGATGGCAGGAAACACATTTCCAAGAATAGATCATCAAATTTTTCATCACTACCAGCTACATTTTAGATCCTTTGTCATATTATCTTCTTGCGACTAGAACTTAACGGCATACACAGATTTGCAAAGTTTCAATGACGATGAACATTAATAGTAAATCTTAAAAAAAATAAAAAAAATTCATGCAAAAATCAATGGATTCATACACAACTCGTAAGGTTGGTCACTTGGTCTTCATTCATTGGAGATTGAAAAATGTTGTGACTTTTTTGTTTTTTAAATATATATCTTTCGTCATTCTCAAATATCAGAAAATATTATTAAAGGGATCATTCAGTCAGGATGCCAGCTCGCCCATTGTGTGAGAAAGGCGGTGAGAAGTTAAGGGTTTGAAATAAGGTGAAAATTCACCTAAAATATATTTATATTAAAACAAGTGATTACTATTTAACTCTTTATGTCAAATCGAAGGGAAAGTGGACTAAATGAAATATATAAACAATTCAATAAGTGAATAGAGCAGGGTGAATTTGTTTGAAATCAGCGACACACCCAGTCACGATTGAAAATAAACAGAATGTAAACAAACAGAAACACCTATAGTCCTATAGGCCTGGCCCTGTATGGTCGGTCATCAGTTAGCTCCCAAGGACCACATGAGTAGCCTGTGGGCCTATTCCAAAAATAGCTCACCAGTGATGGGATATTGTGATTTCCCAGGAATGTTGTAAAAAGGATCATTTCAAAATAGATACTTGCAGAGATATATGGGTGTAAAGTGCTAAATCATTGTTGATTATGTGTCCTCGCATAGATCAATACATTAATTATTAATAATAATGTATAATACAATTTTCATTTGAGAGGAACCAGTTGAGGTGGCTGGGGCATCTGGTTCGGATGCCTCCTGGGCGCCTCCCCGGGGAGGTGTTCCGGGCATGTCCTACCGGCAGGAGGCCCCGGGGACGACCCAGGACACGCTGGAGAGACTACGTCTCACGGCTGGCTTGGGAACGCCTTGGGATCCCATCGGAGGAGCTGGCTGAAGTGGCTGGGGAGAGGGAAGTCTGGGCTTCCCTGCTAAAGCTGCTGCCCCCGCGACCCGACCCCGGATAAGCGGAATTGAAGACGGAACGGAACGGAACAATTTTCATTTTACAAGTGTGTATCAAGCTGGTGGTCCTTTGCGTGAATCAGTATCCAAGTAGTAGCTCCTTTTTTTCAAAAAGGTTCTGCTCGTCTTTCTGCTCTTGCTCAGTTGGAGTAGATAAACGAATAAACACCAGCCATAAGCGGCCTTTGTATTATTTTGGGCTTCAAAATGAGTTTAAATGAGGCTGTGTTGCCAGCGATGGTTGCCTGGAGATGTTGTGTAGGAGTTCATGTAACATTGCCGCCAATGGGCCAATGTCATCTTTGTAGAAGAGGGCTGGAAAACCATTCATTGGTGGAAATGAAAAGAAAATGGCAACATGAATGGGGTGAGATGAAGACAAGCTGTTGGAGTGGTCCAACTGGTCCACCATGATCAAGTGACTCCTCCCAGATGCTGTTCCATGTCCACAACACATGGACACAACTTGTAGTCATGTCTCTTCCTACAGGTCATCAGTAATGGTATTGATTACACATTTAATTAAAGGCGAATGCAAAGGCATGTGCTCAAGTGAGCGCCAACTCATTTCATTTAATAGGATTCAGTGTAACATAGCCAGCGAGCACATTAATAATAATAATGTGTTATTTATTCTTTGCACATGCTTGCAGATGTATTGAATGCACAGGGTCAGCTTTCATGTGGCCTGCTAGGAAATGCATTGAAAGTGGATTAAATGAATAAATAAACTTCAAGTTCTCAGCCAAGTCATGTATTTGACAGTTTGGGCAGATTATTATGCCGCTTGAGTCCACTCTCTGCAATCATCCTCTGCATAACCAAGAAGAGATTTATTTGTACTTGAATGATTGTACAAGTACAAATAAATGTTATTACAGGGGCAGCGGACTCGTCAATATTTGTGAGAGTTACCCAAACACCCCAGTCCATTTTATTGTTCTTGACCCTTACAAAAAAACAACTATCCTTCAAATTTGATTAAGAGGACATGAATTGGCTTTTTAATTTAGTTGGGTCTAGGCAGCCTAGTAAATCTGTGGTGTGTTTGCCCATTTCTGAAAATGTGTCTGTGAGACAGACGTTTTTGAGGTCATTTGAAAGGGAATTAGAAATATTATACATCAATACATGTCTTAGTTTCTGTGTTGAGAATCATATTTTTTTTACATAAGTCATATTTTTGTTGTATGTTTATTACTGTTATTTGATTTTTTTAAGTGTTCTTTTTCATGTTCAAATAAACTCAAAATCAATAGCACAGTTTTCATTTTTGGAGCCAAACTCCTGATTTTGTGAAAACGCATGATTTTAGAAGGTCTGACCCCTCTCAGAAGCACCCAAATATGGTTTATGGCCTGATAAGAGAGGTGCAAGAGATTTTTAATGTGTTATTTGAGAAGCTGTAATAAAAAATAAAAAAAAAGCATTTCATTGTTTTATTTATTTATTTTTTAGCACAAAGCATTACATATGGCTGCAAACTCCAGGATAACGAGTGCTTGATGACTTGATAATTTGAGTGAGACCATTTCTGACATGCAGCTGCTGACTGGATCTTCAGAGGCCTGTAATTACTTTTAACGCTGAGGGGTTTCATTGCTTGCTTGTAGAGTCATGGCACACATTTTCCAATCGCTGCTCCTTTGCTTATTAATGAATGACAGAGGCCATGTAAAAAGGAAGTGTTTCCAAATCATTCATGTGGAGGCACATTGAAAATAATAGCAATTATACTTGACAAAACGCTGCAACTAATAGCTACAAAGGCATTTACCAGCAAAATCATGTGGATTTGTGTGTGAATTCTGTGAGATCATGTCGTGGAGCTACCGCAGAAAAATACTTTTTACTCAGCAAGGTTATTTTGAAAATCAATGCTGATAATTTGTGTCAGTTGAAACATAAACCTTAATATTGGACAAAACTAAACTATATAATATATATAAAAAAAAAAAAAAACATCAAGCATCACTGTACGGTATTGTGAAATATGTTTCAAAGAGTATATTTTATTTGAACTATGTCGCTAACAATTTCTGGATGAATCAGCAAAATACAATCCATCCATTTATTTTTTATTTCTTTAGTGCTGGTGCTCATCTCAGGGTCTTGGGTACGATGGAGCCTATTACAGATGACTTTGGGCAAGAGGCGGGGTACACCCGAGACTGAACACCAGCCAAGTCACTCCCTAAAATATGGAATTGATTCACTGAGCACTTTGTTTTGCTTCTGTGTATGCATGCTTGCACCTTAATCGCCTTGACTATTGCACCACCAAGTGTAAGAAAAAGATCATGACTACAACTACTGTATTTCCATATGCAGGATGGATGTGGCACACACAGACAATACAGTTTATATATATATATATATATATATATATTAGGGCTGTCAAAGTTAAAGGTAAAATGAGGACACAATGTTAACGCACTTTGAGTACCTACGGTAGAAAGGAGCTATGTAAGTCAAATGAATATATGTAATATTTTTATTTTTACTATACTTTTCATTTCACATGCATTTGTGAAATTGTGAACGTTGCAGTACCTGAGCAACCTTTAAGTAAGGAAAAGAAAAGGGAAGAATCCAAACGAAAAAGGGTACAAAGACGGTGTGAACGCCCTGGTTTGTATTTTTAATCATTTCAACATAACACATTACAACTCAAATGTCATACACTGTACTGTACAATAAGTCAATAGTTTTGTTGTTGTGATCATCATGTCTTTGGATCAACCAATATACAACTCTGTCACTTTTACATTGCAGCAACTGATTGCATGTGAGATATGTTACACAAAAAAAGCAAGACTTATTGCTAATTGATATTTCTTCCTTTCTCCCAGGCACATCATTGAAATAGTAATCTGTGTAGCTGTATGACATCCGGTAAGCAAATACACCTGTTTCACCTTTCTTTGTTCCAGAGGTGGCTGTCAGCAAGTGATAAAAATAAAATGATCTATGCCAACAAACACAAAAAAAGGCTGGAATGCACAACTTTAACATTAAACTAAAAATATAGAAAACTACATTTGGATGTTGTCTATCAGACAGTACCCAGTTTTTTTTTGTTGAAAGCAAAGAGAAGGGACAGAAAGCGTGAATTAAAAAAAAAAAAACAGCAAAAAAAAAAGTTGTTGTTTTTTGCATACACCTGCTAGCAAAGAGGAAGTGTGAGGATAAGTGCATCCCTAGCAGTAGCAGGTGCAGCTTGAGGTCATGGAACCAAACGTCAAGTCAAAGAACACAACAGCATCACTGAAATTTAAGAGGCATGCCAGAGAATAGCTCCACTACCCTTTATAAGTGATGTGCTATATAGATTAGGGATGTTCAATACAAATTGCCTGGCGCTGCGGCACTACTTTTACATGTGACAATAACCAATTAACTTTAAGAGCTCCTCCCTCCTTTTTTCAATTTTGTTTCTGAGCACTTCACATGAAACAGAGTGCTGCTGTGTTCTTGTAGTACTTGCCTAGAGAATTAGATCGGGCATATTGATGAGAGGTTTATTTGTATAGTCGGGGATGAGGGGGAAGGGGTGTAGGAAATGGGGCTTTAATGCAATAAAGGTTATTAGTGAAAAGTCTATCAAAAATACTGTTACTCTTTTTTTGAGAAGAGAAATACACAAAGCTGATAAAAGTCTACACATTATGCTAATGGCACATACATATACAAGTTCAATACAAAATTTAAAAACCATATGAACATATAAACTGAAACTTTAAAAGGAAAAAAAATACTCTTATTTTCAAAAAGGTTGAAAGTGCTAGAACTCAGATTAGCTCACAGAAACCCAGGGAGGACAAACGTAATACATGCCAAAAGCTTTTCATTTCTTTACTTCTCTATAAAAGGCTTTTTGTGTTTTTTTTTAACCTTTAGGAATATTTGTTACAAAAATAAATCATGTTCAATTTGATTGCTACAACATTTGTCTTAAGCCAAGAGAGTTTTTCTTAGAAACAACCTTTTATTGAATCAAATTACAGAATCAATTTAGAATCTTGCTTTATTTTTTTCCCCCTCAAGACATCTTGTTTTAAGATACTCAAAAAGGTGCCGTCAGCTAATTTGTGTAGGGTCAATAAATCACGTCATGACTCATTTACAAGAGCCAGTTTTAAAATAAGTACGTTGCAGGGGGGGGTAAAAAAAAAAAAGGTACAAAAATACACTTCAATCCGAAGTTGAGTGATTTCAAGGGATGATCTGGTTATAAGTGTGTGTTGATTTTGACACATTGATCAGCTGCGAGCAGCCAGGTGCTTTCATCTCCGACACTAAACATGTGGGACAGCACGGAGCAACTTATGACAAGCGATTGTGCAAACGTGTAGTTTCTTCTCCCCAGGTTTTGGTAAGAAAAATAAAAATGAGGTGATGTGTTGTGTTTTTTTCTCTCGAGGTCCTTTGTACAAACAGACAATAACAACAATATCAACATACAAGACAAAAAAAAAAAAAGCAATACCCCGCCATTGTTTTAGACCCTTTTTCTTTGACTCCACTAAGCAGCCGAGAGAGAGAGGGAGGATGGGTTGGGGGCTGAGGTTTGAGGGGCTGATGTACAGTTTGTCAGTTCGGGTTGGTTGTGCATCCTTCTGTCCATTTTGCAACAACAAAACAAACAAACAAACAAACAAAAAGAGAACATCTAGTGGTCTACAGTTGTCCGCAACTGTAGCTACAAGCAGCAATTTGTATTTTACTTTTTATGTGCTATGTTTTTTGTTTGTTATTAATTAACAGCTCAACATCTTGAACTTGGCGTGGCTTTCTTGTAGCTCGTTGCACGAACTTGGCCACAGCTTTAAATGAACATACATATGGTGGACAAATTATTTTTTTTGAGTTTATCAATACATGAAACAAAAGTCATTGTACTCATCTTATGTGATACTTTGTGGGAGCACCTTTTGCTTTAATGACAAGGAGCCTATCAGCATGACACATCTTCACCAGTTGTAAGAGGCGGATGAAACCATTTTTTGTTGATTTGGATGTAAGCTTTGGCTTGTTGCCATGGTGAAAGATGACATTTCTGTATTGTTTTGATGAAAAAAAAAACCCATCCATTTCCGGCTCTAAAAAAAATAATAACAAATTAACTGCTAGATCTCCCAAAACGTGGGTAAATGGGATAAGTCTAATTTTGGTTAAATTTGGACACTACTGAAAAAAGTATGCTTAGTCTAAAACAGGGATTCAAACTAATTTTTGTCGCAGGCCACATTGTAATATATATTATTATAATATATTTTCATTCAGAGGACTGTTGACTGTGAACCCATATGATCGCTCAATTTTGTGTGTGTGCGTGTACTAGAATAAAGTGTCATTGCACATCCACTGCAGTAGGTGGCAGTGGCGCTCTCATTGTCAGAGAATGTGCAAGGAATAAGCCTCTGCAGAAGTATACTTACAACAATTTTACAGACAATGGATTATATTTATAGTTGTGTTTGTAGTAGCACTGCTGTATACACAATATATTGATAATTAGTTATTCAATCAAAATCATCTGGTCAGCTATTACTCTATTTTAAAAGGGAGATTGTAAAAAAATGCTTGCAATATTGTTAAATGTGACGTCAATTTGCAATTTTGGCATTTTAGCAAGAAACATGAAGTTGACAAGCACAACATTTGATTTGATTTTGCGGGCCGGATAAAATGATGTGGCAGGCCGAATCTGGCCCCCGGGCTTTGAGTTTGACATCTTGGCCTAATGAATCTGCAGTAGAAGAGTATGTCCACAGTGAAACATTGTGATGTCAGCATCATGCTTTGGGGTGTTTTGTTTTTCTTCAAGGTGGGAGCACTTATGAGCACTTCCAAATAGTAGTCAATTTTGACAGAAGATTGGGCAAATATTGCCTGGTCAAGATGTGCCACGCTGGAATACCCGATCCATAAAGACTGTCATTAAAGAAAAAGATGCTAAAACAAACTTGATTCCACCCATCCACTCACAAATGTTTCCTAGCTTTCATTTCTATTTCTTTTTGTTATGGTCTTAAACCATACTTTCTATATCCACTATATCTGACCTTTTGAGGTGTTGGGTTAACTTTGGGCTCAGGTTCCTATAGGCTAGCGGTGAACAGGATTGAAAATAGCTTCATTAAAGAGCTGTCCGGGCAACGACCTGCGATCACGCTGAGTAGGCCGTCCATGTCAGCATTCGTATTGATGCATTCTAGCTAGCTCAAACCCTAAGTGATGATTAAGCCACAACAGCTTGCTATAAATATGGTGACATCCACAGTTCGGATTTCACTTTGCTAACTCAAGTAAATGTGAAGGTATTGAGTGGATGTGACAGAAAGCTTAAGGGAAAAAGCTAATACTTCAGCCATTGTTTGATCAAAGCTACACACAAATGTAAACCTGCCAGACATCCAAAAAGAAGAACGTCATCACTTTGTTTAACTAACTAAAATACACATTTACTGAGATAAAAGTATTTATGATAATCATTTATGAGATATTTCGTACACTGCAATAACATTCTTTAAAACACTTTTTCCTCATCTGTCACTGTAACTCTTTTAGTTTTAAGCATTCACATATGTCAGGGATTCTCATGACATTTTTTCGGAAGAGAACCTAAAGAGGCCGATTTTATGCGACCTCATGAGAATTTAGTCAGAAAGTGTACAAAAAAGTCAAGCGGGATTTTACGTTCGAACGGACTCCGAGTGATTCAAAACAAATCGCATGTCGTCCAGCGACAGACCAGACATGTCGCTGTGCTATAAAGGATCTTTTGCCAATAAATGTGTCGTATTTTTGAATTTGTGTTAGGAGGATATGACATGTCAAAACATCAGTTTTTCACTTTCCATACAAATTCCTACTAAATTCTCGCAAGAACAAGCTTGTAGTATGGGCTCGTCACTCCACAAGAAGCCCTTCAGGATGACGCTTGGAAGGAAGGATAGCCTGTATAAAGGAACCTAAGTGGATTCTGGGTTTTACAACCTCAACAGAATCATGAGGGAGGAAACAAAACAGATTACTAAAGATGAAGTGCCTTCTGCTAAAATAAAAAAAAGTGCTTCTCTTGAGGAAAAGTTTTCAAAAAACCAGTATTGTTTTTAAACCAACACTTTTCACATTTCTTTCTCTTTTTTCTCCTTTAAAACACCACATGCTTTTTCTGATTTCTGATTCAAACGTGACTAAAACGGATGCCAAGCAATACTAGGGCCATCCGTCAAATTTCTAATATGTGGGGGAAACAGCATTTTTTCCCCAGAAGGGCCCCATTTGTGCTAACAAATGGGAGAACGTTTGAGGTAAATTGTGGACTACATAGCTCTTTTTTCCCTCTCAAGATGAGACGTTCTGTCATGATTCAGGGAAAATAAAAATAAAGTAAAACAAAAATATCCACTTCAAACTATATATTTTTTCCGGGTCACAACAAGATCGTCACTAAACTTTGATATATTTGTTCTATTGCTTTAGAAAGTTAGCAGTACCATGCCCTTTGGCCTACTGATTCTGCCTGCTACACTACTAAACATGGGGATGCAAATATAAGGGGACAAAAATGGCAATGAAAGAAAAAAAAAAAGGGTTAATACATAATTAAAACTATAGGAGAAATGGAAAATAAATCCCAAATAAAAGCTGCTTCCTTTTTTTTCCACCCCATTTTTCCACAAAGGGCCTATTCATGTACTTTTAGGGATTAATTAAAAACTTTTGTGTGCTTACATTTAAGGCATCTAAGTGTTTTTTTTTTAAAGGGTAAGTCAATCCTAACATTTTCTTCACAATAATACTCTATGTTGTATAAGCCTCCGTAGTCTAAACACAGCATTCTGATTAATATTGCGTTTGTGGAATATGAGTTAAGCAGCCAAATCCACCATTGTTTATCCATTTCATGGGGAGACATTTTGCCACTTGCTGTCGAGTGACAACATTACAGTTGCTCAGGGCGCAGGTAATGACCAATCACAGATCAGCTTCAGAAAACAGGGGATCCGTGATTGGTCGTTAACTGAGCACTGATCAACTGTGATGTAATTTTCAGTCGACCACAAGTGGCAAAATGGCTGCCCCCTGAAATGGATACAAATGGCTGGATTTTGCTGCTTAACTCACAAGCCCAATATTAATCTGAATACCGTGTTGTGGTGTCGCCTTAAATATATTATTGTAAATACATTTTTGGGATCCCTTCAAATTCAAATTATACTCAGTGTGTATGTTTTAATCTATCTTTAAAACTCTCATTGAAAGGCCTGGTGGAAGCGAGGGAGTGTGGTGGTACTAAGGCTGGAGCTGAATACTGGTGGAAGTGGGTGCAGGGGTCCAAGTCCCAGACCCCCGCTGGAGCTCTGATGCTCCTGAGGTTGTGGTTGCAAAGAGGTAAGAGGCGCCATGGAGGCTGCTGCGGCGGTGGCTGCGGCGTAAGGCTCGGCAGCGTGCAGAGATGAGGAGGAGGAAGAGGAGGAGGTCGCAGACGAGGTGTAGCCCATCACCAGTCCTCCCGTGCTCATGGGGGCGCTATAGGGAGGGAGGTTGAGCGGGAGGAAGCCCAGCAAGTGGGAGAAGTCCATGTTAGCAGCAGACAGAGACTCGGCGATCGCCGCGGGACTCTTGGACAGCAGGGGATCCCCGCACAGTTCCTCCGCCAGGCCAGCAGGAGGCTCCAGTCCATCCTTAGTGGGGGAAACAGCAGTGTGAGGCTCCGCGGAGGGAAGCGGGCCTGGCAAGCCACTCTGCAGATCCATGAGGAAGCTCTCCATCTCCACCTTCAAGGGTTTGTCCAGCAGGTATGAGGTAGATCCCAGCTGGTATTTGGGGGCTTGCTGGGAATGGTGCTGCTGCTGGGGGACCGGGGGCTGGTGGTGGGGCGGGGGCGCCGGAGGGGAATGGTGGTGATGGTGGTGGTGGTGATGGTGGTGGTGATGATGGGAGTGTGGGTGCAGGGATCCAGTGGACTCCATGTGACAACCCATACCCACAGATAAGGGCGAGGACATGAGTGGGGCATGAGGATGGCTCACCCCAGAGTTCGACATGGCCTGCAGGTGGTGGGGATTGTATACGGCCAAGGGATAGGGGGCCCCGCTTGAGAAGGGCTTGCCCATCATGGGGTCCTTATTAGGAGCCACACTGCACATCATGGGGCTAAGCTCTTCCTTCACGGAGCAAGGAGGTGACCCTGAGGCAAGGAGGCCCAGCATATCCGGAGGCTCAGTCTTGATCTTTAACAGCTCCTGCGAGTGGCTCTTCTTCACGTGTCGCGTCAGGTGGTCCTTCCTGCCGAAGCGCTGGGCGCAGTACTGGCACAGGAAGTCCTTTCGGCCGGTGTGCACCACCATGTGTCGCCGCACGTCCTTCCGCGTGTAGAATCGGCGATCGCAGTGGTCGCACGGGTGTTTCTTCTCCTTGGCCCCGCCGGAAGATTTCCCCGAGTGGCTCTTGAGGTGCTCCAGCAGGACGGGCGTGCTCTCGTACCTCTGCAAGCAAACTTTACAGGTGAGGTCCCCCGCTGTGGCTGAGTGCATGGCCACGTGGCGCTTGTAGCCCAGCTTGGTGTTGTAGGGCTTGCCGCACTCCTCACACTTGAAGGCCTCCTTGTTGGGGTCATGGGTCTGCAGGTGGTTCTTCAGGTGGTCCTTCCGATGGAACATTTTTTCACAGAATGAGCACTGGTGGGTCTTCTGTGGTGAGTGTGTGGCCATATGCCTGCAGAGGAGGACCACAAGGGATTAGTAGGTCACAAGATAATGTGTTTACCACTTAAGTACAGTACACACCAAATGTTTGGACACATTTTCTCATGCAATGCATTTTCTTTTTTTTCATCACTACACATTGTAGATTCTCATTGAAGGCATCAAAACTTTGAATGAACACGTGGAGTTATCTACTTAAAAAAATCCCTTGTTTGAGCTTCAAGTGTAGTCACTTGAAATGGTTTTCCAACACTATTGAAGGAGTTCCCAGTGGTGAAAATGCCAAGAGTGTGAAAGCAGTAATCAGGAAAAAGGGTGGCTATTTTGATGAAACTAGAATCTTAAACATGTTTTTTCACTTTAATTGTTAAGTACATAAATCCACATGTGTTCATTCTAAGTTTTGATGCCTTCAGTGAGAATCTAGAATGTAAATAGCAATGAGAATAAAGTACACACATTGAATGAGATGTGTGTGTGTCCAAACTTTTGTCCTGTGCTGTATATGACATTGAGCCTCATCGCCCACAACTGTATAAATGCCCAATTCGGATTTTTTGTTAAATCCGATCTTTTTATGGACTGTTCACATTACAAAAACAAATGCGACTTCAATGTGAACGCAACGCGCCGTGACGTGACTCGCATGCGCAAAGAGCACACATCGAGTGATGTTCACCCAAAACAAACAACATCACGTTGCAGAGTTTACAGTAATAAATATGGCACCGACTTGACGCAACGTTTTCCCTCCAGGCAAGCCGCCGAGGCAAGCAACCTTCATCAGTTACATATGCAAATTGTGCTATGCCAACGCGTGACTACTGATTGGTGGGATGGTTTACTCCTTTCGCGGACGTGTTAGGAATTGGATTCATGTGTCTTGCCTGCATAAATTAAGCAAATTAAGCTGTGCGAACGTCCACTCCCGATTGGTGGACTGTTTTCACGCTCGCTCATGTTTGGCTGCTGTCCTTGGCTTCCTCGAGCTTAAGTGTTTACAACCAGAGCAGAAACCCTTCAAACTCCGTTTTTTTCTATCTCATAACGCCAGAGTGGCGAAGTTGGAAGAGGTAGAAATAATTTGGGGAAAGAGGGGAGACTCCTCGATATTTTCATTTTCATTGAAGATAACGTTGCGTCATTGACGTGTGTGATGAACCGTCTGCAAGGCTGAATTTCTACTGTCGCCACAAATGTCAACTTTATGCTTCATGTTTCAAGTGTGATTAAATTAAGGACAAATAAAAAGTTAACACTGTTACTCAAAACAGCTTTGAATATATTCACAGACGTATCACTAGTCTCCCTTCCAAGCACTCTCTGCCGCCCGCGCAGAGTCTTTTGATGACATATGAATCGGATGCGTGCGGATGAGTGTTCACAGTGCAGACGCATCGCATACATATCCGATTTATATCCACATATGAGGTCTGGTGTGGAAAAATCGGAACTGTACCGTTCACACTGCATGAAAAAAATCTGAGACTTTTTTCACATTCTTGAATTGAGCTGCAGTATGAACGCAGCCTGAGTCAAGCTATTCCTGAATCTTAAATTGGCAACTCGAGTCAGGTCACGTGATCTATCTGTTTTTTATTATGACTTTGACCTGTCAAGCGGTGATAAAGGCTGAGTACCTGAAGAGTTTGTATTTGGAGCTGAAGGCCTTAGGGCAGTGTGGCTGTGAGCAGTGGAAGGGTTTCTCTCCCGCGTGACTCAAGGCGTGGAGCCGAAGCTTCTCCTGAGAGGCAAACAGAGCCCCGCACACCAAACACTCGTTCCCTCGCCCCACCTCTTCTTCCCCTTCTTTCCTCTCTCGCCCCCTTTCTCGCTCTGTGCGTGGCAGCAGGCCGGCGCTCCCAAACAACTTGACGGCGGTCCGTCGTCCCTCTTCCTCCGGCGTCAGTGCGGTAATACGGTGTGAGGCATCGGCGGCAGCAGCTGCCATGGCAGCCCTAGAGTGCCGCTGCCATGAAAATCTACTTGAGGCTCCCCTGCCTGGTGGACTCGATGTCGGAAGCTGAAGGGCCGGCAGACGGGCGGGTGACGAAGTGGCGGTTCAGTAGAAGCTTGAGTCAAACATCGAGATGAACGAGAATCTGCAATGGGACATAAGGAAAATTGCTAGTCTGCATCCTGACCGCTGCCGAGGTGCCCTTGAGCAACACAACAAACCCCTCTTACACTAGACTGAATTTGCCTTCGGGAATTACAACTTGTGTCCAACCATCCATTTTCTATGCTGCTTATCTTCATTAGTGTCGTTGTGGGTGTGCTGGAGCTAATCCCAGCTGACTTTGGGCGAGAGGCAAGGTACACCCTGGCCTCGACGCCAGGCAATTTTAGATGAATTGTGTAACAAATGAAACATTTAAATAGCGTGCAAGACGCACACAATACACAATATACTGTATACTCATTCAATTTCCGTTTTTCCTAACTAATAGATGGTATTACGGTAATTTCTGGACTATAAGGTGCACCTGACTATAGACCGCGCTAGCTAAATTTGGGCAATACTCGAGTTTGTTACACATATAAGCCGCACCCAACTATAAGCCGCAAGTGTTTTCATATTACCGCTACTTTCTTTTCCATAATGAGGGCCAAATTGTCTCTCTCTCATTCTGTCTCTCCTATTGTATTTGGGGTCATTTGGTTTGGTTTGCTCTGCCTGATGCTCTTCCTTTGTAGTGCGCCCCATTGTGATTTGATGGATAAGCCGCACCTTTGTATTAGCTGCAGGGTCGAATGCAAGTGAAAAAAGTAGCGCTTATAGTCCAGAAATTACTGTGTGTGTATGTATGTGTGTGTGTGTGTATATATATATATATATATATATATATATATATATATAATCTTAATTCCATCCACTAAAACCCATCTACCCAAAAACAGTGGTACGTTGATTTACAAGCACATAGCTCAGTTTACGCTTATATCAATTATCCAAATCGAATTTAGTCCATAATATTGAACATATTTTTAAATTGTATTATATAAAAAAACATATTGAAATATAAAAGATTGTAAAGAAATAAACTGGCTTTATAAAGCGTAATTACTGTACATATTATGTAGTGTAAGTGTCGCAAGTAAGCACCGGCAGATATGGCTCTCCTTGCCCACATGCCAGGGTATTACATTAAATTAGATTACAGTAAATCGAGGCACCACTATAGATGCCTCTCTCCACCCAATAGAAAAAAAACCTAGGAGTAGCTGTAATCTGTAAAAGGTTTATAGATGCTATTGTTCACGCATACGGTAGGCTCTAAATGGTTAACTGCTAATCCCATTTACATTCCATTACTAGTAAACAGCAACACCTAGCATGTCATATAAAAACCTCTCAGATGAATTAAAGAAGAACAGCGATTAGCATCCAAGTACAAACCCAATTCCAAAAAAGTTGGGACACTATACAAATTATGAATAAAAACTGAATGCAATTATATGGAAGTGCCAAATTTCAATATTTTGTTCAGAATAGAACATAGATGACAGGTCAAAAGCTTAAACTGAGAAAAATTATAATTTTAAGGGAAAATATGTGGATTGTAAATTTCATGGTGCCAACAAATCTCAAAAAAGTTTGGACAAGTAGCAATAAGCAGGCTGGAAAAGTCAATTGCATTTATGAAAAAAAACAGCTGGAAGACCAGTTACCACTAATGAGGTCCATTGGCAACTTGATTGGAGTATAAAAAGAGCTTCTCGGAGTGGCAGTGTCTCTCAAAAGCCAAGATGGGTAGAGAATCACCAATTCCTCCAATATTGCGCAGAAAAGTAGTGGAGAAATATCAGAAAGGTGTTTACCAGCGAAAAATTGCACAAAGGTTGAAGTCATCATCATATACAGTGCAAAACATCATCCAAAGGTTCAGAGAATCTGGAACAATCTCTGTGTGTTAAGGTCATACTGGATGCCCATGATCTTCGGGCCCTTAAACGGCACTGCACTGCAAACACGAATGCTTACTGTAAGGGAAATCACAGAAAGGGCTCAGCAATACTTCCAGAAAACATTGTGGGTGAACACAATCCACCGTGCCAGCCGCCGTTGCCAGATGAAACTCAAAGAAGAAGCCATTTCTAAAGCAGACCAAGAAGCGCAGGCGTTTCTCTGGGCCAGGGGTTATTTCAAATGGAGCGTGGCAAAGTGGAAACCTGTTTTGTGGTCAGACTAATCACGATTCCAAGTTCTTTGTGGAAAACTGAGGCGCTATATCATACTGACTGAAGAGAACAAGGACAACCCAAGTTGTTATCAGCACTCACTTTATAAGCCTGCATCTGTGATGGTATAGGGTTGCATGAGTGCGTGTGGCGTGGGCGGCTTCCACATCTGGAAAGGCATCGTCAATGCAGAAAGGTATATTCAGATTGGAGAACAACATCTGCTCCCATCCAGGCATCATCACTTTCAGAGAAGATCTTGCATTTCTCAACACGATAATGCCAGACCACATGCGGCACCAATTACAACATCATGGCTGCGTAGGAAAAGGATCCGGGTATTGAAATGGCCCGCCTGCAGTCCACTTCTTTCACTTCTAGAGCACATTTGGCGCATCATAAAGTGGAAGGTGCAACAAAGAAAGCCCAAGACAGTTGAACAGTTAGAGAGACAAGAATGGGACAGCATTCCTATTTCTAAACTTGAGAAACTTGACTCCTCGATCCCCAGACGTTTGCAGACTGTTGTAAGAAGAAGAGGGGATGCCTCACAGTGGTGAAAATGGCCTTGTCCCAACTTTTTTGAGATTTGTTGATACCATGGAATTTAAAATCAACATCGTTTTCCCTTAAAATTATACATTTTCTCAGTTTGACCTGTTCTCTATGTTCTATTCTGAATAAAATATTAAAATGTGGCACTTCCACATAATTACATTCAGTTTTTGCGTCCCAACTCTTTTGGAATTGGGTTTGTAGTGTTTATCCATTTGATGGCCTAAAGATGGTGCTATGCCCCTTTCAACATCTTTGGTATTAAGGTATTATAATGGCACAGAATGAACTCTGTAGATTTTCACATCAATCTTTTTGCCCCGGCACCTGCTCTGCTGCCACTCTAACTGCGACTGAACATACAATATTTGGAATGAATAGTGTCCTACAGTACTTACTACTGTATTCCTGATGTCCGTCTTTATTCCCTTGACATGTGTTGCACTCTTCCTCCGCTTATGTCTCCCTCTCACCCAGTTCCAACAGCCACGCTGGGCGGCGAGTGCCAAATAATCTTCTGCATCTTGACTCTGGGAGGAAAACAAACACAAAGTTGAATATCATTGATAGATAGATAGAAAGACGGACACTGGAACCATGGTTCTTAAACAAATTGAAAGCTTTGTGCAGACAGAACAAGCAGGTAATTCAATTGTGTGTATACGTATTTGTTTGAGTGTGTGTTTTTTTTTCTTTTCTTTTTTTTGCGGTAAAATGTGAAGCCCACAAACCCCACCGACCGAATGCCGCCCTATCGGGATGTGCTCCGACGCCAAAACTGTCAGCACCCCTACTGCACTGTTGCATGAACCTGAAGGAGGCTACCGTAGCAGTTGTCAATATGATGCAATGCAGGTCTTGGGTTCATGCCAAGCTCAAGAGCACATCGACAGAAGTGAAGAAAAACAGGAAAATGTGTTTCTTGCGTAATTCTAACTAAATCAACCAGATTCCAGGAAAGTAGAATATCTTTTTTCCTCCTACCAAATGTTTATAATATAGGACTAATGAAATTTACAGGAACATTTTTCTAAATATACTGAAAATGTTTAATCTATTTGCACCTCTATTCAGGATGCAGTCTCACATCTCTCCAGTTAGTCTGCAGCAGGACTGTGACCCACTTGTTTACAGACAAACTACTTCCACTCACTAGAGGGCGCTAAATGATAAGTGTGAAAAGACTACCAAGACTGTTTTTATGGCACTGCACTACATTACATTGTTGAAGACCAAACGTAACACCATCCTGTTATGGAGTGTGTTCATGTGTAGCTTCAGATCATGACTGTATGTGTGTGTGTGTGTGTGTGTGTGTAGTGTGTGTGTATTTGTACATACTACATTGTGAGGACCAAAATACGTCATTAACCAACAAATTGAGGACATTTTTGTGAAGTGAGGTCCTCACAACTCAAGACCTTTTTTTGAGAGTCAAGACTTGGTTTTAGAGTTTAGGTCTGAATTAGGTTATGGTTGAGGTTAGGGTAAGGAATGGGGGTAGGCAATCATTTTTGATGGTTGGGGTTAGGTGAAGGGGGTAGGAAATGAAAATCTATGGATGTCCTCACAATTATATAAGTACACGTGTGTGTGTGTGTGTGTGTGTGTGTGTGTGTGTGTGTGTGTGTGTACATACATGCATGTACTTGTCATGAAAGTGGGTGAGAATCCAGGAAACACTTGAGAAATGCACACATGGTCTTCAAGTTGACGACAACCCGAAATTTAACACAAAATGGATGCGCATTTAGAGTTCAAAGAGAAACACAACTTGCCCTAAAGTTTAGCAGCCCACCCTTAACCCCTTCGCCCCACCACCCCTCAACCATTACACATTCCTTTAAGCACCCCAGCTGACCTCTGTGCCCTCAGCTACCAACGAACACGGGCAGTTAAGTCCAAGGTTGAGCGGACACAACGGCAGGGTCACGTGACTCCAGAGCGCGTACTTGGAGCCGCGTAAACACATGTGTTTAGCAACACACTTGCACACTTTCTGTGTAAGAGGTCACCGAGTTGAGAATGACAGCTAACATGATGGAATTTGCTGCAAGTGTTTTGACAGATGCTTCGGATGTTTACGTGTACACAAACACGTCTCCATTACTCCGAGAGCGCCACGTTTTGGTGTCCACAACACGTAACGTGTAAATGGATACACAAAAAATGTGTCTTTATAGCTTCATGAGGACCACATTAGATAACATCTTCAAGTGTTTTTCCACTCCTATGCTACCGCTACGCTATCCACTGCTATGGTGCAGAGTGCATACCTGTTCACATAACACGCGTCTGTATTGTACTATTTATACGCACTGGTTAACAAATGTATGAGATCACCAACCAATGTAATGTTTATGTCACAGCTGTCCAAAATAAACAGAATTGGTAATAACCAAATACAAACATATATTTATATGTTTGCCGTAATTGGACTTGAAGTGTTCGTGTCATTTTGTGAGTTCCAAATTAATGTCATTTACTGTAGGTCACATGTGTGCTATCCTGTGTATGTGTGTTTACAGTGGTGGATAAGAGGACCTGACAGCTGTAGCATTGTGCAGTGGTCATCACCCAGCAGGGGGGGTGCAGGGGGGTGACACCCATCCCTTTGACCACCCTCAGGGAGCCCGGCTCCATTGTTGCAGCCTACCCACGTCGCACATTCCTGGCCTGAACCATGCCGTGTCGTGCCGCCGCACAACAGCGACATGCAACACACATACGGGCTTGTGCAGCATCGTACACACACACACGCGCACACACACACGCAAACATGTCAAAACACACATGCACGGATGCATGACCAAGAAAGAACTCCGATTTGAAGAAATATTACTTTTTCTAACTTTGGCAGCATTGTGTAATGATAACAGTATGCTTCAATAAATGTTCATGTATTTGTATAAGGGTAAAATAGTGACTCTTGAATCTTCAATGATTTTTTGGGTGGTTGAAGATGAAGAGCATATATAATCAATGCACATAACCATCACGTATTACAGTTTTTGCCCATTTCTTGAACACGTTTTGCAAACTTTGGCTCACTGTGTCAAAACTCAAGCAAACAAGACACGATACAGGGAAATACACCATTCACATTTATGTCAAATTGAAACTCTGCTATCAAAATCTAACAATCCTTGATCAAAATGTCATTCTAATGACAAAATGATACCCACTTGCATCATATGAATACGCTCTCAGATCAGCAGCACCACACTAGTCTACTTTATACAAAACACAGCAGTTTTTTGTTTTCACTTTTTTTATTTTAATCCACTTCCACAGAAGGCCCTTTTCCAACCGAAAGCTGAAACTAACTAAATCATTACTTTGCAGTAGATAATTTTCCATTGGAGTCAATTCAGTTAAAGTCAGCTACTACTGTAAACACAGGAAAACACAACTGTGCAAGTGGGCTTATGGATCCTGACGTCTGTTGGGGTCTTCCCACAGGATCTCATTATTATCACAAACAATGTCTTCTCTAGCTAAACATCGGAGGAAATATCGCCTTGTGTGACAAATCCATCCCTGGATTGACCTTACTTCGATGTCTCCACAGGCCCGTTCCATTGCCTGCAGAAGAGGCATACTACGGGGCATGTGGTCGGTGGTCATACATGCCATCTCCAAGCAAAAAAAAAAAAATTCTTCTATCGGATTTAGAAATTGTGTATGGGGGCAAGTACACAACCTCATATTGATCATGGTTGGGGAACCATTTCTGGACCAGAGCAGCCCGATGGAAACTAACATTATCCCAGACAATAAAAAAACCTGGACTGCTGCGGTCTATCCTGTAGAGCTACATCATGAAGTGCATCTCGAAATGTGATTATGTGTTGTGCATTGGAGGGACCCAGTTTGGCATGATGGTGCAGTAGCCCTTGGAAGACTTATGGC
The DNA here is from genome assembly GCF_054856555.1 of Leptonotus elevatus. NCBI lineage: Eukaryota > Metazoa > Chordata > Actinopteri > Syngnathiformes > Syngnathidae > Leptonotus > Leptonotus elevatus. The sequence continues at coordinate 27,382,925 of NC_141240.1, forward strand.
GATATTTGCCCCCACGCTGCCCCCGGGACATGCACAATTGCCCTTTGACCAATTCTATTTCATCCACGTCGTCTGTTTTGCCTCGTCAATGTAAATACATTTATGAGGCTGGGCAGCTCCATCCAAGTCCAAGATTCTTTGCCACATAAAATGCATATTGTGGATGCCTTTACTCAACGCAGACAACAACATATAGAGAACCGCTCCATCCCACCACACAGGTACCCCCTTTAGCTTTCTGAATGTATTTATGTGGTCCATTGCTTGCAAAGTTTTCAAAATGGCTTAACTGAGTCCTTTTTTTGTAGAGGGCTGTTTGGTGTTCATTTTTGTAAGTAAGTGTTTTCAGGTGTGTCTAAGCATCTTCAATTAAACAATGTGTGTTCTATTTTGAAAAGATGTGTTTTCCCAATGATGCCCTGAGATTTCATGTTTGAACTAAGTGTCTTATGTATGAAATAGTGTGTAGTGTGCATGAGCAAGTGTGTTACAGAATTGCAACAAAAGTGTAAAGCTGTACTTCTGTTTAAGGTATCGTGACAACAACTTCAAGTTATGTTACTTTGGTTTAAGCATGTGTCTATAGTGTTCAAGCAATGGGAAAAAACTGTTTCCTGACTAGTTTCCTGATTTTATAATGAACAATACCCTACAACCCAAATCAAAATAGATGGATAGCGTTTTTGAAAAATAAAAAATAGCCACAAAAAAAGTCACATGTAATGATGTGAAGTTAGAAATAAAGTTACACATACACGTGGTTTAATAAAACTGGTGTTTTTGTTTGTTTTTTTGGTCTGCCTACCATCTCATGTCTTAACAACATATAATGCTGTGGAACAAAGGCTGACACAACTTGTTGAAAAGAAACATGCGCTGGGCTTTCGCTATTTACAACAAATACATTTAGCGTAGTGGTGAGTTGTATTTGTAATCATTTATTTTTAAAGTTGTACTTGTAAAGTACAACTTTATTAAATCTAGTCGTTTTTTTTTACACAGTTTAACAACTACAATTTACAATATTATAAATAAATATATTAATATATATTAAATATGATTTACTATATATTCAAAGGTAATTTTTATAGATGTACCACAATTTCAGAAGAATCAGAAAAAAACCCTGCAACTCACATCAGTGTCTTTTCCAGAACTTTTTTTCCCCCTAATATAATCCTAAATTGGGCGACACGGTGGATGACTGGTTAGCACGTCTGCCACCCAGTGCAAAGGACGTGAGATCGAGTTTGGGCTTCGGCCTTCCTGGGTGGAGTTAGCATGTTCTCCCCGTGCCTGTGTGGGTTTTTCTCCAGGTTTTCCAGTTTCTTCCCACATTCCAAAGACATGCACAGCAGGTTAATTGAACACTCTAAATTGTCCCTAGGTGTGAGATTATGAGTGGTTTTTCGTTTTTGTGTACCCTGGATTGGCTGGCAACCAGTTCAGGGTGTACCCCGCCTACTGCCCGAAGCCAGCTGGGATAGGCTCCAGCGCCCCCGCAACCCTTGTGAGGAATAAGCAATTCAGAAAATGGATGGATTTAGGATGGATAATCCTAAATTGGATAAATCCCATGTATTTTCAATTGATACTTCTTCTAGTCACGTGGTACACAGTTACGGCAATGCGGCAGAACCAGGAAGCTCGCATTAAGAATAACATCCGGGTATTCCATCCGTTCTTTAATCGACCCTTATGGCTTTTTGCGTACTTTCAATTGGAACAGTACTTGGGCCGCGACTGATGGCGTTTAGTGAGATCATAAGGACGTACTGTAAGTATGGACAAGAATGCATGTTGAGAAATGGCCTCTTACGCCCACCATATTGACCAAAATTCAGTATACTAGCTGAAGCGATCTTTCGTTTTATTTAACTTTGCACAACAATTTCACAATTTGAATACAGTGTTTTTCTCAGTTTTTGTGGGTGGTACATTCCATGCCCACCCATGATAGGTGAAGAAGAGGTCGTAAAAAAAATAAAAAAAAAATAAAAAAAAATTCAAAACAAAATTCAATTAAATTCAAAATTTCAATAACACTAATACTGTCTGTCCGGTAATGAGCTCTTGCGAAGTTGCGGAAATGAGCAGCCTCTTTGAAGTTAATTGCCTTCGGTTGGCCTTAATGTGTAGATACAGAAATAAAATGTCAACATTTTAAACCTATCATGGTACACGTTTTTGGAATGTAGCAAATATTCTACATTTTGTTTAACAATGTAATTGAACGTGTTAAATAAAAGAATGAGCTGTTTTTATTTACAAAAATATTCCAAAAAAGGACATTTTACCGTGACACTGATATTTTTGTTCACAGTTATCATACCGTCAAAATGTATTATCGGCCCATGCCTAGTTGCCACCCTTCTAAACACTTGTTAACTTAGTAAACTTAATAAGAAAACTAGCTGTACTGTACAGTACATAATTTTTATGAAAAAACAAAAATACAGTAAATCCAGGGGGTGGGGCGATAAGCTCTGAAAAACCCACGAAATATTGAGCTACAACTCGATGTACACCCCGCAATGTATGCGTTATGGACCCAAATAAAAATCTGTGATAGAGTGAATCCGCAATAAGTGAACCACGTCACCAAAATCCACATGCACATCTCTACTCAAGTCAACTTTAAATATCAAAACAATGGCCACAGTATTTTCGATTTAATGGGCATTCAATTATTATTATTCATATACTTTTCTGTTATATGTGTTGTCATTTTGGCAACGTGTTAGCATTCCAGTAATACTAGCATCTAAACTCAGACAGTGTTAGAGCTTCAGCACAAACCACAGAACTGCGACCTTTCCCATCATCTAATCGCACAAGCACTCATCACAAAAGCTTGACCAGGAACTTTGCTTCCAAAATGGCTTCGGTGGCTGCGTACGTACGTTCGCTGGAAGCGCTGCTAACTTCCCCTAATCAGGAAGGCTGAAAGCAGCATTGAACCGCCACTTTCCGCCTGGGTGTCTTTGGTTTCTGTCCTGGATGAAAGAGCTTCCACATTCCTTTCCAGCAGGGTCAGAGGTCATCCTCTGCACTGCACCGCGTGCCCGCCCGCCACAGCTCCCGCATGCTGAGTGACTGCTATTAACCCCACTGATGCCGACCTTCGCCATATGCATGTGAGGAAGGGAGTGAAATGTTTAGCGGATGCTTTATAATGTTGATGATGGTGCAAACAACTGTAGCAGATGAAGCAAGGTTGACGCGGGCAAAGCGACATCGGCCAAAGAATGGTGGCTCAGTGGGGCGGCAGGCGCTGCTTCACTAAACTTTACGAACAGCCTAAATATAGAGGCTGAGTTCACCGTGTGGAGTTTAGGTGACAACAACCGCTCTTATTAGGAGGGGGTAGTCAGGCAAGGGGGGGGGGGGCGGGGGGGGGGGGTAGAGCAGCAGAGAGCAGGGGGTGGGGGTTGTGTATTTCTTTGAGGATGTGAACATGCTCCACAAACGTGTATCTTAAGCGCATTCATTCAATTCAACATGTCACTGTCCCAAAAAAGTTCTAAATTGCATTGAGTTTCTTCACAGACAATAATTATTGTCATTTCCACATTACACATTCAAAAGGCAAATTTCACTTGTTGGGAAATTTACTTTGGTTGAACAGTGTTGCTACTTCAATTGTTTTAATGTTTTTGAAAAATCTATTATTTTATTGCTCACAATAGCTTAGCTTCTTCTGTTTCTTCGTTTATTGACAAACTTTCTTCTTTGTATTATCCACGAGTCTAGATACCCCGTGGCACCACGCTGCCTCTCACAGTTCAGTCTTGGTACTACACCAGACATCTGGGTCGGCGAGAGACCACCGGCCCGCAGGGTCCACGCAACCTGGTCCTGGTCCGGTTGCGAACGACGCGGAGACGCCTACATTTCCGGGTATGGAAACGAGTGAGATTTTTGCGCCGCCAAACCAAACAAATACAGTTTATGAAGTATGAAAGCCTCCGCGCCGGGCGCAAGCGGGACAATCAGCGCACGGCTGAGGGGAGGTGTCGGTGTTCCCCCAACTAATGGAATCATGCTGGAATGTACACGGCTTTACCATCGTCAAGGGATATAGACATTGTAATTTGGATATACTACTGGTGACCACATTTAAAATAGCGAAAGATTGTGGCCAACATGTAGCGAGCATTACAGACCATGTTGGGTACATTCAAATGAGTAATTTGAATCAAATTATTATTTTTGTTCATGTCATGTCCTCTTCCAACTCTCATTTTTTAATATTTGAGTCCAACGTGGGTTCAAACTTCGAGCTTATCGTGCAGCAGGCTTTACGTCCTGGTAAAACAACTGCATCAATTATTATTAATGTATATATTTACTGTTTGTTGCAAAGAACTTAGATTCCCACTTTGTTTTTTGCTTTTTTGTAATATTAACTAAGTAATTATAAAATGCTAAACCTTTATTTTTACTATTCCTCTCTGGCTCATTTGAATGACATTTTATTTTATTTTTTAAGTTTTACATATTGAAAGGTAATTGATTAAAAAAAAAATCTTACTATTAAATAAACAATGATGAATATTTGCTACCACCCAAATAAATAAATACAATTTTACAAATAAAAATTAAAAAATTTAAAAAGAGTAGAAAAGTACAGAAAATTGGTACCGTTGAGTGCCAGTATCGATTCCGAGGTACAGAATATTGGACCAGGACCGTTTTCAAATGTGAAAGGTACCCATCCCTAATTGTCGGTGGAGATATGTGTGTGGTATGAGTTCAACGACAGACATTTTGTGGGTAGTTAAGGATGATGTAAATCGGGTCAAAATCAATTAGTCGATGACATTGTTGGTAGTTTTTTCAGCACAGTACAACGGTCCCCAACCTTTTTCCACCACAGACCGAATTAATGAACAGTTGTGCTTGAACCTTTTGGGTATGTAAACTTATGAACAAAATTGTAAATGTACAAAAACTAAACGCTGCTTAATGACACAAAAATGCTATGAATCGTCACCAAAATTCACATGCACCTCTCTACTCATGTCAACTTCAATCTCTGAAAATATCAAAACAATTGCCACAGTATTTTGGATTTTATGGCCATTCAACTTTTTAGTCACCATACAGTATCCTCATAAGTTTACATATAGGATATGTAAACTTTTAAGCACAACTATAAAGACATATTTTCACGGACTTACAAAACAAATAAAAATAAATGATTACAAATACAACTCACCACTACGCTAAATGTATTTGTTGTAAATAGCGGAAGCCCAGCGCATGTTTCTTTTCAACAAGCTGTGTCAGCCTTGACATGGGATGGTAGGCAGACCAAAAAAACAAAAAAAAAAAAAAAAAACAGAAAACAAGCATTTTTTTGCTTTTCTGTTTTGTTTCGATTTTGCTTGTGTTTTTATTGATTTGAGGATAGACTTGCATATTTATTAGCAAGTGACCGTGCTATCAGTCTCATTTTTGTTAAAACAATTTAACACACTTGTAGCATACTGCGACAAATGCTACGACACAATGTCATAAAGCAACACAAGTGTCGTGATGTGGTACGTCTTGTTCCAAACAACAGTTATGATAAATATGTTCTCAATATCACAAAACATCAGCACTGCTCGCATTTAAATGATCAGCTCATCAGCAAGCTCTGCAGAAGCCCGATCCTGTTCGTCGGATCATGGACAGTGGATCTCGAGGACTGTCATAGAGCGTTGTAGTCCGGAGGATGATTAGTGATAATAATTAATTAGTTTTAAACGTCAATAGGGATTTGTACAGTTGGTTCGTCAATTTGTCAGTTTTCACTGAAAAGCAACATTATAAAATTGTTCGATAAAATTGTGAACATGGGATTTTTTTCCTTCCCATTTTCGTCTTCTGTGTCGCAACAAATCTGCTCGCTCTGCCCTCAAAAGCAAATGAAAGTCCAACATAAAACAAACTAACAAAGAGAGACTAACAAAAACAGAACACTTTAAAAGTTCTAACCCTTTGTTAAAATATCTATTTTCACAGTTAAAGTGTTCCAAAACTTCTCACCACCCACCCCAGAAATTAAAATTGTACAGTCCAGTTTGCCAATTACCAACATTATGAATAATTCTCTTCGCCAGTAAGTATCCATCCAATCCATTGTCTGAGCCGCTTATTCCTCACGAGGGTCGCGGGGAGCTGTAGCCTATCCCAGCTGGCTTCGGGCAGCAGGCGGGGTACCCCGTGAAACAGTTGCCAGCCAATCCAGGGCACACACAGACAAACAACCATTTGCCAGTAAATAGTTGCTCGCTAATATATGTAAAGGCAAACAAGTTTGCAATTCACCGTTGAATCATGTGGAAACCTGCCCCAGTTTCAGTATCAAAAGTGATGCAGTTGTGCTTGAAAGTTTACATACTCTAGGGCAGTGGTTCTTCACCCCGGTCCTCGAGCACCCCTATCCAGCCTGTTTTCCATGTCTCCTTCAGCCAACACAGCTGAGGATCGTTATCAGGCTTTATGCAGAGCTTGCCGATTAGCTGATCCTATGAAACACCCACGTTGGCTGTTGGAGACATGCCGTGTCCGAATTTACAAGGCTGGGTCCTCCGAAGGCTGAATTTGTCGGCTGCAATACGTCACTCCCCGGCATGACTTGACATGGATTGTCAATGCTGCTTGTCGGTAGCGTATTGATCGACAGTCCATTCATGTGTAAGTCGGTGTGTGCTGTCGAGTCGCGCCGGGAGTGACGTCATGCAGCCGACAAATTCGGCTTTCGTAGGATCCAGTCTTGTGAATTTGGACGCAGGCATGGAAAACAGGCTGGATAGGGGTACTCGAGGACCAAGATTGAGAACCACTGCTCTAGTAGTATGTAAACCTATGAGTATTGTGAGAAAAAGTTTGAATGCACATACAATCCAAAATACTGTGGCAAATATTTGGATATTTTCCGAGATTGAATTTGATATGAGTAGAGATGCATGTGAATTTTGGTGACAATTCATAGCATTTTTTGTGTCATTAAGCTACGTTCACCTTTTGTACATTTACAATTGTTCTCATAAATTTACATACCCCAAAGGTAAGTAAACTTTCAAGCACAACTGTATGTCAGTGTCTATGAACCAGGAAGTAGCTGCTACACACTGTACGCAGAATCGGGGCACATTATTTTCCCCAACAAAGTGTCTATTTACCACATTACTAATGCATCCAACATGGTAACCCGGTGGATTTCACTTTTCTTTCTTTTCTTTGATCCTTCCTCGGGTCTCCCGACAACTTCACGACTCTAGCGGGATTCTGAAATATTCGGTTTGGGTGAACGGTATGGGATTTTTAATAGGTTTTAGGTGAATTAATGAGCACACACTCACACACACGCACATATGCACACGCAGAGCAATGATGATGACATGTCGAATCGGTAAGATTACCGAATAAACAATACCGAGCTTTCTCAAAAAACAAAAAAAACGAATGCATCCAACAGTCACATTTTAAATGCCTTCATATAGTAATAATAAAAAAATAAAAAATGAAGTATTTAGAAGACAGTTTTAGCTTTTTGGAACACCTGTATTGTGTCTTTATGAGGGGATATTGCCACCTACTGACTTGGCAAACATTAGAGTGCTTTGGGACATTTTTGCAGCTACACCAACATTTGTATGCACAACTTTACAAAAATCACAAAAATGTAGCCTTAGTGAGTTTGGATTAAATGAAAAATATATGCACATAGACTAAAGGGCTTAGTGTGAAGCTGAAGCATGTCAATAATAGTGGAAATGGGATGAAGCATAAAAAGGAGGGAAAAGAGGAGTTGCGTGCAGCGGTGGAGTCAAGGGTCTTTGCAGCAGTCAAATAAGTCTTGTGTGACAGGCGAGAGGTCAGGCTTTAGTGAACCCATTGAAAAGGAGAAGCCACCTAGGAGGGGGAAGGAGGTCCGCCATTGGCAGTGATCCTTTGACCTACAGGAAGGCTGTCTTTTTACGACCGCACATTGCACCGCACACACATAAGAAGAACACAAGAATATAAATGTAAATATTTCAACGCATTTTGCCCTTTTCATCCACAGGGAAACTGCAATTTGGGGCATTTATTCCAAAAGGAAGTAGACACAAGTGTATTAAGAGAAAAACAGATTACAAAGCAATAAGCGTGAAGCTGTCATATGTAAGTGTTGTGCATTTTAACGTTAAACTTAGTTTTACTATTACCAGCGAGTGGTATGATATTTTTATATGAGTATGACCATTAAGAATGTTAAAAAATGAGATGTATCATCATATGCACAGGATTGAACAGTTTTGTTTTGATACAATTAGGTATGTTCAAAACCACTCTTTTTTCCAGTCTCCGATACCATGCACAGTACTGATACCACTAGTGCTTTTAATACATAAAATTTGCCAAAAATAATGACACATTGTTTTAAAGAAATACCAATATATCCCAATATAGAATTTTCCTTAAAATGACATGAAATTAATGGCAATATTCTATTCTTATAATTTCTGATTTCTAGTTCCTGATCGTAAAACGGCTACAAGAGGTATCAATACTGGTATTGGCCAACGTCGCAAGTACCGATACTTTGAAATAAGGCCAGGTATCCGACCAATACTTAGACCTGGTATTGATACTTGCTCATTCGTAGTTACAATGGCATGACAGTTACTTTGACTTAAAACATTGACTATTAGAGGTGGGTAGAGTAGCCAAAAAAATTACTCAAGTAAGAGTAGCTTTACTTCAAAATAATATTAGTCAAGTAAAAGTAAAAAGTAGCCATCAAAAAATTACTCAGGTACAAGTAAAAAAGTATTCGCTGAAAAGAATACTCAAGTACTGAGTAACTGCTTGTACATGAAGTCTGATTTATTTTTAAAAACAATGTCATCAGAAAGACAAAAACATAAAATGATCTGCAAATGCTGGCATCTTCAAATCATAAAAAAAAAATAATAATAACTTTTTGAACTCGAATAACAGTGCGTGTGAAGTGCCTTGCCCAAGGACACAACGACACATGGGGAGAGCGGGTTTAAACAGCCGACCGGTTTTTGAACGATCGTCTCTACACCCTGAGCCACCGCCGCCACGATATTCATATAAGTAATGTGTCCGCGGAAATGCTTCCAGACATTCAGTCAAGCGGAGCGCTTGCGTGAAAAGATGGTAAATCTAATGTATGAATGGGGCGGCGGGTAACGACTCTAGTGTAGAGTGTGGAGTAAGAGTAGCGTTTCTTCTTCCCACATCGACTCAAGTAAAAGTAAAAAGTACTGTGTGGTAAAACTACTAGTACATTTTTTTCAAAAGGTTACTTAGGTAAATGTACCGGCGTAAATGTAGCTCGTTACTGCCTACCTCTGTTGACTATACAGTTAAATGTTTTGGCAACAGTTTTACCCTGGAATAGATTATTTCCATTTTTTTGATTGGAAAAATTCGACCATAACCTGAAAATGTTGTCGATAATCTCCAAATTTTACAAGTTTGTTCCTTTCTGTAGGAACTCCTGCTATTCTTTCATACTGATTTTAGAGAAAAACGATACAGTGCATTAAAAGTTGAATTATCAAGAATTACAGTAATTAATGCTGAGTCGGTTCATTATCAAAGGACATAAAAACTACACTCTATGACAATATTACACTTCTGTTCATTGAATTGCAGATGTTAAAGTGAGATAGTCAGCAGTGCACAGAGGTCTCTGTATTCAAGCCAACAATGTAGCCCCCTCCTCAGCCAGGTTTCACTTCCTCTCCCACTTACATCCTCTGACCCCCGGTGGTGCTCAGCACATGCAGGGTGGCGACTGAGAGGAAGAGTGTGCGGTTGTTCCTTGCCAAACTCTTAATAGCCTTCCTACCGGTCGGCATTGGATGTGGCCACTAAAACCGTTCTAGCTTAAGTTAGTCCACCACGCTGTGGTCTGACTGAGAGGGGGCGTGGCAAACCGTCACAGCGGGACACTTCCGCCACTGGCCGCCAGCCGCTTCCTGACGTCAGCCCGCCGCTGTGACCCAAAATGAACTGACGTTGCTTTTGCACCGATGACAATAATTTACTCAACTTCAAGTTGATTTAACCCACTATGTCAACATTGCAGGTCCAGGAACATACAAATAAGTTACAAACTTTTTTCTTGCAAAGGTTTAGCAAGAGAGGGGGGAGAAAAATCCCATATTTTAAGTTTAAGTTTAGCAGATAAATCTTTTAAAACAATTACAGTAGCTGAATGAATACCTTGCAAAAAAAACAATGTAATACATTTAAATCACCTTATTCCCCTTTAACACATTACAAACCCTGTAATATGTGCACTAAGACAAATAAACAAAAATACATAATAAATAATTTAGAATAGGTTTCCTTCTTTTGTCAAAATGTCAAAATGATATAAAAATGACGTAATTGTTGTTGCAAAATTATTGACCTTGTTTACATTTACTTATGTAATGAAAAGTAAAATGAATTTGATTTGGGGAAAACATACAAATACAATGGTACCTTATTATATAATACAATAAAATAAATAAAATGTCAACACACTCTTATTCAAATGCCGAGATTTTGTGATAATAATACAAAAAATAAGACCAAGATAAATAGTTTCATATTTTTTCATAATCAATTTAATTATAATTGAAATCGTTCAGACAGGACAAGTAAAATTATACACCTGATAAATGTGGTTGCATAAGTGTGCCCATTTATAACTGTGGGTGTAGGCGTGTGGCAAATTAACCAATCACTTCAAACTAATATTAAACATGCCACCATTTTAAACGCTACCCCAAATAAAGTTCAACTGCTCTAGTAGGCCTTCGCTTACATTGTCGTTGTTATATTTTACGGCACAAGCCATGGTGCGCAGAGAGGTTCCATAGCATTGGGGCGTTGTCACTGTTCAAAACTATCAGTCAGAAGAAGAGTATGGATGAATTTCAAAGGCAATAAATATAGTATCCAGTGGAGAAAATATGGCACAATGATGACATCACCAGGAACTGGATGCCCTCCAAAACTGATAGCAAGATTAAAAAATACAAAGTAGCTGTAAGAATGTCTGGCTGTTTTTTTAGTTTAGTTTGTTTGTTAAATTCATTTTAATTTAAACATGAATATATATATATTAAAAAACAAAAACAGTCTGGTTATAAAAGTCAAAATACACAAAATATACAAAACAACAAACACAACATTAAAGCAACGCAAGCAACATAAGAAATGTTTGCAGTGTTTCACAATCACCCAATCATAAGCTGCGCATTTACGCATACATGTTGGAAAAAGAGTAGGAAGAAGTATAAACTTATCAGGTCCTGCCCCTTTAATATCCGTTACGCAATAAATAGTAGGTATGTATAGTAAACAAAAAAAACTGCTAATATACAGCTAATGTATCTTGATTACCAATAACAAAGGTTATTAGAGTAATTATTAATAGTGAATATATTGAACAGTGTACCTTATGCATATATTATAATACTTTTACATATGCATATATATATTTTACCAATAATAATAATAATAATAATAATAATAATAACGATAATAACGATAAAAACAACAACAACCAATGTTACTTTTTTATTGACAAACACATTCTCTTCCCTATACTTTTCAAAAATGTTGATTTTATATTTCCTTTTAACTGGTCTATGTTTGTACAATGTTGTAAATCAGTACTCAGCCTCCACTCCACATACAGATGTACAAAAATGCGTCAATGTTGTTCTTGAATACTTTGTCTTTAAATGATGTATTCCCCTCAAACCATAGTCTCCCTGTCTCTCTGAAAACATATTTTCAATATTGCCCGGCAGTAAATTATTTCTAGCTTTATACACCAATTGTACAGTATTGAATTCCACAAGATCAAATAATTTTACAGTTTTAGATTGTAGAAGCAGTGTATTGGTGTGGTGGAAATAGCCTACATTATGGATTGCTCTTATAGCTCTTTTTTTGCAGCAGAAACAGAGGTTGTAATGATATCTTGTCGGTGTTTCCCCAAACTTCTGAACAATAATCTAAATATGGTCAAACGAGAGAGCAGTACAGAATGTGTAATGATTTCTGGTTGAGAAAATGTTTGACTTTTGTCAGAATGGAGATGCTGTTAGAAAGTCTGGATCCAATATATTTAATGTGTGGGTTCCAGCAGATTTTATCATCAACAATTACCCCCAGGAATTTAATCTCATTTACTCTTTCTATATCTAAACCTTCAATTTGCAATCTCTCGCAGTTCCCTATTTTAACATGACCAAACCCAACAAATTCCGTTTCAATTTATTGAGCACTTGTTTTTATCAAGCCATGGTTTTACTTTCTTAAATTCGGAAGTAATAGTATCCAAAATAAGCAGCATTTTCTCACCAGAAACCAGAATAGTTGTGTCATCTGCAAATAACACAAACTTCAGTTAATGAAACACATTGCATAAATCATTAATATACAACATAAACAGTTTAGGCCCCAACACTGACCCCTGGGGGACACCACATATCATGTCCAAACATTTTGATTTAAATTCCCCCAACTCTACAAACTGTTGTCTTTCTTGTAAATAACTTCTGATCCAATTCAAGGCTGTATCCCTAATACCATAACGCTCCAATTTACTAATCAATATATCATGGTTTATAGTATCAAATGCTTTTTGTAAATCGACGAACAGTCCTGTTGTAAGTTTCTTTTTATCTATGGAATAAGTAATTTCTTCGCTAAGTTCTGTTAAAGCTAGTGCAGTTTTGTTCTAAATCCATACTGACTATCAGAAAGTATTTTATGTTTTTCTATGAATTCATCTAATCTTTTATTGGAACGTTTTTCAAGAATTTTAGAGAATTGTGGTAGAAGGGAGACAGGCCTGTAATTTGTGAACTTGTATTCGTCTCTTTGTAGATTGGAATCATTTTTGCATTTTTCATTTTATTCGGCTTAGTACAAGTGACAACAATCTCCTGTCTTCTTCATGTGTTTGGGCTAATGTGTAGCATGGTAAGATGGAAGGCAATCTTTCAAAGAAAAAAACAAAAACACATTTGATCTCTGTCAAACATGTAGGAAAATGTGTTATGGTTCGATGAAGCCATGGCTGACTTTTTGGATCATAATTCCAAAGGAAATATTTGGTGCAAACAAATACAGTATTGTTTTAGTTTAAAAAAAAATCACATTTAAGTTTGAACTATTTCATGTTCTTCAATTAGCAATTAGTTGGTGGATAAAGTTTTAAAATGATTTATCTTGGTCCCTTTTTTTATATGACAAAAACCTGGCATTTGAACAGGGGTATGTCGACTTTTTTACACTCACTGACTACATCGCATAAATTATGTTCACAAAAATAAAAATAAATATGGCAATATGGATAACTACAATAATATTTTTGCTCTTTTGTTATTCATACCTATATAGTGCTGTTTATATGACATGCTGCATAATCAATTTTTTAAAAGTCAGGCGTAACATACAAAACTAACCTTGTGCACGAGACACATCGTATGAACTAAATGTTGTCACATGGGAAGTACAGTATGGTTTGTGTTTGTGAGTGTGTGTGTGTGTGTGTGTGTGTGCGTGTGTAAGGGGGAATTCTGGGGAAAGCCCTGTTAGGGAGTCCCGGCCATGACACGGAGCGCCGCAGCAGCCGGAGATGTGGGCACGGTGCCAGCGGGCGTCACGCCAGTCGCACGACCCTCCTGCACCACCGCCCCCAAGCCCTCCTTGTCATGTGTGAAGAGTAAAAGGTGCAAACATGCACACTTTCTCCACTGCTGTGCTCCTCACTGGCCATTTAACTTTTAAACCCCACCCAGTGTGGAATCCAAAAGTCCCCTTTTCGCAAAGTTTACAGAGAAAAATAACCCGGCCCATTTATATAGGACACTTATCAGTAGAAATACAGTACTCGCTAGCTGTCTGAGATATATATATATATATATATATATATATATATATATATATATATATATATATATATATATATATATATATATATATATATATATATATTGGAGATACGCACTCTCAATATTGATTGGTATTGATTGGTAAACTTGTATGCATTCTAAGAAGACAAAAAATAGATTACTTCACCAAATTAGGGGAAAATAAATGTAGTACAAAATATACTTGGGGGATAATAAATAAAGCCTTGAACAAAGGCAAGATAAAGCCAATCTCTCCAAATTAGTTTATTAAGGCCCATTTGGTACTTCATGATAAAGAGGAAATTGGAAACAAATTCAATGACTACTTTGTGAATATTGCCATAAGATTATCACAAAATATCCCAAATGATCAAATTGATTATGGAATCATACCAAGCAATGTTAACAGTATTTTTCTTAAGGCCATACAAACTAGTGAAATCTTGAACATAGTTCAAAACTTTTTTCTAGTAAAAAAAATTAATAATCAAATGGTTACACTGACATGAATATGTCACTGATAAAGCAAATCATAGACGTGATTATGGAGTCTTTCACGTCCATTTGAAACTTATCATTTACAACTACTACAACTAACAGGAATTTTCCCAGAACAAATGAAAATAGCTAAAGTAGTCCCACTCTTCAAAAAAGGAAATAAAAAATTGAATAGACCTATATCTCTACTCTCACAGCTTTCTAAAATATTGGAAAACATTGTATGCGACAAGATTAAATAAATTCATAGATAAGTATAAAAATTAAGTAATAGCCAATATGGGTTTCGCTCCACTGCAATTGGCTGGCAACCAGTTCAGGGTGTACCCCGCCTACTGCCCGAAGCCAGCTGGGATAGGCTCCAGCAACCCCCGCGACCCTTGTGAGGACAAGCGGTACAGAAAATGGATGGATGGAGGGTTTCGCTCCAATCACTCAACCAACATTGCATTAATGGAGTTAACTAAAGAAATGTGCACAGCCATGGATAAAAAACATGTTTTAGTAAGTGTCTTTGTGGATTTACAAAAAGCATTTGAGACTTTAGATCATGAAATATTTAAATTGTTATGGTATAAGTGGTGTTGCACATCAATGGGTTACCAGTTATTTAAAAAATAGAAAACAATTAAGAAAATGGATGAATGGATGTTGAATTCAATAGTAGACAATCAAAACACAGTTATGTAACTTTTGTTATGTAACTATGTAACAGGGATCCATTCTGGGGTCAGTACGTTTTCTCCTTTATGTGAATGATATTACAACTATTTCGAAATTGTTCAAATGTATTTCGTTTGCAGTCAACACAACTTTATTTTATGCCAGGAAAAATATATGTAACGTTTTACAATAGAGAAAGAGTTTCAAATGATTATGAAGTGGTTCAACACCAACAGACTGTCTATAACTATTTGTAAAACCAGATTTATGATTCTCAGTTCGTAGAAACATAGATGTTGAAACAGCACTGACTGTGCAAGGTATAAAAATAGAAAGGACTAATGAAATCAAGTTTCTAGGTATTATTATTGATGAACATTTAACATGGAAAACGCATATAGAATATGTCAAATCTAAGGTATCACAAACCGTGGCCGTGTTACACAAGGTTAAAGAATCATTGAAGAAGAATGCTTTGTTTTTGTTATATAACTCTTTGATTGTTCCATACCTGACCTATTGCATTGAAGTGTGGGGGTGTGCTGGCAAATCCTACATTGAACCCATTTTTCTTTTACAGAAACGTACGATGTGTGTCGTTTTCGGATGTGGATACAGAGATCACACAGGAGTGCACAAATTAATAGGAACAAACCTAAATATAAAACAAAACAAAAAACAACGATATATACTGAAGGTGTATAAAACTAAATAATCTCAGTCTATTTGTATTTTTAAAATTATTGGAAATATACAGTATATATAGTACAAGGTCATGAATTATTTTGTGTAATTGTTACATTGAAAGCATCATTTTGTGTTGATCCTTTTTTTTTTTTATCAGGGGCAGATATCATAATTTTTACTTATTTTTGTCCCCTTTCATTTCTTTCTTCTTTTTTTTTTAGAATGAAATTAAACAAACATTTTGAATTGAATTGAATCATATCACTCGTCCAGGTAGTTCTGGCTACTCATTATACGATTATTAATAAATGTAGTCAGGTTTGTTAGGAGACCTAGCAGTTATTGCTTTAGGTGAAATTGGCCATTATAATTACAATAACAGCAATGTTGTTGAAGTATGACATCCACTACCACCATTGGCAATATTCATGCACATAAAAGTCTTGATTTAACTTTGCCAGAAAACATTTAGTAAGAAAGAAAGAAAGAAAAAAAACCTCAATGTTCTGGAATTCGATTTCTTTAAACAATGTCAACTTGTATGAGAATGATGGGAAAAGAAAAGTGTGGAGAAGGAAAGGAAGCCCTCATGACGCAAAACAAACCACATCATGTATCAAACGGGGTGCAGGCAAGGTTACAACATGGCCATGTATAATTTGCTGATGTTGGTGTGATTGACTGTTGACAGAACTAACAAGATTAATTCTGAGGCGTATAGGACTATAATTTCACATTTTTCACATACTTTTATCCAAATGCTACAAAACCGATAGTAACGATGGACAATGGCCCAAAACATAATGTGAAAGTAATTTGAGATTTTTTTCATATAACAAAATGGATTTATAGCAGTTTGGAAAAGATTATTACCAAACTTTTAAAATAATTTATTGGTGTATGAAATTATATGAATGAAATGCTAAATTCCTTGCTTTGTTCCAAATCTCTGCCTCATATACTCAATAGTACACCTACATTTCTAAACAAATAAATAAATAAATAAATAGCCATCTAATTACATGTAATAAAATTGCATAGCATAGTCTTCATGTTGAAAAAAAAAACATATTTACCAAAATAAACAATCAAACGGATATACATTTTATAACTAATTCCACAAAGTTTAACAAATGTGACACATTTTCTGTGCCATGTCCAAATTCCAGTTATAGTTTAGTGAATTTCCCCGAAATGCCTTCCGCACACAGGTTTGACAGTTTTTTTTAGCACATTTATGTGCACACAATACTTTTTTTCTTGCTAATCTGTATCCCCCCCCCCCCAAAAAAAAGAACAGGTATAGCATTTAAATGTAAACCTTAAACATAATTTGCTTTGAAACATCTTGTTAAAATGTAAGCTAAATTTAACCTATTTTATTAGACTACAAAATGAATAATAACTATTTATGTGTAAAAACTGAGTGAAACTGATTCCTGTGTGGATTGAGTGGCATGTTGCGTCGAGCTGCGGCAATTCACTTTTGTTTAGCAGAGCTGTTGCAGTCTGTGTGTGTGTGCGCGTGTGTGTGTGTGTGTGTTTCGCATGGGGTCAGCAACAAACAATCTCCAAGTTTGCCAATGTCAGCGTCGCTTAAAACAACAGGCATTGTTAAAGCAGCTTTGCTTTACACAAATCTACAGGTTACAACACAAACCCCCGCAGCCCTCTTTTATATTCTTTTTCTCTGTTATTCAACTTTTATTTTGCTACTAACTTTCTTCTGACTGATGAACGCTACTAAACTCTTTCCATTTGTGTTTTTCACCTATTTTTGTTTGTGTGTGTGTGCTAAAGTTGGCATGATTTCAGATATTTTTTACGCCATTGTAAATGGGAAGAAAATTGTGACGAGGTCGACTAGTCACTGTTGTCGTCAGTCCAGTGCTGAAGCTTGCATTCAAATGCTGAAAAAAAGATGAGCCGTGGTCAATAAACAACCTCTGTTGAGACAATGAACACAATTACTCGGTCGTAACCACACCAAAATGAAAAACAGCAACATTCAACAAGTCGGCTCATCCAATCACATAAAAAAAAAAAAAATTCAGAATCATAGATGGTCGCAGTGGACAAGACATATTCGCGTGTCTAAACCAATAAAACGGATAATTTAGATGATGTCAACACTTCTGGTTCATGATTGGATCACGTTATAGTCATATTATCCTGGCGTCCATTATAACTAAATTAAAAACTAAAAACTAAAACATGAGCCCCCCCCACCCAAAATTAAGAAAAATTCCATGTTGTTCTTATGTGGGAAAACTGTCAAAATCAGCACACACAAAAAGAAAAGACATTTTGCCCAGCAGAAAAAAATGCAGGTCTGAAGGGGCTACGACACCTTTATAGCCTGGCAGACAATCTGAATTATAAAACTCTAACACAATTCACCCAATTGCAGGGTTGCTTATGATGCAGTTTTAGTATAATATTAAATAAATCAGCAGAAAATGCTTTGCAATAATCAGGGATCCTGAACATATTAAAAGAGCATCAGATTTAAGTGTGTAACTGCACATTTACGTATCAAATATTTTGCGGTACGGGCCATAAAGAAAGCGACGCGTACAAAAAAAAAGTTTTTTTACTTTTTTTTTACTTTTTTTTTAGCAGAGATTGGGCTAAGGCTTGAAAAGTTGTGTCGATCAATACGAGATGGTTGATGGCGAGAAGTTTGAGAAATGCGCCAAATCAGCTGATCATGTGGTCCTGTAAGTTTATAAGGTGGATGGGTATAGTAAAAAAAAAAAAAAAAAAAATAGGTCAGGTGCTCTCTTGAGAACCAGACCAAAATTGTTGTGTGGCTCTGGCAATAATCTAAAATCACTGACAATGACAGCTCATGCACATAATTTACAAAGAACAATAACGACAAAAGCAGAAACTCAGCTTCTACAAATCACATAACAAACATTATTTTATGCGAAATCCCCAACATGGGTGAAATGCAAAAGAAAACAGTAAACACCAATGCTTATGAATCAATGTTGTGAATGCCAAAACAGAGCTTGGTCAAAGGTAGCCACTTGTAGAATAACATTCTTGCATAAACAGGGCCTTGAAAAATGGGCAATGAGAAGCCTGCATTCCTTGCATTTCTTTGGAACGTGGTCATGTATGAATTGGAGGCTTCAGGCACCTAAGGGAGACTGACAGCAGTGTGACGGCTAGTAAGGGGGGGCGGAAGATGAGCAGGGACACAATGACACAACAAGGAGAAAGAAATATGTGCATGACAACATACTCAAAGGAGTCATATCAAGAAATAACTGATGATGTAGTGGCAGTGCGGGCAGCATGGGTTCAGTTCCCATGCAGTGACATGTGAATGTGTCTCTATAAGTGCCCTGCGACTGACCAGTGATGAAACGCTAAAGAAAATGGATGAATAGATGGAAATAATCATATTTTAAAAAGCTAAAACAAAGACAAGCGGGTCAAAATAGGAGCAGTCATAACTACTAGAAACAACTGAGTTTCTTTTCACAGATGGATCCTCTTTTATTAAACAAGTCAAGAATTCATAGCTGTACTTGTGTAAATGCTGCACTTTGTTGCAAGTTGGGGCGGAATTTTCCATCAAAGCAAAGCTACAAAATTGTTTGCATGTGCTTTCAATTACACATCGCAATAGGCCAAAATTGCAATCGGCAGGTTAGACTTGACGAGAAGATTGGAGTGGAGTTAACATGGCAGTACAGGCAACGTTCCGTCATGTGACTGAAGTGGAATTTAGTGGGAAACAAAAACAAAGAAAACATTATCAATAAAAACGAAAGATGATATTATTCGCAAAACAATTTAAAAAAATAAAAAATACCAAGCTCTGATCTGCACAAACCCATGATGGGAAAGTTGCAAATATTGTGTCACTTGTTAGTGCACAATTAATTCGTTTGAGTATAATATTACCCATCCATCAGTTTTCTATAGCACCTTGTCCTGATTAAATGTGGGTGAGCTCAAGTCCATCCCAGCTGACCTTGGGTGAGAGGTGGGGTACAACCTGGACTGGCATATTGTCGAGACAAACAACCATTCACACTCACTTTCTTTGGCAATTCAATTGACTAAAATGCATATTTTCGTAGTATGGTCGGAAGTCAGACAACCTGTCCATGCAAAAGTCCATGCAAGCAGGGAGGACATAACATACACAAGAATGTCTACTCAACTCAACTTTATTTATTAAAATGCCAGCAGAAATAATGTTAGCACCAAGTATAAAGTTCCTCTTAATTGATACCCACTTTCTCTTTTTTAATCTGTTTTGCAAATATATTTGACAAAAAAAATGGTGATGAGCTTTTTACATAATTTTAAGGTGGTTATATTCCACCCATTCATTACATTTTTAGGATTTTAATTGTATAAATATTGGGTTTGTATGGTCCCGGTATCCATTTCCATTAATTACTCAAACAGCTCGTTTCTGTAAAAGAAAGATTGGTTCGGTGTGATATATCTGCCAAAAGAGAATGCAATTTGTAATACAGTACAATATGACTTAGCCACCCCAGTAACAGCATCACAAAAAATAATAACAACATTTTTAATACTATGCCTTCAATACATTCATAATTATTGTACTCCAAAGTAACAACTTATATCATTTTTCAGTGCCAAATATACAGAATGCATCCAATGCTTAAAGTACAGAAAGAAACCCAAAGTGATACACTTGTTGTCACTTGTTATGGTCAAAGTGAGACAGCAACAGATGAAGTTCATTTGAGATAGACACTATGCAGATGTTAAATATGTATAATCAAAAAAAATGTATAAAGCCAAAGTACAAGAAAAGAAAAAAGAAAAGAAACTGCAGCACACTCGAGTTCGACAGCACTTTCCTTCTCAGTTCTACAAACCAACATCATTACCAGCACCACCCCTTACCAAAGATTTAAAAAAAAAAAAACATCCATTGAATGACTGGGATGCCGGAGGGTGGTCTTCCACCTCACTACCTCGCCAACACTTCAATGTGTGATGGGGGGAGGCAAGGCGCCACACGAGTCTCGTAGAAAGCTTTAGGTTTCAAGATGGACAATCAAATAGTTTACAGATTTGTCAGCATCCGTCCCAAAGCTCCTTGGTTCCTCACAATCTCAAAGCCCTTTTGTGTGGTGCAATGCATGCAACCAAAAATTAGACAGCAAAGGGGAGCCAATTCCCTCATGTCACATATATCATAGTATAACAATATATAATGAAGTAATACATTGATTGGATGAGTGTGGCAGATTTGTGTATAATGATGTAATTTAGCTATGTTCTAATGCTAATTGCTGCTAAACGGAAAAATATAGAAATATTGTTTTCCTGATTAAAACAAGAGACTCTAATCTTTCTTTTGATAGGTTCCATGTTTTTATAGCAATAGAACAGAATATTCTGTGGGCCTTGCAAAATCTGTCAAAATCCAGTAAAACAGCCGGGAGCGAAAGGGACTACTTCAGTGAAAATGGCTGTGAGTGAATGAGTTAACATGTATAAAGCTGTTGGTGTTTTGAAATACAGTACATGATCGCGACGTTCTGTTGAAAAGGTTCCACAAACAAAAATGGTTTACAAGCAAATTACAACATTAGATTAATTGGAGCACTAAATTGTTTTCAGTTTAAAAAAAACTAAAAACTGTACGTTAAGATCATTTAAGGCACTACATTGCCTACATTGTTAGGTTACCTAAATACTTTCATCATGTTTTATGCGTAATGGCACCGTTTAAAGCTGCTCTGGGAAGACACCAGTACCAGACAATCGTCACAGTGCGCTAAAATGACCCAAACACAAAGAAATGCAAAGTTGTCATAGCTGACAAGGCAGGACTCTGGCCCCTGTTCTCGTTCCCAGCATAAGTCTAGCACAAAACGCGATCTTAACCTGCACATGGGTAGAGTTTTCTTTATTGTGGTATTTTCGCAGACACATGCAGTTAGCATTGTGGGCTGTAACACAGCCAACTTGTATTCCCTTTAAATTGAGTGCAGGTGAGGCACACGGTCTACGTGGCTGGAGTCCATGAGATTGACGTGCGGAAATTCCGTTTATAGGGAACGGCAAGACCTCCACTTGCAGATGACACTTTCCTATCCATTTTGAAATACATTTTGGGATATATTCCAAGCCAAGTCTTAACAAGTCGACAACCAGTGCTTCCTTGGTTTAAGCTAACAGACAAGAACAACATCCGGGTATTCCATGTGTTATGGTTGGTTAGGGTTACTTTAAATTGGAACTGGACTTGGGCCACGACTGATCACATGTCACAAGATCACAAGGACATAAGAACAAATAAGAACTTGGTTGTGAAATGGTTAGTGCCTACTGCCTACACTAAGCAATCAATCTTTACTTGTATATCACTTTTCATACAAAACATACATTTCATACATAGTTTAAAAATAAATCCCCAGCCCACTGGCTCGTATCTACAGTACATGTCACCATGGTAACAAACCAGCCATAAACTCATCCTACCTTAGGGGTATGTAAACTTATGAGCACAACTGTATTTGTCAGGAGTTGAAGATGCCGAGATTATCTTTGGGAGTGACGAGGATGGACAGGATCAGGAAAGAGCTCAACGGAGAGGCAGCGCAGCCTGGAAGATTTGAAAACAAAACTAGAGAGGCTAGATTGAGATCATATGGAGATGCACAGAGTGGATGAGAGACAAAGAGGCTCGAAATGGAGCCTTTCAGGTAGGCGCTAAAGAGGAAGACCAAAGAGGAGATTTATGGATGTGGTGAAGGAAGACTTGTAGATAGCTGGAAGGATGCAGAGGACAGGGAGCGATAGAATATGATTTGCTGTGGTGACCCCTGAAATGGGGTTAAGCCGAAAGGGAAAGAAGGAGGTCTAATAAATGTGTTAAGTGATGCTGCAGTATTTTCCTACATAACTTTCGAAAATATGGTAAAATATCCCATGTATCTGTAGCGTTGCACGCACAATTTGTTTTAATAAATATGTACAGGAGCACAAACAAATGCACGGTCCAATAGCCGGTGCCGAAAGATGCTTGCTGGCAGAACTCAACAATCCAGCCAACCTGAGTGGAGCACCGAGCGAGCCCGTGATGTGATGGGATTCAGAGAGTGGAGTTTGGGAGAGAGAGTGTCACGTGACCGAGTCCAGCAGAGAGCGTTATAATAGGCCCCCTCTCGGAGCTGAGAGGAAAAGGCTGGATCTGAACCAGAATCCCTCTACCACACACAGGCCGGCCATTGTTGCCTATTCACTGCACTCCATCTCGGGCCACTTTATCATTCAATTAGGACAGCTTTCACAGCGCACACCACAGAAAAGAGGCCTTCAATCAAACTGAAAACTTCACACTGGCCTCGGAGGGGACGCCGCGAAGGGGACTCGACGTTGTCGGCCCACTTTCGCTTCCCCAACTTGTTGTTGGCCAAGCGCCGAGTGGGAGGGAGGAAGAGGAGGAGAGGATGGATGCAGAGACGTGAGGGACAAGTAGGAGCGAGGAGGAAGTACTGTACATGTTTGCTACCACGTGTGTGTTTATGAAGCTGGTGGAATGCGTGGAGTGGGTGAGGGGTTAAATTTGGTACAAGCTACAGAGGGGATGGAGGGTAAAAGAAGGGGGGGGGCTAAAACAAATCAAAGCTGAGGAAGAAGAATGGCACAGAGGAGCCCTCTTGAAGAAGTAATGAGACACAGAAGTATGCTTGAGAATTGAGGCAAAAGTGATCAAAACGCAAGCTGGGTCCATAAACACCTCGGAGGAACAAATACATGATGTTAACACATTCGAGCACTCAGAGACCTCCACCAAGGCTTAAACATTTGCTACCTGTGAAATCACTTCATTCAATCCATTTCTACAACTCCTTGTGTTTTAGAGTTGTGAGTGAGCTGCAGGGTACACCCTGGACTGGTCACTGACTTGTCACTATTATTTTACAAATATTACATATTGTGCTGAAAATTGTCCTTACAAGCACAAAAGCTCTAAAAATCTTTTTGGTTGGCTTTATCTTGGTTGTACTTCCTGAAATGACTGATTGACTAAAGCCAATCGAATAAAGAGCAATCAATTACTCAATCAATAAAATCTCATCGACAGTATTTTCTAACATTGTGTCCTGAAATAAACACTGTGTGCCTAAATTAATTAAAGCAAATGGACACAAATGTCATTGCATACACAAACTAGAAAAATTCCCGCGGAAATTTTGAATGGGCCTGCTAACTCTTTTCAATGAGCTGAACAGTTTAAACTTTCAACCATTGAAATCGGTCAAGAAATGTGCAAGTTAACCATAATCAAGATCAAATAAAGTATCTTACTGTCCCTTTAAGAAATATGCACATTCACACACACACACATTTGATTTTAACCAACATTTCAATGAGCTGAACAGTTTAAAATTTAAACCATTGAAATCGCTCAAGAAATGTAAAAGTTAACCATAATCAACAGTATGTTACTGCCCCTTTAAGAAACATGCACATTCACGCACACACATTTGATTTTAAGTAACATTTCAATGAGCTGAACAGTTTAAAATTCAAACCATTGAAATCGGTCAAGAAATGTGGAATCTACCATAATTAACAGTATCTCACTGCCCCTTTACAAAACATGCACATTCACGCACACACATTTGATTTTAAGTTGTGAGGAGACGTCACGCACCAACACTCCATTGATTTGTATAGGATTACGCTCACCTCAAACAAAAGCCTCTCGCGACTTAACGGTTGAAGATGCAGATTCCAGAAATGGCTCGTTAGAACGGCAAGGGTTTGGGGAACGCGAGCATGTTCTCAGTTTTTTAATCGGATGAAAAATGACCAAATGAGAGCAGGTTGAAAACTTATGATTGATCGAAAATGAAGAGGGAAAAAGGGCGAAAATTACATTGAAAAGAGATCAAAAATGTGCGACTTCTCCTCGCTTAAAGTGAAAATAAAGGTACTAAATGAAACCTTAGCCAAATAAAACTTAGTTCTTCAGAAAGCAGAGGCTTGTGGCTACAAAATGTGCCAATTTGATGTCTAGTGAGCAAAGATTGTGGCCATGGTGACGAGTTGAAGTGAAACTTTTGGAAATAGATTTTTTGGTTCCCGTCACTGAAGCCTTAATTGGGTATCAGAGTGGCGATTACACTCACTGTCTTTGAACCCGCACAGGGGGAAGAGCTTTCATTCCTTAATTTTTTTTTTGACACTGAGTTAAAGATGACAAAAATTCCAACAAAATGAGCTAATTTTCATATCAATCGGTTAACGTATGCGCGCGCAGCGTCTCTTTGAAAAAGGTGCTTGATGTGTGATTTTGTCTTTCCTTTTCCCATTCATTCCTATGGGACTTTATTTGGGAGTTTTTTGGGAATAGCGTCGCCATGGTAACTGGGAATTCTTATAAAAATAATAGCGCAGCGAGTCAGATCGAGCCGCATCGTTTGATACCTTATTTGTCGCGGTGCGATCTACGGTACGGGCCCTATTCTTGCGGAAAAGTCGGTGGAAGATAATATAAAAAAAAAAACTAGAAAAATTCCCGCGGAAATTTTGAATGGGCCTGCTAACTCTTTTCAATGAGCCGAACAGTTTAAACTTTCAACCATTGAAATCGGTCAAGAAATGTGGAAGTTAACCATAATCAAGATCAAATAAAGTATCTTACTGTCCCTTTAAGAAATATGCACATTCACGCACACACATTTGATTTTAACCAACATTTCAATGAGCTGAACAGTTTAAAATTTCAACCATTGAAATCGCTCAAGAAATGTAAAAGTTAACCAAAATCAACAGTATGTTACTGGCCCTTTAAGAAACATGCACATTCACGCACACACATTTGATTTTAAGTAACATTTCAATGAGCTGAACAGTTTAAAATTCAAACCATTGAAATCGGTCAAGAAATGTGGAATCTACCATAATTAACAGTATCTCACTGCCCCTTTACAAAACATGCACATTCACGCACACACATTTGATTTTAAGTTGTGAGGAGACGTCACGCACCAACACTCCATTGATTTGTATAGGATTACGCTCACCTCAAACAAAAGCCTCTCGCGACTTAACGGTTGAAGATGCAGATTCCAGAAATGGCTCGTTAGAACGGCAAGGGTTTGGGGAACGCGAGCATGTTCTCAGTTTTTTAATCGGATGAAAAATGACCAAATGAGAGCAGGTTGAAAACTTATGATTGATCGAAAATGAAGAGGGAAAAACGGCGAAAATTACATTGAAAAGAGATCAAAATAGTGCGACTTCTCCTCGTTTAAAGTGAAAATAAAGGTACTAAATGACACCGTAGCCAAATAAAACTTAGTTCTTCAGAAAGCAGAGGCTTGTGGCTACAAAATGTGCGAATTTGATGTCTAGTGAGCAAAGATTGTGGCCATGGTGACGAGTTGAAGTGAAACTTTTGGAAATAGATTTTTTGGTTCCCGTCACTGAAGCCTTAATTGGGTATCAGAGTGGCGATTACACTCACTGTCTTTGAACCCGCACAGGGGGAAGAGCTTTCATTCCTTAATTTTTTTTTTGACACTGAGTTAAAGATGACAAAAATTCCAACAAAATGAGCTATTTTTCATATCGGTCGGTTAATGTATGCGCGCGCAGCGTGTCTTTGAAAAAGGTGCTTGATTGGAGTTGATCTCTTTCGGATTCCCATTCATTCCTATGGGACTTTATTTGGGAGTTTTTTGGGAATAGCGTCGCCATGGTAACTGGGAATTCTTAGAAAAATAATGCCGCACCGAGTCAGATCGAGCCGCATCGTTTGATACCTCATTCGTGCCGGTGCGATCTACGGTACGGGCCGCATTTTAGCAGAAAATTCGTGGAAGGATGATATAATAATAACACCAATAAACCCTTTTTTCTAGGATAGTAATATGTGCCTGCTTGCTCCGCAAGCAGCAGCTTCGCTGCTGCTTGCTCCGCTTAGCAGGCCCATAATAATAAACCCTTTTCTAGGGTGGATAGTAATATGTGCCTGCTTGCTCCGCAAGCAGCAGCTTCGCTGCTGCTTGCTCCGCTTAGCAGGCCCATAATAACAGAAGCTGATCTACTAATGAGAAGCACCCAAAATTGTCATATGGGCAAAATTGCCACAGTTAAAAAAACACTGAGAAAAGTAGGTACATGCAGTCAGTCGAATTTAGCACACACAATGTGATTTGTCAAACCTGAGATGAATTGAGGTGGACGATTTTGCATTTTTAAATACCACATCTGAAAGGCATGTTCAAACCGGCAGCGCTGTGGATTATGGCGACTCCATTTATTATGTCAAGGAGGGAGCGCAAACAAAACGAGATGTGACATGGACAATGGTCGTTTTCCATTTGTGTATTTATTTTTGTATTCTTATTCTTATTATTCTTATTATTATTTCTTCATTCATTCATCATCATCATCTGCATTATTATTACACACAGTGACATTTGGTGCCGGTCTCCCCCTGAACATTTTTTCTGGTGCGCCATCCCGTTTTAAACGCAATGTTACATGCATTCAATTATACCTCACACTCAAGATGAGTTCAATGAAACAAAACATGGCTTTTATGCAGTTGCTAGCCTTCCCTAAATAATCAGCACAATAGTTATTTTCGTAACACAAATTTCCTTTCGTTCACAATAGTTACTCAGTAACTCAGTGAAAAGTTTGTTTGCCTCTTCCGCTACAACGTCCAATTCCATCACTTCAAGCTTCACTTTGTGCTTGTGGTGCTCTCCTAATTTTCCATGGAGAAAACCATCTGAGGTATGTAAAGTGCAAAATCCTCATTTAAATAGGGTGGTCCACAACTTGTTTACACCTGTTGCAACAACACTGGCTACGTTTGCATGCAGGCAACAATCCTTTTAAAACCCTAATATTGGCAATATTCGGCTTTTGGAAAGGCCATGTAATCGCGCGCAATAACCTGAATATGCTATTATTTGGGTTTTTAAAACCTGAAGAAGACCCCTGGGTTACCCTTTTCATAACCCGAATTCTTCTTCATATAAACGCATCCAGAATACCTCGATTGAACAGGGCATTGTTTTTTGCTGTGCGCAATTGCGCATGCTCTCTATTTTCTTCTATGTCTTCTCTTTTCTTCTTCTTCACTTATTTAAATTTGCAAGGAATCTTGGTCTATGTGCTAACAACTTGCGCAGCTCCATCCCACTCGCTAAAGGAGCCTCACTTGAATACATTGATTTCTTGTTTTCGTGTTATTTTGGGTCTCTAATCTTTACAGAGTAAACGCCACAGTTTGTGCCTATATACACATACAGTAAATACAAGTACTGTATATAAGTCTTTGTTTCTGGCGTGTAACCCTACAGGAAATACTCTAGCCGGTGTAAACAAACATGATGACGGAGCAAAGAACCACACATCTGGAGCGAGGAGGAAACCGACTACTTAATTTTGCGTGGTGAGTGTCATGAATATAGTCTTTTACTGACCGTAGAATGTTAAAACCGGAAATTGTATTTATTTTGTTAGATTTACATAATTACGTTGTCTATGTGTCGCGATCCGAACGCGATATTCCAATCAAGCACAAATGATCGTGTAAAAGAGAGTAAACGAGAGTCCGCCACGCATGTAAGCGGGCTACCTCGATTGCTTCAGAAACCGGAATTCTGACCATAACCCGAATATTGGCTGCATTTAAACTGCTGGAAAGAACAAGCAATTTAGCGCCCGCTAGTTGGGATCTTAGTAAATCTAACCCAACAGTGTGCTCAAATGCAAACAGTAACAAAAGTGCTAACACAGCATGACAGGACATGACACGCCTGGACTGCTAAAGATGTTGATACTAGGTTGCTAAGGGAATGATGACTAATTTAGATGTCTGCTGTAATTGCTTCTTGTGCGGCCTTCATGCACATTTCCTCAAATCTGCAAGAAGTTAAAGCTAGCTGGAAACACAGCACTTCCGGTTATTGGATCTCTTCACTATTAGTTGGGTTGAGTATAAAACATTTAGGCTAGAATAAAGAGGGCAGTAATTATATTGTAAAGATGTATCTTGACCTGCACTGCTGGTGTAGTGGTGTTGCAATTGTTTAAGAAAAATGGTAAAAGCCGCTAAACCAAATGGTGTAGAAAGAGCGCACAAATGCATATCTTAGTCGGTGGAACAAGTTGAATGTTTTAATTTATTAAGTGCAGGATGGTGAGCAGGGTGGGGTGGCTAAGACGTTCATAAAAATCACTTCTGAGGAAGGAAGAGGGGATGTGTCATCAGACATGGAGGCTACATTCTGCTCCCCTTGTAATTTTACACTGCTTGCTCTCATTCTGCAGCAGAGCAGTCACTAGACCCGACTGTGTATGCATGTAGACTATGTGCGTGAGTGATGTGTTAATCCGTCTATGTATCAACTTTCATACCAACTTAGCTGAATCATAACTCAGCATTTCCGCTACAGTCGCGTGCATCCACATTACTGTGTGCTGAATCATGTGTTAAAACCAACAAGAACCTCAAAGTCCAGATGTTTGACTCATAATACGCGGGCACTGCATCAAACATTCACCAGGCCGTCGTACTGGTTCTTTGCATGTCACATTAGTGTACATAATTCTATTTATGAACTACTAAACAGAAACCAAGCAAAACTGTTGCTGAGAAATGAATCAAATATTAGTACAAATGCATTGGAGAAAACCATTTATTCCTTATGTAATTATACCATTAAGACTATCTTACAAAAAAAAAATCACCCACCTCAAAAAAATCCTAAACTCATTTGAAAGTGACTGAATTGACTGACTGACCTCACACTATGGCTGAGCATGCGTACCTCACAAGAATCCAGCTGCCTCAAAAAACATGTTAAAAGAAGAACGGGAAGAAGAATATACACAAGAAATTCATGCGACGCAAAAAAAAAAATGCCATTCAAGCAGTAAGATTTGGATGTCATCATTCACCTGCTCAAGTTGGTAGACAGTTTCGTTTTTATTTTTAAAATCAGCTGCACTAAATTTCCTTTAACTAGTGTGACGATTAAGAACATTAAAGTGTTACTTGAAATTGCCCCTAGGAATCAAACAAAAGCCCACTTATTATCATAAAAGTATTATTAAATTGACTAGTATGACCAAAAACATTGGTATTTCATTACTTGCAACACGAATAATGAATTGTAAATTTGTAATGTAACAATTCTCTATTTGTTTGCACTCAAAATTTTCTCATGCTACATTCAAAGACATTGTGCCTGTAAAATGTGTGAATTTGTTCTTTATTACATTGATGATTTTTGCTTTTGCTCTGTTTTACTTACTACAAATACTTTTTTGTCATTTTAATGCATGTTTTACAGCTTGACTCATTTTAGCTTTGGTCACATTTTAAAGCAATTTTAATTTGTGAAATAAAACATGAATCTTTGCTTTATTTTAAAAGACATGTAAATGAATCTACCAAATATCAAATAAGGATACAAGGAATAAGGATTCGCCTGACTTTAGTGTTTCAAAATGTTGTTAAACAATTTATTCTACTTGTTTAGAACTAGATGCAAAGCCATAGTTGAAAATGTATATTTTATAGAATACTACTACATGAATATTACCCAGTGAAAGCTACTGCATGTGCCAGTATGCCAGTAAAAATTCAAAGTGGCAACCCTCAGAACATTCACAAAACTGTATGAAATAAATGTAATTAAATTTGCAGCAACAAATAATTTACTCCATTAACACATTTACCGCTAAGAAGAGCTATTTAATGTCATTGTACAATACTGAGAAGACTGTCTTGATTTTTCCGGATGGCAAACAAAGCAAAAGATCTGATGGGTTGATGGGAATGATCTATTACTCTGTTTTTTGTTGAATTCATGTATTGCTAAATGTACGTGGTAAAGGAACTAGGGTTGGATACTCCCGAATGTTTTCTCAATCAAATAGAAAGAAAGAAAGAAAGAAAGAAAAAGAGAAAGAAAGAAAGAAAGAAAGAAAGAAAGAAAGAAAGAAAGAAAGAAAGAAAGAAAGAAAAAAAGACAGATTGAGGGTTCAGAGTCCTGCTATTTTGCTGATTTTTTTTCCCGTTGGTACAGTTAATAACGCTAGATGGTGGCACACATTTTTTGATAATATGTACATTTGAAAAAAGGATGAAAAACAGGAAATTTTCAGCACATCATAAAGTATTTGTTGATAATTATTGAATGTCATCTGCTGTACTTGTAAGAGAGCCAGGATGATGCCTATGAAATAGGCAACTCCATTGCAGTTGAACCAAGGTGTGAGGTTTCACAATTTACACCTAACACCAACGTGGCGCTCAAGGGCGCCAGGTAGCCAAGAACCACATGAGTAGCCCCTCGTCAGAGGTGAAAGTGTCTAGTATTCCGTGCCGGAACTGCCTGACATAGAGCTTGCCGCGCAGTCAGAGTGTTGTTATGTTTTTTGTTTTGTTTTTTGGGGGGTGGGTGGGTCAAACCTCCTCAAAGCACAGAAATGCAAAGAAAAATGCGTATGGCACAGTTACACCTATAACACACAATAAAACACAACAGGTCTTACACATGCATAAAGCTACTGCATTACTATTACTGTAACATGATTGTAACAAGGCATGTGTGAGAAACTTATTTTCATTCAAAATTAAATTTTTTCAATGATGTGCAAAATAACAGATAACAAAAACACCAACGTGCGCATATCGACGGAGCAGTTGGACAGAATTCCGTGGGATAAATAAATAATAGCTATCGGTGGAAAGCGATTACGCCACATAAGCACACTAGAACAATGCAGAATCACTTTATGCTATGTTCACACCAAAATGGGGGGGAGCGTTCCGCTGTTGTACCCCCGTACAAAAATTGCATCCCTGCCGTGGGATAATCAAACTTTTACCACAGAAAAGTGGAGCTCCTTCGAAAAGACTCTTTGTAAACAGATATTTAAACTTCAAACATCTGGAACAAAACAGAAAAACAGTAACATTCAGTCGTCTGAGCTTTTTCTATGTATATCTGAGATTTCCTACTGCGTGACATGGTCATTGAATGCAGAGTCCACTGTAGTGTGAATGCTTGGTTTTCTTTTGCTTCTCGACAATAAGTACTTTTTTATTGTTTCCAAAACTGAAAAGCCCAAAAGCGTGTTTTTGTGTATTTATTAGAAAAACATGTGTTGTACCCGCAGGAGGGGATACCATTTTTTTACGGGGGTAGGTGGCTGTTGCACTCCAGGTGACAACGGACAGGACTCTGTGTGTGACGTGGTCCGTCCCCGAAGCCGATGCGGCACATATTTCAGCCAATCAGGCCGTAAGGTGAAATGCAAATTTTTTTTCTAATGGCGAATATGCAGATTTTTGTGCCCTCCCACCACTCCAAACGCGTCTTCCGCACCCCCCTACGCACGCGCCCGTCCGCGCTAAATTGTCAATGTGCAATCACGCCTCCTAAACACTCCTCCCCCGGCTTTTGGTGACTTGTTGTGTATGTAAATCTGACGTTAGTAGATTGTTTTCTTCTTGTGTGGTTTTGACAGTTGCCATCATATTTTCTGACCGAAGCACCATTTCGGATCGTTCCGTGCCGGCCCCCTTTTACCCCTGGTCCTCGTGCCTTCTCTAAAATAGCACGTAAACGCTTGCAGATATTTATGCAAATAAAGTGTTGCGTATGGAAAATTCCTCTGTTCCCCACCTTGTTAAATCACTCTCGATGTTCCCTTTCATACGGGCCGTTCTGTCGCTGCTTGAGAAATTAAACTCCCTCAAAAACCAGAAAAAGGTCACCTTAGTGCCCATTTACAGTATGTGTTGGTATGTTTCATACACAATAGTGTCGACGGGTTAGTTCAGGGGCCTGTTATTCGATGAATTCCATCTAATCATAGTCATGTCATTCCTCGCTAATTCAGGTTGCTTTCACTTCCACTCTCACTCCAATCAATGCACAGTGATTCATACCAACAGCTCCTCCTCCATTCCCACGCTAGTCTGTGTTTAACGTGAAGCACAAGCCTATCCTAACCTCTTCAAACGTTAGGGTCAAATGCAGCGCTGCACTTAGCGCAGGCGGCCTATTAATAAATGTGCTGCAGACAGCCTGGCGGAAGTGGCCTCGGGGTGTAAACAGAGCCAAGGAAGAGAGGGATGCATGAGGGACCAAACACAGAAGGACTGAATGGATTGACTTCATATATGTGGAAATGGACTAAAAGATGTTGATGACTTGGGTCAGCAGTGGAGGTATGACCTTTTCTCAAGGTGCTTTTTTACAACACGGCCTCTGGAAAGTGGAACTAAAATTTTGAAATATTGGCATCGCTGTCGAAATACAAATCCCAAACTGTTCCATTTTATGGATAGGATTGCAAAGGGGTGATCATTTTCCTGTAAAATTCCAGAATTTTTTGGGTGAATGTATATATAGTAATTTAAACTCAAGAAAGTTGGAAATGTTCCCAATTGTTAGTTTTCCATGGGAATTGGGGGAAATTTAACGTGACACTATCACATTCAAGCATAAATATGAACATATTGTTTCGCCATAAACAGACATCATGCGAGGGCACTACAGTACCTAAATTGCTCCTTTTTCTGATTCACTTGCATAACAGCCTATCTGAATGTTGACAATGCCTCAGATTTTGGCTCGCAACATAAAACCAAAAAATTGGCCAAGTACACTCTAAAAAACAATTGGGTAAAAAAATTAACCTGTGGGTCAAAAATGGACCGATTCTCTTCTTGGGTCAATTTGACCCAACTTTCTGGGTTGTTTTATACAAAATGACCCAATTTTTTGACCCAAGTAAAGGATCTGACCAATATTTATGAGTTGTTTTACACCGAAAGACCCATTTCTTGACTCAAATCGACCCAAGTAGAGGATCGGATGGGTCTTTCAACGTAAAACAACTCATAAATATTGGTCAAATCCTTTACTTGGGTCAAAAAATTGGGTCATTTTGTACAAAACAACCCAGAAAGTTGGGTCAAATTGATCCATAAAATGGATCGGTCCTTTTTTTATCCATAATTGGGTTACTGTTTTTAGAGTGTATAATTATAAACCGTAAATACTCAAAAAACTCCAGCATTGGGTCACTCCTAAGGGATGGTACCGCTGTACTTGCATGAAATGTGGTTGTTTAGTAAGGCGTATAAGGTTGTCCTACTAAGAACAAATTTCAGGGGTGCAACGAAAACCAACTCAGAGTCAGAAAATCTGATTTGATTTAAAAGATGTGAGTGTGAGCGTATTAAAATCTAATCTAATCAGTCCACTTTAAAATATATCGAGATACATATGATATGGAATCGTCTTTTACTGAAGAAATGCACACCCCCAAGCCAACTTTACATTTTGTAAATCCCTTCTTCGGTACCATATATTCCCATGGATTCCCATAAATTTCCATTATTCCATAGAAAGCTTAAAACTTTTAGAGTAAATCCGTCAAGGTTTTTATGTGTGTGTATGTGTGGTCCTGTGTATTAGGAAACCAACTGTAACTATGATTAACATACTGTAGAGTGTTTGATAATGGAAGAGAGATATTCCTATTCCCAAATACTGTAGGTAAGTTCCTTGAAAAGGGCAAGAGGGGGGATTTTTCGCTGCCACCCCTCAATGGCAGCCACATTGGCCTGAGCAATGATTGAACATCCGGAGTATGTCGCGTGGGGTAAACTAAGGGTCCCGCTTGATGGATGGATGTACGTTCTGAAAAGCCACAGCTGCCTGGCTCTTCCTAGAAACAGCCACAAAGAAAAGTGGCAGTATGCACTTCAAGCATCTCGCATCCTCTTACTATTTCTGGCTGGCATACTGCATGGTCCGGCAGAATGTATGCTGTACCAAAAAACAAAAACAAAAAAACATCTGTGCTGTTGTGAAGGGTTGCAAGCTTTTGTATCATTAACTTATGCATTTTTGTAATGGAACTGTTGCCTTTCTTTGAGAAAACTACTGTACCTCTCCGACAATATTAACATACCAAACCGCATAATAAGCAAATAATCTACATGATTCAGCTCTTTTTTTGTTTTGTTTTTACAATATCATGTGACCTTTTTTTAGATTGCCATCCTCCCCAAGATATCGTGATAATTATCGTATATATGTGACGTGCGCACTGTGATGTAACTTTCGGTCGACAACAAGTGGCAAAATTGCCGCAAGCTGCGATGGATAAAAATGGGTCAATTTTCCTGTCAATTTTCATACTCCATTAATGCAATATTAATCAGAATACTATATTTCCCTATTATTGTAAAACAAATAAAAAATAAATTACTTTTTCTTTCTTTTTTTTATTAGGCACTTTAAACAAAGCTATATATAGATTTTTTTTTTAATGAAATACAGTATGTAATAAATAGAGAACAACAACAAATGAAACATAGTAAACATTAGCAACCCAGTAGTATAACAATCCTAATTTGGATTAGCAACAAAGTTTATACCGCCATAGATACCGTGCACCTCCTGCCCTAGGATTTGCACAAAGTTCATCAGAAATAAGCGTGAAATGAATAAACAAGCAGCCACAAACATGACCTCCTTGGTGGAGGTCACACATCTTACAGTTCCTGACTGTCCCCATGACACAGAACACACACATGTAAACATCAAAACATTTTAACAAGACAAGTAGACAAACTCATTCTGGGATGCATTCGCTGCTCCATTTCACATCTTCATAAACTTCCCGTGTGTGTGTGTGTGTGTGTGTGTGTGCCAGTCGTGAGAAAACAACAAACACAACAATCCTCTTGCAGCCCTCAGTGGAAAAAAAACATCCATTCTCGCATGAACCCGTTGTCCTTTCTTCCCTCGGCCACCTCTTTTACTCCGCTCCCCCCACCCTTCTCTTCTTCTTTCCTGGCCCATCCCGGCTCGCAGAAGGTGAAGCAGTACAAAGGAAAGGGATTGCAGCTTTTCCGATTCTTCCCTGGTTATTAACTGCCATTTGTCCACACAGAGGGCTGTCCTTTCCATTAACCCAACTGATGCTCTTTTCTCATGGAAATCAGCCTGCTGTTGCCTCCTCCACCAGCAGCACCGCCGCTGCCCACAAGTGAGAGCAAAGAATTGTGGAGTTTTTTTTCAAAAAACCAAGACCTCCAGTTCAAAAGCAGCTAGAGCTTACACACAAACACACGTACACGCATTTAGCAGCACATCTGCCACGCACTACCCATCCATAATTCACTTGTTGCCATATTTTACAGATACAATTATTTGCACCTCAAAATCTCAATTTAAAAAAGAAAATGCCTTGTGGTGGAGTGTCCACCCTGAGACTGGGAGGTTGTGGGTTCAATCCCTGGCCGGTTCATACCAAAGACTATAAAAATGCGACCCATTTGCCTCCTTGCTTGACACTCAGCATTAAGGGTTGCAATTGGGGCGTTAGATCACCAAATGATTCCCGAGCGCGGCCCCTGCTGCTGCTCACCACTCCCTCAGGGGATGGGTCAAATACGGAGAACGAATTTCGCCCCACTTAGTAGGGTGTGACAATCAGTGGTACTTTAACTTTATTCCACAACTATTTCCCTCCAAGCGCTATTTATTAAAATCGTAGGCCTTTTGCCCATGATAAAAGATCATCCTTGGACACATTTTATGATTGGCTGTTGGTTGCTAGGTAAAAAGAAAGAACTCTGCTGGTGGCTCCATGACATCTAACGAAACTGGACCATTATATTATTTAAATTATTTTGGGAATTTCTGATACTACAAAATGATTATTTTTTTAGGTTGCTCAGGTCTATAAGAATTATAACGACACAGTGTAACCTCTAAGTTTGAACACAATCTGTCTGGTGGCGGTCAACCTCCAATTTGTTTAAATTTCGAAAATATTTTTCTCACGCAAAATAATCTGTTCCACCCAGTGGCGAGCGGCCAATATAAGATATAAATGCAGGGCTCTGGTTTTGGTTGGGGGTCTCGGTTGGTCCTGAGTGTGGTCCTGCCCTTCCTCGGGTTGACGAATCCGGGCCCTCAGCCACTTGTGCCTGGCCCCAGGTGTGTCTAGTCACCTCGTTAGTGTGTGTGTATTTAGTTCCCTGGTTGTGGTCAGTCGGGGTGGGATCTTTGCCGCTTGTCGCTGTCACCACTGGTGTTTTGTTTGTTACTTCGATTTTTGGTCTTTTTAGATCTTTGTTTATTTAGAGTTACCCAGTACCCCTGTTAGTGTTTTTGTAAAATAAATAGTGTTTAGTAGAACATGCATCCCTGCCGTGGTTCTCCTGCATTTGGGTCCTCCACTCCGTTTCGTGACAGAGTCAACTTCAACCGTGACAGATCGTGACAAAGCCTTTCTATAAAATAATTTAAAATATTTATCCGTCAGTGTCCTCCATTATACAATATCTTAGTTTGGTCTTAAATTCCTGTGTAATTTGTCCTGTTTTCCTCGTGGAAAGGTGGAAAGCAATGAGAAATCAAGTTGTGTTAGTTCCGAGAGATTGTTTCTGATTGTGCGCCTTTTGAATAGCAAAACAACGCGCATAATTGGCTTACTTGGCTTGTTCTCCGGTAAACAGTCAGTGGTTGAGAAGAGGGCCAGCAAACGCC
Organism: Leptonotus elevatus; assembly: GCF_054856555.1. Classification (NCBI taxonomy): domain Eukaryota; kingdom Metazoa; phylum Chordata; class Actinopteri; order Syngnathiformes; family Syngnathidae; genus Leptonotus; species Leptonotus elevatus. The sequence goes on from NC_141240.1 coordinate 27,420,288, forward strand.
GGATTTTTACCCGGGATGGGAACCGTCGCCGGCGGGATAAATTCTTGAAAATCATTGGTGTCCTAGAGGTATGTCCATATGGACATCCCCGGATTTGTCTCAACGAGACCTTTCTAACGGTGTATGGCCCGTCACTCCGCGGCCTTGCGTCCCGGAGATAGAGGGCCGGCAAATGCCAGATTTCATGCCCGAGGAGGCTCCAGCGTTCTCGGGCGTGCTCCGCGGTCCTATGGCCATGCCCAGGAATGCTCCAGCGAGAATATAATTTCAAGTGGTCGTCCTACTGAAGTAGCGTAATCATCACGAAAACGGGGAAGAATTTCGTCCGTCACTTTCAAGCAACTTTATTGTTGGTCGAAAACCTCTTGCGGCTCTGCTGCGGGTTGGGAGACTTCCGAATACTGTATATTCCAACATATTGGCAAATTTGTGGTCATTTCACTCACCACGGAGCTGGTTACATTACAGTGTGTGCGCATCAACCTGTATCAGTCCTGAATATTTCCGCTTTTTTTTTTATAACTACACAGTGGTATTAAATAATATTTAAATAATATTTAAATAATATTTCATATTAAAATTTATAATAAAAAATAGCCCTTTTTTTGAAGCAAGTTAATCATTTGATGCCTGCTAAACTACATGACATTTTTTTTCCTGAAAACATTTGCTCATATTCTCAAATTGTACAACTTCAAGCTCTTTGATTTCAGAGATTACAGTTTATTTTTTATCTTGGTGCAACATGTGTGGCATTCACTAAGGCTAAGCAGCACAGTGCTAACTGCGGCACTGTTGTTGCATTACTCTGGCCTCGGAACAAGGCCTGCAATTTACTCACTAAACAAACATCACCTTTATGACCAATTAAAACAATGAAGCTTCATCAATAAACAAAAATGTGTCTTGGAATTTGTGACATCATATAAATTAAAAATTGCGGCGTGTCCGGACGACAAAGCCAAAATCTACACCTGAGTATTCAAGGTTCCTACAGTTGCCACAGCAAGTTAAATTTAAGACTTTTAAAGACTTTTTAATTTCATTTAAATAAAATGTACTGGTATGTTCCCAATGTTTTGCGTTTGCTGGTGTCCATAAATGGCATAATTTACTCTTAAAAATTCCAACTAGAAACACATCACCCTTTGTTTGTTCGCGCTATCATGATTGTGTGATTTTAGCACAAGAGTTATTTGGTGGATGATGGTGTATGTACAAAGTATAAGAATGAAGATAACTGAGTCTAGATGACAGATTTGCATCCATAGTCAAGCAATTTGACATATCACTCAATAATAACCAATGGGTGTGAGTCCGTCCTAAAATGGTGATGCCCATTCAAATTGACTAGGCTAATTATTTTTGGAAAATACAAGACTAGAAACAAAAATGGAAACACCAGATATTTATCAAATTTGACAATACGGCCCCCTTTACCTATGAAAACCTTGAAATGGGGCACCAGGAGGTACACTTTAAGCGTGAATAGATTATGCCCCATAGACTAGTAGGGCTGGGTATCGATTCAGATTTCCAAAATCGATTTGATTGGATTCAAAAGGGCCCGATTTGATTGGATTCACGATTCACAATGATTTTCAATTCAGTTAAGGATTTCATGCAGTACCACTTTTACTTTTATTTGAAAGACTTGCAAATAGTAGAAACGTCTTTCTCTTACTTGGTGCATTAATAAAAATATTAATATTTACATTTATAATGGAATCCAATGCAGTTACATAAATTATTAAACATAACCTGATCAAAAGAATAAATAATCATTTAAATCAATTACAACTACAGCGCTATGTCAATAAAGTGGCAAAAACACTCTGGCAAAACACGACATTCACATTCCTGTGACAGTTTTATGCTAAGGTTCCAGTGGTTAATAAATAAATAAAAACAAATTGACATAAGCGTCACAGTCATAGTGCATAATTATGCATCCACATTTTGTGTTTTTATGTTCAATTCCTTACCTCTTTTGGGGGTTATTTGTGTTCAGTGTTTCGCTTTCTTTCATTTAATGTACAGTTTAATTACTGCCACATGCATGCACTCCGTTTAATAATGTGGCAGTAATGCACCAAAAGCACCTGCCAACCGCGATAAGAAAGAAGAAGAAGTCATGCATTACCACCAGTGGCCTTCTTCATAGCCATAGGTATCTATGCTAAAAAAAAAAGGGGGCGCTAATGAACCAAAAGTATTTGACAACCATCAAATGGAAGTAGAAGAAGCAGTCCGTAGTCTTGTGTAAGTTATAGTGTAGTTAACTTATTTGCTATTTAGAGCAGCAAGATGCACAGTAAACGATCAGGATTCTACTTTTGGCTCCAATGTAACACATAATTTTAGTTAAGGTAAGCCATTTAAAACTACTGCAAAAAGAAAAGCTTTTCCATAGTGCATCTGTCTAAACAGTGTGTGTTTGCATGTGTGTATTTTTCGAGAGGGAGACCCGCGATGCAATCTGCTTGCATTAAAACGCAGCCCAATTTTTAAAGTTATATAGCAATCAGCAGCTGTTTCCTTTCTTTGTAAGCACTGGGCTCCCTTTTTGATATATCGATATTTTAAACCCAGCCCTAGTGTCTAGAAAAGGTTGATGTCATTCAGTTCACATGTTTACATATGGTTGTTTCATGAAACATGAAAAGCTGAAGTGATAAAGCCACACATTTGTCTATTTCATTTACCTATAATCTGATTTATGACTAACTGATTTATGGTTATGCCTCATTGCGATTGGCAGGCAACCAGTTCAGGGTGTACCCCACCTACTGCCCCGAAGCCCGCTGGGATAGGCTCCAGCACCCGCGCAACCCTTGTAAAGAGTAAGCGGTTAGGGAAATGTATGGAGGGTTATGCCCCTATTTGTTTGGTAACATTTTGTGAAGTTGTCTTCATGAATACAAAAAGTCTTCAAGTCAATGCTAACAACTCTCACTGAAGTAGATAAATAAATACTTTCTTATTAATTTGTTTCATTTGCCTTTATTTTAGCGTAAGCCTAGTGCCTAAGACCAAAACATTTATGTATAATAAATCTGATGTGGTTGATTTTAATACAGAAGTAATGCATTGCTTGTGAAAAAAAATACATGGAAAGAGGACCTTGAAAAAATGATCACACATTACATCGCAATACTGAGGAACAGAAATCGCAATTAGGTTATTTTTCAAAACCGTTCACACCTATTATTTACATTAATTAATCATCATTTGTTAAAATTTTTGAAGACTTTTGAAAGCTTGATTTATGAAAATGTTAACGCCAATCAAGCCCTTGTTTTTAGATTAATGTATTCAATGCTTTTAAATATTTTTCAAGGATCTGCAGGATCCCTGGTGTAGCGTTGTGGAGCCACAATGACAACAAAGGCAAGGTCTTGTGATAAAAACTCACTTCCATTTCCTTATTTTGTAGTTGCAAGCCTCGGCGTGAGTGGAGCGAGCTCGAGCAACTCAAACCTCTCTCATCTTTGTGCACCTTCACATACTGTACAGTAGAAGCAGACCACATCAACATTTTTGGGTAGTACAGTATTACTGTTTCCCCTCGGAAATATAACCTTACGAAATCATGCAGCTTGCTTTGAATTGCAGATTAGATCTTAACTACCTTACTTCACATCAGCACATTTGGCACCTTTATGGAAATGGAAAACAAAATAAAGTTGCACATTCTATCGACAGACCAGAGTAAGTGTGTGCACATACATGCATGCATATGATGCCCATCTATGACTGCATTGGCAATTTAGTAAACCTCCCCTATTCAGGATGGAGAGGGGCACAGTGACTATTGTGAATAGTGGGGAAAAAATGTGAGTAATTGATACCCCCACCAAAACGTTTAAAAAATGCTCATATTAATCAATTAAAGCACAAATGTACCACAATGATCCCAAAATTCGTTAATTCCAAATAGGGGTGTGAATTGCCTAGTACCTGCCGATTCGATTTGTATCGCGATTCATAGGTCACGATTTGATTTGTTTCGATTCGATACCGATTAATCCCGATACAAATCTGTAAATTGTTTATAGGATTTTTTTTTAACTCAAATTTAGAAAATACTCATCAGTAAACATGTAAATGTACTCTGTAAGATTTGTATGAAAATGTATTTATTTATCTGAAAATTCAGATTGCAGTCTGTTTCATGTTTGAACAGCACTGAAATAAAATATTAAGGCTTAATGTTCCATTAATATAACATTCTTCCATGCTTAATGTGTAAATCCTAACCTAAGTAAGACGTTTTGTTGAATATTCCCATTAAAAAATTGATGTTTAAAATCGATTTGGCCGTATATTGAATCGATTCGAGAATTGCGCGCTGTAATATTGCGATATATTGCCGAATAGATTTTTTCTAACAACTAATTCCAAACTAGCCTTAAACATGATGAAATACAGAATATTGATTCCACCGATGAAAATATCAATTGTCAAACAATAATGAGACCTTTGCCATTGATGCAACTTGTATTTTGCACCACAGCATCAATAATTATTAGAGACATAAAAAAAAAAAGCATTCGTGATATATCGCAATATTACAATTCTCGTATTGATTCAATATGGGGGCCGACTCAATGCTTAAACATCAATTTTTTTATCGAACTACTCAACAAAACGTTTTACTTTAAGCATGGAAGGACTATATTAATGGAACATTATGCCTTAATATTTGATTTCAATGCTGTTCAAACATAAAACAGATCGCAACCTGTTTGTTAAATACAGTGGCTCACAGTTACAAGCCTGAAGTTTCAGATAAATGAATACATTTTCATACAAATCTTACTGTGTACATGTACATGTTTACTCATTCGTTTTTTCTAAAAAAAAAAATTTTTAAATCCCAATAATCGAGTTATAGATTCAAATCATGATCAACCAGTATCGAATTGAAGTAGTTTGTGACCTATGAATCGTTATACAGATCGAATCGGCAGTTCCAAGGCAATTCACACCCCTAATTATAATCATAGAAATGGGCAAAATATTTATATTTCCATAATGACAGAAAAAGTCATTTGCAAATATGAACAAATCAAGGTGAACCAACATACTGGAACAGGCTGTGTTCACTATGGGAATCTTTTGTTTAAAAAAAACCCAATTAAAATAAAAAATGTAAAAACTCAAATTGGTGTATGTGGTTGCAATAAGGACATATCATGTAGTCACATTAGCAACATCTCAATATGATGCAGTTGTACACAACCTTTAACTACAAAATAAACGTGTAACACTGATCCAATAAAACTGCATATGACTACTGCACTGTGTTAGACACCCTCCACTTGTTCTACTTCCAAAGAAAAACACACAGTCACGCGCGCGCGCGGGCGCGCGCGCTCAGGCCAGAGGAACAAAAACATCCGAGGAGCCGCAAACATGACACAAGCCACGAGGAGGACAGTTATATGCGTGTGGTCGACACATCTCCAAGCTTAATGAGCAACGTGACAAGTGAACGCACCATCACCACAAAATAAAACAAACAGTTTAATACCTTGGCACCAACGAGCCTCAATTAAAATGCACTTTTAACACACTTTTACACCCTCCCATAGTCTCTAAAACACGCGGAGGGGACCTTAAATTCCCAAAATGGCCTCAAACCCAACAACTTGACCTAAAATAACAACAATAAAAGGGCCCTATAGTAACGTGCCCAAAACTGTCGCGATCGCTTTTAGCGACATATTTGTCGCGCTGTTAAATGCCTCGCCAGCCACACATACAGAAAATACGCCACAAATGACGCAAAGGCCAACGGCGCTTATTTAGTAATAGCAACACATTCATAACAAGACAGGCGTCGTGCAAGTCGAAGTGCACGTCAGCCGGACCGCGTCAAAAGTGGCGTCAAATTTGTCCCAAACACGCACAGCAACGTGCAAACACAATATGCGAAGGAGGAGGGGAAAGGAAAAAAAGTAGTTTACTCACCAAAAAGTTTCCAGCACTGCATTAGTCAACTTTCACTTGGAGCCCCGGTAAGCGTCCATCCCGAGCAGAAACCCACCGTGGGAGAGACCCACGCCACCAACTCCACGCACTCGCTTCGATGTCTTCTTTGCTTGTTTTCTAAATTTTGTTTTACGATTTCTCCCCAATAATTTAGATATTCGGGGCCTGGGAGTGAGTGTGTGTGGCTCTCCTCAGGCTGCAGCCGAGTTAGGGGGCGGTAAGCATTGTGGGAGTGTGACGTCAGTCCACTTTCACAAACTTTTTTTTTTCACTCAGGGACAGATTACTGTGAGTTGTTTTTTTTAAACACCCACCAGCAGTCAGGCTCTGGTGAGTCTGATCAGTTAAAACACCTGCATATTTTCTCCGTATTCTGTTTTAAATAATACTTTTGTAATAGGTCGGCACCTTTAAAACTCAACACAAAAATAAAACTTTAATATTTGACTTGACTTCAAACTGCAACCAATCCACGCGAATGTATTTTAAAACATTCGAAGTTATTATACGCTGCGACAGGCATTTAAAAAACGATCTCCGTTTGCGTCAGAGAAAAGCAAAAGTTAATTTACATCTAATGTTTTTTAATGACAGCGACGTCTATTGCCGACATTTCTTCATTTGAAATAATCACCTGTCCGATTTTGACATAATTACTCATGGTACCATTTTACAAATGCATTTAAAATAAATGAAAATGTGTTAATTAACAGCTGATGTGAGGTTTACATTTAATTTAAACTAAAAACTAATTTTGACAATATTTAAAACACTCACCTGCACATTGATTTTGCATTGTGTCTTGAATTAGTACTTTTCATCTTCCCCTTCATAATATATCAATAAATTAATAATTACAGCAAAATAAATAGACACGCGCTTTGGTTAAGTGTAGCAAAACCACAATCAAAAATGTAAAATTGTTAACGTTGGCTTCTGAGTGAATTATTCAACATATCTGCGATTTTTGAAAGAAAACATTCGTATGAGCATGCAGACATTATAATCAATTCATTTGTATTGTTTGTTTGTTTTTAGATGAGGCTGTCATGTTTACATTGTATTGGCTAATAATGAGTACAAGTTGAATACATAAAAATATATATATATATAATAATAATAATAATAATAATAATAATAATAAACGTCCACGTTTGTCGCACTTCGCCTGTATAATTTGAGTAGTTAGTTCCCCAGTGTGCATGCGTCGTGCGACTTGTGTAGTAGAGGGGGTGAAAGAATTGCTTCCAGGGCATATCAACTCGTTTCCTCGTCACCTCTCATGCTCGAAACCCACCACTGGCTCATGGAGACCGCAGGGGGAACATGTTTGTGCAGCCAGGGAGCGTGGGGGTGGGGGAATCGACCCTGATGCCTTCAGGCTCCTCATGTTGTATACTAAAATTGTTGCATTAATAATAGCAATCCGTTGTTACAAAGCATTTTTTTAATGAAAAATCCCACCGATCTGTGTTTTTTTATGTTCACATGTATTTTATTGCACATTGAACATGAGTAAAATGTATTATCTGTGTTTAGACTCTCATTCAATTCGTATTACATTCTCATTTTACAGATAAATGGTAAGCCGAAATTTTTACTGCAGACACCTTCTCATTTCTTCTAGTCAGAAATCGAATAATGCTCAATAGCTCAATATATTCGTTTCATGTTTGGCTTTTTATTTATTTTTTTAATTTTCCAAAAGTCATAAATAATGTTACATATTTCCGATTGTTCATGAAGGCACCGGAGGCCTTTTCTCTCGTTGCCACGCCCCCAAAGCGCAACAGCTGTAAACTACCTGTTAATGGCAACTGTCCTCATGCTTTTTCTGCTAAAGAAGTGACAGTGACCATGATCAATATTTGAGACTTCAAATGTACAGGTTTTGTTATAAGAGATATTTTTTGCATTTTTGCTTCTGGAAGGTTTGCTGATTTTGTTTTTAATCAGAAGTAGTAGAAAGTAGTTCTGTCGCAGTAAAAAAAAAACATATTATTTTTGTCCACTGCCTCAGTGATCGAGTATTGACGTTTTGGAGATTTAGCGGAAGTCAATTTGATTATTTTCATATTAATTTCGCATCAAAAAAGTATTTTATTCATTTCTGATTTGCTTTCTACAAAAAATTAAGAACAATTTATAGTTGAACAGAGGAGGAATCTACATGTTTGATTGTGTTAATGAGATTAATTTGTACTCAAATTAAAAGTGACTTTATTAAATCAGATAATTATATATATTTTTTAAATAACTGGGTAGCCTATTAACTGAAACATTATACTAAAGAAATTAATCATAGAACATGTAAAGAGCAGGAAAGAAATGTTCAAATGACTCAACATCATGTATGCCATTTGATGCTTAATCTTTAATGCCTGTTGGAAATAAAATATTTTAGGAAAAGATTAAAAAGCAATAGATTAAATTAAATACATTAAATTAATGTCATTATTCATTTTAAAACAAAATAGACGAAGAGGAAGGTTTCTGAACTTTTTAAAAACAATGTAGTGAATGATAAATTAGGATAATGAAAGTCGCACGCATAATCTAAACTAAAACTCCACGGTTTGGGAAGGGAAATTACAATTTACAGTTAAGTCCTGGCTCTGATTTCTGCTTCCAGTCCAGTTGCACTTGCACATTTTCATTTGGCCAAGTAATCCTTCCAATCCTTCAGGACAAGAATATTCTCATACCATAAACAATATCCCCCTCCTGGTCATGTCTCACTTGAATTATTAACATCTGTGCATTATCTACTGAGAAATTAAGGAAAATATTTTAAAACTATGAACACTTGAAAATTGATCCAACCATTCCAGCTATTTATTTTCACTTTTGTCCATTGTCCGCAAAGCTCAAATTGATCCAAATAGCTTTGACTTTTTTTTTTTAGATCTTCCCATGGTGGAGGTACAAACAAATAGACAATTATAGTTGGCAGTGAAAGAAAGGAATATTTGTTTTTAATTATGATGCTGATTAATAATCCCTCCTGTACTTCCTGAGTTTATAGATTTCTGGAGCTAGTTGGATTTTATGTATTTATTTATTTATTTATGTATTTATTTATTTGTCCACACCGGGACTCAAACATGAACCCTAGTTTGAAAGACCAAGTCCTACAGCTGTCCAGAAAGGATAGATGAGCTCTGTCTTTATGCAAAGCATTGAGACAAGTTTTTTTTTTATTATTTACATTCGATTTAATGTTTCTTACATAATGGCCAGAAACTTTAAATATATCACGTAACCAATGTCCACAATATGAATTACATTAGGGAACCTGATGATGGAGTTATTCTTTGTGTTCTCATTTATTACTTACTCTGAATGTCATTCTAGTTACCTTCACCAAGGATTTTGAATCTTTTTTTTTTTTAAGTACCAAGATTCTGTGAAGTCATATAAATCATAATGTTTAACTCTTCATTTTATGAATATGTTTGTTTTAATGATGACAAGACGATTCTTCTCCCTCTTGTCTGACAACCGTACTCAGAGATGCAACATAATGACGACACTGACTTCTTCTTCTTTGCTGCAGCCTCCACAGAAGCTCCTTCCCTCCCTCACCTCTTCACTGACCACAACCTCATTGCTCGTTATGACTTCCAGCCAAGTCTCCTGATAGGAGAGCGCAGTGAGCGCCTGAAAAGAAAGCTCTCACATGTGGGGACTCTTCTTTCCGTGTTGTTCCAACTCACCTTTGCACTCACACCTCCTTTCTGCACTTGCCTAAACATCCTCCCAAATACACACAGGTGCACTCAGCCCTTCCCTCGCCACAATTAGTTCACATCTGGAGTTTGTTTGCTCGCCAACAAAATAACCCGCGATCCCCTTGAAATGCCGATGTGTGTGTGTTTTTTAACGAGTTTTGTTTTGTAAAACAGATGGCTGGTTTGCTTTATTGGTGATTGGGTGACGAATAGTCACTAAATGTTGGGCAAAAGCCGCAGCTATAAGATGAGGGGTGGGAGGGTCGCTGTTGCACATGCACTAAATAAACAAAACTATTGGAAGACATTCAAAGTGAAAAAACATGGTATTGTTCCCTGTACGGATTTTCAACAGCTTCCACTTTTTTTTAGAAGAAATGTTGTCCATTTGCATCCAGCTCTTTTTTGTTAGAACCAACTTAAATTCTCACCCTTTGAAATAGTAGAACTGGCCCCAACACAGGCATTACACAATAGGTAAATATGGTAGTCTATTGGCTGCTGATGTAACAAGTGAATGCGTGAGCAGCTGAGGTCTATCTTAGCCCAGCACTGTATGTTCTGTGATGAAGTGGACCATCGGGTTCCATCGGGGGCTCTGCACCATGTTGATAAGGATGGGCGGAACATTTTTAGGGTCTAGTCAAGCAAAATCACTAAAACACCGCCTGCTGGAAGGCAGCGGACAAGACTGGAGCACCATTAAAGCTAAAAATAGCTTCTTTTTTTCCATCCTTGGAAAACACACTAAGGGAAGACTACTAAAAAAAGACACAGGATAGTGTCATGTTAGCATCTAAATTTGTCTAGCTATCTTATGGTTCATAAATTTAAAAGGTTTCTTGTGTCTGGGCTCCTCCTACTGTTGTAATTGTTGTTAACTTGCTAAACCCCCTGTTGTCAATTGTATTAAAAAAACACACACACACAGTGGCAAATACGACAAAAAAACATGGTCAAAAACTAAATTGAAAGATACATTTCATTCCAATGTTAAACATAAACAGAACTCGTACGTTGTAATGTCATGCCTAGAAATAAACTCGCTAATAATGCTAAAGGTGTATTCAAGGATCTTTTGCCGCTGCGTCTTCCGGGTGGATCATCTTAACGATTGTTTCTAAATCCCGTCAATCGATATGCCATAACGATGAGCGCACGTTCCTGGCTGTTGTAGCTCCACCAATTTCACCGCATACTTTGAAAATGGGAGCGCCGCAAGAGGACAGCCGTCTATGAAGCGAGGCCGGCTGCAGAGACTGACGAAGATGAAGATGAGCTTGTACGTTCCCGGCATTTGATAAGCGTTTTCCCCCGGATGAGCAGGAGAGCTAGTAGGATGGTCTTCTGCATGCGCATTTTAAAAAAAGGACGTTGGGCTTCTACTTTTTGAGAAGATCCTTGAATACACCTTTAATGTTATCACTGATGTTAGTGAGCCCCTGGTTGGTCCGCCATTATTTTCGGCCAATTAAATACGTTGTGAATGTAAACAGACTAAATGTTAGCAATAAAAATGAGCACACTATGCATTTTATTAGAGTCAGCTTCTTCCTCCTAAGCACATTTTGTGTTGGATGTTAAAAAAAAGAAGAAGAAAAAAAAGAGGGAAATTATATATTTTTTCAAGATACATTAAGCGAACCAGGAATTTGAAGTGAATGCTGAGCTAAATTGCCAATTTGAACATTTTTGTTATGTGCTCAAAGCTGAGATTCACAAATAGTGCAGCACCTTTTGGTTGAGGCAGTGCGATGGTGTGGTGCGACATTATCATTAATGACATAAAAGAGGCTCATCATTACTGCATGCATCTCAAAGCAGACAGATGTGGAGATGGAGTTCTTCTTCAGTGACATGCTTGTCTCCTCAGTCTGGGGCCAAACTCCCTTCCTCCATCATGACAGACCTCGCCCCGTGTCGTTGTGTTTGTCACTGCGGGAGTAGAAAAGAATGGCGCGGCCTGTCAACAGTCCTGACCTCAACACTTGTGGATCATCTTGAACATTGAGGAGTGGAATGACACCCCGCAGCAGTGAGTGACCAGGTATTGTTCTTCTGTGGTTTTGAGGCTCATTCACATTTGCCAATATGTTTTGTTTCTTCCTCGCTACAGAAGAAATGTCAATCATCAGCCCACCAACAAACATCAAATGTGGCAATTACAGCTACAGAATAAGTTATAGCGTGTGACTATTTGTCACATTTTACTTTGTGCATGCTGCTTATCCTGCCAAATGGGGCATCTTTTAACAGTGTAAAATGCATTTGAAAAAAAAAGTCTTGTTACAACAGAGAAATTGTGTACGAAATGCTATTTCTGAATTTTGTGTGTTAATAACTCCAGCTTAAGACATTGAACGTATTGAGTACAATACATAAATGTGTATGAATTTTGCCAGTGTTTTGTTTGTCATTGGTTCACCTCAAGTCTCGTTACTACCCCCCCCCCCCCCCCCACAGCCTCAAACTCATAAGGCTGAGTTATGTCTCTCTTCATTGTTATCACTGCTGTCATCTCAACAATGAAAAACAGTGTGCGTTGGAGGGGTGGGGGAGGAGCATGAACAGGAAAGGAGGGAAAAAAACAGCCAGCTGCTGAGCATCACAGCAGAAGAAAAACGAGTTATTGAATGCAAAGAGAGATTTTGTATTATTTATTTTTTATTTTTTATATTTTATATATTTTTTTTTTTTTTTTTTTTTATTTTTTTTTTGACTGGGAATAATTTCAACACTGGATCGTCACGTCACATTGCTTTCAAATCAACTGATCAAAAACGATTTTCTAAAATGTATTTCATTAAATGTATTTGATGGCATCACACTCAGGTATAAATCACTTAATTAACATAAACAGGGATTGGGTAATCTCATCTCTATGTTAGGCCACACCCACTCAGGCCTTGTGTTTCATGGTTATCCAGCACAAGTGAATTTGGGCATGTTCAGCATCCATTTGAAGATCTGATGAAAAATATGTGATGAAAGAGTAGCTGGGAATATCCTATGTGTTACTCCAGGCAATCCAATGCAAAACAGAAAGTTTATTTTTGTTTATTACATTTTGTTCTTATTTTCTAACGTGTTTGGGGAAATTGGGAGTATATTAAAGTTTTGGGGAGGAACATCAAAAAAATTATTACGATACAATGCATCACAATTGTGTCCTCAAAGAAACTAATTGGAACAAAAGGCTGTTGTCATTATCAGTGAATGGTTGAAGGCTTAAATATTTTAATTTTTGTATTTGTATTTATATTATTTTGCAACACATGTATTTCCAAAATATGAAAAAGGAAAAAGGAAAAAAAAGTTGGTTTTCATTGTTTTGTACTGCCTTCTAAACAGTACTAGTCACTAAATCCTACAATTTAGGAGACCAATATCTATCCATGCAGCCATTTTCTATAACCCTCGTGAGCTGCAATGCTGACTTCAAAATAAAACTAAGATTAATGTAGCTACAAATTATATTTTTCTAATTATATTTTTTGAGTGGTTGAGTTTCAGGATAAATAAGCAAATTAATCAGAAGGAAGAATGTTTCTGGTTTGTACAGTCACACTTGTTTTTCATAAAAGTGTCTGTAGATGAAGTGGATAAAATATTTCTGTTCAAGTTTAAAAAAAAAATCAAATCCACTTTTTTCTATAGCACATTTTATAAACAAGTGTTTACAAAGTGCTGCACATTCAGATCCTCACATTATCATACACATACAATCTAGTAAAACCAACTATAAAAATAAAAAAGCAGTCAATAAAATACAAAAATACAGTAGGTAAAATAAAGAAATAAATACATTAAAAATAATTTTAAATCAACTAACTAAATAAACCACCCAAGTCACACTAATATATATATATATATATATATATATATATATATATATATATATATATATATATATATATATATAGCCAGTGTGAAAGGTAGTTTTTCTATAAATGCCCTGCAAATAGCTGAAGTCCAATCCATGTTGTATCCTGCCTCTCAAGTCTCACCCAAAATCAGCTGGGACCGATTTCAGGTCACCATGCAGTAAGGTAAATAGTAAGACTTGAGAGGCAGGATGCAACATGGATTGGACTTCAGCTATTTGCAGGGCATTTATAGAAAAACAACCTTTCACACTGGCATTCACACATTCAACCTCAGAACTCTGAAGCTGATGTGCTATAAATTATAACCCCTATTATACACTGTGCTGCTTTCATTTTTTTTTCCACACAAAAACTTTAAAATAAATGAATAATTGGTCAAATGATATGACGTATGCATCATAAAAATCAAAGAAAAACGTGGTCGGAAATCGGATTTTGTTGTGAAGTCCAATATTGAAGTCAGGGGTTTACAACGGAACCAACTGTCCTGTAGATGGCAGCACATACTTTTAGGTCTCCACACCACCGCTCAAACAAAAAGGAAAAGTATGCGCACTGCATTCTGGGATATGTTATGAATTACAATGGCGGTGTGGGAGCTACCGTCTCACGTTCTTACGCTGACTTGTTTTCTTTGTTCACTGTTACAACAAAGTTGTCGGACGGCTGCCGAAGAACTGAAGTGGGATGATAATGGATATGTGTTGTACTGTCCGTGCATGGGTAATAAACACTTTTATTTTAAGGCAGCTTTTAACTAGACACCATTACCGGTCGTGGTAAAATTGTTCAATGTTAAGATAAACGTATTTTTTAACAGCTACAGTTTAGTTCCACATTATGATCACACTCAGCAAAGAGAGAGAAAAAACAAAAGAAAACGTGTTTCTGTGTTCAGGCCGCTTTGGGAACCAGGCAGACCACTTCCTGGGTTCTCTGGCTTTTGCTAAGATGTTAAATCGAACCCTGGCAGTCCCTCCCTGGATTGTTTACCGCCATCTCAGCCCACCTGCCACTAATGTAAGTCTATCTGTCGTTGTCTACTTGCAGTCGTGTCCGATAAACGTCGTGGACAAAAGCGTTTGGACATTCCACTCAAAAGACAAGGAAATATGGAGTTGGGCGGTACATACTACATAAATACACATTTATGAACAGTTGGAGGATGTCTTGAGTACCTTGTAATGAGCCGTGTGGGCCCTACTTTACACATCTACTTGGGTCATCCCACTATAAATATGACCCAAATATTACCTCTGTGCATAATGTCACGAGTTTTATGATCTATGATTTTCTCGACTATTCATCCAGGTCCATGTTCCCTACAGTGAGCTCTTCAAACTCGAGACCTTGTCGGCCTACCACCGCGTGGTTGCTTTGGAAGTCTTCATGAAAGAGCTGGCTGACAAACACTGGCCCAGAGGACACAGGAAAGCCTACTGCTTTGAGGCAGCGGCTCAGCGGAGTGCAGATAGACGATCCTGTCCCATGAAGGTGAGGGTCCAGTGGAGCAGCGAGCGTTGACATTTGAGCGTGGCCGGTGTGAGGAGGAGGGGATCGGTCCCAAAAACGGTAGCGAGATCAATAACCTGAACTCATAAAAGAGTTTTAAAAAAATGTGAGCGATCACACATGACAATACAATGCCACACACCTAACACTGAAACTCAATTCAAATGTATCCTTGTGAGATTGTTTTGAGTATTAACAAATTAAAATTAAAACTAAAACCTAAATTAAGTCTCTCGTCCCTCAACAAGTGAGTCATGGTTCCACCGGGCATCCAGGCTATAAGAGGAGTAGTAGTAGAAAAACAAAAAAAGTTTATGTAACTCTTCTGCAGTGACAAAAATGGAAGTAGCCTACTCTAGTTTTAAGAGACTCTTTTTAAAGCTAGAACCAGGGTTCAAAATGGTCCAGATTATTTTAACGTGTATTTGGCATCTGAGTTTGTCATTTGCTTTGACGTATTGTGAACTCCAATCGACTGCTGCCCTCTAGTGGCCTGTCCATCACCTCACGTCACAGAGCATCCTCATGCTTCTTCGTGTTGCTGCTAATACTGACATGTTTCCTGACTTTGATTGAGCCAAGGCACATATATAAAAAAAAATATATATATATATATCACAAAAAGTATATGCAGGTATACTGTAAGTAATGAGATTCTCACCTCTATTTATTATTTCTCTATTTCAACAGGTGGGTACACATTTAATTGTGTACCTTCTGCCATCTAGTGGAAAAAACATTTCATTGTTGGGCTTGTCACTATATGTTGCCGCTGGCAGCCATAGCTACTACAACAACAACAACAAAATATGAGTAATAAATAATAGTTTTTGGACCAATTAAGTGTCAACTTGAGGCATAGTTGTTAGGAATAACTTCTCTAATGTGCGTGAATGCTTTCTGTTTTTTTCAGGATGGGAATCCATTCGGTCAATTTTGGGATTATGTCGGCGTGGACTTTGATGAGTCTGTGTTATTCAGTGGTATTTCCTTCAGTGCATTCCACCAGCAGCAGTGGATGAAGAAGTGAGTACACCTTCCGTATTTGTCTTTGAGAACTGTGTTCAATTGTTTCATATTCATTGTGGATGAATGGAGTCTTGAAGCAGGCGGAGCAAAAGTGAGAACGTGACTTTGCTGCAACTAGCGTAGGCGTTGTTTGCGTTCTGAACAACAACATGAAGTTGAGCTACGCTTAAGTTACCCGAGCATCCAGGGGCAAAAGAGAACAGCAGGTATCTAAATATAGTAAAGCATTGATTGTATTTTAACTTGTGCAGGTGGAAATTCCTCACCAATCACCAAGACCATATTAATTAATGTGCAGCTGTGTGCATGTGGTGCATGCAGTGGTCATAGTGACCTACACAAAGACCTGCTTACCAACATCTGTAATTTCACAGGACAATCAAATATGTGCCTGTCATTAGCAACCAATGCTAATCTTATGTCTTTAACGAGCATATTTTCCACAGTGTGCACCTGTAAAACAATCTATTGATTTTTATTTTCTTCATAATCGCTCATAAATATGAGCGAAATGTTCATCTTGTGTTCTTTGCTTTAGTGTTCTGTTAAATTTATGAGGAAGATTTCTTGTTGGAAAAGTCACATAAAAATTTTGTATTCTGCGTGATGATACTCCAAATGTTGTTTTTGGGCTAAAAAGTAATCCAAAGAACGAGTTTAAAACAAACCATATGTGAGGAAGCTCCATAGAAGTTGTTTTTAACTAAGTTTATAAAAATTCAAATTCATCCCCTGCCCTAGATTTCCACCTAAGGAGCACCCGGTCCTGGCCCTGCCCGGAGCTCCTGCCCAGTTCCCGGTGGTGGAGGAGCACGTTGGCCTACAGCGTTACGTAGTGTGGTCAGACAAAATGGCGGCAGAGGGACAGGAGCACATCGCTTCCCTCCTGACTCGGCCATATGTTGGCATTCACTTGAGGATTGGCAGTGACTGGGTGAGATTTCTTTGGAGATTACGATCCCACAAGCATTTCAGTAAATTCATTGTTTTGTTTTTTTATTCTTATTTTTAATAGGATGGGTGAAACTATGAATGTTCTGAACTCCTTCCATTGAACAGTGTACTACTTGCTAGAGTTGTGTCATGTAGCTCACTCTCTCATAGCTCAAGGCTTCTAAATTGGGATGTACACATACCGACAGGGTGCTAAGAAAGTTTCAATGGTTTTAAGGGTATTGTGATGTCGCTGAATCCGTAAATGGTATTGTTTTTATGCCCCCTGATTTGTCTCTCGTTTTTATGATATTCCATATTGTTGTTTTAAAGTGTAAGTTATGAGTTGTTATTTCTTGATGATCTTTGCGTATCTGTCTTTTCAGACCTGTCCATATTATTTTCCTTGATATCGTGAAATACGACATTTGCTATCACAGAGAGCCTCCCGTATGCAAATCACGTTTCATGTGCAAATCAAGCTAAAATTCATAGAATCGGGCAATATTAGCTGTAAACAAATGCAAAAACAGGTGACGCCAAAGCACAAACACTGCTTTTATTGACAATCAAAGTACATTAATTATCAATCAAACACTCGAGCCAATTTCAAGAAACGGATGCGATTTTCAGACTCAACAGCCCAAAATTACCCCGATAGCATTTAAATATCTTTGGCACTTGAATTTTTATTTTTGGCAAGTGTAGGTTCACTATTAACTGGTCTGTATTGTTGTGTGTGTCCAGAGGAGTTTTTTCCCCCCTCTCTGAACTGGGGAAGACATTCGGAAATGTTAAATCTATTAGGTATTTGTGATTGCAAATGATTATGTGTGTGGTTTCCATTTAGTTAGTAAGGAGTATTTTGTGTATAGTGGAACATTACTCGCCTGGAAACCAGACTCAGCGGATGAGTCTGGTCACGGTCGGAATCAAGTGCATTTCGCAGACGGGGTAAACTTACCAAACAGACGGTGAAAAGATCCAATCAGCAAAGAGCTGACGCAACGTCTTAAAAGTGGGACGTATGTGTGGAAGACGAGTAAACACAGGGACGTACATAGGAAATATATAATATTCATATGTAAGTCTGTGAGTAAACAGTAGCGGTGGGCGGATAAGGAGTATATGGATGAGAGACGTTAGTGAATGACATATGTCGCTGTTGTGGTAAAAACGTGATGATTTGTGCGGTGTTAGACTTCCGGCACCAAAGAGTGACGTTGCTGATGAAGAATACGTCGTCAAACAAACGTATTTGATTGCACAGTTCGTTTTGAGCCGCGCTGAAATCGCTTTCAACGACCCAGTGACCGCACCCACTTTCTTTCGCTCAAGAAAGTGGGTGTGGCTTGCCAGGCGAGAACATTCCAGTGATTTTAGAGGTAATATTGTATGTGAGAATTTCTAATGTGCCAACGTCTCTTGCCATTCCACCATTGCAATATCTTCTTCCTCAAAGCAAAACGCCTGCAAAATGCTGAAGAGCGGCGATGTGGGGCCTCTTTTCATGGCCTCCCCCCAGTGCGTGGGCTACAAGCGGCAGACGGCGCTGCCCCTCACCATGACCATGTGCCTGCCCGACCTGGCCGAGATCCGCAGGGCCGTGAAGCTGTGGGTGGAGAAGACCTCTGCTCGCTCCGTCTACATCGCCACCGATTCGGAGTCCCACAGGAGCGACATTGAGAAACTCTTCAAGGGCAAGGTGATGAAACTGTGTGACAAAAGTTCTGGCTTGTCTGTAGCACCGTATTTTGTAACAATTGTAAAACATTTACAAAGTAAGTAACGGATAACTTTCAACACGGTTGAAATGAGGTCCTGAATCCATCTTTAATGGCTAACTCCCAGCCATTTTCACTGAAGCAACCCCCTTTGCTTCTGGCAGTTTAACTGGATTTTGACAGATTTTGCAAGGCCCACAGAATATTGTGTTCCATTTCTATAAAAACATGGAACCTACCAAAATAAAGATTACAGTCTCTTCTTTCATCAGAAAAAAAGTAGGCCCATATTTTTTATCTGTAACCGTGCTGCAGCAATTAGCATTAGAACATAGCTACGTTTCATCAATATTCACATCCCTGGTGATAACACTGTCAAAAAGAGCTTGTTGCAACATGGCCCTGGTTGATCTCGTATACTCTGCTGCCACCTGCTGGCCATTTTTTGGAATAACTACCAATGCGTTAAGTCACCTCTTCATGTCAAGCTGCATTTGTATGCTCTTGCATAAAAAAAAAACATTTTTTAAACCATATAAATACATTTTTGGGAGTGAAGGACAAAGTATTTTCACGTTTTTGGGTTTAAATTAGTTAATGACATTTTTTTCACTATTTTAGACAGTCCCCAGTTTTAGGAACATGTTTGTGGCATGCTTTTGTCAAAATGCATTGAATGATCAAGAATTGTAGACATAATTTTTGCCTCATATTCACACGGTGAACTTGTGTGTGCAGGTCCAAGTGGTGAGCCTGCAGCCCGACTTGGCCCAGCTGGACTTGTACATTTTAGGCCAAGCAGACCACTTTATTGGGAACTGCGTCTCATCCTTCTCTGCCTTTGTGAAGAGAGACCGGGACGTGCACAACTTTCCCTCCTCCTTTTTTGGCATGGATCAACCTGAGCACGGTGACCCAGTCTGCACCGGTACTCAATCTGCATCCGAAATGCTACGGCAACACCACTCGGACGAACAATATTGCGGCAATCCCGAATTGCCTCTGTCCTCCAGCTGCAGCAATGACAGGAACTAAGTAGAGTGGCGGAGATACAAAAGGAAAAACTCTACTCCAAATAACCAGAACACAAGTGTCAAATTGCTGTGATGTAAATTCAAACTGCCACAAAAGAAGTTACCCCATTGACAAAATGATACAAATGGTGCAACTATTTTTAAAGCAGAACTACAACTTACTCTGTTTGTATCAGTCAAATGGATGATGGTGACGGAGGAGTCAAACCCCAGTTGATAACAAAAGTACGTGATCATATATATATGTTCAATAATGTGTAGAGTTTAATCTGGTTGCACATTCATACGAAAGAAGATGGGGCTCAGGGGTAGATGGTATGTGCGTAAGTAGTAGCAAGTTGATGGGTTTGGACTTTCCATTAAAAAGTAAAGACCATTTGATGTCTCATTGTTATCTTTCTCGTAACTATAGCAACCCATGCAGATAAGTACAAAGTAGTGCAAAATGCCACCAATGGACACCACCAATCCAATCTGGTGTCTTGCATTTGACAGTGTGTTAGAGCTTCAAGATCCAATTTGATTAAAGAAATGGATTTGCCTGTGACGTACCTGGTCCAGAAGATCACATTTCTTAACTCCTTGGTGAATAAAGGGACACATTTTACAGTAATAGTCTTTGTTTTTCTCCTACCAATTAAAATGTTACCAAACATTTTTGGGATGTTTGAAATGCAAAAAGAAGTTTCTCAATATCTATTTTTGTTATTATTTTATTTTTACACATGCAGCACTCCATTAGATACACCTTCACAATCTGACAAGATTCAGTCAAATCTAACTGGGAAACAATTATGTTCATTTTTCATTGTTTCTCATGCACAATAGCTCATATAACTAAACTAGTTATTATTACCTTCTTAAAATAATGTCCAATCATTCCCCCCACAATAAAACCTAAAAAATAAAAAACGTAACCAAATACTGATTACATTATATTTAGTAATTATTTCATTTCTGGGTTAGAATTGAATGATCTGATTAACTAAGGATTTAGCAGATTTAATCAGAGGTGGCCAGCATGAAAAACTCTTAAGTATAATTGAGTCCAATTATATATCACTGCAAACGTGTACAGTTGATTCTCACTAAATTACAAAATGGAAAATAATATTCGTTCCCGTCGTTAAAGGGAATTTGTTATACAGAGTCACTTTACAGTGAAGTATTTCATGATTCAGTCAGAAATATTTTTTTAAACTATTAATGCTTGCGATGTTTAAAAACTCCAGATCAACATTTTCAAAAAATTAGAATATTATATCAAATGTGACTCTGCATGTCTGAGAAATAATTTCTAACAAAAAATAAAATAAAAAATGCTGAAATTGGCCTTATGATTCTTTCCCCCTATTAGTTTCCCGTTAATTGTCATGATATGTAAGACCACCAGATGGCGGCCTTAGCTCAAACGTGTGTGTTTAAAAACACGGTGATTTCTTCATACAACCCTCAGGGTACTACTTTCTATCAGCACAAAATTGCATCCCTTCATATCTATGTTAATACTGTAGGCCTACTAATAATAAAAAAATAAAATAAATCTATTAACGATTGTGTTATTGAAGCCGAGGAAAGCCGTACACTCGCCGCCGCTGTCTGAAGTGTTGCTGTGGTCTCGTCTGGAGACGCTGAGGCCTCCACATCAAATATTTATCCCCTACAAACTCGAGCCTTAAATAATTCTCAAAGAAGTGCGCCCAGAGCGAGCCCCTTTCATCCTAGGCATGAAGCATACCTGGACAATGGAAGCAAGGGAGCGTCAAGAAGTTGAGGGGATGTGTGAACCGTGGGTAGACGGAAAAAAAAAACAAAGCAAAACAAAAAATAAGCAAATGTTTTGCATGAGGGTGCGTGGCACGTGGCAAAGGAAATGTGTGGAAACGGGAGATAAAACAATGTGGTTAACAGCAGTGGTACCGTATTGTTTATTGATTATAATTTTTTTGGGATGACAAAGAGTAAAACACTGTAAAAATGGGGAGTGGGAATTTAGAAAACCTAGTAGGAAAGTTTTTTTCACTCAGAAATTCTAATAAAATTATCAAGAGTTCAAGAGAGTTTTGAAGTAAATGATACTAGTTTAGAAAAAAAAGATATATATTTTTTTACGCAAGTGTTGAGGAACAAACCCAACTTTGAGGTTGATATACATGCTACCACCTGAGCCATGCTATTCCTGTGGATTAGTATATTAGCGGTCTCCAAAACCAAATGTGGGTCTTTAAGCGTGACAAAACGAACTCCTAAACTCTCCTGGTAAAATTGATTTACTTTGAATTTCCGAGTGCAAAAACTTTCCAAGTTTTTTTCAAGTAAATACTCCCCACTTTATTTTATTTTTTTACAGTGTAGGATGAAGCATCTAGAAATACATTTACAGGTAGCTAGCCTTTCAAGGAAAGAACTAGCAGAAAAGATCCACGGTGGGCGTGGTGTGACGCCATGGTCATGTGACACAAAATAACCTTTCGTTTGAAGTGTAAAAGATAAGTAAAACTTTTTTAAAATTCACATTGAAGGTGAGTGAAGTTTGCTTTCAGTCGATGTCGTTTCACTTTCATCAGTGTTCAGCGTTACACAGCGAAACACCCGAACACAATAAGACCACATCCCACTCCTGTCCCCCGTGGATCAGACACTGAATGACTTTGCCCCCTCTGGTGAGCTTGTGGCAGGTGGCGCGAGCGTCGACATGGCAGGCCCGCCCGGTCCCACCCGGTCCCGCCCTGCCCCTGCAGATAAGAGCTCAGCGTGGAGAATCAGACAACGGCGAGCAGGAGGGAATGAGCCATGAAGGAAATGGGAGGTGATTATCTTTTATTGTCAGCCGGGGGAGTAAGTGTGCAAATGACGACTTGTGAGGGTGGGCACAAGGGTTCTTGGAAGAGCGGCGTGTGATGCTCAAGCTGTCGCGGCATCCTGCTGATTGGCCTGCCGGTAATTAACATCTGCATATGCAAATAAGCGATTCAGCCTGGGAAATTTGGCAGGAGGATTCCTCACCTGCGCCCTGAAAGCAGCAGTTAAATTTGTGTGCGTAGGTGTGTACACTCAAGATCCGTGTTTCCCAATTTATTGCGGCAAGGCAATTATTTAGAAAAATCTCTTGGCACACAACCAGACAAAAATATTGCAATATGGGAATAGTAAATAAAAAAAATTACCAAATTAGGGTTTCAAACAAGGGCTAGGGTTTCATATTAGGGTTTCAAACTAGGACTAAGATATCAAAGTAGGGTTACAAACTAGGGTTAGGGTTCCAAATTAGGGTTACAAACTAAGGCTAGGGTTTCAAATTAGGGTTTTAAACTAACTAGGGTTTCATGTTAGGTTTTCAAACTAGGGTTAGGGTTCCAAATTATGGTTTCAAACAAGGGCTAGGGTCTTAAATTAGGGTTTCAAACTAGGGCAAGGGTTTCAAATTAGGGTTTAAAACTAGGGCTAAGGTTAAAAATTAAGGTTTAAAACTTGGGCTAGGGTTTCAAATTTGGGTTTCAAACTAGGGTTAGGGTTCCAAAGTAGGGTTTCAAACTAGGTCTAGGGTCTCAAATTAGGGTTTCAAACTAGGGCTAGGGTTTCCTATTAGGGTTTAAAACTAGGGCTAAAGTTTCAAATTAGGGTTTCAAACTAGGGCAAGAGTTTCATATTTGGGTTTAAAACTAGGGCTAAGGTTTCAAATTAGGGTTTCAAACTAGGGCTAGGGTTAAAATTTTGGGTATCAAACTAGGGCTTGGGTTTCAAACTAGGGCTAAGGTTTCATATTAGGGTTTAAAACTAGGGCTAGAGTTTCAAATAATAGTTTCAAACTAGGGCAAATGTCTCAAATTAGGGTTTAAAACTAGGGCCAGGCTTTCATATTAAGGAAACAAACTAGGGCTAGGGTTCAAATTTAGGGTTTTAAACTAAGGCTAGGGTTTAAAACTTGGGCTAGGGTTTCAAATTAGGGTTTCAAACAAGGGTTAGGGTTCCGATTTAGGGTTTCAAACAAGGTCTAGGGTCTCAAATTAGGGTTTCAAACTAGGGCTAGGGTTTCCTATTAGGGTTTAAAACTAGGGCTAAAGTTTCAAATTAGGGTTTCAAACTAGGGCAAGAGTTTCATATTAGGGTTTAAAACTAGGGCTAGGGTTTCAAACTAGGGTTTCAAACTAGAGCTAGAGTTCAAAATTAGGGTTTAAAACTAGGGTTTCAAATTAGGGTTTCAAACTAGGGCTAGTGTTTCAAACTAGGGCTAAGGTTTCAAATTAGGGTTTCAAACTAGGGCTAGGGTTAAAATTTTGGGTATCAAACTAGGGCTAGGGTTTCAAACTAGGGCTAAGGTTTCATATTAGGGTTTAAAACTAGGGCTAGAGTTTCAAATAATAGTTTCAAACTAGGGCAAATGTCTCAAATTAGGGTTTAAAACTAGGGCCAGGCTTTCATATTAAGGAAACAAACTAGGGCTAGGGTTCAAATTTAGGGTTTTAAACTAAGGCTAGGGTTTAAAACTTGGGCTAGGGTTTCAAATTAGGGTTTCAAACAAGGGTTAGGGTTCCGATTTAGGGTTTCAAACAAGGTCTAGGGTCTCAAATTAGGGTTTCAAACTAGGGCTAAAGTTTCAAATTAGGGTTTCAAACTAGGGCTAGGGTTTCAAATTAGGGTTTCAAACTAGGGTTAGAGTTCCAAAGTAGGGTTTCAAACTAGGTCTAGGGTCTCAAATTAGGGTTTAAAACTAGGGCTAGGGTTTCCTATTAGGGTTTAAAATTAGGGCTAAAGTTTCATATTAGGGTTTAAAACTAGGGCTAGGGTTTCAGATTAAGGTTTCAAACTAGAGCTAGATTTCAAAATTAGGGTTTAAAACTAGGGCTAGGGTTTCAAATTAGGATTTCAAACTAGGGCTAGAGTTTCAAATTAGGGTAACAAACTAAGGCTAGGGTTAAAATTTAGGGTTTTAAACTAAGGCTAGGGTTTCAAATTAGGGTTTTAAACTAACTAGGGTTTCATATTAGGTTTTCAAACTAGGGTTAGGGTTCCAAATTATGGTTTCAAACAAGGGCTAGGGTCTCAAATTAGGGTTTCAAACTAGGGCTAGGGTTTCAAATTAGGGTTTCAAACTAGGGCTAGAATTAAAAATTAAGGTTTTAAACTTGAGCTAGGGTTTCAAATTTGAGTTTTAAACTAGGGCTGGGTTTCAAATTAGAGTTTCAAACTAGGGTTAGGGTTCCAAATTAGGGTTTCAAACTTGGGTTAGGGTCTCAAATTAGGGTTTCAAACTAGGGCTAGGGTTTCAAATTAGGGTTTCAAACTAGGGCTAGGGTTTCAAACTAGGGCTAAGGTTTCATATTAGGGTTTAAAACTAGGGCTAGAGTTTCAAATAATAGTTTCAAACTAGGGCTAGAGTTTCAAATAATAGTTTCAAACTAGGGCAAATGTCTCAAATTAGGGTTTAAAACTAGGGCCAGGCTTTCATATTAAGGTAACAAACTAGGGCTAGGGTTCAAATTTAGGGTTTTAAACTAAGGCTAGGGTTTAAAACTTGGGCTAGGGTTTCAAATTAGGGTATCAAACTAGGGTTAGGGTTCCAAATTAGGGTTTCAAACTAGGGCAAATGTCTCAAATTAGGGTTTAAAACTAGGGCCAGTCTTTCATATTAAGGTAAGAAACTAGGGCTAGGGTTCAAATTTAGGGTTTTAAACTAGGGCTAAAATTTCAAATTAGGGTTTCAAACTAGGGCTAGGGTTCAAATAAGGATTTCAAACTAAGGCTAGGGTTTCAAATTAGGGTTTCAAACGAGGGCCAGGCTTTCATATTAAGGTAACAAACTAGAGCTCGGGTTCAAATTAGGGTTTCAAACTAAGGCTAGGGTTTCAAACTAGGGTTAGGGTTCCAAATTAGGGTTTCAAACTAGGGCTACGGTCTCAAATTAGGGTTTCAAACTAGGGCTAGGGTTTAAAATAAGGGTTTGAAAATAGGGCTAGGGTTTCAAACTAGGGCTAGGGTTTCAAATTAGGGTTTCAAACTAGGGCTAGGGTTCTAAATTAGGGTTTCAAACTAGGGTTAAGGTTCCAAATTAGGGTTTCAAACAAGAGCTAGGGTCTCAAATTAGGGTTTAAATCTAGGGCTAGGGTCTCACATTAGGGTTTCAAACTAGGGCTAAAGTTTCAAATTAGGGTTTCAAATTAGGGCTAAAGTTTCAAATTAGGGTTTAAAACAAAACTAGGATTTCAAATTAGGGTTTTAAACCAGGGCTAGAGTTACATATTAGGGTTTAAAAATAGGGTTAGAGTTTCAAATTATGGTTTCAAACTAGGGCTAGGGTTTCAAATTAGGTTTCAAACTAGGGATAGGGCTCAAAATTAGGGTTTCAAACTAAGGCTAGGGTTTAAAACTAGGGCTAGGGTTTCAAATTAGGGTTTCAAACTAGGGTTAGGGTTCCAAATTAGGGTTTCAAACTAGGGCTACGGTCTCAAATTAGGGTTTCAAACTAGGGCTAAGGTTTAAAATAAGGGTTTAAAAATAGGGCGAGGGTTTCAAACTAGGGCTAGGGTTTCAAATTAGGGTTTCAAACTAGGGCTAGGGTTCTAAATTAGGGTTTCAAACTAGGGTTAAGGTTCCAAATTAGGGTTTCAAACAAGAGCTAGGGTCTCAAATTAGGGTTTAAATCTAGGGCTAGGGTCTCACATTAGGGTTTCAATCTAGGGCTAAAGTTTCAAATTAGGGTTTCAAATTAGGGCTAAAGTTTCAAATTAGGGTTTAAAACAAAGGCTAGGATTTCAAATTAGGGTTTTAAACCAGGGCTAGAGTTACATATTAGGGTTTAAAAATAGGGTTAGAGTTTCAAATTATGGTTTCAAACTAGGGCTAGGGTTTCAAATTAGGTTTCAAACTAGGGATAGGGCTCAAAATTAGGGTTTTCAACTAGGGCTAGCGTTTAAAACTAGGGCTAGGGTTTCAAACTAGGGTTTAAAACTAGGGCTAGGTTTTCAAACTAGGGCTATGGTTTCATATTAGGGTTTCAGTCTAGGGCTAAGGTTTCAAATTAGGGTTTCAAACTAGGGCTAGGGTTAAAATTTTGGGTATCAAACTAGAGCTAGGGTTTCAAACTAGGGCTAAGGTTTCATATTAGGGTTTAAAACTAGGGCTAGAGTTTCAAATAATAGTTTCAAACTAGGGCAAATGTCTCAAATTAGGGTTTAAAACTAGGGCCAGGCTTTCATATTAAGGTAACAAACTAGGGCTAGGGCTCAAATTTAGGGTTTTAAACTAAGGTTAGGGTTTAAAACTTGGGCTAGGGTTTCAAATTAGGGTATCAAACTAGGGTTAGGGTTCCAAATTAGGGTTTCAAACTAGGGCTAGGGTTTCATATTAGGATTTCAAACTAGGGCAAATGTCTCAAATTAGGGTTTAAAACTAGGGTCAGGCTTTCATTATAAGGTAAGAAACGAGGGCTAGGGTTCAAATTTAGGGTTTCAAACTAGGGCTCGTTTTTCAAATTAGGGTTTCAAACTAAGGCTAGGGTTTAAAACTAGGGCTAAGGTTTCAAATTAGGTTTTCAAACTAGGGTTAGGGTTCCAAATTAGGGTTTCAAACTAGGGCTAGGATCTCAAATTAGGGTTTCAAACTAGGGCTAGGGTTTCATATTAAGGTTTCAAACTAGGGATAAGGTTTCAAATTAGGGTTTCAAACTAGGGCTAGGGTTTCATATTAGGGTTTCAAACTAGGGCTAAGGTTTCAAATTAGGGTTTCGAACTTGGGCTAGGGTTTCAAATTAGGGTTTCAAACAAGGGTTAGGGTTCCGATTTAGGGTTTCAAACAAGGTCTAGGGTCTCAAATTAGGGTTTCAAACTAGGGCTAGGGTTTCCTATTAGGGTTTAAAACTAGGGCTAAAGTTTCAAATTAGGGTTTCAAACTAGGGCAAGAGTTTCATATTAGGGTTTAAAACTAGGGCTAGGGTTTCAAACTAGGGTTTCAAACTAGAGCTAGAGTTCAAAATTAGGGTTTAAAACTAGGGTTTCAAATTAGGGTTTCAAACTAGGGCTAGTGTTTCAAACTAGGGCTAAGGTTTCAAATTAGGGTTTCAAACTAGGGCTAGGGTTAAAATTTTGGGTATCAAACTAGGGCTAGGGTTTCAAACTAGGGCTAAGGTTTCATATTAGGGTTTAAAACTAGGGCTAGAGTTTCAAATAATAGTTTCAAACTAGGGCAAATGTCTCAAATTAGGGTTTAAAACTAGGGCCAGGCTTTCATATTAAGGAAACAAACTAGGGCTAGGGTTCAAATTTAGGGTTTTAAACTAAGGCTAGGGTTTAAAACTTGGGCTAGGGTTTCAAATTAGGGTTTCAAACAAGGGTTAGGGTTCCGATTTAGGGTTTCAAACAAGGTCTAGGGTCTCAAATTAGGGTTTCAAACTAGGGCTAAAGTTTCAAATTAGGGTTTCAAACTAGGGCTAGGGTTTCAAATTAGGGTTTCAAACTAGGGTTAGAGTTCCAAAGTAGGGTTTCAAACTAGGTCTAGGGTCTCAAATTAGGGTTTAAAACTAGGGCTAGGGTTTCCTATTAGGGTTTAAAATTAGGGCTAAAGTTTCATATTAGGGTTTAAAACTAGGGCTAGGGTTTCAGATTAAGGTTTCAAACTAGAGCTAGATTTCAAAATTAGGGTTTAAAACTAGGGCTAGGGTTTCAAATTAGGATTTCAAACTAGGGCTAGAGTTTCAAATTAGGGTAACAAACTAAGGCTAGGGTTAAAATTTAGGGTTTTAAACTAAGGCTAGGGTTTCAAATTAGGGTTTTAAACTAACTAGGGTTTCATATTAGGTTTTCAAACTAGGGTTAGGGTTCCAAATTATGGTTTCAAACAAGGGCTAGGGTCTCAAATTAGGGTTTCAAACTAGGGCTAGGGTTTCAAATTAGGGTTTCAAACTAGGGCTAGAATTAAAAATTAAGGTTTTAAACTTGAGCTAGGGTTTCAAATTTGAGTTTTAAACTAGGGCTGGGTTTCAAATTAGAGTTTCAAACTAGGGTTAGGGTTCCAAATTAGGGTTTCAAACTTGGGTTAGGGTCTCAAATTAGGGTTTCAAACTAGGGCTAGGGTTTCAAATTAGGGTTTCAAACTAGGGCTAGGGTT
The DNA here is from genome assembly GCF_054856555.1 of Leptonotus elevatus. Taxonomy (NCBI): domain Eukaryota; kingdom Metazoa; phylum Chordata; class Actinopteri; order Syngnathiformes; family Syngnathidae; genus Leptonotus; species Leptonotus elevatus. The sequence continues at coordinate 27,449,237 of NC_141240.1, forward strand.
TCAAACTAGGGCTAAGGTTTCATATTAGGGTTTAAAACTAGGGCTAGAGTTTCAAATAATAGTTTCAAACTAGGGCTAGAGTTTCAAATAATAGTTTCAAACTAGGGCAAATGTCTCAAATTAGGGTTTAAAACTAGGGCCAGGCTTTCATATTAAGGTAACAAACTAGGGCTAGGGTTCAAATTTAGGGTTTTAAACTAAGGCTAGGGTTTAAAACTTGGGCTAGGGTTTCAAATTAGGGTATCAAACTAGGGTTAGGGTTCCAAATTAGGGTTTCAAACTAGGGCAAATGTCTCAAATTAGGGTTTAAAACTAGGGCCAGTCTTTCATATTAAGGTAAGAAACTAGGGCTAGGGTTCAAATTTAGGGTTTTAAACTAGGGCTAAAATTTCAAATTAGGGTTTCAAACTAGGGCTAGGGTTCAAATAAGGATTTCAAACTAAGGCTAGGGTTTCAAATTAGGGTTTCAAACGAGGGCCAGGCTTTCATATTAAGGTAACAAACTAGAGCTCGGGTTCAAATTAGGGTTTCAAACTAAGGCTAGGGTTTCAAACTAGGGTTAGGGTTCCAAATTAGGGTTTCAAACTAGGGCTACGGTCTCAAATTAGGGTTTCAAACTAGGGCTAGGGTTTAAAATAAGGGTTTGAAAATAGGGCTAGGGTTTCAAACTAGGGCTAGGGTTTCAAATTAGGGTTTCAAACTAGGGCTAGGGTTCTAAATTAGGGTTTCAAACTAGGGTTAAGGTTCCAAATTAGGGTTTCAAACAAGAGCTAGGGTCTCAAATTAGGGTTTAAATCTAGGGCTAGGGTCTCACATTAGGGTTTCAAACTAGGGCTAAAGTTTCAAATTAGGGTTTCAAATTAGGGCTAAAGTTTCAAATTAGGGTTTAAAACAAAACTAGGATTTCAAATTAGGGTTTTAAACCAGGGCTAGAGTTACATATTAGGGTTTAAAAATAGGGTTAGAGTTTCAAATTATGGTTTCAAACTAGGGCTAGGGTTTCAAATTAGGTTTCAAACTAGGGATAGGGCTCAAAATTAGGGTTTCAAACTAAGGCTAGGGTTTAAAACTAGGGCTAGGGTTTCAAATTAGGGTTTCAAACTAGGGTTAGGGTTCCAAATTAGGGTTTCAAACTAGGGCTACGGTCTCAAATTAGGGTTTCAAACTAGGGCTAAGGTTTAAAATAAGGGTTTAAAAATAGGGCGAGGGTTTCAAACTAGGGCTAGGGTTTCAAATTAGGGTTTCAAACTAGGGCTAGGGTTCTAAATTAGGGTTTCAAACTAGGGTTAAGGTTCCAAATTAGGGTTTCAAACAAGAGCTAGGGTCTCAAATTAGGGTTTAAATCTAGGGCTAGGGTCTCACATTAGGGTTTCAAACTAGGGCTAAAGTTTCAAATTAGGGTTTCAAATTAGGGCTAAAGTTTCAAATTAGGGTTTAAAACAAAGGCTAGGATTTCAAATTAGGGTTTTAAACCAGGGCTAGAGTTACATATTAGGGTTTAAAAATAGGGTTAGAGTTTCAAATTATGGTTTCAAACTAGGGCTAGGGTTTCAAATTAGGTTTCAAACTAGGGATAGGGCTCAAAATTAGGGTTTTCAACTAGGGCTAGCGTTTAAAACTAGGGCTAGGGTTTCAAACTAGGGTTTAAAACTAGGGCTAGGTTTTCAAACTAGGGCTATGGTTTCATATTAGGGTTTCAGTCTAGGGCTAAGGTTTCAAATTAGGGTTTCAAACTAGGGCTAGGGTTAAAATTTTGGGTATCAAACTAGAGCTAGGGTTTCAAACTAGGGCTAAGGTTTCATATTAGGGTTTAAAACTAGGGCTAGAGTTTCAAATAATAGTTTCAAACTAGGGCAAATGTCTCAAATTAGGGTTTAAAACTAGGGCCAGGCTTTCATATTAAGGTAACAAACTAGGGCTAGGGCTCAAATTTAGGGTTTTAAACTAAGGTTAGGGTTTAAAACTTGGGCTAGGGTTTCAAATTAGGGTATCAAACTAGGGTTAGGGTTCCAAATTAGGGTTTCAAACTAGGGCTAGGGTTTCATATTAGGATTTCAAACTAGGGCAAATGTCTCAAATTAGGGTTTAAAACTAGGGTCAGGCTTTCATTATAAGGTAAGAAACGAGGGCTAGGGTTCAAATTTAGGGTTTCAAACTAGGGCTCGTTTTTCAAATTAGGGTTTCAAACTAAGGCTAGGGTTTAAAACTAGGGCTAAGGTTTCAAATTAGGTTTTCAAACTAGGGTTAGGGTTCCAAATTAGGGTTTCAAACTAGGGCTAGGATCTCAAATTAGGGTTTCAAACTAGGGCTAGGGTTTCATATTAAGGTTTCAAACTAGGGATAAGGTTTCAAATTAGGGTTTCAAACTAGGGCTAGGGTTTCATATTAGGGTTTCAAACTAGGGCTAAGGTTTCAAATTAGGGTTTCGAACTTGGGCTAGGGTTTCAAATTAGGGTTTTAAACAAACTAGGGTTTCAAATTAGGGTTTCAAACTAGGGCTAGGGTCTCAATTTAGGGTTTTAAACTAAGGCTAGGGTTTCGAATTAGGGTTTTAAACTAACGAGGGTTTCATATTAGGTTTTCAAACTAGGGCTAAGGTTTCAAATTAGGGTTTCAAACTAGGGCTAGGTTTTAAAATTTGGGTTTCAAAGTAGGGCTAGGTTTTCAAATGTGGGTTTCAAAATAGGGTAAGGGTTCCAAATTAGGGTTTCAAACTAGGGCTACGGTCTCAAATTAGAGTTTCAAACTAGGGCTAGGGTTTCATATTAGGGATTAAAACTAGGGCTAGGGTCTCAAATCAGGGTTTCAAACTCGGGCTATGGTTTCAAATTAGGGTTTCAAACTACGGCTAGAGTTTCATATTAGGATTTCAAAAATTGGCTAGGGTTTCATATTAGGGTTTCAAAATAGGGTAAGGGTTCCAAATTAGGGTTTCAAACTAGGGCTACTGTCTCAAATTAGGGTTTCAAACTAGGACTAGGGTTTAAAATAAGGGTTTGAAAATAGGGCTAGGGTTTCAAACTAGGGCTAGGGTTTCAAATTAGGGTTTCAAACTAGGCCTAGGGTTCCAAATTAGGGTTTCAAACTAGGGCTAGGATCTCAAATTATGGTTTCAAACTAGGGCTAGGGTTTCAAAATAGGGCTAGGGTTTCAAACTAGGGCTATGTTTTAAAATTTGGGTTTTAAACTAACTAGGGTTTCATATTAGGTTTTCAAACTTGGGCTAGGGTTTAAAATTTGGGTTTCAAACTAGGGCTAGGGTTTCAAATGTGGGTTTCAAAATAGGGTAAGGGTTCCAAATTAGGGTTTCAAACTAGGGCTACGGTCTCAAATTAGGGTTTCAAACTAGGGCTAGGGTTTCAAATTAGGGTTTCAAACTAGGGCTAGGATCTCAAATTAGGGTTTCAAACGAGGGCTAGGGTTTCATATTAGGGTTTCAAATTAGGGCAAGGTTTCATATTAGGGTTTAAAACTAGGAATAGGGTCTCAAATCAGGGTTTCAAACTAGGGCTAAGATTTCAAATTAGGGTTTAAAACTACGGCTAGGGTTTCATATTAGGGTTTAAAACTAGGGTTAGGGTCTCAAATCAGGGTTTCAAACTAGGGCTATGGTTTCAAATTAGGGTTTCAAACTACGGCTAGAGTTTCATATTAGGGTTTCAAAAATTGGCTAGGGTTTCATATTAGGGTTTTAAAATAGGGTAAGGGTTCCAAATTAGGGTTCCAAACTAGGGCTACTGTCTCAAATTAGGGTTTCAAACTAGGATTAGGGTTTAAAATAAGGGTTTGAAAATAGGGCTAGGGTTTCAAACTAGGGCTAGGGTTTCAAATTAGGGTTTCAAACTAGGGCTAGGGTTCCAAATTAGGGTTTCAAACTAGGGCGAGGATCTCAAATTAGGGTTTCAAACGAGGGCTAGGCTTTCATATTAAGGTTTCAAGCTAGGGATAAGGTTTCAAATTAGGGTTTCAAACTAAGGCTAGGGTTTCAAACTAGGGCTAGGGTTTCAAACTAGGGCTAGGGTTTCATATTAGGGTTTCAAACTAGGGCTAAGGTTTCAAATTAGGGTTTCGAACTAGGGCTAGGGTTTCAAATTAGGGTTTCAAACTAGGGCTAGGGTTTCAAATTAGGGTTTCAAACTAGGGCTAGGGTCTCAATTTAGGGTTTTAAACTAAGGCTAGGGTTTCAAATTAGGGTTTAAAACAAACTAGGGTTTCATATTAGGTTTTCAAACTAGGGCTAAGGTTTCAAATTAGGGTTTCAAACTAGGGCTAGGGTTTAAAATTTGGGTTTCAAACTAGGGCTAGGGTTTCAAATGTGGGTTTGAAAATAGGGTAAGGGTTCCAAATTAGGGTTTCAAACTAGGGCTACGGTCTCAAATTAGGGTTTTAAACTAGGGCTAGGATCTCAAATTAGGGTTTCAAACGAGGGCTAGGGTTTCAAATTAGGGTTTCAAACTAGGGCAAGGTTTCATATTAGGGTTTAAAACTAAGGCTAGGGTCTCAAATCAGGGTTTCAAACTAGGGCTAGGATTTCAAATTAGGGTTTCAAACTAGGGCTAGGGTTTCATATTAGGGTTTCAAACTAGGGCTAAGGTTTCAAATTAGGGTTTCGAACTAGGGCTAGGGTTTCAAATTAGGGTTTCAATCTAGGGCTAGGGTTTCAAATTAGGGATTCAAACTAGGGCTAGGATTTCAAATTAGGGTTTAAAACTACGGCTAGGGTCTCAAATCAGGGTTTCAAACTAGGGCTATGGTTTCAAATTAGGGTTTCAAACTACGGCTAGAGTTTCATATTAGGGTTTCAAAAATTGGCTAGGGTTTCATATTAGGGTTTCAAAATAGGGTAAGGGTTCCAAATTAGGGTTTCAAACTAGGGCTACTGTCTCAAATTAGGGTTTCAAACTAGGACTAGGGTTTAAAATAAGGGTTTGAAAATAGGGCTAAGGTTTCAAACGAGGGCTAGAGTTTCAAATTAGGGTTTCAAACTAGGGCTAGGGTTCCAAATTAGGGTTTCAAACTAGGGCTAGGGTTTCAAATGAGGGTTTTAAACAAACTAGGGTTTCATATTAGGTTTTCAAACTAGGGTTAGGGTTCCAAATTATGGTTTCAAACAAGGGCTAGGGTTTCATATTAGGGTTTCAAACTAGGGTTAGGGTTTCAAATTAGGGTTTCAAACTAGGGCTAAGGTTTCAAATTAGGGTTTCGAACTGGGGCCAGAGTTCAAAATTAATGTTTTAAACTAAGGCTAGAACTTAAAATTAGGGTTTTAAACTAGGGCTAGGGTTTCAAATTAGGGTTTCCAACTAGGGTTAAGGTTCCAAATTAGGGTATCAAACAAGAGCTATGGTCTCAAATTAGGGTTTAAAACTAGAGCTAGGGTCTCATATTAGAGTTTCAAAATAGGGTTAGGGTTTCAAACTAAGGTTAGGGTATCAAATTAGGGTTTAAAACTAGAGTTAGGGTTTCATATTAGGGTTTCAAACTAGGAGTAAAGTTTCAAATTAGGTTTAAAAATAGGGTTAGTGTTTCAAATTAGGGTTTAAAAATAGGGTTAGAGTTCCAAATTAGGGTTTCAAACAAGAGTTTGGGTCTCAAATTATGGTTTCAAACTAGGGCTAGGATTTCAAATTAGGTTTCAAACTAGGGCTAGGGCTCAAAATTAGGGTATTAAACTAGGGCTAGCGTTTAAAACTAGGGCTAGGGTTTCAAATTAGGGTTTAAAACTCGGGCTAGGTTCTCAAATTAGGGTTTCAAAATAGGGCTAGGCTTTCATATTAAGGTTTCAAGCTAGGGATAAGGTTTCAAATTAGGGTTTCAAACTAAGGCTAGGGTTTCAAACTAGGGCTAGGGTTTCAAACTAGGGCTAGGGTTTCATATTAGGGTTTCAAACTAGGGCTAAGGTTTCAAATTAGGGTTTCGAACTAGGGCTAGGGTTTCAAATTAGGGTTTCAAACTAGGGCTAGGGTTTCAAATTAGGGTTTCAAACTAGGGCTAGGGTCTCAATTTAGGGTTTTAAACTAAGGCTAGGGTTTCAAATTAGGGTTTAAAACAAACTAGGGTTTCATATTAGGTTTTCAAACTAGGGCTAAGGTTTCAAATTAGGGTTTCAAACTAGGGCTAGGGTTTAAAATTTGGGTTTCAAACTAGGGCTAGGGTTTCAAATGTGGGTTTGAAAATAGGGTAAGGGTTCCAAATTAGGGTTTCAAACTAGGGCTACGGTCTCAAATTAGGGTTTTAAACTAGGGCTAGGATCTCAAATTAGGGTTTCAAACGAGGGCTAGGGTTTCAAATTAGGGTTTCAAACTAGGGCAAGGTTTCATATTAGGGTTTAAAACTAAGGCTAGGGTCTCAAATCAGGGTTTCAAACTAGGGCTAGGATTTCAAATTAGGGTTTCAAACTAGGGCTAGGGTTTCATATTAGGGTTTCAAACTAGGGCTAAGGTTTCAAATTAGGGTTTCGAACTAGGGCTAGGGTTTCAAATTAGGGTTTCAATCTAGGGCTAGGGTTTCAAATTAGGGATTCAAACTAGGGCTAGGATTTCAAATTAGGGTTTAAAACTACGGCTAGGGTCTCAAATCAGGGTTTCAAACTAGGGCTATGGTTTCAAATTAGGGTTTCAAACTACGGCTAGAGTTTCATATTAGGGTTTCAAAAATTGGCTAGGGTTTCATATTAGGGTTTCAAAATAGGGTAAGGGTTCCAAATTAGGGTTTCAAACTAGGGCTACTGTCTCAAATTAGGGTTTCAAACTAGGACTAGGGTTTAAAATAAGGGTTTGAAAATAGGGCTAAGGTTTCAAACGAGGGCTAGAGTTTCAAATTAGGGTTTCAAACTAGGGCTAGGGTTCCAAATTAGGGTTTCAAACTAGGGCTAGGGTTTCAAATGAGGGTTTTAAACAAACTAGGGTTTCATATTAGGTTTTCAAACTAGGGTTAGGGTTCCAAATTATGGTTTCAAACAAGGGCTAGGGTTTCATATTAGGGTTTCAAACTAGGGTTAGGGTTTCAAATTAGGGTTTCAAACTAGGGCTAAGGTTTCAAATTAGGGTTTCGAACTGGGGCCAGAGTTCAAAATTAATGTTTTAAACTAAGGCTAGAACTTAAAATTAGGGTTTTAAACTAGGGCTAGGGTTTCAAATTAGGGTTTCCAACTAGGGTTAAGGTTCCAAATTAGGGTATCAAACAAGAGCTATGGTCTCAAATTAGGGTTTAAAACTAGAGCTAGGGTCTCATATTAGAGTTTCAAAATAGGGTTAGGGTTTCAAACTAAGGTTAGGGTATCAAATTAGGGTTTAAAACTAGAGTTAGGGTTTCATATTAGGGTTTCAAACTAGGAGTAAAGTTTCAAATTAGGTTTAAAAATAGGGTTAGTGTTTCAAATTAGGGTTTAAAAATAGGGTTAGAGTTCCAAATTAGGGTTTCAAACAAGAGTTTGGGTCTCAAATTATGGTTTCAAACTAGGGCTAGGATTTCAAATTAGGTTTCAAACTAGGGCTAGGGCTCAAAATTAGGGTATTAAACTAGGGCTAGCGTTTAAAACTAGGGCTAGGGTTTCAAATTAGGGTTTAAAACTCGGGCTAGGTTCTCAAATTAGGGTTTCAAAATAGGGTAAGGGTTCCAAATTAGGGTTTCAAACTAGGGCTACGGTCTCAAATTAGGGTTTCAAACTAGGGCTAGGGTTTAAAATAAGGGTTTGAAAATAGGACTTGGGGTTCAAACTAGGGCTAGGGTTTCAAATTAGGCTTTCAAACTAGGGCTAGGGTTCTAAATTAGGGTTTCAAACTAGGGCTAGGGTTTCAAATTAGGGTTTCAAACTAGGGCTAGGGTTTCAAATTAGAGTTTCAAACTAGGGCTAGGGTTTCATATTAAGGTTACAAACTCGGGCGAGGGTTAAAAATTAGGGTTTAAAACTAGGGCTAGGGTTTTAAACTAGGGCTAAGGTCTCAAATTAGGGATTAAAACTAGGGTTAGGGTTTCAAATAAGATTTCAAAGTAGGGCTAGGGTTTCAAATAAGATTTCAAACTAGGTCTAGGGTTTCAAATTAGGGTTTCAAACTAGGGCTAGGGTTTCAAATTAGGGGTTCAAACTCGGGCTAGGGTTTCGAATTAGGGTTTCAAACTAGGGCTAGGGTTTCACATTAGGATATAAAACTAGAGCAAGGATTCAAATTAGGCGTTTAAATCTAGGGCTAGGGTTCAAAATTAGGGTTTCAAAATAGGGCTAGGGTCTCAAATTAAGGTTTCAAACTCGGGCTAGGGTTTCGAATTAGGGTTTCTAACTAGGGCTAGGGTTTCAAATTAGGGTTTCAAACTAGGGCTAGAGTTTCATATTAAGGTTTCAAGCTAGGGATAAGGTTTCAAATTAGGGTTTCAAACTAGGGCTAGGGTTTCAAACTAGGGCTAGGGTTTCATATTAGGGTTTCAAACTAGGGCTAAGGTTTCAAATTAGGGTTTCGAACTAGGGCTAGGGTTTCAAATTAGAGTTTCAAACTAGGGCTAGGGTCTCAATTTAGGGTTTTAAACTAAGGCTAGGGTTTTAAATTAGGGTTTTAAACAAACTAGGGTTTCATATTAGGTTTTCAAACTAGGGTTAGGGTTCCAAATTATGGTTTAAAACAAGGGCTAGGGTCTCAAATTAGGGTTTCAAACTTGGGCTAGGATTTCAAATTAGGGTTTCAAACTAGGGCTAAGGTTTCAAATTAGGGTTTCGAACTTGGGCTAGGATTTCAAATTAGGGTTTCAAACTAGGGCTAGGGTTTCAAATTAGGGTTTTAAACTAACTACGGTTTCATATAAGTTTTCAAACTCGGGCTAAGGTTTCAAATTAGGGTTTAAAACTAGGGCTAGGGTTTAAAATTTGGGTTTCAAACTAGGGCTAGGGTTTCAAATGTGGGTTTCAAAATAGGGTAAGGGTTCCAAATTAGGGTTTCAAACTAGGGCTACGGTCTCAAATTAGGGTTTCAAACTAGGGCTAGGGTCTCAATTTAGGGTTTTAAACTAAGGCTAGGGTTTCAAATTAGGGTTTTAAACTAACTAGGGTTTCATATTAGTTTTTCAAACTAGGGCTAAGGTTTCAAATTAGGGTTTCAAACTAGGGCTAGGGTTTCAAATGTGGGTTTCAAACTGGGGCTAGGGTTTCAAATGTGGGTTTCAAAATAGGGTAAGGGTTCCAAATTAGGGTTTCAAACTAGGGCTACGGTCTCAAATTAGGGTTTTAAACTAGGGCTAGGATCTCAAATTAGGGTTTCAAACGAGGGCTAGGGTTTCAAATCAGGGTTTCAAACTAGGGCTAGGATTTCAAATTAGGGTTTAAAACTACGGCTAGGGTTTCATATTAGGGTTTAAAACTAGGGTTGGGGTCTCAAATCAGGGTTTCAAACTAGGGCTATGGTTTCAAATTAGGGTTTCAAACTACGGCTAGAGTTTCATATTAGGGTTTCAAAATAGGGTAAGGGTTCCAAATTAGGGTTTCAAACAAGGGCTACTGTCTCAAATTAGGGTTTCAAACTAGGATTAGGGTTTAAAATAAGGGTTTGAAAATAGGGCTAGGGTTTCAAACTAGGGCTAAGGTTTCAAATTAGGGTTTCAAACTAGGGCTTGGGTTCCAAATTAGGGTTTCAAACTAGGGCTAGGGTTTCAAATGAGGGTTTTAAACAAACTAAGGTTTCATATTAGGTTTTCAAACTAGGGCTAGGGTTCTAAATTAGGGTTTCAAACTAGGGCTAGGGTTTCAAATTAGGGTTTCAAACTAGGGCTAGGGTTTCAAATTAGAGTTTCAAACTAGGGCAAGGGTTTCATATTAAGGTTACAAACTCGGGCGAGGGTTAAAAATTAGGGTTTAAAACTAGGGCTAGGTTTTTAAACTAGGGCTAAGGTCTCAAATTAGGGATTAAAACTAGGGTTAGGGTTTCAAATAAGATTTCAAAGTAGGGCTAGGGTTTCAAATAAGATTTCAAACTAGGTCTAGGGTTTCAAATTAGGGTTTCAAACTAGGGCTAGGGTTTCAAATTAGGGGTTCAAACTCGGGCTAGGGTTTCGAATTAGGGTTTCAAACTAGGGCTAGGGTTTCACATTAGGATATAAAACTAGAGCAAGGATTCAAATTAGGCGTTTAAATCTAGGGCTAGGGTTCAAAATTAGGGTTTCAAAATAGGGCTAGGGTCTCAAATTAGGGTTTCAAACTCGGGCTAGGGTTTCGAATTAGGGTTTCAAACTAGGGCTAGGGTTTCAAATTAGGGTTTCAAACTAGGGCTAGGGTTTTATATTAGGGTTTAAAACTCGGGCTAGAGTTTCATATTAAGGTTTCAAGCTAGGGATAAGGTTTCAAAATAGGGTTTCAAACTAGGGCTAGGGTTTCAAACTAGGGCTAGGGTTTCAAATTAGGGTTTCGAACTAGGGCTAGGGTTTCAAATTAGGGTTTCAAACTAGGGCTAGGGTCTCAATTTAGGGTTTTAAACTAAGGCTAGGGTTTTAAATTAGGGTTTTAAACAAACTAGGGTTTCATATTAGGTTTTCAAACTAGGGTTAGGGTTCCAAATTATGGTTTAAAACAAGGGCTAGGGTCTCAAATTAGGGTTTCAAACTTGGGCTAGGATTTCAAATTAGGGTTTCAAACTAGGGCTAGGGTCTCAATTTAGGGTTTTAAACTAAGGCTAGGGTTTCAAATTAGGGTTTTAAACTAACTAGGATTTCATATAAGTTTTCAAACTCGGGCTAAGGTTTCAAATTAGGGTTTCAAACTAGGGCTAGAGTTTAAAATTTGGGTTTCAAACTTGGGCTAGGGTTTCAAATGTGGGTTTCAAAATAGGGTAAGGGTTCCAAATTAGGGTTTCAAACTAGGGCTACGGTCTCAAATTAGGGTTTCAAACTAGGGCTAGGGTCTCAATTTAGGGTTTTAAACTAAGGCTAGGGTTTCAAATTAGGGTTTTAAACTAACTAGGGTTTCAAATGTGGGTTTCAAACTGGGCTAGGGTTTCAAATGTGGGTTTCAAAATAGGGTAAGGGTTCCAAATTAGGGTTTCAAACTAGGGCTACGGTCTCAAATTAGGGTTTTAAACTAGGGCTAGGATCTCAAATTAGGGTTTCAAACGAGGGCTAGGGTTTCAAATCAGGGTTTCAAACTAGGGCTAGGATTTCAAATTAGGGTTTAAAACTACGGCTAGGATTTCATATTAGGGTTTAAAACTAGGGTTAGGGTCTCAAATAAGGGTTTCAAACTAGGGCTATGGTTTCAAATTAGGGTTTCAAACTACGGCTAGAGTTTCATATTAGGGTTTCAAAAATTGGCTAGGGTTTCATATTAGGGTTTCAAAATAGGGTAAGGGTTCCAAATTAGGGTTTCAAACTAGGGCTACTGTCTCAAATTAGGGTTTCAAACTAGGACTAGGGTTTAAAATAAGGGTTTGAAAATAGGGCTAAGGTTTCAAACGAGGGCTAGAGTTTCAAATTAGGGTTTCAAACTAGGGCTAGGGTTCCAAATTAGGGTTTCAAACTAGGGCTAGGGTTTCAAATGAGGGTTTTAAACAAACTAGGGTTTCATATTAGGTTTTCAAACTAGGGTTAGGGTTCCAAATTATGGTTTCAAACAAGGGCTAGGGTTTCATATTAGGGTTTCAAACTAGGGTTAGGGTTTCAAATTAGGGTTTCAAACTAGGGCTAAGGTTTCAAATTAGGGTTTCGAACTGGGGCCAGAGTTCAAAATTAATGTTTTAAACTAAGGCTAGAACTTAAAATTAGGGTTTTAAACTAGGGCTAGGGTTTCAAATTAGGGTTTCCAACTAGGGTTAAGGTTCCAAATTAGGGTATCAAACAAGAGCTATGGTCTCAAATTAGGGTTTAAAACTAGAGCTAGGGTCTCATATTAGAGTTTCAAAATAGGGTTAGGGTTTCAAACTAAGGTTAGGGTATCAAATTAGGGTTTAAAACTAGAGTTAGGGTTTCATATTAGGGTTTCAAACTAGGAGTAAAGTTTCAAATTAGGTTTAAAAATAGGGTTAGTGTTTCAAATTAGGGTTTAAAAATAGGGTTAGAGTTCCAAATTAGGGTTTCAAACAAGAGTTTGGGTCTCAAATTATGGTTTCAAACTAGGGCTAGGATTTCAAATTAGGTTTCAAACTAGGGCTAGGGCTCAAAATTAGGGTATTAAACTAGGGCTAGCGTTTAAAACTAGGGCTAGGGTTTCAAATTAGGGTTTAAAACTCGGGCTAGGTTCTCAAATTAGGGTTTCAAAATAGGGTAAGGGTTCCAAATTAGGGTTTCAAACTAGGGCTACGGTCTCAAATTAGGGTTTCAAACTAGGGCTAGGGTTTAAAATAAGGGTTTGAAAATAGGACTTGGGGTTCAAACTAGGGCTAGGGTTTCAAATTAGGCTTTCAAACTAGGGCTAGGGTTCTAAATTAGGGTTTCAAACTAGGGCTAGGGTTTCAAATTAGGGTTTCAAACTAGGGCTAGGGTTTCAAATTAGAGTTTCAAACTAGGGCTAGGGTTTCATATTAAGGTTACAAACTCGGGCGAGGGTTAAAAATTAGGGTTTAAAACTAGGGCTAGGGTTTTAAACTAGGGCTAAGGTCTCAAATTAGGGATTAAAACTAGGGTTAGGGTTTCAAATAAGATTTCAAAGTAGGGCTAGGGTTTCAAATAAGATTTCAAACTAGGTCTAGGGTTTCAAATTAAGGTTTCAAACTAGGGCTAGGGTTTCAAATTAGGGGTTCAAACTCGGGCTAGGGTTTCGAATTAGGGTTTCAAACTAGGGCTAGGGTTTCACATTAGGATATAAAACTAGAGCAAGGATTCAAATTAGGCGTTTAAATCTAGGGCTAGGGTTCAAAATTAGGGTTTCAAAATAGGGCTAGGGTCTCAAATTAAGGTTTCAAACTCGGGCTAGGGTTTCGAATTAGGGTTTCTAACTAGGGCTAGGGTTTCAAATTAGGGTTTCAAACTAGGGCTAGAGTTTCATATTAAGGTTTCAAGCTAGGGATAAGGTTTCAAATTAGGGTTTCAAACTAGGGCTAGGGTTTCAAACTAGGGCTAGGGTTTCATATTAGGGTTTCAAACTAGGGCTAAGGTTTCAAATTAGGGTTTCGAACTAGGGCTAGGGTTTCAAATTAGAGTTTCAAACTAGGGCTAGGGTCTCAATTTAGGGTTTTAAACTAAGGCTAGGGTTTTAAATTAGGGTTTTAAACAAACTAGGGTTTCATATTAGGTTTTCAAACTAGGGTTAGGGTTCCAAATTATGGTTTAAAACAAGGGCTAGGGTCTCAAATTAGGGTTTCAAACTTGGGCTAGGATTTCAAATTAGGGTTTCAAACTAGGGCTAAGGTTTCAAATTAGGGTTTCGAACTTGGGCTAGGATTTCAAATTAGGGTTTCAAACTAGGGCTAGGGTTTCAAATTAGGGTTTTAAACTAACTACGGTTTCATATAAGTTTTCAAACTCGGGCTAAGGTTTCAAATTAGGGTTTAAAACTAGGGCTAGGGTTTAAAATTTGGGTTTCAAACTAGGGCTAGGGTTTCAAATGTGGGTTTCAAAATAGGGTAAGGGTTCCAAATTAGGGTTTCAAACTAGGGCTACGGTCTCAAATTAGGGTTTCAAACTAGGGCTAGGGTCTCAATTTAGGGTTTTAAACTAAGGCTAGGGTTTCAAATTAGGGTTTTAAACTAACTAGGGTTTCATATTAGTTTTTCAAACTAGGGCTAAGGTTTCAAATTAGGGTTTCAAACTAGGGCTAGGGTTTCAAATGTGGGTTTCAAACTGGGGCTAGGGTTTCAAATGTGGGTTTCAAAATAGGGTAAGGGTTCCAAATTAGGGTTTCAAACTAGGGCTACGGTCTCAAATTAGGGTTTTAAACTAGGGCTAGGATCTCAAATTAGGGTTTCAAACGAGGGCTAGGGTTTCAAATCAGGGTTTCAAACTAGGGCTAGGATTTCAAATTAGGGTTTAAAACTACGGCTAGGGTTTCATATTAGGGTTTAAAACTAGGGTTGGGGTCTCAAATCAGGGTTTCAAACTAGGGCTATGGTTTCAAATTAGGGTTTCAAACTACGGCTAGAGTTTCATATTAGGGTTTCAAAATAGGGTAAGGGTTCCAAATTAGGGTTTCAAACAAGGGCTACTGTCTCAAATTAGGGTTTCAAACTAGGATTAGGGTTTAAAATAAGGGTTTGAAAATAGGGCTAGGGTTTCAAACTAGGGCTAAGGTTTCAAATTAGGGTTTCAAACTAGGGCTTGGGTTCCAAATTAGGGTTTCAAACTAGGGCTAGGGTTTCAAATGAGGGTTTTAAACAAACTAAGGTTTCATATTAGGTTTTCAAACTAGGGCTAGGGTTCTAAATTAGGGTTTCAAACTAGGGCTAGGGTTTCAAATTAGGGTTTCAAACTTGGGCTAGGGTTTCAAATTAGAGTTTCAAACTAGGGCAAGGGTTTCATATTAAGGTTACAAACTCGGGCGAGGGTTAAAAATTAGGGTTTAAAACTAGGGCTAGGTTTTTAAACTAGGGCTAAGGTCTCAAATTAGGGATTAAAACTAGGGTTAGGGTTTCAAATAAGATTTCAAAGTAGGGCTAGGGTTTCAAATAAGATTTCAAACTAGGTCTAGGGTTTCAAATTAGGGTTTCAAACTAGGGCTAGGGTTTCAAATTAGGGGTTCAAACTCGGGCTAGGGTTTCGAATTAGGGTTTCAAACTAGGGCTAGGGTTTCACATTAGGATATAAAACTAGAGCAAGGATTCAAATTAGGCGTTTAAATCTAGGGCTAGGGTTCAAAATTAGGGTTTCAAAATAGGGCTAGGGTCTCAAATTAGGGTTTCAAACTCGGGCTAGGGTTTCGAATTAGGGTTTCAAACTAGGGCTAGGGTTTCAAATTAGGGTTTCAAACTAGGGCTAGGGTTTTATATTAGGGTTTAAAACTCGGGCTAGAGTTTCATATTAAGGTTTCAAGCTAGGGATAAGGTTTCAAAATAGGGTTTCAAACTAGGGCTAGGGTTTCAAACTAGGGCTAGGGTTTCAAATTAGGGTTTCGAACTAGGGCTAGGGTTTCAAATTAGGGTTTCAAACTAGGGCTAGGGTCTCAATTTAGGGTTTTAAACTAAGGCTAGGGTTTTAAATTAGGGTTTTAAACAAACTAGGGTTTCATATTAGGTTTTCAAACTAGGGTTAGGGTTCCAAATTATGGTTTAAAACAAGGGCTAGGGTCTCAAATTAGGGTTTCAAACTTGGGCTAGGATTTCAAATTAGGGTTTCAAACTAGGGCTAGGGTCTCAATTTAGGGTTTTAAACTAAGGCTAGGGTTTCAAATTAGGGTTTTAAACTAACTAGGATTTCATATAAGTTTTCAAACTCGGGCTAAGGTTTCAAATTAGGGTTTCAAACTAGGGCTAGGGTTTAAAATTTGGGTTTCAAACTAGGGCTAGGGTTTCAAATGTGGGTTTCAAAATAGGGTAAGGGTTCCAAATTAGGGTTTCAAACTAGGGCTACGGTCTCAAATTAGGGTTTCAAACTAGGGCTAGGGTCTCAATTTAGGGTTTTAAACTAAGGCTAGGGTTTCAAATTAGGGTTTTAAACTAACTAGGGTTTCAAATGTGGGTTTCAAACTGGGCTAGGGTTTCAAATGTGGGTTTCAAAATAGGGTAAGGGTTCCAAATTAGGGTTTCAAACTAGGGCTACGGTCTCAAATTAGGGTTTTAAACTAGGGCTAGGATCTCAAATTAGGGTTTCAAACGAGGGCTAGGGTTTCAAATCAGGGTTTCAAACTAGGGCTAGGATTTCAAATTAGGGTTTAAAACTACGGCTAGGGTTTCATATTAGGGTTTAAAACTAGGGTTAGGGTCTCAAATAAGGGTTTCAAACTAGGGCTATGGTTTCAAATTAGGGTTTCAAACTACGGCTAGAGTTTCATATTAGGGTTTCAAAATAGGGTAAGGGTTCCAAATTAGGGTTTCAAACAAGGGCTACTGTCTCAAATTATGGTTTCAAACTAGGACTAGGGTTTAAAATAAGGGTTTGAAAATAGGGCTAGGGTTTCAAACTAGTGCTAAGGTTTCAAATTAGGGTTTCAAACTAGGGCTAGGGTTTCAAATTAGGGTTTCAAACTAGGGTTAGGGTCTCAATTTAGGGTTTTAAACTAAGGCTAGGGTTTTAAATTAGGGTTTTAAACAAACTAGGGTTTCATATTAGGTTTTCAAACTAGGGTTAGGGTTCCAAATTATGGTTTAAAACAAGGGCTAGGGTCTCAAATTAGGGTTTCAAACTTGGGCTAGGATTTCAAATTAGGGTTTCAAACTAGGGCTAGGGTCTCAATTTAGGGTTTTAAACTAAGGGTAGGGTTTCAAATTAGGGTTTTAAACTAACTAGGATTTCATATAAGTTTTCAAACTCGGGCTAAGGTTTCAAATTAGGGTTTCAAACTAGGGCTAGGGTTTAAAATTTGGGTTTCAAACTAGGGCTAGGGTTTCAAATGTGGGTTTCAAAATAGGGTAAGGGTTCCAAATTAGGGTTTCAAACTAGGGCTACGGTCTCAAATTAGGGTTTCAAACTAGGGCTAGGGTCTCAATTTAGGGTTTTAAACTAAGGCTAGGGTTTCAAATTAGGGTTTTAAACAAACTAGGGTTTCAAATGTGGGTTTCAAACTGGGCTAGGGTTTCAAATGTGGGTTTCAAAATAGGGTAAGGGTTCCAAATTAGGGTTTCAAACTAGGGCTACGGTCTCAAATTAGGGTTTTAAACTAGGGCTAGGATCTCAAATTAGGGTTTCAAACGAGGGCTAGGGTTTCAAATCAGGGTTTCAAACTAGGGCTAGGATTTCAAATTAGGGTTTAAAACTACGGCTAGGGTTTCATATTAGGGTTTAAAACTAGGGTTAGGGTCTCAAATAAGGGTTTCAAACTAGGGCTATGGTTTCAAATTAGGGTTTCAAACTACGGCTAGAGTTTCATATTAGGGTTTCAAAATAGGGTAAGGGTTCCAAATTAGGGTTTCAAACGAGGGCTACTGTCTCAATATAGGGTTTCAAACTAGGACTAGGGTTTAAAATAAGGGTTTGAAAATAGGGCTAGGGTTTCAAACTAGTGCTAAGGTTTCAAATTAGGGTTTCAAACTAGGGCTAGGGTTCCAAATTAGGGTTTCAAACTAGGGCTAGGGTTTCAAATGAGGGTTTTAAACAAACAAGGGTTTCATATTAGGTTTTCAAACTAGGGTTAGGGTTCCAAATTATGGTTTCAAACAAGGGCTAGGGTTTCATTTTAGGGTTTCAAACTAGGGTTAGGGTTTCAAATTAATGTTTTAAACTAAGGCTAGAACTTAAAATTAGGGTTTTAAACTAGGGCTAGGGGCTCATATTAGAGTTTCAAAATAGGGTTAGGGTTTCAAACTAAGGTTAGGGTATCAAATTAGGGTTTAAAACTAGAGTTAGGGTTTCATATTAGGGTTTCAAACTAGGAGTAAAGTTTCAAATTAGGTTTAAAAATAGGGTTAGTGTTTCAAATTAGGGTTTAAAAATAGGGTTAGAGTTCCAAATTAGGGTTTCAAACAAGAGTTTGGGTCTCAAATTATGGTTTCAAACTAACTAGGGTTTCATATAAGTTTTCAAACTCGGGCTAAGGTTTCAAATTAGGTTTCAAACTAGGGCTAGGGCTCAAAATTAGGGTATTAAACTAGGGCTAGCGTTTAAAACTAGGGCTAGGGTTTCAAATTAGGGTTTAAAACTCGGGCTAGGTTCTCAAATTAGGGTTTCAAAATAGGGTAAGGGTTCCAAATTAGGGTTTCAAACTAGGGCTACGGTCTCAAATTAGGGTTTCAAACTAGGGCTAGGGTTTAAAATAAGGGTTTGAAAATAGGACTTGGGGTTCAAACTAGGGCTAGGGTTTCAAATTAGCCTTTTAAAACTAGGGCTAAGGTTCTAAATCAGGGTTTTAAACTAGGGCTAGCGTTTAAAACTAGGGCTAGGGTTTCAAATTAGGGTTTAAAACTCGGGCTAAGTTCTCAAATTAGGGTTTAAAACTAGGGTAAGGGTTCCAAATTAGGGTTTCAAACTAGGCCTAGGGTTTCAAATTAGGGTTTCAAACTAGGTCTAAGGTTTCTAATTAGGGTATTAAACTAGGGCTAAGGTCTCAAATTAGGGATTCAAACTAGGGTTAGGGATCCAAATTAGGGTTACAACCAAGGGCTAGGGTCTCAAATTAGGGTTTCAAACAAGGGCAAGAGTTTTATATTAGGGTTTAAAACTAGGGCTAGGGTTTCAAATTAGGGTTTCAAACTAGGGCTAGGTCTCAAAATTAGGGTTTAAAACTAGGGCTAGCGTTTAAAACTAGGGCTAGGGTTTCAAACTAGGGCTAGGGTTTCAAACTAGGGCTAAGGTTTCAAATTAGGGTTTAAAACTCGGGCTAGGTTCTCAAATTAGGGTTTAAAACGAGGGTATGGGTTCTTAATTAGGGTTTCAAACTAGGGCTAGGGTTTCAAATTAGGATTTCAAACTAGGGCAAGAGTTTTATATTAGGGTTTAAAACTAGGGCTAGGGTTTCAAATTAGGGTTTCAAACTAGGGCTAGGTCTCAAAATTAGGGTTTTAAACTAGGGCTAGCGTTTAAAACTAGGGCTAGGGTTTCAAACTAGGGCTAGGGTTTCAAACTAGGGCTAAGGTTTCAAATTAGGGTTTAAAACTCGGGCTAGGTTCTCAAATTAGGGTTTAAAACGAGGGTAAGGGTTCCAAATTAGGGTTTCAAACTAAGCCTAGGGTTTCAAATTAGGGTTTCAAACTAGGCCTAGGGTCTCAAATTAGGGATTCAAACTAGGGTTAGGGATCCAAATTAGGGTTACAACCAAGGGCTAGGGTCTCAAATTAGGGTTTCAAACTAGGGCTAGGGTCTCATATTAGAGTTTCAAAATAGGGTTAGGGTTTCATATTAGGGTTTCAAACTAGGGCTAAAGTTTCAAATTAGGGTTTAAAACAAAGGCTAGGATTTCAAATTAAGTTTTTAAACCAGGGCTAGAGATACATATTAGGGTTTCAAGCAATGGCTAGGGTTTCATATTAGGGTTTCAAACTAGGGCTAGAGTTTCATATTAAGGTTACAAACTAGGGCTTTGGTTAAAAATTAGGGTTTTAAACTAGGGCTAGGGTTTAAAATTAGGGTTTTAAACTAGAAATAGGGTTTCAAATTAGGGTTTCAAACTAGGGCTAGCGTCTCAAATTAGGGTTTAAAACTAGAGCTAGGGTTTCATTTTAGGGTTTCAAACGGGCTAAAGTTTCAAATTAGGGTTTCAAACTCGGAATAGGATTTCAAATTAGGGTTTCAAACTAGAGCTAGGGTTTCAAATTAGGGTTTCATACTAGGGCTAGGTTTTCATATTAGGGTTTCAAACTAGGGTTAGGGTTTCAAATTAGGGCTAGGGTTTCAAATTAGGGTTTCAAACTTAGGCTAGGGTTTCATATTAGGGTTTAAAACTAGGGTTAGAATTTCATATTAAGGTTACAAACTAGGGCTAGGGTTAAAAATTAGGGTTTTAAACTAGGGCTAGCGTCTCAAATTAGGGTTTAAAACTAGAGCTAGGGTTTCATTTTAGGGTTTCAAACGGGCTGAAGTTTCAAATCAGGGTTTCAAACTCGGAATAGGATTTCAAATTAGCATTTTAAACTAGGGGTAGGGTTTCAAATTAGGGTTTAAAACTAAGGTAAAAGTTCCAAATTAGGGTTTCGAACAAGAGTTTGGGTCTCAAATTAGGGTTTCAAACTAGGGCTAAGGTTTCAAATTAGGGTTTAAAACTAGGGCTAGGTTCTCAAATTAGGGTTTAAATCTAGGGCTAGGGTTCAAAATAAAGAATTTAAACTAGGGCTAGGGTTTCAATCTAGGGCTAGGGTTTAAAATTAGGGTTTTAAACTAGGGTTAGGGTTCCAAATTAAGTTTTCAAACAAGGGCTAGGGTCTCAAATTAGGGTTTCAAACTCGGGCTAGGGTTTCAAATTAGGCTATCAAACTAGGGCTAGAGTTCAAAGTAATGGTTTCAAAGTAGGGCTAGGGCTAAAAAATAGGTTTTAAACTAGGGCTTAGTTTTCAAATTAGGGTTTAAAACTAGGGTTAGGGTTCCAAATTAGGGTTTCAAACAAGAGCTAGGGTCTCAAATTAGGGTTTCAAACTAGGGCTTTTGTTTCAAATTATGGTTTCAAACTAGGGCCAGAGTTCAAAATTAAGGTTTAAACTAAGGCTAGGGCTTAAAATTAGGGTTTTAAACTAGGGCTAGGGTTTCAAATTAGGGTTTCCAATTAGGCTTAGGGTTCTAAATTAGGGTATCAAACAAGAGCTATGGTCTCAAATTAGGGTTTAAAACTAGAGCTAGGGTCTCATATTAGAGTTTCAAAATAGGGTTAGGGTTTCAAATTAGGGTTTCAAACTAGGGCTAGGGTTTCAAATTAGGTTTTAAAACTAGGGCTAAATTCTCAAATTAGGGTTTAAAACTAGGGCCAGAGTTCAAAATTAGGTTTTAAACTAGTGCTAGGTTTTCAAATTAGGGTTTAAAACTAGGGTTAGGGTTCCAAATGAGGGTTTCAAACAAGAGCTAGGCTCTCAAATTAGGGTTTAAAACTAGGGCTAGGGTTTCAAATTAGGGTTTCAAACTAGGGCCAGAGTACAAAATTAAGGTTTTAAACTAAGGCTATTGTTTAAAATGAGGGTTTTAATCTAGGGCTAGGGTTTCAAATTAGGGTTTCCAACTAGGGTTAGGGTTCCAAATTAGGGTATCAAACAAGAGCTATGGTCTCAAATTAGGGTTTAAAACTAGAGCTAGCGTCTCATATTAGAGTTTCAAAATAGGGTTAGGGTTTCAAATTAGGGTTTCAAACTAAGGTTAGGGTTCCAAATTAGGGTTTCAAACTAGGGCTCGGGTCTCAAATTATTGTTTAAAAATTGAGCTTGGGTTTCATATTAGGGTTTAAATCTCGGGCTAAAGTTTCAAATTAGGGTTTCAAACTAGGGCAAGGTTTTCAAATTAGGTTTTAAAACTAGGGCTAGGGTTTCAAATTAGGGTTTCAATCTCGGGCAGGGGTTTCAAATTAGGGTTTCAAACTAAGGTTAGAGGTTCCAAATTCGGGTTTCAAACTAGGGTTAGGGCTCAAAATTAGGGTTTCAAACTAGGGCTAGGGTTTCAAATTAGAGTTTCAAACTAGGGCTAGGTCTCAAAATTAGGGTTTAAAACTAGGGCTAGCGTTTAAAACTAGGGCTAGGGTTTCAAATTAGGGTTTCAAACTAGGGCTAAGGTTTCAAATTAGGGTTTAAAATTCGGGCTAGGTTCTCAAATTAGGGTTTAAAACTAGGGTAAGGGTTTCAAATTAGGGTTTCAAACAAGGGCTAGGGTTTCATATTAGGGTTTCAAACTAGGGATAGGCTCTCAAATTAGGGTTTCAAACTAGAGTTAGGATTCCAAATTAGGGTTTCAAACAACGGCTAGGGTTTCATATTAGGGTTTCAAACTAGGGATAGGGTCTCAAATAAGAGTTTAAAACTAGGGCTAGGTTTTCAAATTAGGGTTTCAAACTAGGACTAGGATATCAAATTAGGGTTACAAACTAGGGTTAGGGTTCCAAATTAGGGTTTCAAACAAGGGCTAGGGTTTCATATTAGGGTTTCAAACTAGGACTAGGATATCAAATTAGGGTTACAAACTAGGGTTAGGGTTCCAAATTAGGGTTTTAAACTAGGGCTAGGGTTTCAAATAAGGTTTTAAACTAGGGCTAGGGTTTCAAATTAGGGTTTCAAACTAGGGCTACGGTTTCAAATTAGGGTTGAAAAATAGAGTTAGGGTTTCAAACTAGGGCTAGGGTTTCAAATTAGGGTTTCAAACTAGGGCTACAGTTTCAAATTAGGGTTTAAATATAGGGTTAATGTTTCAAACTAGGGCTAGGGTTTCATATTAGGGTTTCAAACTAGAGCTAGGGTTTCAAATTTAGGTTTAAAACTAGGGCTAGGGTTCAAAATTAGGGTTTTAAACTATGGCTAGGGTTTAAAATAAGGGGTTTAAACTAGGGCTAGGGTTTCAAACTAGGGCTAGGGTCTCAAATTAGGGTTTCAAACTTGGGCTAGGGTTTCATATTAGGGTTTCAAACTAGGGCAAATGTTTCAAATTAGGGTTTCAAACTAGGGCAAGAGTTTTATATTAGGGTTTAAAACTAGGGCTAGGGTTTCAAATTAGGGTTTCAAACTAGAGCTAGAGTTCAAAATTAGGGTTTCAAACTAGGGTTAGAGTTTCCTATTAGGGTAACAAACTCAGGCTTGTGTTAAAATTAAGGTTTTTAAACTAAGGCTAGGGTTTAAAATTAGGATTTTAAACTAACTAGGGTTTCACATTAGGTTTTCAAACTAGGGTTAGGGTTCCAAATTATGGTTTCAAACAAGGGCTAGGGTCTCAAATTAGGGGTTCAAACTAGGGCTAGGGTTCAAAATTAAGGTTTTAAACTTGAGCTAGGGTTTAAAATTTGAGTTTTAAACTAGGGCTGGGTTTCAAATTAGGGTTTCAAACTAGGGCTAGGGTTTCAAATTAGGGTTTCAAACTAGGGCTAGGGTTTCATAGTAGGGTTTCAAACTAGGGCAAATGTTTCAAATTAGGGTTTCAAACTAGGGCTAGGGTTTCAAATTAGGATTTCAAACTAGGGCAAGAGTTTTATATTAGGGTTTAAAACTAGGGCTAGGGTTTCAAATTAGAGTTTCAAACTAGAGCTAGAGTTCAAAATTAGGGTTTAAAACAAGGGCTAGGGTTTCAAATTAGGATTTCAAACTTGGGTTAGAGTTTCATATTAGGGTAACAAACTCAGGCTTGTGTTAAAATTTAGGGTTTTAAACTAAGGCTAGGGTTTAAAATTAGGGTTTTAAACTAACTAGGGTTTCATATTAGGTTTTCAAACTAGGGTTAGGGTTCCAAATTATGGTTTCAAACAAGGGCTGGGGTCTCAAATTAGGGTTTCAAACTAGGGCTAGGGTTTCAAATTAGGGTTTCAAACTAGGGCTAGGGTTCAAAATTAAGGTTTTAAACTTGAGCTAGGGTTTAAAATTTGAGTTTTAAACTAGGGCTGGGTTTCAAACTAGGGCTAGGGTTTCATATTAGGGTTTCAAACTAGGGCAAATGTCTCAAATTGGGGTTTAAAACTAGGGCCAGGCTTTCATATTAAGGTAACAAATTAGGGCTAGGGTTCAAATTTAGGGTTTTAATCTAAGGCTAGGGTTTAAAATTAGGTTTAGGGTTTCAAATTAGGGTTTCAAACTAGGGTTAGGGTTCCAAATTAGGGATTCAAACTAGGGCTAGGGTTTCAAACTAGGGCTAGGGTTTCAAACTAGGGCTAGGGTTTCATATTAGGGTTTCAAACTAGGGCAAATGTCTCAAATTGGGGTTTAAAACTAGGGCCAGGCTTTCATATTAAGGTAACAAATTAGGGCTAGGGTTCAAATTTAGGGTTTTAATCTAAGGCTAGGGTTTAAAACTAGGTTTAGGGTTTCAAATTAGGGTTTCAAACTAGGGTTAGGGTTCCAAATTAGGGTTTCAAACTAGGGCTAGGGTCTCAAATTTGGGTTTCAAACTAGGGTTAGGGTTCCAAATTAGGTTTTCAAACTCGGGCTAGGGTCTCAAATTAGGATTTCAAACTAGGGCTAGGGTTTCATATTAGGGTTTCAGTCTAGGGCTAGGATCTCAAATTAGGGTTTCAAAATAGGGCTAGGGTTTCATATTAGGGTTTCAAACTAGGGCAAATGTCTCAAATTAGGGTTTAAAACTAGGGCCAGGCTTTCATATTAAGGTAACAAACTAGGGCCAGGCTTTCATTTTAAGGTAACAAATTAGGGCTAGGGTTCAAATTTAGGGTTTTAAACTAAGGCTAGGGTTTAAAACTAGGGCTAGGGTTTCAAATTAGGGTTTCAAACTAGGGTTAGGGTTCCAAATTAGGGTTTCAAACTAGGGTTAGGGTTCCAAAGTAGGGTTTCAAACTAGGGTTAGGGTCTCAAATTTGGGTTTCAAACTTGGGCTAGGGTTTCATATTAGGGTTTCAAATTTGGGCTGAAGTTTCAAATTAGGGTTTCAAACTAGAGCTGGAGTTAGTTGGAGCCATAGGCTGGAGTGGCTAAAAAGAGCGGCTAACAGGAGGAGCTAATAAAACAAAAAAAAAAGCTAGTAAAAGATTCGAGAGCAAATCAGAAAGTGACAAGCGACGGGGCCGAATCACGGGAGTTAGTGCCGACCACCTGCAGGCCCCAGCTGTGGAAGGTAAGCTGCGGTCCACCCATTGGTTCCGACACTTCATGCAATACCACCTGGGCTAACTACATTCGTGAAGTTGTTCTTTGGGCATCCGTAGCAGGAAGATGGTGGGACTACAGCCTTGTAATATAATTAGTGATTACTAGACCTATGATAATATATAAAAAAATATGTTAATGTTATACACCATATTTTTTGCTTTCTATTGACAAAGTTGTTTTTTAAAATGAATGAATTATTAGTTCACCACTAGATGACGCCAGGGATCACCGAATGTCCCTTTAAAAACTGTCAAGGACCTGAGTATGCAAAAAAAACATGTTGTATCGTATACATTTTCAAAAAATATATAGGTCTAGTATTCACTAATTATATTACATGGTCTCACTCTACCAGAGCTGCCATGTTTCGCCGCCATCTTCCTGCTACGAATGCCCAAAGGACAACTTCACCAGCCGGGCTTTACAATGGCTGCCAAGTCGCCGTCGCTCGCCAAGATGCTCGTTTGCTCACGCAATATAAGAATTGGTGGCAGGCTTGCGAAGTGTGGTCTCTCTGAGCCATCGGAGTGTGCATGCTTCTGTGTGCTTCTAAATGCTATGCTTCGACCACTCGATGGTGCTAAGGACTGCACAGTTGGGCTTTAAATGTTTAAACATCTGTGTATCACCACTGTTACCTGGTTTGATGGTGATTCTGCGTCAAAGCATCTGTAGACCGACTACCAGAGCCTCAATAAGTGGGGACTGTGAACTTCCAAAATTTAGAACAACTTTTGGACAGTCTAGCTTCTTAATGACTCTCATTTCAGCACAGAGGTGGGCAACGAGGGCCGGACTCCTGCAGGTATTGCATGTTGCCCTTCTCCAACACAGCTGATATATGATCAGTTCATCAGCAAGCTCCGCATAATCCTAATAATGACCCTGTTGATTGGAATCAGCTAGTGTTGGAAGTGAGAAACCTCCAAAACCTGCAGGACTCCGGTCCTCGAGGACCGAGTGTGCCCACCTCTGCTCTAGCATCTGCCCAAGGGACTGCCAATTAGCTTAATTCAGCGAACTTGGACACATTAACATTGTAAAACGGGCATTGTCCCTTTCAAATAAATAAATATTTAAAAATGTATAAATATTGTTTCGTGTTGGCTAATGAGCGAAGTTAGCTAGCACACGTTAGCCTAGCCATCACGTTAGCCATATGTCTAAACCAACCCATTATAACTAAACGTGAATTGACATTTCATGGGATCAATATAAATTAATTTAAGGTGTGATTTTTCATGTTGAATTGGGAATTTTTGAATGCCAATATTTCTGTTACTTACCTAAGAGGAACTTCATTCAGTGTACAAAACGCATTCCTGTAACCACAGCCGTGGGCGTGTAACGCAATCCTATTTATCACCACAACAGAGTTCACCATTGTAGTTGCGTTTTGATCGTCATTTGCTGCTGGCGATGTTGTGTGAGCAGCAGTCAGCAGCCGGTGCTTTCATCTTGTCAGTGCTTCGCAACGGGTAATTTGCATGCCTCGCTCTGGACAGGCAGGATTGCTGTTTTCGCTTTGTGCAGTACCGTTCCGCCATTTTGGCAATGAATGATTTCTTTTGCGGTAACAAGTAACTAAAATGATTAAGGGAAATGTACTACGGGAGTAAAAAGTAAAGGTTGCCAGAAATATAAATAAAGAAATAAGGACATGGGGAAACCCTGCTATAAGTACAGTACCAAAGTATTTGTACTCTGTTAAATGAGAAAACCTAATACAACTGCACTGCTTCTCCACTCACCTCTCTGTCTTAAAAGATAGGAGGCGAGAACACCAGGAGGCCATCAGTCAACCTGCCTCATTTGCATATCAGGTCGCCAGGACGAGTCCGAGCGAGACGGCGACCGTCACATTCGCCCGCCGAAAGGTCAGTGGAGCTCAACAGAGCACAAATCGCTGTCAGCAAATGTCAGAGGAAAAGTTTCCGTACGCTTGTATGCATTATGGAAACAGCTAATGAATGCCGCCAACACCGCTTACTCTCACAGGACTTTGCGTGGTTGCCGCTTACGTCAGCGGCTCCAAGTGCTTACTTACCAAGGTGAGTAAGTGGACTTTTAGAAACGCTAAGGTAGATTTGTACTGGATAGCGTGATTACTCTGCAGACTTGACGTTACGGTACTCCAGCTTCTTCATTTCATTCTTCTTCTCACATTCCAAAAACATTTTAAGTTTTAGGTGTGAATGTGAGCGTGACTGATTGTTGGTCTATATGCGCCATGCGATTGATTGAGAACCGGCCCAGGGTGTTCAGACCTCACCCAAAATCAACTGGGTAGGCTCCATAATAATAATGAGGATAAGCGCAATGGAAAATGGATGGATTCTTAGCTAGGCAACATAATTAATAAAAATACTAATAATTAATTAGAAATTCGCACAGTAATCCAGCACGAGTAACCAACGGAATATATGAATGTCATCCTTATGCCGTGACTGCTTGTAAAGGCATTACAGGGTCTTAAATCCCTTATGGATTTGAATTGGTCTCAGTGGTACAGGATTAGAAGCAAACGGGGATTAGACCCCCGTGTGGAAATAAAGGGGAAGCGGTTGAAAATAAGTCAAGATATAGAATGCGTAGGGTTAAGTGTGGTAAAATCCCCCACCTGCAAGACTTTCTACTTTTTTAAATGTTATCATAGATTGCTATTTATGTCTGTCAGTCTATGTTTGTATGTATTTTTCCAGTTTCATAGTAAAACTGCTGCGTGGTCTTAGCATGGTAAACACTGCATTAGCTTTGAGGAAAAAAAAAATATGAATGCACTTTTTACCCAGTAAAGTTTATTCATATATAACAATGGTATAAAGTGAATTCTTGGCTTGCAAAATAGGTGTGCTTCATATTTACAATAGGTACACAATAATATATTATCATAAAACTAAAGCAAGTTCAACAAAAACAAAACAAAACAAAAAACAAGAGACCAACTGTTTTTAAATACCTTAAATTTCTTACAATTTTCACAAGACCTTTATAAAATAACAAGGACAGACAGCCATTATCATTGCCAGTAATTATTTTTGTACAGAACTCCAGTGTCTATAAAGATAGTTTTTTTTTATTTGATTTTTACAAGGTGTGTCAAATGGAAGGGTATTTATTGACTACTCGGGAGAAATACATTGATCCCTTTATTCAAAACTTCAGAGGAAATGTGTTGTTTGGTGTACGTTATGACAGGAGCTAGCCCAAAGCACAATCAGCCCTTCGACAAACCGAGACTGGGAAAAAAAGTGCACAAAGCCTCTTTTTGTTAGCGAACAGCTTCAGGTTGAGTTGTGAAGCGACGATACAGATCTCACGTGAGCATCCGAAAAGGAAGAATGAAACAAACAAGCAAAACAAAAAACACTCAGCTTTTCAGTGTAGCGTAGATCCAAAGCGAGCGAGGAAACAAGCTATCATTGAATAATTACAACAACAAAAAGAAATCTGAGCGAAGAGGTGCATTCAGCTGTGTTTGAAGGGGGGGGCACAAATGGGTTTTCAGGAGGCGCACATGGAGGAGCGGGCCAAACTAAAAGCATGAATTAAAAACACTCGCAGCCGACAATCTCAGGAGGATGAGGTGAATCAAAGCCTTGGAATGCATTGAGACGAACATTTCATCCCTTGGAAGAGAAGAAGGCATTTAGGTCCTGTTTCAATTGTTAAAAAAAAAGCATTACTCCGTACAAGTAATGTGAGCTATGAGGAGGATACAATTCGTATATGCTGAGCTCGGGAAGACTTTGAAGAAGAAGAAAAAAAAAGAAGCATTTTCTGCACGTAGAAGCCGATTTCACACAATGTCAGGTCAGATGACTAGCGCTATGAAAGGGGTGTGTTTAAAAGAAAATAAGACATTTGGGAATGGATAACGACTTTTGCTGAACGATACCGTTTTGATTATGAAAACTTGATTCTGTTATTAGTGCTTAAAGGGGACATATTATGAAAAAAAAAAAAAAATTTCATTGCTCAATTAAAAATAGGAGGGCCTGCCCTCCATCAACCAATCACGTAAATATTTAGTTTTCTGCCGATTTCTGAAATTGTTTCAATGAACTAATGTTCTGAATTTCTTCCTTGCTGTTATTTTGCAACAAGAGTCTATAATAATAAACTGTCCCCGCGCCGAGTTTCTCCACCTATGATATGGCTATCAGGCTGGGTGAAGATAACGAGTTGCAGGTAGTCAAGTTGCAACTCTGCCACTGGTCGCCACTGTGACAAAAGTTGTACTTAGCATTGTAGGCTACAAGTGCACACGTTGATCAGTTTCAACCACTGTTAAAAGTAAAGTAGAGGTTAGGTGTGCTCTAATTCTTTATCCTTTTTGTATTCTGGCCAGTAAATAAATAAATATTGAGACCATTTAAATAATGAAAAAAAAAGAGAGCATAATATGTCTCCTTTAATGCCAAGTAAAAGTAAAGTCACCGTATGCAGCATTCTTGATAGCTTTAGTGCATTTGAGCCGGTACACTGTTAGCGTATCATTTAGCTAATGCGCAACAGTTAACTTAATGTCACCATTACCCATTTCTTCATAGTACAGAACAGAATGTAGTAAAAGGGCCATGATGAGAAATGAGTGACGAAATGCAGAGGACAAATGAGCATAAAAAGTGACCCCAAAAAATGTTAGCATGCATGTTTTTGACATTTTGTCAAAAATTAAAATAATTAGGAACTACTAATATTATCAAGCCAAACTTAAAAGGTATTTACATTGATATGACTATTCATTATTGTACAAGGTCCCTTTTATTTATTTTTAATATTTTTACAAATAAATACATCAAAATAAATATAAAAATATATATTTATGAAACCTAATCAGCAATAATGGATAGCTGGTATCCAGTAGGACGGCAACATTATTTTCACGTCACCATTTGTAATTATAGTCGTCACCTCGGCCTGAATTCAAATTCCTCTTGCCTGTTAGCTCTCCATTTCCGGCACGACACTAGCAAGTCGGATCAAAGAGCAGCTTCAAAGCAGCAGCGGGAAGCTGAAGGTGGGTCTCCCGCCCAACCATCCCCATCATCATCATCATCATCATCATCGCCTGACGCTTCCCTTCAAACGGTAAGCCGGGCAACGTCTGCCATACTCTTCTTCACCTTTGCTTTGTCAAGGGCTATGATATTGAGAAAATGGAGCGAGAGGATATCTAAAGCCACATTTCATCCTATACTATCTATACTATGTGGTGAGCAAACATATGCAGCCATAATATTAGACTTATATTGTCAAGCTCAGAATTTTGCCCAACATTAAATGCTTTAAAACTGTGATTGCAAACAACGGTACCACGGAACATTATGGTGAACGAGAGATGATCAGGTGTGGGAGATTATCCAATTAATTGGCCTGATAATTATTCCCCATTTACTGCAAATAATGTAAACTTCCATTAATTGTTATCCATATCATCTATATTTGCCAGCATTGTATAGTGACAGGCAGAACAAATGCTCTTTTCTGAGATGGCAGATGGTACAATTATAATTTGTAGCCATTCATAGAACAGAATAATTGCTTTGTGATTAACTAGACAAGCCCGGATTTCACACTAATTACCGGTAACTAAATTTGGGAGTAGATTGGCTCAATAAAGGTTGGAAAATTCTGCTTTAAGACATTTAACTCATTCACTGCCAGCCTGGTAAAAATGGATCTTTGACGTCTATAGCCGTCTTTGGCAGTGAATGTGTTAACTTGCAAGGTGGAACCCTTATGGAGCGGACATTTTCCAGAGGGCTTGTGTGTGTGTGTGTGTTTTAAATCCGATTCTGACTTGTTTCATTCATGGTAGTGAAGTGACTTATGTAGCTGATTATGTACAGCTGTTGTTGAATTGATTCCCACTCAATTAGCTGTCCCATGTTGGGTTTCTGGTGAATGTCTCACCAAGACAATGGAGATCACATTCTGGTCAGGTACTGTCAAGCTATGCAATGGATTCCAGTCCAGCTGACCAAAGTGTTTGCCATTTAATCATAATCAGGATTCAACTGAATATCTGTCCTTCAGACAATCCAATACAACCTGCAGGTCTGGCCGTGCTCCGATTACCCGGTTTCCCCAGTCAATTACAAAGTGGTCCTTTTCAAAGTGGCTCAGATACTTGTGCTGGCTGATCATGTTTCTTGTGCCAAAATGGAGGCACCCACTGAGAGGAACGGCCAGACAGAATCTACCAGCAGATTGAAAGCTCACTGTTGTTGAATCTGGGATAATTCAGCAGAATGAGTCTAGTTGAATAATGATCTGCTTCCTTTGATGTCTCGTTTCGTACCTTGAGCATCACATCCGTCTCCGCTGGCAGGCTAGAAGTTCCATTTGTAAAGCATTAACCGATTTTTGAGCAAGAGTCTTTTGGCACTCGGTCAGACAAGACCCACACATCTTGGCTTCTTGGTGCCTGTGCAAAGGCGGCAGTGGCGTCCTATCGAGGCCTGCGACCGGCCAGCTCGACGTGTTGGCACTTAGATCGATCGCTCGAACAGCTGACGTGTGTGACGTGGGACGGCATGCATCCAAAGCGCGATATGAAGATGGGATGCGAATGAAGGAGTTTGGCTTGGTATGAGCAGCGATGCAGGGAACTGCTTAAAGTTTGGGAAGCTGTTGGATGGAAAAATGAATCCTGGATGCCCACCACTTCCATTCATCCTCCAGAAATGAAAAAAAAAAAAAAAAAAGAACAAACAAACTTTTTCTACATTCACATTGGCCCTATTGACACTGCTACATTTACAGATGCATGCTGCCTCTGTCCCCTTCCTGTACACTGTCATGTGACACTCCCATCCGGAGAAGAGTGAAGCTTGTGGTGGTTCCAATGGTAACTGCACATATTTAAAAGTCCGAGTATAAAAATAAAATCTGAATGCAGCAGTCCAGTAAGAGATCTCTACTGCTTTTCACACAACCGCACACACAAACACACACACATACACACAAGTTCCATTTGGACAATGTCCCAGGAGACGACACCAATAAATAAATAAGTCCTGTTGTGGCCTTCCACGCTGACGCCCCTTTCCAAGTTAGGGTCTCGGAGTTGGAGGGCCACGTGCCATGGAGTCTGGGACACAAACTAAAGCAAGCGTTCGCCCCTATTGCACGACCGGTTGAGACAGCCTCGGTCCTCAGTCTTTCTCTACCCTCAGCTCTCGAGGGACATGGCGCCAATGAGCTGCTCCACCTTGTAGGCCAGCCTCTGCTTCCTGGCATGGTCGTCCTGTTCCAAGGCTGCCGTGATCTGTTCAGAAACAATAAGAGAACATTTCCAGGTCAAAATATTGCTCGCAGAAGCCAAACCCTGTTTTCCACTTTCTGGAAGTGTCAGAAGAGAACAACAAAAAAAAGCTGCTTTTTGGCTTTGTTGAGAAATATTTATCTATTAGCCTTTCACTTTTTATCTTTTGAGTCCTGTCTTGTAAATGCGACATTTGTCAAGGTTCAAACGTCATCTTTAGACAAGTGCTGTGTTTGGTTCTCTCATCTCTATCTTGCCTGTCAGGAGGAATCGCAATCAGGGTGACGGCAACATTCAGGGTAAAGGGTGGAAAAACAAAGCAGAGTGAACAGTCATCTTTTTATACATACGTTAATACATCTTGGCACCACCAGTTGGAGAAACTTTTGCATTAATATAACTCTCATTATGATTATTATAATTGGTTAATTATACTATTGAGAGGGTTCAAATCTAGGCTCACGCCCTCCTGTGTTGACTTTGGATGGCAACCAATCATTGCCCTATAAAAGATTATATTTTGAATTGAGTGCAAGTATTTTAACAATGCAGCTTAACATCCATCCGTCCACCCATCTGTCCGTCAGTCCATCCATCCATCATGAAGAGCTAAGATGGCCAATCATCTATTCTACCCTATAATTGTTTCGTAACAGCCGATGTTTTGACTTCATCTTGCAGTGAGTGCAAAACATACTGTATGTTTGAACGTGTGGCTCAGAAGATGCAAAACGCAAAGTTAAGTGATCCGTTGAGAGCAAAGGGGCAAACCGACTGGATAATGGACGCAAAGGGAGGCGGCATACAGGGAAGGAGAGCGAGATAGAGCAGTGCGGTGTTCAAACGTAAAGGTCAGAATCCCAAAGGAGGAGCTGACATTAGAAGCAGAGACTGTTTTCGTAAATGCTCTCTTTTCTCTTTCCTTCCTTTTATACTTCCTGTCATCTGATGAGTGTGTGTGTGTGTGTGTGTGTGCATTGCCTGTGTGTGATCCTGCTTTGTATCCACAACATTATGTTGTGTACTCACTATCTCCTAAGGCACATTGAGTCTTGGAGGCACAGATAATTCAGGCCCAATCAGTGACGTTTCTTCCTTGAGTTTTTGAAAAACGAGACCTCCACTTAACACATACCAGTGAAAACAATTGGAAATGCTGTAATATGCATGCCAAGCCAATAAGCAACATAATTTGTAAAGAAACTTTAAACATATGCACAAATGTGGCTATCCTCACAGATAAAACCACTTTTTGAATAGTTTTTATAAATGAACGTTGATTAAGAACTATTACAAACAACTGCTGCTACAGCCCCATGGTATGCAATCATTGTTTTGGTTGTGACATCATCATACATGCCCAGATTGAACATTAATTTATTCACTCCCAAATATTTTCACTGAAGGCTGTTTTACTGGATATTGACTGATTTTGCAAGGCCCACAGAATATTGTGTTCTATTGCTATAAAACATGGAACCTACCAAAAGAAAAATTTGAGTCTCTTCATTCATCAGGAAAAAAAAAAGTATATTTCTATCTGTTTCAGTTTTGCAGCGAATAGCATTGTAAATTAGCTTTTTTCAACATGGCCCTGGTTGATCTCTTTTGCTCTGCTGGCACCTGCTGGGCGTTTTTGTAATAACTACCATTTCTTCAACCGTTCTTTGCAGTTGAGAAGCTGCATCAAAGCCGTATAAATAGTTTTTTGGGACACTTAAAACATTTAAATAGCAAATGAGTTAAGGGGAACTCAACACCACCACCAAATTCTTGACAATAATATGTTCGATGCAGTCCTGCTAGTCTAAACATAACATTTTTATTAATATTACATTTGTGGAATATGAAATATAAAAAATAATATAAAATCCAGCCGTTTTTATCAGTATCAGAAGGCGGCCATTTTGCCACTTGCTGTCGAGTGAAAATGACATCACAGTTGCGCAAGTCTCAAGTAACAACCAATCACAGCTCAGCTTCAGAAAACAGGTGAGCTGTGATTGGTCATTGCCTGAGCCCTGAGCAACTGTGATGTCATCTTCAGTCAACAGCAAGTGACAAAATGTCTGCCTCCTGAGATGGAGAATAAAAACGGCTGGATTTTGCTGCATAACTCATATTCCACAAATGTAATATTAATCAGAATGTCATATGTTTAGACTAGTGAGGTCACATATAGATATTATTGTCAATAAATGTTTAAGGTTGGTTTCCCCTAACAAGAACGTCTTTTTTGTTTTATAAATGCTGACAACGTTTGTATTTGCTTAGCAGTTTTTAGGCAAAAAGCCTCAGGTAAGCAGCCCCTTGTTGTCGTAAGTCATGACACCCATTCATCCCAACCACCTTGTGATACAGGCGAGCGCCTACCTCCTCGCTGTACTTGCTAATATATGAGTAGATCTCATTCAGGGCGCTCAACATATTGAACTCGCTGGAGTGGAGTCGAGCCTGTTCCGCCAAGTAGGCGTTCATGTCCTGGTCGCTGATGGCTGGCAGCCGGTTGATGTCGGCGTAGTACCTGCGGGACAGCGCTCGTCATCACTCGCAACCAACAACGTGAACCCTAAATGATCTTTTAAGGCGTTAAGATCAAAAGAGCGCATTTCACAAGTCAATGACAGAATGCGAGATGTGAAGGCCAGTGAAGAGAATTAAAGTTTGATGTAAGCAAGAAAACTTTAACAAGACCGCGATGGGAATGGTGTGTGAACTATAAAGCTTACCTCTCTACCCAGCTCTTGTAATTGGGGATATCTTTAGCGTAGAGCAGCTTATTGGAAGGGGAGTCTTTGCCCAGGCGGTGCTCAGAAGTGGAGCAAGAATCCATAAATGTCTGAGCAACCACAGACAGACAGGCGTCCGTGATGCTGCTCTTATGGATGTCAAACACAAACTGCGGGTTCTTGATCACGTTCACCCAAAAACGCAGTGGAAGGCTGGAAGATAAAGACAAAGGGAATGTGTAAGGACGCCGGTGCTCACTTAGTGGGTGAATTCTCCGCCAGTGATCTTATTTCACAATACAAAAGATGAGTTTTAGCGCTCCTCTATCGGCTCTTACCAGTTGCTCTTCCACGTGTGACGTACATCCGTGTCGTATATGCCGTGCTTGTCGGCCTGTTCGTCCAGGAAGTCGAACATGT
Organism: Leptonotus elevatus; assembly: GCF_054856555.1. Classification (NCBI taxonomy): domain Eukaryota; kingdom Metazoa; phylum Chordata; class Actinopteri; order Syngnathiformes; family Syngnathidae; genus Leptonotus; species Leptonotus elevatus. Next base: position 27,483,922 of record NC_141240.1, read on the forward strand.
ACTTGATGGCCAGCGGCAGCGTGCTACCTCGGTGAACTGTGCTGAACAATGTCTCAAATAGGTCGTCAACAAATTTTTGCAGCGTTCCCTGCAGGGAACATGAGAGCAATATGATTAATGATTTGCCTTACTCCATCAGTAGGGATGTAACGATATCCAAAATGACGATACGATATTAACACAATATGAAGCTCAAGATACAATAATTATCATGATATTGTGGGTAGATTGGCGATATTAAAAAAAGATCACAGTACTGTAAAAAAAAGAAAAAAAAGAACTCATACTAAAAAAAGCACAATATTGTGCTTTTGTACATAACAGCAATGCATATAAACCACCTATCATCTCTAATGACACTTAACATTGAGGCACTTACTTGAGTGCCTCCACATATTGACTCGGTTCACAAGCATACTACGTTCCCCTTCATCTGACCATTAGCGTGGCTTTTAACATAGAAGGGCCAAAACATTCCTTATGTAAATTAAACTGCACAAAATAAACTTGCCACCAGAGGGTGCTAGAACTGCACAAATGGAAATCAACATGACTTTTTTAACAGATATGCTGCTTTTACGACGCCGATATTGTGGCAGTTTTAATATCGCAATATCACGATATTGCCGTTATCGTTACATCCCTATCCATCAGTCCATTGCCATTTTCCATGATCCTAAATGCAAGTGTACACCCTGGAGTGATCACCTGTCAAAATCTCAGGAATGACACATATTGTACAGAGATAGAAGCATTAATATTGAAACATACAAACAATTTAGTCATTAATCAAACTAACATTCAGTTTTTAGTAAAAAAATAAATAAAAATCTCATACAATTTGGACTCCTAATATTGACCTCAAAAGTCTCATATTCATCGTCAAAAAATTTCAAATTCATGCCAGCTGCTCTTATTCCAGTAATTCTTTTTTGCTGTTTGTCACAAAAGGCATTAGTAAAGACAAGGATTGTATATTTTCAGTGCCTACCTTAGTGGCGAGCAGCCTGGTCAAGTAGATCTCAGAAACCATCTTGCTGCCACGGTCTCCTTCCTTTTGGTCTCCATGCTCATGGTTCTTCACCAGGTGCCACACCTTTACGCCACTTTCCAGGTCCGGCGTGATCATGGGAGCGCGAGACCGGAGGCTGTCTGGACTGCCAGTGTAACGGAACGAAGAATCTGTTTGGAAAATTTAAAAATGCCGTCAACTGATCTCAAAACCTAGTTTTTGTGTCAAAGTCAAAGCAAGAGCCTTGCAATATTTGATTCCAAAGCAAGCTTCCAAGAGATGATAAGATCAGTAGGTAGATATGACATTTCAGTGCTTTACTGGTTACCAGAAATACATGACTGTAGATGATCATAATTGACCCCACACGGCATCCTCTAATGTTTTGTGATAATACAAACCCAATTTCCAAAAAGTTGGGATACTATACAAATTGTGAATAAAAACTGAATGCAATTATGTGGAAGTGCCAAACTTTTATATTTTATTCAGAATAGAACATAGAGAACAGGTCAAACTGAGAAAATGTATAATTTTAAGGGAAAACTATGTTGATTTTAAATTCCATGGTATCAACAAATCTCAAAAAAGTTGGGACAAGGCCATTTTCACCACTGTGAGGCATCCCCTCTTCTTCTTACAACAGTCTGCAAACGTCTGGGGATCGAGGAGACAAGTTTCTCAAGTTTAGAAATAGGAATGCTGTCCCATTCTTGTCTCTCTAACTGTTCAACTGTCTTGGGCTTTCTTTGTTGCACCTTCCACATTATGATGCGCCAAAAGCGCACTATAAGTGAAAGAAGTGGACTGCAGGCGGGCCATTTCAATACCCGGATATTTTTCCCTTAAAATGATACATTTTCTCAGTTTAAACTTTTGACCTGTCTATCTATGTTCTATTCTTAACAAGATATTGACATTTGGCACTTCCACATAATTGTATTCAGTTTTTATTCACAATTTTTATCGTGTCCCACCTTTTTGGGAATTGGGTTTGTACATGCAAACTCTATTTCCACATATAAAGACTGATGTCTTGGGGTGAATCTTTATTTGTTGGTTGGCAGGATTAAGAACTTCTCTTATTGGTCACTACAGTGAGTAATGATTCTTGATTTGTATCGCTCGTTTTTATTTTAGTCAAGATGCCCTTATGAGTGGCCCTTATATCACTATTTCCCCTAAGGCTATATTAAAAACTACTGAACTGATTTCCATTAGGGCAAGAAACCATTAGGCTACATGTTGGTGCAAAGCATTTTGTTTTTACTTTTCGCCCTTTGAGTCACTACGGCATAAAGAACAGAATATTCCTCCCCGGAATTGAAAAAAGCACAGAATACCCTGTTGTTCGTGTGCTAACAACAACAGGAAGTAGCCTCTGAGCTAATAATCAGATGGAAAACCAATATATATATTTAAAAAAAACTAATTTATTTCAGGCGTTGTCTGTCCTGACATTCCATTTTTTTCTTTTGATGGCAGTATCATGATCAGCTCACTGACTATTTTACAGAAGAGATGGGCTTGTCTTAAAAACTCACCTAATTACTCAATTTCTTCCACACTGGGAAAAAAACATGCTGTCACACTCAAATCACGGCATCTAAAACCGTTGCTAAGCACCCAAAGGCCCCATTGTCCCTCAGCACGTCAACTCTGTTCTCACATTTGCTGCCTCCTTGCTCCTTGGCGATAACACATCACTTCCTCAGTTGCTAATTAGCCAGAGTCTCCCGACACTGGGATCCCCAGAGATTTGGGATCTGAGCATCGCAGTGAGGATCTCTCTCACCGAGCTTCAAAGGCCCAGATGAGCTACAAAGCTCTTCTTTTTTTTTGCTGCCAATACAGCCACACAAAGCGTTGAAATATGACCAGGCAACATCTCGTCCCCATAGGGACCCGGCCTAGAATGATGCTCAGGGTGGATAGCGGTTTTAAATCTCAATCCAGCTACTAATTTTAACACCTCTTCTTTTTTGGGGGGTCTCTTCCATCTTCTCAAGGACACAGAGCTGGCTCAAACTTCTTTATATAGTGTACCAACCAGACACCTGGATGGTGGGATTTTTTTGGAACACATTTTTGACAAATGGAAGAGGGGCATGTTGGTATAAATCGAGTCCAAGGCACTGTGTGTCAAATGTAAATGGCTACAAATCCATCAATGAGTGTCAAGGTGTAGCTTTGTAGGCTCATGATGGATGAGGGTGCATATCCAAAAACAACAACAACAAAAGGAATTTAAGCAATTCAACATCTCTAATGAAACCATGATCAGAATAAGAAACGGTTGAAGTGCTTGATTTCTTGATTGTACTGTTAAAAACCCAACGTAATAAAACGTTAGTAATTATGCACATTCACATGAGAAATTCTAGGTCATTCTGCTCTCCAAGCACCAGCCCCTCCCAACTTGAGAAACGAGCTGTTGGAACTTTTTGACGTCATTAGGTGTGGCCCCACCTCGCCTTTGCGGACTAAACACACGCCCACTTTATCTCAGACCTCCATGGGATATTGACAAAAGTAGCCTTTATTAGTAAACATTCTGTCTAAATGGATTCAAAGCAATCAATTATCCTTTACATTTGCAATGCCAAAGTGCGATGCCAATTGGCTGTCTTAAAATCCCTGAAAGGGATCTGGCTGACACTTGTGCAAACTACAAATAAAACTGTTTGCGCTGTTGAACCTAATTAAACAAATTGTGTAGTGGTTAGGGCGCTTGCCCTGTAAGCAGTAGGCTCTGATTCGCGACCCACTCCGGGTTGGAGTTTTTTCCCCTTATTTTCTTTCTTTCTTTCTTCCCTCTTCTCCCCTCCTCCACTACGATTTCTTGCGGCAAGGAGCCGTTTTGTTTCAAATGTTTATTGAAGAATTGAACATCCATCCAATTTCCACATTTAAAGAAGTGATGGTGGAACTACTCATTGGCAGTAGCCGGCTCGGACACTCGAGGGGTTTTACTGAACCGGGCGTTTTACTTCCACATTAGAAAAATATCAAGCAAAACACCTAATATTTCATAAAAAAATACATCGCCATGGTGTGAAAGGTAAGATTTAATCATTATATGCCTATAGTTAACTGTGAAAGGGCTTAACAATTCTGTGATGTAATCCCTTTAATGTATAAAATAAAAATGATTAAATTATGAAGTGAACAGAAGATTTGAAATCAAACGTACCCTCTTGATAGCATCGTTTGTTTATGCGCCACGGCAATCTGCTCTAGTGACTCACCATATCTGCTGATGGATGAGCGCGATATGCTGGCTGAGGGCGGGATGTTGTATGACGACGTCTGTTTGGGCACCAAAGCCACCACACAACGGTCCGACACCTGCGAGGGTAAACACAAACATCATCACGTATATGCTTGCAAGTACCTTCATGTGGCTCAAAGTTGAAAGACTGCATTAAATCTAACAGTTGTGCGTTTGAATAGGTTCAAATTTAATTAACATCTGCAGTTTGGCTTCAGTGTCGAGAATCTAGTGGCTTAGAATAGACTGTAAAGAGAGTCCATCATTTAATAATACCCTCTGATGTCTTCATGTATTACTAATTCTCTAAATGTCCAAGTAAAGAAGACATTACATAAGGCCTCCGTGAATAATCCAAACATATTCCCCCCTGTCATGTCTGTTCATTACTCTCGAGCAGTTTGTGGCGTGGTGGCTGCACTTGACATGACTGCAACAACAGGGAAGTGAAGTCAGCTTTGGAACTGGGATATTAAAGCACTCTGGGAGAAGAAAACTGACGAAGAATCTTGTGTTCATTTTGCATCCTTAGAGAAATTGTATAATAACATCACCAGATGGAGAAAAAGAAGATCCATCCCAATCGACTTTGGGCCAGAAACAAGTTACACACTGGCCTGCTCTCCAGTCAATCGCAGGACAGATATAAGTGACTTTTTCTCCAACTGCATACTACAGAGTCTTCAATTAGTCTAACATGCATCGTTTTGGCATGAGAACTATTGCAAAAATCAATCGATTTCGATATCATCACATTGTAGAGACTATTGGGATTTTTAAGTGATTTGGAATGATATTTAACATAAGATGGGCATGGTCACACCAGTAAGATACTCTAAAAGCTTTAATACCAATGTCAATGCAAGACCTCTCTCAAATGTAAAAGAGTGGCAAGTTGGCATGGCAAAGATGTCACATTAATGCTTTGAGTGTCTGTATCCAATATTGCTGTGTTTGAGATCACTGAACATCTGAAGATGCACACCGGCCAAAACACACATGTCGTCCGTCATTGCAAATCAGTGGCTCACAATGAGGGCCGACCTGACTTGCTTACACTGCAGTCAGTCACCCTGGCAGATATCCCATTCAGATGTGATTTTTAATTACATAGAAAAGGATCTGTTTCTATGCAATTCCATACATTTGTCTTCAAACCACGTACTAAAAACTCATCCAAACCAGTCTTGACTGCAATGTTGGCCTCTGTTAGCCAGACTGGAGAAACTCATGAACCTGCGGCTGCACCTGAAGAGGAATCTTCAGCGTTCTTGAGGGGAAATGAAACCCCTACCTCACAACTTGCCTTGACCTTTCAATCTCTATCATCGCAACTCCTTATTTGTCTCCCCAACCTCTTGTATTCGCCTCCTTTCGGCCTGCGCTCTGATAAACCAATGGCATGGTCCTCCAGTGCTATTATTTCACTGATGAGTTCCCTATGAGAGGCGTGAAATAGCTTCTGTGTCGGCGTCCGCAGAGTATGCTTCCCTCCATCTCTGCCAATGCGTTCCTGACACAGAAGCAGCGGAAGAGATGGGTCCTTGTGATAGAGGAAATGATTGAAGGCGTGCACATTCGCCCCTTCAGGGATAATCCAGTGTGGGTGCGATAGTGGGCAGGAACGTTAGAAGGCTGTGGGGGACGCCTGCGATAACACCTTCCATTAGACTCAGTGGATAGCACCGAGCTGTTGGTATTTATCTTTTGTTCCCTAAGCTCCCCCTCAACTGTGGACCGAACCTGTCCCCTGTGGAGTATCCCCTATAGTGGACCGCTGTCCTCAAATCCTGATGCTAATCCCCCAGTGAACATGTGACCTTTCACCTTGAACGTGAGAAGGAATGGGACTCACAAGGCAGTCCTTCAGATTTTTTGGTCATATGGATTTTATCATGTGGAATTTAATTAATCTGACAATCATATTAAAAATGTAATCTTACGGTATATCGTCTCATCTTCACACCTACATTAACATGCTGACCAAGTTGTACTACAGCTATTTCTAGAGGTGGGCATTCCAGAAATATTGACAGAAGGTCTGTCAATCTGTTAATGACGGAAGCCCGTTTTGTTGACAAATGATGTGTAACTTCACAAAATTGACAGACAAAGCGGGAGTGGGTTTTTGTCCACCAAAGTACTCGTCAATCGGTCAATGACGGACTGCCCATTTTGCTGACAAATGACAAAAACACTTACGGATGCCCATTTCGCTGAGCAAATGACGGATTGACGGATACAATGCAGTTCGGCTTGAAATATTGACGGATTGACGACTGGCTATGTAGTATAAATAATCAATAAATACAGTTAAAGGTAGTTACAGAAAAACTTATTTTTTAAATGGATGTTTTACTTTTACAATGGGTAGAGGGGAATTTTTTGTGTTTCTCCAAAGTCCGGTCCGGGCCGGAAACCCCTTGCGCAGAGAGCCGCTGAATAGTTCCAAACAGAATTTTTAAATATAAACATCCAGATAAATTTCTCTGCAAGTGATTTTCTATAGGTTGGTAGGTCTGGTATTGACCCCCAAGTAATGCTAACTGTAAATAATCAAAAAGTGTACAATGTCAATAATCAACAATTAAGTTTTAAAAAGGTTCGGCTTTGAACAAAAAAGTCGAGGATCTGTAATAAAACAAGAATACATTGGTTTTATATAGTTCTATTTTACTGTACTGAAGATTTTCAGACATGTTTTTTTAATTGTTTTTTTTTTCATTACACAAGGCACTTGATATTTAATTGATACGTTGGAACATATTTTCTTGAAATGATCTCACAGTGGGGAAAAACAAAATTTTGTCTGTACTGTATTTTGAACCCTATTAAATTTATATAAGATGGATATAAATTTGAGTGAAGTGATTATTCTGAAATCTTGTAATCCATGACTGTTTGTCCATGAGCATGTGCGATGTTCAATACAGTTTGCTAAGATTCTGAGCTCAATGCAAATATATGCATTTATGCTTTCACTGTGGGTGTGCAGCAGCTGGGAAGGTGTGCAAATCCAGGTTATGTAAACCAATAGCCAAAGGGAGGGAAGAAGGTAGGGGGGTCTTCCCGGGATGGTGTGATATGAATTTTAATACCTCAGTCTGGGGAGGAGGAGAGCATTAGCAAATACTCAAAGTGCTACTCGCTCTATGTCCCCAAGTAGCCTTTAAAATATTCCTTTTTTTTAGCAGTTTGTTTCATTACGCTCCTCGCTAAAGTCAGTTAATTGCGTTGTCGCCATGCAGAGGCGTTACAAACGCATACCAACCAGCACAGCATTAACGGTCTTTAGAACCAATGGGGCGAACGCAATAAATAAAAGAAGAGCACAACACAGGGGCTATTATGCTGTGGAAACAATAAAGCTGCAGGGCTTCATCAAGGATTAAAGCTCTGCAGGGAACCATCCAGAGGGAGCAGGAAGAACACTCATTCAACGCCGCTGCCTTTTAATGTGGAAAACCCCCCCACCGCAAATGGACATTAGGCATTTCTCATATGACCGTGTAATAATTACACCTACTGCAGCACATACTAGTCAATTTGCACACAATTCAACAAGAGTTGAGGAAATTTTTTCTTACTTGAAGATTAGATAGATGTCATTGTAATCTAGGATATGATGTGCCTCTTCGAGGAGACTAAAAACTCATATCAGTTCTGACACCAAATTAAATCATCACTATGGATATCGCACAAGGAATTAACTTTAGAAATACTGTATTCTTTGCTTTATGTTCTCAATATGCTGCAAATCCCCTGACGTCCTCTAGCGCCTTTCGCCTCACTTTTTGAAAAGTGCTGCTGCTCTATGCCATTATGTTTGTAGAACTACAGAAAAGGCAATTAAATCATTTGTTGACACTCAAATTTTCATCAAAACTTGGGCGAATGCCACATGGTTACCCATGCTATGTAAAATCAGATGAGGCACTTTTTCCTTGTGTATTAAATGGCATTTAATTTATTTTTTATTTTTGCATCAATCTCGTTTCCCAATATCCTTTTAAAACTCATTGAGGATGTTTTAGAAAAATGACCATCAGCCATCTTAAGTTTCCACAAGACACTACTCTTAAGTCAAGACACTCAATGCTGAGACCCTCAAAACGCTGACCTGGTAGTGCAAGAGCGTGTTCAGTCGCTTCCAGTCGCTTTCTATCTTCGTGGTGATGTCTTCATCCTGCAGCACGACGCGAGCCATCCGTCCCTGGCGCCACTCTGACGACATAACAAACGTACATTCTCAAGACAACCTCTAAAGCCAAATGTCTGTGTTTGTGTTGCAAACCACATCTACAACCAAGTCACACACATACAAGCCTTAGTATTCATTCATTAAACCACTGATTAAATGATTTGGTGATAGTTGGTGGGAACGATGCTACAGTACATTCGGATGTTTATTTCTTGGGTACGCCAAGGACTTCATGCATGGCAGCACCCTGCGAGACAGTCCGGATGTTGTGTGGGACTCATACCGAGGTCCATGTCGACAGCCCGCGGCCGCAGAGAGTAGGGCATGTTCTTGTAGACGGCATCCAGGATCTTCTCTTTCACTTGGGTGATGGTGTCGCAGTTCAGCACTTTTACCGGAATCTCTGGACTGTTCTCGTTGTCTGGATTCACACAGTTCAGGATCTGGATCAGGATAGAGAGGAGGCACTTAGAGGAGGAAGTGTGGGGGAAATTAGACCAAGGCAAACTCACTTCATTTAGTAAAAATATATATTTTTCAACAACCTATAACAGTGTCTAAGATGAACAGTCTTTCAACAATTGCTATTGAAGTTACTGAGATTTTGTGTTTTATTGTGTTCAATACATTTTTGCCATTCATTCATTTGTCCTCCAAACTGCTTATCCTCGTTGAAAAACAAGCATCATTTGACACAATAAGTGACTCACCTTTCAATTGAAATAGATTCTGTTTGACTAATAGAAGTTGACTAATAAAATTCAGACTACCACATAAAGAGATTAGTGCAAGTTTGCAATAATATTAATCTCAAAATGTCTTTTGATCTGCCAGTATTTACGAGGCTCTTGATCTTATTTCAATTCAAGGCAAATTGGCTACACTCAAGCTTTTAAAGTGTCTATTGTATGGGAAATTCAGGCACTTTGAATGTGACAAAGTAAGCGATAACTAGAGGTAGAGGTAGACATAAAGGAAGTTTAGCTGTGTTCTGTGCTGTTTGGAGTGCACAAATTAAATAGTGAGATTAAAAGTGTTAATTTTCCTCTTTAAGCATTTAGCCCAAATTAACGTGTTCAAGTACCAGCCCTATTTTACACTTTAGCTGACCAGCTAATAAAGATATTCTATTGGCAACGTTTTTTCATTGTTATGGTGTGATTTTGTAAACAAATCTGAGGTCAGCAATAACAGACAATGTTCAACCTTAGAGGTTCCACAGTAGTTAGTGCTGTTCACACAAACCACAGCAAACACCTGTGTCTGATTTTTACTGCAATCTGATTGTATCTTTAAAAGCTGTGAGGTGTTCAGCTCGGGTCTTTAAACTCAAAAGCATCTCCTAAAGCACACGACGGTGGTCTGGAGAAACCATTTCCGCTCGCGCCAGTGTCCTAAAATCAATTTTCACACCTTCGGCGAAACACCAATTTCCAGCTCTGCCGGGGCATCAGCCCCATAATGAGGCAAATTTCCAGTCGGAGCAATCTGAGTGTAGCCGTTTTCACATGCTGCTTCTGGCCGTGATTTGGTTGAGTGTGTGTGCAGGCTAATCTCCTCAACAAGGCCTGATGATGGACCGAAAGGGACCTGATGGGATCATTAGTTAATTTTCCTCTCACAAAGGAGGAAATGGCATAACTCCGTCTGTAAAGTAGCTCTTAGTGACTAATTCAACACTTTTTACATATGTAACACACTATTAAAAACTTACAAGAATAATCAACAGTGACTCGTCAACTGAGAGCGATGATGAGATAACCAACAACATAAACTATACAAATAAGATTTTAAGGTGCATCTCTGTTTGGACGAAAGCTGATGTTTTCCGAGTGGACAAAAGGCCAACACGGACAGAAAAAAACATGTTTTTGAAAATGTCTGTGCACTTGTGACGGCCTACAGAGGCCTTTTGACCTACCAGCGTTTTGTACTCGATCTGCTGGCGGATCAGCTTGTCCTCGCTCAGAGAGTAGCGGGCCTCTCCAGTGATGGCGTCGATGGGCCCTTTCTCCATCTGCTGCTTGATGGCGCAGTAGAGCATGAACAGAGGTTCACCGGCGCACTCCTACCAATCCACAGGAAGAGGCACATGAAAGCTAGCAGGGTTCATACACTTGAAAGACCCCGAAAATTATATTTTCCCCCCCCTCCATACATAATTGCTGAAAACTACAGATGTCTGAATTGTGGAATTATAGTATTAAACTGATTTTCATCATTTCAGTTTTCCTGATTTTTTGGGGACAATGGCTAAAATGTTGCCAATAACGCACTTGTCATCTGCCTAGAGACGTTCCTCCAAAACTATATAAGTGCTTGAGCACATTTATATACTTACATACTTTTACACTCTTATATATGTCTATGAACTTGAGCCCAATTGTAGCATGCAGTTAGCTAGCTAGCTAGCAATGCATCTTTCTTTTGGCTAGTCCGTTGGGGTGGACGTTTTAGCGTGGCTCATTGTCAGCCGTGAGTGCATGCTCATCGTGGAGAGAAAGGTTGAAGAGTAAGTGGTTAAAAAAAAAAAATCACATGCACACGTACAGCTAGTGTGTGGACCAGGATTATAATAATTTTTGAGTTTTAATATAGTTGGCTTTAAATTCATTTTGACGTTTTTAAAAAGTCAGGTTAATTGTTTTGTTTTTTCTATGCATTTTTTTTCAACCAATGTTAGCATTAGTTTTTTTTTTAAATACATGTAATGGAAGTGGAAGCTAAAAAAAAAAGTGAAAAATTATTGTGTACCAGTAATAGAGTAAACTACAATTCTGAATTGACTGTTTGACATTCTTTCTTCTGAATGGCCAAACAGCAATACCGAAATAAATACATTTACAATAAACCCTGAAAGCTCATTATGAAATTAATGAACAAAGATGAAAACTAAGGATATTTTTGGTTTAATTATAGTTAGTACCGGTAAGTATAGATGTAAAAATATAGTTTCTTTAGTTGTATTTTTTTATTAACAATCATTTTTATTTTACAGTAATTTCTAGACTATAAGCTAGACTTTTTTTTACTTGCATTTGACCCTGCGGCTAATACAAAGGTGCGGGTTATCCATCAGATCACAAGGGGGCGCACTATAAAGGAAGCACAAGAGCGTCAGGCAGAGCAAAACAAACCTAGTGAACCCTAATACAGTAGGAGAGACAGAACCAGAGAAAGTAGCGGGAACCCGGTGCGGTAACATTAAAACACCTGCGGCTTATTTGTTATGTGTAACAAACTCGAGTAGTCCCCAAATTTAGCTAACACGGCTTATAGTCAGGTGCGATTTATCGTCCAGAAATTACTGTATTTTGTTAACGAAGAAAAAATGGCTGACAAGGACCAGCACTCTGTACTGGCATGGTTACTTGACAGCATCTCGTTGTCAATGCATGAAAAACCCCTTCGGATATATTCCAACTTTAAATGGATAAATGTTTTGTGGTACAATAAAAATGGCTTGACTTTTCACGATTGTTAAGCCTGAATTTTTAAACTTGGTGAGTTGTTGACAACTGTCTTTTACAGTTGCTGGTGTGTCTACATTTACAAAAGACTTATTTTCACCTTACAGGGACTTCCAAACCAATTTCAACACAATGATCTTAAATTAAATGTAACACTTTTTTTTTATGAGCATTTTTTTTTAATTTAATGAGAAATAACTTCATTCAGAATGTAAGCACTTCTAAAACCACAAAGTTGTCAAACCTGTCAAACCTCATGATGAGCAAGTTAAAATGACCCGATTTCTCGCAGCCAATCATAAGCATTAAGCAAAAAATTAATTTTAACACTGCAAAAATCTGATAACATTAAGTATTGCATATTTTTCAACTCAAGTTAAATTGGAATTGCAGTGAAACATTGTTGTATTATGTTATGAAATCATTTGTGAATAATACAGAAATTTCCCAATCTTATGCAGTCCAACAATAATACAAGGCACTCATACTTGACATTTCCATAACTGAATTGAATCTGCAACATCCATTTGTGTGTGAATATCTTTCACACTGACCTTGAGGAACCTGTGCAGAAGGAAGGCGAACCAGTTGGTGAGCATCTTCTCTGCAACCGACTCCGTTCTGCAGTGACAACAAAGGGCACGCAAAGAACAAAACAGAGCCGGTCAGAACTTTTTACAAAAGAAAAGCGATCCATTATTCATGGTAAGGTAGTGCTGGACCCTTTGGGCACCTTCCTGTTGTTACTTGTGAACTTCCTGCAACTTCTGTGCTTGTAGGCTGAAAGGAACCTGAGGGGGCAGCGTGTGTGTGTATGTGTGTGCACGTGTGCACGTGTGTGCGCATATGCATGGCTGAGCGCAGCGAGACATTGCAGCTGTGACAAGCCTCAGCTGCCGAGAGACACGTTCAGTCCCGGCCAGGTAACGCCTGACCACGGCCAAAATGCTCTCTCTGGGAATGTGCGATTAGGCAGCACGGTGAAAAACGCAGTCAGCACGTCTGCCTCACAGCCAGGCGGTTCCAGGTTTGAATCCCTGTGTGGCGCTTTCTGCAGGTAAGCACCTTTTATTAGGCACAGTTGAAGAAGTTTCTATTGTTTATTTTTTCATAGTCATGGACCAACAAAATACAGATTCATTGTTTTTCAGTCTATTTTTTATTTAATGTGTATATAAAAATGCCGTTTTTATGTTGGTGGGAACATATTATGGAACAGTGACTTTTTGATTGCTTGTATCCAAATAGTTGTGTGCCTGCCCACCCATCAAGTGTGAAATGAAACAATTATTACAACAGTAAATCTTATGTTGTCTCTTTCCAGGACCCATTTTGAATTTTGGCGGACTGTGATGTAAACCACTCCCACGCACAGGAATAGGACCTGTAAATAGGCTGGATGAAGATCCTCCACTTTCAAGCAATGACCCAAATACACTGTCTGAAACATGTCAAAGCCAAAAGGTAAGCAGAGCTGCATTAGGTTTTGTTTGGATGCACAGGGGTCCATTTCACAAAGCAGGTTTAGTGAGAACCCTGGGTCAATAAACCCTGAAATGTGGGAAAGGGAGGTAACTGAAACCAAAGGAAAAAAGGTAACTCTAGCCTATTTCATAAAAAGAGGTCATTTAAGCAAGAAATGGAACCCAGATTTGCACAATTTGTTGTCGACATGGTGGATGGGGGGGCGGGGGGATGTTTGTGTTTGGCAATGCGCATGCTGCATGCGCAACATACAAGTACCCTCATGCTAAATAACAAGTGAATTTCAGCGGCGGCGTGAGGAAGTGCTGCCTAGTCGCCATTGTAACAAAATCCTTACTTGCCATTGGCTAGGTTGTACACTCACTGCACTGCACTGCACTCATTCACAGTACATAAGACAAGATCACCCACAGTATGCCACAGACATGAACACACCTGGGAAATGTTTTAAATGTCAATTTTAACTCATTCACTGCCATTGACGGCTATAGACGTTGAAAATTAATTTGAACTATTTCTATTAGTTACATTTTTGTTTTCACTTTAGCTAACAAGAGTATGAAAACCTAGATTTTTTTTATTGCACATTCAGAACAGATATAACATTTGTGATTAATCGTTAGTTAACTAGTGAAGTCATGTGATTAATTACAATTTAAAAAATGTAATCGCCTGATGCCCCTAATAAAAAAAAGTATTAAAAATAGGGGAGTCAGACGATAAGAATTTATATTCGTAATTAATCTCATGACTTCAACACTCACAATTAATCACAAATTGTTATAAATGTACAATAATTGTTTTTTTCTAGGTTTTCATAAAAAATGAAATGAAATTAAAAAAAAGTTAAACTAAGAGAAATAGTGCACATGGATTTTTGACGTCTATAGTCGTCAATGGCAGTGAATGAGTTAAAGTATACTTCTTTGGTATGTTGATATGCAGAGAAACTGTTATGCTCGTAAATTTGCATACACATTAATTACATTAATTATTTAATAATAATAAAAAAATAATACTGTATTGCCTTCATCGTATTTTCTTTCAGATTTCCCCTCAGGTTTTAACATTACTAGTGTCAGATTTTTTTTTTAATGCATTTTATTTGTTCTTCAACCAATTTCCATCCCCAAACTCCCACCTCCCTTAGACACCCTTGCCCACCCGCACTCCCCATACCCTCCTACCATGGCTCCCCTTCCGACGAGCAGAACGAGACTTGAACGTGTTGGAAGTTAATGGAAGCCATTAAGCATTTTAATAAGCTCAGCAAGTCCCAAAGACGGAAGTCAAATAAAGGCTTTTGTGCGGGGGCTTTGTCGCCTCCTTAAGACTGTATCTTTACTTTTAAATCTTGGGGAAACTCACTTTGTTCTTCACCTTCTTCTCATCCTCTTCTTCCCATTAATTGACTTTCATTAAAGAACATCCGGATTTCATTATCCAACACAGCACTGAAGAGCAGTCTTGCACGTTCCTGTCTCTCCTAATGGCAGCTAGGGTGCAGTGAGGTTATGGGGATGGGGGCTCCCTCAGTGAAACTAATGAAACAATGCTCTTGCAATTAATAACATTGTACTCCGTTGCTCTGCATGGGCGGGAAACCTCATTACAAAAATGCTGAGGAGAAAAAAAATAATAATGTGAGATTTAAAGGACTCTTGGTGATTGAAGCAGTGGTCTGTGATTCCATTAAAATAACATTACGCCGGGTGAAACTGCAAAATTACTCATGGCGGAATATTCCATCCCGGAATGTTCTTCACATGCAGTCAGAGTAATAACACCAAAAAGGATTCTACTGGGGACAGATTGGAAACTATTTTGCTAATTTTGCAAACAAAGTAATGCTTGTGCAAATCACAGTGCTGACGAACATTTACTGATTCCACGTTTGAGACGTGATACCTCAAGCACGTTGGATTGGGTACGACATAATACAGCATTTCGGTCATGATATGCTACAAATACCAGGCCACTGTCAGATGAGGTTCTGGGAAGTAGTGTAAGGATGTAGGAAGTTGGTAATGTGTGGTGGGTTAAAGGTTAAAGTACCACTGATTGCCTACACCCACCCAAGCGAACAAAGCCTCAAAACCAAACAGGGTAAGCCAAATCTTTTTTAGCAGACAAAAATAAAATATGTTGCTTTACTCAATTTCATCTTTGGCCCTGAAAACAATCCATAAAGCCACATCCAACGTATTGCATATATATATATATATATATATATATATTTAAATCCCAGATCTGAAAATGCACATATCTGCAGTGATGGCTCTATTAAATCTGAGCATGTAAACTGATAGAAGCACACCTATTCTATTAAAGAGCAGATAGCACATCAGCAATTAAGCACTCACATATGAGCAAATACGGTCTAATCTGGAGATAATCAGCCACGTGAGCGTACGTGAGCGGAATGTGCAACAAGGTGTGTTGATGGTCAGAGGCAGGCGGCGGTATGGTGCTAATGCTAATAGATGAAGACCATCTTTGTTGTTTAGCCCATGTTTGTATTTCTAAAATGCTCCGAATTTACTGTGCATCCCTGGAGCTAAATGTTTTACCTATGTTAAATCATTTTTGGTATATTTGACTGCTAAAGAGATTATGTTTTCCTCTCATTTATTTCTGTGTCTTAGATTGACTTAGCAATTAGCCCTTTTATGTTTGTATTTGAGCGATTCCATCTATAAATGAAATTCATATATGAAAATTACAGTAATTTTACTTTTCTTTTACTGGAAAATATAGGTGTGTAGGGAGGCTTTCATGGGAAATAAATTCTAATGTTTAGGGCTGGGGATCAACTCAAAATTTCCTCAATATCAATTCACAAAAGTTTAGTTCGGTTCGACTTCAATTTTTTCGATTCGCTTCAATTCAATCCGATATTGATTAATTATGAAACATCGATTCTTATTAAATAACAAGGACATGATAAAAACTCCACAAAAATTAGGCAGTAACTGGTTAAATGATTTAGTTTATTAATTAAAGTAACGTGTTCTAATCAATTAAGTGTTACACAAACATGGACATCAGCAAAGATGAGGTGAAAATATTTTCATATGAACAGTAAATGTCAAGAAAAGTTTAAAATTCTACTTTCTTATGAATTTATGGGAAAAAGAGTTATCAAAATAATCGATTCACGGTTTTATGAATCGACATCAGGCTAGAAAAGGAAAATCGATTTGATATTGATTATATGATTTTTTTTTTTAAAACAGCTCTACTAATGTTGGCCACTGACATGCATGTAGTTGCAACTTTGTTCAGTGGATTGGAACTGATCAAAGAACAAAAAGTACAGCAATGTTGGGATAGGTCAGGTCATGTTTTTCGGTTCTTGATGATCATTTTCGAAATATTGGACATCTATGAAGATCAAAGTTGAGCTCAAGCAGAAAATAATTGGACACCTTGACTAAAATCGAATTACAGGTGCAATGCCTGGAAATACAGTATGATACTCTGATGCATCTAGAATAGTCACAATAGCACAAGACGTGTTGAGATGCCTCTAAAAAGAAATCTCTTAATGTACTGTTGTCAAAAATGTACATCAGCACACTTTAAAGATTGTAACCTCAAGAAACTAATCCTTCACAAAACAAGACACTTATTGATTTTGATTGTTAACCAAATGGATTTGTGTTGGTTAATAATGAATTGTTGCCGTATGAGTGTTTGAGACAGTGGTGGCGTTGAGCATAAGTAAAGCAGCAGCACTGAGCCATGTCTAATCGCTAATCCGCGGGAATCTTCAAAAACTAGGGAGGAAATTATCTAAAAAAGAAAAAAAGAGTAAAAGGCCCTCCAGGCAGCGGTCAAGGATTGTGAACCGCTGTGCTCCTAATAAGAGCCAATCATAAAAACGGAGAGATGGTGTGAGGCCCCGCTGTCATCTGAAATAACCGCTTAATCCAGGTCTACTTGTTGCCATGTGTCTTTTACGCCTCTTTCTTCTTCTCCCCCGTTTATTTAGCCGACTGTCAGTGTGTCCTTTTCAAACAGAGACGCTTAAGGAGCATTAACATCAGAATGAAGGTGCTTGAAAGCTACCCAGCTGCCTCGTTCTTCAGGGCAAAACACCGCTTTTAACTGAAAACACGGGGAATATGCCACAAAACTTTAAATGTCCAGACATTATTGAGAGAGAAACTTCAGAATTAAGTCTTAACTCATTCACTCCCAGCCATTTTCACTGAAGCAACCCCCTTTGCTCCCGGCTGTTTTACTGGATTTTGACGGATTTTGCAAAGCCCACAGATTATTGTGTTCTATTGCTATAAAAACATGGAACCTACCAAAAGAAAATCTGTTTCTGTTTTGCAGCAATTCACATTGGATTGTAGCTAAATTCCATCATTATTCACAAATGTGTTTAAAACACTGGGGAAAGAGCTTTTTGCAACATGGCCCTAGTTGATCTCTTATACTTTGCTGCCACCCGCTGGCCATTTTTGTAATAACTACCATTGCTTTAACCATTCTCTTCAGTTCAGAGGCTGCATCAAAGCCTTCTGTATGCTCTAGCATTAAAAAACAACAACAAACATAAACACCGTACAAATACGTCTTTGGGATGAATTCATATACAGGTAACTTATTTATACACTAGTTAAGATGACCGTTAAGAATGTAATACATGTCATTAATTGCCTTCAAGAAACCTTTCAATCACACTTTACCATCAAAGGGGTGCATAGTTTTAATATAGAACGGCAAATTTATTTTCATACTCATTTAGGACTTGACATTAACACTTGCCAACACACCAAAATGCGGGAGAATTTCAGCTGTGTGTAGTGACCCCGCAAATCCCATTAGTTGCTTTAGCGGGTGTATCTGATCCTTGACCTGTTTACTCACCATAAACGGTTCACACATGGTCCACACTTGTGTGTAGACAGCATGTTTATCCCGGGGCCGGCTATATGCTGCAGGCATTAATATAATGTTGTTGTTTGAAGAGTCTAACAAATGAGATGTGCACAGTGCAGTGGTAGGCTGGAACATATCATTATTTGCTGTCAGAAATGTATATAGAAAGAACATCAGGGGTTGGCCACACAAAGAAAAAACATTCACATTTTGACTCAGTTGTTGTCAGTTTAACCTTTCTCTTCCATCTCATTAGTAGACTACATCATAAGATGCACACTACTGCACGTTTCCAACGACACTTTTTGCATCGGATGTATTCAAGAAGCTTCAGGGCCGCAAACGTGCTGATGACACAAAGAGGCAAGGACCTCAGGTGTTTAAAGTTTTAGCAAAAGCATCGCTTCCTCCGGAAAACAGTGTGCATCGGAGACCTGAAGCGGGGAAGGGAGGGGGGGCTGAGAAGTCAAGTCGAACCACTTGTGAATGTTTCATAAGGAGCTGAAGCCTGGAGAATAAGTGAAGCTGACATTGAGAGCGAGGCCACAGCACAAGACAGAATGCGGAATTATGTGGTCGATTTAGATATTTTCTGCTGGTGCAGCGTTTAGATTAATGTACGCTACCCTGAACGACTCAAGGGAGGGAAACACAACTGAGTTCCACCAACTATAAAAAATTGAACAACATGCAGCTATAGTCAATCAGTTTCCATCGGCCTATATGCATTATGACAGTCCATTTAGCATTTCTTATATGTATGATGTTCATGTCTCTTTTAGGCTTGCTTTCGTATGTAAAGTACTCACATACAAATTGTGTTTCAAGTAGGGTTGGACGACATGGCCTTGAAATAAATTGTCAGATTTTCTAGAAAAGTTCAATTACTAATTTTATCGATATTCTTCTTCTTTTTTTTTTTTTACAATCAACCAACAAAGTTTTGCGTTTCGGCACCCACGGATCCGCATATTTGTGGATTTATTTTCTATGGCTAAAAATATTTTCATGATTTTTTCCCAGCAATTTTTAGCGACCATTTTCACCCAGATTTTTTTTTGGGGGGGGGGGGTATAAATAAATAATAGGCGATATATATATATTTTTCCCCCAGACAACTTTTTGTGGACATCAATAACAATTAGCAAATAGTGTGGCCAACTGTATTTAAAAGATGCTTTGCTGTTTGACCCCCCAGCCACCACCCCTCACGCCCACTCATTGAATTGAAACCGTTTTGTTTTTTTACAGGCATTAACCTGCATCAACTTTCACAAAACTAATACAAATAAATATTTTCTGCTTATTAACACATACATCTGGTCAAAACTTTTCAACATGTTGATAAATCATTGCTTTTTCACCATGAGCACCATTTGCAATATTTGACAGCAGCGCAATAAACTCTGTGATTGCCTTCCACCTGGCTCCTTTTGTTACAGGGAAAACAATGTGAAAATGGTGCTGCTTGTGTTGTCCGCTTCTTTGCAGAATCAAGCCTGCCAGTTGCTAAATTGGTTTCTATAGGTGTTGGAAAAGTGGCTAAATATGGCGACCAAATCGCTAAGTTGGCAACAATGACTCAGCTTTTGTAAAGATTGTGTATATAAAGCATTGGTATAATAAATGAATCAACTAACTTTAGTTTTGAAAGATTGGTCATGCCCTATACAATTGTGCGACATGGTGCATTGACCTCATTTGCAAACTTAGACCAAAACAAAAACTAGGCACCATGCTGGCCTACCTGCGCAGCAGCAGCTTGGGGTGGTTCTTGCTCTCCAGGTTGCGCTCGATGAGGTCGGACAGAAGGTGCTTGAGGACGTCAGTTGCGTACTCCAGGCGTCCCTGTAAGGCCGTCATGATAAGCGAGGCCACGTTGCCGCGGTCCCTCATAGAGAAGGAGCGCTGCATCTCCAGAGTTCGGATGAAGGTGAGCAGGAACACTTTGTTGTTGATGAGCTGGCCAAAGAGCTTCAGGGCCTTCTCTACATTTTGCTGGCCATTTCCTGACACCTAAACAGAAAGAGAGGGGAGTGTTATGAGCCAAATGGCGCCACGTTTAACCAGAATTGCAGTATACACAAATAGCCACTATTATTGGGTATGATGGAACTGATATGTCTTTGGGTGTTCAGCTCTTCTCCTTCCAACCTGACCTTGACTTTTTTTTTGTCCCGGGGCACCAAATCTACTCTAGTTTCAGTCCATGCAGGCAGACACCCCTACTCATGGTGAGTAACTGAGAAGTTCTTAATCAATTATTGACCAGCGTCCATTAAAGACTACGGTGCCCTGATCCTGCAGCCAGATGTCAAATAACTTGCATATGTAAGATGATCTCAGTGAAAAGAAAACCATTTTTTGTGGACACTCGGAAACTAAGCTTAACCATAACTTGCTGCAGAACTGTTTCCATAACACCTTTGTTTCGTTTTTGAGTGATTCACTAAATATGTGTTTGTTATGAGTTTTGCACACAACTCAACTGGACTGTAAATCTATCTCAAAATAGCCACATTAGCTTCTGATTTTCAAATTCTCATTTTCGGAGTAATAGCCAGTGTGTCAGTATGATTTTATGTTCTGCTGCTAAAGAAATTTCAAATTGGGAGCATGATTCTACTACCCTTTACTGTTCTTTTGAAAGTTACACGAATGGAGTGCAAAGGACAGTTCTCTCGCCCTCAGTCCACATTGTGTCGGAGTTGTTACCTCCAGCTCTCTGAGGACGGGATGATCCTCAATGCCAGGGAAGAGCACCCTCATGGCGTAGGTCCTGTAGTCCAGATGCGGAATGCCAGCTCTGTCCAAGTCGCTGGTAAGCTCATTGATGTCAGTCTGCAGCTCGGCAAAGGCTTTTTGTTAAAGGAGAAGAAAAAGAAAGGGATGCCAGTTAGGGAGAATGCGGCAAAGAACGACACTCTAATCCCTGAGCACCAAATATGGGAATCACTCTTATCTTCACGGTGTTCACTACCACTATGATGAAGCAGACAGTTAAAGCCCAAGGTAGTCTTCACTTCAGAGAAACTCAATATTTCACATTTGAGCCCCGGCAAAAAACACAGAGTACCCCCCGCCTCTTTGACTACACCTCCAATTCTCGCCCAATTTTTTTTTATCTGGGAGAGAGTAAATTGGCCCCGGCAGTGTGTGGATCATCTCAGCATGAGGCTGCAGGTGAGTGTCGGCTAATTGGCTCCATCCCGACTTCTTTCTCTAGTTCGGTACCCCACCACGTCTCAGCTTCGCCGCCCTTGGGGAGTCCCCTTTATTCTCCCCCGCTTGAAAACCATCACGGGAGCAGCAGCAGTCCTGCCGACCTGCCCCCCCTTGATGTACTCACCCCACTTCCAATTCCCTGCAGCTGGGGTGCCCATCCAAATCTAGCCTTCAGGCTACCCCACACTGCAACTTTTAATGACAAAAATATTCATCTTCTGCGTTTCCGAGTCTCTCATCAATTTGTCCATTCAAGAAGTTTTATGAAATTTTACCACAATTTTGAAGGAGCGAAGATTAATCTATCAGACTTAAGTTAATAGCGGCTAGAATAATCTACCTCACTTCGAATAAAAGGATGATTTAATTTATTTCAGTGACATTTTCAGATTACTTTATTTATCCCTAAAAGGGCAATTCCCCTAATCACAACCGGTCACAATGTGACAGAACAGGAATCCTGGCGGGTTGCCTTTCAGCACCTCGAGCTTCTTCAAAGAAAAAGAAAAAAACATAAGGAAGGGTGAAAGGAAAAAACACGGCTCAAGCTCTGCCCCTTTAAAAGGGGGCACAGTATGAACCTGGAAAATACCAACTCCACTAAAAACTAACTTCAGGTGTCTCCAAAATTCTTATCTTGCCAAAGACTTTACAGTAGAGAAGAGTAGAACACCCCAAAAGAAAAGTTTTGCAATTCGAAGATAATGCATGCCTTTAGAAGTCGTCCACTGTAAAATCCAAAATATCCACAATGTATCACCCCACTTTTGTTTGCGTAGTGTGAAGTGAGACACATTTCTGTGTATTGATAGACAATTGTCCCTTCTCTGTTGAAATGAAAATAGCATGCACACATTACTGTACTGTCACATTTATCATGGTGCTTTGATTCATTGTTATTTGTCGTCTGGCTGTTGTGATGTCACACCATTTTTCTAGGTGACACAGCTATGGCTTGCATTTCCCGATGATGGAAACGCAAGCGTGATCAAAATTTACAGATCCAAATCCGTGAAGCAAACTGATCTAGAGCACTTGATGAAAGTGGGTTCCATTGGATTTTGGAAGTGGCAAAAAGTCAGACACTGTTATCTAATTTTCCAAAAATATTGATAAATATTCCAACTATATTGTATCTTTTGAAGAGGTGAGGCTATCTGAGTCACAATGATTGACTGCATGACACTCTGGCTGAGATTAAACTACTGTGTCACTGCATCATTTAAAACACACAGACCACTAGTGATTTGTTTTGTATACGACACACATCAATACAGTTACATAACAAATAGGACAGCTTCACAAATTCAAACTGTGAGCAAATGTCATGTGTCCGGCAAGCTGTCTAGCCCTGTTTATTATGTTTTTCAAATGATAAATCCTGATTGTTCCTGTTTCCCGCATGGTTTGTGTACAGTAGGTGGGATAGCTGTAATATCTGCATCAGCTACGTCAACAGCATAACATCATAGTGCCCTTAATGAATTCAACGAAGAGTGAGCTCACGACCAAGGACAGCAGTGGAGGGCAACGTTCTTCTTGACATGTTTATTACACCACGAAGGCTTGTCTTTTCCCAATTTTGGAAGTGAGTGGATGTCTAAGGCTACCTTTGGTACCCTATCACTGCAGATTGTCCCCATGAGGAGGGTTTTAAAAAAATAGTAGCACAGATGAGTTGTTTTAGCATATTTAACATAAAATAAATACAAAACGAAAACAGTGCATTTCAGCAACACGACGTGAATCGAACTGAACTGCTTGGTGGAAACATGGCTGCATAAACCCAGACATTCAACGCCACCACTCGTCTAACTAACCTTCTTTACACTCCAGGGCGACTCGTGACTCCAGGTTGTCCATTTGCATCTGCAGGCGTTTGAGCGTGAGGTCGTTTTCACGCGACTTTCGCTTATAGGCAATCAGGACAAGGATGACGATGATGAGGAGAAGGCCCCCGCCGGCGGCGATGCTGACGATGGCCGGAAGGGTCAGCAGACTGTCTGACATGATGTGGACAGCGCCAGGGGAGACTTGGAGGCCGCCTACTTGAACCTGTGGAGAAATACCTGTCACTTTCATCTTTGACAAAACGAGTCCATCCGTCCGTCCATCCAGCCAAGTAATTAACTACTGACATCATCTGGCTGTCCATCCACCCACTCATTCATTGAAGTACTTTAGTGTAGGTGTTTTCAAATCTTTCAGACTTCAAATAAATCAAATTATCATTCTTTTTTTTTTAATCATTATTTATCTTCTGAGTGTGTAGAAGAACTGGTTTTACTGGCACATACAGAAAGAAGGTTGTGGGCGTGGATTTAACACCCAGTTGCCAAACATGTTTTTTTGGACAATGTGCTGAAAAAATCAACAGAGGACACTAACAGTGTTCAGTATTAACACAAGGTCTGCCCTCTGCCTTTGAAATACTGTGAAATCTGGGCAAATATTGTATGCTTAAATGTTGTACAAACACACACAGCTGCATACAAAATGAAGGAACACTCAAATGCAAGCAAGCAATTACAAATTCTTGCAGTGGATTACAGAACTTTTTGGCGGCTCAGAGTGCACTCACACCGCTCTCCCTTTAACCCCTTTGCCTCGGCTGAATGAGCAATGATGAGGGCATGAATAATGGAGTTTGAAATTATAATGAAGATAAAATCCCCTATGCGGGAACAGATGGAAAAAAAAAAAAGAGTTTGATGCTAAGTAGCTCTGGGTCCGCACTGACCATGACTTTGTATTGTCCAGTGAGGTTGGGCGGCTCACATAGCAGCTGGCTCTCGGACACAGTCACGGAGCAGGGGGTCTCTCCTATCAGCACCGTGTAGTTAAGCTTTACCCCTCCTGAGGCTGGAGGAAGCAGGTTTCTGCCCTGTGGGTGTACAAGGGGTTTGCAATTAAGATGTGCCACAGCAAAACACATGGCCGAGTGAAGATATGATTTCCAAAGCCTGTCAAACCACAAAAATGTGCCCCACATCTCCTGTCAATTAGATGCTTTTGTGAAACTGAGATTAAACAGGGTACAGTGGTGATGGTTTCTCTTAAGCGGAAACTCAAATTTGAACCCATGACAATTACTGCAGTAAATTAAGACATCACCATTATAAAGCCATTGTAATGTCTGCAATTGCTGCATGTGCATTTATTTCACGCTGTCAGCATGAATTCCGTCATGAAATTTTATTCAAATGAGGGGACGGTCCCAAATGTGTAATTTTTTTATTATATTTTTATATCTATTTTTATTTATTTATTTATTCATTTTTAATTTTGGCAATTTTGGTCCTCTGTCGGTTCTGTAGTTGTTTATGTGCAATGACAATAAAGATATTTCAATCCATTCTGACCGCTCCCCTCACAACTTGCACACCACTGGTGACAGACCTCAGGACGCGAGAATGTGCATACCTTGAGAATGATGGGAGAGCCCGGCTTTTGCTCGAGGACCCCGGTGGTGCTGAGGGGTTCGAAGTAAGGGTTCGGGTAATAGAGGAGGTTGGTGTTGTTATAAACCAGCAGCGCCTGCACGTTGTTGAAGATGAAGCCAAATTCGTCTGCGTGTTTCACTGAGTCCAAGCCTGGACGGTAGTCTTCTACCAGGGAGGGAGCAGAGCAGCTCATGCTGGTTGCATTCAACCCTTTGCACACCTGGAGAGGATAACAGATGCAAATGTGAAAATAAAATACAGCCTCAAATAGTGCACTTCTAATTCACAATTTAATTTCATAACGAGGCGGTGCCACTAGGTGGTTTTAAACCAATAGCATGTTTTTATAGCCATGCAACAAGTGCGAACTTGACATGCTGTTCAGGAAGCTCTGTCTGAAACCATAATTACTGATATAGAATCCAGGAATACAAGCATATTGCAAGAGACAATCCTCTGCCCTGACACAACCATGTTGTACAAATAAAATCCTCTAAAATGGGCATCTCCTTCGAAAATACAGAGTACTTTCTATAGTTTGGAAAATAAATCCCTCCCATTATTTGAACAAATACATAAAAAAAAAAAACATTATTGCAATGTTATCTGGTGTGTGCATTGTTCTGTGATGAACTTCTTCTCAGGCTTCTTTCAGGTCAATTTTGACAATTGGAATTGGAAGACACAGAGAGACCGGCATATTTGGCATATAAAGTCCTCATTCTTTGCACAGAAAAGAATCTACTGTCGATCATTAGATCCATCTCTATTGTTGAGCGAGCCTCCATGAGATAAAAAATAAACAGCCGCTGGTGCTTGAGTGAAAAACATCAGCCACAAAGCATGGAGGAGGCTGCTCCTTCTGCCTTCTCAGCCAGAGACTGAGGCTGAGCTATGCCTCTTTTATTACTTCTTTCCAGTTTGCCCAGATGAGAGAGCTGTCTCCCATCTATCCTCGCTGGCTCAGCTCTAGAGGGGGGAGGAAAAGGGAGGGGTTGAGGGTTTGGGAGGCGAGGATTGATTGCTGAGCAGCAACTCCGCTCACAGAGGTTTTTTTATCTGCTTTCATTCCCGAGCTGTTCCCTCTCTCTGGGGAAGAAACTTAATTAGAGGCAAATATCACCAGAGCTGCTGAATGCAAGCAAATACCACGCCCTCTACCTGTTGTGTGTGTGTGTGTGTGTGTGTGTGTGTGTGTGAGTGTGTGAGAGAGAGTGTGCGTAGTGACACAGCCAGTCGGGGAGATCGATGTAGAGTTGTTGTGTGTAGTCAACACCATGCAAGTTTTGTGTTCTATGGAGCAAGCATTCTCTTTGCATGGAGAGTATCAAACTCGTTTGGAAATGGAAAATGAACTGAGACGAGGACTACAATTAACTTATATAATGTCAGAGCCATTATATTGCTGCATTATTGTTGTCTTCCACTGAAGCGACACAGAAAGGCCTCAGCCTCCTATTTTCTAATCAGCGTAAGTCCATTGTCCTTGAAATTGTGAGTGATTGCTGGGAAATGTCAAAGCAAAAACGGTGCCAAAAACACATTGAGAGCCACAATGCTGGTTAATACATCACATCTCCAGATACCCTGCTAATTCGCAATACGAGTAACTGAGTTACTTTACTGATTACTTGCTTTAAAATGTAACTATTTTAGACTACTTACTTTAATAGTTACATTCAGCAGATACCGACAAGTTGAAAATGACACCAGTTCTTGCCATTTAATTGGACCATTAGTTAAAAATATGTGCGTGGTAAATACAACCGTTGCTGAGAAGTCTGTGCTGTTTATTTAAGTCTAGTCAATTTTGGCTCACTATTGTATATCATAGGCGATCAACTGCAACTGCTTATAATGGTATAAAATGCTGAAATACTGCTGTTTGTTCTAAGTAGAAGCATATGCATTGTACAACAAAGAGTAATTGTAGTCTGATTACCTGTTTGGAAAAAGTAATGTATTAGACATTTAGAGTAATGCACTACTTTATAACATGTTACCGACATTGCGTTTATGCACATGAGCTCACCTTTTCTTTTTTTTTTCTTTTTTTTTTCTTTTTTTCTAAGAGCTCAGTATTGTTCATTCGGAAATGTCATCATCATTGCTCTTTTTTTTTTTTTTTGTTTAAATATATATATATATATATATATACACATATATACATACATATATACATATATACATACATACATACATACATTTTTTTTTTTTTGTGTGTGTGGGTGAGTATGTGTGTGTGCGTGCGTGCGTGCGTGCGTGCGTGTGTTTGTTAGCTCACCAGAAAACCTATTAGAAAAAAAAAATCTCATACCGTTCACCTAAATCGAACACCAGGAGACCCGAGGGGACCGAAGAAAACCAAGGAAGGTGAAATCCAGCACCGACCAGACACCCCCCACCAGAACTCCTCCCCAGCCCAAGAAACATCCAGACCCCAACAAATCCAAAAAACATAAAATCAGGGAGGCCTCAAGAGACCAACGGAGAGACCGAGAAAAGGAAGGAAGGACAGACGAAGCCGCGTGAGATCCGAGACACCAGCCTCCACCGATTCAATAACCTGAGGAGGAAACAGATTGTGTCTGAGTTTCGGTAGATGCTGGTGTGGTGGATCTGGCATGCATGAAAATCTCCACCAAAGAGGGGAGCCGTCGACCCCCGCCGGAACAGAGCAAGCGCAACACCTCAGGGCCCCCCAGGCCGCGGCAGCGCCAAAGGACGACCCCCGGGCCCCACCAGGGCCACCGGCCGGAGAGCAAACCCAGGAGCAGGAGCGCCCCCCGCCCCAACACGGCCCGCGCCCCCGGCCCAACGCAGCAGGACGGGGCTCACCTTTTCTTGTAGGCACAAGAATTAACATTTTGAAAACGACAAGTGGACCTCTAGAAATCACCTGCAAAATCCTCTATGACAATTCTGGAGTTCTGCAGTTGTCTGCAGTAGGCCTTTGACAAGCAAATGGCAGTTTAAAAGTCCACTGTAGAGATGACTGTAACATTAAACTGTCAGATGTGACTACTGTCAGTATTTTACTCTCCTTTCTCTTATCATGTCACATGCTGAACCCTGTCAGGACCAAAAACTGTTGATATAATTTTTTTCTTTTTCTGGCTGTGGAAGTTGGAATTTAAAGTGACAATCAAATAAATAGTGATGAGTAAATGGACCACTAAAGGATTTGATAAGCAAATGTGCTGTTCGGCTGCAGGCTGGGACTATCAATGGCTGTCAATCAGCCTACTGACAAAACTCTGCATGGTAACTGCCTTGGTATATTAGCATAGGATGTTCTTTTTACGCCTTGTATCGTAACATGAGCGGATGCACTCATGACACGGTACTTCGCAGCTTCCGGATTACAACATTGTAGTTTGTCAAAAGGGCCTGGCTCCTTATCTGCAGCACTATCTGCGTCTTGCCAAATACTGACTGCACAACATATTCCTTAAGGCCATGCAGAGAGGGAAGCTTCACATTGTTGTGTGTTGATAAAGTGGAATGAGATCAACTGTTAGAGAAAATAATTGGAATTGTGGCTTCATCGGTCTGCACTCTCAAAGTGAAGCAGCCAGCAACATTCCTGAGTGCCTCTGGCTGCATATATTATAGATCTAGTGTAGTGTCTTAGTACTGCCCAACTACCCAGAAGGTCTCTGGCCGGTGAGAAAGGACTGGAGGATAGGATATGGCCTTGTAGAGATGTGTGTAGGATGGAGGTCAAAGAGTCAAGGGTCATCCGGAGGCTAGCATTAAAGAGATGGCTGGCCCCGTGCTGTGTTACTCCTACACTGTTTTACTGCCAACCGATTGCAAAAACTGGCAGAAAATCCAAACCTCCCATCCACACAAGCTTGTGTGTAGTACACAAGCCAACAAGCCTCTGCCATGTTCACCAGGCTAGAGGTTAGTGAGTCAACTTGTCAGCATGATTTAAAACAAGTTGACGTTAGCCAGTATCATGAGAAAATGGAGCCATCTCAGAATTCAATCCGAACGCGTGCCGTGGATTTATACAAAGTGCATTTCCCCTCAGAAATCCCATGCAAATGTTGAGATACAATCGCTAGACTGCTGTCAGAGAAATACACAACAAAAAAAAACAGTTGCAGACATTCACAACATATCCCGGCGGGCATCTTCCACAATCTGGCTCCAATATTAATATTATACAACTTTAAGGGTGCTGACTAAATGACTTTAATTACAAGACGTCACCCCTGTGGCTCGTTATAGTCACAAGGGTGTTCCAGTAGACTGTCACACTTATTGTGTGCAAAGTTGGCAGTGCAAGTGGAGCAGCCGAAGCTTTACTTACTCTAGGAGACACATAATGAACCCAAGATTAATCTTGTCAAAATAATTTCTTTTTAAAGCCACAATTTGAAAAAAAATAAAAAGGGGGAATAGACTATACATTACCCCAAATGCAATCTCACACTGAAGAAAGAATTGCAAGTGTTTGTGCAAATGTGTTGTTATAAACTGCTATAAATTAGCAGTAACTAAAAAGACAGACAATGACAATGCAAAAAGCGTTATGATAAATAAAGCACATCCAACCTGTAGCATCATTCTTTCCAATAACACAATACAGTACAACATAAATGTCCATCAGTATGCGTAAGTAGCGCTGCAGTCCGACACTCGAGAGGCTGCCGTGATTCAATGAACCACTCATTGACGGTGCTGAGACATATGGCAGTGCATTCAGTGCACAACAGAACATCAATAAAAACATATAATGTGCAAGTATTGAGTATCCATTATGGTTGATGGACAATGCTTTCTCTTTAGGACCTGGGTGTCTCTGACAATCACTGGCAGGATACAATAACAAACTGTGCTGTAACCTCTGATCAACCCAGGAACCTTAATGTGGCAAATGCGGTATTTTGAAAATGAACCTTTTTAACTTAAATCAGAATTACGGCAAATGATACAAAGCCTCACAAAGCAAATTTCACTCCGTATGCTGGTGTCTTTCTGCATGAATGCAGGCGACACCACCAGGGAGAAGGAAGCAAGGTGGTAATTTAGCGGTAGACAGGTGATTATTTGAGGCCAGCTGACAGACAAGACACTCGTTTTCCAAAAGGGGGATGGTGGCCGTCCTTTGGCAACAACAGGAGATGAGACTGGAGGCGTATGAAAGATGTGTAGTGGTAACC
Organism: Leptonotus elevatus; assembly: GCF_054856555.1. Lineage (NCBI taxonomy): Eukaryota > Metazoa > Chordata > Actinopteri > Syngnathiformes > Syngnathidae > Leptonotus > Leptonotus elevatus. The sequence goes on from NC_141240.1 coordinate 27,514,096, forward strand.
TCAGCGTTTAATAGAAATTCATTCTCCACGTGTGCGATAAAGGCAGTGAAGCTTGCATGTATTGCGAGCTGGAAGAGATGAACAAATCTCTTTCAGGGCTGAGCATAACAGCAGACATCAAGACGAGTCAATCACTTTTTAACAGGCTACACAGGAAGTGTTTATGCGCCATTCCGAATATAAAACAGCACACTTGTAATGTACATAGCCTACATATTTCACAAAGGTCTTTAAGAGAAACTGTGTCCTCATGCAGGCAAACATTGTCGGAATAAAGACTTAAGGCTGGGTTGTGCTCTTCAGCAATAAACGAGCAATACACTTGAGGCTAATTTTAGACCACAGTCAGCAGTAAGAAGCCGGACTACAGATGAAGGAAGGCTTCTTTTCCTTTTTTTTTTATGAGATGTTGTAAATGTCTATATCAAGACGTTCATTGTCTGGAATAAATTTACATTTACTACTAAATTTATATCACTAAACACATTCCATCTGTTCAATCAATTCCAGTGGTGGGTAGTAACAAGTTACATTTACTCTGTTACATTTACTTGAGTAACTTTTTGAAAAATCACAATGCTTTTTACTTTTACTTGAGTAGATGTGTGAAGAAGAAACGCAACTCTTACTCCGCTATATTGGGCTACACTAGCGTCGTTACCCGCATTTCATACATTCAATTTACCGTATTTTTACAGCCATAAGACACATTTTAAAGTTTTGATTTTCCTCAATCAACGGCGCGCCTAATAATGGAAGCGGGCCTTTTGAGTGCACAGAGTTCCAAAATCTGTAAATGTTGTTGTGCGACTTCGGTTAGCGCTCCGCTTGACTGATTGGGAGCATTTCCGCGGACACGTTCTTTATATACAGGAAATGCGGCCCTGGTTGAGGACTGGCAGGAACCTGAAAGAGTCGACTGAAAGATGACGTCTTGGTGCTTTCGATTTAAGAAACTGCCACCTATGGTGATTATACTGGGAGGCAGCGCAGAGCGATGTTACACCACATTATGTGAATGGATTGTGCATGCTTGGGCTAATGTGTCTGCTTGCACTGTTGTTTGAGCTAACAAAGTTATTTATATATTTTTTATTTTATGATTTAAAGATGCCAGTATTTGCACACAATTTTAGATATTTTTCTGTCTGATATTTTAAAAAATTAATTAGACTTTATGTTCAAGGAGTTACTGAGTACTTGAGTAATCTTTTTAGCGAATACCTTTTTACTTGTACTTGAGTAATATTATTTTGAAGTAACACTACTCTTATTTGAGTATAATTTTTGCCTACTCTACACACCTCTGATCAATTCTTAATTCAACCCTCAGTTTTGAAAACTTTCTAAAGACTTTTTAGCTAGCTACTACTGGTAGTCAAAAAGGTGCTATAATCCGTTATTCTTCACGCAACTTGCCGTGACAGCAAAATCCCCAAAACTTTTGAAGGTAACTATCTACTTAAGATTATTCTCTTATTATCTACTAGCCAATATCGATTCAATAACATGTCAATTATTTTACTATAGACACGATTTATATCAATGCAAATCATCTGCTCATCCCTCACACTGCAACCATCCATCCATCCATCCAATTAACTACTGACCTTATCTGGCCATCCATCCAGCCATTAATAAATTCCTAAGTACATGTAATGTGCATGCTGCTGCTGCGGATTAATCCATTGTTCTATATGTAAATGAACATTACCACTCTTGTTATACTCTTCAGTTCCAGCCTTTCTTAATTTACCTGTCATGTAACCTCGTTCTCTTCGTCCAGAGAGCACTAAGACCAAATCCCATCTTCTTAATTAAAAAAAAGCCCGCAAGAGGGAGGATCAAATGCAATTTGTAGCGATTTCCCAATGCCGGGATTTTGATTATATGGGGTGTCTTTATGCTGACCAGCGACTTCCTGCAGTGCTTAATCTTCCATTGTAACCCATTAGAGGTCCCCTTGACCCCAATCATGCACACCTCCAACACTGGCCCCAACCGCATTTCAGACCGAGAGTCTGTAAACAGTTGGGTCGTGTGCTCACTGCTAAATGCATTATTCTAAAGTAACAGAGAGCTAGATGGATTGTGTTATGGAATATCGCTGGCGTCGGGCCAAAACCTCCTAAGTCCCAATTTGGGAAATTTCATATTATAAAACTAGACTCTTGGTCAGTCCACACATATGGGTGTCATTTTTATCATTTTTCTAACTTGTTTAAAATGGCTTGTTCCCTTTGATGATGCAATGTTAAAGGTTGCAAAAAAAAAAAACACATCGGTTTTGGGGTCTCCTGAAAAGTGACGATTTTGGAGGTACTAAGTTTTGGCCCAATGCCAGCAATACACAGTATGTTTGATGAATCCAAAATAAATAGTAAGTCAACAGGGTAATGACAACGGCACTTACATTGACCGACTCTTTGCCGGCATACTTGATTCGGATCCTAGGCTCCTGAACCACATCCAGATTCGTGCCGGTCACCATCAAGGGGGTGTGGCCACTAAGGACAAGCAGAAGTGGACACACCATTTAGTCTACAGATTTATTCCAGTTCTCCACCCAAAAGTGAAATAATCAAACATTGCTGATCTCATACAATTTGGAATTATCTAGCTGTTGGTGTGAGCAGTGAGTGAGCAGCAACTTTTCCTATTGTTGGAAAAGTTGTTTCTTTGGGGATTGTTTGGTGTATTTACATTTGGTGAAATAAATACTATAGAGGCAGATAGCTAGCTAACTCTAGCATGGCTAACATCAGTTTATTTCTGCTCTGACGTTACTCTACAATGCGGAGAAGATCAGAGAAGTAGGTACCCATTTTCTGAGAAATACTACTGTACTGTTATTGTTGTATTACATTTTGACTTTGTTTAGAACATTTTAGTTGTTTACTTTCTTTTGACGTGTACTTATGTACCTACGGAGCACGTTTAATGGAAAAAAGTTGCCATTTACCCATGGGGGCATGGGGGGCATGGGTAATTTATTTTTAGAGCTGTACTTACTATATTGTGATAGTGTGAAATTTGCAATATTTTTCTGAATCTGATACGGCCTGTGCCTAGTCAGACTTTATCATTGCTGTGTATGCAGGGTGAGGAGCTATAATGCAAAACAAGTTCAATATGGATCTGATCCAGATTTGGCAATTAACTTGAAAAAAAAAACGTCTTTGTTGAGACACATTAATATCAGTCAGATCTACTCAGATCAGGTTGAATTTTGTTTCAATTGTTAATGAATGTCTTATTATATTTTGCTCACTTGGTAGAGGTCTGCCCTCTGTGGGTGCTCCTGTTTTTTTTTTAAACTATGTTTTAAAACCTTCAATTGAAATGTAGCTTGCATGCCTTTTTGTAAGATTTTCTTCAAAATCCAGTCAATAACACACTTTCATTCCTCTCCTCCTCTTAATTAGTGGTGCATCTCAGGATTGCATTCAATGAGAGACTGTCTACGGACTGTGTGCTGCGGCATCTCCATCACATCCAAACTAATTGAAAGAGAAGTAATTGAAAGTGCAGTATTGACTCACGCCTGCTAACGACCGGTTGCTTGGTGGCAAAGCTTCACAGGGTTGACTTGATGAGAATGTGAATGAATGTATTGGCGTATATGTAGCGCAGCCCACAGGTCATGTGTGTTTTTTTTACCTGGCAATGCTCCAGTCGGGTTCAATGCGCACCACGGTGGGATCCTCGATGTACTCAAAGGTGAGACTCTCCCTGATTTGGGAGCGGTCCACGCTCACGCTGATCTGGACAAGGCTGATGCCGGACAGAGAGGGTGCAGAGCAGCACACAATCTCCGTCATAGTACGACTACAAGTATAAAAGAAACAAAGACGATTATTGTAATATATTCAGTATAGAAAGCATTGGTATTTGGCCACATCCGTTATAAAATTATTATTTTTTTAGCAATACTATTACATAATGGTGTGAACACGTCATCTGATACAGGTAGACGTCACACTGTAAAAAAAGAAGAAGTAATATTTCCTTGAAAAACCTAATGTTTTTCACTCAGAAATTGTAAGTACATTTTACAAGGAGAGTTTTGAGTATATTTTACCAGTCAATTATTTAAACAAACAAAAAAAGTTATTTAAGGGTTCAGGAACGAACCCACAACCTTCAGGTTGGGAGACAGCCACTCTACCACCTGAGCCATGCCGCTTCTGCTGTGTGTTAGTATATTGATGGTGTCAGGCGGAATCCTTGTACCTTAACCCGTATTTTGTCTCATTTAGGACACACCAGCAAACAGCAAGAGTGGCATGGCTCAGGTGGTAGAGTGGTTCCCAATCTGAAGGTCACGAGTTTGTTCCTCAAAGCTTATGTATTTATTAATTTTTTTATATATATAAACTGGTAAAATGTACTCAAAACTCTCCTTGTAAAATGTACTTTTTTTCTTTTCTTTTTTTTTACAGTACAAGAAGAAGTATTTGATAAAACTCCAGCAGTCATGATGGACTCCACATACACACACTACTTCCACATTGTGCACTAACTCTTGGTCGCCAGCGATAACAGCGATAAAAATGAATGAATTGAATACAGTATACATAATACAAAACCCCATGTTATTAAACATTTAAAGAATGAAATTATTTTTTCCTCCAGATGGCGTGCCAGTAGCCTGAAACAAGCAGAAACTGGAAACACGTACCCTACCTAATCTTTCCCCCCAACAATGTACAGTAAGGTGGTGAGGAATGATGTATGCCCTTTGTGTATGTGCTACTGTTGTGTTTCTGTTCAACAGTTATTCAATGGTTTAAAATTACAATCATGGTGCTACTTTACATCTATGCTGTTTCCAGTTATTCGTTGGATTGTCTCTAATCCAATCTCCAAATCATTCATCATAGTAGAAATGAGGAAACGAGCAGGTCTTTGAACTGTTCTTTGTCTGATCTCTCACCTAGGACCTGTTTACCATGCTAGGGGCATAAAACCCCGGACCACTTAGCTCCTCTAGAGACACACAACACCATCCACCATAATAAGGTGATGGCTCAGGGATGGATAAAATTATCTGTATCTGACTATTTTTCCTGTATTTCCTTTTAGGCTGACAAGTTCAATTGGCACAGGTAGAGTTAATTGTGATATATGCTCAGCCATTTAGTGTGGTGGAAGACAAAGGTTTCAGAGCCTTTGTGCAAAGCTTGACCCCGCTTACTGTATGTCCTGCCTACCTGACAGGCTATAAAAGTAACGCTTTGAAAGAAAGTACCAGGATGCCAAGAAGAAAGCCATAATGGGTCAGTGAGCCTGACTACTGATGTACACATCCATAAGCAATGAGCATGGATGCGCACTTTGGGTTCACTTGCAGCTCTATAGACAACAAAATGGCGCCTGCAAGCGTCTTGCTTGGTGCTGAGTCTGCTGTGTGGGACTGGATCACATAGCGAAAAAAGATTCATTGGACTGAAAAGGGCATTGACTAGTAATAAGTTAAAATAAATAAATCAGTCTTGTGGATTGTTCCAGATGTCAGCATGAATTTGTGATATGAGTGAGTTGAATTTGAGGTGTTGCAGAAGGGTTTGTTTGGTGTCATGCCGAGTTCAAATATCCATCAGTAAATTGTGTGGATCGTTTCGAGATTTATCTGGTTTGTCTTTCTCCCCATAACTTTCAATGCAGCATTTCTTTAATAATTGTAAAATGTTACATACAACATTGCCTCTGCACTTTGTACAGTGAGAGTGAGAGTTGGACTCTGGAATAAATTATTCCCATTTGCATTAAATGGGGAAATAATTTTAAATCCAAACAAATCATTGGCTAACCAGCATCATGGGTTGTGTTGTAGATAGTAAATAAGAATAATGCCAACGAGCAAATAATTATTTTTCTACTATTTGACCTACAAACTTCCGTCAACAGTTTGGTTTGGTAGCATTACTTGCTTATGATGCAGGTTGGTGTGGGTTCGCTTGCCCGCCTGGGAGACCATGTTTGAATGTGTGCGTGTTTGTGTGTGAGAGTGCAAAAAAAAAAGAAAAAAGTTTGGTTTCGGTCTTAGCAAGGAACATCATTAAAATTGGTCATATGTACCTTATATGTGAAAATATTTGTAAAATGATATAAACCCATATAACCATAATAGTTAGTATTTGGCCTTATCCATAAAAGACAATGACCACATTCCAGGAATCCATCATATACAAAATGACCATATGTATGACTGTATCATATCTACTTTATCAACATGTCTCATCATTCAATGATTGCACTTCCTATCTAGTCCAAGCTCATTAACGACATCTTCCTCCCATGGCAGGTAGGAAAAAAACAGTAATTAGACCGTCTTGTATCTCATTAAAAGCCAACTTGTTTTTCCACCTTACTGTATAGCATTCAGTCTACAGCACAAGGACTTAAAATAGCTGCCCGAAAGATGGAAAAGTAGAAGGAGTGCATGTGAGAGAATCCAGCAGAGGGAAGACAGAGTGAGAGGAAAAGGTTTGAGTAAAAATATGTCCACAGGTGCATAATGTTTTCACAATGCAAGTGAATTATTATCCAACTGATGCAGCGCCGTGGTCCATTAAGGCCTTACTAAAATTTGCACAGGAAAAGGAAAAAGAGGAAAGTAGCAAATATTGAATTTCAGTTATGAGAAAAAAAAAATCTATCCTTGTAAAATACAGCTTTAATTTTTTTCATTTTCAGCCAGCAGGATCATGCATTTGGCATGATCATTACATGTTGTTGGAAGGCACATCAGATTTTTACATTCTGTTTGAACCCCTACAATTTAGGCAGTAAATTTGATTGGCCAGAATAACAGTTGTCCTCTATTTCTAACGTTAAACCACATTATGTTCGTTCATTCATTCATTCATTCAATCAATCAATCAATCAATCAATCAATCAATCAATCAATCAATCAATCAATCAATCAATCAATCAATCAATCAATCAATCAATCAATCAATCAATCAATCAATCAATCAATCAATCAATCAATCAATCAATCAATCAATCAATCAATCAATCAACCAACCAACCAATCAATCAACCAATTTATTTCCTTTATTTTTTAAAGAAAAAAGACACTATAAAGCAATATTCAAATTCAAAGTAAAGCAAAATAAATGAAAAGGAACAGAAAGAAGTAAAACTTGTTTTGTCTGCATCTGATCAACTAAAAAACAACAACAACCCAAATTTAATGACAACGAGCGGTCAAGACACTTTCAGTGTTACAACAAAATAATTTTAAATTTAAAACCGGAAACTGCTTCAAAATGACAGGGCAGAAAAGTTACTTTTAGTCAATTTACTTTCAGCCACCAAACTGTCAAGTGTGCTGGACACATTGTAACAATCCGCAGTATGGCACTGCGCCACAAGGTGGCACCTCCTTGTTGTTAAACCTATGCGGCACGTTTTCTTTTTGCCGTCAGTGTATGTGATGCTGTGGACTTGTATGCTTGATGGTGACACGTGGTAGCGCCAACAAGCCTACTTTTTTTTCCTATTAATAAAGTAAACCTGTGGCTTTCCGGCCAATTTCTCGGTACGCTAAAATGCCCAGTATGGTGCAGAGAGGTGAACCAAATTCCCTCAAAAAGTTCAGCAAGGCTTGCATCAGCACAAATATCAGGACATGCCATTTTTTACGCTTGAGCGCAGCTGTGCTGTCAAGGACAGTAGAGCCCATAAAGTTCAGCTTGGCAAATAAGCTGACGTCATGCATGATGGTGGTCAAACTCTAAAGTGTTGTCTGACTTTTACGAGAATGACAAATTCTGTAACAGGGGTACACACCTGAAGAACTCACACGTCTGGTTTCCAAACTGAACGCTGACGCTGCTGCCAGCACCAAGGTTTTCTCCGATGATTGTGACTTTGGTGCCCCCGGACTCTGGGCCTCTGCTGGGTGACACACCTGTGATTGTGGGCGTCTAGAGAACACAAAATGTCGAAATTAGTCCATCAGTCAGGAAAATTGGTGAATGATGGCTGGCTGGCAGTATTCTATAGTGCTAAAGTGTACCACAAAGGAGTAGAGTTGATTAGACCGAGCTCTGAGTTCAGGTCTGCACTCTCCGACACAAAGCTGGATTGGACCAGGTTGACTATGTGCAGGGGCAGCATGCATCTCGCATACAATTCTGCAAAAAAGAAACACACAATATCAAAAATTTATGATAAAACATTTCCAATACAGTAGTGACGGGAAAATGAAGCTTCATGAACCATTCTTCATGAACCATATTTTTTCTTCTCTAGATGGTGCTCATGGTTTAAAAATGGAGTGGAAATGTAATGTAATCTATATAGCACCATCTAATGCTGTTCCTATTGTTTCTTTCATAAAATTAATTAAGGCACATAAAATATTACACATAGCTCTCAACATAGTGCAAGAGTTATACACTACCAGAAACTTCAATACTAAACATACTCTTACTTCTTTGACAGTGAATTACATTTCTCATTGTGCCTTTAAAAACATGAAGAATTAGCTAATTGTGCACGATCTAGCTGCGTACAAATGTGTCACAAGGCATCCATATCCAATGGTCAGGCATGACAATCCTCTCAATGTTAGAAAACAAAGGTAATTTGGCCACTTTGAAGGTCAAAAAGTGGAATGGAAACGCTTTATTGATGACAAATAGAACACCTGCTACTTAATGTTTCTCGTTAGACTACATCACAGGAGGTCTGATGAGTAAGTTGAGACTGGAAAAAAAAAACTCAACTGAAGCCCACATGTCCAATTCACATCATCATAAAATCTCCCTTATTTTGATTGCTTTGTTTTTCCTTGCAGTATGGAAGGGAAATGAATGTCTATGGATTTGTGTGCTGTCAGACTAGAGCGTTGTTTGCTTGAAAACTAAGTGGGACATTCCAATTATAGTGTGGTGATTTATAGTGGTTTTGCATGTATGTGAAGTCAATGTTTAATTTATATATTTTACTCGTATATTATTCTACCCATACAAATCCAGATACACTCTCATACAAGGTCCCTGATGTGAACAGAGAATATAATTGTTCTTGGGGCAGAACTAGGCCAACTACCAGGGTTAAAGGCTCCACTGAGATCCTTGACTATGCTAGCCTGCATGTGCATATGCATGAGCATGTTGATGTTGGCTAGGGATGAAAGCTTAGCGCTGTGTTTCTCTCCATATACTTGTGTAAAAGTAGTAAATGTCAACAGATCGGGATGTTGTAATGTAATCTAATGAAGGCTGTGTTACAGGATTCTAAATTATTTTCGCTAAAGAGAATAATATTTGTTTCTTTGAGTAAACTTTATTAGTACTTTATTGAATTTCTTTCTTCTGCTCATTAAGGTAGTGGGTGAGCTAGAGCCTATTTCTGAACTGGGTGCAAACCAATCACCATTTTTTGTCAATTCAATTTTGGATTTAAAACACATTGTTGTGTTTATCGAAAAATTTCAATTTAACATAGAAAATCCTATTTAATATTTTTAGATACACCGTCTGTAGGATTTTATGACTGGATTCTTGATGGTTGATGTTCACACAGACATTCAATTCACAGGCGACACATTTTACCTCACTTCTCTTGTTAGGGATTAGTGTGTAATGATTTTACCGCTGTAGAAGCTTCATTTAGTGATTGACTATAGCGCTCGCTCTCTCTCTCGCTCCCTCCCTCCCTCCCCCCCTCTCTCTCTCTCTTTCTCTCTCTCTCTCTCTCTCTCTCTCTCTCTCTCTCTCTCTCTCTCTCTCTCTCTCTCTCTCCTCTCTCTCTCTCTCTGTATATATACTGTAGATGACAGATTTTTCTCATTAAGAATCCAGTTAAAACCCTTCTGACATAACCTTGATGCATATAAAAAAGGGAGGGCAGATGGTATTTGTAGGGTCGCCTGAGTGATAGTTGATAAGTAAAGAGGTCAAACCAAACGGACTTGATCATGATCTGTGCACAGTGTAAGCCAATTAAGGAGGTAAAAACAGGCAACTGCTGCTGTATGTGGTCCTTGCTAACTAGATGACCGACAGAGAGAAAGAGCTAGGTGGTGTGTCAGTATGCTGCACATACTGTGGAGCAGGGATGCCAGGGTTCAAATCAGTTCGTGTCAGTTGCAAGTAGATAACTTTTGTCACTGTTCCTTCTTTAACTTCAGTTTTGTGATTTGTGCCTTAAATTGTCGACATCATCCACCGTTAAGAACAAAATGAGTTAACAACGTTATCGCCAAAAGCACTTACTGTTCAGCGATGATGTAGCCATCCTGCACAGGAGCGCACCTTACTCCCGCCACCTCTACATTGCCCACCACGTCTGAGAAGGCCAGACCGAGGTTGGTGCCATGGATGGTCACCCGTGTGCCTCCTTCGGGGGGGCCAGCCACTGGGGTCACCTTTGAAGAGCAAACAAAATTTGGGTAAAAACTTGCAATCCATAACAAAGTCAAGATGTTAGTCTCAGTTAATCAGCGATGAGAAGAGAGCAGGCCTTCTCTGCTCACTGAAACACTATCAGAGGCACTGACCTACATTTACAACCTAAATTCTAATATTTGTTCTATGGAATTATACTCATTTATTCCGAACAGTCTTCTCTTCATTTTGTAGTATTTTTCTTCTCTTCTTTTCCTGTGCACTCCTTTTAGTTTGTGGATGCTAGATTTTTTTTTTGTCCAAGATTGCATACTCTGTGCTTTCATTTCATTCCAATCTGCCCAGGGCCTTCAGAATCAGTAGTGCTGGCAGATGTAACATCAACTGCAGTAAATATAAAAAAAAGTTTACACACCCCTTTTCAAATGCCAAGGTTTTGTGATATAAAAAAAGGAGTCCAAGGTAAAAACATTTTCCACCATTAAGATGAACTAGAAACAGCATGACTCAATTGATCTTTTTTTAAATTATTATAATTATTTTTTTTAATTATTATGTATATAAAAAAAGAAATAACTTTTTGGCCATAATTCCTAAAGGTTTGTTCGGTGCGAACACAACACTGCTCATCACCAAATAAATATAATACCTAAAGTGAAGCATGGTGGTGGTGGCAGTATTAGGCTTTGGGGCAGCTTACTTTTTTGGCAAGAATTTGGGCCTCGTCAAAGTGGGGAGGGAATTACGAACACTGACAGAAATAGCTGAAATTTCTTTGGAGTTAATCAGAGGCACTCTAAATAGGGGCAGGTGTGTTCTGACTTTCATTTAGCATGAGTTTAAATGTGATTGGTTAATTCTACACACAACCACACCCCCAATTTTTAGAGGGTGTTTAACCAAACTATTTCAGTTTTTTAACATCACTTCTCAAAAGTTTATACTTTTTTTTCTCAATTGAGTTGTACAGGTCACTGGTGAAAAATGTTTTGAAATGATTTATCTTGGTCTCATTTTCAATATCACAAAAAGGGCATTTAAACAGGGTTGTGTAGACTTTTTATGTGGGTGTGAACGGTAAAAAATGTTTAAAAAAAATAAAAACATAAAGGATGAATGGATGTTTTTGTTATATTATTAGATAAATATTAATTCTGAAATACTCCAGATGTAGGAAGAACAACTGTGTGCTGCTATACTGTCGTTTGTATCATACTGATGGTTTCTCTAACTGCGACATGATGGGATTATGAGGTGGAATAAATCGGGTAAATCCTCACTGAGGGCCCAGGTACTAAAGACGCGGCAGTTAATAGATACATGATTATACACATGGGCAATATAAAACATACAAGGATAATTGGTGTTCTGGATACATACAGTGTGCATGCCATCAACAAAAATTCAAGGTAACTGAATACCACACCGTAGACCTCCACCAAGGCCAAACACTCCTAATTTGGATCAACACCAATCAATACATACCATACGTATGAATTCAGGGTGTGGTGGTTGCCTCTTCTGATATTCCCATTAAATTCATGCTCAATGACTCTGTGAATGGATGTCTGTCCTAATGCACCCCGTTACAGACTGATGGCCAATCCAGGGTGAAATCCTCCTTTTGCCCATAATCATCTTGGGCAGGCTCTAGCATTCTTTTGGTCCCAAACAGTATAAGTGGTATCCAAAATAGATAGATTAAAGAATGGATGGGTGGATATGTCCAACAATGTCCTTTGTTGTAATGTTAATCTGCACTTTTGCCCATATTAGCACCAACATCTAAAGTGTTGTTCTGTGGCTTATGACCCACATCTTTACAAAGTTTTATAAAAATCTGCTAAATTCCCAAATAACTTTTTTGCCAAACCTTATTCACAAAGAAACAGATAATAAATGAAGGTGTATTTATTTGAACTGAGGTGTATTAAAAAAACAAAAAAACAAAAAAACAAACATTACTGTACAACTGAGAACCAGTTGGTGACCGTGACTTTGTGTTGGCCCAGTCTGTCTCGACGGGCCCGATGACTGAGGTCGAACAGCATCATATATTTAGGGGAAGAAAAAAAAAGAAGTTTTTTGTAAAAAAAAAACGAAAACAAAAAAACATCTGTATAAGTGGCTGCACTGATTGCAAATTTTAGTTCAGTGCGAATGTGAGATTTTCAAAAGTCAATGTGAAAAATTATTCCTTGGGTGCTAAATCAAGTCGAAGAACGAGTCATCGAGAAGTGTGCAGCACAGTAGTGATACTAGAGAAACAATCGATTTAAAACAACCTGTCATGCAAGTGGATTGGAAGAAAACCAACATTCTGTTGTACCCACTTAGAAGGCTGCAAAGCGCCGCTTGAAAACCCTTCTACCTGTACTCACTGGGGGATTGCCACGTCCCTGTGGGACACCGGCATTGTCATCTAGATCATTAATTGCTCTGGATGTAAAGTAAGCGTGTCACTGCACCGCCTAAGGGGTCTGAGTACGTATAAATCTTTCATCACTGTTTGGGCATTCAGAATATGTAGGGTTGGGGGGGGGGGGTATTGGACTGTTGGGGAATGGCATAATGGCTAAATATATCCATATCAAGAAAAGGCAGCTATTTGAGTAGGCTTAAAAGATTGTTACATAAGAAATGGGGGGAAAGGGGGAAGCCACATCCATCCATCCATTGGGGGTGGTGGAACTAGCGATGTGTATCATAACTCGTTATTTCTATAGCCAAAAATTTGGTAGGAAATTACTAAATTGATCAATCTAGCATTTGCATCAAGGAGAATATTTTGCACAACTGCCTCATCTTGAAACAATAGAAGGGCAATAGGTTGCACTACTTGAATGGATTGCAGCCCAACTTTTTTTGCAGCCGGAATTGTTTGCTGTATGAATTGGGTGGGTCTCAGTGTTTTATTGTTGAGCTTAGTTCATTGTCTATTCAGTTTATTACATCATACAATATTTAACAATAATATTAAAGTGTAATTGCTAAGACAGTTACTAGATAAAGATGTAACTGTGGAAAACACGTTTTTTTTTCGTGGACTTTCTCTAATCAGTCCCAAGTGGCAATACAAACACAGCAATAAGCCAGTGGGAAAGAATAACATCTTTTTTTTAGGCCAACTAAGGAGAAGATAGTTTGTACAGTGAAACAACTGATATTTAGTGTTGTTGCAATAACCTGTGTTTTTCTATGCAGACCAGCAACACTTCATCCAAGTATTATCACACACGCAAGCGCACTCTGGTCACCATTACCCCTCAATTCATATCCAGTACAGCCACGCCACGCTCTCTATGCAATCCATTTAGGGAGTAGAACTGTGGACTGCCTGTATAGTCACAGTGTCACTATAGGGCAATTCCCAGCAAACAGCCAATCAGCTTGCACATTGTATGAACCAGATCTCACTGTGAAGCTTTCTTCCTCTATCTCACTCCGTCTTAGGGGATCAGGACTCTGTCCACTTAAGACTACCACTTCATTCGATACTTGGCAGATTTTGCCAACTATCACAGCAGGACTTAAGCTTGATGTGATGCGCTAAACTGAGCAGCGATACAGTCAATTTCGGGGAAAGAAACTTCCAGGAAAGTAATTAGGCCCATTTGAGAGGATAATCTGTTTGTTTGAGCAAAATAAAGGGAATGAAGAGGTACAAAAATGGCTGCCAAAGTGGCTCGGAATGTCCATCAGGGTACTTCACATGAATTAATGGTGGGGAAAGTTATGCTGAGGCAGGCGAGATGCAACTAAATGCTTACAGCGAAAAGCAATAATGCACTACCCCAATCGCCTACGAGCTACCTGCGCAAAACTGAACTGCAGTAGCTGACTGAGATGAGTAAAAATACTAAAAAAAATAAAAATAATAATAATGAATCTAATCATTAATGTGTTATGTACTGTACTGTACTGTATCTGCTCAATCCAAAGCAAAAGCCATAGAATCATGAAAAAATAAAATGTAGTTAGTGTTGTCCATTTTCTTTATTGGGTTTAAAACAACACCATTGGGGTTAGATTCCACTTCCCTGATCAAAATTCCAATAAACTGGTACAAAGTGTCCATCTACAAAGTGTTTTCTGTTGTACACGGAAACCTCTAAGCACTGCAGTCTGATAACCTCATAGAATGTTGCCAAAACGAAGTATGGTAAGGATCAATAATTGTCATACCCTAACTTTTTACAATATAACGACAAAAATGTTGTTCCATACTGAGTTGCTTTGTACAACCGAGCCTTCCGAAATCAAAAGGGTGAGGAAAGTTCCTTTCTACAGCCAGCGACTGACAGTCCCACCTGCCTGCTGTGTACTGTAAACACCTTGTGAGGAAGTGAGAATATGTTGTCTTTCCTGAGGCAATATTTGTATTCAGTATAAGGCCGAGACGCTTTTCTGTATTTGTAAAATGTAAAAAGTCGTCACAGGTTCATCTTCCTTCAAAAGACCATCAAACTTCATTGGATGTTGTTTCCCTATGCTACTCACTGCATCACCTCAATATTAATGGCCCATAGTGGGAGGTGCCATGGCACTTAATAGAAACATTCATTATTCAAAAGACCTATCTTGTGGTCGGCACATCTACTAATGTGCTCCTATGTATACAAATTAGCTCAGTGTGGAAGCTTTGGTGCATGCAATGTAAATCAAATGCGTTAATACATTCAATACACCAGAGGGATGTCTAGTCTACCCCTTAAAGAAATTGTCATCACAGCGAGAATAAAGGGAAGGAACTTGTCTGATGCAATGAACTTAAACTATAAAGGTGTTTCAGAAGTGAAGGCAAAGTAGGCCAAAAGGTGTTACTTGACTCTCATTCAAACTCCCACAGTCCTTCTGCTACCCTTGCAAAATTTGCTGAGCCAAAGCACATTGTCTCATTGGATGTGAAAGACTTTCAGAGAGTTATCTGTAACCACTGGTCATAATTCATGTTGTTACAGGGGAACATCAAACACAATCTGTTCAGGGACGTTGGTGGGCCGCTACATGTTGGGATTTTTCAACTATGTCCAATAGGAAATAATGGAAAAATAAATCATCTGTTTCATGGTCAAACTGCTGTAAAAACAGCTTAACTAAACCACACGCTGCATTTGAACAAACTATGCAAACATCTGCACATTTGCAGGAGACGTGCTTGGGGGCTCCCTTTGCTGAGCTGTGAAAAAGAATACTGAACTGAGATTTTTGGGGGGTTTTATCATAGATGCTGGAAAAGTCACTCCAGTGCATATACTATGCCTTAATACACAAGGAAATGTTCTGCTTTTAGTTACGTTGCTGTCTAGATGGCCATCTCAAGTAGTGGGTATCCTACAGCTAGATTAGTTATAAACAGAGCCATGTAGTTTATTCAATTACAATTGCCATTCTTAGATTGAATTACTTCATAACACATCTGATACGAAGATGCCAATCCAATTGCATTATCTGTTCATTCAGAAGCAATCTGTATTTTTACAATATTCATATTTTTTTCAAAATAAGGATTAATTAGATGATCATGTCCGTTTTTAAACAGTTTAAAATGCTAAACATTATTTGTTCTGTAACTAATAAGCATAAACACACACAAAATAGCCTTTGTTCTGGTGCTGTTTTTTTGTCTAATCTAGTGTAAATACAGAAAATAATTAACAATGACATTTTATCAGTGCTTAGGTTCATGATGAGAGAGTGCTAAATAAACCTACATGGGGATGAAGTTGTCATGTAATGGTGTGTTACCAAGCATAATTAAAGGGTATAACCTACTGATTCCTCGGTGACAGTAACCCACTCACAAAATAGGTGCTCTGTTCCCGGTGCATGCCTCCCGTTGAATCTGGACCTCATACTATTTATTCCAAGTTCTTCCCGCGGCCCCGCTCCAAGTAGCTCGGGATGGTGGCTTGTGCATAATTAAGCGGCGGGAAGGTCTGGATCCCGTCAGGCGGACGCCTTTTCCCCACTTCCGCCGGCCTCTATTGGAGCTCCAAGCGGGGTACCAGCAGCTAGCGGCTGGCCCGGAATACGCGGACGGTTCACGCAAAAAGACATGGCGGACGAGCAAACGCTGTCGTAAACAACAGTGTTTTCTACTTTCCTGATTCTTTGTTTTCATTTATTTTGTATGCCATAATGTAGACCATTCATCCCAAGTTACCAAAGTTGTTAGTTTACTGAAAAACAAATAAATAAATAATTGTTGTTTTCTACTTCTAATAGGGTAACGTGTCGTTCATATGCCGGAGATGCTCTTCACTGACCCCTATAGCCTGGGAGAATATCGACCATAGCGGGGGAAATCTGCGCTGTGTATGATGAAGGCAGCAAAACGCGTGCTCGCAGGCACACACCGTCAAGCAAAAACCCTTCGAAAGTGGAGTGTTAGGGTTAAAAAACTGAGGGGGAAAAAAACTTTTTGCAGTCTCACTTTATTAGAAGATTAAAACATATAGTTATTACTTTTATCAATTGTTCTTTAAATGAAACAATTCTGATTTTGAGAGCAAATATCAACCAACAATTCTTCCCATAAATATCAAAATACAGCCAATATTTTGGCAATTTTTAAATTAAATTTTTTGGTTCATGTTTGTAGTAAATACATGACTTCATCATGAGTTTATGTACATAATTTGTCAACTATAACAAGTGGGCTTCATTTGACTGAGCACAATAAAGTCTGGAAGTTTGAGGATGGTAGCTTTTGACTGTCGGGAGAATCAAGCGTATAAGAGGGACTTTAACCCATTTGCTCCCAAAAATGTATAAATACGTTCTATTCTAGATGTTTTAAGTGTGCCAAAGACGTATTTATACGTTTTAATGTGTTTTTTTAATGCTAGAGCATGCAGAAGGCTTTGATGCAGCCTCTCAACTGCAAAGAACAGTTGAATATTTTTTTTGTTATTACACAAACGGCCAGCGGGTGGCAGAAGAGCAAAATAGATCAACCAGGGCCATGTTTAAAAAAAGCTAATTTACTCACAATTTGTGAATAATGATGAAACTTAGCTATATTCTAATGCTAATTGCTGCAAAACGGAAACAGATAGCAAAATACATATTTTTCCTAATGCAAGAAGAGACTAATCTTTCTTTTGGTAGGTTCCATGTTTTTATAGCAGTAGAACACAGTATTCTGTGGAGGTTGCAAAATAAGTCAAAATCCAGTAAAACAGCCGGGAGTGAAGAGGATTGCTTCAGTGAAAATCGATGGGAGTGAATGAGTTAATTATACTTTTCATAGCAAGCAAATAGAGAGCATTCATTAAGAAAACACACACAGTATCAACGATCCCCAAATTTGGATAAGGCCTCTGTGACAGGTAAAAAAAAAAAATCCTACAGTAATGGAATATGTACTGCGCACAGTTGATGTAAAGCACTGCATTGGCGTTTATGGCATTAAAACGTGCAATGTACTGACCTCAGTGATGCGTGGGTTAGTGCACTTGACGTTTTTGCTGGACAGGTTCAGCCAGCGGGTGGTGTAGGGGTTGATGGGAGGGCAGTGTCGACGCAAGGTGCACTTCCCCTCGCTGCTGCACCAGCCACACTGAAACTTCCTGTTCGCCTTCAAACACACGCCGCAGCTGTCCCTCTGGGCTGCACACTTGTACAAGTGCACTGGGAATTACAGACAAAAGGAGACACAAATGTAAACACATGCTGTGCGCACACACGTTGTTAAACCTGGACAATGTTAGGAGTGTGTTGCAACGTTTGGTGACATTTAGGGCACACACACATTGGACCAATTTTACAGTGATGTGCCATACGGACATTGGATAATATGAGAATCATGATATTTAATGGCCCACAGGAATTTATCTTCACATTCACAATACAAAACACAAACAATAACAACAGTGTGTGCTCTTTTTTTTTTTAACCCATTAAGGCCGGGAGCGCATTACGGCATTTCTAGAGTTTTAGAGCTCATCTACCTTTAAAGACGGCAGAGCGAATACGTCATTTTGTTTTGTTTTGACCAATTCTTGGTCTCTTATCCAATTAAATGTAGCAGAATATAAACAAGAGGGTGACGTGGGCTTCGTAGCATGTCTTGGATTATTATTCGCGCATTTATGGCTGATGCAGATTTGCGGGAGTTATGAAACATCCAAAACCTGCAGGACTATAGCCTACTATGGGTTAAAGGGGAGCACAGTATGGATGTGTGAATTTTTTTTTATTGATTTCTGCTGTATTCTGACTTATTTTACCTTTGACAGAAAGAATGATTGACTTGAATATTCAATATGTTTACAATGCATACCCATGCATGTACGGAACCATACCAAAATGCTCCTCCTCCAATCGTGCCAGGGAAATGTAGCGCGCTTGATCAAGGCACCGTGTGCCCTTATTGACTGAACTCACCCTGAATGTTCTCTGGGTTGTCAATAATGAAGTTGC
The DNA here is from genome assembly GCF_054856555.1 of Leptonotus elevatus. Taxonomy (NCBI): domain Eukaryota; kingdom Metazoa; phylum Chordata; class Actinopteri; order Syngnathiformes; family Syngnathidae; genus Leptonotus; species Leptonotus elevatus. The sequence continues at coordinate 27,532,890 of NC_141240.1, forward strand.
CGTTCCACACCACAGAGAAATCCACGGGCAGCTCACTGATTTTCATCCCCTCGTACAAGTACTGAAAATAAGGAGTGTGAAAAATAATTGCACAATTTCAATGTGAGGTAGCTAAAAAAAAGAAAAACTTGTAGATGCACTTGCTCTAGTATGTCATTCCATTGTTACGTCAAAGTTACATCATCTCATCGTCATAGAGTTGCCAAAGTGGGAAAGCGAGAGAAATAGGACAGCTGGGCGGACACTCGAATCTCCCTCTGGCCTTGAAAGATCCTGTCCTGAAGTGCCTGTTATGCCCTTAGTTCCAGTCTGACTTTAATTTCAAACGTGTGTCTGGGCTATTCTGCGTCTGTGTGTGTATGTGTGTGAGTGAGAATGGCGGGGCATAAAATGTGTACATCCATAGATTGGATCCGCAGGGGGATATAATGCAGAGGTCAGTGTGCGCTTGACTGAAGGGAAGAACCATGTTGCAGTGTTTCCATGCTAAATTCTCCACTCATACCCTTCAACCAAGTGAGTTTTAGTTCGGAAAGATACAGTACATTCTGATGTGCTTGTGTTTCCAGAAATAGCCTGACATTATAGAGTGGCGACACAGCTGCAGGCACCAATAAACTCAGCAACAGAAGAGCAGGACAACAATGGGGAAGCCAGCCTACCGAGCTGTTCTGGCACTGAACGCTGGAGCTGTTGAATCGGAGGGCGGTGACGCGGTGGTTGACCCCCTGGATGTGAAGGACGCACTCGTAGCCCCGCTGGCCAGACTGCGGCTGTGGCAGGTTCTTGGCTTTGAGGGTGATGGGTTTCACCTCCCCCGCCGGGATCAGAATCTCCTCGGAGCGCACCAGCTGTGGACAGTCCTGCCAGGCGGACGCCGGACACAAAAGAACATTGGTGCCAACTAGTCTTGTAAATAATCATGCAGCATACAACAATGCCTAGAGTGTGTTAGCACCATGCTGAGTAATGGAGGGTAAATGGACTGAGGTATTAGGGTCCAAAGTAAGAACAATGGCAGACTAACAAGATCCATTTGTGGCACTAAATGCACTAGGTGCTTTATACTAGATCTCACAGAGCCGTCAGTTTGACTGTTCTCAAAATTGGATTTGTTGTTACTCTGTTTACATAGATTAACGATGTTCCTGATCTTTTGACTTTTCCTCTCTCTGTATGTATATTATTACTGCACTGGCATTTTATTGTATTAAAAATCTAAAAATATTTAGGAGTCATTAATACATTACCTCTGCGACAGTCAATTTGACGGCCCTATTCATTTCAATGTACATCTATCGCGTTGCTGGGACCTGCGGGGTTGCGCCGCTGGGCTTCCGTAGCAACTACCATTCAACGTGGAGGCATTTGGCTTTGGATACAAGCTAGATCACCACATTGAATGAAAAAAAAAACTATTCTACAGAGGAGACTTTACAAAGCTACATTCGACGCAGCTCAAGGTAGAGTCAAAGCTTATATTAGTAAAGAATAGGCTCCTAGATGTGATGGAGTCATGACGTTTTTGGCACTACAAGCCTGATAATCAAAATGATTACCCCCGTTTTCCACAGGAAAGCAAGAATGGGGCTTTATTATCTACTCAAAACAGCGAGTAATAACCATATTAGGCGATTACGGGAGTGCGAGAGTGCAAGTCGTCAAAATGACTGCTCTGGGAGATCTAGTTGTTTTAGAATTCTAGTAGTGCTAGTGTTATAGTCCAGACAGATCCAATTAATATCATTGCAAATAATGTGTTAAATGACCCTATAATCGATAACATACTGCATTTACCTTTAAGCAACTTTTGTGAAGAACTGCTTTAAAACCACACAGATCTTTGGAGTTTGAGTCAAAGCATTGCACGAGACCATCTTTTAGTGGCTTTTTGTGATAAAATTCACATCCAAAGCTTGCTATGAAAAGTTCGGGTTTCCTGTTTGATTTTACTTACATTTTATAGTGTTTAACTTAGGCTACTACACTTGGCATGTGGTTAAGACATTTTTACACTTATGCTACTTTAAAGCGTGCCTATACTTTTAAGAAAGGTTTATTGATGGTGACAAATTGATCTGTATTACTTATAGGGAAAAACATATCTGAACAAATTGGGATTGTTGTGGTACCAATTTTGCTTTTAACTTATTCATTCCCAGCCACTTTCACTGAAGCAACCCCCTTCACTCCCAGCTGTTTTACTGGATTTTGTCGGATTTGGCAAGGCCCACAGAATATTGTGTTATATTGCTATAAAAACATGATACCTACCAAAAGAAAGATTAGAGTCTTTTCTTTCATCGGAAAAAAAAGTATATTTGTATGTGTTTAGCATTAGCATTAACTAGCATTAGCAATTAGCATTAGAATATAGCTAAGGTTCATCATATTCGCATTCATGGTAAAAACCTGGCTGATGTCTTATACTCTGCTGCCACCTGCTGGCCATTTTATTAAATAACTACCATTGCTTTATACCACCTCTTCGTGTCAGAAGCTGCATCAAAGCCTTTTGTATGCTCTTGCATAAAAAACATAAAACACGTGTAAATAAGTTTTGGGGAGTGAAGGACAAAGTATTACAAAAAACGTGTTTACATGTTTTTTGATTTGAATTAGTTAAATACACAGTACACTATATTGACCAACCAAAACATTATGACCACATGCACAATCAAAAAAAGCAAAGAAAAAGCAAAAGTTAGGCATGTCAGAGAGAATTTAATTTGAAACGTATTACTGTTGTTGCAGGAATAACAGTTTATAATGTTATGGCTGGTCAGTTGTATGTTACTGTGTGTATTTTGTGTGCTTTTCACCAACCTCCGAGGTGTTGACCCTTCCCTCCTGGAAAGAACAGCTTGACGGGTCGTGGGTGCACAAGTTGCGGTACTTGCACCAGTGGCAGCGGAAGGCGCTGTTCACACATGACAGACACCTGCATGGGGACACGCGCGCACACACGCAGAGTAAGAGTGGCAGTATCAAAAGGAGGAGGGGCGGCAGCTTTGTCAAAGTTGGCCGACACTCTACAGAGGAAATGAGTTCTGATCCCAAGTGGACACCTGCTGTTGTGTCCTTGCGATTGGCACGAGACCTGATAACAGGGCCAAGTTCTCACAGCATGCATTTTTACGCTGCTTTACATTCAAAAAAGTACAGTTTGGTCTGTGTGGAAGTGTGTAAGGGGGGGTCATATTTTGCCTGCTAAAAAGCAGCTGTCATGATAAAAGCAAGTGGACGACACAGTGGGCGACGGGGAGTAATGAGGACAAATAAGACACTGTCACAGTTTGATCCCGCAATTACCATTAGCACAGCATTGTGGGTAATTAACAGCTGTTGTGTGTGTGTGATTGTCTATGTGCAATACATACAATGCTGAACAAAGAGTGTGTGGTGAGAAAGTCCCAAAATGTAAGCGCTGACTGCACCTTTCACAGTTCATGCAATCATTGGCCAGTCTAGAGGCCAATCAATACACCCAGCACTTGAAAGAACTTGCAAATATTTTCAAATAAGAAACATAAATAATAAACAGAGTAGAGAAATTTGAGCAGTTAAATAGCATATTCTTGCCAGATTTAAATTCAGTGTGTTTATTGTGCTTCTAGTTCCGAGCCTTGCAGCTTGTACTGTATCTCTTCTTAATACCTGCCAGGCTGCATTTATTGCAAGTGCCCAAGTTATCAGCAGAAAAGTACTTATCATGCAGCACGCAGACCCTGTTTGTGTTGATCCCAGTTAATCTTTATGACTATTTATATCGCAAAAGCCTTGAAATTGTGGGGCTTCTCATCCATGCTGGCTTAATTTAATGTTAAGTGTACTAATTGAAAATTAAAAGTTTTCTTTTTGAAAACACCGATTACAGTGGAATTTCTAAGGTTAAACATAGTCTGTGTCTGACCTCCAATTTGTTTGTCATTCTAAACAAATTTGTCATGGGAAATAATGGAGATTAACTGCCACCATTATAAATAAGAACAATAAAACACCCAGTCCTAACCATTATGACAAGGGTGTACTTTTGTCATAAGCATAACAGTAAGCTAACCACTGTTAATAGTAAAAGACAGGCTGACCAGATTTTCAAAACTAAAAACTGGGACACTACATTTTTGCTGGAACTCAAATAACTTACTTATGACCAGGAACTATTTATAACTAATGTAATCGCTAGTCAATCTGGTGACCGGTGCATGGTTGTGTTATTACTTTAGCTAATGCAACCACTATATTAACTGATATATAAATTATAAATTTGCTACTAGCAAATTTGTGACTTAATAAAGTGGCAAAAAAAAATTCTCTGAATATTAACCCCCCTCTAAAAATAAATACATAAATATTCCGTGGCCCGTCGTAATTGATCATTTAATACAAGCCTGTTTTTTTAAATAATAATAATAATTATATATATATGGAGTATGTAACTTCCACTATAATATGATCCAATCTGAAACATGAATCATGCTAAGAGTATAAGACATGACATGTGTTTTAATGACAAGGCAACGGTGTTTATTAGATTGCAACGTCATTTACTACGCTGTGCATTCAGGCACAGTTGATAACACTGTTGTTATTACAGCAACGCTTCTGCTGCCTGCTCTCCTCCTGGCGCTCACTTTGAAATATTCATGGGTACAAAAAGCATGGGAAGGATCTCTGACCGAGCCCACGGATGCAAAAGAATAAGGCCGACTCGCCCTCAGGCTAACAGAGAGCGCACAATGTGCGAGAGCACAAGCTGGCATTCGATGGTATGCGAGACGGCCCGTGCCCTTTTCTCGTTATGTATGTGTCTAAGTGTGTGCAAGTTTGTACCGCTGCTGATGAAGAGAGTTGATGTGAAGGCTGATAATTGCTTTTTCTTTATTGCTCTGACAAGGTTTTCATAGAGTCGAAACATATATGGACCTATATATAGTGTGAGCTCTAAGTATATAGTCTGTGCTGAACTCCACAACAAGACAGCTTGCCTTTGATTTAGCTGGAGAGACAGTGGCTGCAACATTTTGTTTTTTCCATGTCGAGGGGTAAAGTGCTTTTTGGATTCGTGCGCATCTGTTAGCACGGCCGCTGTGAAACCTCCTAATCTCTCGCTCTCAATTTAGTGATACTTCCAAGTCAGCAAGTGCTTTGGAGCTCACTCAACACGGCACAAACTGATACAGTCAAGTGAAGTCAGCCATGGCAAATGTGCTACACAGACATCTCCAAATTTAATTCCAAACTAGAATGGCCCTCAGTAGAGCACATGTAGTCCTACACCAAGGTCACATAATGCAAGATAGTGATCGCTTTCTATGTGTTAGCATTGCGGCTAGTGCAGTGTTGTTGATTTTTTTGTGTGTTTAGCTGAAACACAAATGTTGAGGCCTCAACAACCACTTTCAAAGATTATATACCGGGAAATCCAGAGTATTGTCTCACTTTCTGATGTGCTTTTTAAAACAAAAAATTTAATGTCTCTTCTCAAGGCTATAAAGGTTACTAATTACACCACATATAATATATACCTGAATAATGAATTAACCTAGAAATAGCCTAAAGATTCTTATTCCATAGTTCCTTTTATTCATGGTCGGTTATTGTTTGTCTTAATTATAAGTCAGTGCCTTGCCTACTAGGTTGACTTAGGGTTAGGGTTTTTGGAACACTTGAAATGACTCCACAAAACAAGAATTATGATTGAGCGGGGGTTGGCTGGATTTGGAAAAGAAAAATCCTACAGTATTGGGAGGCATGGATACACGAGGGGTCAATTGTTTGAGGCACATGAGCGTTTTAACAACCTGCTCGACCAATCAGTAACTCGCCACATTACTCAAGTCGTCAATGTACTTACTTGCTCACGTGGGGTTTATTTGATTGTGCCACTTGGAAAGTGCATTCTGTGGTGAATTGGTTTTGTTTATTCGGGCAAATTGACTTAATGTGTAAGCGTCCTTGAGTCCCATGAAATAAGCTACATAAGTAGAAACAAAAGCTACCCATCCATCTATAGCACTAACTGGAACCTCTCCCAGCTGAATTTAGGTGAGAGAAGTGGGGTTAACCTGAGACTGGTTGCCAGTCAATCTCAGCATAGTAGCCATTAGGACTCACATTCACACTGCACTGAAAAAAAACAACTTGTAAGATTTACTTTAAAAAAATTCTCACAAGTATTTGCACTTACTCCAATTCAGTAAAGTCTACTGCTCAATATCAAGCATATCACACTCAACAGAATTAAGTAACATTTACATGCAACTAAAGATTGATTAAAGTTGGAAAATATTAAGTAACTCTTACTGAACGTAATTATAAAGTTTCTTACTGTAATGTAGTAAAGTTCAGTTATTGTAATTAAGTCCTAGCCATTGCTTATTACGTAAATCTTAAAAATAGGAAATGATTACCAAAATGAAACAAGTACTTGTATTAGCTTTTTCTATTTGACTTTACTTAACTCTTTGACTGCCATAAACGTTATAAAACGTTTAGCATAAACCTAGGGAAGGGCGCCGAGGACGTTAAAAGACGTCCCCTATGGTTTTTTTTTTTTTTTTCAAAAACGGGTGCAGGAAAGCCTTGGGCAGCTGTGCTGAAAGTATCAGGCTGATCTGATTAGTCAAAGACTCGTTTTGGCCCCTAGAGGGCAGCGATGACTCTCTTTGCACAAGGTTGGATGGGCCGCCCACCGTGGGCGTCAGTAGAAGACGTGAGGCGGAGCTAGAGTGTTGAGGAGACAATGGCTGATCCAAGCCACAATGGCTTGACCAAGCAACCGGTTACAAGCAGCTCAGCTTGAGCATTTTTTTCAAAGACGGAAAGCATCAATCAATACTAAAAAGCGCATTGATGTCAACGATGATGATGACAACGAGCTCTACGCCAAAGTTGGAAGCTTTGGCGTGACTGTTATGAACACGTAGTAAGCCTCACGGCTAAGCGCGGCTAGCGCGGCTAGCGCTGCTAAGGCCGGAAAACGCGCACAATAGCCGGCCGGGTACTTCTACACAATCGGACATTCGATCGGGCGATGGAGAGTTGGCATCGACCAATGCAGATTGATGATGATGATGAAGATGAAGCTCTACGCCAACGTGACTGTTATGAACACGTAGTAAGCCCCACCGGCAAAGCGCGGCTAGCGCGGCTAGCGCTGCTAAGGCCGGAAAACGCGGAGCTGCACAAGCGGACATTCGATCGGACAATGAAGAGTACCCCGAGTCCAATGCATATTCATCGGAGGAGCGGGTACAGTCTGATCACGGAGAAGACACTGTTTCTGGACTACGATGCCACCATGAATGGAGTGGATAAAATGGATCAGAACATCTCCTACCAACCCGGTATAGCAACTGAAGGACACGGGGAAGCGAGACGTAACACCACCGTAACGTAACCGTAGCATGATCCTGATATTAGACTTGATGACACACTGCAGTATATACTTGCTATTCCCCGGAAAAAAACGGCCGGCAAGAAAGTGGCGCACGCGAAGAGGCAATCTTGTGCAAATGCTGTTGCGTCTCCTTGCACGCAGGAGAGTGTTACAAAAAGAAAAACTGTCGTTGAAACATCCACATATTTGTAAATAGCACCACAGTTGCACACATTTGTAAATAGTTTGCCAAATTGTTGTCAAATTGTTACACTGTTGAATGTAAATAAACGTATTTTGCTATCAAAAAACACTTTTTCATTCTTGGTGGTAGTGTTTTATAGAAGTAAAGCACTATTTAGGTGTTTGTGGCATCATTCATGGACAAAAAGAAGTGTCAAATTCACTAGAATGCATGAAATAATATCGTTTCACTAAAAGCTTGATTTCTCCGTATTTTGGTCCAACACAGGCGAAATTGGGTCAAACTAACCATTTTCTATTGTTGATTACTAAAGAACGGAATAAGGTAGAAACAAACTCTTTTTTTCTGATGAAAGATGAAAGTCCAATCTTTCATTTGGTAGTACGTGTGTTTCCATAGTCCAAACAGAACATTTTCTGTGGACCTTGAAAATCAGTCAAAATGCTTAAATCGGCTGGCACTGGCGGCATCCCTTTTCTGAAAACGTCTGGCAGTCAAAGAGTTAATTATACTGAACTCTTAAACCAATACAGCTTAGTAATTGGACTAAATTTGTTGAAATAAACACAAACAACCATACACACTCACAATCACACTTGGGACAATTTAATCACTTCAATTAACCTACCATGCATGTTTTTCGGAATGTGGGAGGAAACCGACAAAACACCGGGAGAACATGCAAACTCCACCCAGGAAGGCCGAATCCCGGACTTGATCTTGCATCCTCTGCAATGAGAGGCGGACGCGCCTCTAATAAACCAATGACAGATAATGTAAAAAAAAAAGAAAATAAGCCCTTTTGTTTAGCTTTGAAAAGCAAAACAGTCACTCTGCAATAGAGACTCAAATTACAAAATAAAATACAAACAACTTACCCCGAATTTAGGCTTCATTTATAATACATAAACCAAACTTCAAGTTTCAGTCTTTGTTGAAAACAAATTGAAATTAAAAATTACACAGGTTAAATATTAGGTGTTAAGCACGACACTATATAATTTGGGAATTGAATAATACACACAAGTCAAAGTTCTATTTTTCCTGGATGGCATTAACCAGGAAAAATAATTCAATAATAATTAAATTAATTAAAAGCACACTAATATATTACCTTAGTGTACATACATAGTGTAATTAGTGTACAATGTGCATTATAATGTATGTTAAGAATTTAAACATGTACAATTATAGAAATCTCTCTCTCTTTCTCTCTCTCTCTTTCTCTCTCTCTTCCTAGTAAAGTTTACTCGTTTTTAGCAGCTCTAAAATTAAACATGTTAACTGAGTAAATCTTAATTATTAATTTAATTTTTTAATTGTAATTTTTAATTTAATTTCAACATTTGCTGTAAAAACATTACACTGGAAAAAAACAAGCACTAATGTTTTTAATTAAATGAGAATAACTGGAAAAAAATTGTAAATATGATTATGAAATCAGGGTAATAGTTACAAGGGCACAAAGTCATTTTTGTCAGTGTGTTGGGCAATTTAGAGTCTTCAGATATAACTTAACTATATTTTTTTGCGGAGTATGGGAGAAAACTGGAGTACCCGAAAACCACAAAAAAAACACAAAAGTGAAGTGGAGAACATCCAACTCCCCAATGGAAATGTTCCAATGGAGATTCAAACACAGATGCTCTGAGTGTGAGGAGGAATTACTAGTAATAGCAGTTGTTTCAATTTGACGACACCAATGATTTGATTTTCTATAACGCCATAGAAATACAATAAAATATGCATGACATGAAAGGGGTCCCACAAAATACAATGTGATGAGAAGACATTTCAGCTTTTATAGTTACAATAGAAATTCCGAGCATTGAACCAATGTGGTTTTGGCCTGGGCAGCAAATGTGGAGATGAGAGTTACTCACAGTTGGTGGATGCTGCAGTTGTAAAACTTGACCTCAGTGCTAATGACCATCTGACCCGTCTCCTTTGAATTGAGTCTTAGCTCGACACCCGACCAATCTGAGGGAGAAGAGACACAAGAAGATGCTGAAGAGAAATTCTTGTAAAATACTTTCATTCTGTAACAGTCGAACATATTGAAATGTGGAGTGGTCTTTAGGTATTTTGAAAGTGTGTAAGACTTTGCAGCTGATTGACTCATTCAGATTATTGGCCGGCAAAGCCATCACTGATCACTCATGAAGCTGTTGGAAATTGCAACAGGGTCTCCTGACGGCGGTGTTTGGTTTAGGTGAACGGTATGGGATTTTTTAATACGTTTTTGGTGAACTAATGAATACACACACACTCGCACGCACGCACGCACATACAAAATAATAATAATTAAAAAAAAGAGCAATGATGAAGACATGTCAAATCGGTAAAATTACCGAATGAACAATACTGAGCTCTTAGAAAAAAATAAAACAAATAAAATAAAAAAGGAAATTGCAACAGTAGACAAAGAGTGAAAAACGGATGTTTAGTTTCACTCAGTAATTATTGTCATACTAAATAATAATAGTTACTAAACAAAGACAGAGTGGAAAGCATTTAAAGTATATTGATACTACTGGGCATGTTTTAAACATTATTGGACTTTTTTTAACCAAAAGATCAAAGGTGAGAATGTTGAATTTTTTTTGAAAATGATGTCATGGCATTTTATTAAAGTACTTACTAGCGCTCATGTCTGTAATACACTTTTCACAGTCCCTTGGGGTGGGGGGGGGGGGGGGGGTCCATTGTATCTTTGGATTGCTACGATATGATTTTCATGTTTAAACCAGCGTTAAAGTCGTCAATTGATTTCTTTAGGAGGCATTTCGTTTGTGTGAAATCATTCGTCAGCGCTTACGGAAATGACTACTTTTGATGATATTCAGCATTAATCAGCACTCATCCAATAATCTGTGTTAAAATAGAGAAATTGGATATTTCATGGAGGAATGTGTTGTGCATGTTGGACTGCAATTCACCCTGTTATCCAATTTTACTGTATTACTCGTGAATTAACAGGGTGTGTCAAAAGAAATGACATCTTATCCAACTACATGTCGTGTGCCAATGAAATGAATACAATTTGGAAATCAAGATTCATTCATCAAAATTCCAACAACATATTCAAACAGATGTGGATTTTATAACCGAGTTCACAAAGTTTCATGTGCAAACCATGACGTGTCACATGACCCATTTTCCATTTTGCTTTCCTCTTTGAGTTTGTTGTGCCATGTGATAACTGGTTATTAAACTTCAAAGTCATGACATATTTTTGGGAAACACCCACTATAGTTCCACAAATTGAAAATACACCCAGTCACAGTTTGTGCTCTTTTATTTATCCAAGCAGTGTTCTGGTGTACTGTCTGTTCACAGTACAACAGCCTCTCATCTATCTCATCTGGCCACACGGGAATAGACGCCATAAATACAGTGTGTGTGCGTGTGGATGTGTGACTGAGTTGTGTACACTTGTTTGTGTAAAGCAGCCTGAATCTCTGATGACATTCAGTGTGTAGGAGGTTTGTGTGACCCACAATGCCCTGTTCTCTCCGTAGCACCTGTTGGGAATCAGGCTCTGGTTTCACACAAGTGTGTAGACACATTTGCCTCTCAACATCCGGTGCAGAGTTGCTGTTTGCACAAACTCCTCTCCTCAAGGATTCAGAAATTAACTACTCTCCTTAAATCCGTCAACACAACAATGATTCATTGCAACACCTGTTTCATTGTAGTGGAGTGTATTATACATACTAGTGCATACTGCATAACACCTGACAATTAAATAAACATTCAAAATAGACTAATCCATCCATCTCAATTGCCAGGGTTAATAATTTACATCAGTATTTTTGTATTTATCTTGAAAGCGGCTCATATTCAAAATGTTGACGGCCTTTTCCATGGTCATTTGCATCAAACATGAGATACTGCATGGAACTTGAACATATTCCACATTCAAATATATTCATGATCCATGACAGCTCCAAAGCCATTCTGTAATGTGACACATGACTAATCTCGAATGCAAAAAAGTAATGTCAAAAGTTCAAAAAGTCTAATGATCTTTCGATTATTCCTTCATATAATTTCCATGAACCTGCATCATTGAATGTACAACCATTTTTGTTTTTTTTGTACCTGGCTATCATTACAAATTGTACCAGCTGTTGATGGGCCCAAAGTATGTGTTTTTGGCGAGACGAGCTGGCCACAGGGTGATAAAACCAAACATGCTGAATAATAGATGATGTGCAGTGTGTGTGAGAATCACTGTGTGTTTTGAGGCGGCTGGGCAGTGGGGGTGCTAATCCTCCATCCTGCGAGTAAATGACAGCTCTGTTTGCCCAGAACTCCCACAGGGAATGAAACATCAGGCCCAGATATGAATGTTCTCCCCGAGGTAAATGTCATTCGCAACCTCCAATCTTCTCATAATCCACACAGCTATCTGACTTTGCAGAAGAGGAATGGAACTGTGGAGAAGTCAAACTAAAACAAGCAGAAGCAGGGAGTGAAGCCATCACCTCGCAGTTGGAACAGCTTCCACTTTTCTAGGAAGATAAAGTGTTGAAGTATGCACATCATCATTACTAATGTGTCTTTGAAAATATATTGTTATAATAAAATATAGCTTTGTATTAATATTTCAATTTGTCAACTTTCTGTGGTGTGTTGCCGCAGAATGTGATTTCATGTCGGTTTACATTCGTCTGGGTTTTGCTTAGGGCTTGGCGATATAAACTGTATATTCAATATGAGGTATAAAGGTAGAGATTTTGACTCTACTGTTTTACCGCTGTAACGCATGTTGATGATGTCATTGCATAGCAAATGTTGATGACGTCATTGTATCACCGTATCGTATCTGTATGTCTCGGACGCTCAGCATAACAAATAAGAGTAAAAAATAATAATTACAAGTGGTTCATGAAGCTTTTTTTTCTCCATCACTATTTGCAACTATTTCAGTCTCTTTGTGTTATATAAAACCCAGACCTGTGCTGTTTACAATGGCCACTTGTGCATGCTTTTGTGATCTTCAAGTGAATACTTGCTTGAAGCCAGTTGTACTGTTTTCATTTAAAATATCAGCAATATTTTTGCACTATTTTGCACTAGAGTGCTGACTTTTTAATTTTGATTTGAGAATTGCACAATAAATGTTGCTATCCAAAGTAAATTTATTCTTTCCTTGTTTTTTTAAAATCCATTTAGCTTCTATAAAAGATTATGTAAACCAGTAAGCAAATTATATATTAAAAAAACAACAACAGACACTAAATTCTATACCGTGATATATATACCGTTACCGTAAAGGGATGCAGTTTATACCGTGATATGAATTTTGGGCCATATCGCCCAGCCCTGGTTTTGCTTTAGGTGTTGACCTTCCCTATACAGTATATCGTCGCTGCTATGTGAAAAACACTTCTGTCCATTTTTGTCTTTTTTTTTTTTAAATTTAATTTTAATTAATTAATTAAATTGTTTTTTACATAGCAATATGCTACTTTTCCCTAACTGATTTTGGTGAGGAAAAGGTAAATTGTTATAGTTTGTTCTCCAACAAGATAAGTGAGTAATGTGGCAAACAACTGGGAACATGGATAGATGGATATTATTGTTGTAGCTTCATTTTCTGAATCAAAGAGTCAATTTTCAACTCTCACTAAAGTTGCCAAATATAGCTCTTTGCCGAATAAAGTGTGATTTATTTGTGCAGGTAATACATTTCTCAGGAGAAGACCGTCTCTCAGTGCCAGAGTGCTAATCCACCACATTAAATTCCCTGTCTTCCCCAAGTCAACATGTTAGAACCTTTGCGTTCGCAAACAACCGGAGGGTCCTAATGTTCTCATCCGTACCATCATCCACAGGCCGGGGGGTAACAATCTTGTCTTCCATCAGGTACTAATGCGGCTGGACCTTTTGTCGGGCACACCTCTCAGCTACTCTGCCAATTCCAGATCAGTGGGAGCTGATGTGCACCGGTCTAAAAATGATGCTGAATCAATGCTGCATTGGTAAGTGTGTGTGTGAACTGATTGAAAAGGAGATGGGAAATCGAGGAATGTCCAAAGGCTGCAAATAACGATGGACTTCCATCCTCCCAGTGAGAATCCAAATGACCAAAACATTTTGTTTTGTCTTTTAGTTTCATTATTAGGAATGATCATGGTGAATCATGTGCTCAGGCCAAAGCTATTTTTACTACAAACCAAAAAAATATTTCGATACCATCTTGTGCCATTTTGAGGCCAAGGAAATCTCGGAATTCATAGCCTTGTTTAATAGAAGAAAAACGGCAGCTGGTCTTTTGTTGCATCTGTAGACAATAACAAACTTTTTTATACAATTTTTGACAATAATATCAACTGTACCTTGGTCGGAAGGGATGAGCGGGACGTCCTTGGCACCAGGGGAGACGCACAGTATCTGGTTGCCATTCACTTGCCCTTCCACCTCCGTCAGATTGCCGAAGGAACAGGTTATTCCAGCCGAAAGGTCCGGAACATCGCTGACCTTCACCAACAACTGAAAGTGGAAGGGTGGAAATGAGAAACACCTAATATTGCACTTATAACAGATACATCCTAAAGGCTGGAAATTTGTTTTTGAAGAAAAGTTCTGGTAGCCATTCACCTGGTTGTTGCTAAATGTGAAATTGTTAAATAAGTCAAAATTATAAATGGAGATATATTTTGGGTAAGGTTTTCATGGAACACTGACAATATTCTGTATGTTGTGCATCGCTGATGCGAAAAGCCACACACATGCACACATGGAGATGCGCTCGTTTGAAGTCATTCTCTGGAGAGCAGTGACACAGGCGATGCAGTTTTCAGCTGCTCTGCCTGTGGATAAACTTATTTATAAATACATTTTGCAGACACGTGTCGTGTGATCGCGCTCTCATCCAAAAGGGATAGCAGCCTGGATAATTACCGCCGTGGCATTTCGTAGTCTTGTTCCATTAGCAGTCATATATGGGCCATGCTGTTTGAAGTTTCTCTTTGTTTTTATCTGCCTGTGAACTAAACACCGCAGGGCTGCTGGGACCAAGGAAGGCAACCGAGCAGCTTAACTGTCGGCCTTTTAAGAGATACACAATGTCCCGGCAGCGGATGATGTGGCATCCCTTATCGAGTATAGTAACCGTCAAAAGGATGCTGACATCTTCTTGGGTTAGCAGTTTTACTGTTAAGAATCAATGTTGATGTCTGGAACTTGAGGAAGTTGTGTTCGTACAGCAGCAACCAATAGAAGGTGCAAGGAACTAACTTCTGAGTAGTTTGCTGTTGTTGATGCAGTTACTGAATTGCCTAATATTTATTGTGTGTAAATGTAAAAAGTTGTGTTAAATGACTTACTGTGCTAAGCGCTAGTGTCCATATTGTTTTTCCTATGTATTTACCAATGTCAGTTTGCGCTAGTGTGTTGCTAGTATGCTACTAGTACTATTGATTAGCCACATGTGTCAATAGTTTGTTTGTCTTGAATAATACTAAGAAATCAGTCATTTATCTATCGTTGGTTGATGATTGTGTACATGCTAGGCATGGTGTTGATTCTTTGCAGATTATTCTTTGTGTTGTTACAGACTACAAAAAATAGATAAATCAAATCAATTTTCATTGATTTGCCGCCATTTTGTTGCATATTGTTGTCGTCAGGCTAAAACCTTATAACTCAAAAATAGTTACCTTTTAGGAAACCCCCAAAACAGCGTGTTGGTTTAACCATTAAAATTGTATCATCAATGAGGGAGGACTGACAAGTGTGGACTGACCAAAAGTATAGATTTTTGGAAAAATAAGAAATTTGCCAAAATGTGAATTATAAGGTTTCAGCCCGGCGCAAGTAATATACAGTACAGTACAAGCAATTACAAAACCCATTAATTACTCACAGGTATTCACTATTAATCAGTCCCATCCCCAGAAAATAGCGTTTTATTTTTTATTTATTTACTACCAGTAATGTAAAAATATGAACACACAAAGGTATCCATCTAATACATCTGTAAAGTTATAGCCTACTGATGAATGCTTCAGCTTTAGCTCAGTAACACAACTCTACTGGTCCACAGATTTCTGCAAAGTTTGGTTACAATGCCGTCTTTTGTTTCCAATCAATCAACATAACATGCACTGTCTTGAATACAGAACAAACAAAATAAAATAAATTTCCGGTTTCCAATTCTTAGCCTTATTTTGTATAATTTTCTCTCCAGACACTCAATAAATTGCCTACTGTTTTGCTGTTCAAAGTGTGATACTTTAATGTGCTTCCAGCCAGACTTTTATGAAGTCTGGGAAGTGTACTTGATCACGCAAGCACTTAATTGAGGTGTTAAATGATTACATGCTAATCTTAGGTTAGCTTGACAATTAGAATGGCTTCTCCGTCTTCTGTTAATTATGTCACGTCAGAACATCATTAGACCGATACTTGTCAGAAGTGTAACTTATTCACTGCCCTTAAGGCTTAAAGTTGATTAGGAGCCACTCTACATATTTAGCTGCACTAGTAGCCAGCCAAAACTCGTTGCTAGTTAGGTACTGTGGCGTAAGTAGCACCAAGCTTGCCTCAACCTTCCACGGGTCATGTAGGTGACATGAAGCTCATTACGCAACATACGTCCATCACAGTGAAGCTTGTTGGGACTATTTCCGCCATTCAATTATGGCAAAAACTTAAAACTCTGTGATTCTCATTGTTGCTTTTCCATGTGTTTTGATGGGGCGCAAAATGCACATTTTGACTCACAAGCAGCAATTAAAAACAGCTTATTTTGAGCGTTGCATTTGTTTATGTTTATTTCTAGCAAAAACTAACCTTAAAATGTCCATCCCCATTCATCATGTTGGGGATGCTTGATTACAGCAAGAGCAACAATCAGTGCTTTTTGTCCGATATTAAATTCCCCAAGTAACCTCTCATGTTAATTAGCCTCTCAGTGTTCATGCTGGGAGACACGTCCGTATCTCGGATAAACACTCAAAATTTGCCGCTACACAAAGTAGACTTGTCTCTTGACTGTCAAGCCTTTTTTTGTTTTTTTGTTCTCTCAGCCGCCTTGTCGGTGGTGGAGTGGGAGGTTTTTCGATTCTGGCAGCCTAATTGGCACGAGGTGTAATAAAGGTGATTGGATTGTTTCCTCTCTGTTTCGAGCGCTCTAGCGAGGAGGTGGCGTTGTCATGGAGATAGTTAACTGGCCCTGTGGAATCTTGTGATTTTTGCCAGTGTGTTCTCGTGGATAGTTAGAAACAAACGTATTGAGCGCAGTATTGAGTAAGACATGATTGTCAAAAAAAAAAACATATAGAAGACTGAATAGCCATACTGTATTCTTTTGTCAAAACAAAAGCATTAGCTAACATTGGTGTGGAATGTCACATAACTTGGGTCTTTATTCATTTGCCTATATTACATCTCAAGATGTTCCCAAGTGGAACCTGGGAATAGGATTATAATTATCCACAGGCTCTGAAATATCTATACTTTTTCTTTTTCACCCATCCTCTGTATTATTGTAATGCAGCAACATTGAAAGCCACTTTTTTTCCTAATAATTGTTAGCCTGTAGTTTAATAAAAAATTATATGTGGCATCCCAAAAAGTTAGTTTCTTGATAAGAACACCAGTGATTTCAGTCTATGTAAGCAAGGGTCCTTGATCAGGTCCCAACTGATTTTTTTTGTGATTGTCCAGTTCAGTGGTGTTCGTCTGGGTCACTCACACATGCGCACAGCTTGGCCTAAGTTAGCGCCCAAATGCTCTGTCCTCCTCTGCACTTGGGCAACTTTTACCACCCACTCAGCCTCCCACACAAACACATCTTAGCAACCATATTGGTTGCTCCGCACCACGCAAGCAAGCGTATGCGTGCTGAAACGCCAACACAAAACTCTTATGAACCCTCCTGTCTCATGTTTATGCATCACACAATCAAGACAAGGGAGTCAATTCACGTGATTCTGCTTCTGTACGTGGGTAGCAGATATGGAGATGAGAACTACTTTTTAACATTCATGTCCAAGTTGTTTGGCATTATGCATTTATTATGTATCGTGTTTGTGTGTGTACAAACTTACTGGTACGCTAGGCTCAGAGACTGCGATGCTATCGGGGTACACGGTGATCTTCACACACTGGTCCAGAGAGGCGGCAAAACGGTATGGCTCGTGTGCACGATTGCAACGGTTCCTCTGGGAGCATCTGAAGAGAGGGCAATCATTTTCAGATCTCCTTCAAGAATGAAAAATTCGAAACATCAAGTGTGTATGAAATGTTAAACCAAGGACTTTCAATTGAAGCATCAATGTGACTGATGCAGTGAATTAGAGTCCATCTGTGTGTGTGGATTGACAAGATTCACTTGCTGAATATGTAGGCTGCTCCGTTAGCTTCTTTGCGCTAGCAGCTAACTCCCGAGCTATACCAATGCTTGTCACTTGCAATCAAAAGGTAATGTGGCGTACAGTAAAGCGTGTGTGTGTTATAGTTTGAAGTTTTTCCATTACATTGGTGTTTAATTCCATTTTATATGCGTGATAGTCCATGTTAGTGTCTGCTTTTATTTGTACGACAATAAATAAAGTAATGTTAGTTTCATGTGTTGAAGGTTTTATGAGGGGGCAGTCAGTTTGGAATGCTGCAACCAATTATTCAACACGCATTGTAATGTTCTTTTGGATTCAGCTTTCATCTAAAATCAATAGTGCTCATGCTTTTACATAAAAAAAATCTGGAAAGTTAGATAAATTCAGTTATTATTTGTATTGTTTAAATTATACCAACTGTCCTATATTTATTATCTAATGATAGAGAAGTAAGGAGAAGATGTTTATCAGGCTTTTTTTTATTTTTCTTTCATCGTCATACCCTTCTTTACAAATGACACGCCAACCACTGGCCTGGCATGTATTGTATCACATTGTTTCTGTCATTTTATCTGGCCATTGTTTTGATGTCTTAACATGAACCTTTTCTGTACCTCTCTGACCTTCCACACTCCAGTTGAGTGAAAATGACACTATTCCCTACTAAAGGCAACACCGTGTGTCTCCCACACGACGTCCCCTAAAATCCACCACGTCCCTCATTAAAACTCCGCCACACCGTTCTTTTCCTCCCTATTAAAAGTGTGTGTTCACTCCAACAGTCTGTCCTCATCCACAGTGTCTGGCCTGCTTGCTGGCTGTCTGGTTGCAGCAGCTCTAATTGGACTCCGACGGGTCAGCCCCTGTCCACGGCGCTGGCTGATGGTCCACTACAAGCTGTGGGCGTGCACGCGTGTCAATATGTGTTAGTGTTAGGGCCCATATCACGCTTCTGAAGCACACATGCTCACCCCTGCTGACTCTCAGTTACATCTCTATCCAACGAGTCTGGGCACAATTACATTGTCAGAACTTCAGGCAGCATCCAGTGCATGACAACGATGATGCACATGCAAGCACACACAGCAGGGATATAGTACGCTGATATGGAATGCACTCTCCGGGGGTCGGGGAGAGTTTAGAGAGCAGCCAAGTGCAGAGTTAGCGTAGCAGTGTAGTAATGGGAAAGTCCCACTGGGAAAGGAGTGAAGGCATCACACACATCTCATTTCTCTACTTGTGGTTGTTTATTTTTACTCTCTTAATGTATAATTTTTTTGGTTTTGTTTTGCTCCCTTTTAGACTCAAAATATTCATTCACATTAGTCAATTGAGATAATAAAAGATTAGGACAAAATTAGATTATATATCTACAGTGGTACCCGGACTCATGAGTGCCCCGAGTTTTTCAAGTTACAGTACAGTAAGGTGTTCAGTGAATGTTGTGTGGCATTCTCAGTTTTTTAGTTAGTTATTCAGTTAGTCAGTTATTTATTTATTTTCACAAAATTTCATTTGGTCAGGCAAAATGTGATGAGAGTGTGGAGAATGAGGGAGGTGGGTGAGTGAGTGTGGTAGGAGGGCGATGCAGGATGGCTGCTGTTGCCATGGTTTCGGGTCATGGCCATTATCTCTGTGTAGTTAGAGCCTGACCCCTTGTATCTCTCATTAGCTGAGCGGCAAATGTTGTCGAGAAGCCTTACTTCACACAAATAAGGTTCTAATAGCAGCAAACGTACTTGATTTCCAGGGGGGAGGGGGGGGGGGTGTTATAAAATAAATGATTACACTATAACTATACCTAGTGCCTGACATATATGAGGCATAAACATAAATTAGTGCAAATGACACAAAAATATCAGTACACGTCTGTCTCTATTATAAAAGAAGTTCTCATAAATCCTGCTGGGCATGGCATTGAGTGTCTTCTAACACCTTTATTCTACTTAACAACTCACACAGTAAACATGGTTTATCCGTTCATGTTCCAGGAACCCCCATGAGGAAAAAGACATGTGTACATGTGTCCACAATGCATCCGTATGCGGCCATGCCCACAAGCACAACCAGACAACATGTTTGATTCATTACAAAATGGAGCAATTGTACTAAGATGTCAGCTATCTCGCAGCTATAGCACACAATTTGAACATGATCGCTGTTCAACAACAGGTGCAGTAAGTGCTGGACCAAAGAGAAAAAATAAATATGTATTGTGAAGTGAAAGTATGTGTGTATCAATGAGTTGAAAATGTAATAAAATAGCCATAAGTAGCCATGGAAAGATGTTATCGTTTGCAAAATGGCTGCTAATGTTTTTTTTCTTCCCTTTTCTTTTTTCTCTCAAAACCCATATCATCTATTTCATTTACTTTTAAGGGGGTTTAATGTTGCAACATTTTGGGGATCCACTATTTGCAAATGTTTGCTTTTCACTGTGAGTCCTGGTGTTCGTTGCTGGCCAGTAGGTATGGAGCAGCAAACAAATAACTGAATATTTGAATTTGCTTTGTTAAGGGAAGTTGTAAAACCAACTGTTGTAATGAATTGTAGTCTAAACTCCCGCAGACAGTAAACACATTTTAATAATATTGACAGTGGCAGCACTGCTAATTGTTATGCATAACACTATCGTTAATTTGTTTCTATAAAACATTAGTAAGCAGCAGAAGTCCCTCTGCAGATTGCATTTCTACCGCCTGCATGGGATCTATAGAAATATTGATAGACCCGCATGCTTGTGGTCAATAAAAATTGCCGGGAGGAAACAAATGCAGCCAGACTGTTCACAACACCTGCAACGAGTTCCCCTGCATGCACTAATGGTTAAGCTAATTAGTCTTGTTAATTAATAGGAGAGCTGGCTTGATTTCAGCATGCAAATATAATCTAATACAAATGACACGAGGAAGAAACAGATGTGAGTTCCCATAAGTGTTACCCCAACCTGACTGGGATAATGACACAGACGTAATAACCTGTAAGCCAGTCAAATACACAGGAGTCTCGAAAGCCAAATGCCAATACATTTCATTCTTTTTTTTTCTTCTTTTTTTTAAAGGAAATGTTAATTATCTTTACACTTGTATGACAGTTACAAAAATATTCCAAATAACGCTGGCAAGAATTACTGAAGATTTTATGGACAGCTTAACCAATGAACAGATTTCCATTAATCAAAAAAAAAAAAAAACATTTTCAAAAATGGGAGGTTAAGTCATCTTCTGGAATGAAAGTAGTTGGACCTTAGCGGTTCCACTCACTGTATGTGCAATTAAGGAATAGAAAAGAAAATCCAGACCATGTAGGGAAAACAGTAACTGTAAAATACCATATGTCACAAGTTAAATACGTAAACAGCTCCAAACAGGGTGAGTTGGTATCACAAGAACATCAATAGAACCTGTTGGTACTAAGAAAGGCCAGAAAAGGGGAATGTGGACATCAATGTTGACTGACCACCAGACTCGACAAGAAGCCCACTTAGAGAAATACACATTGTAGTGGTACACACAGAAAATGCAAGTGTGAATGATTGTCTTTTTCCATGTGCCCGTGATTAACTGGTGACCCTTCTAGAGAGTGCCTACATTTTAACCAAACTGAGCTGGGATAGCTTTTGCAAATGTGTTGAACACGTTGTCAAAAAATAAAGACAACACAAACAAAGGATTGTCATATTCCATGATCAATAAAATAAAATAAATCCTAAAAAATAAATCGGATCGATTGGCTTGGTCACCAATCAATAATTTAGACAGATAAACATTCATACTCATGCTAACAGTGTAAATAGGTCTAATCAAACCCTTGTGCAGTCATATCCCTCAGTTTGACCAGGGGATAACAAGGTCTCTCCCTCCAGGTCCACTTGACACATGACTGGAACTGCTGGCTCAGAACGGGTTCAGATGGCGTCCAGAATTGATGCCCGAGTCACTTCAGCAATCTCCTACCAATATGCTCCACGTTTTAATAGTATCCAATATCAACAAAAACAAGTGTTCTATGAATAATAAACTCATTATTCCAAAGTGTTAATTTGATTGTCAGTGCTTGTCTATCTGTGACTATGTGTGCATGTACTCTCAAATGAATGGAGCTAGGAAAGACTTTGCTTACTGCAAGGGACAATTTATATAGAGAATTGACAAATGTGTTCCATCCATCCATCCATCCATTTTCTATAGTGCATGTCCTCACTAGGGACATGAGTGAGCTACCCCGGACCTGAGAACTCTAAGGCTGCCGTGCGAACCATTCAAACTAAAACTGAACACATCAAATAGCTGCTGACAATATGAACCATCTAAGCCTGTGAACATAGCAACAGAGAAATCCCATCAAAACTACCCATCTTCCTCTGGATTGTGGCAGCATGCCGAAACAACGCACAAACATTAACATACGGTATTTTCCACAATGTAAAATCATCTTCCGAGTCATGCCCGGGAGACTACTCTACAACCTAACAACCTATGAGATGCTGTCTAGGAGAGAGAGCGGATGCTTTTTGGCTCGCGGTCAGATGAAGACAACTATCCCTTGAGCGAGTGAAGAGTGCTCAAGATGATGATGATGATCTCCCTTTGAGGTGCAATCAAAACGCTGGCGGGGCTGAAGAGTGTGCGTCATCGAACACTTTCTCATTCTCCTGCTATCGTTCTCAGACCCCCTTCCTATTCTTCCGAATACGTAGAGGAGGCCGAGCAGCTGCGGGTGATTAAAGGACCTTACAGCCTCCCATGAATGGGACAAAGAAGGAAGAAATTAGAAAGCAAAAGGAAGGGGACAGCGACCACCCCCCCCCCCCCCCCCTCCATCACCTCAATCCCAATCACGCCAGCAAAGCAGGTCGGTATCACTCTGTGTTCAATTAACTACCAATGAAGGCAAAAGGGCGAGAGAGATTTGGTAGGACAAGAAGAAGAAAAAAGAATGGAGATGGTGGAAGGCAGCTGTGAGCTGAGTGGGAGGGGGGGGGGGGGATCAAAGAGAGGGATGTTTACGTGCGGGAAAGCAACCATCTCTGGAGCGTGGAGGAGCTCATCCGAGAGAGGAGAACGTCTTAAGCGGGAGACAAGATGAGTGGCGTAGCTTAGATGTGAACTGTGCTTTGGCAGGGGGTACTCAGACATGGGAAAGATAATTTAGGAAAATCAACAGCTTGGGGAGGGTAAGGCGGTGACGCGGGGAGCAGGGGTTGATCACAGCTGTGGGTGGCAGCACAGCTGGCAAGACGTCGTCTCGAATGCAAGAGATGAAGGCAAGCTCTCGATGAAGGCAGAAGGGTGCAGTCGCTTTTGATTGACTCGTGCTCTTAGTTTGTTAGCACAACCATGGCGACTTCATCATTTCATTGCTTAACCCCGATTCGCTCACAGCTATACAAACTGTGTAGAACGTGAACAAAATCTAATTTATAAGCACTAAACACAATCATCAAACTTGAATCAGTCTCGATTGATACCTGAATTATGTCGCCATCAATTGGAATAGAAGTGACATGATTATTATACTTCAGTTATGTAATTGTTATGGCACTAAAATGTCTCCCTGTAGAGATGAGTATATAACATGGACGGGTAAACTCTTAAGCTTAAATGCCACATTTGATTTTTAAAACGGATGGGTCGATCGTATGAATCAACTGGCGGAAATAACCTATGAGACTTTTCCTCTCACTGTGTCTCACAATGTCTGAAAGCATAATGATGTTCTCAGAACTTGTTCTTCTTCATTGTGTTTTTAACAGCTCATCACGAGTCATGCGGGGTCCGTTTCAAGCGAGCGTAATAAGTAGCTGCATTCTTAAAATGTGCAAAAATGGGACTGCCTGGTGTCGCCAACTGCTGTAAGAAGAGTTCATCGACACCATCAAGCATTGTTCTTGCAGGAACTTTCTGGGTTAGTGCTGACAAGGGTGCTGCCACACTCATGAAAGGGTCAGGACGATGTGAAGGGGATTAGGAACAAGGACAGGTGGTCTTAGGAGAACAGATGGCTGCCTGTTAACCTTCTTTATCCCCAAATGTACAGTACAGGGGTCCGCACGTGTGTTAGGACATGTGTAAAGGCAGACAGAACGGCAGATAGGCAGTTACACACACAATACACACACACACACACACACACACACACACATGCTAATAAGACAGACAGCTTTTAGCAGTCCACAGCTGCTTGACCACTTTAAAATCATCACTCTCAGTTCTAGTGGCAACTGCCTTAGGGGGAGAGAGCGGCACCCTGACAAAACCCACCAGATGGCAAAAAAAAAACAATTCTAGCCAATACGTATTTTATATTTCATACAACATAGTGATTTAAATGGAAGGTAAAAATGTATAAACAGACTTGTTTCAAATTCCTCCTAGTGCTGTTTTTGTAGTAACATTCTTGAGCGGGATACACCCATGCCAGCAGTAAGTTTAGCGAATCCTTATATGTGTGATCAAAACCGATTCCAGCCAAGTTGCAGACTCCTACAGATTGTGACATGGAACGGAACGATGGACAATATAAAGCGGCCTGAAGCTTGAGCTGTTTGCCGGACACATTTAGAGGAATGTTGGGGTAATTTATTTCCCAAGGAATTTATCCCAATAAAAATGACAAGAACAACTTACAAACTGCAAAGTACCAGATAACAGTTAGCCCCTATTTCTTCTTCTCCTACTACTATTCTGTCATCTTTGTATTGTCAGTCTGGCACTATGACAGATATCTGGTTTAAGGCAGGAGACTCACAATTGTTATACCGATTAACATTCAACTTCCAAACATTCAAACAGACACACTTCCGTGTCAATCAAAATTTTGCACTCAGATTAGAAGAATCTTTTCCCATAACTCATACCAGGTTTCAGAAAGGCCTCCGACAAATTCAAGCCGGGGCATCTGCCCAGTGCACCATCTTGGCTAATGGCAAGTGTAAGTAAATGACAATGGCACTGCTAAGGCAAGCAATCACAAATAAAGCGAAGGTTGCACAAGGTAGCAGAAAGTTGACAAAATAGCACATTTGTACAATATAAATTGAAAAAAGACGTTCAATATGGTGACTTCGCCAACAGAGCGATGCGTGTCAGGCAGCCCAGGAATAGTGACACACTTTCTTTGCTGAAGACACTTTGTTTGTTTTAAAAAGGTTGGTGACCTGTATTGTACATTGTATTAAGGCCAAAGGTAAAGATTTATCTTTTGTTTTTACAGTTTTTTCCCAAACCCTACTTCTTTTTGGGTCAATGATGAAAAGTTAAGCAGATTTAACTCCGGAACGGGCTGAACTTGACAGCTCTTATATTTTCTGTCACATGGTGGCATTTGTCATATAGCACCACCTATTTGTGTTGCATATTTATTCATTTAAGTGGATGGTGTCTTAAACGTCTATTAGTGGAAATGTGGCACATAATATCACCAGGACACTTTTCTATTTTTTTGTGACCAGAATGGTGTAATTTTGTTTCACCTTCTTTCAAAAGCACCTCAGTTCCTCTATGGCTTCATACCATCCCTCAACCACACAAAAACATATGATTAACATGCAAGCACGCAAGCTAATGTGGTGCTAAATGATCTCCACGTGAAGGCACGCAGACAGCAACGAATACAGAGCTTCTCAGCCCATGACCCCCCTCCTTCTTCCCACCTATGCGGGCACATGTTGAATTACCTTGTCGCTAGGCAATTATTTGTCCTGTCCCGGCTTTTGAGTGATGCAAATTACTTTAAGTGCACTTTGGTGCCACCATCGCGATAATGATGATTGCAGACATGCTCTGGCACAAATATTCGCTTATATCTTTAGAGAGAGGGGCTGCTTTTGCATCCCTAAAAAAGGAGTACTTTAAGGTGGGGGATTCAAGATGTGGCAGCTGACAAACAACTCCGACTGATGACTGCGTGCTCAAGAAACAAAGAACAGACAAGATAGGAAGGTTTTTCCAACTTTTTCAGGACTGTGCCACATTCAACTTCTGTCCTCACCGCTTCAAGATGTCATTTCATCAAGCTCATTTCCATTTACAACACATGGAGGCATTCATTTTCTCCCTTCCCTACCTGTGCATGCGATGTAATTACATCTCAGAACCATTGGGTGTCACTCTGTACTTCGCCGTTCAGTGCCTTATTGGGTCATATTGATTCCACAGCCAACGAAAGTGTGGAAATAATGCATAAGTGGTCTCATTTCCTCTTTATTCAGATTTAAATTGGCCTTTGTCTCTATGTGCATGTTTGTGACTTACATGTTGTGCAGCACACACCAGCCGCAGTGCGGGTCCCCGGAGCTCAGGCACTCGCCACACGTCCCGTACTGCTCACATGACTCGATGGGAACTTGGGTCACCTAGAAGCAAAGGGCAGAGCCATAATTGGACTTAGCAAACTTAGCAAACATGGAAATACTTGACAAAGGATGTGCATTTGAGCTAGCAAAGAGCAATGGGGAAAACGTCCTTTTTCCAGTTGATACACAGTATTTGAGTCGATTTTTCTTACATTAGTTTGTGTACTGACAGTTATGAACGCTGACGGGCTTGCACTAAGCAAAATAAATTGCTGTATTAACGTTTATGTCAAGATATACACCAAAATGATTTTTTTAATGGTTGTCCAGTTTTTGCACAAGCCTGATAACGAATAAACCAACCAACAAAACTATTGGAACATAATCTGAAGAAATGAAAAAACAAAGCAGTAAGACAATAGTCTGAAGCTTCGAGGTAAACCTTACATTTAACTAATCAAGTCAAGTAAAAATCAAGTCGCATCTACTTATTCATTGTTTAGAAAGTCCGCAGATGAAAATAATCATCACAAGCAAACAAGCTGGGCTTGACTGATGTGAGCCCTCCGCTGTCTCTGGGGAGTCGTGACACATAACCTAATGTTAACCTCATTCATAATTCACAACAACATTCTTCCCAATCAGAACTCGATGAACGATCTGATGCCTGTACAAACAACAACATTACAACAGTCGTTAGCATCATTCACATATGATGACATGTGGTTATTTCCCCAACTGAAATGATGTATTTGCTGTTGATTCGTTTTTTTCAGTGAATAATATGAATGGTTTGGCTACTGCTTGTATGTATGTCGCTGTCAACTAGCAGGCCACTGTTGCCTTGATGGCCAGCCAGAGAACCAGCAGTGAGCAGCTGGGATCAGTTGGCCTTACGAGAGAGGCTTCTCATGCCATCACTTGGCTTTGGTCTGTACCGCAGCATCTGTCCACCCAAGGTAGTGGCAGTGTACGGCCCAATTTAAAAACACACACACACACACACACACACACACACACACACACACACACACACACACACACACACACACACACACACACACACACACACACACACACACACACAAAACTGTCTTTTTAGAAGAGTTAGGATGTGAGAACACAAAAGCAAGACAGCCATCAAGTTGTCAGTGGGCATGTTTAAGAGTTATACGGGATGTTCTTCATACTAGAGAACACTGTGACACCACTTTAGATAAAAATGATGGAAAGGATATTTTTCTGAGTCAGATTAACATCTCACTCTTGTCTGACTTTCCTCTATTGCCTCGCTGGCTAATGACAACAAGCTCTGACAGAGTGCAGCCACGATCAATAGCGCATGAGCCGCTCCTCTGCAATTGACGATGGGTCGAATGAACGGGTGAAAATAGTAATTGGAGTGTTTTTGGAATTGTGTGCACAAAGCCAACCGTGTGATATGAATTGTGCCGATCTTTTTGGCCTGGAATAAAGTGAGAGCGCAAAGGGAGCAAAATATGTGCTTTGTTCTTTTGAAGACGGTTAAGAGGTTTCAATAAAACTAACCTGCATGTTGACGTAAACATTTTATTAAAAACAATGCTGAATCTTTCATGAGTGTGTCACTACTTTTGCCTGAAGCCCAAAACAATGTCTGCAAATGGAGTTTTTTTGAGGATGACCAGACAAACCCCATAACCTACAAATATTTTTAAGACATTCAGAGTTGACTTGCTGATGTATTTTTGTTGGTTGTCGAGATGCAGAACACACATGCGCTCCATCTTAAGGTCACCAACTGATGGGCAAACATTTCCCCTCAGAATTCTCTGATTAAGAGCAGAATTCATGGTTCAATCAATCATAGAAAGTCATCCAGGTCCTGAATTAGCAGAGCAGCCCATGACCATGACACAACCACAACCATGTTTAACATGTTTACACAATTGTATGATGCAATGATGTTTGTTTTCTGAAATGCTGTGTTACATTTACACCATATTTAACGAGACACATACATCCCAAGAACGTCAACATTTGTTTTGTCAGTCCATAAGTAGACCAGACTTATAGATATCAATCACTTTGTTTCTCATCTGTTCCTGAATTTCTTTGTATCATGGCATTTTATTGCCGCTTTTTGGGATCTTTTGGCCAGACAGGTTCTACTGAAGTAATTTTATGATTTAGCAAGTTTAGAGGTAAACAGGCTTGGGTGTGGTCAGTGGAAATGAACTGAAAAATATGATTAGCCACAGAAAAATCATGAATTCAAGCACTTTTTTGCCACACAGGGACAGGTAGTTGTAGCTTTGATTAGTACCCCCCCTCCCCCAAATTACCAGGTTATCTTTTTCTGATGCAAAGAAATAATAATTTTAGAAGGCTCCAAATACTTTTTCATCCCACTGTAATACAATTTAGAGACTTCAATGAATCCAACATACAAAAGACCAGAGCTAACATACTGAACTGTATATTTAAATCCACAACCTTTGTCTGTGGCAACAAGGCTACGCACTTATCTACTGTGTTGCCCCTTTAACAATATCATATTAAATGTCGTTGTCGGAAAACGTTGGGCTCAGCTGCTGTGAAGAACACTCTTCCAGACTGTATCATATCAGCTCTTTGTTTAGTCCTTGCTCCTCACTGGCTCAATAACCCCCACCTGTCTGAACCCCTACAGCAACAGAGTGACAAGACTAGAGGGAGGTCTATAGTCGAGGGAGAGAGACAAAGGGGGCCATTGACACTGCGGGACAAACCCTACACTGTGCGGTGGCTCTGCCACCGACGCTCCTGTTAGACTAACCCCCCATCACCTCAAGGAAGACTTGCTTGGGGACAAACAGGTGGCGCGTTGTAATGAGTTGCAGACGCGGTCACATCAGTGGCAGGGCCAGTGACTGATGACGAACACGGCCGTCGGCAAACAGCGAGTTGGCAAGGTGCAGCAAAAATGGTTGTACTCATGCGCATCTTGGTCTAGTTAGGATTATCTAACCAATTAGCAAGACCACTAGTGTTGTCCTAGAATACTTGCAACATGATTACACAATCCTGTATAAACTTATTTTTAAATCCATTTAAGGGTCTTTCCCATTCATTCCATTTACTCGACTGCCTCATGTTTGGTCATTTATCTAATAATAAACTGATTTCTTACCAGGTGACCATGAAAAATACGATTTTCTTTGGTATGACAGCAGAGAAACATGAAAACATGTTTCCATCTATCTTGAAAAGCTAGTTGTGTTTGGGCTAATGCAATATTTAAAGTACTCCTAACTGAGGAGGCCGCTGTTGGAGAGTGGGAGAGGTGCAAGTGGAGCACAAAATGACCAGTGGGGTGTTGCATGAAAATAAATAGGAGCGTTGAAAAATAAGAGTATTTACTGCTGTGTAGTGCATTGTACTGAGAGCAGCATGGGCCAGCACTGCTGTAAGTGTGGGGAGAGAGGTGGTGTGTGTGTGTGTGTGTGTGTGGTGGGGGGGGGGGGGGATACAGCAGCTGTTGCCCAGCACACGCTACAGTCACTCAACACAGCAGGGCTGCACAATGATGCCTCTTCTCAAGTGTGTGCGTGCAGTGTCATAAAACCTGTTTTGCACACATCTTGGTTTTTGGGGAAGACATGCAGCAGTGGCCTGCATCGCCTCCACTGACCTGCGGGGGACTGTTAATGACAGAGTCCTCCGATCCCAGCAAATTAATGCTAACACAATAACAGCTTAACTCGACCTAAGTGGATCATTATTATTATTATTTTTTTTTAAGAGCTGTACTCCCACTTTATGGCTATGGTGGTGAATGGCAACAGAAGGGTTAAAACAACAGCATGCTCAAGATCAGGCTGCATGGGCCTCGATTATTCACGCAATGTCAGTGCAGCTTTGGATGTGTTAAAAAATACTGTGTGTTGTTATGTTAAAAACAGCTTATGATGGATGCCTCATTGACTTTTAATATGGTGGACAGGGACTCTGCTGTTGCCATGGCGAACCCAGATGTTCCAGCTAGGACACTTGTCATGCTGTGTTTAAGTTAGCGTGAGTGCTAACATTACTGTTGTTGGTAAACCCACATTGACATGACATTGTAACACAGATGGAACAGAGGTGCATTTGATTACAGCCTCACAATCAGAGTTTCTGGGTTTGCTAGCTCACTTGTAACCCTAAACAGGAAAAACAATAGAAAACTGTGTAGGACGTCTGTAACATGTCCATAACGTAACTTTGGTAGAAAAGTAACTCAATGTCTTGGCCATAACTTGGCAAATCTTGAGAATATCAATCACAGAAACACCATGTAATATCTCATTACAGCTGGGAGTAAAACAAGTCAGTAACTTGTTAAAATATTAAGTTGGCCACAAAAACTGGTTGACACAAAAAATGACTCGAAACTATAACTAATAACTTTTAAACCATATTTACGACGTACGGAAGCAGTTTGGCTCTTTCTGTGTTTCCACATGGACATTTGTTGCTGATGGACGCTTCAGGCAATATGATAATTCTAATGTACAGGGTTCGGGGTCACCTTCAAAAAAAAAAGAAAAAAGAAAAGAAAAGAAAAAAAAGAGTTTTATATCATTACTGCTAAGCCAAACCGATCACTTAAAGGAAGGGAACACGGGAACGTACACATGTGATTATGAGCCGGTAATGTAATATATCTTACCTTATTGGTGATTTTTAAGTTATCCATTACCTTAGTAATTAGAGGTATATCATTGATAGTATAATCAATTTAAAAAAGATTAGTTTGTGATTCCAAGTCTGTTGTTGTCAACAGCTGTTTATATAGTATTGTCATGATAGCGTAGAATGAAGGCGGGTCGCCAGTGGTATGAAGGTGTTTCTGCTGTGGCACTGACAATCTACGTGCTTTTGAGAGAGAGGCTTTCATTTATTTCTCTGTCTTTGTGACAGAAGACAAATGGCTCCATTTCAGCCCCTCCATGCCGTGAGACCCGGCCAACGTCCGCCGCGGCTCAGTGATGGATGGCCGAGCAGCGACAGCCGAGAAGGAGAAGAAAGAGACAGAGAGAATAAAGGTGGATAAAGGAGGGCTGAGTGAAGTGGAAATGTCCCATTGCTCTGTTGTTGTGAGGAGACCTGCTGTATGTGGTGCCAGATGTGACTCTCTGTGATGAGGCGACGAATAGAAAAATAAAAAAATCCCACTGTCAGCAGTAATGCGCGGGAAGGTATTTTGTGGGCTGTTTCCAAGGCAACGGTCCTGGTTCTGACCTCAGGAACGAGCCCTCACGTACGCCGCTGCACCTCCAACCTTCAAAACCCCTCGGCGGTGCATGGTAAAACAGCTGCCGCCTTTGGGATCTCCTTTACCTCCTTTTAAAGATGTATAGACATGCACATCGACTCCTCCGCCCCACGCTCTCTATTTTTAATGAGGGCTAGCCAGGCTACATCACTGGAATGAGCAACATCGATCACCAACACAATACCATTTCAGCAGAGAGAGGCGAGTGAGGCTGGAGCGTATCAGCGAGTGTTTGCAAAGGACGTAAGCACAAAAGAAAAGCACATACTCCCAGTTCAGAAATCTAAGGGGCCCTAAAGTCCCCGACGACCCCTGAAGGCAGCGTTTTCTGCTTTAATCTGCACTTGTTAGCCCACTGAGAATCCAGAGGACAATGACCAAATCTCCTTATGTCAATACATCCTCCCTCTGCCATGCTAGCAAGCATCTCGTTGGTGCCTTGTAAGATGAGCTAAGAGTTTTGAACCTTCTGGGAAATGCAAGAAAGTCACTGGAGAGCCATCCCAAATGATTTATCTCCAGTAAAGATCAGTAGCAGCCTACGTGTGCTTATTGCTTATAGAAACTACCACATATAACACACCAAGCAGTTACACACACCATCCATCCATCCATCCATCCATCCATCCATCCATTCATGTATTCATTCATTCATTCTCTGAACCGCTTATCCTCACTAGAGTCACTGGCATGCTAGAGCTTACCCTAGCTGTTTTTGGGCGAGAGGCAGGGTACACCCTAAACTGGTCGCTAGTCAACCGCAGGGCAAAAATAGACTAACAACCATTTACACCAACGGACGATTTATGCACAAGCATGTTTTTGGAATATGGGAGGAAACCAGAGTACCAGGCAACAGGGGGGCTTCACACAGGAAGGTTGGAACCCAGATTCGAACCGACAACCATTGCGAGGCAGATGTTCTAACCAGTTTACCACCGTGCTGGCAAGTATGACCATATTGAGCATAAAGAAAAAACATTATGATTTCCAAAAAATATAGTCTTAATTATGACAACACAGTTACACAACAACAATAAATTGCCATATTTCCAAACTGTTGTCACCCTGGGACCTGCATCTTAATATTGCTGCAAAGTTGCAACCCATTTTATAGAAATTAATAAAAAAATAAGTTATTTTGTTTAGAAACAGCCTCTGAAAATACATGTACAGTATGTTACATTTTAATCACAATTACAACCACCAAAGGCATATTGCTAGCTATGAGGTTTGTTAGCCAAAGTCTGAGCTGCACTGTATTTGTTTAAATAATAACTATGTGGGAACTTGCTACACCTCAATACTGTTCGGGAAAAAAAGAAAAAAAATCTGAACACAAATATATGTAATTTTTTACTAGCTGTCCGCGACCCCCCCAGAATGGGTCAGTGACCCACCATCAGTGTTGAACTACAGATGTAGAGAATATTATTACAGTATATTCAAAGTATAAAGATGTATTACAAGCATGAAATTGTACTCATGCAAATACAAAAAGGGAGTTGTCCAGGCTAGTCCACCAATATACTATCAAAGTAGATTATAGTGTGTTGTCATAGCAACAGCCAAAACACCACGCTCCTTAAGTCAGTGTAGTCTAAAAATCATTTGACGTCTTTATTTTGAGGCAAAAGACTACAATTTCATATTGTCGCAATACTAAATACAATTTCTCATTACAAGTTAAAAGCTTTACAAAGCTATTGATTTTGTGAGGTGTGCTTTAGAACAGAACATTTCACAATGTTTTGTAAGCTTTATGAAACTGGATAAGGGAAATGATTGGCCTTGGGAGGAGTGATGAGAAGTTCTTCGGAAACGTCATAGCCAGTCCGAGGAAAAATGGCCTTGAGATTCATACCAATCAATAACAGGCATACGTGGTGTGAGTCCACCGAGTTCGCCGTGCCTTGCTTTGCTACAACTACAAGGATGTTTGCTTCCAAGCCACATTGTGGGAGCAAATGTGTAAAAATGTCATTTACGGAACACCAGGACATAAAGATCCAAAATATAACAAAGAAACTCAGCGTGAGGTCGGAAATTCAACTGTGTCCCTGCCCACAGACAGCCCTGTTTCACGCTAAAAGGAAGTGCTTTCGCAGTGTTGCTGTTGTAGATGTCAGGGGGCTCGCAGACAAGCTGTTTGACACAAACACATTTTGTCTAAAAAAATATACAACATTGATTTTTTTGGTGTGTTCTACTCTTATTAAATTGCAGTGTAGGGAGTCAGCGTAGGATGGTCATGGCTCAAGAGAAGGTTAGAGAATTCAAAGGTAAACAGTACACTTGTTAGGTCTCCCTTAAGATTTGTTATGTTAGCAATGCTACAATGATTACATATAGACAATCGAGCATCCACAATCCCATTCCCACTTATGGACAATTGAGAGTCTTCCATTGAACCTAACATGAATGTTTTTTGGGAGAAAGCAGGAGTACCTGCAGAAAACCTCGACAAGTATGATGGAGCCCCTTTTGAAAAGGTGGGGTGCACCCTGAATTGGTCGCCAATCAATCACAGGGCACATATAGACAAACTCCATTCAGTCTGTAACCCTTCGCGATACTGAGAAACAGATTGGTACACTTAAGCAGATGTACAGTCTGCAGACAGATAGTATTGAAATGGCTTATGATGACAGACACTTCTCCCTATTGTTTCATATGGGATATTTTTTTCTCATGTGCTGTACCTTTAATCCATATGTGCCTTTTGGTTTTGATTTATGAGAGCCCTGTGAAGGGTTAAGCTAGCACATACTGATGCGAGACCACATTTCAAAATGATATGGTTGGGGAAATGAGAGCTTTTAAACCACTATTGTGAGTGCCAACTACTTTGGTCTTTTTCTACTCTACCTAATCAAAGGGTAACCAGACATACAGTACATGCGGATTTTGTTCATTGAATTTGGCCAAGGCTTCAGGATATGAGTGGAAACATCAGCAAGATTTTTTTGCGCACGCACGCACGCACGCACATACACATACTCACCCACACACACACACACACACCAAAAAAAAAAAAAAAAAAAAAAATATATATATATATATATATATTAAAAAAAAAAATAAAAAAAAATAAAAAAAAGAGCAATGATGATGACATTTCCGAATGAACAATACTGAGCTCTTAAAGAGATAAAAAAAAAAAAAAAAAAGCAAGATTTTTTTGTGGTTTTCAATCCAAACTAACCATCTTACTACATCTTTCACAAACCCATCATATTTCTTCCTTCCCAACTTTCTTTCCATTCAAGGCAAGCTCCCCCAAAATTTATTTCGATGCAAAACAAGCACAAATAAGTTTTGGAGGGATTTAGAAAGTATTGAATGGCTTCCAACCTAACATCTCTTGAGAATTTAGTGCCTCCTCTTGGCACGGCAAGAATTGTGGGGACTCATGGGGAGAGAGGGAGAGGGGGTCAGACGTCGGCCCCACTGACCGCCGCTTGAACCCGAGGGACCGTCCCGCATTAATGCTGACCCTCTAGTCATTATAGTGAATATAAAGGGGTAATAATACAGTTCAGTGTGTTCTGCTGACTTCTATATGCACTCATTAGTGTCTCCTCTCATCTGGTCCAAACTCTGTTCTTTTCCCATGTCCAACATTAGAATTTCACACAAAACTAACACAAAAGTTAGCACTCCTAAAACATGCGATGCAAATTCACTTAGAATTTTTTTTAAAGCCAACATAAATAAATGAATGATTGAGGAAAAGAGTAGGGAGAATACAGAAGAAGAGGCACAGGAGATGGAAGGATGATGATACATGATATAAAGATTAGATATAGGGAGGCTCATTGGGAGAAAAGTGAGATTACAAAAAAATGAGACAGAGGAGGACTAGTGTATATAGACGAATAATGAGAAATAGGAGAAGTCACAGACCCAGGTGGAGATGTCGAGGAAGAAGCACGATGGGAAATAGAAGACGTATGAAGAGATGCAAAAGAGAAATAGAGGAGACGCAAGGGAAGACACAGGAGGAGACGTGGGAGGAAAAGCGGGGGGGGGGGGGGGGGGTACAGAGAAAAGCAAATGGGAGGAGACACAGGAAAGTAAGCAAGATGAGAGCAAGTTGATGCCCATGGGGAGACACAGAGAGCGAAGCGAAGCTGCAAGTGGGAGTCGAGGCTTGGGGGACACAGAATAGGTCCAGAATAGAAGACCATAGCAGGTGAAACGGGAAAGTGAGCAAACGAGTGATGAGGAGACACAGAGTGTATAAAACAATGGAGTGAATGAATCAAGCAGTGTGGCGTATAAAAAAGTCAAAGCGGTCGATGCACACAGGAGCGTATCAATTATTTATGTCGTCCATCCTCTTTTTGGACAAGCGGGGAATCAGGATGTACTCCAACTGTGCTTTTGTTTACTGAGCAGAGCAAAGCTACGTTTTCTTGTCTTCTTCCAATTAAATGAGGCACTCATAACAAAATAAAATTAATGTGGCAAATATGACCTGTCGTAGAGTTACTGGGTTGACTGTCAATTCTGGTGGCCATTGGCAATACTAGTTAAAAACCTACAATAAAACACTTTAGTTGTTTAGTTACAATGCACAGCTAGGCCTCAAAAACATGCGTAAAATCCAACGACAACCAACATTCAATCAAGATCACATCATATCTTGTACGCGTTTTATGACTTTGTTTACTTACTGACAGTCTGCCCGTCACAC
The DNA here is from genome assembly GCF_054856555.1 of Leptonotus elevatus. Classification (NCBI taxonomy): domain Eukaryota; kingdom Metazoa; phylum Chordata; class Actinopteri; order Syngnathiformes; family Syngnathidae; genus Leptonotus; species Leptonotus elevatus. The sequence continues at coordinate 27,569,101 of NC_141240.1, forward strand.
ATTATTTTCCTCCAACTTGCCTTAGGCTCAGCGAGGGTTAACTCCTGACACCGGAATTTCGATGAATTTCTTGACTGTCTGTCAGTGTGTGCCTCTCGTTCTCTCGGCGGGATGCCCGACTGTCAATGTGGCTGTTAATGAGGAAGCCGCCAAGGCCATCGCGCAGCAACACGCGTGAGAGTGTGTGTGCTATAGCGGAAGGGTGTGAGGGATAAGGGGTCCTCCTTGGTACACTTATGGATGTCTGTCAACAAGCAAGTGTATTGATCAGAGGGGAACGTCCACAGAGGGCCTCGATGACGCTTATGTCTGATAGTGTGTGTACATATTGAGCAAACTGTAAATGACGTACACACTACACACAGATGATAGTCTCCATGGACAATTGCAAAACTCCACCAGAGTAAAGACACATATGAAAATATATTAAAGAAGTCCATCCAACCTATGCTTTTGGAATGTGAGAAAATGGGGAGAACATAAAAAGTCACTGTGAGGCAGATAAACAAACCACATTATCTACTGCTGTGTTTCTTTATATACGTGCGAAGAGAAGATCAGCACGACAAGTTTGGAGTAATTTCTTGAGTGCATCGATGAAATTTGTCTGACAATAACCACTTCGGAATCCTTTTATTTTAATTTATTTTTTTTATTTTTGGAGAGAAAGCTCAGTATTATTCATTTGGTAATCTTACCGATTTGACATGTCATCATCATTGCTCTCAGTCTTTTTTTTTTTTTTCTCTTTTCCCTCGTTTTCTTTTTTTGGTATGTGCGTGAGTATGTGCATATGCGTGTGCATGTGCCGGTGTCTGTGTGCATGTGTGCGTGCGTGCGTTTGAGTGTGTACTCATTAATTCACCTAAAACCTATTAAAAATCCAATACCGTTCACCTAAACCGAATACTTCAGAATCCATCTAGAGTCGTGAGGTTGTCAGGAAACCCGAGGAAGGATCAAAGAAAAGAAAGGAAAGTGAAATCCAGCACCGACCAGACATCACCTACTACCCACCGGGTTACCAACCAGGATCTTTCACCAACCCCAAAAGCATCTCAATTCCAACAAATTAGGGAGACCTCAAGAGACCAAAGTAAAGACTGAGGAAAGGAAGCAAGGATAGATGAAGCATGGTGAGATCCACAGACATCAGCCTCCACCGATTCAACGACCAGAGGAAGAAGCCACTTCAGAATCCTATTAACTGTACATTGTTAGCATCAGGTTAATACAATGGAGTAGATTAAAACAAATAATATCTAGTTATGGATAGAGATAATTGGATCAGCCTGCGAAGAATCTCTGTGGGTGAGAAGAAGAAGAAGGCAGCCACTGATCTCCAGCGGTGAGAAGTAAAAAGCCTACATGTCTTTGTTTGGCAGGAGAAGAGAATCAACATAATGTGCCCAAACTGCCTTGTGTGGGTGTGTGTGCACTGTGTGCACGTGAGTGTGTGTCTCTCAGACAGGCACTGCCAAATTAACTGCTCCCCACTTGCTTCGACTGGAATAAATAAGTCCTTCATCTGTGAGTTCTCCCACCTTTCAGGGCGCATTAGAGCTGTTGCATTGGATTTCCGACCCAAATCCTTCACACAGCTCTGTGGGCCTATCTGTTACCACAAGGTGATACCCTAGTGGCTGTACATATCTGATTTACAAGTCAAGAAGAAGAGTAATATTTCAACATGCTGCCTTATCTGGCCTGCGTTCTTTCAAATATTCCTCCTGCAATATTGCACAGATAGACCGTATGCCATCCATTCCTCGATCCAACCTCCTGCAGTGTGACTACAAGTATTCAAAAGCAGCTGTTTTTCTCCCAGTATTTGCCAAGCCCAGTTCACAAAAAAACAATGTCATTGCAGTACTGTACATGAATTATATCAAGAAAGACGCCGCCCCCTCATCAGTGATTGATAGACTTTCGGAGAACATCAGGGATGCTTTCCCGCTCTTGATTGATCACATGCATTGATTGCAACTGCATTGAGATTCTGTCACAGGAACATACGGAGTCAGGCCTACAAGGCTTTTAGATCACGACAGATCAGAGAAATACACTAATTCACCTCCTGTTGGCTGATGTGAGCGATTTTGAGATGACAATAGAACAAGCTGAGTGGATGCAGAAGGTGATCTTTTTTTTCTCTTTCTCTTTCCTGCGATTGGCTGACAACCAGTACAAGCTGTAGCCCGCCTTTCTCGCCAAAGATCAGTTGGGATCCGGCACACCTGCAATCCTAGTAAGGACAAGCGCTAAGTGTGAGTGTAAATAAACCTGTTTGTCTATGAAATATTTATAATGAAGGGAATCTTTCGCTCGAAATGGAGATTAGAGAGAGGTGGAAAATGAGTTTCCCCAAAACACATGTTTAATGTTAAGTTTGTTAGTGCAAATTATTTATTAATGTCTTTACTTTTAAAACCAGGACTTTCTTTTTAGACCGCACACTACAAACAAAGGATGCAAACACGATAAGTAAAAAAAAAAGAAGAAGAAAGAACTGGAACTGCAATTCAAGGTAGCAGGCCAACATCAGTGGCCTCTGACCTCACAAATGGACAGAAACTCCCAGTGAAACACTCCAACATCTTCCTCAAAGTCTAAAAGGGAAAGAAAAAACTAGTGAACCAGAGAAAGATGCAGACACACACAGAGTCTGCGACACTACATCCATCACCAGAGCTCACACTGACAGCTTTGCCAAAGGGAGCTACAGGGGAGAAGACCGGCAATCTGGGACTGAGACCTCCCCCTGGATGCTATGTTGACAGGAGAGAAGAAAAAGGAAGAAGACGTGGTCGGAAAAGAGGGAATAATACATACATACACAGCACATGTTGATCCGTTGGGGAGACGAAAAGATTGTGGCAACCAGACAACTGTTGGCTGAGGCGCTAGAGGACACAAAGATTATATTGCCCAACAGCACACACAATGCATCAGGTGAACTCGATGAATATGTCCACACATATAGAGCTTTTTTTCAAGCCTTTGTTTCTCTCTCAAGGATAGAAGAAAACAAAAAAAAACCACAAAAAAAACCAAAAGGCGTCTGCTATAAAACACAAAGGAGGCTATTTTAGCCAATCAGAAGGAATCATACATGCGGACTGACAGTGAAGCAGACATACTTATAGCTATCACGTTGTAATTTAAAAGTACTAATAATAGCAACAACTATTATCAATGCATACATCTACAGTGACTCTAGTCAAAATGTGACTAAATATGCCTCTAAAATTGCACCAAATTTTGATATTTGAATCATCTTTATTATTGTCATGCAATAACTCAACATACAAAGGAGTGTAAGGAAAAGGTGAATTTGAAAACAATACTCCAGCGTCACAGTCATCCCGTTATCAGGAGTGTTTATTAATAACTCATTTTATCACAAAGTATTTTTTGTGACCATTTGAAACACTGCTTGTTCATTTGATAAATAATCCTATGATGCCGACAGATTATTTCTATTATTTCCACTGTAAGTTTATAACGGCATACCCTGTGGTGTGAATAAATCAATCAATGCTAATACACAAATATTAACTACTCATGCTAGCATAAAAAAAAACTAAATGAGCTCAACCAAAAAGCAATATCACATGACCATACAATTCAGCACTGAAAGCCTGACAAACAGCACCCCCTTCCCAATCCAGTTATGGTCCATTCAGCTGCTCCTGTCTGTCTGGCTCTATGAGCTCTAATTAGGCTTGTAAATAATTATTGCAATTAAAGTCTAAAATTAGGAGCAGTGAAACGCCACCATTAGTCCCACAATAAATGTCAGCCCCATTCTGCACACGCGAAGGGAGGGGTGGGAGATGGTAACGGGACCAAAAAATAATAAATACAGTGCCATTAAATAGTCAGATAGACAGAAATTAAGGGGACTAAAAGAGGAGGGTGCATGAAGGTAGCTCACAGCTCTTATTTATAAAGCTGATTAATGTGACAGGATGGCTCCATGGAATGGGTATATACATATATATATATATACTGTATACACACACATGCATTGAACATTCAGCTGTATACTCTGAAACAAAAACACTGACATATGACTATAATGTTTAAATGTTAAAAATGTGTTGAACTATTATAATAATAAAAATAATAATAATTATTATTGTTGTTATTATCAGGGATTTTCAATACCTCTTTTTTTTTCCAGATCGATACCAGTACAGGTAGTACAGTACAAAGCACCAATACCACTAGTACTTTTGATACATACAATTTTTAATTACAAAAAAAACACAAAGTACAAAGAAAGACCTATATATTCCAATATAGCATTTTCCTTCAAATTGCATGAAATAAGGCAATTTTCAATTCTTAAATTTTTTTATTTTTAGTTCCTGATTGTAAAAAGGCCACAAGAGGCGAGTACTTGAATATCTTGAAATAAAACCCGATATCTGGTATCTGTACTTGCCCATCCCTAACTAATAAAAACAAACAATAATGGTTGTAAGGGCTATATCCAAGCTAGGTTATTATTATTATTATTAGCACCATTCCTTACAAATGCAATGATTTTCTCTCTTGCAATGCATTCACAAGGCTGGGAATCTTACGATTCTGTAAGCAAGCAACACAGTATAGCCAATTGTGTGTGAGTCCCGGCCACCATAGTAACACACAACAAGAGTGTCATATAGTCTGAGCGTCAGGTATCCTTTCCCTTATTATCTCTTTTCATGTCACATGACTGGGTGACATAATAAGGGGGTGTTGGGTGGACGTTAGTCTAGTGTGCGCATGTGTGCATGCGTGTGTGCATGTCCGATCTAACGCCTCGAGGTCAGTGCTGGTAGTGAAGAAGTGCACACAGATTCACATGATGATGAAGCTAATATAGAATATCAGAAACATGGCAATTATATACTACACAGTAGATCAACTACATACTACTTTGCACAACTCACCAACAAACTATGCCACATAGAAACTACCATACATGGCAATGCCATACTACTGCAACAACTACATAATACACTTCAAGCTACATAATACATTATAAGCAAAATACATACTGCATACACCAAATACGCAATGTCCTACAATGTATACCTAATGAATACTGTATTATTCTCTAACAACATATTCCATTATACATCAGTAGTGTTCATTGTATAACCATAGGCACAGTAGACTTCTATAGGCCAACGACATAACAATACAGGCCAATTACAGAGAGTACAACAACAGAAATATTACACACGATGCATTATTTTACATACTGTACATCACGACAATATAGCCACATACTACACTACATGACAACTATATTCAACATGATCAGCCAAGTACATATGTAACACACAAACAAGGTACCATGTACACAATAGCCGCGTTTCCACCGTAGGATGTTCGGGTTTGGGGAGGGGGGTAGGGACTTTCACAGGACCCGTCCTCTCAGCCGGCCCGCTTGTGGCCGTGTCTCCACTGCGGAGTACGACCCATTTCGCGACATCACAAGTTCCGATCGACACGTAAACGCCGTGCGACGGTTTCTCCCGTGACGTCACCCAAGCACCGCGCGATGAAAATCACGAGGAAAGAGAAAAACTTTAGGTGGTTGCTGTTTTTCTCTGCTTTTTATTTTATGTACTTGGCGTGGATGGATGGTTTGATTCATTTAGATGAAGAATTTGAGGCTGACTTGCAATTCACAAGTTTCGATCGATACATAATCGCCTTGCGACGGTTTCTGTGACGTCACCCAAACACGGCGCCGCAAAAATCTGAACGAGGAAAGAGAAAAACTTGTGGCGGTTGCCGTTTTTTTCCAGCTTTTTTTAATGTACTTGGCGTGGATGGATGGTTTGAGTGAGAGGAGACGGCGTCGAGATGAGTGAAACGAAAATAGATAAAGGATTATTAAGAGAATTGTTTTGGTGGAAGAGATTTAAGAATGCATCATCGTAGCGCATGAAGGTAAGATATTTTTTTATACTAAATAATTTTTAGCCAATCAGCACAAAAGCTCAATCGGGAGTTTATCGGGCCGGCGGAGTACCTCCGCTCGAGTAGGACCTCCGCTCGTCCCCGTAAGTTCCTGTGAATGTGGAACGGTTGGGAAGGCTCCTGTAGTGGAGACACGCACACATACGGGGCTGGCCCCGTAAATTTACCCACGAAGTTCCTACGGTGGAAACGCGGCTAATATGGCAACTTCATTCCATTGGCTCAGGAGGTAGAGACTGTCGTTCAGTAACCGGAAGGTTGGCTGTTCAATCCCCGCTCTCCCTAAGTCATGTGTCATTGCGTCCTTGGGCAAAACACTTCACACACATTGCCTCCAGTGCCATTAACACTGGTGTCTGAAAGGTGCAAATGTTTGGTGGCGGTCGGAGGGGTTTTAGGCGTACACTGGCAGCCATGCTTCCGTCAGCCTGCCCCAGGCAGCTGTGGCTACTTAGGTAGCTTACCGCCACCACAGTGTGAATGTTTGAGTGCATGAATAATGTGTCCATTGTAAAGTGTCCAGAAAAGCGCTATAGAAATCTGATGCATTATTATTATTACATAGCGCTACTATAGTGCTCACCGGGTTCTACTCACCAAGTCTCTTTTATTGACACCCACAATCTTGCTATCTCTTGCAGTCTTGTTAACACCTCCAGTTTTGCTAGTATACACAGTCTGGCTATGGTCCACAGGCTTTCAAATCCACACAGCATTGCTAACACACCGTCTGAATGATGCCGTCGGCCTTGCAGTCTGCTACCTCGACCAATGATTCAGTCATTCTCTCTGTTGACCTTGTCTAGTTTACAAGGAAAGTGAAAGAGAATGCTTGAGATGGAGAGTTAGATGAGTTTCAAACAGGGAACTGGGCGCTCAGGTTTCTATCAATTAACTGCCTGATGGGGGGCTGATGGGATGCGCTCACCTTCGCTAATGAGGTTAGGATTGGCCACTGGTTCCAGGGCAGAAAACCTGATTAGCACTAATCCTGCCTTAAGTCAATTAACAATACCTACTCATGCAAATGAAGCGGCTTTGTCTGATGGGCTGGCACCCAGGGAGCAGAGGCCAACATGCAAGCTTGCACAACACGACAGCGACCCGCACAAAAGGGGGAAGGACGCTTGAATCGATCATCATGAGATAAATGACAAGCGGTGCTTGACTGGACAGACGTATGGAAATGAATCAGTGAGGGGGCCTGTGTAAGTGACCTCTTCCAACCTGTGGTGACCCCCTTCGGTTTGATGAACAGGCTCAATTAACGCCGGACTTCCCTTAACCCCTGACCTTTATGTATCCACATATTGTACATGCAGTAACATTGCAATGACATACAGTATTGTACCTGTACAAACCTGAAAGCAAGAGAATGACAACATCTGGAAATAATCTTTCATTTCCAGCATGCTTCTGTGAGTTACATACAATATATCCAACAGGGCAGACTGACATGGTCTTACTTTTTGGGAGGAAAACTGATTCTCATCACCAGAGATCTTTGAACTCACAGCCTTCCGGTCCAACCTCAAGTCCGTTTAGACAACAGCCAACATAAATGTACACAAAAAGGCTTTGGCTAGCGGCGTTTGCCCAGAAGAACAATTCCCCAAAAAAGTGGCCTCATTACAATTACAATTACAAAGGCAAATGGCATCATCCATAACAATGGATGAGCGTATCGACGGGGGGATTTGTCCTAATTTGTTCAAGTGTCAATACCAAGTGAGCCTGTCAGCGAAACTGCGACGGATCTCGCAGACCACCCTCAATCTTAAAGCACCTGGACAAGGAAGGAGCAGTACGATTGATTTACTGACCCCCCGTCTGCCACAGACACCAAGCGGAATGTGTGCACGCTACAAGCTGATGGACTATCAATCAAAGCCAGGACCTGTTGTCCCAGAGATTTTTGTCCCTTCCGGACTGAAGTCGGGAAAGGGCACACTCAGAAAAAGCTAGATAAATACGCAAATGTTGTGTGTTCGTTGTTGTTATTGTTGTTTTTTTAATACTATACAATACATCAATATGTTCCATTAGGTTCAGTGTAAGAGTGGCACCAGTTAAAAAAATAAATCCATGACTGTGGTTGTTGTACAGTAGAAGTTGCTGTCGTTCCAAAGTTTTCCTCCAACTAAAGTGAACAGGATGGCTGCAGTATATAGTATATGATTTACCTAACAATACTGGGAGTCAACATAGATATGCTTGAGATTGATATAATGATATTAATAATTTTCTGATTGTATTTAAAGAGGATTTTCATATTAACCCATTCACTGCCAACCCAGTTAAAATGGCTCTTTGACGTCTATATCTGTCAATGGCAGTGAATGAGTTAAAATGTCAAATACATCACCAGCCAGACAGTGGACACACATGGGCAACTTTATGTAGACAACATGGGAACTAGAAAGGCAAACATGTACCAGAGTAACTTATGACCCTCGCTACTATAACAAAATTCACATTCCACTGACCGACCTTTTTCATCCCGAGTACTGCTTCCTTTTTTTGTGTGTGTGTGTCTTGGGATGTCAAGCTCACTGAAACTCTTTGTCAGAGCGTGACAGAGGCCAAAGGTCAAAGCCTTTGGGCTTGTTCACTCTCTGGCAGCTGAAAGCCAGCCACACTGCCCTGGGGCAAACACAAGCCGAAGAGGGCAGTCTGTTGTAGGAGCACCAAGGACAGGCCCGAAATAAGTAGACTCTTTTAGTTTAAATCTCTGAATCCGGTTTGAGATTTTGAAACAGGATCTGGTTGTCAAGCAAAAAAATAGACAGCTATTCGTATTTAAAAGTGATGCATATCTGATACCAGTGTTTTTACAGTCACTGAACACATGAAACAAGCTGCACAACCGTCGACCCCGGGAAGAGGCAATACAGATGTAAACAATAAAATACAGTAATAAATATATTAGATAATATTTAGCTCAACCAAATTGAGTCCTTCCCCCATTGGTTTAAATAAGAGTAACCTAACCTCGGCATTACTCGGCTGGCTGCCATCTACACTTATTAATCATCTATGCACCTCTAATGTACCATATTTAGACCATGTTTGATGGTCTATGCTGCTGCAGAATGTTTGATTTATAGTGGTTGTTTCTGTGTTATTTGGGCAGGCGCTGGTGTGCATATGTCAATGATATCTAAATGACATTAGGCTCGCATTGATGAGGTATCCATGTCTTTTTACACTGTAGCTTCATTGGCAGATATGTAATATACTGTATATCTGCTTTCAAACAATGTTTGGAAGAGGGTTTGATTCTGAGGATATTAGATTTAATTCTTTTTTTTCTAGTTACACTGCTAAGACAATTGGCACAAATATACTAACAATTAAATGTGTGTCACTTGAACAATGCAGTGTAAATCCAGCCTTGGTCAGGGTTATTGCTGGTTTGAAAGTTTGCTTTTTGGAAGTCAAGTACAGGCCAAGGAGATTTTTTCATCTTCTCTCTTTGGTGAATGATTACTGGATCTGTGGTAAGGTGTTTTGCCTCAAAGAAAGGTCTATGGGTTTGTCGTGGTACTCTGGTTTCTTATTTGGCTCCCTTGACCATTGTAGTGGTTTAAGATATGATTGATTGCACATCTTGTCAATTAGTTCGTCACCTTGAGACTGTCTCTTGAAAACGTAATAATTGAGTTACAAATCTGGGGGTAATGCTGAATTCAGACCTGACTTTTAACAGCCACATTAAAACAATAGCATCAATAGCTTTTTAAAATCTAAGAAACATGTCAAAATCAAAGGGATAGTGTCTAAATCTGACTTGGGGAGATTAAGCCATGTGTTTGTTTCCAGCAAGCTAGACTACTGTAATTGTCTACTCGTTGGGCTTTTTAAACAACCTCTATGACAGTTGATGTACATTGAGAATGGTGCTAGAATCAGGAAAAACAACCATATTAGACCTGTACTCGGGTCTTTGCCTTAGCTTTCTGACGCTCAGTGAATGAGAGAGATTCAACTTCAAAACCGTTCTGCTAGTGTCCAAATCGCCTCATGGTGTAGCGCCAAAGTACGAGTATCTCTGACATCTTCTAGTGATTTAAACCTTCTTGGGCTCAGGGAAGCTCAGGGAGTGGTCTTCTCCTGGTGCCTAGAGTAAATATTAAACTCGGTGAAGTTGAATTTCAGTTTTAGGCTGCTAAAATCTGGAACATGTGATACAAACATCAACTCTTACAACGATCAAATCCAGGCTAAAACTTCTATGTGTAATCCTCAATTTTATTTGAATTATGATTAGCTTCTTTTTATGGGATTATTTAATCTTTTTTCTTGCGATTTTATGTAGCTGTAAAGACCTTTGAATTGCCTTGCGTACGAACTGTGCTATACAAATAAGCTTCCCTTGCCTAGTCTCCTCAAACTTTCAGTGATAATTATTCCATGTAAGTGAAACGTCCTGTTGATTTTGAATTGTATCCCAGAACACAAGTGTGTTTCGATGCCATTAATACATACATGACGAGCTATGCTATCTATAATCCTGGATAATGTGTGAATGAATCCTATTTCCTCAAACCTTAGTAACTGCTGAACCAATTTCCTTCCAATTTACCCACACTGACCAAACAAAGCTCTTATGGTGCGTGCGTGCGTGTGCGTGCGTGTGTGAAGAGTGGGGGGTTCAGAGAGGAGGGACAGTCGATAAAGGGAACCCACATAGTGAGAATGGCTGGGCATCTTGAAAAGGAAGCAGGTTGACAAGAAGCCTCATACAAAATGGCTAAACCAAAAAAGAAAAAAGGGAGAAACCATGCATGGATTTCAAATTTCACAGCTGAGCACCTGGGAGAAATTGCCATGGTTGGGGGAAAAACGGGTCCTTTCTTTTCTGATAATCTTTGAGTGGGAATGTCGGCATTTCATGAAAACCTGGTCAGGAAAGAAGCATGAAAAGGGTGAGGTGGTTTAATGTGTGCTAAAGAGATTGAGAGCAACACTTGGATAAGCAACCCTATAGCGTGGCAACTGTCTATATTACAAGTCTGTGTGTCTTCACTTTCACCATTATACACAGCAAAAATAAAATAAAATAAACATACCCCCTCCTTGAACCATCACTCTATTGCGGTGGAGGGGTTTGTGTGTCCCAATGATCCTAGGAGCTAAATTGTCTGGGGCTTTATACCACTGGCAGGCTCACCCAGGCCACCCTGGAAAACAGGTCCTAGGTGAGGGTCCAAAACCCTCAATGAACAAAAATAATGGGATGCGGGTCACCAGGGCGCCCCTCTGGAGCCAGACCTGGAGGTCGGGCTTTTTGGTGAGAGCTTGGTGGCCGGGAATGTACCCAAGGGGCCCAGCCGCCGGGCACAGCCCGAAGATGCAACGCAGGTCCCCAACTGTGGGAGGGACCAAAGGGTCATGTGCAGTATGAGCTGGGTGGCAGCCAAATGAAGGTCTTATCCCCGGCTATAGAAGGTGGCTCTCGGGATGTGGAATGTCACCTCTGTGGTAGGTAAGGAGTCTGAGCTGGGGTGTGAGGTCGGGAAGTTCCAGTCGGGCTTGCTTCCATACGCAGTTCTCGAGCTCTCGTAACAGTCCTCTCAAGGGAGTTCCACTTTGGAGTTGCCCACAATGACAGGAAGAGAGCAAGTGTGGGCATACTTATTTTGATATTTGTGATGCTATCAAATAATGCTCTAAAACACAGAGACTAACAGTTATTAAAGGTTTTATTTGGTTTAAAGTTTGACCCTACACATGATATTTCTACCCATTTTTCTACACTATCTCCTTCTTTCAATTATTCAGCTACAAGTCCACACCCAAGACTACAACTTTTCTAAAACATTGCAAAATTAAAATATCACACCAATCACTAAGTTTTATTACCAATGTGCTTCAAAAACCTTGTGGGCCATCCTGCGTGTATCACTTCAGAATCCTTTCAGATGTAAAATCTCCCCATGAATAATACATCACAGCCTTGGCTCGCCGCACTGGCCGCTGACCAAAGCAACTGACACTTAACACACTCACTGATTATTCTCCACCGTGCGTGATTTGCCAGTAGCTATAAAAGCACAGAAGAGGCGCCACAAAAGGGAACGAAACACACTATAGACATATTGACAGTCCAAAGTCCGATAGAAAGCAAGCAAGAATAACTGGAGCTATTTATCCCAACAGGCCACATTGTGTTGAACAACAAAAGAGCCGAGTGATTCTTGTGCTGTCCGCAATGTAAAGCGATAAATAAAGCTAAATTTCATATTGCCATCTGAATGGCAAACCAGTTGCTGGCAGTGTAACTGTGTGATTAAACACCACACACTGCACGCAAACCGTGTATAAACACTGAATATGCAAACATTTCCATTTTCAGTGGCCATGGCTCTTGTTGGCTTTCTGGCTGCAAATCAGCATAAAGCCACAATTCCATTATATCCAACTAAAACTGTCCCTCTTTTCAGTCCCCTTTTCAGTACTTTATGCTGTTTGGTTGACAGTCAGAACCGTCCTTTCCGTGTTATGACGCACTGGTAATTAATATTGAACTCTATTGTACCTTTTTGGTGCAAATGAGTATTAAATATATGTTATAAGAGTTCATAAATTGCTTAAAAAAAGGTTTAATAATCAAATTAGAAAGCATAGTAGAGTCAGTCAGTGTCTTACATCCATTAAAAAAACGAGTGCTTTAACACATTAAGATTATTAAACACCAATACATCGACGTGACTCCAAGTGTAGTGCATTGCCAGAAAGCTACATGAGTTGACAAAAGTAAAAAATAATGCTAGCAAGCCGGTTTGAAGAAAAAAAGTATAGTATTTATATGATACATGCTTTTCATTTGACAAAGACAAAACTAATCATGTGCTACTACCAATAGAAGAACATAATGCGTATTCACAATATGGCTTAAATATGCATTATTTGTTGTAATCATTAAGCATTAAGTTAATAACCAGTTCATAGTTCTTCATGTCGGTCATGTTATTGTAAAAAAGCTGATACGCAAGGGTCGAATTTGCATGTACATGATGATAAAAAAAAAGGTCTTGGTCCTTATTTGAATAGTGAATGTGACAAGAGGCGGCATGTGTGCAAGCCAGTGCACTATGTCGGTATCTATGCAAATGAAAACAGAGGGCCATGTGGTTTGTGGTTGGTATGTGATGTTGAGGCGCAACACACACACGCACACAGGCAGGTGTGAGAAGAGAGTGCAAATATCCGTCTCTCTTTTCCTCTCTCTCGCTCTCTTTCTGTACCCAGTCCTTCCTACTGTGCCGGGCACAGAGACCCGCTTTGTTATTCCAAGTAGGAAATGCAACTGGAGCCAAAATCTGTCCTGCTTTGTGTTTGATATCATCCCTGCTTTGTTCACGCCGCCTCCCCTCAGCAAGCACTTGGCCTAGCTCACTCTGAGATGCACACAGTGCAGCTTGGAAAAATGATGGTGCTCGTGATGTTACCAGAATTCTCGTGCTGCTGTCTGACATTTGACTTGACCAGTCCTAAATTTGGGATCAGAGAACTGACCAGGTTTTGACTGTCATATTAGTATCACCCATCATGTCACTAAGCTTTGCCTGGTGAATCCATCCATTCATCCATCAATTTCACATATTATTTAGGTGGTCACAGGAGAGCTGGAGCCAGTCCTTGCTGATTTAGACAGACGTCACCTTGACTTTGCCGCTGGTCAGTCACAGGACAGATGTCCTTTTGCATTTACAACATTGGGTAGGAACTGATCCTGAGAACGTATGTAATCACAAATAAAACCAAATACATCCCGAAACACTCTCACACTCTCTCTCACACTCTCACTCTCGCTCACTAAATATAAATATATATATACATGTATTGTGTGGCGTAACGCTTGAGTGGTACCCTTGAACACAAGCCTGAACTATATGCGTGCGCTCGTCTGCTTCTGGAGAACAAGTCTGGCAGAGGGAGTTTATGTGATGAATGCTAATGACACATTGCTTCTCATTCACACCACTCGCACTTAGCGACTCCACATCAAAAGCTTGTTTCATCTGCCGAGTAAACGGGAATAAAGGATTTTGTAAATACTGAAAGACTTCAGAGTCAGACTTGTCTCGCTTGGAGAATCTGTGCGAATGTTATGCTGTTGGGTGCATGAAGTGCAATGTGTCTGCACTTTTAATGACCTTTATAACGTTGAAATGCAGGTGAAATGCTCAACAAAATAACTCATAGTCTCCCAAGATAACGTAGAAAACACATACAGTGCAGCAATAGCTCGTCTGTAAAGACTTGTGATTTGGAACTGGAAGGTCTTGGTTTGAGTCGCGATATGGACAAGCGTAACTAATTGGAGGGATGCTAGTGAAGTTACTGCTCAGATGCCCTTTCACCAAACCCACCGAACACCAAACCCCCGGCTGAATTAGTGTTGCATAGTTTGTGCCAAATCCAATTATTTAGTGGCAGAATTCACTTTGGTCACAGCAGTTCAATCCAACATTTGGGGTCTTGCGTGAGGACATGCGGCTTCATCCGACCAGAAGTTTGACAGTTTTGTTCACATGAATGGCTGGATAGTTTTTATGCTGCTACAACACTTCCTCATGGCTGAGCCTGCATCGTGATGCTCGAAGTGTCGCCTTCAGGATATACCTTCACTTGCAGCACTCCAATATAAAATTCAATGCATGCATTCGACCACAAGTTAAGCAACTAAGCCTGATCTGTAAACAAACTTGTGTTGGACGATGCAGAAATGCAACCTAAGAAGTTACACATGGGGGTGGGAGTTGAGGGGGGTGCAAAAGTTGAAGGAAACTGCTGACGGGAAGGTGTAAAACTGCTGTCTCGTTCTGATAAGACTGCTGGAATGTTAGCAACATCCATGCTAGTCTTTTAACATCAATTCATCCATGCTCTATCCTGCAAGCAGTCGACAGAAGGCAGATTGTGTCATGGTTTGGGTTGGGTTTTGTTTGCGTTTGTCATGGTTTGTTTGTTTTTTGTTTGATTTTGTTCTCCAGTTTCTTTAGTCTATCATGATCTGTGTTTTGTTATGTTGGCTAACTGATGCTAAAGAGCTGCACAAATGAACCGGGCAACACCATGACCGAAGCCAGTGACTGGAAAGGAGCCAACGCTGGAGGTGGACGTTGGCCACGCTGGATGAACGAGAGAAGAATTACCCACAACATAGCAGATGGTAAAGAAGTGAAGTTGGAACAGGATAAACACAGCAAGGCAGACCTTAGATTTTTAGATGGTACTGGTTGGTTGGTTTAAAGACGCAATGGAAATTGTTTGAATTTCCACTGCATATTTAATCTATGAGTGTCATCTAGAGGAATCAAACATAATATCACAAGTGCTTCATGAAGCTTCATGAAGCTTCCTTTTCCCATCACTAGTAAGAAGTCAACAAGAAAGTTCCATCTTTGGCAACAGTGCGGCGATTACCATAATGTGACTGCTGACTGGTTGGCGAAGTGCAGTGTTTCTACCAAATTCACAAACACAAGACTTGACTTGACTAGACTTGCCCCGAAATGAAGATGCACCTGTTTATATGCTGACCGCAACAAAAATAGGACCCTATATCTCTACAGTTCAGCGCTACATAGTTCTCAGTGTTTGGACGTTTTCAACAGTTATCTTTGTAATGTATTTTGAAACAAATGTACAATTTCAATTTACAGGGACCAATAAATTTGCTGCTATATGTCTGTTGTGTTAAAAAGGTCATGCTTGCGCCACATTCGAACCACGCCCATTTTTTGTCACTTTTGTCACCTTAAATAAATGAATTATTGAGATGAAATACCTGCATTGTCACTAATCCAGCTGCCTCATTACATTAGCTGTCCTTAGCTGTCAGTGTGGAGAATGCATGCTCTTATTCATTCTATCCAACATCACATTTTCAGTGCTCCATCCCTGCAGTGGCACACGTGCAATTTGCAAAAAAATGTGCAAAAGACAACTGCAAGCATACCGTTTGGAACTTGCATGCCCGAAAAACCAATACATCAGAGTTTCTACAGCATGCGAGTATCAAAGAGATTTGAGGTGCAAAATTGTTCATTCAAGTCAGCAGTGGCGCAGGTTGCGGCCGAGCTGCTGCAGATGAGATTCACTGTGACACTGTTATATTTTTACACTCCCAGCAGGCAAACACTGACGAAAACAAAGCTCTGCGTTTTTTACAGTGTGAAATCTTTTTTGTGTGAAATAAAACAAATCACACACCCCACAGCTATTTGTGTCAGTTGCTTATCTCCCGGGAAATGATGAAGCAGTGGAAGTGAAAAGTGCCACTGTCATGTGCTAACCTGTTAGCTCTGGGCACTTGGTTGCTACATTAAGATGATGTGCTGGTCAATTCAAATACATGAATAGTACACAGTAATTTGAGTAAATTTGACTCTATGTAGAGTGGGATCAAATTGATTCCGTGTTAGAGTAATATTTACACTTGGAAGAGAGTAAAATAAAGAGTTGATAAATAAATAAATAAATAAATAAATAAATAAATAAATATAAGTCATGAGGAACAAACTCATGGACCTTCAGCTTGGGAGACAGCCGATCTACGCCCTGAGCCACGCAGCACCTGCTGTGTGTGTATATATATATATATATATATATATATGACCAAAAACGACAATTTTGGTCTCCTCAAACAGTAGGAGGGGCCTATCTCAGGTGGTAGTGTGGCAGTCTTCCAAATTGAAGGTCGTGTGTTCGTTCCTCAACCCTTGAGTGGCTTTTTCTCAATTCTTTATTTTACTCTCTTCCACGTGTAAATATTAGCCTACTGTAGAACTGAGTCTATTTGGTCCCTCTCTAAATAGTCAAATTTACTCTAAATAGAGCCAAATTTACCCTAAAGAATTACCAGTCACATAGTACACACACATTGTAAACATTTGTATGCTCAATCAGTCTTGCGTTGTCCACCTCCATTCTGTCCCTCTCCCACCATGTCAGTCAAGTACGTCAGTGATGGGTTGCTCTTCACCTGATGATGTTGTGTCACTTGATAAGACGAGTACATGGACGACCTCTAGTTGTCCCTTCTACCCACATCCCTCTTCCTCTCATCAGACTCAGCCAAGCAGCCGCCCTTCATTTCAGCTTCCTCTCTCTCTCTCTCTCTCTCGCTCTCTCTCTGATCACTCGTCTCCTCATCTCTATTTCTTTCTTCCTGCCTGCCCTCATTGTTCGCCTTCATTATCAAATGCTGCCACAATGTCCCCAGCTGTGCCACCCAGATTATTTATAGCCAGCAAGAAGAGAGTGTCGGTGGCACCCTCGTTGCGAGGGAAGCCAAGGCGGTTCTTTACACTGCTCACACTTTTTATGAAAATGCAAACAAAGACACACAAAGCCAGGCTGCAATGCCGCTGCAAGTTTGCACCACTCACTTGTCTTTCAGACATGACGTAGAGGTGAGCGCGGTCCAGTGAGAACGCCATGTCTCGGAGAATGGGGCTGCCGTCCTTCATGATCGACACGGTCTCGTACTGGACACCGCCATGAGGAGGGCCGTCAATGCGAATCTGAGGAGATAGACGATGAAGAACAAGGCGTTAAGGACAGAGACGGCATCTTGACAAACCAATAAACAGGAAAATATGAGGACATTGTTTGTTTATTATTAATTATAGTTGTAACTGATAGACCTAAAAAGTGTAAACGATGTACTTCATCAATTCACTGTCTGACTTCTTTCAAAAGCTAGTAACAGCACTAGCACTAACGAGCTCTTTCTTTGAGCTTGAACAAGGATTTCTGGGGTTTCGTTAAATAGCTTTGAAAATTGCAATTAGGAATGAAAAGTAGCCTGTAGCTATTAGGCAGAGATAGAGGATTCTCAAGTTGCCATTTTTAGGACTTGTGACTTTGCCAAAAACTCGGGAATGACTTGACTTGGGTCTTTCTGCTATACGACTTGACTTAAAATTGAACTGCATGACTTGACAAGTCAGATTGTTTATAGTTGTAAATCTTCATTTTAACACAGTTTTCCTTTTTAGGGAGGAACGAAAGAAAGCAATCAAAAAGGCAGTTTTATTTGTTATCCGTGTCAATCTGGCAACCCAGTCAGTGTTACGGCACACTTGTTACTGTAAAGTGTTTACACTGAACACCCCCAGCGATGGAAGGAACCCCGATAAAGTACTGTATTTTACACTGAAGAGACATCTACAAATTTTGTTTGCTAACATCGCCCACATTACCAAATAAGCAAATTTTATTCCACTTTTCATTTCTACACAGGCCAGGCTTGTAAGAAAATGTGTTTTATTCCTTGCTGATTGCCCTGATTAGAAGATTATTTGCAAGTGCCAAGATATATTTAATCTACTTAATTAGTATTCCACATTGTCAAAAGCCCAAAAGGCATCAACACTTGCCAAGTAAAAGCTCCTGAATTGTGTTTTGCGCACGTGTGTGCGTGTTTGTGTGCGCTTTTGAAATGGGCTCTCTTCTTCTGTTGCAAAAGTGAAACTAAAGATTGCAAAGGGTGGGGGAACTGTCTCTCTCTTTGCAGAGTCTGTCAACGCTCTTTAAATCTTGTCAAGAAAGAGCATTGGGGGGTATTTTTATGCTTGGTGTGCATTCAACTATTTCACTTTTTGTTTTAGTGATTTACTCTCAGGGAGGACGTGACTGGCTGACCCCTGCAATGCAGGATGGGGTTACCACTAAATTATTAGCTGATATTATTAGGCCTTTGAGAAACCTTAGCTCTGTTTGTCTTCCATCGGCCTGATGGATGATGGACTCCTCCAATAAAACTTGGAACTGGAGGCTAAGTTACCACAAAAACAGTGGAAAAAGCCATGTCATATAAATCCTCCCCTCTTGGACCCGCGTAAACGAATGCCAGCACAGTTCCCAAACTTGTTGGACGAATGTAAATCTTAAAGGGCATCACGAGGTTCCCGATGCATAAGCGATGTCTCGTCATGTGAAATATCACCGGCCCTTCCCTCCCCCGTGAAAGCTGATGACTCTATCATTCGACGATGGCCGCCAGCATCCCTCCGCCCGAACGTTCATCCATCTATTCAGACGCTGACAGCATCAGAAAGCAGGCCGACTCTCAATAAAGCATCACACAGGGGAGAGTCAAGGTCGTAAGTCAGTCAAGAGAAAATGTAGCGGGAGGGTGGGAGCGGTTTTATGCTGTTGTCTTTGCGTAAACGGCATCCCAGCACTTGATAGCCCTTTCTAAAAAAGTGGCTCATATCATTAATAATACCATCAGTACCAAAATAATAGACACAAAAAAATGTAAAAGTTCATGGGCCAAATAATGGAGTCTGTTACTCCATTAACCAGTAGTCTGCTAACTGTCAAAAATACCAACACTATAACAAAAAAAAATTGGGTAATCATATACAAAAAACATAATTATAAGACAATCTCATATGTATGAACTGTGGCCATGGGGCGGGGTCATGGGGGCACCATCTTGTCCAAAAAGCATGTCCAACGTGGCTAAAGTGTGTAAACATTGTAGAAATAGTATGGAAAATGTGTGTCCTTCCAAGCAGCCACCAAGGATCACTGGTCACATGACCTTCAACCATTCTCCCTCCACAAATTGCATTTGAAATTGATCAGTTACACACGCACACACACACACACATTCATACACACATACAACCGCACAAGTCTGAATAAGATAAGCAGTAACTAGATCAGGGGTTCTAAACCTTTTTGACCTTGAGGCCCAACTTTTCCTGTACAAAATGTCCCAGGGCACATTCAGAAATGATTATTTGTGTTGACTTTTATTATCTTTGACTCCACTTACAGTTTAAAAGATTAAAATGTTAAAAAAAAACTTTTTTAAATTAAGGATCAGTCCTCTTGAAATCCATCTCACCTCACTGTGATGTAGCAGCTGACATGATCTGCTCGCAAAAACAAAACAAAAACAAACCAAAGAACACTGTTGGACCCATCGAGTTTCAGACCGATACCACTAGTACTTTTGATACATAAAATTACCCCCAAAAAAAACAATGATAGATCATTTTAAAATAAGACCTACATTACGATCAATGTAGCATTTTTCCTGAAAATAAATGCATGGAATTAGTGGCAATTTTCTATTCTTCTAGTTTCTAATTCCTAGTCCCTGATCGTAAAATGGCCACAAGAGGGAAGCCGATAATGGTATCCGCATACGTCGCGAGTACCGCTACCTTAAAAAGAGCCTTGGTATCGACTCCGTACTGATACCTGGTATTGGTACTCGCCCATTCCTTATTATTATTATCATTATTATTATTATTATTAATATTCTAAAATGAAATTAAATGCTGTTTTTTTTGTGTGACATTTTTACATCAACTCACATCATAATCGTTTCCCCTTTGAAAACCCTCTCGCATTTAAAACTAAGCAAAGCTTCAAGCTGCACTAAATTTACATTTTCCATTTATTGTGGAATCAAAGCTTTAATCTTATTCATACTGTTATTTCTAGCCTCAAGGTTGTTGTTCATGGAATGCTTTAATTTGAATAAAACTGGAGAGAAGTAAAGCTTTCAACACTTTTGGACGGTCTGGAACTTTGACTGGCCAATTCACGCACGCACATCCAGTTACTATTCATAAAACCAAGCTGATCTTTTTTAGTTGCAGTAATTTATGGAACAAATGCTTCATCCACACAGACACAAACGCACAAACATCAACGGCCGCAGAAACTCACACGTGAATCCGGGCGCATTTGTAGCATGTGAAGCCGTCCCGCGGGATCACCTGTGGGTGGGCGACACAGGCATGCGAGGGGAAAATGGAAACGGAGGAACTAATGTTTACCGGACCATTGGACCAAAAATAATTCAGTGCAAAACGCTCTCTTAACCACACCACCTTACTCCCATGCTACCATCTTGTAGTACCGGTGTAAGTGAATCCGCTGCCAAAAATAAAAAATAAAAAATCTCCATTAACTCCACACTGCAGCCACTTCAAACCATCTTGTGTCCGCCCCATTAGGCTTTATTTTACACGCTGGGTGTCAAGGTTGTTTTTTTTGTTTTTTTCAGTGTCACTCCTCTGCTTTGGTAGCACAAGCCCAAAGAGCCACCCACCTTGTTCCTGGGTGATCCCCCATGATCCTCATAGACTACGGTCATTAGCCAGTGTCTGTTGCAGAGCACTAGAAAGTCTAAAAGGACAAAATATCATGTTTCTCCTCTATTGACCACAGAGTCTGTGAGATTACTTTTGATTGGATTCCTCACTTGGTGCACAAGAAGAATTTTAATCAGGAGTTAGGTGAAGAGAGCTGACTCACATCCAAAGCAGTAAAACTATACTACGGTGAACTTTTATTGTTGTTACCAGTGGTAAAGTCTGTTTACACTGGTGTTTCAATGCCCATACGTTATGACTAATTGGATTCATTTGAATTTTGCATTAAAGTATATTACAAAATAATTGTTTCTCCTGATCACTGTTCATTAATTACTGATTTATTTCGTATTTCGTATTTGTGTAGTGATTGATAAAAGAGGATTGATGTCGTACTATGTTACCAGATCGGTCATTGTTTTCCAAAGTAAAAACTTTATTGCTTGCATTATTATTATATTGCATTATAGTCATATTTTATCCCATTTCAGCAGCAAAAAAAGTTTTACCGCAACTTGCCTTCTTTTCCGGGTCATCGGCCGTTACTCATGTCGTAGGTCACATACGTTGGAAAAAGACGGTGCACTCTGCCTCCCATTTGTTGCGGAAAGCGTCAGTTAAATTCAACACATGCTAATTGGTCCCGTGAAAAACAATGACAACCAGATGCCCCGGACGAGCTGTAAAAGGTGGAGATGTCCGAGTAAAAGAGGACGTTTGGTTCTCCCTAAGGTTGCACATAAACAACAAAGAAGGTGGACTCACTGAGAAAACCACAAGCAAAGTCTGTGTCCATTCATGCATGTTGAGGAGGAAAAGGTATGACAATGGTCTAACACATTAGCTCATTCACTCCCACCCATTTTCACTGAAGCAATCCCTTTCACTCCCGGCTGTTTTACTGGATTTTTACTGATTTTACAAGGCCCACAGAATATTGTGTTCTATTGCTATAAAAACATGAAATCTACCAAAAAAAAGATTAGTCTCTTCTTTCATTAGGAATTTTCTTTTTCCATCCATCCCTCCATCCATCATCTACCGCTTATCCGGGGCAGCCTTCCCTCTCCCCAGCCACTTCAGCTAGCTCCTCCGATGGCCAGCTAAGCCAGCCGAGAGACATAGTCTACCCAGCATGTCCTGGGTCGTCTCCGTGGCCTCCCGCCGGTGGGACATGCCCGGAACACCTCTCCAGGAAGGCGTCCAGGAGGCATCCGAACCAGATGCTGAGCCAACTCAACTGGTTCCTCTCAACGCGGAGGAGCAGCGGTTCGTCCCTGAGTCCCTCCCAGAAGACCGAGCTTCAGACCCTATCTCTAAGGGAGAGCCCAGACACCCTGCGGAGGAAACTCATTTCGGCCGCTTGTATCCGGGATCTTGTTCTTTCGGTCACGACCCACAGCTCGTGACCATAGGTGAGGGTAGGAACGTAGATCGACCGGTAAATCAAGAGCTTTGCCTTTCGGCTCAGCTCCTTCTTTACCACAACGGACCGATACAGAGTTCCCATCACTGCAGACGCTGCACCGATCCACCTGTCGATCTCCCGCTCCAACCTACCCTCACTCGTGAACAAAACCCCAAGATAATTGATCTCCTCCCCGACCCGGAGAGGGCACTCCACCCCACCCACCCTCTGACTGAGGTCTCGGATTTGGAAGTGCTGATTTTCATGCCAACCGCTTCACACTCAGCCGCAAACCGCTCCAGTGAGAGTTGGAGATCACGGCTTGAAGAAGCCAACAGCACCACATCATCTGCAAAAAGCAGGGATGCAATGCTGAGGCCACCAAACTGGACCCCCTCAAAGCCTGGGCTGCGCCTAGAAATTCTGTCCATAAAAGTTATGAACAGAATCAGTGACAAAGGGCAACCTTGGCGGAGTCCAACCCTCACTAGAAATGAATTCGACTTACTGCCGGAAATGCGGACCAAACTCTGACATCGGTCGTAGAGGGACCGAACAGCCCGTTCTATCTGTTTCTGTTTTGCAGCAATTACCATTAGAATATAGCTAAGTTTCATCATTATTCACAAATCTGTTTAAAACACTGGGGAATAGTTTTTTTGCAACATGGCCCTGGTTGATCTCTTCTACTCTGCTGCCACCTGCTGGCCGTTTTTGTAATAACTACTATTGCTTCAACCGTTTTGTGCTGTTGAGAGGCTGCATCAAAATCTTCAGTATGCTCTAGCATAACCCCCCCCCCCCCCCCCGCCATGCCCCCCCCCCCATTAAAAAACGTCGAAATATGTCTTTGGGACACTTAAGACATTTAAAATTAAAACACTTTTTGGGGAGCAAATGAGTTAATAAGCGCTTGAGATGACCAATTCTCATCTCCAAAAGTTCATATGGTTTCTTGTTATTCAAAGTAAAACACATTGTTATTCTTTCAGTGTATCTATATATTTTTTTTGTCTTGTTGACATGTTTTTCAGCAATATCGTGATATTACTGATTACTGTGATCAATTCAGTTGTATGCAAGACAAGAAGTGGTCGGGGCCGATGGGATGGGCAGCAGGATTGGCATGGCAGCAGCATCAGAGGCACCCTCCTCGTGGCTGCAGGAGGGGTGCTTTTGATCGGAGCATGTAAGCAACCCGGAAAACTGTTTGAAGGCTGACCAAACTCCAATTCAGATTGGCCTTCTCTCACTTTCCATTTCCACTCCCTCTGCCCTTGCCCGTTTTGAACAGCGAGCCAGACTGTGAATCCCCCGCCGTGTGAAGCAATTTGCTGAGTGGATAGCAGTAAATAAAAGTCAAAGTAGCGGTGGCTCTAAATGCATGTCTGCATTTTGCATTGTGGAGGCTGCCACTCATAGATAAAAAGAAAATAACCTACAGCAAGCAAATGTATTCCCCTTATTCAAATGTAAATCACAGTGGAGAAGATGTGAGACTCTGATTGAGCGTTCTAAGAATTTTCTCATTACTTATGATAAAGTGTTGATTCGTTTTCGGGATGCTTGGCTGATGTTGCAGCTCGACTGAGTAGACACTCTCGTTTGTAAAGAATATTTCTGCTTTAACAACCACAGCTGCTCACTATTACCTTAAGCAATGTTTTCTTTTCCGATTTAGAAAAGTCTATTTTCTCACCTCGGCCTTGAGGGAGGTTAGCGTTTATGCAAGTGGATGCTGGTGGACACGGGTGGCTGCCAACACCAACATAGCCGTCTGAAGGAGGCAAGTACTCGGCCACCGGGTTTTAGCTACTAACGCAGAGTGCAACCCACAAAAGGTTGACCACAATCAAACAATAACAGAGACGTTCAACACTGACACCTCACACCAGGAAACTAGTCAAGCAAAGACACAAAACCTACAATTTGGCCTAGAATAGTACAGATGTTATATACTGCATGCGGTGGAACATATAATGTCTCCCAGCATGCTGTGCATGATGACCCATGTGCACTCCACATGCTGTATATTGCGCGGCTTCAGCTCAGTGAGCATCTAAACTATTAACTTAAGTGTTTTGCTTGTACTTTGGCAATTTAAAAAAATATGATATGAAGAAAAATTCCACTTATTTAAAACAGAAAAGTTGTAGATGAGTTTTGTGGTGGTTCTGCTCCTACAGTGCAAAATAGATCTGTTTTAAATTGTCTAAATGTCACTGAGCAATTAACCCACAGGGTGTCGCTTTAAATTCAAGATGGTATCCAAATGTGAAAAAGTGTGACATTTTTGACAACCAGCATGGCAACTGTGAAGGCAGAAGTAAGAATGTTCTTATTCAGAGAATTTAAGTGCGCTGGTCTGTCAGGCTGTTAAATAACTCAAAGATACATGTATTTATTTTACATTACACTATCATTCAATTCTGGTTGTACTCTTACATTTGGTCCAAATTAATTTCAGGGCTTGGATAAAAATATGCAGGGACGGAAGGCTCTGTATGTATGCATATGGATATTTTTAAAGCATAACTAAACTGTGAGTCGGGGATAAGCACATAATAATAATAACAAAATAATAAAAAATTTGGTCTGTGAAAAAACTCACCTTTCAAGGCTAAGCAGTAACTTTCCTCTGGATAGTTTCCATCACATTAGGAGTTAATGGTTTTGAGGATTACATTTTATTTTCAAAGAATTAAAAAAATGTTTTCTCTCCACTTAACAAAGGTCTTATGATGCCACCAGACATAATTTCCAATAGCAAAAATGCATCTATTCTAATTTCAAACAATCAGGAAATTGACCATGCACCATCGTTAAGTGGATTGTATTGAGTTCCACGAGAGTATGCGAGTAGAAAGATTCACATTCGCACGTCTGGCAGCAACCGTATCTCCTGCATCGGTGCTAATCCAGTTCAGCCATTTTAGGTGTCAAAATGAGAGACATTTCCCTTATCTTCCCAATCCCACGCACTGGATTAGACTATGTAAAAGAACACCGCTTTTGCTTTTTTTTTGCTCTCAGTGCACGGACTCCTGACACTTACAGTATCCCAAAGAAGAGGCTTAGCTGAGGAAAATGTCTCACTTTTAAAGGCGAGTGATGTCTTGAAGCTTGTGAAGGACACGGGTCAGAAGGATTTGAGGGCGATCACAATAACTGTGTCTCACCAAGCAATTCCAACCAATTTATCTGTAGAAGTTGTGTCGAGTCTTAGCAGAAGACAGTGAATGTGACGGCTAGATTGACAACCTGCGGGAGGTTGACAGGTGATACAATGGTGACAGATTTTTAGAGAGCCTGTGTTTTCACTCGGATACAAGGTTGCTATCTTGTACATAAAGTGACTTAGCAAATATATAATATCGTACAAAATGGCCTGCAGTGTTTATGGTCTTGGATCCAGATGGTTTGGTTTGAGTCTATGGCAGGGGTGGTCAGGTTCGGTCCTCGAGAGCCCCTATCCAGCCTGTTTGTCATGTTTCTCTCCACTAACACACCTGATTCATGATCAGGGTCGTTATCAGGCAAAGCTTGCTGATTAGCTGATCATTAGAGGGAAACATGGAAAACAGACTGAATAGGTGCTCTCGAGGACCGAACTTGAGCACCCCTGGCCTTTGGAATCTTAACATAGATCCAACCAAAAACGTCAGACTCCAAAAATGGACTAACGATTCATATTGCACCTCAGCTTTGGATAAAGTGGACTTTTTCAACTGGAGGGTGTGTGGTTCAACTGCAGTGACTTTCATGTGTGCGCTTGTGTGACAATGCCACTGAAGGTTTGCATCAAACTGTGGGAGGAGCTGGTAGGCAACTTGTCAGTTCACCCTGCTGGGAGCTACAAACAGTGACAGATGACAGCGTGTTGTATGGGTACTGATTTCACCTTTGACTTCAACTACCACAGGCACCTTGGGCCATATATTTAACATCTGTTTTAAAGTTTATGCTTAGGGACGTTTCCAGAAACTTCCCATGTCAAAATTAATTAAAACTAAACATTTAAGAGTTTTAAACTTATACAATATATGGATCCTACATGTAACTGTATATCTGTATGCCTCGGTATTAAGGGAACACTGATATAAATAATAGAGGGTCAGAAGTGTTCATATTTTTTCATCTGATATCATCACACGTTTCATACGTAAGAGGAATCGATAAGCGGAATCACTTGGCAAGCAAACAAACGATTCCTAGGAAAAATATCAGTGCACTGGTTCTCATAAAATACTGTATTTTTTTTTTCATCTCTAGCCATAGTGGACCACAATGTATTGCCATGTAGATTGTCTGGCGTCAGTCTTATACCTAAGATATATATAAACACTTCATCAACTCTTTGACATAAAAAAAATGTGGAAGATACAATTTTTGTCCCATTTGCAGGATCATTTATTGCTATAAATATATGTGTTTATGAACACTTAAAAACACAAAACACTAACTACAAAGCATCTGATCCGTCTCTGTCGACACACAAACATACCCTGAAATGTCGTTATTGCATTTCTTGATTTTAGGTGGACTAAAGTACAGACTACAGCCGCTTGTGTGTCTTTCTTTCTTTTTCCTTGAAGTTTCGCTCTGTCTCGATAACACATCTAATCCATCACCGCTGTCAGGTTGAAGAATTTGTGCGTCAGTAGGGAATGTTGTGTAGAATTGTGCTGTGATGCCTCGCACCAGCACAGCATTTCTGTAGTACAAGATACGATCCCATAAGTCGTTAGCCTGCTTCTCATTGGAGAGGCTTTTACGTGGTGATACAAGAAGAAGCATGAGAGTCCGGAGAAAGCGAAGGCGGCAAAGTGGGAATAACAGTGCATACAAGAAACATCTATTTGCCCTTTTCTTTGTGCAACCCTAGAAAACCTTCAATGGTTGAATTCACTCTCTATAAAATGTTCAATTTTCAGGTAAACAAGACACATTTGTGATGAACCGGAGACAAAAAAGTAAATGCTTAATATAATATCGGAAAATGGCCATATTTTTTTGATTTTGCAAATGTTATCTCAGGTTGAGAACAAATAATGATGAAGACAGTGAGTGCTTCTACCATGTACAATTACAAAACCTTTGACCTCAGCTACCGTGACTATATTGTTTAATATACATCAAAAACATTTCAATGGGGTTGTGCATTAACCCCGGAAGCGTACAGCTAACCAGACGACTCAGAGTAAACATCGGAGACCTGGAAAATGGCACTTTTTCACACACGATCGCTATATGGGACCAAAAATAACCGCGTCGACAGAGCAGCACTAAAATATGGGGTTTCAATGTGATCATACAACGCATATCTGCGTTTATATTTTGAAAAGTGCGGTCCTGCGTTTGAAAGGGAAGTTCCGAACATCGTCCGGCACTTTTCAAAATAAATGTGGATATGCGTTGTATGATCACTATAATTTTCCAGGTCTCCTGTCGAGAATGAGTGAGGGGTTATTGCAGATCCCCTATTCTACCTTTGTCATACAGCAACACTTCGTCAAATGGCAAAAAGAGAACAGTGAATAACTAAACAAAGAAGAGACAAAAACACACAAACAGCGATCCCAACTTTAGAAGAATCTTTTGGGTTATTTATTTATTTATTTTTTTACACCCTCCCCCCCCCCAAAAAAAACAAAACAAAAAACAAACAAACAAAAAACAACGATTTTTACTATTCCTGGGGGATAAGGACCAGGCTGGCTGTCCACTGTAAAGCTAAACTAAAACAGAACATTTTAGCAAAAAAAGAAAAAAACGTATTACTAACTAACAAAACCACTGTTATGTATTGGAGGTTTGCAATTTGTCTTGGTCTGAATCAACAATCGAGCATATTTCTCTTCTTAACAAATTCCAACGCCACTACATCTACTGAGATGACCTTTGGTCAATACCAAGTAATTACTTCATATTTTTGGCCAGGCACCATAAAGCTTATTGATTTGCCTCTGAGCTTTATGCACACGGTCTTTAACCTACTTTACATTTTCGCTTATGAACGCCAGCCAGATTGGAAGACAAGACTGTGTAGCCAAGTAATCATATGTAATGACCTTTCACTTTTTGTATTGATTTCTGTCAGTATCAGAACACATCAGCTTAAAAGGCTAAATGGGCTTTTTTAATATAATACAGTATATTTTGGCCTTTTAGGTACTCAAAGGGCTTTAACAGTGTCCTCCACTTTACAAATGAAGCCTGTTTATAGGCAAGGTGTGTGCGATTGTCAGTTCTTGGGCAGTCGTAGGATGATCAGATGGTTTTCTAGCAAATCTAAAATTTAGACAATGGTCACTGATCACACACAATTTAAGACTAGATCACCCTGCAAAGTGTTGATGAGTAGTTGGTGCAAATTGTGACACCAATGATAAGGAATGTACATTGTGGTAGAATTTATATTAGACTGACAATTGGCAATTGTATGAAATGGAACATAAAGAGTATAGGAATTTCAAAACATTTCCAAAATCGTAAAGTGTGCCCAGTTTTATACGATTTATGCAATAAACTACAATCAAAATAATGTTTTAATACTGACTGGTGAAGAGTCCAGGATTTCCCCCTTAACAGCATAAGCTTTAGAAACTAAAACAATAAATACAATTAAATGTAACTTTTTCCACAGTCGAGTATCTGGTTTGGAACCTCTGCTCAAGCTTTCTTGTGTGGAGTTTAACCTATTCTGCCCACATTTTCTAGTTAGTGCGGTTTCCTCCATACCCCAAAAATAAAAATTTTCAAAGTTAGAATGGATATGATCCATCTTCGGATGAAAGCAAATGAATGAATGAAGTTAGCACGATATAAAGATCAATATAAGAAAACTGACTTGAGGATTCTTCGACACAAGACGACAGGAGAAGGAGGGGCTGCAAGTTACGAGACAACCATTCAAGCACGTTAGCCAAACCGCCTCTACAAACATCCTTTGGAACGTCTCACCAAGGCTTGACAAGCAGCCATCGACATCATGTCCACAAGCCATTCAATTCCATTTGAGTGCTGTAATGTTGCCGTCACTGCTGTAACTTACAACCTAAAACATGATTACATCAGCACTTTCTCTTCCCTTGCATTTGCTCCCTCCCCCCTCCCCTCTAAAACCCCCTCAAGTCGAAAGCAAAGACCACAGAGGCCATGTTTGGATGAGATCAGCCCTGAATACTAGTCAGCCCAAACACAGACATTACAGCACAGCAGCAGAAGAATGAGGCACCATATGAGGTCTATATTTAGCTCAAAACACCTACCAGAGGGCCATGTGCTCGTGATGGGTGCAGGCCAAGAAGGTCCATGGGGAGGCAAAAGGGATGGATAGATTTACCTCTTTAATATTCAAAAGTCTCCCCATGGGGAAGCAACTTTATGCTGTATGTGAACAGATGACACCGCAATATGGTTGCAATATCCAGTCTAGGACATGTGGTACAGTAATACCTTTAAAATAAATACCACACTGAATCACTTCACACAAATACAAAGTTTTGGTGAGGAAGCATTATTTAAATCTGTACAATAATCCAGTTCTATGTCAATCTGTTTCAAATAAAGTCAACAATATCCTTGCATTATAGATTACATTATGATTAGAATACAATCCATTATATTATGATTGGACACTTATTTTCATTCTGTTTCATTTCTAGCAGACAGCTAGAAAACTCCCTCGAAGCATTTTGTTAA
The DNA here is from genome assembly GCF_054856555.1 of Leptonotus elevatus. Taxonomy (NCBI): domain Eukaryota; kingdom Metazoa; phylum Chordata; class Actinopteri; order Syngnathiformes; family Syngnathidae; genus Leptonotus; species Leptonotus elevatus. The sequence continues at coordinate 27,599,335 of NC_141240.1, forward strand.
ATGGGAATTATTAAACTATTACTATGGGAAACTAGTACAAAAAAGAAATACACGCATATACCTGTATGATCTTCAATAAAGTCACTGTGTTTTTCATTTAGTGGTTGATATCACTATTAAGAAACAATTCCCATGGATGATGAGTGAGTGGTTGATTAACATTAGATCGCTTGAAGGCTTTGACGGCCAATGATGTCTTCATCAAGGCTACATTAATGTAGGTCATCTTTTATAAAAAGACAGCCCCTTTAAGTGTTTAAATGTCCTCTACAGTATATTCCTAGTTAGAAAGATCAAAGGACGCGGATGGGAAAAGGATTGCTGCGGGAAATGTGCATAGCCAGGCAGAAAGAATATACATTTTAACTGGGTGGTATTGAAGAATGTAACAAATCCATATATTTTATGTATGCCTGGTGTCTTTGTCGCACTGTTACATTTTTGATGAGTTATTTTGGTGCTATAGGCGTTTGTGCAGACAATTTCTTGGTTTCCCAGTCCTGACTGTGTGTGTGTGGGGGGGGGGGGGGGGGGGGGGGGGGGGGGGGGGGCAAAAAAACACAGTAGCTCTTTATCGACTCATCAATCAGTTAGGGATTGGACTGGACCTTTGAGTTACCTTTGAACGTTCCTACTTTAGGCATTTATTTAAATGCTTTTAAGTTTGTGGGAACAGTTTGGGCAAGGTCCTTACCTGTTCCTGAATGTGCCCCCGAGATAAAATAGAGGTGAGTAGAAAAAAGCAAAGCCTTACGCCCAATTCACACTGACTGCGGAACGGATGTGGTGCGTTTTCCATACGGCATCCGCACAGACTGCAAATCATACCGCGTACGTTACGTGAGCTGTTTTTTAATATACCAGATCAACTTCCTATCCGGCTAGTGTAATTTCTTCAGCTTCGTGAAAATCTGCATGCGGCGTCCAGAAAAAATAAAAAGCTTGCGGAAGGAAACCTTCCCCGGTGCCGCATCCGTTCCGCACCGCATATGCACCACACTGCAGCTGGTGTGAATTGACAAGCAGACTCAAATTCTTTCTATTCTTTGTGGCGGCCGTACGGAAAACGCACCACGTCCGTTCCGCAGTCAGTGTGAATTGGCAGTTACCTGATCGCACCTTAACCCTACCTTTACCCAGATTTACATCACCTTAGCAAAATTAGATGCGCGTAACACAAACTGATGTCTGCACTACCCTTAGTCCATTGCATACCACAACAAAGCTCCATAGATGGTGATGTCACAACCTTTTGCCTCTCACCCTGAGAAATTGCCCAACCCTATGATAAGCCCAATGAGACTTGGATAAGAAAAACAACACTCTGTGAACCTCTCACCTTGTTAACCAGCAAAAGCACAGTGAGAGGGGACAAGAAAGTGGGATGAACTGTGGGGGGGGCCCGGGGTTATCCAATCAGACCTTTGCAAGGCCACGATTGGGGGGAGGTTTTATTGTCTGACCCCATTCAACGCGCTTTCAAAAAAGCAGACCAACCCCTCCGGACGTTGTCATGGTAACCTGTAGCATTATGATCAGTGGGGATCCAACTGAAAATGGATATCACTGGATAGTCTGAATGTTATTGCTTTTGATAGACAGACAGACAGACTGACAAACAACTCTATGTGTGATAGATAGTTTGATAATGAAGCGCTTTTGTGCGTAGAAGTTATGCAAGTCGTGTTCTTATTGCGGATTGTGTGTTTCACTATATAATGTCAAATCTAATATATAATTTTAACTATTCAACTAGCAAAGCAATGTAGATCAATGGAATGAATTGCTCATTCTTTGAGTGAAAAGTAATGTTAGAATTTAAGATGAATCAATTATACATATAGCTCATTATAAATATGACAAAATATGACCATTTGAAAGTATGACGTGTCCTATCCTAAATGAGTCCAACTTTTCAAAAGGGTTATACACATTATTTCACAATAATGTGGACAAATGCCTAACCACACAATAACCCCCCCCCCCCCCCCCCCCCCCAACACAGGCCAGGACATCTTCCAATAAAACAGAGATTTTCATATGTGATGTGACATATCATTTTTTTAATGATCTCACAATTGATTCACAATGGAGGAACACAGCCTCCAAAGAGTCTGATTGAGCTGAATAAGGAGTGGCACCGTCGTTAACGTACAAGTTGGCTACTCTATGAATCTCCGCTAAAGCTTTTTAAAATTGCTCAACAATCTTTTGCCAGAATTTAATGCCAGCCTCTCTCTGGCAGGAATAGAGCAAACCAGTTAAAGTATGCTAATTTGGTGGCACTAAATACACTGCTTTGAATGTCAAAATCACACAAACACACACATGTGCACGCACACTCACAGTCTGCCTTGGGCGACGAATCACAAACACTCACACACACACTGACTGACAACACAGGTGGTGCACATGTGCAATGCACAAACCTGGCCTTTGTGCAAGGACGGCAGGAAGAAAATAGACAAATGGATCACAGCCACTTTATAAATCAATACGTGAATGAACAAATGACATTTGCAACAAAGCGCCGTTATCAAAGCAGATGGGGCCGGTTTATAAGAGGCGAGCAGTAGGACGCCGCTCAACATGAATAAATGCAGAATATAAAGGTAACAATAACAGTTAATAAAAAGAAAACATCAGCCCGACAGCCAGTAAGGAGCTCAAAGCCCCGCCCACCAAGCAAGGGTGACAGCCACATTAATTCCATTAAGTCTATTAGTATTCCATCCTCATCGCCTCACTGGGTCAATAGCCACCTCCATCAAACCACAAAGCGTCTGTTTCTCTCTTCCACATGCAGACGGGAGCAGTGAAGGATTTAAGGGGAAGTGGATGAATGGAAGCCCGCACAAAGATGCCTCCCACCTCGGTTCAGCTCGGTTCTGTACTGTCACGTTCTGACAGGAGCCGGGAATAAGCTAAGGTGGCTCTCATGAGTCAATCACCTTTGTTGGAAGGCAACCTATCATTGTTGTCTGATAAAAAAAAAAAAAACAGTGGAGCCTCTACAGTGGAACAAAATCCATTCCACTAGATCAGAACAGTTTTTCCCATGTCAAATAATTGAAATAGAAAATGTATCATTCAGGTTTCAACTGTGTACAAGCAAAATTAATAAATACCAGTACGGCATTCCATTAATTTCAAGATTTTGCTTTTAGGCACTAACAAAAACATGTTGACTGTCAACTTAAAATAAAATCCAGCCCACTAGTCATTTGGAGGGCACGGCCTTTCTTGTTATGCAAGTTAATGCAATTAAATAGTTTACAAAAATAGAATAGTGTATTCTTAGAGTGGCAGCGAGGCAGGAGAAGTACGTTTCAGCCTGGAGACAACCTTCTCCTCCCATCTTGTTGCCCTCTCCTTGCAGTCTGCCTCCAGCGTGAGGCGGCTGAGCGAAAAGTGGCCAACAGACACTTGCGGAGCAAATATGTAGGACAGCGCCATTAGAGCATTAGTGCCGGTCAGTAACTTGTGCCTGTGTGTGTGTGTGTGTGTGTGTGTGTGTGTGTGTGTGTGTGTGTGTGTGTGTGTGTGTGTGTGTGTGTGTGTGTGTGTGTGTGTGTGTGTGTGTGTGTGTGTGTGTGTGTGTGTGTGTGTGTGTGTGCGGAGAGGTAAGACTGTGGATGTGCAAGAGGCACCACAGCAGGAGATATCATTTGATGGGATCCTCGATGGGTATGTTTTCCCAGGGTAACAAAAATTACACATCAAAGTTGTGAAAACAGTGCACGTTGTACTCATAGTGTGTTTGCAATGAGGGTGGCTCTCACATTAAACCAGTAAGCGCCTTCAGGGCTGAACTGTAACCGCTTCCTCCTTGGTGTTCAAACGACAAACATAGGTGGGCTATGTCCACACTCTCCTAAGTGCCTGTTTTTTTTCAGAGTCTTCAATATGACATCACCAAAAATGCATACCAGCGCTATCTGTTCTCAGTACAGTACAGTATGTTCTTCCTCGTGTACAGACATTGTTGTTGTCTCCTAACAGTGTCAAAACCAGAGGCGAGCACGTGCACACTGGTCCATGTGCTGAAATAAATCGATTTCCATTATTGCCTTGGTATGTTAGGTGGATTAGAATTAATTGTAGTTCATGCAACTTTGATCTGCCAACCAAATGTAGTGGGCTCTTGGATGGGGTTACATATTTTTTGGCTTTGACTTCAAGTTTTGGTGGTAGTAAACTCAACTCACTTTTCAAGAAGCAGCAGTTTGGTAGGTAGGAATCAATTCAAATTCAATTTAAAAAAGCAGCTTCAAACTGTTCTGAATTGACTGTAAAATTGAATATAATCCGATTACCCTTTGCCTTATCGACTCTTCTATCTTAATGCTATCAAACAATGCAAAACGGCATCAACCAACTAACAAACAGCATCTATGTGGCAGTATTCGAAATAATTTTTAAGATGAACTAATATTCAAAAACAAACTGAGCATCAACTCCAGTAGACAATATAATATTACTAACAGGGATACAGTATAAGGTAATAATACATTCTTGATCTTTATCCAAATATTAATGAATCACTTAGTAGTGAAACACTTCTTTGTCTGTGTCCGCATGACTAGATAATACTGCCGCCCCAGTAACGAATAAATCATGAAGCACAAACTGTTTACTTCTTTACATTCTATTTCTTTTTTGTATTAATATATGTTTCTTAATGTATTATAACATAGAATGTTATTGTCCCTGTTTTAAAAAATATATACAATTCAGGATGTAGTCCGACATTTGTTCAAAGTCAAGTAAGATAGGCTCCAGCAAACTCTCAGCCCAGAATAGCAAAAAACTGGACGGAAACTAATAAAAATAAATTGTTCAATTGGTTCACTGTGTTTTGATTTTCTGTTATCGCAAACACACACACACGCGCACACACACTCAAAAGAGGCAAACATACGGCTTGACCGACCGCCATAGTCAAAGTCTAAAGGTTGTGACAGCTCATCTCCACGTGCTCAGTGCAGCTCACAGACACTATCTGTGCTCTGATAGACTCTCAGAGGGGCGAACATGATCTTTCCTGCTGTCTAGCCTGACTGACTCATGCCCGTATCACCTGAGGGATTAACTGCTTCCTTCAAGTAAACCAGAGTTTTAAATCAATGGAGGGAGCAGTTAAAGGGTTGATAAACTACACGATAACCTTAAAGGTAAAAAAAAAACAATCATTTTCGGGGTGGTGGTCGACCTCCAATTTCAAATTTGGACATTTTCTCAGTACAAATTAGTGTAAATGCTTGTCTTTTTTGTTGCTTTAGTCATATTGTACTGATACTTTTGTTGCAAAGCTAACTTTACATCACAATCAATTTCATTTCATTTTATAGCCCGCCATCACTAGTTTCCTCTTTGCCATCACTGCTAGCCTTCATCAGGGGCATCATGAAAAATCCAAAGAGAAAGTCAAAGGCATTTGTAAATTTGATCCTTTAGCTGCTCACTCAGCTGGAGATTGACAGTAATATGCTGACAGTTCTCCAGACATCACACATTATGACGGTTCAACATCAAAGCGCTTGTGCTACTTTGTGTGCTACATTTTGTGCTGTGTATTCTTCCAAAAGTCGGTTTCCAAATTGTGAGGCTTTCTGGACTAGCAAAATGTGAGGTTCCACTGACCAAAAAAAGAAGTGTGAAACTAGTGTGAAATACAACAGGGATGCACGTTACGGGTGTCATTTTGTCTTCCTCGCACCCCACATCATGACCACGTTACGGGTGAGATCATCCTGCTAATCGGATATGCTAATCTATTTTCACGCTTTCACTTGGGAACATTCAGCTTCCTCTGATTCTTTTGCTGAGTGAACTGTCAAACACGAGCCGGACCCAACTACAAGGGCCTCATGTCAAACTATTTTATTTTTCATCTGGAAGACCACAGACTCCATCCAGACGGCTCTGTGTTTAGGTTGTGTGAATCAAATCCCCCTTAGCTCTGTGGCTTCCTGTTATCCCAACAAATGGGCTTTAAACCTAATTCTGGAAAAGTCATCACTTTTCTTTTCTTTTCTTGTCCTTTCTTATTTTTGTAACACAAACCACATAAATGTTTGAGAATGCGAGGGGCTCTGCTTCCAGCTTCACAGCACGTACAACATTAAAATATGATCTTCCTACCCCCCTCCCAACTTTCCCTGTCTTTGTCCCCCTGATGACAAAAGACTAAGTAACTGTGTCCATATGTGGGAAGTGACTATGAGGAGACAGAAGAGGAGGAGCGACGACGCTTGTTTAGTTAGCTAACGGTTTTTGGCAGACGCGGGGAGTTTTTTTTTTTCTTTCTGTCTTCGAGGGGCCAGACGGCCGATACACACACAAACACGCGCACCCTCCTCTGAGGTTTTATTACGAGGGAAAGGTCAAAGTTCAACACGAGTGAGCCGCAAGCGCTGTGCTCTTGAAGCCCGAGTCAGCGAAAGTAATCAAATGTATTTTTTGTCAAAGGCAAGCGAATATCTGCTCATGGCACGCTAGCTGTCTTCTCTGTGCGGACCACATTTCCCTAGATGGCACACAAACTACAACAAAGGGGCTAGAACAAAGACACAAAGCATTTTGGGGGCAGAAGGGAGTCCTCCATCGTTATGGTACACTTCAATTACTCTCCATGACCGACTTGCAATTGATAAGGTAGTGTCATGTGAGGAGGCCTATGAGAGCAAATATGCAAACGTTCAATAAAAGATGATTCAATATGTATCTCAACACATGAGTTGCAATACGATTGATTCCAGCATGGTACATTTTAGTGTAATGTAAGTATTGTGGGATGAAAGTAGACAAAAATACAGGGAGTCTTCACGTTACGGCGGAGTTCCATTCCTACGCTGGCGATGTAACCCGAATTTTGCCTTAAGTCGGATTTCCCCGTTAAAGTCGATATTTACATCAAAATACTTTGTACAGTAATTTTATAAAACTTATTTGCGCGACCCGGAAAAAATATATTTTGTGTTTCCGCACAGACATTCATTCCTGACGGATGGCAGAGCGGAGCTATAAACATGGAAATGTGACGCTCCTGATGGCGAGTCGACCTGAGGTAACAACAACACAACTTTAAATAACTTTAAAATGGCGTGGTTACTAAGGTGCTACGGACCATTTAAGGGTGCCGTAAAGTCGAAACCACGTAGGTCGCGTACGACATAACTCGAGGACTCAATCTAATATAAAATATGAATAAACCCACTACTGTAAATGTAGCGTTTCGTTCAAAGAGATTTGTTTGTTGACGTGAAATCTCTCCAAAGCTCAAACTATTCAAGTTAATGAAATTCCAAGAAACAACAAATCATCAACAACATCAAACTGATTAATATTTTTTGATGGGGCCATCAACTATATTGAGATTGATTCATTAGTTTGTGTACAGTTGCACACATACCAATTTACAGTATGTCCAGTGCATGCCAAACCAACAGGTGGCGCTATAACCCTTAATCTTGGCAACAATTAAGACAATCTCAAGGTTGAAGAAAGCCATTCACGGAATAGCCGAATGGCTAAATGATATTCGCAAATTCATCCTCATTCTATATTAGTAATGACTTGATAAACACAAAACAAATGCTTTACTATACCACGACATTTTTTCAGCAGTCTTGGGAGTTTAAATGTAAATTCATTCAAACTGTAAATGTATTTACCATCAGCAGAGATTGGAGATTCCAGGCAGATTGGGGAGTAAATCACATGCAGTAGTGTCAGATACAGAGAGATGACTCAATCAATGAAGGAATACAATTACATTTCTATAATATTTAGTGACACAAAACAAACTATTTAGGCAAATGGAGCTTGATATTCTTCAGTGTACTGTACTACTAATGCAATTTGTATCACGTCAGACATCATAGCTGCAGTTATAAACATTGCCCACGTTAACAAACAATCCCAGATACTGTTGAATTTGTGTTCATTTCTGACTGGTAGTAATACAAAATATTTTAGAACGCTTTGTAAAACCTCCCACAGCTACAGTATAGCATGATGTGTCAGACAAAACTACAGATGGCGAGAATGACAAGAAACTATTGCCATGCCAAAATAAACCAGGGGACTTTCGTCTCCTGGCAGCTGAGAGAGAAGCGACAACAATCTAGATTCTGGGCAGCTATGATTTATTTTTTTCAGCATATCTAATATGTGTAAAAGTTTTATAGACAAATGAAATGTGGACGCTTTATGTCTGTGCCACTGTTGTCCCCAGATAATTATTTGTACAAAGCGCTCAAAGGTGATAATTCAGGGCAGCAGTTGCCATATGCTTTTTTTTTTTTTTTGTTTGTTTTTTTTAGCTGTCTGGTATGGGGGCAGGGTAAAGTGGGTCATGTAAGGTCAAAATGGAACATAATTCTTTTCATATTTCTGAAAAAAAATGGAGTGAAGAGGAAGCATTTATCCTGATCTTCATTGTTCCTTTTGATTCAGCTGATCATGTGTCACTGATATGTTATCTAAATCTACAGTGCGTACATCCCACATACGCCATCATTAAAGCGCACGTCTGTGCGTGTGTATACAAGCGTGCAAACATTTATGTATGCATAAATGGTTTACAGTCTCTAGGGGGTCTCCTACCCTACTGTGTCCCCCTTCGCTGAGCACATGCATGGGCTCTGGGAGGCGGTGTCGGGGCCAGACAGCTGCATGTGGGGGCTGGGGTGATTTTGGGGGGTGTCAGTTGGGTTTAGGTGGACGTGAGGAATGCAGCATCCTGAGGGCAGTGAGACTGGGTTGAGCAGACAGGCAACGACATGGAAAAGGGAGGACACCCCTACCCCCAAACACACAAAACACACATCTGATCCCCCTCATACGTCTCATGTGTCCTTCTCACACTCGCCGCTGTGCTTGTAAATGCAGCCAAAAGGCAAATGACTATAAATGGCGTTTTGCTTTGCCATCCGAAGGAGGACTTAAGAGCATCAGATGTTTGAAACTTAACTAAAGACGGGGGAGGGCCAGGATGGATGTGTAGCACGTCACACCTCAGCAGTTGTCGGGAGGCCCACCACTGCTGCCTCCAGCTCCGGCCACAGATGGGTCCAAACGGGAGGTCCTCCATAATTCAACAACAATAATCTCCAGTGAAAGCTCAATAAAAGCCGGCACACTGCTGGGTGGAACTAACCGGGCATGTGCATCCCTCCCACTAGCTAGGGAATGGGGGGGAGCAACTTCGCACTGAAGAAGGGGCCATGCTGACATTCTGCTAATCGTCATCACCAGTATTTTCTACATTTTATTTTATTTTATGCATTTTATTTCCACCAAAGCTTCACCGGCTTGATGTGCAGCACTCCATATTTGCTTGTACGTGTCAACACAGAAATGTCATATAGGTCACGTGCCGGCATGATTTTTGAGAAGATCACTGATCAGCGAGCGAACAAAAATAAAGACAACCGATCAGCAGTTCAATCAGAAGATGGACCAATATATCTAATCCATTTAAACAACTTCTTTATGTACTTTTCAGTTGGACCACACTATTCACGGCAATTGGAACTAGCCAGGCCCACTAATTGTCCAAATGTAATCGTATAATTGACGCTCGTTGAAATGCTTTGGGAAGAAGTAATGATAAACTCCTAAAAATCATCCCAAAACCTCTGACAAACATTCGATGGGGGTGAAAAATCCACGACCTTCGCCCCAAAAAACTAATTATTAAAAATATTGGAAATAAATTAGGGGTGGGGGGATCGACTGCATATGCTGTATTAGCAAAGGCAGCACAAAACATCCCTGGAGTGAACATAATTGTGTTTGTTGTAATGTCTTATTTTGTAGATCTGATCAATGACGTCACTGATTGATCTGCAAATTATGACATTACCAATTACCGATTTTGCATAAAATATCTGTCAATCCAATCCAACCAATCAGATCTGTGCCAAGTTTAATGGTTCTAAATGAATATTGGTGCTGTTCAGCCATAATGAGAGACCAACCAATCTCCGTCTGATCCAGTGACCCAGCTTGCATACACAAAACCTTTTATTCACAGAACATAATGGTGCCGTAACTACAGCTATGAACAGATGAGACCATTGAATAAACAACCGTGAGTGTGAAAGCTTCCTTGCAGATGCCAGAGGTTGCCTACTAATTATCTTTGGGGAGGATAATTCAGTTGTATATGACTGACCTCAGTAATCCATAACACCCTAACCCACATCTGTGCTCCTTAGGCTCCTAACTGGATTTAAAGGAGAACGATTACAAACAAATCAACTCATTGTTTGTGTTGTTAAACCTTTCGATCTTCATTAAGACCTGACAAAAGCATTTGGCTTTCCCTGGGGTTGCTCGGCCAACCCTCGTCCAGACTGGAGCATTTTTGGAGTTACTCAACCGGGACAGCACAAACAGCGAGTTTGAAATTGAAACCGTGCTCAGTGAGGCCAAGAAACGCAAGCATCAAACAACAGATGGCGACTAAGGGATCAGAGGGTGTAATTAGCAAATTAAAGCATGGCTGTTTGATAACTGTAAAAAGATCAATCAAGCAGAAGAAGCTGATCTGGCGATTTGTGTAGTTTGATTAGCCAAGACACAGCACTTTCAGACTCAGTGGACACAAATCAGAGACTGGGTGCACTCTAACCAAGCAAAGCAGTGCAGCAAAAAGACTAAACTAAAACAATGTGGAAAACGACAGCATTCAGTTCTCTTTTTATTTGTTATTAATTATTCAGTCGTTTGCCAAGCACTGCTTATAATCTCTTATGAAAATGTAGAGTATCAACCTGGACAAACTAATGGAACACTGCAAAAACAGTTGAGTCAGAAATATCCCAATTTCGGTAAAATAAAAAAAATGGACTGATCAATTACTTAGGTAAATTTAGAGACAGTCCTCCAATAAATACAACCACATAGGTCATTTTTGAAAAAGTGCCAAATTATGACCAAGTGTTGCGTATTTTCATTTAGCAAGCCATGTTAAATAGAGCAAAAATCCAAAGGCGAGACTCAAACACGGTCCGTCCGGTCTGAAGACGAGTCTTTATCCGACTGAGCTATTTAGCCAGTGATTGTTGTAGTATTGCCACATGTTTTGTTAGTGTTGACTACATGTTTTCTAGCGGTCTACAACCTTACTGTGCCTTTTCCTAACCTTAACCGTTTGTCCCATGTAAAGACGTAACGTGTACTGTACGATCTCACTGAAAGCCTCATCCTAACCCCAACCATTAGTCCGACGAATTGACATACATGTGAACACTAAAAAAAACACTTTAATCATTACCGACCCGTTAGCTCAGTAAGATAGATGTTTGTTTTCCAACCAGACGACCCGGGTACAATTCCCATTACATTTGTTCGCTATTTAACATGGCTGAACTGCAATATGTAACACTTCGTCGTATTTTGGTGCATGGTAAAACGACCAATATGGTTGTTATTGTTGGAGGACTTGTTGTCAATTTGATAACATTTTTGGGGTTATTTTGTACAAAAAGCGACCCGATATTTGTTTAATTGTTTTACACAAAACAACCGAAAACGTTGGGTCAAATTGACCTAAGTAGCGGATCTGTCGATTTTTTTAATTTTTATTATTATTGTTATTATTATTATTATTATTACCCAAATTGGGTTATTTTTGACCCAACTGCTTGTAAAGTGAAATCATATGGCAGCTGACATTTTGTGACAAAGGGCCTAGATCAGGGCTGGGGAACCCTGGTCCTCGAGAGCCACTGTCCTGCCTGTCTTCCTTGTCTCTCTCCTCAAACACAGCTGACTCAACTGATCAGCTAATCAGCAAGCACAGTAGAAGCCTGATAACGATCTTGTTAATCAATCAGGTGTGTTGATGGAGGGAGACATGGAAAACAGGCAGGACAGCGGCTCTCGAGGATCAGGGTTCCCTACCACTGTCCGAGATGCTCATAATTCTGAAATGAGATTTAGCTCCATATCAATTTGTACATGTTTATGAACACGCTTGCATTTGTCATTAAGTTCCATGCAATATTAAATGAGAAAATTAGAAAAATTTACATTATCCATTACAATGATTTGGACCAAATCATGTCACGTTTTTGTTAGGCCGTTGTCTTACTCCTCAAAGAAGATTAATGCAAAGTGTTTTTCACAAAATTCTGCAAAATTGACAAATAATGAGTGATGATGAGAAACAAAATAATAAATAGATAGGCCTCCTTGACTGAATACTGTATATTTCAGTTTCTATACATGATACCTTTACCAAAACCCAATAGATTAATCAACATATTTTGGATCCTTCATGTTTTCTTTGCAAAACATGATCAAGAAATTTTGGATCATGTTGTGTTTTCCAATTGTTATTTACACAATTACAAAAGGTCAAGTTGTGGGGCATTGCTTGTTTGCAAGCAAGACCTTGTGTGCTTAGCTTTGCTTCAACATCAATAACTGTGTCTTTCTCTGGGTTAAAATCAAGATGCAAAAACGTAGCCCTGACCCATGCCCTCTTCACTCTGTGCTTGTTTATGCGCATGCATGCTCCTGTGCATGTCAAAGCAAGGCCGTCTCCTCGATACATGAGAGCGCTTCTCAATGAGAGTCTCCACGAGGCCTGACACATCTGTGACAAAGTGTGCCTGAGGAGAGAGGCATCCATATTAATCCACTCTCCTACATGTTAACTACACATGGAGAGTTCACGCTGAGAGCCTGGTATGACACCATGCATTGTCGCCATTGCATGAATGCGCCATCGTTAAGGAATTTGACTAATGTAATGTTTCAAAGCACTGGAGAGTGAACACCCATCATTACCAGGGGTCACGCTAAGTTTACACCATGTTCTCGGTGGCTACGGTAGTCCTGTTTAGGCTAACAAAATGGACATGGCCCTGAGAAAACGCAGAGGACGGAATGGGCAAATGTGACGCTATGTGACGCAAATGCTCCAATTGTCGGGGATATTTTTTAATTGTTCTCAAATTTGGCAATGGTAGTCAACAGTGCAGATGAGAAACCTAGTTAGTTGTAGTTAGACAGGGTGAACACAATGGAACGTAATGGTGCGTGATAGCAAATACAACTTTTTAAGGCCACATGCAACTCGTGACCCCCACAAGAAGCCCCTCCAACTGCTACTGGAATCTTCCATCATGTGAAGAAGGCCCAGCTGTCAGCATGGCGGCCAAGCAACTCCCCTGCTAACACAGTGATGACAAGGGCCAAAGTGTCATACGACCTTACAGAAAGTATGAACAGGTGACTTTTATGTCAATAGGTTCCGCGGGAAAAATGTGCAAGTCAGTGATTTTGCGGAAGATGAATCACAAACCAGCAGTGGTTCACTGTCAACTTCATCGTTCCTGCAGCTAATCAGTTAGCAACGTAATAACTTTGGTACCTTATGAGTGTTTGTTTACATCTGCTGGACTGTCACTAGACCGCATTCACATGTTGAGTCTATCAGTTTTTTCGTACCAGTTGTCCTATTTAGGGTCTCGGTTGTGAGAAGGAGGACTACTTCTTGATCTAACTGCCTGTCAATCTCAGGATGACTGTGGTCGGGGCTTTGATGAGGAACCGCACATCAACTATGCTGAACCACAATATAACTAACAATACTGTTTTTCCCATGATGGATTAAGGCAAATGCGCCTGGAGACCCAAACTATGTCTACCAGAGCATAAACGGACCTCTGGAAGACACAAGGTCTACCACGTGAGCTCGCCAGCACAAGCGCCCGCCATCATTACGAAGAGTGAAAGGCTGTCATTAAGGGCTCAAACTGCAGACGTTGAGCTAACAAAGCAGTCGGGAAAAAGAAGATGGCTCACTTGCACTTACTTAATTTAGCAACAATGATGAAGTTTGTTTTTATTTTGAACTGCAAGCCCTTAAATAAACCAGCGCGGCAGCTTCAGCCAGCGCTGCATATTTGCTGGTGAAGAATACTTCCTCTCTGGTGGGCGGTGTAAATGGAAACAACCGGACACTACATTTCGTATCACTACAGTAAATTAAAAAATAACGTCATGTCCGAGGTAGAAAGAAAACCAAATTATTTTCATTCTTCTTGGGGGTTTAACATCTGAAATTAATTTCACGGTGAAAAGATGAACGTACCACAGCCTTCATTATACTGTACAAAATGAGAATACATATTGACATGGAAAGGTGGAGAAGGGAGTGTTTACTTTGAGGAGCAAGGTGTGCAGTCTAAGACACGTTTTATGAGAGAACAGAGTCACGCTTCCCTACGGCTCTTAACAGAGAGCGAGTGATGAGTCACAGCAAGAAAACGACTGTGTTTTTCCAATTGTCACCATTTAATACATGTAATACAAATAATAATAATAATAATATTGATTTTTATATTAGTCATGTTAAGGCAGAACACATTTTGAATATAATTTAGTATTATGTGAGTCATGGTAAGAATTAAACATAATAAAAAATAAAGCAATAACTTTTTTTTATAATAATAATGGAAGCCCTTAAGTCAAATGCCCCTAAGGTTGTATAATATTCAATTCAAACAAAATTAGAGTGAGGCCCTCCTGGCTGATGATAGCGATAGTCAAAAAAATCACGAACATTTTTACCAGATAAAAATGCACGAAGCGCCTCTCTCTTGCTGTTCAACATTCAACAAGAAAACTTGAGTGAGTAATTCTACAAGAACAGCGTCAATTCGTCCATGTTAGGTCTGTTTGTTTGCCCCGGCGTCGGCGCTGGCTTCCTGGTTTCGTAAGGAGCAATTGGATTTAAACGATTAAGGTTTTGATTACAATGATGATAATGATGGTGATAATGATTATTATTATTATTACTGTTATTATTAAAGCTGGACATACAGTGCACAATTTTCAAAGTGATGGTTTTTAAACTCATACACCTATGAGTAAAGTGAAAAGTAACAACTTATTTTGGATCATCAATGTTCCCCTCAAGGCACGTTGGTAGGTTGGTTCCAATCAAAATGCAGCGAAAGCCACACAAAGCTGCTTCATAAAACCATTGCAATATCTAAATGATGTTTAAAAAAGACTCAGGCAGAGCAAACGGGGTAGTAACGTAGTGCTACCGTCATCATCCTCATTGGAGTGCAAAAAGAGAAAGAAGCTAATGAGCTAGTTACGCTGGCAGTAAATGTCATTTTTCCCCCGGCGAGCCGCAGGCAGCAGCACTAGCACGAGCCATTACCTGTGCAGGGACAGCTAGAAAAATAAAATAAAATCTGGTGTCAGCACTTATTGTGCTGCTTGGCATTTGAACATGCTGCACGAGGAAACCTGCGCACACAGTGGGCAGCACGATGTAACACGCGTTTCATTAAAAAGCACGAGTGGATCACGCTGAGGAGAATACGCACGAGTCTTGAGTCGTTTTTAATCTCCCCATTGACAGGAAGTGCAATGAGTAAAGAGCTTTTCTGGCTACGTTCCACTCAGGTGTTGACCATGAGCCGCCGCTGGGTAGGCCGCTGACCTTTAGCAATTTCTCCCAGAGTCCATCAATGGATTGCATTCCAAAATTGGATCTGTGCTTTTGACAAAAAGAGCAAACGAGGGCAAATGCTGGGCCACAAACAAAATGCAGCAGGATTTGCTCACTCACTTTAATCATCAAGTTCTGTCCTGTAATGAATCACAGACATACAATATACATACCAGTGGTAATATTTTAATAAGTGAGTGAGCAATTATACAAGAATGAAAGCAGCACAGACCTCCAACAAAGACAGTGGGGGGAAAAAATTCAGTTTGCAAATTGTTTAATAGATCGGCAGCCAAACGGCCTTCATGTTGAGACTGAGCATTTTATCGTTGATACATTTTATCAGTGGTTAACTTTTTTTACAGTTAAAAATGTGTTTCATAAAACATTGCCAATGTGGTGAATAACAGTTTTATAATGGTGACTGTTAGACAATTTAATACTTACATGTTTTCCAATGAGAAATTTTATTTTGAGATCAGATTTATTACAGTTAACATGTTTTCCTTGCTTGTTTATTTATTCACATTGGTCAGAATTAAAAGTTACAAAATATTTTGTGGAAAGTCATACACGCAAAAACTCTATAGGAGTCAAAAGGAGAGCTCTGTTAAATCTGGCAATAACAATTGGCTTCAGTCCACATTTGAGTCCAGAGTAAGTAGTCAGACAGCCGCCCATATGTTCCCCACTGGATTAGAATAAGTGGCTTTATAATGCGCGCTACCATTAAAAGCCTATTTATTTCCAAGTTGGAGGCTCTTTGCAGTGATGAGATGCAGCTCTTTTTGCTTGACTTAAGAATGTAAATCAGATAAATAACCATATTCAAGAGAGGAAAGGTGAGAGGGGTTGCGTACAGTGCGTAAAAATACAAGCAGCTCTCGGTTGCAGAATGAAATGGAAGGCAGAGGAGAGAGAAGGTGCAGCCAGTGGCAAACAAAGAGGTCAGTGCCATGGAAAACATGGAGTTTGAGATGGAAATCATGCAGTTGTATGTAGCTACTTCATAGCCAGGAATAGGTGGTGCGAGTGAAAAAATGGGCGAGGGCAGGACAGATGGGAGAGAAGAGTGAGGGGAAAAAACACACAGAGCGATGTTAAAAATTAAACATGGACAGCCAGCAAAAAGCAGCCATCTGCATATCATCTGATCTTCCAAGCTTTTGATAGCGTCTATGTGGCATGGCCAGGTGGCGCTGTGCTTTTGGAATTTTGCTTATCTATGCATGCCGCCGCACTGCGAGCGGACGGGTGAGAGCGTTAGAAAGGCTAAGTCTTCGCCAAGCTGCTTAACGGCCGCCAGCCAGCTGGGAACCACAACGCAGATTTGGGATGCTTTGACCACACCACCAAATAAGATTTAAGCTTTTCACTGGCAATTACTCACGGTATACATTTCAATGGCCGACCCGGCTCTAAAGAGGACTTTAGCTAATCTGAGACTTGCAACTGCATCAGACTTTCAATGTGTTTCCAGTTGAACTACGGAATGTCTAAGCTGCTGTTTAGCATGTAGTCACTATCCATCACTTTTGATTTCTTCCAAACCCTGAAAAGATGCTCTAATTACAGACAAAAGGCACATGTGCAAATATCAAATGTTAACAATGAGGACATTTTTCAAAGAATCGGCAGTAAAGAGGTCACAGAGAATATCAATTTGAAATTTAACTGCTGATACTTTGGCCATATTGTGTTAGATGCTATTCAAAATCATGTTAATAGATTGAAGACATCAGTTACTGCCTTGCGTTACTGTTTCAACCCCAAAAACCAAATTACATGGGATATTTTTGGCAAACACCAATGATACTTTACAATGACCACATTAAAATAGAAATATACTGTGTCAAGATGTAGTCACTTAACAAAATTCATATTAAGTGTTATAACATCTTATTTCCTTTTAAAATAAATTGTGACAATTAAAATGAGATCCATGAGGCTCCACATTAGACGCTTTTAAAATGAATTAATAATAATAATAATAAGGTGGGCATTCCGTCAGTACTGACGGTCTGTCCATCAGTCCGTAACTGACGGTTGCCTATTTTGCTGACGAATAACGAGAAAATAAATGACTGACAAAGAACTGACGGAAATGGGTTTTTATCCGTCAGTGTAATTGTCACTAACCGGGTCGAGTACCAGCAGACCTCTCAGTCCATCACTGATGTACGCTGATTTTGTTGACAATTAACGGACTGATGGACAGTCTCGAAGTTATGACGAAATTATATGACAATTATAGTTTGGTTCAGCGTATGCAACGATGATGCAAGGGTGCAGGGCCCTGAAGAATGACGGAGCAGCATTTTTTTTTTTTAAATGCCCTCCTCTGTTAATAATAACACTAGTGAACAATTTGGAAGAAAAAAAACATTCTGGAATTGTATTCTTGTGCTGTTAGTTTGTTTCTCCACAGCTTGCATTCCAGATAAGCAAAATTCCACTGATTAGCTTTAGTGAGACTGTAGTAAGAGCTGATTGGGATTGGACACTTTTCCAACTGTGTGGTGAGAGGTTTATGTTGCTCCCAACAAATCAGTACTATCAATATCTGCAAACAGAAAGCAAGCATAGTAGGAATTAAGAGGATTCGAGTTGGCTTTTCTTTTAACCTTGTAAACCATGGGCATACCATTGTAAGTTATATTTTATTTTATGCTGGACTTTTTTCAATTTCAAAGCTTGTAACTATTCCATCTTAGTGTTTTGTTTACATTCATACACATTGATTTATTTTCTTTCTTTCCTATTTTAAGAAAATGGGAATCCTATAGCTCAAAAATGTGATGCAATAGGGATCAGTTTTGGATTTCACCCCCCAAAATTGGTTAAAAACACTTTGTAATTAAAATTAAAATTCTCAAGAAAAAAAAAACACTTTGTAATTTAAGCTCACACCCGTATGACAGTAAAAGCTGATTGTGCTCATCCTGGATGTTGGCCTGATTTTTATAAAGCTGGCCTTTGACAATCACACTCATTTGGGATATTCCTCAGGTTTCCAGTCAACATTTTATTTGTGAATGTTTGTGCATTCTCTCTGTCTCTCTGGTATTCCAGCTTCCTTCCACATTTGCAAAACGCATATGTTAGGTTAACTGGGGACACACTCTTTTATTTCCAGTGGATAGGACTATGCATGGAAAAATAATTAGTATGGAAAATGGATATAAATGTTCATCCTCCAAAGGCTCTGTGCTCCCAATATAGTGTCTTTAGGCATCAGGATTAGTTCAGTGTCACAAGAAACATCCTAGTAGAGCTGAGTGGGGAGAAAAGTCAACACTTCAACATCAATAAATGCCACCATTACAAGAAGAATCCCCGAGAGTCACTATATGAGCCGGCTAGGCTAGGGTGTAATGAGTCCTTCTCCCAAGGGTGTTAAGGATGCTGATGGAGAACAAGGAGACTGGACGTGTCATTTCCTTGTTGGGCCCTCGAGAGCCAGGTGTCTCCCTTTAATGGAAGCATGTGGATACTACCGTCGGGTTAATGAGCTTTGCGAGAGCTCCCAGAGGAGATAAGCCTTGTAGGCTACATGAGATTCCCATCTTATCCCTTCATCCCTGTATGCGTGTCACACCCTTGGAGAGGAGGGCGGAACCCGGCAAGAACGCGGAGGTGCGATAGAAACAAAGGACGGAAAGACACGTCAAAAGGAGCCAAGCAGAAAGTCGGCGCAGCCAGCCAGCCTTTTTAAAACAATTAGGGCCTGGATGAGATTCACTGACGGTTTACGTTGCCAAGCAAAACCCCCAAATGTGGCGGTAAAGGGAAAGCTTAGTGAGAGTGGGCCCTAATCAGAAACAGACCCTCTATGACAACAAACCACACGCACACAAGCCGAGTCTACACTACATATTAAAGCTGTGCAGGAAGGGGAAAGGCTTGTGGAAACATCAAATTGTAATGGCAAACATGCTGAGTGAGCGCAGACTGACGATGTACGGATGGCAAAGGAAAAAAAGACTTTTGAATACAATGGATGCTGAACCTCAGATTCCTCTGAGGCTGCTTTAAGAGTGTTTGCTGGAGACTTGTACTATGTGGCTTTACTTCGTTCCTCTTTTTGTCTTGTGCTCAGACGCGGCTTAGTCTTTTGTTTGCCTTTCTGTATACGCAACTGGAAAAAGTAAGCAACCATCTGAGCAAGTGTGCGCTGCGTTTCCTTTCCTCTGAACACAAGGGAGACGATGTAGCGTGATGTGCACCGGAGAAAGAAGTAAAAATACAGAATTTCACAAGAGCAAGAGAGGAGAGGGATGGGAGTTGGGGTGAAATAAAGATGGGAGCAGAGGAGAGGTAGGATGTTCAGGAAAGTTTGAATCGCGGAAGGTTTCTGCCCCAGCCAATGGAGAGGCAGGGTGACATTCCAGGCTTGATCCCATATAAACCCTCTCTTTTACTGGAAGATCTGATTTGGAAATAAGAGGCCAGATAGGAGCTTGGCTTGGCCTTATAAGGCATTGCTGCTTGGCCTGGATGCAACCGGGCTGATGGAAAAGCTGCGGAAAATGAAAGGTGGGAAGTGGGATCATCAACTGGGCATTTGACAAAATATGAGATGACTTTTGAACTTGATTGAGGTAGAACGTGACCTTTAAAAGTCAAACAACTCATATGCTGACTACCAAAGTGATTTCCTATTTGTAAGCATAATATCTAGTGACTATTTTGTTGTTCCAAAATGACTTGACTTGACATGTGGTTTGCTGCAAATGTTTTGCCAAGTTTTGACAATGCTACAAGTACACTTCCACCTCCTCTTGAAATGTATGGTGTAACCAATTTAAACGCCAGCAAGCTTAAAGAAGGGGTTCACCCCAAAAACTTGCAAAGCTTGGTGGTCAGGGATGGCCCTGAAAATGTGAAAATATTTGTCGATGGCATCATGTGCCAAATTACATTTGCTGGGGGGGACTGCGGTGGGAATCCAGCGATTACTGAAGG
The DNA here is from genome assembly GCF_054856555.1 of Leptonotus elevatus. NCBI lineage: Eukaryota > Metazoa > Chordata > Actinopteri > Syngnathiformes > Syngnathidae > Leptonotus > Leptonotus elevatus. The sequence continues at coordinate 27,619,790 of NC_141240.1, forward strand.
GAGTGCGCACGGCGGCTGATGACATGCAGCGATTGCTAGTCGTCGACGGGGGCCGGGGGCCTGACACTTCGCCCGGCGGGGAAAAGCACTGGAAAACCCTGTGATGGGTTAGTATTCACTTTAATGTCATGATGTCTAATGTTAACTGTAGAAGTTAAAGCTAAAGGACATTGCAAACGGTGCCTGTCAGCTGCCTGGATTCACATTGCGCTAACATGAAACGAAGAAAGCTAACCAGTTCATCAATCAATGAAATATTGGAACACAAAAACGTTGTAATGCAGTGTTCATATTTGTTGAAGTATCTACAAAAGCTCTGTTTTGAACAACCATTGTTTTCATCAAATCAGTTTCCACCACATTTGAGTTGAGTCCGATTATTGATTTTACATGTTCATATTTTTCTGTGTTCTCTACAAGCTGCAACAACAGTATACATTATGTCCCTATTGGCTTGACTTATAATGCAGGGTGTTTTGTTTAAAACTGATACACATGACATGTATTTGGCTACTAACAACGTAGCACGTCCCTGTGTTGCTTCTCCTCGCCAAGATGCTCAGACAGCAGATTCCGACAACCAACGGCGCAGCCCGATCCGCCCCACTAATCTGATCAGCAGCACTTTGTTCGACAGCGTCTTATTTAAAGAGATGAACATTCCCGGCATGTTGTAACCCAAACACCCTCTTATCCCCTTCCGAACCGACGAGCCCGGCGAGCCGCCGCAGTCATCCGATCCGCCGCACCTTCCGGGCCGAGCGCCATGACCCTCGTGGTCCAGCTCGCAGGCCAGACACAGCGTATATGTGCCCCCCCCCCCCCCCTCCCCCAAATGCTCACCCAGCCACAACGGTCCAGGCTCATTAGGTTAAAAACCCGTGACACAAGCATTTCTAGCCCTCCCCTCCGTTCCTCCCCAATGTATCCAAGCGTGCGAGTGCATGCATTTATGTGTGATGAAACACTCTTGAAATAGAGTGAAACACAGTGTCTTTGAATGTATGATCAAGGGAGTCCTCGCACACCTCCCTCATACAAATAGGTGACTAAAATTGAAATGTGCTAAATATACTATCACAACAATGTACTACTTTTTGGTATTACACAGTTGTAAAAAATAATGCTACATTTGAAGTTTGCAGCAGCCAAATGCTCTCTTTTTTGGTAAGGGAATCCGTTTTGGAAGTGAATTAAAGAGAACATTTAATATAGAATTGACGATAAAATGATCTTTTACAGAGCTTCATTTCACAAAGAAATGGTTTATAACTGACGCTACAATTTGGTATGCATGGAGAATTTTGCCAAAAGCCTACCACGGATGTTTTTAAGACACCAGTCTCCTTTACAATTTTTTTTAATTTAGTATTTCCACTGTTTTATGGTGAAAGTAAATCAAAAGTACTACTGTATGTTATTATAATCATCCATTTGTTTTTTGCTTTTTAATCTCTTGTCTTCAGTCGGGTCGCAGGTGAGTTGGAGCCTATCCTACCTGACTTTCAATGAGATATACTATTATAGTAACTTCCAAATCATAGTAGCTAGCAATATATAATGTAAAAACCTTGCTCATGACACACCTTTGGGAAGCAACATGCAAATGATCATGACAAGATCTTTGCCCCCTGGAACCTAACCAGCAACAACTCTCACCTGGAACTGGTTCATCTAGTCCATTATCACACAAACATAACACACAAGTCCTTGCATCCTGCGAGGCCAACAGCTGCTGCCAACTGAAGCTGCAGGTCGCAACGTAACACTTAGCAATTTATTCTGAGGAGGCTTTTGTAAACGCTCCTTTGAGTCACAGACAACTGTTGTTGGCCCGCAGCTGTGTTGTAATTCAAACAAATCATCACATCTCTGTCTTGGGGATGTCTGACCCGGGCCTTCGGCCTTGACCCCTACCTTTAGTCAAGTTTCCAGAGGCCCCCACAGTGTTTTCCCAACCGCTAACCATTAGGGTTTAATGAGTAACTGGTGACGGTGCTGACCTGTGAAGGAGGGAGGCCGCTCACTCCTGCTCAACCCCTCTAATAATATGTCAGCAGTCGGGCGCTGGCGCTCTGGTGATGCAGGTGCTTTTCACAATTGCAAAGATTTGCAAGTGACTTTCACTTATAGGACAACCCAGATCACGATCAGTATTGAAACTCTCCTTTTAAAGAGCCTCCAATGCAATAATTGTGCAACAAGTTTTCTTCCAAGTTGACTTCTAACTATGGATAGACCAATTATCAGCCAGTCCATTTATTGGCGCCAATATTCAGCATTTTGACAAATATTGGCATCCGCCTTTTCGAAAAATCATATGGCTGATAATAGATTAATTAAATACTGTGTTAGCGACAGGGAACTATAGCTCCTGGGCTGTACTTTGACCCGTTTTGGGCTTTTTCATGGTTCTGATCAGGCCATTTCAAAATAATATACCGCTCACGGGTTTTTATTTTTATTTTTTTTATTTCAGTGAACTTTATGAGAGATGCTGCTTACCTTTGGAACTCTCTGAACCTTCTGTGTTTGTTTGATATTAAAACTAAGATAAGTTAAAACTTAAGAATTCAGATATTTTGAAATTTTTGAAAACTTTATTTATTGTAGAAAAGTTTTTATTTAACATTTTAAAACATGCTGATGACTTTTGGGAGGTCCGTGAACTTTATGTTAGAATTTTAAAACAAAGATGTCTATTGTTTAAGATAAAACAATAAATCCAACATTTTGCAAATCTTAAAAGTTGTTCAATAAACATGTTTAAAAAAACATTTCGGCAAAGTTTAGAGCTGGAAATTGTATTTTTTTTAAAGTTTGACACCAAATTTTCCCTTCTAGTGAAAATGAATATGGACTCCAAATATCAGTTATCGGTATCCTTGAATACTAATAATCGGTATTGGCCCTGAAAAAAAAAACATATTGGTTTTTACTACTAAATGTAATAAAATAAAAATAAAAAACCCTATTGCTTGGAAATATATACAGTATATGACAAAAGTAACTATCATTTAAAAAGATTGAGTTCTGAATACAAAAGCTCCGCAGTTGCATTGGACTGATAATGTGATGAAGTCTTGTCAAAAACATTGTACTCATCACGTTTTTACAAACGGAAGTTAAGTAAAAAAAATAAAAAAAATAAAAAAATAAAAAAAATAAAATTAAAAGAACATGCGTAAGTATCACAAATTACCAACATGAAGGCAAAAATAAATATAATAGGAAGGCAAAAAAAAAAAAAAGGCAAATTGAATCGTGAAGTGGAGTTCTCATTATCAAAACATTGTGAACCATTTTACTGCCTGTCCAAATGTCAAAAATTGGAAGTATTTAGAACACGTTGGTAAACTAATGTTTCTCACAGCTGTTGGAGTGGAGGACAACATTTCCAAATAAGGCCTGAAATGTCAGTGTAGACAAGCATAGTGACAAATTCTCTGCATACTAATGTTGAAGTGGTGAACAGGTAAAGGTTGCTTGAATGACTATCCCCGGTGACATATTATCACACGCTATTATCTCTTTATCACACTTCATTAGACTGATGGTTGGTTGGAGTGGTGGGTGGCAGGCTCTCAGTTTGCCCGGGCGAAAGATGAAGCGTTGTAACGACAGAGCGAGAGGATGTAGAGAGGACGCTGGAGTGAAAGGAAAACAAGAAAAAGGGACAAATGTCTTTTCCTCCATCTGTCACTGTCAGATGATGCGGTAAACAGGAAGATCTCATGGCTGTGGTGTTTCATCTCCCAACAAAAAGGGACATGGCACTTTACCACTAACACTAATTGTCATAATAACGAGTGAACAGAATGATGCGTTTGTGGACCGTAAAGCTTCAGTGTCAGTACAAAAATGTACCAAAAAAAAAGTGGGGCTGACAGAGGCCGCAGACGTGCTTTGTCTCGCTATCACGCTGAAACATTAATTGGTGTTGCGTTGCCTTGGTCTAGGCAACAGTTGTTTGTAACATTTTGTATGCCATATGAATGATGCACATGAGAAACATAAACCATCATCACAGTTCACCTTTGTCAGGTTTTAATCATTTTTACACATTCCTGTATATGACAGTTAATAATATTACTTGATTGTACAGTAAATAAAGATTTTATGATGCAGATCCCAGCGTCCTTGTGCTCTACCTTAGAGGTCCCTCGCTATCTGTGGTCAAATTTTGCTCCAAGTTTACAAAGCATTAGTTTACGTCCTCCAGTTTCGTCCTTCCAATCTCCCTTTAATCTAATTTGGGAGCACTCAAAAAGGCAACAGTAATGAATTAGCTAATCACAGTTATCTGGCCCGTTCAAGCGCTTTGTAAAGCAAATCAATAGAGTCTGGCACTGGGCCAGCCATCCACTTTGACAATGTGGTTTGCTAATCTATTTTTAGCATTTTTGCTTTCTTGTCTCCAAACAAAGGTGTGCGTCTTTCCCTCCGTGTACATCAGCAAGGTCAGGTGGGAAAATAACATCAAAGATTTTTTATTTATTTCCCTGCAGCTGCTAACAGAGAGGACAAGCCATTTCTGTGACAGATAACTTTTTTTTTCTTTGATTGCTGAATATCACAGGGACTTTTAAACCTCGGCAAAGGATAAACACAATAAGGCCTACACCATCACTGAGACGTTTCTGCGGCAACAGATCAATAAGAACAACACCAGCTGATAAGAATTTCTATGAATTTCAAATGTCCTCCCCTAGCTAACTCCGTTGGCTGCAGACTAAACAAAATATTAATAGGCAGCAAGCGCTGCACTTCCTCATTTTGTATGCATTTTGCCGCATCGGAATACAAAAATGCCTTGACTGAATATAGGCCTCCTGTACTTCATGTTGATGTTACACTAGAAGAACGAGTAAAGATATTACGCAAAACTTGACTTTGATTTGCCAATTTGACTTATCCCGACTTACTGTAACTATGTACTTCTGACTGCGCTCAATACTGGGTGACCATCCCACCAGTAATCTGATTTAAAAGAGCAATGTAAATAAAAACTAATTAACATAAAAGACAGTCCAACTAAACAGACAGTAACTGTGGTTACATGCAATCAATAACCTTTTCAAAACCCAAATGTTGCCCATATTAGGATTTTGAAAGGCTATATAAACATGTGCAAAAACCCAAATGTGCTCTTATTTGGCTAAAATTTCTGCATTTTGTAACTGGGATGTTTGGTCATATAAACGTGATCGCGGTATCTCACGCATGCTCTGTTCGCAAGGAATCTTGGGGCGTCTTTGGAACTCTCCTAACCTTTATGCTACCTATCCTTAACGTTCGTTGGATTACGTCATCGGGTAAAGGAGTCATTAAAATGTGCTTTCCTAACTGACGCCATCGTGAGTCGGCGAATATTGCTGATGTTGCTCGCTTGCGGACTTTAATATATATATATATATATATATAAAAAAATACAGATAGTAGTTGTTTTTGTAAAGGATCTATGATGAAATTTGAATTGCACTCGTTCTCAAATAAATAATGGGAATCATTTCAATTTGTTAAATGAAGCATTTAAAAATAAATAAATAATGGGAAGGTGTTTATAATTCACCACCTACGTTGGTGCCCTGTTGCTAAAATCATATGCTCTTCCTACACTGAACCCCCCCCCCCCCAACATTTTTTATTGCCATAACTTGATCATGACTTTTTCCTTCTACTCTTTAATGTGGCTACAACTTAACAGTGTATCAGAACGCACAGAACCACACGGCCCCTAAGTGGCCAAATTGAGTACAACATAAACAGCGCTCCCAATACAGGCACACACAAGCCAGGGCAAGACAGTATAAAATTATTTAAATTAAATCGATTTAGGGACATTTAAAATTGATTCTGAATCGTACTAAATGAGAAATGCAATTCTTATGAGAATACATTTTTAGGCACACCCCTATTATGTATGTATATAAGTCTGTGCATCTGGTGCGCAACTCAACGGAAATACACAATCAGAGGTAAACAAAAATGGCGAAACTGAGACTTAGCACAGAATCACACTGATGGAGCAAGAACAAAACTTACTGCTTATTAGTGTGGTGAGTGACATGAATGTCTTTTATTCATGGTAGAAAGTAAGAAACAGAAATGATGTCTAGTTGCGTTATGGCATTGTCCATGTGTCGGCGTTCACATCAGTAATGCTACATTCGGACCAACAGTCGGGGACGACGCAATTGCATTGTAGTCGGTGGACGCGGCACGTTTGGGACGTTTTCGGCGACTATTTTGCTACTTCACCCATTTCGCCGGCATTGGCTGAATTGAACTTTTGGCGCCATTGCATCAGCGACAGCCAATTAGTGTTGAGATAGTCCATGTCACCAAATACGCCACACAGCAGACAAAAAACAGGAAGCGGTTGTGTGCAGAACGTGTAGCATAGCAATGGAGGATAGCTTGATCGTCGCGGTTTTCAGACACCTGGAGCTCTACAACACGGCAAACTACGTGTACCGGGACCGGGCCAAAAAGAAGATTACTTGGAGGAAGAAGCGTGGAGGTTGGCTTATCTAATTGTCGAAGTGTGAAGCAAGCTAGCAATGCTACACTAAAGTTAGCACAACCTCCCGAAGCGGAAATCCCTCCTCTTCCTCCGTCGCGGCGCTGAGCAAAAAAAACTCCATTGAGAACCCCGTGAACAAACACGCGCGAGACCAGCGTAGCGTCGCGATATTTTCGGTTCTGTCTGAACATAGCATAAGTATAAAGTCCTCTGAGATGCATAAACAAATTAATAAATTACGCGTCTCTTATAAACTTGTATGTCCTTTTTTTGAAACATAGATAACTCTTCAAATTGCTTACGAAATACTTAAAATAATTCTAATCATGAAAAAAATATATTGTCCTTTATCGTACGAGGCAGTGATCATGAAGTCCCATAGTCATAGAATGCAATGCAATGAACATTATTCCTAAACTCGTATTCATGGTTCATATATTGGAAGCACGGATTGAATGAGTTGTACTGCACAGAACATAGTTGTGGATTTACATGACTCTGTCTTAGCGTCCTTTGGGAGTCGGCTACGTTTGCTGTACGTCTTTGGGCTAAATGAAGCCTGCGATTATAGAATCTGTGTGGAGTAAAAATGTAGGCACTGTATGAGCATTAGTCTCCTGTTGTTAGATAATGAAAAACGCTTCCTTGGAGACACCGGCAGAGAAAAGAGCAAGCAATTAGTGGAGGAGAAAGGAGTGGGAGACGGATCGGAGGCGGGAGAGAGCTGTTTGAATGCGATTAATGAGATCACTGCAGGGTAGAATGTGCCTCTGTGATAGTCGCAGCAGAGACGGAGAAGACGGAGAAGAGCAAGAAGATATGGAAAGGACGGGGCGAAGGAGAGGAGCGAAATGGAGAATCGGGAATGAACGGAGCCAGCTGGAGTGGGACACATTTAAGGCCTTGCTGAGAAAATAAAAGGCTGAGACGGAGAGCAAAGAAGATGTAAGGCTAGCTTGAGTACAACTGTGGGGGCTCTTCAGACATAAACCTGCCTTTTAACACTCAAGTGTTTGGGCGAGCCCGAGCCAGGTCTGCTGAATTGAGATGGTTGACAACCAGGCGGGACAAAAAGAAGAGTGGTCAAGTGGAGGTCAAGGAGGTGGTCAACCAGATCACTGGACAGTCCAAACCATGAATGATTCCAGAAAATTAGTACATAACCAGTTTTTAGAAAGCGTAATTACTGTTGGGACAAGCCAGAAGTCACAACAGCAGATGTGAACCTGAGCTATGTGCCTTTAAGTGGGTGTGGCTTCATGAGTGACATCAGCATTCAGGCTAATTAGTCTCTGTGTGAGCTTCTGGTCTGTAGCTGCTTGCAAGTGTTCTCATTTTGGATTTTTGTGTTTGACTGTTTAAGCTGTTCAATAAATGTCAAAAAGTGCATCAGCGACTGTGAATCTTTTTCACTCCAGTGGCGGCATAGCTGAAGTTTGCTCGAATCTTAAATTTGGGGTCACAATGGTGAGGATACAGGAGTCCGCTGTAATGCAGGATATTTACAATGCGAACAAATAATTTTACATAGAAACAAATAAGTCATTGTTATGTTGTTTAGTTACATTTGTCAACCTAAGCTCTTCATTATAAAGCAGTTATATGGTTTTAATAATGTAAATCCACTAATTGATTGCTCTCCCTCATTTTGTAGATTTAGTGGAAATTATCTACTTCAGGGTGAGTGTTAAAGGGTTGAAAGCTGTGTTTGAAGCAAGTTTTGTGTTGAGTTGATGATTGGCAGCTAAGTGCATAATAAAGTGTTATGCATCCTTATCACAAACTCAAAACACATTATTTCCTATTTCTTATTTGGCATTTTGCTGCAACTAAATTGCCTTCTACAAATAAAGACTGCCAAATGGCTTTTGATTTGTGAAAGGTTGATAATAAAAGGTAAATATGTGTTTTGTGCTGGACGACTACAACTTGAAAAATCCACTCTGAGAGAATACAATCAAACAGCCTTAAAAGTTTGTATAGAGTAGCCAATGGTTTTACCTTGTGGTTACAATGGAAGCATTTAAAATGCAATTCACATTCTAATTGTTTCTTCACAAAAAGTCTGTCATGTTTTTTTCACAGTATTCAAATGACACATCTTTTATATTTGTATTTGCATTATGAGTATTTATGTATCCACCCCCCTTTCCCACCCAAATAAAAAATAAAAAGCCTCGTTTCATTGTGCTGTTTAAGGACCAGTGATAAAAAAAGGGCCAGTCTTGAGACACATTCCCCATATTATGCCACATCTTACTGCTTTTTGTTCTTTGAAACAAATCTTTCAATTTCTTCATTTTTATTGTGTGGTTTTATGGTTTTAGTGTCTCACATTCTTCAGTGCTTTGCTCAACTTTGCTTTAGAAATGGAGCTGACTTATTGGGATGAGCAATAAAACTCTCTATATATATCCATGTGTATTGTCCTGTGGGTGGGTACGACTGCGGACAATTATTTTAATTTCATTCTTATTATTATTTCCCTCCAGAACAGTCTGAGGTTCAGAGCTAAATATCTTCACATTTAAATACACACATCAGTTTGCACAACATAAATATACTGTATGAGCATGTCGACATTTGAAAGCAGTCTCGTGACAGTCCAGCAGATAAAAACAAACGCTCACAATGTATGCACGCTAACTTCACTCGTCTGGGTGACCTCATTCCATTTGCACTCAGTGTATTACAAACATTTACAACAATGTTTTCGGGACATTTATAATGGCCCTGCAAGCAACTTTGTCGTCCTGTGCTTCTCTTGAACCTTTAAGTTTAGAAGCCTGACATAAATTTTTACCTTAATCAAATTCCACTTGATATCTTACGGATTGAGAAACAACCAATCGCTTTATCAGGCCCATTGCTACTCCTCTGTGTACCTTCTGCATGCTTAGAAGTATTAAGGTGAAAGGAGCTGCTGTTCAAAGTCATTTGGACCACTTTGCCGACGAGATGAGATTTCATTTATTTGTTATTACAGGCCTCAGCTGTTGCCGCGAGCCTCACTCCACGTTTCCCTTTCTGTTGTCGTCTCGCCGGTAGGGGAGGGGTGTAAATTGGTGGGAGAAAGGGTTGTTGACCACTTGTTCACGAGCGCTCGGCGGGAGCAGCTGCGTGCGTTTACGAGCCTTTCAAGCGGCCAGCCCTTTAAGCGCCGTGATCAGCTGCGGCCCTCGGCAGCGCCACGCTAATTTACGCTCTTCCATCCTGTGTTGGCAGCCAAGTGAGCTGGCCATCAACTTGCTGTGATGCCAACCAGCCCGACAGGACACGGGCCCAGTTAAACACCTGAACCACCCTCTGAAGTGGTCCAGCTCAGCTGCCTGGCGTCAAGTCCAAACAGGCTGCAAATGACTCATCAGCGCGTGATGGGAAGGATTAATTAGCCCTGAAGATGCTCGTCAAGGCTGAAAGCTTCCCGGATAAAGAGCCAGAAGTCTTTCAGCGCAAGTCAACTTGTGACTGTCAGCAAACATAAACACCCGGCGCAGTGTGTGATGAGAGAAAACCTTTGAATTTACAAGGCAGAGTTATCTTGTCTTCTCAATGCCGCATTGGAACATCAGAAAGGTAGTTTAGTGTGGGCCAAATTCCCATAGGAAATATTATCAAATGAATTTAATGTATATGTTCAGATTCAATTGGTATTATGAAACACATTGTATCATATTCTTTCATTGTACAATAGTGTTCTGAGCAAACAGAACAGAAACACATGTCGCTTTTGTAGTCCATTGCATCACATTTTTTTTCTTTTTGTCATTACTGGTATGGTTTTATATTGATGGTTCAATTTACAAGTTTATTGATTTCCCAATTGAGGTTCCACTGTAAATCTCATGATTGTGATAGTAGCCTGAGTTACTGATGGTGTCATGGTTCGCTCACCTGACTTCATTGCAGGCAATGGTCGGTTCCGTTCCCACTCAAGTGTGAATGTGAGTGTAAATTGTTGTCTCTACTTAATATGTTACCCCAGCGGTGTAGAACTTTACTGAGAACTAATATGTTGGCTTTGGGGCTAGAATGTGTAAGATTCCTGATTTTTTTTTTTTTAAGGTGGTCCTTGAGTTACGAACGTTCATACCAACAAGTTGTCCAACAATAATGACCATATTGGTCGTTTTACCATTCACCAAAAATAAGACCAAGTGTTACATATTGTAGTTTAGCGACCTCTATAAGCCATGTTAAATAGCGCAAAAATCCAAAACTGAGACTCAAACCCAGATCGTCTGGTCGAACGAATAACGTCTTTCGTATTGAGCTAACAGTCCAGTAACGATCTTAGTGTTAATTTTTAGTGTTGACGTGTATGTCAATTCGCCGTCGGACTAATGGTTGAGATTAGGAAAAGGCATAGTGGGGTTGTAGACTGTTACAAAACATGTAGTCAACACAAAGAAAACACGTAGTCAACACTTAAACAATCACTGGACAAATAGCTTCGTCAGATAAACAGTCGTCTTCTGACTAGACGGACAGGGTTCAAGTCTTAGTTTTGGATTTTTGCGCTATTCAACATGGTCGATAGAGGTCGCTAAACTAAAATATCTAACACTTGGTCGTAATTTGTCACCTTTTCAAAACGACCTATGTGGTTGTATTTATTGGAGGACTGTCTCTTCATACACGCAAACAACCGCTGACTTAAGTCTATAAATGCCATAAAATGCCGTATTGCACTTGCAAGTTGATACTTTTTTAGTGCGCGCCACATCATACATTACGATACTGTAGCTCTTCTTTCTACGGCAACCCCACCGCTCCATATGTTCATCTCATTTCTCTTGTTCGCTCACACGCCAAGTTCATTCTTCCACTCTCTGGGAGGATTGCAACGTGTACTGTGCCTTAGATAATTAATTCACACGTTTCCACGCAAAATGTTATTTAGTATAGTTGATCAAGCAAAGGATAATGATAGTGGTGTTGACGGCAAAAAGCGCAAGGCCAGAAATGCCAGGCAATCGCCATTAAAATGAAGGCTGCCTTTATCAAAATGTTGAACATTGATCAAAAGATGGCTGTTGTTGCATTTCATAATGCCTTCCTCCTCAGCAGTTTAACCTGGACTCGCCACTCAATAACTCCTCCATCCACCTCTTAGTTCTCCTCCATCATCTATATAAGTGTATGTTCTTTTTATTACGGTATACTGTACTGTAGGAAAAAAATCATTAAAATTAATTTTTATTCATTTATTTGTCGGCAGTATGTCTGTACAGTATATATCATATATAATTAAATAGTATTTAATTTATTTCATTTTTTTATTCTTTTTTTTTAAATTTAATACATTTTAATTCTAAAATTATTTTTAATGGGATTCAACTTCCAAACAATTCAATTTACTTACAGCATTTCAGAATCGATTGTGTTCGTAAATTAAGGACTACCTGTGATCTATAAAAGACATCGTTCCCAAGTACTACCATGGTGCCATGGAACCTACAACACCGACACTGCTGTTGTTTACTATAGTAGCTCTTGTACGATAGCTCCTTGACTCAGACAAGTGATTTTATATCTAAAAAGATTTCTGCCAGAAGCATTACTGCATCAAATCCCGCTAAATCTTGAACCCAATATGCTCCCGGGTTGAATAGCGCTTAACCCACACTGTCTACGTGAGGGACAAACAGGATGGATGATGTTATTTGTGGTTGTCGAGCAGAGGGAATCCGAAAACTGCCTCTGCCGTGGTTCCCTTTAACGCCTCCATTCATCTATCGCCGGCATGTCTTTTAACATCCAATTTCACATGTGCAGCCATGGCCCCCGTCTCCATCCATATCAAAGGAAGAGCTCCCAGCAGCTCGTCTCCTCCTTAATGTTGTCGTTACTCCCCGCCAGTGTCGGCCCCAGCGTGGGATATGTCTGCTTTGCGCACCGCACGCAAGCTCGACTCCAATTTGCATGATGCAATTCTTGGCTGATGTGTTACTGGAGTAAACCGCACAGTGGATTGCTATTCGGTAATTTGACCTGCGGAGATTCCTCTCAGTTGTCTCCGGGTGACTATGATGCATCAGTACTAGTTGTGAATTTAAATAGAACATTAAGCCTTGCTTATGTAGCATCATGTCAATGTCCTGTTTGGTCGTGATTGTGGCTTGTTTTGCTGTACATGAAACAACAACAAGAACAAAAAAAGAGTGCCATTGCCCATAGTATTGATTTTTGCCTTGCTACTTTCTGCTGAGGTGAACACCTTCTGGCCTCCACAATCAATCAGCACCGTGCACAAGTCAACAGCCTACCTACTAGACTGATGTTACTCTGGGTTGAAAATAAATTTACTCCCACATGCATCATCACAGCATGGAGGCTCGGGTTGGGCATAAGTGATTGGCAAAATCATCACATTTCTTGAGGTTCTGAGCCAAACCTCTTGAGATTTGAATACGCAAGCCAAGTTTATTTTTAAAATAAATCAGGCCTACTGGTGTTTGGTGAGAAATATGAGAATGTCATCATGTTACAATTTGAAGACATATCAATACTCGAACTTTGCCACACGGGGGAACCTCTCAATTGACTCTTCTGTTATGCTATTGTAACGCTTACAAAGAATTGTGTTTGTTTTTGGGACAAATTGGCCAAACGTCCTGTTTCCTTCACCCAATTGAGACCCTGCCCATGAAGGAACATTTTTTCCTCCTGTTTTTGTTAAGTTATCTGTCAGGACGGAGTCGTTTCAGGAAATATCCTCATCAACACAAAAATACTTAAAACGCCTCAAAGCCATGCTGTACATATGCCAAGCCAACAGATGAAGATGACCAGACGGCGAATTGGTGAGTCAACCATTCCTGTGAGTTACATTAGATGGTATGCATGAACAACTCCAACAAAATTTTGACTGGGAATCATGCCAACTGAAAAATATATTTAAAATATTGGACGGGTTAGTCAGAAACGCATACCCATGTTCATTGTTTCTAAATTATGTATGCTTGTAGCATTACTAAAGGTTTTTCTTTGAGACATTGTCTTGTTAATACAAACATTAGATCAATAACATTCATATTTAATTTAGTTAAAATGTTGTTTAATATCTGATGATTTATCATGCCTATCTACCTAGTAGAAGCAGTAAGCTCAATGGGCACCAAATATTCAGAAATTGAAGGAATTTTTGTGATAAGGAGTCTTTCTACCAAGAGAGTAAAAATGGGCAATAGAATAATATATACAAATGCCTCATCCGCACCGCACGCACCCGTGCCCGACGGTGCGAACTACTGTACATTGACTATAAAGTGCAATTGCACCGCCAGAAAATGCTCGGTTGCTCACCCCGCGTTTGGTGTTTAATGTACCATTCGCCAACACGTCTCTGATGTCTGTGGTGTGGACGCATTTCAATTTACAGTATATTGTGCTTTATTAAAATGCCTGTGCTAAATAGGCCTAAATATATTATAATAATATTACAATTTTAATTCATTATAATAAATGCAATGATAATTTAAAAAATTGGCATCATTTTTTTTCGCCGCTTCGGTTTTCGGCCAAGCATTTCTCATTTCATTTTGGTACATCCTTAATTTTAACTACGTCGATAGTTTTGATGAAGACGTCTTCTTTCGCCTTAACTGACTTAACCGACTTTGTTTTCACAGTGAGACAGAATCCAATAAAAAAAAAAGGAAAGGAAAAAAAGAACTGTACTAAATTCCAGATACTTATGCTGGTGTCAGTTCAATTCTTAATGGTAACCGACCCACTTTCCTCACCTCGCCTCCTTAGTGACTGCTCACTCTTAACCCCTTAACCTTAAACAATCCCCTGCACAAGCCTGCCAGGAAGCTTGCACAACACCCCCCTGCCTTCGCAAAGCTCCTGCGCAGCCCTGGGAGCAGTTACAGTGTATGCTGCAGCCAGTCTGCTGGGATGAGGTTGAGGATTGAATGGGTAAGTGAGGGGTGTAGGGCCAGGGGAGTGAAGGTACTTTGGGATAGGAGCCAATCCAATTACAGGCAGCAGTGCAGCCTTGCTTGCTTTGGTAGCAGCACTGAATTTGCATTTCGATGCTGTTTCCCCTGTAAACCCTCTCCCCAAACACACATACATATACACAACGTCTCTCCTTCCTTTTGCTCCTATATCTCTCTCTGACGACTTGTGGCTGCTCACTCCCTACCTTTCCCCATGTTGCCTATCTTGATCCTCCAATAAAAGAGGCGCAGGGGAAAGAAGTGAAGATCACCGGCACAACATTGAAATGTTGTCACCCTACAGCTGTGGCTTGTGAAGGAAGCTGGCAGCGTCCGAGCACGCTCAGTGGGAGCTTATCAGCCCTGTGCAGGGATTCTGCCCCTCTAGGAGACCTAAGGAAGTGGATAGGTAACACCCGCGATAAAAACACATCCATGTTTTAGAGACTCGGAAACACAAAGAATGCTTTATTATTCACAACCTGCTGCAGAGATAGTATTAGTTTTTCACAACTAAATTTGGTCACTGTTTCATGCACTTCAGGGCAATGTTGCCTTTGCAGCGTGCACTCGCATGCAAATTGTGATTAGAGCTTGTCCAATGACGTATTTGCATAGAAATGTCTGCACCACATTCGGCTGTCGTCCAAGCTAGATTCATTCAACACACAACATAAAAAGCTAATTATATGTGACTTTCTTAAATCTTGTTAACTTGCTCTTGGGACTCTTTGGAGATAAAAGAACAAGTATTTTGAAACGCATGGTCATAGACAACTATGCATCCCATTCATCCATCAATCCATCCATCCATTTTCCCAACCGCTTATCCTCAATTGCTTATAAATTTTGTATATTAAGTGCATATAAGAGAAAAATTGGCCCTGGCATTTTGTCTTTTGGCCCACATGACTCCTGGCTACCACGTAGCTCTACCACTGATGTTGATTGTTTCAGTTTTCTGTCTATATTATAGATGGGTAGAAGGGCTGCTCCCTTTAAATTAGAGGCTGGTCTCTTGGAGTAAAATGGATGCAAATCAGAATTAAATAGCATCACAATTGGCCCCAACGTACGCCGGTCCACCGGGCATCTGCCCTGAATGCCAGATGGAGAGGTCCAGCCCTGTATACATCACAGTGTATTTTAGCAATTGCCAATTAAATAGATACATGGATGAATATATGCCCCCTAGTGGCTGTACTCAGTATTCAGGATTGATGTCATAGAAAATCCTACTAAGGTCAAACAACTTGGAAATCAAGAACAATTTCCATAGAAAAAAATTTCTGTCAATCTTTCCTATGGTAAAAATTCTTCAAAACCCGAACAATTTGAAGCAGAGTCATTGTAACAGTTTGTGTTTGACCTCAGATGTCCGACTGAATATTTAAATAAACCATTGTAAATTAAATGATCAGGCCTGTGTGCTAAAGCCATTTGGAGGTGGAAAAGCTCAGCAATCATTTCCTGCTCTGACTAGTGGACCGTGTAAAAACACTTCCATTGTAGGTGGCCTTCTCCCATCATGGTTAATTCCTCCCGGTGTTGGTGTTACTGTGGTTACAGTCACGCCCCTGAGAGCAGCCAGCTTCAGTACACAGCAGCAGGCGAAGCTACTTTGCATGGATTCTCAAGCCAGCGGCAGCATATCGGAGCTGTCAGCCTCGGGAGGACTCGGGCAAGTCAGACAATGGAAGAAAACGCCACTTTTGTGTCTCATCTCATTTAACCAAGTACGAAAAAGGAATGTCAATAATTTAGCAGCACAAACAGCGGAATGCATTCAGTGAATATTCTCTTCTTCACAGCCTGATGTATTGATTAAATTATGAATAGGCAGAGACCAAAATAACTCGTGCCACGGCTATTTGTGCAGCAGCAGGTTTGGAAGAACTTTCTGAAACAGGTGTCTAGAAACCTCTAGTTTTCATTGCAGCTGTTTGTTTCATTGCTGGCATCCACTGCTACTGTCAATAAAAAAGCAAGTATCATACATCAACTCACCCCGGGGGTGAATGTATAGAAAGAAAGCGACAGCATACATATTCACATTTTCTTTTCTTTTTTAAATGTTGTGTCAACCGAGCACCTTACACACTTTTTGTAAATGTGTGTGAGCAACCACATCAATTGATCAAAAACTTATACTATAGACTTCAATAAAGATGACTCTCCTAATATGATTACACATCATTCCTCACTATTGCACCATTCAAGAGAGAGGTCCTGTGTAATGTTGTGTTCTCTATGTCCTGGGTGAGAACTTGCTCATTATAGAATGGCCTGCAGCCATTTACGCTCACTGACGTCCCCCATCCAAGACCAGAGGGGGGGAAGGAGGGCGAAGGGTACGGGCCAACTCTCAATGGGCCGCAGGCGTAAAGGTGCCTATTAAAATTAATGGTCCATTGTGGTTTATTCAACACGACGACACCGGAGCTCACTTAACTAGCAACTGGAAATGACAAGTACAATGAACCTGTCATCATCATTACACCTAGCTGGTGTACTGACATCCAGCATTAAAAAGGAAAAAGGTAACCATGACCCATATGTGCAGAGTCGGAGCATTTTACAACAGTTATGTTTCCACAGACCAAATTAAGTCTGCCATGGTTTTGGTTGGAAACAGCATTCAGCTAGTGTCCACTATCCATTGTAGTCATTTGCATCAAACACTCCCTGTGCAAGAGAAAAAGATGCACTCACCTTCTTCAGGCGCCCGCTCTTTGTCCCCACAAAGGCCACACAGTAGCCATTGTAGACGTAGGAGATTACTGAGGTCATGCGGTCACGGGTCTCAGTGTAGAGGGTGTGTCCGGACACCAGCTGGGAGCCACCGAGAGGTTGGTTTATGTCCAGACCACAGAAAGAGTCGTCGATGGGCACCGGCTACAGATTGAGAGAATCAGAAGACAAGTGAGATCAAACGTGGTCCCCTTTGACATGTAACACACCGCAGGGAAACAAGACAAAAATACTTCTGAGTGAGACAGCCCGAGAAGCAGACGAGGCATATAACAGACGACAGCTCAGTGAGGAGGGAGGATGAAGGTGGCAGAGGAGGCAGACTTGTGGTTACAGTGTCAGAGAATTGAGGGGCAATGAAGGTGAGCTTTGGGGGGGAGAAGTGCAGGCAATGGCGTGCAACAGAGTGAGTGACTCTTTGGATGGACAAAAGTTTGACTTTCTCTCCCCTTTGGCAGACGTGTTTGGTCTCCGCCTGACTGAACGCCACCTTGCCCTCACTGCGGCTCATTACCTCAGCCTACAAAAGCGCCTCGGATTGGAAAACAGATGCTATTTGATAACGATGAGATGTTTCAAGTACCTTGTGACGGAAAGGTAAATCAAGAAGTATTATGAATAATCTTATATAGGGGCCTTATTTTCGTACCCACCGAAAAGCACGGTCTAACTGTGCGTATGGGTACAGTTTTCTTTCTTTTGGTATTTTGTCAGTACATCCCGTTAGAAATTGCATTTGTGCCGTTGTGGAAGTGAACACAACCGACTTGCACCCAAGCTTACCGTGGGTGGTGGTCGCATGAACCAAGGAACTACACAGCAAATTCTGTAGCGTAAGTTTTACTCTAAACGGGGTCACTCTAAATAGAGTGAAATTTACACCTAGAAGAGAGTAAAATTAAAAAATTAAAAAGTCACTCAAGGGTTGAGAAACGATCTAACGATCGTCACCATGGCAGACTGCCACTCTACCACCTGAGCTATGCCACTCCTACAGTTTGTTTATACAAATCGTAGCATAATTTTTGGTCTTGGAATTATGAATATTCCATCTGACACCAGCAATATGCTATCACACAGCAGGAGCTACATTGTGGGTTTGTTCCTCAACCCTTGAGTGACTTAATTTTTGTACTCTCTTCCAAAGGTACATTTTACTCTATTTTGAGTGGGGTTAAATAGGCTCAGTTTAGAGAAAAAAAATACTGTTTTGTGGTTTGAATCACTAATTGTCCTTCTATTTCTAATGTTTTCTTAATCCAAGAACCAGCATGTAGCTGGCGGATCTGGATTTTATATATAATTTTTTAATTCTTGTATAGGGCTGTGCTCTACTGCACTGTTTCTCAGCCCCTCAGTCCTCGAGTACCCCTAGCTTGTTTTCCATGTCTCCCCAGCCAACACACCTGACGATCGTTATCAGGCTTCATGCAGAGCTTGCTGATTAGCCGATCGTTTGAAACACATGTGTTGCTTACGGGAGACATGGAAAACAGGCTGGATAGGGGTACTCGAGGACCAGGGTTTGAGAACGACTTCTCTACTGAATGTCATTCTAGTTTTCACTATCAAAGCAAGAACTGTATTGATTTTGAGTTGTGTCCATTGTGCCTGGGGAAGCCCGGGAGTAGGTCATATGAGTACAGTTCAGTTCAGCCGTCTAGCTTTAGCTTTCAGATGGGGGAGACACATTGTGTTTTGTCATCGCTAAACTCTCTCTGAGTACGTTTACTTCTCTCTGCAAAGCATTAAATGCTCATTCTGTCTTTCCTTCATCCCTCCATATGTGTCCTCTGTCGGCAAGGTTTGTGAAGGAAAATGAGAGGGGATTTTTGGAGTAAAAGCTATATAGCTGGAGGGGAATAATTGCCTATGCATTGACGGACACGCCCACCATTTGAATTAATTTCCTTGTTTTTCCGTTTGTCACATTAGTGACTATCCCTACAAGGACGTTCCGCACCAGTGTTCTTGATTATAAATCTTGAAGCTCTCAGTGTAAATATTTAAAGTTCATTTAAATTGTGCTCACAGCAAATGAATGTGATTAGAAATCTTGCAGCTGTTCGGCAACAAAAAAACATACGTAACCAATAGCAACAAGCTAAAACTGTCTGAAACAGCAACTCCCCTTTATGTTTTTCAGGGCTCCAGACCATTTGGTTGCGATTATATCGGGATTGTTTGGATGATGCATGCTTTAGCACACTTGGCAGTGTGGAGACAAATCCCGATGGACCCCATGCGGTTTAGCCTTCCCCCTCCCCTGCTTTATCACAAATCTTACTCAGGCAACATAGCAAAAAAAAACTACAGCCATTATCTTTAGTGGAGCTGCAGGGCTAAAAATAGCACGTAACTCTTCATCAAAGAGTAGTGTAACATTTAATCCAAGCAGAGACCATGGTTGCTATCCCCGTCCTCCCTCACATTCAAGTAATCTCATTAAAAAGTCTTTCATTTGGACTGGAATTGGAATTAAGTTTGTGCGAGATGTGACAGGATATCGACGCTCGGAAATTTCTCTCCCTGCATCGTTATCAATCTGAGCATCCCTTTGCTCTGACTTGTGCCTAATTGGTAGCTGTGGTGTATGATAGTTGATAGGCGTCAAACTGTCCTGATAAGACAATTCCACAGAGCAGTCTCTTCTCCGCAAGACCAGACTATGGAGATGCAGTGACTCTCCAGATGGCACAAAGCTGGACGGCCGGGTGATAAATCTTTGATTGGCCGCTGTGTGTGAATCCCTCAGCTCAGCCTCAGCTTCATTTCCCAGTCTCAGCCTCGCGGGCTGAAGGATCTGCAGAAAGGGAATGAGAGCTGGGGGGATAATTAAGGAACCTGCTGCCTGCCGACTGTTAGCAATGAAGCTGAGGAAAGATGCTATTGACTGCATGTGGAAATTAGGGAGAGACCAAACAAGGTTTGCAAAGTTAAAAATACATTGTTAAGTATTTATTTTGATGCTTTGTGTTCTTGACTGGCATACTTTAAATGACAATGAAAGTGTTAGTTAAAATGTTTTTAGTTTTTGTGCAATGTTCATGTGTGGATTGTGAACATAGGTATTCTCCCACCATGTACTGCTACAGTTAATTTCAAACAAGCATTATTAGCCTATTGTCACTGTTCAAAGACAGCTTCACAGCTCCACTTAATGACAATTTTGTCTTTTTGACATACAACTCTTCTTTTGCATGCTCTGTTAAGAATGTGTATTTCACCAAACATTGCAATGAAAAAAAACCTCATTAAAAAAGAGAGCTACAAGCAGATTAAAGGGGCCTTCGCAAGTCTGGTGATGTTGGGGTATTTTCACTCTGGGGTACCATTATGTTGGGGGTACTGACACATAGGACAATAACCCTCAAAACTATAAATGTTTTTGCGAAGTTGTCTGTGTGTGTCTTTGTGTGTTCGTGCTAAGTTTCATGAGTATTCATCTTTTTTTTGTGTGCAAATTTGTAGGGGGCGCTCTTGAGCCATTTATTGAAAATTATACAAGAAAATTGTTTTGACTACAACGGCATATAGTTTGTATTTACCTGACAGATATTATTTCAACTAACCTGTAAACAATAAATTTGGACTAATAAACGATGTAGTATATTTTATCACGCAACAGAACAGAGTGACTACTGTGCTAGTTTCATTTATATATTTATTTTTAATCATTGTTAATAAATACATAAATAAATAAAATGAATCTATATTTTAGATACACACTGTATGTGTATTAAATGGTGTTTACAACTACATAAACAAACCACTTTTGTCACTTGATATCAATGATGCCATGTGATATCATCTCCATGGCAGACTTCAATGGTGCAGCACTGTTACATCAGGGATTTAACAGCATGTAGACATTGTTAGCGGGGCTCACATCCTCTTGTTAAACGTAATTTGTATAAGCCTCGAGACTTCCTCATCCATTGACACCCATCTGCATAATCCATAATATGGGAGGATTTATGGGTAAGAACACGGTTTTAAGGACGGTGTTAGTTTCTGTTCACGAATATTGTGCTTCCTGGTGTCATGTGACATCAGAGCCCCACGATGCTACAGCAGGCAGAATGTAGTGGGCGGTGCAGCATGGCAGGTGACGCCTGGCACCCTTCAGCACATGCTGGGATGATTTGAGATTCTGCTGGAAACTGGAGGGGAAAATAGGCACTAATTTGTCATTACTGTTACTGTGGTTTCTTCAATCCCCACACCATCC
Organism: Leptonotus elevatus; assembly: GCF_054856555.1. NCBI lineage: Eukaryota > Metazoa > Chordata > Actinopteri > Syngnathiformes > Syngnathidae > Leptonotus > Leptonotus elevatus. The sequence goes on from NC_141240.1 coordinate 27,641,247, forward strand.
TTCCTCTAACCTCTTCTTACACCTCAGAGACAATAAAAAACAACAATTCCCCCTTATGATAATTTATTAAGTCACTGATTTTCACAAAAGAGGTCAATTGTTTGCCCACAGGGAGGGATTAGCAACAAAGTAAAGCTCAACAGTGGACTTCATCAATGCAACCCTAAAGATACATGTGGACCGACAGTACAGATTACAACCCTGTACTATAGATATGCCGAGCACACAACTCATTAAAATATTATTTAATATCTATTAGCAATTAAAGACTCAATGATTGCATCCTCCTGGGGAATGAGGGAAAATCAAGAGACTTCCTTCAAAAAAATAATTGGGCTTTTCACAAAGAATGGCGTCAAAAGCAATCACATTGCTTCCTGAGCCCAAAAGACACAATTGCTGGTTTGAAACCAAAGAAGAATATTGTGACAATTGGTCAATTTTACGAACATTTTGTATGTTTGTTTGTTTGCTTGTTTTTTTTTATTACGTGAACATTCTTATTACAGTATATTTTAAACAGCCAAATGTGTTATTTTTTGTAAACAATATATTCACGCTATATATATATATTTTTTTTTTCTGTGGCGTCAGAAAGACAAGTCAAGGAAGCTGCAACAACAACTTTTTATAACATAACACCAAAGCTAACTTCAAAATAAAAAAATACTAAATAATACATTGACGCCATTGCAATAAAGTTGGCCTTTGTAGCACGTGGTGGCGTGATGGTTAGCTTGACTTTTGTTCTCAACATTTTTTATTGCATTTTTGCAATCAACATATGCACAACGCCATCTTAAAATCACATTCGATTGCTAAGGACGCTATTAAACCACTAGTTAATTACGCTGTCATTGTATTATACGATACACGTCTTCAGCGTTAGCGGCTAGCAACGAGTGCCTAGTTGGCTACTTTTAAAGCAGTTTAACAGCTGTGGCTTTGGTTTCCTTCTTTTCTTTTTATTTCAATGATGTGAACAATAGCTTGTTTTTAGTCTCCCTGTTTTAAAGAAGATGCGCCGTACATTGAACTTTGAAGTCTGCTTCATTCGCAGTCCATGTATAAAATAAAAAGTTATCAAGCCTTATATTGTACTTCAAGTTGTTCTCCTAAAACCTAAAGTGCCATGTTTGATAAGATAAATGAAGACAAAGGCCTATGTATCTTGTTATTTTGTTGGGTTGTTTTACTGATCCGAAAAATTATTCGATTCGTGACTCAAATCCGTGATCTGATCTTAACCGTGATTTTTGTTGTTGTAAATACTAGAACAGACACATGTGACAGTGTGCTTGCAAAGACCTGGTAATCTAATGTCTAACAATTGTAACTCACCGCTTTGGTGCACTGCACATCCTTTCCAAGTAGCCAGTTGAGCTCGAGGTGTCCCTCACCCTGGTAGCAGGACTGCAGGCGCTCTTTGATGCGTGTGTTGATGTCGCGGATAGTGAAGGCGCAGAGCGCAGAGTCATCGGGTGGACGGTGAAATTGCTTCTGGCCTTTGGAAAAGATGGCGAAAAGCACGTCGTCTTGAGCTCCGATGTGAAGCGACGCGGCAAGGACGCTGCCCGGCTTGCCGAGATAGGCGGCCTGCAGGAGCCGGTACTCTACGCCGTTCTTCACGCAGCCGATGGGGAGGGAAACGTATGAGTGAAACTTGCGGTCGTCCTTGCAGAGGCGAACGATGCGGGAAGTGTAGAAGAGGTCGCTGGCGGAGCTGCTTGATGACATGCCGTTTTCTGGCGTCTCAGGCTGAACGGTCAAAAAGTACACAAAGCTGCCACTAGCAAAACCATAAATGTAGTAGATGTCGAAGTGGGACACCAGGGCTAGCGTGTCTGATGGTATCTTGATTAACGATGACACAAAGTCGGTGTGCAATTCGTAGTCAAGCATTGCAGAAGATTCAGGGTCGCGGGGAAGCTTCCGGCTGGAAATGGTAGGGAAATAGTCCTGTTTTCCATCAACTGCAGTACCGATAAAAAGGGTGCCATCCTGGCCCTGTGAGGGTACGATGACCCCATACATGGTACCGGTCTGATTGACGCTGGAGAGGTAGTGCTCTTTCTTATGGGAGGGCTCTACTAAGATAAAAAGGTCGTCCAGTCGGAGGAGTTTGCAGACGCCCTGATAGAGGCTGCCGCACGCCAGCAGGCGGTTCTGCGAGTAGTCGATGAGGAGAAGCTTGTTGACGTTGTTGGTCGAGACCAGAGGCTCCGTGCAGGGCTGCACTATCAGGGGCGGGTAACAGGCCTTGTTGTCATCCTCTGGGCCCGTGTCATGGGACACCAGCAGGGTCAGATTGCCCGAGAGCTTGTACACGCGGTTGATGGCACCGATGTACACGGCTCCTGTGGTTCGGTGCACGGTCAGGTGGTTGAAGAACCAGTCGCGACGTTCCGGGTGGAAGCTAGTGAATGTCTGCCCGCTGCACTGAGCACGGAGCGCTAGGACCCAGAAGGCTAGCAAAGGAGCTAATAATCCCATTCTGGCCTCAGGCGATGAAGTCCTGTGCAAAACCCTCATGTTTACCAGGCCTCTTAGAAAAGGATGAAAAGCGAATGGATGAAGAAAGGAAGACTGATGGAGACCTTCTTGTTTTGGTTGTTGAAGGCTAACTTGTCGGTCCAAGAGTCACAAGCCTCTTCACATCTTTCTGGGGAAAAAGAGAGGAAAGAGATTGTTAATTAGCCTGTATGACTCACAATTTGAGAAGGTCAAGGTTCATCCTAGGTTAAAGCAGCAGTTGGGCCGAGCGGATTAAAAAGACAAAGGGAGGAAATGGTTACGGTGCGCATTCCAAAGAAGTTGCTTGGACACCACATGAAAGTCGATGCAAGTTAAAGCAAGATAAATTTGTCTGATCTGACTCACCCAGCAGACGCCATACACACTGTGACACAATGACAATGACACATCAGTCACAAATCTCATTCACGTCACTGTGACTCATCACAACATTTCAATTATTACAACAACTCATTTGGAAAATCATTATTAGGGTACGATAAATATAATATGCACAAAGATGCTTATCATACCATAATGCACTGATAATTGTGTAATTCAATATAAATTAACTCAATTCCAATTTATTTCTATGGTACCAAATCCCAACAGACAGTTTTAGGTCCACACTTCTCACACATGAACTGACAAGATATTGAAAGAAAGACAGAAAACCTTTTCTGAATATAAGAGCAAGCATTCGAAACTATATTTAACATGATATCACACTTCAATTCAACTCAACTCAATGCATTTTACAATATTTTAAGTGGATTTGCCCAGTACATCCATCCATCTATTTTCCATACCGCTTCTCCTCACTAATGTTATGGTTGTGTAGGAGTCTATCTCAGCTAACTTTGGGTGAGAGATGGGATAAACTCTACACAAGAAGGTCGGAGCAACTGTGAGGCTGATGTGCTAACAGTCGCCCACCGTGCTGCCTACTCAATACATAATAAAGACATACTGTAAAAAGTTGTCCATTTGTGTTTGCATTATGACATGAAGGAAAATTAAAGGACCATATCGTTTAACTGGACACCCGGCAACTCCGGTATCAATATTTGATGCCTGTGTGTTGATACTGAGCTGTAAAAGTAAATAATATGATGTGTCACATTTCTGGGCTGCTGATTTGTACAGGTGTAGTGTTTTCATCCGCTGATGATATTAAAAGACTGTGTAGAACAAAATCCCGTCATCCATAAATGTTTGCGTATCAGAGGCACGTGGCACGTGGCGCAGCCTCATCACACGTTTATCAGCGCACTCAATCATAAGCAGCAGTGCGAGGGGGCTAACAAGTAGAGAGACAATGGCGGCAAATCCCAAAATCAAGTACGATTAGGCGTAGCGATCCAACAAGGGAGAGGAGCCGGAGGAGGTGCGAGGGGGCGAAACGGGGGTAGGTTGGGCTGCCCTGCATCATTCAACAAGCTCTGAATTTGCATTCCCAGCAGTGAGGATGCCACAAATGAAAGGTGATGAATGTGTTTGGAATAATCAGAGAATTAACAAGCACTTGATGGCATGATGAGGACGCATTCATGCCAGGTTTGATTCCAAGATTTGGGACTTCCTCTGAAGCTCATCAAGGCATTCTTTGTCTGCTGATAATTATGATAATGTTATACAAAATGTCAGTACAATGCAAATTAATAAAGGTTTTGTCATGGCAACAGTTTGACTCTTTTGGAACGGTTTTATGTTTTAACTATTGTTATCTGGATGGAAAATTGTTATTAAATAGAGTGGAACCTCGATTCACAAACACACCTGTTTATGACACATCTGTGTACGTAAAACATTTTAAGACATTCTGTATATAGCTTTGGTTCATTCATTGTGATTTAGTTAGCAACGCAGCAATTTTTGCTCTAAATTATTAAAATTGCGCTCAGTAAGGCTCTAGAGAAAGTGAAAAGTGCAGGTGCCATTAGAAAACCCTTACAAGTGTTCTTTGGTCCTTCCTCGGGTCTCCTGACCTGCTATACAAAAAGCAACACAAACAGTTGCTCCTACTATTTGAATCTAGCAACATTGCAAGCTTCAGATCAGTTGATCTAATTGATTACTGTCCATAAATATAAGATAATTTTCTCATTTTATTACTTTCCGGCACAGTCATAATGTCCGTAGCTCAGCCAAGCATAACAATTGAAAATATTTGTCTTTAATGATAGTCAGCCCGATTTCCATTTCTGATATACCGGGAAGGAAAAAACAAATGAACATACCCCACACCACAAGATAATTACTGAGGATAATCTTTGTGAGACATATGAGAATTGGGCCTTTGTTGACTTTGATTGCAAGGTTGGGAAAACTGCACAAATTTGTACTGATTGTGTCGATGTGTGAAGCCTGCTTTAAGTTGTATTTTGGTGCCCACTGCAATTATTTCTGAACAGTATCTTACCCATAATTCTAGTCACCCATAACCTTTTTTTTTATTCCAGGTCAGGACATGAATATGGCTAATGAATCACTCTTCTTTACATTTATATGGTAATTTCTACCACTGTAAAATTGACTCCCCGTAAAGAAAAGAGCGGCACTTTGAAGCAGATAACGTTGTTTTCACTCTTTTCAAATCCAATACTCAATTGCTAAACTCAGCGAGGTCGCCGGCGAGTGCAACAAAGACGCAGTCGTGCTATCAACCAAAAGAAAGACTTTGGTTCAATCCATATGAATGGATCACCTTGGTGGGGGCACATATTTACACCGTTCATTCAGTCCCTATGTGCAGCATGAAAAGGGTGCAAGCAAAGGCGGATGAGAGTCAATGTCATACACAAGCCATTAAAGGGTGTAGGGGGAGTCGCATAAAAAGTCCCAGGGGGTAAACGGCCGTAAGACTTATGTGAAAGCTTGCTCAGCAGCCGGCTGATTTTACCTCCAATGGGACCTACTTTGCACACTGAGTGTGTACAAACTCAAACAAAGAGGATGGTGAAGCACAGGCAGCGAGAGCAAGACGTGGGCGGGCGGGGTCTCATCACTGCTGTTTTTTTTTTGTTAGTTATCCTTGCACTTTATGAGGATGTTAATAAATGGCTTCTGGGATAGATGGGATGGAACTCCTACACATTCAAAGCAGCTTGAACAGCAGCCCTTAGGACCTGTGTTTATAGAAATGTGTTAATAAACTTTCAATATGTAGTACAACAGAAAGGGTGTATTTGTATCCCTTTAAATTAATGGAACAACTTGCAGGTTACATTACTCAATACAATATTTAGTGTGTAGTAGTAGTGGTCCGATATCAATGTAGATTTTTTTTTCTTCAATGTTGCTTGCCACTTTTTGATGACAATTTTTCGACAATGTACTCCAAACTGTCAAGGACTGTATTTCTGTGTTATGCAAATCCATTTTGAATATGATTTACCAATTACAGTCTTCATTCACCTTCATCTACAGCAGCTTTGCACTTGCTTACTTTAACTACATAATTAATAATTATACACCATCAACTGTTTCTATGTCATTCTGAGCTGTGTCGTAAGTGTGAAAAGAAGTCCATTGCTGGCAATAACTTTGTTTGGGTTCAACTCCAAATTGCATGATTTTCCATTCTAGAGATGTCACCATGCTGAACTACTCACAATGAATATAAATATATATATATTGCAATCATTTGATAAACGTATTTTGTTATATGACCAAATAAGCTCTGTCCTCTAACTAGAATTGTATTGACAACAATTTGAATTTGTAGACACCAGAATTATTATCAGTATGTCTGCTGAGCAAGATTAATGCCATGACATACAAAAATGATCAATCTATTCATTTCCTGTACTTTTTTCCCCCCATAATCCGCAATAGGGCCACAGGTGAGCTGGAACCTTTCCAAGCTGATTTTGGGTGAAACATGAAGCAGACACTGGACCAGTTGCCTACATGTACGGCTAAATGGGCAAATGTGTTGGTTTGCCAACACTAACTCAGAAAAAAATAAGAAAGGAGAGACCAAAGAAGAAGACGGCCAATTTTGGCAGCCATGGGGATTATCATGCAAATCAACAGGTTTCACATTGCTTTTGTACAATCATTCCTCACGTTCTCCCTGAAGTGTGCCAGAGAAGGCAATTCCTGACAATGAGTCTGACTCATTTCACGAGGAAACAATCATGATGAAAAAAGGCAGGAAATTCAAATGTACAGGATGAGTAGATGCATGAGATCACCTGGCTGTGAGGGAGACACATTGCTGATACTCCTGGCACAACTGGTCGACCTAAGCATCCATCCATCCATTTTCTTAACCACATATTCCTCACAAGGGTCGCATTAACTTTATAATTTGCCTATTTCAGCTGTAAAATGGAAGCCCACATACTCAGAGTTCGGCAATCACAAATTCACGTTTTCTGATTCCCCGGCCCCATTTTATTCCTTCAGTATTTTTAAATAAAACTTACATTTTTAAATCCCCATTCACCCCCTGTTTTTTGTGGAAAATACATATTGAGGGCCCTATTTTGGCCCCCGTGCACATACTATAAAAACTGGCAAATCTTAATTTGTGTGTTGGGCAAATCTAGATTACCGTGTTTGGGAATTTTACAGACCACAATGCACCTCACTAGGCGTTACAGTGAACCACGGGCGTTTTCTATTACATACAATTTGTTGACAGAAGACTAGACAGGTGAAACCAGGTCTAAATTGTGGTGCACATAGTGTAATATGATATATAATATATATAAAAATATGACAACGTTCGTGCATCGAAAACTCTGAATTATTGTAGAAATCAGTTCATTGAATGTTCCATTGTTATGATTGTCACCATATTTAATATATTTTTGAAAGCATCCCCAAACAACTGGTGTTATTCTCCCTTCAATGAGTCTTCAATGAACCTTTCATGCTTGTTTTTGGAATGTACGAGGAAGACGGACTAGAAAATTCACACAAGCACAAAGAGAGCATACACAGGAAGGCCGGAGCTCAAATTCAAAACCACATTCAAACCGCAAACCTCAGAACTGTCAGGCAAACATGCTAACCACACACACAAACAATAAATCAATGAATCCAATAAAAATGATTTGCATTATGTGTTGTTTTCCAATAACATTGCACTTTTTTAACAGTATGTCAGTGAGCCAATTTGGCAGCTTGGGTCTTTTAGTCATTACATCATTATGATCCAAACAGTTTAAGGCTTCTGAAATGAGTGGTGGCAGACAAACGTTCCGACACGCCACTGGGCTCCACAAACTTCCCCTTCATGATGAACAATCATTGCGTGCCAATGAGCTCTCATTAAATGAAGCGTTGGCTGAAAAATATGTTGATTTTCTCCCCAAACGGCACTCAAGCAAGTCAGAGGCGGCTGCAATGTTGCTGCCGATGAGACGATAAAGAGCACCGGGAGACCAAAAGAAGCGCTAATGTCAAACGATAAGCAAGCCAAAAGTGTCAGAAGTGAAACTTCATGGTACCAGTGGCGGTAACTGACGTCACCCGGGAACCTGCTACAGCAAACCTACTTATTGTCTTTTCTGTACGTGCTAAGCTTCTTAGTAATGCAGCCAAAATGTGTCTTGATCTCCTCAATTCATACAGCAATTGTCTCGCGGGAGATAAAGAACATCAGCACGGAAATCCCTTCACAGAGTTGTCTGTTGTCAGACAGGAAAAGGAAATGGGAGATTGTAATTTCATGCCTCGGATTAGTGCGTTATTCCCTTAATGATGACAGTGAGGCGTGAAATTTTTACGCCTAAGTAAAGTAGATGCGTGAGTGATCAAAACAACAGCAATAAACCGGTTAGTCACTCAAGACAAGTAGATGTTGTTATAATAATTTGATTGATTATTTGCATAGTTTTACAAATAGCTTCATTTCTCCCGAATGTTGGCACATTTCCTACGGATAGGGAATATATTTTAAAAGCTCATTTTCTCCTAATGAGACTTCTTTTTTTCAACAGGATTCTTGAAGATTCTGCTACATTAGCTCCTACTCTGAAGAGCTGAAATAATGAGGGGACTTGCTGGCATGTCAGACTGAGTCATATTTGTATATTTCTTTGTCTTGCTAGGAAATGACTAGCTCTGCTCCAGTGCCAAATCCATCCGTCAGCTTCCAAGTTGCTGTGCGTAATTTTTCCCTAATCCAACCATCCATCCTTGCCTTCTCCACAAGGGAGCGGCACCAAACGAGGGGTTCAACCCCCCCTCCCAGAAACCACAAGTGGCTTCAGTAATTGCCGTCATTTCATCTGGTCTGGTTTCCTGTGTTGAGGCCACAATGAAATATCGCCATTTTATGCATTACTGCAAACCACACATTTGAACAAGTCCACATTCTGGAACCAGAAATGTGTTTCCACAGAAGAGCAAAGGCGGTGATGATGACATTGACGCGGAGCTCAAACTTGAGTTTCAAAGCAAAAGTTCCAGGGATTCTATTGGGTCTCTTTCGTATAAAAAGGATTGGTTGCTGAGCCAAGATCCTTAAGACAACTCCTGATGTCTACTGCCAGAATACGATCTCAGTTCAGCAAGGAAGGCTGTGTCGTATTAAAAACTAGAAATGCATAGTAGTAGACTTCCACAATGTATTCCACTGGACATCCATCTCCAATTAATTGGGTTGTTCAAAACCCCTTTTTTTTTAGACCGAAACCAGCACGAGTACTCAACACTAGAGTAGTGACCGATACCACTAGTATTTTTAATACACAAAATTTCCCCCCAAGAAAAAAAAAGACCGATAATTATAAAGAAAGACCTTTATTACGCGATATACAAAATGTCATTAATTTAATGGCAGTTTTCTCTTCTTTTAATTGCTCTTTTGTAGTTTGTAAAACGGCCACAAGAGGGTTGCCGTTATGTCGTGAGTACCGATACCTTAAAATAAGGACGGGTATCGACCCGATATCAATATCTGGTATCGGTACTCGCTTATCTCTTATAATTATGAATACAGTGAATGTTGGTAAATGAAGAGTTGTTGAATGAAACTGTCTTTACCAACATTTAAAAATAAATGCAAATTTTGGGTGCTAAAAGGCAAACCAGTGTTTGATTAACTCCTCACCTTTGGACACATTTAAGTTATAATTGTGGCTTAAGTAACTATTATGCTGTTAACTGAATCATATCCAGAATTTTAAAAAATGGCATTCTACATTCCCCCCCCAAAAATTGCCTTTTTTTTCAAATGGTTTGGCCTTGGCAGGGCTTGTTGCCTCTCTATTTTCTAGCTTTAAATTATAATAAAAAAGTCATAATGGCACAGCAGATCCAACGGTGGCCTCAGAACTTTGCTCTGTACATTGACTTTGCATTAAAACAGAAGCAATTTTATAATTTGTGACAAATAATGTTCACTTGTACCCGATTAAGTGCACCCTTAAGTGTACTTTGCAGTCAGTGTTTCATTAGTGACCCTTAACATTGTCTGACATATCATTAAAACGAAACCATCTTTTGAGAAACAAGGAGCATATCATGGTGATGGAGGGATAATTGAGTCTAGGCAGCACAGATCATCAAGGGCATGTGAATGTATCACATTGTATCACCCCCCCCCCCTCCCCCCCAATGCTGAGCTTCAAGCAAACAAGCACTGCATTATGTGTAAAAGATGACACACACAAAACAAATGAGCTTATGACATCATTGTCACTCTAATGACTTTTGCCCGCCCCACCAACCCCCCCAAGCAAAAAATAATATCTCTGTCATGATCTCCGACAAGCGTAGAAATATCTTAAGTGTGCATACAAACCACGGAGTGAGGGAAGGATACATATTGTACACATTATTTCCCCTACTGACACAAATACAAATTTCTATTACACAGGAGTCTGTATCCGGGGAGGTGTCATCTCCTGATCCAAGTAAAACAGACAGACATGTTCACTCTCGTGGACCTTTTTCCATAAATGTAAATAGTAAAAAGACCTCAGCCAGAGGAGAGGCAATCCTCAGCAAATGCGGAGAAAAAACAGATTGGTATGTCACTAAACGGTCTCACTTGGACATCACGCTACCACAAACACCCACACCTATATCAGAAGTGAACAAACGTCTTCGATTGTTGCCCGAATATCAACAAGCTGGAGGGCATCGAATCATGCTCAAGAGTCGATACTAAAAGAACCTTGCTTTCAAAGTCAAGTTGTGTGTACAGCATGACTCAACTCCAGTGAGGAACAAACAAGAGAATCAAGCGTGTATTTAGCACTGTCATTTTGCTATATCTTGCTAAAATGCGGTAATGTGAGCGCAATCGTTCCGCGCCTGATTACGGTCCGGATCCCAAGATAAGCACGATTGGGAGAGGTGGGCCAGAGAACGGTACGGTTGACCGCAAATGCGCACAGCCGCGGCGAGTAGTCGGCGCGCGAAAAAGTAACCATGACGTCATATATGTACGTGCAATTTATATAGCGAGCAACCTGAACTGTTGACCATACAACAAGCAGAACGTTCCTAGCAAAGAGATGGCAGCAGCAAAGGGCTCACGTTGGTCCAATGATGAAGTGTAGTCCGCCATGATGATGTCTTCTTCTTGCGTGAATCAACGTGATGACGTATATTTCGGAGGCAACATGGCCCGGGCCCGGTTTGGTTCGAGTGATGTGAGTTCAGTACGGTACGGAAGAAATGGCCTTAGTGTAAGTGCAGCCTAAAACTGTTTTGGTAGACAATAAAGTGAAATAATACACTAGAGTAAAGTGGGCAACAAAAATATGTTCCCTGTGGGTGACGGGAAACCAGTTCAAGGTGTACCTCGCCTTTGGCCCAAAGTCAGCGAGCAGAGGCTCCAGCTCAACTGTGATCCTGACTATAAAATGCATAATTTAAAATGTGTGAAGTATTGTGGCTTTTGCTAACTAATAAACACATACAAAGCTGTGTCATTATTTCAGTTAACAAGTTTTTGCAAAATAGCTGCATGATTTTCCTGAAAGCACTCCAAATGGTGGCAAATATTGATCCAAATGGAGTGAAAACCAAATCTACAGGGTGTCCATAAAGTCTCTTTACCATTTTAAAAGATTTATTAAAAATGCAATTGATTAGATATTTTATTCAGATTTGTTCTATTGTATTCAGTGTTTATTAAAGTTTTTTATCACACTGCATTTGTGTGTTTCAGGGATCCTGTTTGTCAAAGAGGTGATGCCATTGCCACAATTGATGAGGCTATGCTACAGCGAACATGGCAAGAAATCGAGTACCGTCTTGATGTGCTTCGTGCCCATGTAGAAGTGTATTAAAAGAGGTAAAAAAAAACTTTAATAAACGCTGAATACAATAGAACAAATCTGAATAAAATATCTAATCAGTTGCATTTTTTATAAATTTTTGAAATGGTAAAGAGACTTTATGGACACGCTGTATATCTGGTCCACATGAGAATCTAAACATTTTCCCTTTGGCCCCTTGACCCAATTTTGGTCAACATTCCATCAGAGTCTTGCATCCAAGACATTTCAAGTTAATGAAAAAATATATATATAAATTCTAACGTGATGAGAAAATGTGTTGTCTTGTAAACGTAGTGGCAAATGCAATTTAATAAATGTCTTATTTTAAAAGAGAAGCTTGGATAAAGGCTCCCCATAACAAAAGTCATAAATGAGGTGCTGCGGAGTGCGTATATGTGTTCAGGAGATGTGGGGTGTCACGATACATTATTAACAGTACACACAAGCAAAGGCGTTTGTAAAACAGGAATCCTGCTGAGGCGAGGCGAGGCTGGCAAGGCAATAATGTAAAGATGCACATGAAATGTCTCCGAACAAATACAATCAATTGTGAACCAAATATGACAAGCAAATGGATTTCACAGGTTTTACATTCCCCAAGTAAAAGTTCAGCATGAGGATTACTGGAATTGTTTACATTTGAATGGGAGTTGAAATACAAATAGAAAACAAACACTGTCGTGTCCAAAACCATCTGAAATGCCCTTCATTGGCGTATGTACCGAATAGGTATAGAATTTGACATACACTATGTCATATGAAACAATAGTGGTTAAGTAAATACACACTTTTGATATGCAATTCTGAAATTCCTGATCTCTTATTTCAATGTAGTCATATCTAACTATCAATCTTGCGGCACTTCTGCGTGTCACTGAAGCACACAAATGGATTTGGAAAATGAAGCTCTAGATAGCAGGTGCTAAATACAGCCTGGTGACTCGGGTGTGATGTACGGGTCAAGGTGAACAACAGGTGTGGACCATAGTGGAAAAACAAACAAATACATGAATAAATACATAAATGAATAGCTTACATTTAGTGGCTTTGATGCTCTCACATGCCAATGTCCATGTCGCTATTCAGACACAAAGAATGAGCTAAAACGTTCCAAACGGCATAAACGAACATGCCGCACAACAAGACCTGCACTAGCGTGTCAGCATTCAAACTTGATGTTTGTCTATTTTGGGTCTGTTGTATTTGCTGTCTTTATCGACGCACGCTCCCCGACCGAGGCGTTATCTGACTGCAGCTGTACTATGCTAAACAAATGTTTGACTTTGACTTTGACCTTTGCTATGCAGGACTGGAATATTCATAGTCATTGCCCAATGAAAAGCAAAATTGTTTTGAATTTGTTATTTTACCCAAAATGTGACGCAAAACAGACTTTTCTGTTGAATATGACTGGGAGGGTGAAAAGGGTACCGGAGCACACATAAATACAATAGCAGCATCCATTTTATTCTAATTCATTAAGTAAGCACTTCATCACCAAGTTACACTGTGCAGATTCGTGCTTATGGTGAATGCAGCATACACTTACCAAACTATAAAGTCACAATTTTGAGAGAAAAAAATCACTCACAGACACATTTTCAGATATAGGCAGCTAACAAAAGATTTTCTTGGACGCATAGTCTCCCACATGATGGGTGGGCAGGGACTCCGGAGCACGAACTATTTGTACGAAAGCAGTCAAAAAGTCAATTTTCTCTTTAACGGGATTTAAATAAAATATTGAAGCTGCACTGGCTTGTGAAATGGAGACTGCTGCTTGTTTGCGAGGCAGCGGATAAGATGGTAGGAGAGCCTGAGGATGATGAGGGGAGCCACAAACCACAACCAGGAGAGGAGTGTAGGTCAGAAACAGTGAATGATATCCTGTGAAAGTGAGAGCTCAGAACGAAACAATACTGTCCTCCTGCTTTGAGTGCATTAGCTGGGGTGTGAGGAGAGACGGGAAGGAAGGAAGGAAGGAAGGAAGGAGGGAAGGAAGGAAGGAAGGAAGCCATGCAGTCATTCTAACAAGCTGTTTGAGCAGCAGCAGCAACTCCCAAAAGCCAGCATGTCGTGTTGGCTGTTAACTGGGGCAAATTTACACGGCCTGGAATGCATTCTCCGGCCAGTAGAGGGGTGTGTGTTGGCAAGGGTGCAAGGGTCATGTTGGCAGGGACATCAAAGAGTATGCAGTACTATTTTTTGGTCAATGCATGTATAGTCAAGCACATGTATACAGTATAGATAACATGACAACGTGTAACGATTTTTTAACATTTTTAAAATGTGAGCCATCGCTCCGATGATGAGGAAAATCTTCCCATGTTTTCTTTTTGTTCCATTATGGAGGACTCGACTCTCGTCCGCAATGCCACCCTGCACTCTAGGGACAGACAGTTCCGCCAACTTCTCCTAATAAGGCTTGCTGCTTCTCCACAGAAAAGGTACACACAACATGAAATTTAAGACCTCACAGAGTTATGGGTGGTGATGGGATCTTAAACAACAAACGTGCATTCCAGGACTTGTTTATGGGGTGCACCCCTGTCTCATTTTCAAAATGACGGAAATCCGTCCCCTCGACGGAGCACTTTAACCCCTGATAGATATACACGGTCATTTCTGGACTATAAACCGCGACTTTTTTCACTTGCATTCGACTCTGCAGCTAATACAAAGGTGCGGCTTATCCATCAGATCACAAGGGGGCGCACTATAAAGGAAGCGCAAGAACGTCAGGCAGAGCAAAACAAACCAAGTGAGCCCAAATGCAGTAGGAGAGACAGAACGAGAGCGAGACAATTTGCGCCCTCATTGTGGAAAAGAAAGTAGCGGGAAGAACCACCGTTGCGGCTTGTATGTGTAACAAACTCGAGTATTCCCCAAATTTAGCTAGGGCGTCTTATAGTTAGGTGTGTCTTATAGTCCAGAAATTATTGTATATATATTTTAAGTCATTTTAGAGGTGTAGTTTTAATACTGTGATGCTCACGGTTATCATAGCATCCAAATCTAATATTGGCCCACGCATACGTGAGACACATAAAAAAAAACCACAAGACGTCGTACAAACACTCAACACAAAAGATTGCTCCTGTATTTATGTCTGCAGGCAACGGTGCCCCCTTGAGGTTGCTTTGTAATTGGCCATCGTTCCATTTCAGTTCATGATCACGTAGTCAGTGGTTTTATATGTACGATTGCCAGCCCTGATCGTTTTCTCAGCATATCAGGAAGGAAAAATGACTTTTATGACACCACACATCATAAGATAATCTTTCAGACATTTGAGAATGTGGCCTTTGCTGACTTTGATCACAATTTGGCCTGGTTTTCATTATTTGTGTACCCCATTTAATACAGTCAGAGCTAGTATGTGTTATGTAACAGTTCCTGGTGGTGGCTTTAGGAAGAAGATGACGGGGGATCATGCCAGGGGGACCTGTCAGTCAAAATAATCCCTTCATTTTCTCCCACTACTCTTTCGTTTCAGTTCTGATCATGCACAGCTCGACCACTGGAAACGCAGCAGGGAAACCAATTCTTCCGCTCAGCCCACAAAAAAAGCCCCAGATGAGGGGGCGGGTGTTACCCGCTGTGATGTAACTGTGAAGTGATGTAATATGGACACATCAGCGCAAACACTCTCCGGGCAGGCTTCAGCGTGATCCATGCTAAAGTCAATTAGCCATCATTTCAATTAACAGCATGACGGGGTGCCTGTAATGTCAATATCCTCCACTCTCCTCTGATTGCCAATTGCAAGCAGTTTCCGTGGACGTGACACAGAGAGAAGAAACTTGACGCTCAACAAAAAGTGAGATAAATTATGTTTCAGTTCACAAAGAAATGGATCACACTACTTTTAATTTCACTTTTTTTTTTTGCCTAGCTTGCTTAAACGGCTACAGTAAAAAACTAATTAATTGTGGAAAAGCATACAAAATGTAATTTCATCAACTTAAAAACGGTCCATTCATTCATCCATTTTCTGCATTGCTTATCCTTATCATTGTTGAGTGTAAAATGGGGCTAATCCCATCTGGGGTGGACCCTGACAACACATTTACTGCCATTGGAAATGTTAGCTATCAAGCTCATTAGCCTCCAGTCCAGACCATTGGAAGGGGCAGCAAAGCCCCAGCCTGCTGCTGCAGGGCCAAACACCCAAGCCACTTCTTTAAATAAGTCATGTCTGGAGTTTTCTGTGGCCTTGCCTTTCTTAAAGCCTATGGGTCAAAGCTCAACCGGTAGCTCCTGACAAACATATCAATCTTATCGTACTTGTGATTTTGGAATCGAGCGAAGCAACCCACACGACCCTCTCTCCCGAACTCCAAGACAGCACTAGGGTGCTATCAAGCTGTCTTCTTGCAACACTACTTTAAGTCTGAGAGTCTGACGAAAGCCAGGCGCTTTTAAGAAAAGCATAATCGCTTGTGTGTTCACAGCAGCAAGGGTAGAAACATCTACGAATGTGGCCCAATCCTTAATATTGCCGTCACCTTAAGTGGGCAACAATAATAGAGGACATTTGTGTTAATTGAGTGTATTGTTTGTTATGAAATGAAATAACAGGAAACAGGAAACACATTTTGTTCCAAGACCGAGTGCCCACGGGTGAGAGAACCAGAGGCTTGTACTTGGGCTTGTCTGTTCTTCTCGACTCAGCCAAGTACACATTCCTTTAATTTCATCAGAGGTGATAAAGCGCCGCAAAATCGAGTCTGCGGCTACTTACTTAGCCCAATCTAGCTTCGGATGAGTCGCATTAGCAGCATGTGGTGAGGAAAGTGGGCACTTACCCATAATAGGAGCAAATCTGGCCAGCAAGCACAAGCGGGCCAAGCAGCACATTTGAAACAAGTAAAAACAATCCCGTTTTTCAAACCAATCTTCAGCCATCTTCGTTTTCATGGACACATGGGTCAACTACTCCCAGATGTGACCTCATATCACCAATTTAAGTGCTGGAAAGTAATAGCAGATATAATAGCAGACCAGCCAGAATGTTAATATTTATTCTTGGTGATGCAATTCGTTTTTTAAAAGTCTGAAGTATTTTAACTAGGTTTGATACTCACTGGGGCGGTCAAAATCATTTAGATGCCTCCTGACAGTACATACTTTTAGAGAACACTCTCACTGTTGTTGCCATGGCAACCCTGATTCACAGCCAGCATATCTCTTATGTTGTGTTAGCACTGTTGTCAGTGCTATGGTTGCTTTTCAGTTGTGTGTGCTTAGGCAAACTCTTTGAGTTGTATGTTAGCATTTAGCATGTTTAGCATTCATTTACAAAGTATGTGACGTGACCACACGTATTTATTAATAAATTAGTCAGTGGACTTCAAAACAAATGACAACTGTTTCTTCCTTTACTTTAAATGAGAACACTCTACTGAAGTATTAGTCTAATGGACGTCCAATAAAAATCATGTCCAAATTTTGAGTTTCCTGACAAAAAAAAAAAGTAAAGCAACATTATGCTTATAATTGCTGATAATGTTGTGAAATGTGAAATAGAAGTAAGAGACAACACATTTATTTCCCTGCACTGTCTACCGGTTAACACCATGACATATTGCCTGGGAAGTTCATTAGGCCAGGACTATCCTTGTGGACCTTCCTATGGACTCATAATCACCTCTTCCAAGCTTTGCAGTCCATGTTTACTACTTATGTTAATAACACCACATGCTGCTGCCTCTGCCAAGATGTTTCTTCATGGGATGCCTTCTGTTTTGTGTCTTAGTACTCCTACCTTGTATCTCAACCACCTGAAGACCTATTTTATATTGTTTTGTGTGAGCCTGTTGCGTTTCAGCGCAAAATTATGCTACCTAAAAAAGTTGTCAATTGCAATATTTCAGTAAGACTGTTGTTGTTTTTAATTATTATTATAAAAGAACAACGGTGATAGCAGCATGCCCGCCTCACTCTCAGGACTTGGGCTCAGAGGAAACCAGCCAACTCTGATTTTCCACCATGTCCTGGCCAGAACTCCATCCTGTTCGGCCTCACACAGAACAGGCCTGGAAGCACAGATTTCAATGAGACATAGACGTAACCACTTAACTATGAGCCAGCTCAGTCAGCCTTGTTTTGTCCAGTCTAATTCTGTTCTGACAACGTCTAGCCCGATGCTTTACTGTTACCCTCTGCAGCAACTATCGTCTGTCAACTACATCAGAAGGTCTCCGAATAAGAGCTCTACTCTCATTTTCACAGGCCAGCAGCTCCGGGGTCGCTCTGCTGCCTGCTTCGCAGACATAACACGACCATCCATATTCTTTAGACCTGACGTCGGAGAGCTTCATGCGACTGTCTCCAAGCATTCCTCTGGTGCTACATCTTGATCTAGTGGACCTTGAAGAGAGACTTCTAGAAACCTTGTCACTGGCATAATTGCACACATAATAAGCGGCTCTGGGGGAAGGAAAATGTCAGCAGTCTCTGTTGGAATTGCTCAGCACGTGCTCCAGTTTGAAAAAAACTATGCTGGCTGGGAGAAATGCAGGAGATGAACTAACTACTTTATCGATTGGGGCAAGTAACATTAAATACGATTACATTCATGCTGTTCAGTGCAGCTGTGCAAAAGTGGGTCTCTTTAGATATACAGTAAGCTCAACTTCCCATAGGTGACACCATGTTTGTCTTGATAACGCAAACAAGCTGGGATTGAATTAACAGCACCTCCGCGAGTTGCAACCAACTAGAACCCTCCATTTTGTCTCAATTGTTTCATGACAGAATTAATCAACAATTACAGAAAATTGACACAATTCCTCATCAATTAATTAATCAATTATTATGTCCATCCTAACAAAGTCATCAGTATCACTCTCTGGCTCTATCTTCCCCTTACTCCTCCTTTCGGTGTTAAATTTGATCAAAGACTAATCTCTGCTAGTAAGATGATTAAAATTAGCGGACGAGAGAACAGCAAGTAACAGTAAATGAAAGAAAATTGTGTCGCCATGCTCGGCTCGGTCAGTATGGAAAGATGGCAAAACCAGGCAATCGGGATTGCGATGTGAAGGCTTGTTGTAATAACTTTTTTTCCCAGCGAGACCGCACACTCGGACTATGATGACGATGATGATGAAGCAGGGCTTTAAAAACGATCATCCTGCCAGTCGTAAAATGAGCCACCTCTCCATTCAAGTGAGCAATGTAACTGCAACCTTTTGATGATAAGTGCGCTGTGGCGGAGGAAATGATGAACAGTCAGCATAAACGTGACATTGGCCGGCTCAATTGTTGCCCTACATTTGGGCAACTTTTTGGCGGTAGGGGGTAAAACACAGTGCATGTTCGCTTACTGAGCCAAACAAAACAGCCCCGCTGCTCCATTTAAAACAAGATCAGCAGCAGCATGCACACATATAATCATACTCCAGCAGAAAAAAAGTGCAATAACAGGAAGGAGGAAAATGATAAAAATCAACTGTTTGCTACCCTCGAGAAAATGTACGGGGAAAAAAAGGTCCCATTCAGCATTTCATCAGCAACACAAACAAGAGCAGCTGGGGCACACACACATGCTGAAGTGGGCTAATTGGGACACTTGGAGGCTGTTTCACGTTGGGTGGGCGTCAGCTCAAGAGTTTACTTACCCCTCTATATCACACCTCAACAAACACACAAGTATTGTATGACTTTATACAAACAAATGACCTTTTGGGCAGCCTGACCATTGCATCGGGTTCGTAAAATGTATCCGTTTCTCCATTTTGTGTTAATTTTTTTAATGGCTACAAGGGTGAAAATGAGAACAAGTTTTACAGTTTTGAGAGTAAAACAGAACCAATTAATAAAACGTGTTTGCTCGATGATATCCAAGTAATGCTATTAGATGATATGCAAACATTACAAGGTAACCAATTGCTTCAACAACAACTTTATTTGGAACCGCATCAAATGATTTTGGTTCATCTGCTATTGTTCACACCAGACCCCCAAAAACTGCACTAAGAATGAAAAAATTAAAGCAGATCAAAAATGTCATTAACAATTAAAGATTCATGCACCCAAAAGCTAATTAACGGACTGATGTTATTTATTTACTTTGTGTATTGCTGCTGCTGAAAATCATGCATAGGCCTACTGGATCCTCTTTATGATGACTTGTCATAGACATAGTAGAAAATTCACTACCCTCTATGTACTGTCAACAATAACAATCTAAATGGACACTGGAAACTATTTGTCTGAGGATAATTGAAAACACAGCCATAACTATCAATGTAGCGGCAGTAAAAAAAAAAATTTAAAAAACTAAGTCTGTATCCCTATACGACCTGTAATGTTATCTCAAGCTGTTTGTGTTTCAGTTTTCAGATGTCACATAATCACAAAATAACACACAAAAAGCACAGTTTACAAATGTCAAACCCTTGATTTCATTCTCTTCAGTTTAGACAACATAAACCATCATGCAAATAAAGTTATAGCGTGGACTTTGGAAACAGACCAACAGTCAAGTCCGATGTCCACCTTTATTTATCTATTGGACAAACGTGCTTTTCCTACACTGTGCTACATTGTGAAGTTCTGTAAGTGACTAACACACAACTCGCCATCTGTTTTTGTTATGCTAATACAAATTGACTCAAATGGAATTTAGCGCATGTATTCGTCAAGTCCAATTGGGATCGGTCATGTTCCAGCTTTCTTTTAAAGTCAAGTAGTGTTTTGACCAAGTTTCCGCCACATTACTGTGAGAGCCACTGTACCTTCATGTTCCCTTCCAGTTTCCTCTCCACTTCCTGTCTGACTCAGTGTTGCATTCCCAGACCACCCTTTTTCCTCTTGTGCTTTAATGCTGGATTTCAGCACATTGTCATTCATTATGCCTGTAACGGGTTACTCTAATATGGCCGCGTTTTTTTTTGCAACGAGCAAATATATTACTGGGTCCAGATTGGCATTCAGATTAGAATTACTTGTCCAAGTCACTGTGTGTTACTAATTTTGTCATTTTCCTCAGTAAAAAAAAAAAAGATACTTCCTTGCTTCTTCCGTCTTGATGTATGCACCAAGCCCAAGCCGTGCTTCAGCATGAGCACAACTCACATGTACATACCAAGAAGCCAGCAACATAAACAACAAAGGATGGAGGAGAGAGATTTTCATTGTCACTATTTTGAGTTTGTGTCAACTAAAGATGACAACATTAAGGTTTGCTGTACACTCTGCTACGTGTGGATGTTGTCATTTATCCAGGTCATTTCTTTCTCACTTTCTACACTCTATGTTGGTGACAAATTCATCTAGCTTAAATTTTAAGAAAGCATTTGGATTCGCAGCACAATGCAGCCAAATTTAAAGACAAAGTCCTAGCAGGTTGGAAGAGAAACATAACGCTACGACTAGCATGCAAGTTTGGCATTTTCTTTTAATCTATTTGCACTGCTTCCCTTTGTCTCTGAAAGGCTGCACCTTTAGTATACAAAGACAGGTGAGGTTGTTTACCTTGAATTGGAGTTGGTGTACACGTCAACTGCCTCGGGGTGAAATGAACAGAGATTAACATTTCAGTTTTTCAAACATTAAGGCAGTGCAAGCTACATCTGACAAAGGTAATGAGCATGCTTGCCTATGTAAATTCATGTCTGCGCATAAGAAGTGCAACAATGTGATAATCACAAGCTGCTGCCGTGAACCAGACAGACATAAACCAACTGCTACAGTAAGAGGACGACAACAACATGGAGGAGAAAACAATGCTTTTTCTTGCTACACACCAAGGCCAACATTAAAAAATTCAAAATGTTGTTTTCAATATCGCACTCATCACCACGTTCTTCTTTCGGCTCCATCGGGAACAATTCCAAGCAGTATTATTCAATAAACACATGCAGTTAAACTGGGACGGAACCGGAGCTGTCATAATGTGTGTAATTGTCAAGCAAAAGACGACGCTTGTTGATCTATGTTCAGCGTGAGAAGTTCAGACTCAAATCATAGCACCGACTAGAGTAAGTGAGTAAGTAATGATTTTCCACTCAACTCCCGCCGCCGCTGTCGTCCTTTAGTGCATTTACGCAAACTCCCGCTGTTGCTTCACCAACCACACGCAAGCCTTTGCTTTCAACAGCAAGGGTCACTGGGAAATAAAGAGTAGTGGAACAAAAACAAGCTACTTCCCCTGCTAATGTTTGTCTGGCAGGAACAAATAGCCTCATTCAGTACATCTCACTGAAATCACAACAGAGTTTGCTACAAAGCAGAGGAAAATGTAGCCTATTCGGTATTCCGGAGTAGTATAAATTTTCTACTGACACATATTATATCATATTTATATAACATAGTTTCATATGTAAATATCCCTGAAAGTTAGATTAGCTTTTGCTAAATGTAAAATCATTCCTTCCTTCCTTCTTGCTGTGACAAAGAGGAATAACTGTCAAACGTAATGAAAAGAAAAGCGTAAGATGGTAGCTATAGCGCAGCTAGCTTCTTTTTTTTTTAAAGTCTAGCTAGTCTCATAAGCTAGATTTGGCTAACAGCTTTAGTCTTCAAGGTGAAATCATGGCTCATCGCTTTGACAAAGATCAACCATTTCCGAAATCAAAGAAGACGTTCAAAATAGAGGTAAGCAAGAGCAAGAGAACAAAAGAGATCATCTTTGACACTTAGATGATCACTTTCATGACTATGGGGGCTCAGGTGAACTTGTTCAGTGCTAGCTACTACTTAAGCTAGTCTCACAAGGATGTGCTGCCAGCTCAGCATTTTGAATATGTGTTCATTCAAAATCACATGAATCGTAGTCTCAAGTAATGCATTCATGTGGAAAACAACAACACATTCAAGTGGTCGGGATTAACCACCTCAGGTCTAGAGTTAAAATGATTCAACAGTCCTATTGTACAGTGTTACTGCATCAACATGACGTACAAAGAGCTTGAGCTTACCTTTGGAAAGCAGCAAGTTTGATTCAGACAATTGTATGGGAGGAAGGGGCAAGACATTTGACCACGGTTGGAAAAAGTTCATTTTCTTAGTTTAAACAGTGGACAGAACAATTTATCAAGGAGAGGATATATTTGAGTGAAGACACATGCCTTTGCATAAGTGGGGAGGAATGAGAATTAGTTTGAGCTTCGAGCCTTATGAATAAGGTGGAACCTCTGAAGTCTGATGTTATTGAGGTTGCACAATTCAGAATGTGAACAAGGAAATTAAGTGACTAAAGTAGAGCAGTTTCAACCAGAGGTGAGTAAGAGAAGAAAGGGAAAAGAGAAGAACAATATACAAATTGGTACATGCAATGGTTGGCTGTTTATATATGTGTCCTGCAACTCACTATGCCTCTCGGCCAAACTCACCCGCACCCATAATGAAGAAAAGTGCTATAGAAAATGGATGGAATTTTCCTCACAATTTTTTTTTATTAAAATTATTTCATTTGCATTCTGCAAGAACTTGAATGAAGCATACGGTAAATTATCTATAGTAATGTGGCATGTACTACCGACCTGAGCACACCGCCATCCCTTGGGGTGGTCACCATAGCAACAATGGCGGGTACGAGCATCCTCATCAACAGGGGTCAGTGTTGACCCAAACAGCATTGTGTTGCTTTCCATATGAACAAACAACACGCGTCTATAGAAGACACATGTGTCATGCAGTCAAACAAATCTAAATCCAAATGAACACAATCGCACGCAGCCATGCACAAATCGCATACACACGTACACACACATACAGGCACACAGTCATCTGTTCCTGACAGTTGCCCCTTGGCATCCAATTCTACACCCCCCCTCAGCCTCGCCCCTCCCCTTTCTCTTTTTGTTGCTCATTTCTTGTCAAGTTGCCACAAACAAAACAAGCGCTCCCTCCCGTGACACCAACTAATTGATTATTGATGGCGCCGGGGCATTAGTGACTTACATCTGAGACGTGACGTGAGAAGAGGGAAGAGGCCAGGAAAAAAAAGAGGCTGGTATAATTGACATCAAGACATAATCACTATTTGTTGCGAAGTGCAGACTCACAAATTGTTACTCCAAAGAGTTGCCTCATTTTGTGATGGAATTTAGACCGGCCGAGGTAAAACTTTGGAAGCATATCATTAACGCACCATCCTTTACCATCGTGATAAAAGCTTCCTATGCCGCCTCCACTACTCACACGGGCGACCAAAGCCGTTAACAAAACATTTAACTTGGAGCAGTATTTGCACTGCGAAGGTGTTAGGGCTTCCCAACGGAGGCGCTGAAAACAAGCCACTGATAACTTCCTTATCCCTTTTCTTTTCACCTCCTTTTACACCATCCATTTTCCCATCTGTTGGACTGAGCAAGTGGACCAAATGTTGTATTTCTCCAAGCGGGTAAGCATCACAACAACAGGGGTGATTTTTAGTCGGTTTGTCATTAGCGCCATCGAAGAGAGATATTTGCCTTTCCACTCATCAGGCTTTTTTTGCAAGATGTAAGCTTGTATATATCATCCTCAAAAAACTGTCTGTCTGAAGTTATTCACACTCAAATGAGAAACCCAATTAGTTTTGAGTAGATAATATGTCCAAGACATTTGGTAGGTCATACGGGAGCTTCTTTTCCTTCCAGTTTTTACATCTGCACTTTAAGCCTGAGTGTGCTGCTTATTATATTTACCCTTGTAATGGTAGAAAAAGATGATAAAATCCAACAAATTACAATTAGGAAACTCCGGTAAGTTCTTCCTCCCTCTGATTCAATCCCAGACACAACATCCTGGCTTGCTTTAATTGCTGTATATTCCGCGAGATCAACTCCACCAACAATGCAGACCTCACTTTTTATGCCACACTGGCCTAACGAGGCAAGGATTTCAGACAAACGAGCACATGGCGAGGCTGCGAGGGCGAGCGGGAATGGAGCGCGCTTGGTTGTGACAGCTGGACAGTGGATCGGGGTGAAATCCACATAGTGAAGGAGGGGGGTGCAATTGCATGAAAACAAACCCCGCTGACTATTTGTACACTGGCTGAAGCAGAAAGTAAAGACAGAAACTAAATCTGAGGCGAGAGTGAGTCAGTCAGTGGTAGCACAAAAGGGGCATTATCGTACATGTGCGTGTGCTGGGAAAGACAGTTGGGTCGAGCGGGGTTGCAATTGGATGTGGGGGTCAAAATACATAGCCACGAATGCGTTGGCAGTATTCATTCATTAAGATATAGGTCAAGGATTCTGCCTCCATGCGCAGCCACTTGTCAAAATCTCTCAAGCTAAACAGCAGTGAGTCTGGCTGCCTTGAGGGGGCGGGGGAGTGGTAAGGGGAGTCGTAGTAGAGCACGGGGTGGGGGTTTGGGTGGTCTTCTGCTGGGGGTTGACACGGCACCCAGAGGAGCAGCGACGACTCACTCGGCAGCAAAGTGATATGTTATGATCATAATGAACTAACGATAATGAACTTGGCGTATGGGCTCATTGGCTGGCCTTTAACAGGGGGCGCTCTCGAGCCAACGTGACAGGATTCTGACGATGCTGTTGAGGACGACCGATGAGCGTTCAAATAAATGTTGTTAGCAGTGAGCATAACACTTCTTAATAGGGGTGTTGGAAAAAATCGATTCGGCAATATATCGCGATGTTACAGCGCGCAATTCTCGAATCGATTTGAGATGCAGCTGAATCCCTTTTAAACATCATTTTTTTATGGGAATATTCAACAAAACGTCTTACTTAGGGTTAGGAGTCACACATTAAGCATGGAAGAATGTTATATTAATGGAACATTAAGCCTTAATACTTGATTTCAGTGCTGTTTGCTAAATGCAGT
This sequence comes from Leptonotus elevatus, assembly GCF_054856555.1. Classification (NCBI taxonomy): domain Eukaryota; kingdom Metazoa; phylum Chordata; class Actinopteri; order Syngnathiformes; family Syngnathidae; genus Leptonotus; species Leptonotus elevatus. Next base: position 27,666,800 of record NC_141240.1, read on the forward strand.
GGCTCAGTTATAAGCCTGAATTTTTTGATAAATAAATAAATTTTCATACAAATCTTACAGTGTACATATACAATTTTACTGATTAGTATTTTCTAAATTTGAGTTTAAAAAAAATTATCGCAATAACCAATTTATAGATTCGCAATGGGATTAATCAGTATCGAATCGAATCGTGACTTATGAATCGTGATACGAATCGAATCGCCAGGTACGAGGCAATTCACACCCCTACTTTTTAATATCACTTTCTAAATGAACAGAAAATTCTCCACATTTAAATGACAGTATCAACATGTAAAAAGAAATCTTCACAAGGTTGTTAACACATTAACGTTATCCGTTTCCCCCATTTTACTTACAACAATCTGCGCCATGGTTAGCTTTTTAGATTTGAACGGATCAAATGTCACTCTTTCTGTTCAGGCTTTGAGTCCTACGACAGCACACACGTTGAACCCGACTTAGCTCCGCCCTCTGTTGATTGCTGCCGAGTACTTACGTTACATTCGCTTCAAGACGAAGGGACCGAATATCCACCCTGATATGAAAATGTTCTCAACCATCTGGACTCTACGAATGGATCCATCCTGTTGCCAGCAAAAACGCAAAGGCACACATCTAGACAAACAATCATACGCAGTCATCACAGCAATGGACAATTTAGTGTCTTCAATTAACCTAACATGCATGTATTTGGAATGCGGGAGGAAGACGAAAATACCACACAGAAACTTGCACTCGAACATGAAAACTCAATACAGGAGGACTGAAGTCAAGATTCGTATCCAGAACTTCTCAACTGTGAGACAAGCGTGCTATCCGATATGAAACGGTGCTGCCTGAACAGATCCAAAGTCAACCATTATTTCCCTTTCACTGAGTCACGCCAGAGTTTACGGAATTTTTTCTTCTTCTATATTAACCATTAACGCATGTTCTCCCGTTTAAGTCGCCCTTGTGCAGTTTTGACTGAGTTTGAAAAAGTACAGAAAAGGTACGATTCCTAAACAGCCATCTATGACTCAAGAAGGAGATTCCACGAGGACAAGAGCTTGAACAGCAACAATTTTACTTTGAAAGAATTCAGCAGAATGAAGCCAATAAAGTGATACTTCCTGAAATGTCACCTAGAGCATTAGCAGAGCTCGTGTAAAACAATAACAGGTTGTGTCTATGTGTGATTTTCCTATTAAGAGTGATGATAATTAGCTTGAAGCAAATGAGCTTGCGATAATCAGACCAATGCTCCGAGCTGCTTTGTTCGCTTAAATGCAGCAATTTGCACCCCGACGGCTGCTGTGTCCAATGCACACATACACACACACACGCACACACAAACTACTGCTGCTACACCATGAGATGGGTATTAAAAATAATGATGGTGATGTGTCGGCTATACAACACAGCGTAAAAAAAAAAACCTAGTGTTCCTTCACAAAGACAGACTAAGGTTTGATTGCAAGGGCAGAAGGATTAATATGCTCGCCATCCGCCCAAGCAGATGTACATTATTTTCATGCAAATGTGCTGCGATTTTCAAAGGAAGGCAAGGTTTGTTTTCTTGGGAGGCGTTGCAGCGGGAAGATTTGTAGGTTCCTCCACTGAATAGGACAGATGAGGCAAGAGGTCCATGTGGATGTGTCTGGTCAAAAGTCACCAGCTCAGGATGATGACACAAACTAAATTGGGCTTTATCCTTGTTGTGTGCACATCAGCAACATGACCTTTAAAAGGGTAAAGTATCATATTTCGAACATCGACATTGGTCACTATGGGGTAGCAGAAGCATTATTGAAGGGTGACATTTTTTTTTTTAAATGGGAAATAATATATTATTGTGAAATATTATTAATAAAAGATGTAATTATATGGATGTTTTAAAAAGTATTATATTGACCCTTTTTCATTGACAGGTACATAAAAAAATTTAGGATTGTAAAGTAAGTACATGCTAATATTGATATGCTACAAAATTTGAATAAGCATCTTAGAGCGGTTTTAAACAAGTGCCGGCACACCGTTTGGCAAGTTCAAACTTATCTATCACACTTTAGTAATTAACACTGTTGAATACATTGTCTTCAGTCAATATGAGCCCTGACCATCGTATAGGGCCAACTTGAGCGTTGATACAGTTCGGCAAGCAAGATGTCTTATTTTCCTAGTTTATTGTCTCTGATAACAAGCTCACCACTTTATAAACCTTTTTATAAATCATTATTGTAAGGTGCTAACAAAATGAGTGCCGGTTATTGTCAAATGTTATCAACTTCATAATGGTCTGTTAGTGAACAATTTATCAGGTTATTTATTTATTTTGCAAGGAAATCTTAATTTCAAGTGTTAACAAAATGAAAGGTTCAGTTCTTTTTATGGTGTCCATATTACAACTATGACAAAGTTGGTTGAATGTTTCAATGAAAAACGTGGCCATTAATTTAAGACTGATGTCATCTTGTTGTTATCACTTCGAGAGCACCAATAAGCCAATCGGGAGCGCCGACATTGTGCCGCGTGCTGGCCGCTGCCAACTTCAACACTATTTGTGAAATAAATTCCAATTTACAGCAAGCTTGGGGGTTCATTGCTATGCAAGCGTGCACAGCAACTTCGAGGTGCACGTGCATGTCGGAGCTGCTACAAGATAGTGGCCGTGCACGGTGCACGTCAGGCAGGATGCCCCCACCCCCATGTTTTTAACACCACATGGAACGGAAAGAGGAAAGCTCACCTCCTCATCCCGAGTGATCCGATCTTCCCTCTCCGTCCCCAAATACGCCTCCTCCTCCAGCCCCTCCAGCCTTAGAGTGCGGGAGCTGATGCCGGCGGCAGGACTCGCATCCACCGACTAAAAACGTCTCCCCAACCGCGAGCAAAGTGTCGCCTTGTCCGACGCTCGCCTCCTCTTCCTCCTGTGCGCTGCTTGCCGCCCACCTGTTTCAACCGTCATTCAAGGCACAGCCGGTATACGGTCGCAAGCGCACGCGCACCAAATGCGCAAACTTCAAAAGATCATTCGCAAGGTCGCGCAACACGGGAACGTGCAAATTCCTTCAGTAGTGCTCGGTGGGAAAAGTCCTGCGAAGTAACGTGACGTGACGTGAGGCTGTGAGACGGGGGTGGTGTGCGGGCATCGTCGGAGCAGCGGCGCGCCACACTGAGTCGGACAAACCTCCGCCGCGCGGCTCCATCATCATCATCGTCGTCACCACCATCATCACCGTGAGGTGGTGCGCGCGCACACTCGCTCATTGGCGGCGTGGACTCACCACCCCATCCCCCACCCCCTCCTCCCCCCAGTACGCACACGTAGGCTACCACCCCGCACCACGATTGCTGTATCAAACCCAAACAGATATTAAATCAACGTTCAGTATCTTAATGGAAGGCATATCCCATACCATAAGACTTGCAATCTTGTATGAGGGTATACAGTATTTCGTTTGAATGATTTGCTGAAATGAGCCATTTTTGAGGGGGCTGTTTTTCTCATGCAAATGACTCATTGCTCACACCACTGCTCCCCTTCTGGACATGGCCTTTATCGCTTGAATTGGCAAACTTGCTATGTGAACCCCATAAAGATTTTCACTCATGGAGGCAGCACTTCATCGCTAAGCCGCCAAATTACACTTGGCAATTGGTGTCCAGATCTGTACAGGTAAGAATCTATCATGTATCGGTATCGCCCGAATTTTCCTGAAGGCTACTGATACCATTCCTGCAAGTAGGCCTATATGTATGTCTGTGCATTATTTGTGTGTTGCTACCTAAATGTATAGGCCTATGTTTATTTTCTTACTCAATTTCTGCATGGCTGGTTGTTTAAAATGGTCTGTCATAGAAATGTTATGCATTAAAAATACTAGAGGTATCGGTGACTTGGTATCGGTGAGTACTCAAGAGCTGAAGTGGTATCGAACACACCTCTGTATATGCGGTGCATACAGCTGCAACACAAAGCTATCTTTGAAGTTGTGTATGATGCAAACAGGCTGATTTTTTTTCTCTCTTTCTCACTCAAACCTACTCATAGTCTTGTGATTTATAAGTTTTAAACAAGTAAATATTTGTTCATGGCAGTATGTAATCATCAAAGACACTCGCATAATAAAAGTTTGCGGTTAGTAAAATACAATTACAGTAATCTACAATACAGATTTTGTGGACAAGGCAAGGCCAACATATTTTATTTTACCATTTTATAAGCCAAATTTAGTCAGACAACCATTAAAAAAGAAGAATACCTTCAAGCTCCTTTTAAAATTCAAGCAGCAACAGAAAATAATTCCAGCCATTTCAGGAATTTCAAGCACCCTTAGGGAACCTGTGTAGTATTAGAGACACTCACGATTCCACACATTGGAAGCGAGTGACACACTCCGCTGCAGCTCAGTTTCTGTAGGAACACTGCCATCTATAGGCACAGATGTGAACAACGTCTGCATTCACACAACTGGCTCGTTTTCTTTGAACATTTTGCGCGCTCCCCTTAACTCAATTACATTTGATTTAATCTATACTGTAAATAACACAAGTACAGAATCATTCATTCATATTTTAATGTTATAAGCCTCAAGCTAGTGCCATCAATTGTCTTTATTCTATGGCCAATCAATTCTGGGTTGTTGGTGAACCTCTGGCTTTCTTAGATCTATGTATAATATCCAGCGATCTATCCATTTTGTAGAACAATTATCCTGTTGTGTTCAAATGTTCAGACAATGTGCAGGTAAAAGGAGGAATCATTTAACTGACACCCCAAAAAAAAAACAGTCTGAATATTTTGATCATATCAAAAAGGAATGAGGCAGATGCTAATCAAAATTCTGAGTGGAAATAGCAAGATCAAAAACCACTAGTAGGAATGCTGTGAAGACCTGGACTGAAGATGGAACATGCAATGGCGGAGGCACGTGGTATTGGCAATGCCTACTAAAGAATGGATGTCTCAGCTACTGAAGAAACATAATAAAAAAAAATAATAATAAAAATTCAGAGCTTACACATGTGGCGTTCACACAAGCCTAAGTTTATTATTACAAACCTTGGATATATATATATTTTTTTACATATATAACAACTGTCGCATCTGCGGGTGTGTTTTTTGGACACAGTTGTCGTGTTGCCTGAATGTCAGCCGACCGGTATGTTAGTCCATGAAAAGGCATACTTTACTTGTTTTTATCTATTTATATGTTTAATGTTCAGTGTTTTGTAAATAAATGTGTGTGTTTTTTTTTTTTATACTTAGTCATGAATTTCGTTGGTCGGTTTCCTTTTCTACTTATTGTGTACAGGTCAGTAACTGACATTTGCCTTATTGCCGTCAAGGGGCAGAAAGCTATTGTAACTTAGCAACTCATTGACAATTGTAACAGCTCCAATGCATTGAATTCATAACATACGCTATGAAATTATTTTATGCAGCCCACTAGTCGGTGCTCGCAGCCGAAGGTCGGCATGCGAACGGTATGGCTGCATGGTTAAGAACCACTTATTTAGACATTTCATCTATGAACTTATGGCCATCCCTATACGAGTCATGGTTTCACCCTGGCCACCCCAATGAAAAATTTCTGGCTACGCCCCTGGGAACATATTAGCCACAATGAACAGGCAGCAGGTGCAAAAAAAAGGAGACAGGTAAAATGCACCAGGAAAGGGGAGAAGACAACAGGAAGCAGGTGTCACACATTAGGGAGAAATTGGTAACCAAGGAGACGTTGAGAGGAATTATGGACACATAATACTGAAAGTTAACGTTTTATGTTGTAAATCAGTGACGTTTGTCATGTGTCAGAGGTATAAAGGCTGGTGTTTGCTGATAACGCATGCAGTAGGTTCTGTTTAAAATACCTGCTGAAGAAAATAATGAAAGAAATGAGCAAAGTGAAAATCTGGCTTCTGAAATGATGAAATTATCAGAACTAGTGTCCAGGTTCATACTCAGATAGATCGGGTGCAAAAGAAAAGGGTTCAAAAGTATAAATTCAGATTGGATGAAAAAAAAAAAATCAGTTGGAAGCCGGACATCAAACATAATACAAACAAAGAAATTCCGTTTTAAATACAGTCAAACGAAAAAGGTTCTGGATCACAATTGATCTGAAGTCTGCGCTGTCAAATAAAAAATACTGCATAGCGATTTGGGGCAGTACTGTGACTATACAGTAAGTTAAGTCACTTCAACTCGATTCAACTGAGTTGTTGCACCATATAATGTAGGATGATATAATGCACGATAGAGGTTCAAATTCTATAAAGTTTTGTGCAGTTTTAGAGTCCTTTATTTCCTAAAATTATACTTGAATTCTGAACTGTATGGCTTTCACTGCAGGCAGAATATATTTCCAAATGGCAGCTTTTTATTGGTTTGTATCACTCATTCAGGTCAACACAATTTCATTTATCTATCCACCATTGTGTTGCGAGGGCATTGTAAAAGGCCTTATCCCTTATCTCGATTCAAAAAGTAGGCTATTCACATTCTCTGACGTGTCAATAATGGATGAGCCAGGAGAAGGAGCCGGCGTGGGGCACCATCACAAGCATTGCCGAGCTGCCGGGAGGCGGAAGACGGGCAACAACAAGCGGCAAACACGCACTAAAAGCATGGCGCCCACTCACAAAGACGGGGGTCGATAGCTGGAGGGCGTCCATATTGGAATTCCGCCACGCTGCACCCTCAAATGGATCTCCGTCAACGCCAGGCGGTAATCAAATAGCGACTTTGTAGATCGCCGGGCCCGTTCGGTACAAGACATTGGTTTGCTTGATGGGAACATAACTCGATTCCTATTGAACAGGATGTTTGAAAGAGAGATGTCTCTGTTGTGTGCAGAGAGAAATGAAAAGAGTCGCGAGTCGGCTTTAGTTATAAGATGCACTTTACAGTACAGTACATAACGTACGGGTCACTTGCTGAGAGAATACGAGATAATGACGTGACGGTCAGGAGCAAAATATGCAAAGATCCCAGTAGAATAGTCTTGCTATTGTTACATCAAGTGCACTTACATGACAGAGGAAATCAAATCACTGGGTATGTGTCTGGGCTTCTAAGATAAAGAACAAGTAAACGTGTTAGTCTGACTGAAATCGTAGCAAATTCAATTTCACATTATATGGTTAGAAGTGAACGTTACTCTCGCACGTATAGCTCAAGGAACTGGGCTGGACTAATACTACTAACAGCATGTTCTCCTCAAGGAAGTAGAAAACAAGAAGCCATTAGACAACATCACTGAATTAGCAATACAGAAGATGCACAAGTAGGCCGGGAATGACTTGCTTCTCAGAATCAGGTTCGATTTTGGGCAAAGTGGTTCTGTGCCATTGCAGTGTGGACATTGGCGATGAAAGTCATTGTGGCTAAACCTGCTTTCTTTCTGTTGTATACAGTGTTGGGGAATCCAGGTCCAGAAAATAAAAACCCTGCCACAGATTGGCTTTAGCCACAGGTGCTTCTACTCACCTGGCAGGTAAATGAGCTCGATAAAACAATAATAAATCAACGTAAATCCTAATTTCTTAATGGGCCCCTGGCCACTTTTTACAGGAAAAGTTGGGCCCCAAGGTAAAAAAAGTTGAATAAACCCTGGTATAACACACAGAAATAGATAGCATGCATGCCATTTTTAAATATATGCAATTGGCTACGCGCCGTTTTGTATGCACATCGTTATGTAGGCGTACTTACCTGACCTGCCACAATCAAAATGTTTGCGCGTTGCTAACGGATTATAACGACAACTTTTAATGCTAAATGCTAGTCCATCAATGGCGTTTTCCATTATGTGTTCACATTAAGCAAGTGGGGGCGTTTTCAAAGCAAAATTGTTTGTTTGACATATATACATTTTTAAGAACTGCACACCATCTGATAAAAAGCTGCTTGTTGTGAAATGAGGTGAGTTCCCTACCACCAAAGAGCGCTCATATGTCAAGTTTGCATTAGTAAGACAAAGCAAAATAATTGCCCAAATGATGGGCGTATCTTGAAAATCGGGTCACTTGTATCTCAAGGCACGACAGAATTGTTTACGGGGACAACTCCAATTAAATCAAAGTCTAATTTGAGCTGTACTATCTCCTGTGATTGGGTGATGCATACTACACGATGTTCATCGCTGGGTGCTGCGTGCGAGGAGGCGGAGCAATGAAGTGAGGCATGTGTGATTGAGGCTAATTTGTGGCAGAGCTTATTTCCTGGAAGTGAGCTCATCCATCGGTGGTCAGATGGAATAGAGTCGAGGGTCCAGGCTCCCCGCAGCGATGTCCGGCAGAGGGAGGCTGATCAAAGAGCTCGTATGCGGCCATTACACACGAAGTTTGAAGCTTTCAAAGCAGCCTCTCGTGATGCCGCTGATTTCCACACCCGGCGGCTATATCCGAGGCCGTCACGAGGGCGCGTGGCAACCCGTCGACTCCAGTGAAGCACCATTCCGTCTCCTCGCTGACCCATGTAACTCGTCAATTGGACTGCAAGGGAAAGCAAATACAAGGACGCAATTAGATGAGAAATCGTAGCTGTCAATCTTTTATATAAAATGATATTTTATCTTAATGATATCTTATAATATGTTGGCTCGGATCACTTTTAAATCAGGGCTGTTACTTTTGATGTAAATCATTAATTTGTCAATGTTTATTTAAAATAGGCACTTAGCAGAATTCCCGCAAGAAAAATGAACCTAACAAGATAACCTTTAACCTTTTCTATTCAAAATCTCAGTTGAAATGGCTTTTTCAATCAATAATGTTCCTGCTTTTGACACCAATATTCCAAAACATTCAACGAGCAAAGCACTGACAGTAGGCGTGTACTGTACCTAAAAATCTGAACTTTGACCTCAACTACCTGTAGTTATTGTCGTAGAAAAATAACACTAAAAGATTAACTTAAATTTACAATTGACCAATGTTTTACCTAAGCTCCCACAAATATCTTCAGTCAGAGTGTTTTAAAAAACAATAGGGTTCATGCTTTATGAACTCATTCTCTGCCAATGACGATTATAGACGTCAAAAATTCATTTGAACTATTTATATTAGTTAAAAAAAAAATCCACTTTACTTAACAAGAGTGTGACAACCTAGAAAAAAAAAATATTGTACATTTAGAACGGATATAAAATTTGTGATTAATCGTTAGTTAACTAGTGAAGTCATGTGATTAATTATAATAAAAACAATTTAATCGCCTGATGCCCCCAACTAAAAATTAAATTAAATAAAAATTAGGGGCGTCAGATGATTACATTTTTAAATTTTTTATTTAATTGAAATTTTATATCTGTCATAAATGTACAATAAAAATGTCTAGGTTTTCATAAAAACATGAAATTAAATGAAAAAAGGGTAAGCTATTAGAAATAGTTCACATGATTTTTTTTTACGTCTATAGCCATCAATGGCAGTGAATGAGTTAAAGGAGCCCATCACGGTATTTTAAGCCCTTCGACAGTTAACTATAGGCATATAACTGTGGCGAGCGGTCATAATAAGCTATTAATGCAGCGCATGCCCTAGCCCTTCAATACAATCATTTAACATATTTATCTGTCAGTGTCCTCTATCATACAATACCTTTGTTCTACTGTTTTGGTCTTAAATTCCTGTGTAATTTTTCCTGATTTCTTTGTGGAGAGCTGAAAACCGGACAGCTTGTTTTACGCATGCGCAAGGAGAAATCAAGTTGTGTTAGTTCCGAGAGGTTGTCACTGGGATGTAATACGGTCGATATGTCCCTGTAGAATAGCCTAATTCCTTCCAAAATCAAGCTAGCAAAAGCGATACCAAACATCATGTAAAGTGAAACAGCCAGTTAATCGAAGCACATCCACAAAGCCAATCTTTACTTTTTGTACCATTCTTTGTAAAAAGTATGAATAATTCTCTTGTCCTTACTTTGCTGAAGATCCGGTAGGTAAAGCGATGGTCTCCCATCCGACGTTTTTCTTCAAAAGAAAGGCGTGAAAATAGTTTCATATTCTCCAGAGTGGCATCATCTTAACGCTGCACTGTGTTTTGAATTCACAAACGCAATGATGCAGTACAGCGACGTAAAAAGGCTGCGTAGCGATCTGCCTATTTGCGTGAAGGACTTTTGTACTTGGAAACTGACTACGCATACGCGAACACACATCGCTACGCGGAAAGGACTGGTAAAGGCATCGTAGCTGTGTGCCTTCAGCAGGAGAATTTAACAGGCCAGAAGAAGTCATGGGACATTTTTAATTCAGCCATGAAAATTACCAACTGTTGTCACTTTCAAACCTATATAGGTAGTGTAGGCTATCTGAAACGCAAAAATTATTTAAATAAAAAATAATAAATAAATCAGCCTTGGTCAGGCAAAGCCTACATTGCCTGCCCTGACGGCACGTCACTGGTGGGTTCTCAGTTATCTATGCCTATGACATCAATAAAGGAGGACCCAGTCGCTTTCTTGGGTTGGGAGGGGCTGGTGCTTGGAGAGCAGGGATGCACAGAGATGGGTGAATGGAGGAAAACACCACTTTGGCAGTGTTTATAATGAAGAATTAGCATTTTAATGTTGCTAAATCTAAAAAAATAAAATAAAATAAAAAAGACTGATTTTGAATAAGATGGGCCCTTTAATGTGAAATGTCCAACTAGTATAGCACTAAAAGAAAGTACTGACTAATCAATCTCTCACAATCAATAGCAATATCAACATTTTAGGTCAACTTGTCAAGACAAATTAATAGGGTTCTTCCTTTTAAAAATAAGGAGTTATTGTATAAGAAAATAACTGCAATTGCACCCTGGAATCTGACCTACATTACTACAAAATCTCATCAGAGTGATTGTTGTCTTTTTAAATCAATGTGGTTATTTATTTTAATTATTTTGTAAATTAAAGACTAATCCTGGAAAGAGATAACGAAAAATGCAACAGCAGACAGCTGAAAAGGGGATATTTCCTGAACCTAAACATCATCACACAACATCTGACCCTTAGCATAGAACCCAAATGCAGACAAGACCAGAGTTTGGAAACAAAGAGTCGTTACATACAAAAATACAGTAACAGCGGAGCAGTGCTGGATTCAGATGGCCTTGAAGAAAGCACCCGACGGAGAACCCATGAGTAGGGCTGGATGTATGGAAGCAACCTCGAACAGCTTGCATGGAATAAGGTTGCATGGAAGAGTAGAAATACCTCAACATGCTGAGAGAAACCTTGGCTCAGGAACCTCAACGTACTGACAAAAGCGTCATTCAGTAGCTCTCATTAGGGCAATGAACAATTTTATATGACAAAATAAAGGCCTACATGACAAGATAAGTTGCTTCTCCAGAGACCACCTTGAACATGAGTGAGGTCTGATCTGTGGCCCAAAAGCACATCTCTGACTTGAAGCAAGCTCATTAAGAGGAAAAAATAATTAAGATAGCAATTAATTTCCACTGCAAGATGCATTAATTGCAAACTGAATGGGGCGTTGTATTTCATTGTTCTTTATTCATTTTTATTGCCCTTTATTATTATTATCATTATTACTATTATTATAGACACAGTTTCATGATGATGATGATGATGATTATTATTATTATTATTATCAACAGTAGTAGTAGTAGGAGCAGTATTTTGTCCTTGCTTGGAGGCATTCAGGCATTCTGCAATCTCGCACAGACTTGTGGCGACAAATCATTGGACTCAGACGGCATCTGTATGGAAACAAGGCGGCACTGAAATAGCTGCAGAGCACGAGGCAAACATACAGATGGTCCATCTCTCGGCACATCAGTGCAGCCATTCCGCTGTCAGACCAGATGAATTATGTTGATATATAAAAAAAAAAAAGACACAATTAAGTACATTGTGCCAACAGCGCTACGTGATTTACTCTGCTGCTTTAAGTGCAAGCTAAGTGAAAATCCAAAAAGTCTCGCAAACATGCCAGATCTGCAATATGTTGGCTCCACAGACCGCTGCACGCCAAGCAACGCAGCCAAAATTGACTGAATTGACGGGCGGTGTGACCCATTTTGAAGGTAGTTTTCATGGCCATCTATAAATAAATAGTCTAAATAAATAAATATTTTAATCCTCTATTATTTCGGTGTTACCTTTTCAATTGTATAAACAGTTTGCTGCTAAAACAGCTTCCACTCATCTGGGAACATTTTCTACAATATTGTGGAGGATGTCAAAGGCAATTTTAGTTTGGATGTGAGAGAGCACCTGCTGGCTCTGTTCCAGTCATGTTCTACCACATCATATACACTCAAAGCCAAAAACATAACATTCTCCAAACTGCACGTAAAAGACATTTTGATTTGTTAATCAACACGTCACTGTTTTTCCCATATAGTGAACATTCACACTAAAGAAAATACCAGAGGATGCGGCATCATTTCATAGGAAACAAAGCCATTCCACACACCTTGTTTTAAATAGGAAGCGTATCAGTCGTGAAATCTCAGGAAATTGCAAGCTACTTGCTTTATTAGCACTGCTGGCTCGCCTGGACTCTTGATAAAGCATTTGGTTTTAATTAGGCCCGATTCCACACTCCAGCAGGGATGACCCGGTATTACGGTGAAGTGCCTGACGAGCCAATGAGCTGCTGCACCTTCGTGCATTGCAATCATTCCTCACCAGCGCTCATCTCAGGAGCCCGGGATCGAATCAAAGGAGTCTATATTAAGAAGAACCAAATTGTTCAACACAGTAATCGCCTGCATATTTTTTCATTCCTTTACCCAGTCACACTTGGAAAATTTAATGCTGGGGGGGAAATTATTTAGCATTGCTTTGCATACCAATGAGGAACCTTGTATATCCTTCACGGACTTCATTGTTTTAATGTATTTAAATGATATATATTACTGTGCTCTTTGATTGACTGGCACCCAGTTCCAGGTTATACCAGCCTCTTGTGCAACCGGGATGGGTTATGTGTGACCCAAGACAAATGGTAAAAAATTTTTTTTTAAATAATAATAATATATATATATTTTTTTAAAGGATGAATAAAGGGATATAGTATATTGGCTTTTGTTTCCCTGTTAGAGAATGTGTGTGTCCTTAATCAAGTTTTGATTTAAAAGGAATTTGTTACTGTGCTGCAATCAGAAGGACTCATCTCGATAATCAAAGAGTAAACATGCACTGTACCAAAAAGAAAAAAAGAAAAAAGAGTGCTAATCAAAGCGCTAAATTGACTTAAGTACGTAGTAAGTCTGTGGTGTTACCACTGCAGAAACCAAATGCGCAAATGCTATATTTGGATTATTAATTTGTGGAATAATGTGGTGATATGTTGGCTACCATGCTAGCAATCAAATGCATTCCGTGTTTGTAAGATTTGTCTTAGCTTAAATTTACAAAGAAAAACAGTTAAAAACCACGATTTTATTAACTGCATCTTTATAGCTGAATTTTCACGGCATGGTTTAAGGGATCATTTTCTTCTATAATGTGACAGGATAAGGGGGGGGGGGTGCAGGGGGGGTTGTAGAAAGACCTTGAGGTTTTACAATATGAGCAAATAAAATACAAAATTGAAAAAAAGTACAACTTATTTGTGAAAAAAACTCCATAACTTTGTTACTTTAGAAAAAGCCAATCTCTTACTGCATCTAATTTGCTTCACTCCAAATGAGAGAAGATAAGATAGTTAAAAGACAAGGCAATTATATCCACCGTTACATCGCCACCATGCTTGATCTCGCACTCGCAGGTATTGGGAGGTGGGTTGCGTTTGGACTGGTGGTGGAAGACGATGACTGATGAGAGCTTAGCGGCATCTTGAGAGCCGCGCTGTTCCAAGACAGGGATTTAGTAAGTGTGCCTGCCTGCCAGCCCGTCCTCAGGACGGCGCCCAATCACTGTGATACCTTAATCCAACCTGGCCTTTCACATGGGGGTCGCTTAATATGAAATGTAAATGGGGAAGGATTAAAGGTGTCGATAGGGAAATGTCACCATCGCAATCTGACATACTCATTAAATCTCAGCAAAAAAATATAAAGAAAGGGACTCGGAGATCGTGTGTCCTCAATGTCACCACATAGGTCCGGAATCAAGACTATAGAGCTGAGTTGAATGATGTCAAGAAGGAGTGTGGCCTGGTGGAAATTATTGTGTATCTGCGGCTAAGCTAATGTGTGTAAAAGAAAAAAAAAAAACAGGAAACGGCAGAGTACATGAAATAAAGCAGAGTCAACTTTGTTCTTGTGATCATTTAAAAATAAAAATAGTCAGCCATTCCCACGATGGAATAGACATACGATACGATACGATATACTTTTATTTTCCCCGTGGGGAACTTTTTCCTGCAGTTACAGTAAGAAGAAACAACAGAATAGAAAGAGATAAAATTTAAGTTAAATAAGAAGTGCAGCAATAAGAAATCTTCACAGAAGTATACATGTGTAGAGAAGTACATACATGAGGACCTGCACACACCCATATACACACACACACACTCCTAAATATATATATATATATATATATATATATATATATATATATATATATATATATATATATATATATATATATATATATATATATATATGGCAGTGCATGATATGTTGCAAACTTACTTAATGCATATTTGTCATTCTTTCTGTTTTTGATGTTTTCCAGACTTCATAACAAATTTGATGGATATTTGTCATGTTGGCAACACAATGGGCCTTATGGTGAGCAGGTCTGCCTCAGAGTTGAGAGGTATCAGGTTTGAATCTCAGTAGCTCTGTATGAAGTCAGCATGTTCTCCCCATGCTTGTCTGGGATTTCTTCAGGTACTTCAACTTCCTCCAAAAACATGCATGTTTGGTTCATTGAAGGCTCTAAATTGCCCATAAATGTTAATGTGAGTGCTCCCCTATGTGCCAGTTTTCATATGTGCTGATTTTATAGTTAAAATATCAACTGCTTATTGAGAAATTCTAAGCGTAACATAGTTGAGGGTAGTCACCAGTTAATGTAATAACTTGCTCAACACAAGCATTTCATCCTCAAGACAGATTTATTTTATGATATCAAGAGCTAGTTAGTCACAGGCCAACAAGTCCTCCAACAAATACGACCATATTGGTTGTTTTACCATGCATGAAAATAGTTAGTATTAGGCTTTGAGTGAGGTTGTACATGTTACGTCTTCCCATGGGACACTTGAGGTTAGGAAGAGGCTGTAGTTTGGCTAAGTCAGATAAACCCTCGTCTTCCGACCAAACAACCTGGGTTTAAGTCCTATTTACATGGCCGATAGGGGTCGCTAAACTAAAATGTGTCTGTTTAGTTTAAGCAGAACAGGATAAGTGGTAAAATAAATGGAAGGGTGATTGAATTTTGAATTGCCCGTGAGAGACCTTCCTCCAATGAATACGTAACACCATCCATTTTCTCAACCGCTTGTCCTCACAAGGGTCGCTGGAGCCTATCTCATCTGGCTTCGGGCAGTAGGCGGGGTACACTCTGAACTGGTTGCCAGCCAATTGCAGGGCACACAGAGACGAACAACCATTCACCCTCACAATCACACCTATGGACAATTTAGAGTGTTCAATTAACCTGACAAGCATGTCTTTGGAATGTGGGAGGAAACCGGAGAAAACCCACGCAGGCACGGGGAGAACATGCAAACTCCACCTAGGAAGGCCGAAGCCCGGACTCGATCTCACGTCTTCTGCACTGAGAGGCGGACGTGCTAACCAGTCAGCCACCGTGCCGCCCTATATATATATACAGTATATAGATAGATATACATATATATATATATATATATATAAATTCCTTGTCGATAAATCTTTACTTAAACCAGATTCTAATATTTGCAAGAATCTTTTTACTCTTTCAGAAGTTGAGCCTCCTCTGAGCTGCATGCAACCAATTTCCTCAATCACTTCCTTCTTTGCTCCACAAATCTAATTCAAATTAATTCAATGCTGAATTTCACCCCTCACACATGAAATATTGAGCAATGAAAAAGCACACAGAGCTCAAACGTATCCTGTTGGAGCTCTGTGCTATCATTATTAATAAAAATGACATTAAAATCGTACACATAGCCTGAGGAGTGCCTTCAAAATTCCTCTTATGCTCTCCCAAAAAGCATTTCTCGCACATATTGCTCCATGGCAAACTTCCATCGAATGGATTGAAGGCAGCTGTAAGTGTAAGATTCAATAAAGCACTTTCCAATGTGTATCACTTTCACACATGATGGATGAAGTCTCACACTCAATTGATTCTAAGTGATGGCCACTATTAAATACATTCTCATCTGGTTGTGTTTTGGACAGTGAATAATGCATTTGTGGTTTACGTGGGGCGGGGTTGTCATTATCAGTCTTGTTTCAACTCATCTACAGTATACAATGTACATGTCTACTGGTTGTTTTGGTATATGTTACATTGCGGCCTTGATAAACAGACATTTAAGCTTTTGCAGAGATCTCACTGCTTACATTTTTTATTCATTCATGTTTGGATGGACAATGTGAGTAGTAACACTTGGCAGAAAAATCAACAGCCAATTTGCCTCAGCATGCATGGATCATTTAGCTTTTTTGTTGTTGTGGTGCTTTTTACCAGCGACATTCCGAGAGGTGAATTACAGCATCAGTAATTCGTAAAAAAAAAACAGCTTGTTGGGGACGCCCGGTGCGTCTGTGCGCGACTTGCACTCAACGCACTAAATGATGGCAGTTAAATGTTTATGAAGGCCAACAGGGCCACTTTCTCTCACAACTTTGCAACTCAAGCAGGAATCACAGAATGGTCATTTCATTTGTCTTTTAATTTGACTGTTAAGTGGTTCATTCAGGCTGGACCATTGGAGAGTGATTTTTGTCCACCTATCAGCACCTTAAAGACCTTAATAAGCGCATTTGAACATGTGCTTTTCCTACTTTATAGGCAGGTCACATTCAGAAGATTGCTACAGTAGTTACAAAATCTATCTTGTGTGTGGCAACTGATGATGGTAAAACAGATCAGACTTCGGTCTTTGATTGCAACAGTAATGTGATGTCATTAACTGACCTGCTTGCATTTAAAGAAAAGTGTCATCGCATCTGAGCTTTTAAGGATTTTTACTGAATTCCAGAAAGCTAAAAGTGAAAAATGCCTAACCTCCAAATAGAAAAGTGCAATGGAACATTAACTCAATTTCTACTTGTATAATGTTAACACATACAATAAAAATAAATAAGGTACATCTTAAAAAAAAAAAACGTGAACAAGCCAAAGAAAGATCATGTTTTGTCTGGCATATCTCTAGTTTTCTGCACATGGTTGGTGTTGGACCAAAAATTCCTATGTCACAATTTGGTCAGTTTCATCTTCTTCACAAATCTATCTACCTACACATGTGTGTTATTTATGTATTTATGTATTTAGTTAACCATCCATTTTCTTAACCGCTTATTTATTTACAGTATTTATTTATTTTTACAAATGATTGACCAATGTAAAGTACGGAAAGTGGTTTGCACTTTTTGAGCATGAAATATGAATGGTTGAACAAAAATGCCCTTTTTGGGTTCTCCTGAAAAGTGATGATTTTGGAAGCACTTTGATTCCGTCTGACAGCAGCAAAATGGAACACAATATACCTCAAATAATTGGCAATGTCAATGCAGCATTCTATTCATGTGCATCAACTTCTTCTTCTGTTAAATATGTATGATATTTTGCAG
This sequence comes from Leptonotus elevatus, assembly GCF_054856555.1. Lineage (NCBI taxonomy): Eukaryota > Metazoa > Chordata > Actinopteri > Syngnathiformes > Syngnathidae > Leptonotus > Leptonotus elevatus. The sequence goes on from NC_141240.1 coordinate 27,684,488, forward strand.
CTATATGAGAAAACTGGGAAAGCATTATAGAAATGGAGGAGTCTAAATCCGCTAACGTAAAATGTTTGTGATAAGGGGTTATCACGGCCGCTGTTTGACTTCTCCTCAATTCTCTGGCAGGCAGAATAAGCTGCCAGAGGTGTTGATTCGCCCAACACAGGCTTGAATCCTGAATGACGGCTTGAGGCTGGTGACTGACGTCATGATTACTACTCACGTGCACCGTTTGTCAGTGCGCCGGCCTCATGTTGTTGACCTCAGATAAGAAAGCAACACACATAAAGAGGTGCACGGAGAGTGTCAGGACATGCAGGGATGTCAAATTTCTTACTGCGCTTTAAAATTTGCTCCAGAAAGTCATTTAATGGGAGCTGGCGAGCGCCACATTCGTAATGGGAAAAAGCATGGGGTTAGCAACTCCGCGTCCCTCTGAGAGTTAATGGAGCTGCGAGTACATTAGCGTGTGCACGGCATCATGTGTGCATTGTCACGGATACAAGTGTATGGCACATCTCTTGACAGTCTTCTAACCCTCCCCTCCTAAACCCCAGTGAGTAGAGGATTATAATTAAATCACTCCTAGTCATTATGACTGTACGCCCTTGGATATGTATTTCCACAAGTGTCACGAGGACAGTGTCAAACAAACATTCTCACAAAGAGACAATCTTACAAGATATGGCACTTGGGTTTCAAGCAAACAAGTGGATTTTGTCCGACCACATGTTGCACTTTCATGTATTATGTGTCCAAAAGCGATACAATAAAGCAGACCATATGGTGTATCATTCGCTAAGTTGTTAAGCTTGCAACATGATACATCCACAGTCTGCTTCCTAGTGGAATATTATCCAATTGTTGAAAAAAAAAAGGACATTTCAGGCAACAGCAGGCAGAAAGGTGTGCAGTATGCCTTTGAAGGTTAAATCCAGCATATCAAAGTGACACAAGGAAATGACGGAAAACAAAGATCAAAAGCTAACATACAAATCACAAAGCTAAATCGACCCATCGCATCGCCTCGCGATTGAGACCAAAGACAACAATATAAAGAAGAAAATATCTGTCAAACTGCCTCCCTCTAATGTCTAAAAAACAAAACGCAATAAGCCTACATCCGTTGCAACCAGGAGTTTGCAACTTGCCATCACCACAGGCCTCACGTTAGTAGGATAATATTAGCCTTTTGGTTAATTAGCTAACAACAGCATACCATTATGGAATTTTATCACATTCCTTTGAAATCCCAACTCTGCATGTATATGTTTTTGTTGTCTAAATACCTAAATTAATCAGGGAAAATGTAAACAAAGAAAAACTGAATTAAAATTCAATAACAAAAACTTGTTGGGTATATGTATTTCCGTCTTGGCTGCTCAGTACACTATTGCTTAGTTAACAATGACTTGACAGAAATAAAAGATGGACTCATGCACTCCTGTTTTTATGGCAGAGACAGCTGATGAATTGTATTTCCTCTATTGATAAAAATATATACATAAATAAAAAAATAAAATTCCACCAGCATTCGACCATTATAGTTTCACTGTAAATTGTATCAAGCTACCAATGAATCATAACATAACTGGTGACAAACACCCTCAATAACCAGAACAACTGAAAAAGGCCATACTTTCCATAAACTTTGGAGAAAACGCATTAGCAACTTGAAAATGCAAACAATGTCAACAACGAAGAGATGACATCGCTTTCAGCTATGGCTCGCCACCTCTTCATTTAACCCTTCCCACTTCCTTGAGAGCAACTAATCACCCGAAGGATCAAGGTTGCCAAGCAACAAACTACCAAGTGCTTGTGCAGCTTTGTGTTAATTCGGCCAGTTGGAGATAAACAGCATATGCCTTACAGGAGGAACATAATTGTATACACGAGCTCACAACTTCTGAATCAACTAACTAATGCCACGACCAGATGCGGGTAGTAATTAGTGAACCGAATTTTCGAAAATGGCAAAAATAGGCATTCTAGACCGAAAGAATATGGCCGAAATAGAATGTTCGCCTCGCTACTCTGGCGTTTCACCGTGTGAGGAACACCGCACACTGGAGAAGGACAGGGGCGTCGCTTGGTAAACTACTATTGTGCAGCAATTCAGCGGGTCTAAAAAAAGTGAGCGCTGCCGAGTACTGCACTTACCGGCGAGCCACTCTTTCTTCTGCAGCGTCTTTTTTTCTTTGATTGGAGCCCCTCAGTGCTTCCACTTTTTCACTGGCATCCCGGTGGCCGTGCTAAATACTTTAGCTAGTGCTAACACTGTTGCTATCAGCAGTTGGAAACTAGTAAACACTTACCACTATATCCGGGTGACTACAGATCTGTACAGGACGTCGTGTGTGACTTTGCAGTCCGTTCCCAAAGCCGATTGGCTGGTGCGAAGAAATGTATTTATTTATTTTTAAACGTTGGTAAATATGTGAATGTGTAGATTTTAAGTGAGACGCACCGTGCCCCGCTTCAAATACCAACGCGTCGCCGCACCGCACTGCACACGTGTGCCCGCTCGTGCAAACTACTGTACATTGACTATAAAGTGCAATCGCGCCGCCAGAAAATGCTCACCCCGCTTTTGGTGTTTAATGTCTGTAGTGTGGACGCATTTCAAGTTATATTGTGCTAGTGGTAAATACATATTTTATAATAATACTATAATTGTAATTAATTAGTTTATTTTCTCTAAAAATGTAAAACTGTTTGTGTATTATTACACTATATCGCCAGTGGTTGTTATCCTCAAACTTGTTTTTAATTGCATGTGACGCGTTATTATATGTTTACACCTAAATTTTAGGAGTACTTAATTGTGAGTAATTCCTAAGTTTTCAAGTACTTGCACTCAAGCCATAGGTTTTAAAATGCTTGAATTTGCAAGAGCGGGATTTAAAATGGAAAGGTGCTGTACCTGTTAATTACACCGATCTACAAAGATGTTCAATAACAAATAACAGGTGTTGTGAACTAGAAGGAGCTTCCTGCAGAGTACAGAATGATGTACAGTCCTCTTTCAGCCCACCTCAACTGCCTTGGCTAGCGCTTTTGTTATTTAATATTCCCATCACAATATAAATCACAATCCATCCACCTTATTTAATTGTTCAGATAAACCACCGTGAAGCGTATAACACACCATGTACTGCAAAGTCTGAAATTACGCTATGTTACATTCGCCATTCGGTGGCGCCGCGCTACATCTTTGGTGTTCAAATGGGGGTCACGTGTTCCGGTGGTGACAAAAGCGCCAACAGCCGTCTTAGTTAAAACAGCAAAATATACTCAGAAATTCAAATAATACTCCTTAACGTTATAGTTTGAGTTACATTATGGTTATGTTTAGTGCTATAGTTACGTTTAGGCTTAGTAAAAAAATAAGACAGAATTGGAGGTCACGTGTTTCCGGTAGAGCTCCACTCGCCCATTGTCTGCAGCTAGACCCTTCTCTATTTCTTTGGCTTGGTTGCCCCAAACATCTCGTTCGTTTGCAAAATCCAGAAATGTATTTTAGCACGTGAAGTGACGTCAGTACGCTGGTGCACATATAATGTTGCGTTCAAGTGCGGCATGGAAAATTGTCAACTCTTCTTCAACACTCCCGCACAGTCACAACTTTGAAAGACGTGCTTTCAGAACCGAATCATGGCACAGTTTGATTTTACGTGAATCTGTGCCCAGAAATACCGACCCAAATCGGTCCATACTTCAAAAAGTACCATTTTTGGTACCCATCTCTAGTCACAACACGAGTCAACATTAACAACAAGCTTAAGTCAATGACACAGTAGGTTGCAGGTTGCTTTCTTGTTCATGGAGAAAGGCGTTACGGTCTAGTCCTTTTATATAAGACAAATCTCACAGCAAAGCACCAAACAAAAATGTGGACACGCACGTCAATTATGTACCTGCAATCTCGGGAATCAACATTTCATTGTTTTGTCTGTCACTGTATACTGCTGGCATAGATAGATAAAGTTATATTATTTGTAGTAAATAAATGATCATTTTCAGACCACTTATTGTAAGTGACAGCACACTAATGTGCCAAGGTACAGGTTGTGAATCACTGCTCTAGTCAGTCACATTGTCATGTGGATATGCAGAAACATTTAATGGTTACTTCCTCGGCACGGTCATGGATTCATGATCATGGGTTGTGTCAACTTTTCACAAATAATCCAAAAAATACCTCTCGCACTTGTTTTTGAGTTTGGCAAATATTTTGCATTAAAGTATGCATCCACTTAAAGCTCATACAATATAAATACTATCTGATTTCCACATGTTCCGTGCCAAGCAGAAGAAAATAATGTATCTACTAAAAGAACAAGCGAGGTGTAAGATGACTTAAGGAGGACTTTTTCTGTGTCTTGAAGTGCCAACACGCAGGAGGCCACGCATGAGCGCGCCATCTGACAGGTACATTTGTTTGCCTTGGCCCCCCGGCTGTGACCCCGGCTCCCTCCTTGCTTTGTGCAACCATGAAACCAAATCCCTTAATCAATCTCCTACAAGTCGCCCCACACCTCTCCTACCATTAAGGTAATTACACATACAAGTGGTCGCTCCTCAGAGCTGATAATAACAGCAGGGGTGCTGCACACCTCACTTGTTTTTTGGGCTGCTGGAGCAAATAAACAGCCACACTAGCCATAGGAGCTTTTAAAGGCAAAATGTGAATATGTGTGTGTAAACTAGAATGTAGTATGTGAATAAAAGTCATTTAGACCAGGGGTGGTCAACACGATGAGTATAAAGAGCACCACCAAAATAAAATGGCCAACACTTTCACAAATAGCCATAAAAAAAAAAAGAGATGCCCATTCCAAAACGTGCATCATGTGTTTCATTTGTTCATAAGTGAGCTGAAAGGAAGTTCCAGGTTTGAAATGTTAAAATGTAACAAGACGTTCCCATATTGCACTCCAAAAATGGTTGGTTTCTCTCAATGGGATAAGGAACCAAAAGCCTGTGCATCTCTTTACATTTGCGCTTTCCTTTCTGTTTTATCTACTACCTGCCTAAAAGCTAAGGCCAATTTACGGCTACGCAAACAAAAAAGGCCACGCCTGATCTATATTCATGGAAAGATCACCATAGGCCTACTAGACAAAAATGCTATGACAAGGCAAAGCCGTTTTATATGGATGCCATGAATGCTTTAATGCATGTAGTCATAACTCCATCCCATAATATTTTATATTGGGGTTTGGGATTTTAAAATCATCTGGCATTTCAGTACCTCAGTCAGCATGTACTGTATTCCACCACTGCACACTGGATTGCATTTCTCTGAGTCCTGCCTTGCTGCTGTAAGATCTTGAGCCAATTTTTATTGTTCCCAGCCATTGTGTGGTCGTGCCCATCTGTATACATGGCACCAGTGATTGATTGTCATCTTTTCAGCAGCTAATAGCTCATTAGAATGAATTGTTAGTCTTACCTCTAAAGCTTAGACATTTTAAAGGTTATTTTTTTTGTTCTCATGTTCCTAGTTTGGTTATATTGTGTGGATCACCTGCAAAGAAATACTAATAGTTTACACATCCTGCTACTGTACAAGTTGGCTTTAGTTTGTCGTGGCTGTGGAGCTTGCTTGCTGTCGTGCTCCAATAAAAAACAAATGCCAACTGATTAGTAACAACTTTTGGGGATAAAAACTATTGGAGCTTTTTTCTCCTGGTAAATGAGAAACCTTTCTCTGAATCTTTGGCCTGCAAGAACTCATTTTGTGAACATAACCATTAATACCCAGCGGGTTCCCTCTCAAAGATTACTTCCAATACTTCTACCACCGTTGTTTGACAGCAGAAACGCATTTGTGCTGAACCATTTTTATTATTTCTCACATATCTCTTTTCCACAAACGGCCAGGTCAAGATGAGCATAAAAAAAGTAAACATTCAATCAAGACACAAAATAATCTGACTTAAAACAAAATAAACCTATGAATATTGAAACCTATTTTAAAGTAAAAGCAGGTTATTAATATATGAAATGTATTAAACATACATAATACTTCATGTGTATGTAATATAACAACATAAAATGCATATACTAAATGTATGTATTTGCGACTGTCTCCCCTCCACTACAATCTCATGCTGCACAGTTGTTATCTAGCAGAAGCTGACCTTTTGCGACCTCTGCCCGACACGGTTCATGCGACACATATCGACTTTCGGGATGAGCGCCTCTGCTAACTGCACATTGGTGTGTCCGCTCACACAAAGGAGCCGCTCGCCTGTTATCCAAAGTCAGATCCAGCTCAGACGACAATCCATTTCCGCGTCTCCTCTTTGCTACCTGGTGACAGCAGCTTTTCCGCTTCATTTCACCTAAGAGGTCCGTGCCACGCACCTCGCCTCTCCGGGCTTGACCCCGCCTCAATCAGCAATCTTGCATTTAACTCACTTCTCCAGGAAAGGGCAGAGCGGATATCAATGTACGCTAGTAAGCAGAAGCCAAAAGATGCTCCAACATGGCACTGAGGTCTAAAGAGCAAGTCAAAAGGAAATCTTGATAGTGTCACTTTCTTATATGTATTACACCAATGTTTGTTTGTTTTTTAATTACTTGGTCTTTGCTTTTGTTAAAGTTGGTCACGACTTAATGACAGTGGAAGAATGTGAGTCCCAAGGTAGTTGTTAACACTACTGCTATACCATTTAACTTTTTCAGGGTCTAGGACCCTAAATAATGACGGACAAGAGGTAAGTAACACCCTGGACTGATCACCTGTCAGTCACAGAACTGGATAAATGGGGCTGTAACTTCACGACTGTGCCACAGTAAAAGTGATTTGATAAAACTGTGATGAAGACTGTTTGACCTTACCGCAACCAGGGTGCTGAACACAGATGGTGCCAACAGTTGGTTGACTGAGCAAATTACACAAGGCAAGGTCAAATGCGATGATTATGCAAACCATATGCAACTAAACATGCTAATCCCGTGCCACATTTCTCTTCAAAGCCTGAGAGCACAAATTTGCTTGTGTTTGCGGCCCAGGAGAGGGAAAAGGGGGATCACTCACAGAGGCAGAGCAACATCATTTGGAAACGTGTAATCAGGATGTCGCTGATTGGCGATGTTAGTGCAGTGAAGTGGCTAATGACATAGGAACATTGCCTTGTTAACCCCCAAAATGGAGCTGAGACTCCATCGTGCTCATAGAAACAGACCTACAAAACGAGCAGCCTGCTTCTGATGGCTGTGGGTTCATATTCATCTCAATATGGGATTGTCAAAGTACCGGTAGAGTAGTACATACTCTGGTAGTACACCGACTATCTATCCATCCATCCATCTTGCAAACAAGAAATACCCAAATCAGAAAAAAACCCTGAAACTACAGTAATACTAAAACTAAAAAAAAACTAAACTAAAGCCAAGCATTTTTTTAAAGAAAATTGTAAAAACGAACAAACCTAATCTAAAACGAACCGATTTTCAAAAATAAAAATGAAATCAAAAGAAAAAACAACCATCTCATAACACTGGCTCAGAGTGAGAGACTTTTTGTCACCTCAAATTCATGCTCATTGCCAAACCACTTCACAGGCAATATGCAAAGCCAGTGTGACTCGTAATGATAATGCAGTCTAAAAGAAAATCACTTGATGATCGTAGCGAGTCATCAAGTGTTGTAATGGCAGAAATTGACAGGCTGCTGCAGATTCTAGAAGACAAAGCAGCCTGATGCTCGTCTGAATGGGGACTGATTGCCTCCATGTCGACCACAGGATGGAGCTTCGGCATTCGTGTCAAAATGAGCTTGCCTTAGCTGCATCTCTTGCTTGTTGAAGGAGACTCTTCGTTGGGCTGTTTACTATGGGGAGAGATTTGTCTCGAAGGTATTCACAAAAATAAATATGTGATTTTCAGATCCACAAAAAACATCTGTGATTTTCACATGTGTTTTTCAGATCCACAAATATATCCGCAACTTTCTCATGTATTTTTTAAATTTGTGTGTGCATTTTCCATTACTTTTTGTCTCCATTGAACGGGAACAACCCGTTTCGGTTCCTTGTTTAAAATTGGACATTGAAAAACAGAAATTGAGTCTTTATCTGGCCTTCCATCGTGTGTTTATTTTGCACAAGTCGGGAAACAAAATGCAACCTTAGTTTGATTCCCTTGAGCTTGTTTTGCTTTCACTCGAAAGACACTCTTCTTCTGCTGTAAAATTTTCTTCTTCTACGCCACTAAAGCAGAGCGGCCCACTGATCCGTAAAATTGGCCAAAGAAGAAGAGTGTTTGTTTGTTTGGTTTATTTGTTTTTTGTTGTTTTTCGAGTGAAGCTAAAACAAGCTCGTGGGAAACAAATTAAGGTCGCATTTTGTTTCCCGACTTTTGTAAAATGAACACGTAATAGAGGATCAGATAATGTCTCGAATTTCGTTTTTCAATTTCCAATTTTAAACGAGAAACGGGAGAGGGCTTGTTCCTCTTTAGCCGCTGCACTGATCTGTATATATTACGGGATAGCCGATAGGCCAAGACTTTTGAAGCCGCGAGGCCGCCGTATTACTCCTCCCAAGAAACGTTTCTCGGCTTATGATCCTATACATTTACAGTATCGAAGAAGAACATTTGAGACAGTACTTAGTAGAAACAGCATGATTTATGATGTTTTAAATTTGTTAAACATAAACAAGAGAACTTCAGACATTATACAACTTGCCTTAAATACAAGTATAAATGATATCCTTAATGATGTTTACAGGAGGAAACTTTAATTCAAGGAAACTCTAATTCAACAAAAGATGCCTCTGCTAAATCTAATATTGGGGTCTAATGAACTGAGCAATAAAAGAAAAAGGGGGTCTAAAAAGCAGCACCTACTGTCCACTTGTTAAAAAATAGTGACACCCACGCTACAAGCCACAGTCATATACAGATCAGTGGGCCGCTCTGCTTTAGTGGCGTAGAAGAAGAAAATTTAACAGCAGTGTCTTTCGAGTGAAAGCAAAACAAGCTCAAGGGAAACAAACTAAGGTCGCATTTTATTTCCCGACTTGTGCAAAATAAACACATAATGGAAGGTCAGATAAAGACTCGATTTCTGTTTTTCAATGTCCAATTTTAAACAAGGAAAGAAACGGTTCGTTCCCGTTCAATGGAGACAAAAAGTCATGGAAAATGCACACACAAAATTAAAATAGACGTGAAAATCGCAGATGTATTTATGGATCTAAAAAACACATATGGAAATCAAGAAAATGTTTGTGGATCTGAAAAATACGTGAAAATCGAGAAAATGTTTGTCGTTTGGGTCAACTTGTCTCGGTCATTTTGGGGTTTGTTGTCACATATGCAAAGAATGGGCCAATGAAAAATGCACCTCTGGCGACGTATGCCAGAATTGCCTTTCAGATGTTGAGTCTGAAGAGTGAGGACATTAGTTTGTCAAATTGTGTTTCATAGTTTAAAAACGGATTTTCCAGTTGTTGGAACTACAGTGTGCCCAAGTCAGGACTGGTTTAAGTTTCATTATGAACCATCCATCCATTAACTGAAATGCTTTATTTTATTTTATGTTAATTCAATTTAATCTCAAATTTCCAGTTTAAGCGAAGCAAAAGAGGGCAACAGGCATTTGAGGCTGAGAGATATGACCTACATGCCAGCAGTTCTTAAGTACTAAATTTTCAAGATCAATGATAAACAATTTCTCTGGCTGTAAAACAAAACAAAAACAAAACAGCAGAATAAGGATAATTGTGTCCTTGTTTTATTAGTTGCAAAATGCAGTGTGACATCTTACCACATATAGTGTGACAACTTACCCAAAGGTGCGGCAACATATTACATGTTCACTCCCTCTATTTGATGGCTTATAACTACACTGACACGAAGTATGAAAATGATATGAATACAAAAAATAGACCTTAGACTTTGGTCTTTCATTTTCTTTATATATACAAACGTATAAAAAGTTATACAACGAGCCCTGGTCTCAACTACACCTCAACAAAATCACAGAAAACACGGAATGCACAAAACTTGACGCCACCACCCCCGATGTGTTGTCCTGTCACAGAAGTTAGATTCAGCGGTGATGACAGCTCATCTTTAGGCTGCAATGAAGCGAGAAGGAGAATAATCAAGCGTTCGCTTGAGCCAAACACATCCAGCACAGACACACGCAGTTACTGACGTGGGGTACAGGATGAGGACACCAACAAGCCATATTTTACCAAAAGGCCTTGATGCGTCTCGTGTGTGTAAGCAGGACGGCAATAGCAGCATTACTACATAAACAGCATGACGCTATAAAGTGGTGACACAATTAGATGCCAATAAATTCAACAAAACGGAGAAAAGACTCACATTAAAATGACAATAATGAAGAACGTATTTCCTTTTGACACGTGGGTCTTTCAATACACCAATAAACACACTACACTGTGTTTAGCTCCACCCGTTTAAGTACCATAACCCTGCACTTGTTAACCACCGCAGAAAGGGCAACGGGTCAAGCACAAATTAATTATTTTGGTGCACTACACAATGCAAACAATGTTTTTTTCTGACCAATATATATTTGAAGTAGATCTAATGGAAAGATAAATAGCTCACAAAAGTAATGACCAAACAATTCCTTTCCTTTCCTTTCCTTTTATGGTTTGCTTGCACACTGGAAGGCGTGCAAGTTTATTGAGCACTATTTGTAAACGAAAATGTCATACTCCACGATGAAGATACTGCAGACGCCCTGTTCAGTTAATAAATGTTTTATGATTACAACAGTTTGACCCTGGAAGGCAGGTCCTATTAGGAAAATACTGTAAATTCCAAAATACAAATCTGATATGTTGACCTCAAAGGTTTCATTGTATTGTATATGAATTATTTAACAATATAATCTAATCCTTGTTTGTCCTAAAAAAAAGAAAAATTGCGATTTCAAGTCAATTGACAACAGATGTTGTCTGAGGTCTAGAACCATATTGATAATGTATTAAAAGTCTGACTGAAGCCCACACTCAAGCACTTTGGCAACAGTGGCGAGGAAAAACTCAAACCTCACAAATGTGGCACCAGAAAAGTTATATTCTTCTGATTTGAAATTTTATATTGTAACTTGCTGATATCACTGGACTAGGACTCGAATATGTATCTTCCAACATACCCAAGCGTATAAATTAACTCGAATGCTTCCCCTGTCATTCCATTTCATTTTATTTCCCATCATCGGCAGAGCAGCCAGACAAGCGCCACAGACGATAATGATGCCTATTTTGGCCCGCAGCTCCTGACGGCTATTTTCTATAAAAGTTACTCCGTACCGGGTACCATTCAGCAAAATGGCCCATCATTATAATGCAATTTATAACCCTTGCCCGAAAATGTCTGTGTAGCAAAAAAAAAAAGGCATGTTGTAGTTTGGAACGAAACAGGCCCTGGAGGCAGCGTGCCCAATGATGAAGCAGCTGCGGTGGGCAAAGGAATGAGAACAAATGAGCCAGAAAAGCCCAATGATGACCGCTGAGGAAAATGACCTTGTAATTGAGGTGCATGGACATGACAGATAAATTAGCCATTGTCAAAGCATTCAGCTGCGATTGTGTGTTATTTGTGTGAAGACTCCTACTTTTGTTTGTCTGAAAGCTGAGGTTTCTTACAACTTTCTTCTTCCGTGAGTCAATTTTTTTCAACAGAACAAAACTACTTGTTTATTTTTTGCCATAGAGCGGACACTCCGTCGTTGCAAAGTATACAACAATAGTTCCGTAACACTGACTGACCTCCAGGATGTTCAAACTTTTCTGAAATGTACATATTTTCTGTGTAAAATAAAGTTTAGTTACTTAATATACATTTTTAACATTTCTGTCATACAAATAAAGAAGTCCACGTTCATAACAAAACTAAAACTATTTGTAGTGCATACTATACACTTATGTATTATAAATAGATTTCTGAGTATTTTTTTTTAACGCTTTTTTAAACTTAGCGTGAGTGTCAAGCAGTGAGGCAACAGGTGCCATTTTCTTTGTCATGACCCAGCCAGGAATTGAACCCACAACCTTCAAGTCTGAGGGTATGCACTCTAGACCACTGAGCTGGCACATACAAAAAAAAAAAAAAAAGGAGCAATGATGATGACATTACCGAATGAACAATACTGAGCTCTTTAAAAAAATACAAATAAAAATAATAATAATAATAATAATAAATAAATAGATTTCTGGTTATATGTGGTTATTATTAGTACACATTTCCTCTTAGCCTTTTATTACCCAACAAACTACTACCGTATATATGGAAAATATCCTGGTGAGTTACAATACTAATGTAAATACAACTTAACGAGAGTCTTGACACATTGCAAAACAACGTGATAAATCAGAATGACATACATGTCACATATGTTGTTACATAAGCAATCGTATCTTGGCGTTCCTCACTGGCCGGCAGTCTGAAGTGCGAGTATAACTGAAGGAGGTGTAATTACAAGAGGACGCAAGGCAGGTAGCAGCAAGCCAGGCAATCATTCCTCCTGATTGAAACACAACTTTAAGGTCCAAAAGGCTATCGGCACTCGAGCTGTCGGCGGGTGCAATTGGACGCCTCGATAAACCCGAGTGAAATTAGAAACTTCTCAATGAAAGTGTGACGCTTTCACTGACGAGGAGCCTGAGCCGACACGATGCGATCTACTTTCATGTCAGTAGTGTTCGAGTTTGGACAAATTTTAAAGCTGTGAGAGGATGTTAGATGCACACGGGATGCAAGTAATTAATTTATGTATTCAAAGCAATAACCAAGTGGATTTCCTGCGCACGCTGTATGTAAATGAGCTTTTACCAAGCACAGCAAACATTTGTAATTTCGTTTTGGAATACCCAGCTTTGTGACTAATTAATGACGGCTCATCTATGTCTCTGGAGAATAAGGAGCCACAGGCAATACGAAATTGATAATCAGGGTGTTAATCCCTTTATTTATCAATTGTGAATCTAATCTAGACAATGCAAACACAGTGATGTTGAAAGTATCAAAACACAGCTATTAAATAACAGGGGTGAGGTTAAATGGAATGCCTTACAAATGATGGTGAATGCACAACATCTAACACAAAGCAGCATCATTTGGCGTGACACTGCCGACACAAAGTGTTGCTACTATAAGGATACAGTAGTGAGTATGTGACATAGCTGTGTAGATGTGATGCACAGCGTCAGAAACGGATGTACTTGATGTACAGATTGCTGCAATAACATAAGTGCATACAATGGTGACTTTGACTTTTTGATGTGAAATGCATGCGATTAGTGTACCCATTAACTATCGACTCGAAATGACCAATGAACCAATTAGATGCTTCGCCCCTGTTTGTTGATTTAGTTTTAATGAAGAGAGGAGAGTCACAACAAAAAAACAACAACAAAAAAAACAGTTGACTTATTCACTGCCATAAATTCATAAAAAAATATATATATATATTAAAAATTAGGGGCAAGAGGCGATTTTTTTTTTATTGTAATTAATCGCATGACTTCACTAGTTAACTCACAATTAATCACAAATGTTGCCATACAGAAAGATTCCGTACAAAAATATCAGAAAACAAATACATGAACCATTACACTCACGGAACACGTATATCCAAATTTTAACTAAAATTATTGGAAATCCGTTGCCGAATTTTTCCAGAATCCTGCTAACTAAACAAACCACTATAATGTAAATATTATTCCACTATCAAAGATGTGTTAATACGAAGGTGACCATATTTTGATTTCCCAAAAAAGAGGACTCTTTGCCCAAGCTGGCAATACATAAATGATCCTTAACGCTTACTCAAAGATGTCATACATTATAACTAGGTATGCCTTCTCTGTATGGGTAGACAATAAAACAAAAAACATAACTCTCTTTTTAAGTCTTAATTGACAAATGAATGAATAAATCCAACGTCTACAATAACGTCTCTGGTTTGGGAGCGCAGAGTGCTACCAGTGAGCTAAAATTCTGGGCCAACCGACACACATTGGGACGGTATTTGAACACTCAAGAAATCAAGTACATAAAAAGCTGACCTACTTTTTTTCAATTTCTAAGATAAAGAAATAATAACACACAATAAAATAAAATTTAAAAAAGCCCCCATCCCCCTCGCGATTAATTTTGGGAGCATGGTTAAAAATGTACTCCACCTCCCATTTGTCCCGCAATGAAAACCGGACAGGATGTAAAAAAGCAGACATGTCCGTAGGAAAGATGTAAATGAATTTGACATACAAGAAGACATTTTAGTGTTATTTAGCAGCACATGACAAGCAAGTTCAGTAGGACCACTTCAGACATTAGCCTCCCCAGGCGACATGTTGCCTTGCCTATTAACCCCCTGCTGTGAGAGAGGATGCTGAGAGACACATGAAGCTGTGATCATTTAAAATTGGCCATCGCCAAGACGAAGCTGTTTATTACATCGGCGTACTGTGAATTTAAATTGCTTTATCACATGCCTCTGAATGCATGCAGTGATTCATTAGATGGAAATAAAACTGTTGTGGAAATGTCGAGAATAATGCACCACATGATTTTCTCCGGATGACAACATTAAAAGGCCTCCTGCTACAATAGTCATCTTCCACATTTGGGGGTGGGGGAGTGGGGGGCTTTACTCACGTGACGCTTTCCATCAGTCTTGCCATTGAATTTCATTTCTACGACTGCCATCCACATCTCAGTATGAGCTATTCAACTAACTGACAGGCTCCCTTTGCTGATTAAGGAATAGCAGGTGGCGGAAGTGCATCTTAAATATTTAGTGAGGACTTTAAAATGCCATTATTCACATCTTACGTTGTGTGGGCATGCTATCAAAAAGCGGCAGCTTGAGGAGAAAGAACCCAGCAATTTCTCAACTACCACCTTCCGACCCCCCCCCCCACCCCCCACCCTCCAAGCCATCACTAAAGAAGAATGTATGTAATTTGAGCTGTACAGTTACAAGGCACAAATGACAGAGAAGAAACACTAGTAGCGAGGCTATGTAAAATAAAGACTGAGGTCTATGCCTTTGATGTGCTGCAGCTACCCATAGTCCACATTTCGATTCAATATAATGAAGCATTCCCCTCCCAGCCCACGGACACACACCGTGCATCCAGCTGTCATGCATGCAGACAGACAGACATTGTATTCAAAATCAAAATTCAAGATGACAAAGTTTTGGGTAGGCGGACAGTTGAAACAAACTGCAGGTACACAACTTTGCGAACAATTGCGAATCAGGAGACTTCTCTTCAGTCCCTCAGGCGGCACTACATTAAAAAGCAGCATCACTGTGTAAAGTATATTGCCACTTGTGTTCAGGAACAATCCAGAAACACATTGCCAGTTAATACAGTTCATTGCTACATCTATTAATGTAAGTTCAAATCTACCATGCTGCTATCTAAGCAACTTCTTCTTCAGGGGTGTCTCTGCTTATTCAGCAAGACCATGTCATGCCACATTCTGCATCGGTTACAAAACTGTGGCTTTGTAGGTAAAGAGAGTGAGTACTAAACGTGTCTGCCAGCAGTCCAGACCTGTCTACCATTGAAAATTTGGGGCAAATTATGAAGCACAAAATACGACAATTGAAACCTCGGACTGTTGAGCATCTGCAGTTGTAGGCCTACATAATGTGCATCAAGCAAAAAATGGGAATTCCATAAACAAAGCTTCAAAATTAGCATACTAATTTCCCAAACAGTTATTTATTAAATGTTGTCTGAAAAAAAGGTGACGTAACACAGTAGTAAACATGCCACTTTCCCAGCTGTTTTGGAATTTGCTGAAAGCATTAAATTCAAAATGAGTGAATATTTGCAATATAAATAATACAGTTTATCAGTTTGAAAATGAAATACCTTGTCTTTGAAATGTAGTCAATTGAATAGAAGTTGAAAAGGATTAATACATTCTGTTTTTATTTACATCTTACTAGTGCTGTCAAAGTTAAAGCATTAACTGATTAATTAATCACAAAAAATATCGCATTAATCATGAATTAACACAGATTAATCGCACTAATTAATTAATTTTTCATTCATTTTGACCATAGACGATCCTTTAGCGTGACAGCGAATGGCTACGTTTAAGGTAGCACAGGTTGTGTTTGAACAATAAACATAATTACATGCATTAAAGTAAAGCATTTAATAAATGTTTGCATATGACATTTAGAATATTTGTTCATGTCAAAATATTGGGGTTATTTTAAATTATGCAAGTAATTAACTGATTAGAAGAAGAGGAGGATGAGTGTGTCCAGTTGATCCAAAAATGTTGAAGACGTCCCTCATAACATTAATTGTCAAAATAATTAACACATAACTGGTGCTCTTCAAATTTGGCGGGAAAATTGTTTTGAAAAAAAAAGCCTTTTTAATTAAGCAATTAATCGTGATTAATCAAAATTCTAAAATGTGATTAATCTGACTTAAAAATGTAATCGTTTGACACCTCTACATCTTACACAACGTTCCAACATCATTGGAATTAGGGTTTGAAATACATTAAGTGGTGTTACTCAATACTCGTGGATGAAACCTACTCTGTGATTTGACAGAAATCTGACAAATACATGTTGGCTTCGTTCTTATCCGAAGCAGGTTGCATTGTTTGTCCCCCAACCAAATTGTTCATCTAATTTTCCTGACATTTCTTATGGAACTGCTTCCACATTGGCCACTTTCACTCCAACTGGCCTGGTCACATTCCATACATTAATTTCAGCAACAACAAAAAAAAGTGGCTATTAACACAAATGTTTGATTCTGTGCCAAATAGAGAATGAGGACACTGACAAAGGGCAGCAGTGACAAACATAAAATGCATTAATGGTTCCCTCTCTGAATGGCCAGCCAAAATGGCAATACAGGAGGCAGTTAAGTGACTCCTCTCTCAATGCATGCCCGGGGTGCAATAAGATGCAACAAAAGACATTTGAAAAAAGTCCTGTTTCTGAAACATGGATGTTAGTTTGCTCAAACTTCTAGCCCCAGGGCCTCTATGTTCCCCTATTAGGTGTAGTGACCTGGACAAGATGGGTGCAAACATGCTGAAAGGACATAGCGAAGAGAAATGCTGCTCTTTTACTTTTTTACTACAGGAACATCAGTTAGTGGGGACTGTCTGATGGACAGGACGACTTTGTTAAGTGAGTGCATGTGTGTGGATGTAAGTGTGCGAAAAGTCGAGACATCACCAATGATGGATGGATGGTTTATTTGACTTTGTTATTTTTGCCAAGTCTCTTGTTTGCCTTTTTCTTAATTAAATCCCCTTTTTGACTGCATTCTTCTCAGGCTGATTTTGCTCTCTGCATTTGGGTCCTCAATCCCACGCCCCAACCTGACAAAATATGTTTGTAAACATCAAAGACATTTTAGCGTCGTCAATGAACTGAGTGCATGTTTTTTGTAGATTTCAAAAGTCAAAAGGTCTACTTTGTCGGAGATGATACAACAGAGTGCCGCTCGTGCGTTTGCCTTCTTGCTTGTGCGCAATGCACATCGAGTTGTTTTGAAAACGTGCTGCAGTTTCACTCCAAGTCGGGGATGTCGCTACGGCTGCTATTGGCTAGGACGCCACAGAGTGGAGATTCATCTGCATCTTGTGTCCGATGTCGGTCGTTTTTCGTTTCCGGAACAAAGAACAAAGTAAAAAAATAAAAAAAGAGTTGGTTGCCATTTGTGTGTCTTTAAATGCCTTGAGCTTGCATCACACAAATGCATATTGTAATGTCTGAGCAGTGATCAGGACAATCAATTATTTAATGCCAATTAGCAATGGTTACTGTCGACCGTAACCACGCCAATAAACAACACGCTACGTGCTTAGCAAACACATTTTTTCTTTGGGTCACACACACATCCAAACAATCACACACAAATGAGGTTTCCCGAGCGGGAAGTAAATCCGGCCGGCCGCCTGTGCTTACAAACACAGTTGCATTCACGGAATCTATCCGGGGAGAAAAAAAGAAAAGAAAAAAACTGTGCGCCATCACAGCATGTCACTAAACCAGGGGTGTCAAACTCAAATTAGCTCAGGGCCGCATGGAGGAAACTATATTACCAAGTGGGCTGGATCGGTAATAACGGTTAAATGGTATATAACTTAAAAACAATTGCCGTCAATAATACGCAGATCTTCGATGGGCAGCCCTAAATTACGGAGCTTAACTGCAATCACATTGTTCCAAAAAATAACACAAATGCAAATGGAACGCGGCAGCACTTTGCCTGTATGAGTTCTAGACGTGTTAAATCTAGTTGTTTTGCATAGATATTGTACCCAGAATGCATTGTGTGGCGCAGTTCATGAAGTTATAAGGATGTTAATCCTTATCATATATGTTTATGTTACCAGTAATTGAATTTGTGTCTTAATTAACACATATATATTGGTCTATGATTTAAATAAATAAATAAATAAACAAACCGTAACTTTAGGTTGTGTGTAAAATAATGACATCCAGGAGGACGATTCTGTATACAAGTTGCATTGCTCATCTGAGAACTGCTAGTAAATTATGAATTCATATGTTTTCATTGTGGCCGGCTGATTAATTGGTCCGAAATTACTAATCATTTTTTACTTTACAAAATTGTCTCGTGGGCCGGATTAAACCCCTTGGTGGGCCGTATGTTTGACACCCTTGCACTAATCGGACCAATCACGAGTGGTGTTACGCCCTGCCGTTTACGGCGTACAAGAATTGGTGAACGACGGCACACTTCTTGCCGTAACTTAATGTGCGGCGGTCATTAACACAAGAGCAAATGCTGGAGTATAAATCAGGCTCAAGACCTCCCACAGAAAGACAAGATTCAAATTCAGTTCCTTCTTGCTGTGCTACCTGCTCTTCCACTGTGTTGCCTTCCTTACCTGATGTGACCCTACCACCACATACACACACACACACACACACACAATTTACTGAGGCTTTGTTGGACATGACAAACAGGTGCACGCTTCCTACATGATCAGGCCTGCAATGTTATGTTTGTGCTACTCATGTGTGCCGGGGTACATGGAAGCTAATTACTGCCGCATCCCCGCGGCCGAGTGTGACAGATGCAGCTGCGAGGGCGTCGGCCGGCTTTTTGAATTGGCGTGAGGATGCCCGTAGGATGAGGCGACCGCCGCAACCGGATGGGAGGGGTAGAAGCTCGCTGTGTGACACACTGCGCTGCGTGGTCTCTATCATAGCCCGTAGCCTCCTCAACAAGACTCTGATTAACGAGTCTCGTCAGGCGCCGTCCGTTGCCACTCGCACCAATTAAGACACGACTCTTTCCACATGGATTCCCACTCGGAAGCAAACAGCCAGACTGTGGCGTCCATGCTCTCTCTCTTTCGAACCCAGCAGCCGCTGAGCCACTTGCACAATCACTGTCCTGCTGGCCCAGCGGGATTCATGCTGTCATCCCACCAGTCTGAACTGGCTGCCTTTTAGTCTCCTGCGGTTGAGCCCAGCGCTGAAAGTGGAGCAATCAAAGCAGAGTATCAAACAAAAATCCTATGTGACAGGCAAACCTCCTCTGGGATCTCTGCCTGGCCACTTTGTGTCCGCTGCGGGGTGACACAGGGTGCTAATTGGATCAACTAACAGGCTTTAGCAACGCATGGGGTAGAAAGCAAATTACTGGCTTGATTTGATTGGATGCTTTCGACCTTGGTTCTCAGACAGACTCTTGAAAGCTAATTGTGTCTGACCTGACGCTGCCCATGTCGAGAAACTCTCCAGACCCTGATTGGGAGCATTGTCCTCCCTCTGAAGTGGACAGTAAAAAACATAAGGGTCCGTTTTTGTGTGTATGCAATCAAAAGGAAGAGTCATTGCAGTGTCTACAGCTAGCTGTCCTCTGCTCTGCTTGTTGCATTATGGTTGAACTGCCAAAGTCAAAAATAATTTGTTCAGAGACTGGCTGGTCTCAAATGTATTTGGAATGATTTCAAATGCCTAAAATGTATGAATATCAGGAACTTTTGCAAACTATGTTCTAGTGCTGGGCGATATGACAATATTGATCGTGAAGACGATAGAAAAAAAATTACCGTGTAATATTCTTTTAATCGTGGCTAATGTCATTTGTCACTTATAACAAAAGAAGTGACGGCGAACGCTTGTTTGACAGACAAAAGCATTCACTCTCTGTGCTTGTTTTCACACACCTGTCACTTGATAGCAGCCTGAGCAATTGAACATCAGAGCCGTATAGAGAGAGAGTTTGGCCAACTTGGCTTCAAGCAGAGTAACAAGATGGCGTCCATTTGTCATGTGACCAGCAGTTGATCAATCTCAGCGTGACCAATCACAGCGTGGGCTGTGGGCCGGTGGGGTGCCTGGTGGGCCTGCCGTGTTGGGGTGGGGGCCCTCCAGGCTCCTGGGCTCGCTCTCCGGCCGGTGGCCCCCGCGGGGCCCGGGGGTTGTGCCCTGGCCCTGCCGAGGCCTGGGAGCCCTGGGGGGTTGTGCTTGCCCTGTCCAGGCTGGGGTCGACGGCTCCCCTCTTTGGTGGAGGTTTTTCATGCACGCCAGATCCACCACACCAGCATCTACCGAAATTCAAACACAATCTGCTTCTTCTTCTGGTCGCTGAATCGGTGGAGGCTGGTGTCTGTGGATCTCACTCTGCTTCCTTCCTTCCTTCCTTTCTTTCTGTAGGCTTTCCTTTGGTCTCTTGAGGTCTCTCTAATTTGTTGGAATTGATATGCTTCTGGGGTTGGTGAAAGATTCTGGTTTGTAACCCTGTGTTTAGTAGGTGGTGTTTGGTCGGTGCTGGATTTCACTTTTCTCTCTTTTCTTTGATCACTCCTCGGGTCTCCTGACAACTTCACGACTATCGATGCTGAAGTATTCGGTTTAGGTGAAGGGTGTGAGATTTTTAATAGGTTTCAGGTGAATTAATGAGCACAAATTCACACGCACGCACATATGCACACACGCACACAAAAAAAAGAAAATAAAAGAGAGCGAGCAAGAGAGAGAGCAATGATGATGACATGTTGAATTGGTAAGGTTGCCGAATGAACAATACTGAGCTCTCTCCAAAAAACAAACAATAATAATACTACTACTTTGAAAAAGGTAACTAAAACAACAAACCCGTAATTATTAACTTCCGTAAAGTTCTGAATTTTTTGTTTGACTTGTGAAATCTGTACAATAAGTGTTTTCAAAAGGGCATTACAGTAGAGCTAACAATTTATGTCTGGAACTTTTTTTTGTATCCCCTATTTAGATAATATATAAATTATAAATTCATTTGTGAAAAATGTCAGTGGTTACTGTGCCTCTTTTGTGAACATTTGATAAAGATCTGTCACTTCAAAATAAAATGAGAAAAAGTAACAGACTAACAGGCATAGTATGTTGTATATTTTTTTCTTCAAAAAACTGAAAACCTATTATTGTATATCGTTATGATATAAAATACCGTGATATAAAATAGCCTACATCGTAATAGAAGATTTTTTCCATATCATCCAGCACTACTTATGTTCCATAGGGATCACTAAAAATTAAAGGCCACATTTGCACACAACCTCTACTACTAAAGAACATGATACCAAACAATGTTGGTTGTGAAACTCCATCCAATGCAAGGCTCGACATAAACGGCTTTGCATTGCAGTTTGCAGGTCAAAATTGTGATTTTGCGCCTTATTAAAACACATAGAATAGCAAAACTGAGAATCACAGTTTTTCAGAACTGCACAGACTTTCCCAAAAAGCTTCGCTGGGGAGGTTACAGGTGCTACTTATGCCACTAGCAACAAGCTTCGCTGGTTACTAATGTGGCTAGACACATTGCAGACTTGCTTCTGCGTCAGTAATCATCACGTCATTGGCGGCGAATAAACTGACAAGTATCGTTTTCACGAAGAGTTGATGAGCAAAGACGCCATGCTAATTGCTAAGCTAACCTAAGACTGAATCTATTGGTCCTATCCTAAATCATAAGACTTCAACGAGCATGTAACTTGAGAGCTGTTTAGAAGCAGTACAGCCGACAGATGAGCTTTTAATGTGCAGAAATAATTTCCATGTGTCTGAGCACGTAGAGAACACGACACGTTGCAGTGCCGGCGGTCTTTGTGTCTCTTCACCCGCAGACTTGGCGGCCATCGTTTCACGTTAGTATGCTGGTCAATCAAGTGGCGGGGGTCCGTCTCTCGTCAAGGTACAGTGTGTGATTGCCAGTGACGGCATGCGGGCAAATTCGTACCTCCCCCGGAGTGCTTGTGCTCCTGTGAGGAAGGACGACTCACCCGTCATGTGCAAGCATGACTGAAGAGGGTGACAGCATGGTGCATACATGCATGTGAGGACGTTGACAAACAGTTGCCATCACGTGTTGGTCGGCCTGGGAGGTGATGATATATAAACAGGAGGAAACATGGAAGCAGAGTGTTACCTATAAAGTTGGAGCAAACTTGGCAGAAAGGAAGTAAGAAGTATCTAATGTCACACAAAACAGTTTCACCCGCTGTCATGCATGACATTAAGAAGGGAGACGGAAGCTCAGCACGTATCAAAGAATGACCTCGCTTATTAACTTATTTTGCTTTTTCTTTGGCTCACAATTAAAACATGCACATCTATGTTGTAGCCATGACCCTGTTGCCATGTGATGTTTGGTTTGGAATTAACAAGATGTGTGGGTCAGGAAACAGATTCGAAAAAAATACAAAGTAACGACAGTCTGGCTTGATTCAGAAAACACTCGCAAGAGAAACCTTAACCAGGAAACCTGATTGAGAGAGCAGGGATGGATGCATGAAAGCAACCTCGAACACAGAGAATAAAGCCTGCATGGAGGAGTAGTGATACGAAACCTGTACATACTGACAAAAGTGGCATCAGTAACTCTTGCTAATGCAATGCACAATTCTATATGACAGAATAAAGGCAACAGTATACGACAAATTGAGGATCACAAATACAGAACCTAAATAACCTAAATCGAAATACAGGACCTATGGGTGACAATTACAGGCCCATAGCAACTGCATAGCATAACTTCATCAGCAGCAGCATCAACAAATACAGAAACAGAGCAAAACACAATGACCCACGAATTCAACCCAAAACACAGTCATAACACCTGTAACAGTTTTTTTTCTATTTCCATTATTTAGTTAAAAAAATTAAGACGTAAAACAAAACTGACATTGATCCGTTTTTTGAAATAAATATGAATGGGATTCTAATGAGAAACTCCACTGCATGAACGTGATTCTCTCTGCCGCCTGGGTAAAACAACTAATGGAGGAAGGCTTTATAGTCAAGTAAAGTGGTGCAATATTAAGATGTTTCTATCGAGGCCTTGCTGGAGAATGCAGGAAGCAATAACCTTCAATTTTGAAACGTAAGTCTCCAAATATCCTCTCAGAATCCCTTGTGTTTTCAACTTTTATGACAGTTGAGAAAATGCACTTGCTGCTCTGTATCATTCCTGAGTTTAATCATCACGCCGCCTCAGTGAAGCCACTCACATTGCCATCATTCCCCCAGCTGGCTCTCGGGAAACTTTGTCAAATCTTTTGACCTGTAACACAATGAAATGTGAGGCAGGTATTGCAGCACTCAGCAGCAGCAAGGAAATTAGCAGGGAGGCAAAACAGTGAACAGGGTTGGGGGGAAGTCAAGGGGGGAAGGGAACGTTTTCTATGTCACGGACGTCCCACATTGTCCCCAGAAAATGTCAGTGTGCCCTTGGGAGTCGGCGCTCTGGGGAGGGACTCATCTGTCTGAGCGCATTTACCAAGATGCTTTGTGGCCACGTCCTGAAAAGCCTGGAAGCTTCTCTGCTGCACTCTGCCCACCAACACCCCTCAGACCACTGTGAATGACTATAGCCGCCATACTACCAGGCAGACAGCGCCGCACTAAAGGCCATCAAAAGATTTGCTGTTTTAGCAACGCTACAAGGATCGTATGTTAGTAGAATGCCATTCGGTAGAGCACGAACCTCTGCCAAAAGTGAAAAACGAATGTGGAGTGTTTGCCCATTTATTTGTTATCTAGCAGACTACTTCCTGGTTTATGGAGGGTGATGGAAAAGAAGGAATTCATATATTCATATATCTGCGCAGATCCTTACCAAAATTTAAGGGCTTCTTCCTTGGCCAAGCAACAACTTTCTATAAAGTTGCCGCTAACTCGAACGTGTCCTATTTCCTACTGTTTTATAATGCCAACATGACTGCTGTGAAAGGTCATTACAACAACAAAGATGGTCGTGAGATAAACTGCAATTTCCATCAAATACTGGAAGTCATGTTTCTCATTCTTTGTGTGAGCATGCATACTGTATGTGCTAAAAAAAAATCCTTGAGAATCTACAATGTAAATAGTCATAAAACATTAAAAAAAAATTATTGCATGAGCTGTGTCCAAACTTTTGGCATGTAATGTACATTATATAAATGTTTGTTTTGTAATGCTTATTATCATAATCCTTCATTTATTCTATGTGCAGTATGCATTTCCGTAATAAATTTATTTTCATAAAGAACTTTATTCATGGTTTTGTGTGGCTTCAACTAAATAACAACCTCTTTTATTGACAACAAACCTATAGTAAGCATCATAGCCATTAAAAAACGTATTTCTTTTCTGCTTGGATTAAAGAAAACTGGTACATGACTTCATTTGCTCATGAGACCGGAAGCAGAATGCTGGCATTCTACTTTCAACGTTCTACATTGAATAATTGCATGTCCTTAATTTTCACTTGACAGATAAGCCATAACGTCTAGGCAATAATTTAAGTCAAGTTGGAACACCACCTGGTTAAGTCGATGCAGTTTTTGCTTTGAAGAGAAGTTGGAAACTTGAAAGGTCAGAGCAGAGAACGTTTCATGTAATGATACTCGAAGTTGACGTTTATTGACCTCAGGGCCAATCGATGTACAGTACCTTGACTTTGGAAAAATGCATTCATCCTACGTCACACATCAATGCCGGTACTCGCATTACATTACAAAAATATTAAGGACTCAACTCGATGTATCTGTATTTGATTGGTGGCACGATAGCCATTTGACCCAAACTGTAGAATGTTTTGTAATCAATGCTGTGTATTTTTTGTTCAAGTTAATTTGCAAGGTTACCAAACAACAATATTCACAAGATGTTATAACCTCTGAATCAAGGGTCCAACATGGTTCTCCTTGCCTTACAATATCAACCTGCTCCTATTCCCAGAAGCATGAATTCTCTGATGAATTCCCATCCACATGACAAGCCATTGTCAAAACATCCGAAACACGCCGACTCCCGGAATGGCTTGTGTTCATAAATTAGTACATGAATACAAAAAATGTGAGTAATCCTCTAATCTAGCGCATTTCTGTCATGCCAAGAGGCGAAAGGCGCTAGCTGGCGAGGATTAAAGCAGCTCATTAGAGAGAGGCATCCATGATAGAAAAAAGGCAGAGAGTTATTTTCTGTGTACCAAAAAGAGAAGACAAAGGAGCTCAAGGAAATGAACGCTTTTTATCAGGCTTGGGCAGAAGCCTCGCTCTGTTGACTATAAGCCCCAGACACGACATCGGTTGCATCGACTCGGCTCAGCGACGAGATTAAATGGCTTATTGACTGCGACAGGGCCAAGGCATAAAAAAAAAATAAAGTCCAGATGTCGCGAGTTACCTTCAGATGTCAGTTGACTGACAGAATCTTTGAGAATGCAACTTTCAAAGTAACAGTTCAAACAAAGGAGAATATTTAGCTCCCACTGAATATGGTTGTATTCATCATAAGCACCATACAGTGAGTGAATCAGTAACACTTTTGGGGAATGACTTTGTTGAATACAGAAATGCCATCTTTTTCCCTTCAGTACCACTCTGAAAGATTGATAAAGGCCACTTAATAACTGTGTCACCTCTGAGGGCAGCCAGGCCGAGCTTGGAGATCCCATCCCTCTCTAAATCTTTACTCAACTCCACAACAACATGTTGGAGCCTATAAGGACAAACATATCTTGCAATAGTTATATATTTCATAGGAATCAATTTCAAAAAATACCAATGGAACTAATCTTATCCAGTGGTGTAAAGTGGCGTACATATCCATCAATTTTTAACATCTGGTTTTAAAAATGTGAAAGACCACACATTACCAGGAGAAAAAAAAAATAATCACAATGCGGCATCACTGCTCTTATAAGATGTGGTATACTCGAGATCTTGCACATCACGATACCTTCGCTGAAAATAATAAGTTTCCTCCCCCAAATTGGATGTCATAGTACCAAAACTGACCTAATAGTAATAGAAGATAGGCTAATATTTAGATTATCTTGCACCGATACCATGTTGCGGTTGCACGTGATAGACAAGAGACATTATTCAAACGCTCAACTCAACCAGTTGCTCCTCCATTTGTGTCTCTAACTGCATCAACTTCAGGTCGCTTACTAATTGACTATCGTAGTTTCAAGTCACAATCACAGAGTCCATGGCTTGCCAATTGCCAAATAGGTGTTGAACACATATATGAGGATTGTATGCCATTGTAAATATTAAACAGGTTTAAGATTTATGATTGTTTACTCCAACAAATTTTCTGAACAACCAGGGGATAAAAACACTTAACACACACAACACCACAAGATAATCACTCAGGACAATATTTTGGGACAGTAGATAATCAGGAATCCACTTACATTACTCACCATTCCCTTATATATATTAATAATATATACGGACTGAGTGGCATCTCTGAGGGCAGTGTAGAATATTCCGGTAAATTTTATCTGGCACAAGCAGGAGGTGAAGGTGACGTCTGCAGCTTGTCAATATGCTCTGGTCATACAGTCTGTGACATTCGATGAAATAGGTTATTGATTGGCAGGCGGGCTGGCAATACGGTAGCCACAATGCAGACTCACTAGCTTGCTGACCCCGACCAGCCATGGATCAGTGCTCCATAAATCAAGAGCACAATAGATGCAGACCCCAGACTTGTTCTTCTTACCTTGCAACCTTTATTTGAATTTAATTGGAGTCAAAGTTAATACGCCTTTTACAAATACAGAAGCAATAACATTGGGGATGTCTCAATGTGTTAGTTTGTGGAAGGCAAGGTAACTCGCCAGATCACTGTACTTTTTTTTTCTTCTTCTTTTAAGTTGCTGCATTAGTCTCGACAGCAAATCATTTTGCATAATTAATTGAGGGGTGCGTTCCTATCTATCCATCCGTCCGTCCATCCATCCATCAATCTATCTATCCCTACTCTATCTATCTATCCATCCGTCCATCCATCCATCCATCCCTACTCTATCTATCTATCTATCTATCTATCTATCTATCTATCTATCTATCTATCCATCTATCCATCCATACATACTGTATCTATCTATCCATCCATCCATCCATTAATAATAATACTAATAATAATGCATTATATTTATAGGCGCCTTTCGAGACACTCAGGACAGTTTTAAAAACAATCCATCCATCCATGTGTAAAAAAAAAATGTGTAATGGATGTATTTCTACATGAGTTGTACTTTCCTTTAGTAAAGCTAAAAAAAAATTAAAAATAAGTAAAAAAACATAATTAATTTTGAGAGCATTTTTTCCCGTAAACATTAAAAGTAAAAAAATTTATTAAAATCAGCTCTCAATTGTGCAAGCATTCCTAATATTATAAATAATAAATGTAGTGTGTAATAGCGGTTAGCATGGCTTTGCCATCTTCTCTTGTTCATTACTCTTCACCCTCATATTACAATAATGATACTTACGAGAAGTGTATCTTATTCACCGACATGGAGGCATAGTGACTAGCTAGCCAGCCGCAGCTGGACTGCTTGCTTGAGTAGATGTCAGCACAACAGTCAAACGAGACACTGACACAGATATGACATCATCACCAAACATGATAGCCATTGGTCAGTAGAGTCCAAATTCATAATGTCTATTTAAAATACCCTCAATACTCCACACCACACCTATTTCATTATTAAGTATTTACTGTCCGAGTTGGGCCAGCGTCTGGAAGGTAAGCGGTGGCCCGCCACAGTGCCACACTGGCCCTCCGGACCATCTGGCCGGAGGTACAGTGGACATTAATGTCGGACCCTGCAATGATGGCAAACATAAGATTTGATTATGACCATAGAACTGGAAATATGACTGTTTCACTGCATTGTCATGGGGACAAAATAATATGGGGGGGGGGGGGGGGGGAACACACAACAGATCTTCTAAGTAGTCTTGGCTGTGTTTGATGGATGCAGCCCCAACTGCCAGGGCAGCCTCACCAGCCAGACATCATTTGCCTAATGTTGTGTGGCCATCGCTGCTTAATTGACAGAATATCACATCACAGCTTCTTTCTAATGGAGCACAGTAAGGGAACCAAGCATCCACTGTTTGTGAAACGAGTGTGGACTGCAATGGCGGCATGCACATAGTCACATACAGGCAGCAGAGTGGTTTTGTGATGAGCTCGTCTGCGCCAAATGTGTTCTTGGACCACCAGAATATTTTCTTTCACTCCAACCTTGATGTCGAGCGGTTCGTGCTCGCCACTCTTTCCTTCTTGTCAGCTCTTCTTCACAAAAAGTCAAAGAATGACAGAGGGCCCATGCCCTGTACCTCCTCTTCACCACCACACATTTTTTCTGTATTTACTTTTAATTTGTATCGATCTTCCCGCCAGCGCGCACAATTCTGCCGATGTCAGAGAGGTGAAGGAGCATTACAATATACAATAGCAGGTCTCCGCTCTTATCACGGAGGAAATGAAAAGCAAATGGCACCTTTGTCTGGGACGTGAGCTCGTCCAGGCGGAAGGGCTTGGAAGCACGGGGTGAAATTGAAAAGGTTGTGAGTTCACATCCCCGGACAATGACAGCCTCTCTGCTGCTTCCTCTTCAGCAGCTCACAGAAGATTAGAGGAGCATGACAGATAAGAAGCAGCATTGGCTAAATGTTTTTTTTTTCTTAACTGAGTTGGACAGATCGAAAAAGCTGAGGCGGGCTAGTTAGCCAGAGGACGACAAATAGACAACGACAGAAAGGCAGAGAGGACACAAAGTGAATCATTCACGGCTGACCTTGGATTGGATTTGTTGTGCTTCAAAGATAAAACAGCCTGGAAAGATCAATAGTAACAAACAAAATATCAAAGTGCACAGTTTTAATGTGTAAATGATAAAACTTATGGTCAGTTGGGTCACAATAACTCTCCAAATATATTCTCAATAGCAAGACAGCCTTGTGCTTTTTATGGCCTAAATAAAACTGAAAAACATGCAGCCGATAGCACAGGAGAAGCTTTAGGGAAATGATGGACCACAATGAGGCAAAGGCCACCGTGCGCACTTCCACTCTGTCGACATCCTGCCGTTCCCCAGAGATTCACAAGCCATCCTCCAAGCTGGCTCCGCGGACCACTCAGCCTCCAAATTGAAAACGTAATGAGCCACAATTGTCATTCCATCAGCAGTGGAACACAAACACAGGAGTCTTGCAGATTTCAGTCAAACGGGATCCCTTGCAGGACACTTGCTTGAAGTTGACCAACATTAGGAAAACATAGGAAATGACTGATTGAATGATTTATTGAACATACAAACTCATAACAAAGATAAAAATTCAACTGAAAGAGAGGAAAAAAAACATCTACAGATGTGCAGTGCAGTTTACATGTTCAAAAAGAGTAGGGAGAACTAGAAAATCTAGTCTTACCTGTGACCAAACGTTTATTAACTATACAAACTATGTTAATTAATTAATTTTGACCTCTGTACAACATAAAAGTTACTTAACCACTATAATATTAACATGGCTCTTACTTTAAATGATGTCATGTATTAAACGGCTTGTGTTTTAAAGCATTAAATGCAAGTCAGCTGATTTCATGTGCCACCATTTATGGACTACAAGGCACTACTTTTTTTTCTCCACGCTTTGAACCCTTGGCCTATAAATGTAACCCGATTAATTTATGAATTTTTACTAACGGGCTTCGTGGTGACAAAAGATTTACCAATAGATTTGTCAGATCTGACCAATGAAATTAATGAACACATCACAATGGACCATTGAAACTGTGTGAGTCTGCGCTCATTCTGAATATTCGTATCAGCGTAGTTCAATGGGAGGCGAGGATGATGAAATGTTTTACCAAAACTGGTCGAGGTCAGCACAAGCTAATGAGCGTGATACACTGACAATAAAAGAGAGACTGAAAACGTGTGTAATGAAGGAGTTATGCTTTTCAACGAAGAGAGGCTAATAAAGGGAAGCGGCCAATGCATGTACGTTTTTGTAGTTACGACTAAATTCAGCTTTTGCAGCTTTTTATCAGGTTCTCTTTGTAGTCCAGAAAATGCTGTTTGTAACTTCCTGTGTAAACTTGTCTCCTCCTCTTCTCCTTATTGCCTTAGCACCCCTTATTAAAGCTGCTTTTTATTTTGGAATAAATACTGTTCAAAGCCAAAGCAAAGGCCAAACACAGAGTCAATCATTGGATGCTCACGGAACCAAACTCAACATTATAAGCATTCAGCGCCCTCATTTTCCTTAAAATGTCAGTCACATTCTGAATTCTAAAGTCTGATGTGGGAAGGAAAGATCATTCTGTTTGTGGCAGCTGACAAAATGCTAAGGAATATACAGTATGTAAAAATGTGTTTTCCAAATGTGCTTACCATGCAGACACAAATGTCACACTTCCACCACTGCAGTTTTGTGCCACCCCATTACCGAATTTCCTGTCACAAACAGCTGGCTCTCATTATTCTTCCACTCCTACCGAGGAACTATCTGGATAAAAATTGCCCAAGCACTTTCCATCTTGCAGACAGCCAATCAATTACAGACAGAGGAGAGAAGGAGTAGAGGGAGTGCAGGCTATTAAAAATGCATTTTATTTGCTTTTAAAAGGAATTATTCAAGCTGAGCCGGTGGCTAGTCTGTCCACCGGTCTGCAGGTCTGTATCCTCCGGTGGCCTTGCACACACCTGATGTTTGAATTAGCCGCTTTTAAATGACAGAGCCGCCCACAGGGCTCCTGCACTCGCAGGGTTTCAAAGGCCCCAGCGACCTGCGAGCTGTCGGCTGTCAGGAAGGAGACAGGAGCGTGCGGCGGTGAGATAACCTGCACGGGCCAGAGCCCAGAGTCACGTGCCTCTTTGACAGGCTTATTAACGGGGAAACGCGGAGGAAAAAGCGCCTATCGGTAAAGTGATCTGGGGGGAAAAAAACCTTCTCTTATCACCAGGACACCAGGGATTAAAGCCTGGCTTGCTCTGATAAATTAATTATTCTCTCTTATCTGTCATGTTTAAAGACTGTTAGACGAATCCACCTCCAGCAGTGGCGCTGGACAGACTACAATTCACCTGAAGACAAAGCTTCATGTGTCTCTGATGCGCGCTTTAATCTCTGGTTGTTTTCTCACCTTACTGAACCTAATCGGAAATACCAAAGAAAAACACACAAGACAAAGTTGTAGGCATCAACTACTACTGTAAATAATATGTTTCTCTATAATGCTTCTCATACAGACAACGGACACCAAGGCTTAGAGCTAAACCTTGAATTGAAACGCTCATACCAAGTATTACAACATTAGAGTGGAAAAAACAAGTCTGCTGAAAGGAAGTAACGCAAATGTGCTGTTAGCTCCTGATAGCAGTGACCTGCTTAACAGATATGAGCTCTTACTTTGGAATGACAGTAAGTGAAACACTCAGGACCAAATAAAAGAGGAAGAGCGAAAACTGTGCGTGAAATGATAACAGATACATGTTGCTGCATGAATTGCTGGTTCAAGAAAAGCCCAAGAAACTAAATGGTCTCCCAGTGTGGAGAAAGGATCAACAATCATCAAACAGACTTGACTATTAACCTTTCTTAGCTTGCTGTCTTTTTTTTTTTTTTTTTTTTTTTTTTTTTTTAGAGCTCAGTATTGTTCATTCGGAAATGTCATCATCATTGCTCTTTTTTTTTTTTTTTTTTTTTAAATATATATATATATATATATACACATATATACATACATATATACATATATACATACATACATACATACATACCTTTTTTTTTTTTTTTTTTGTGTGTGTGGGTGAGTATGTGTGTGTGCGTGCGTGCGTGCGTGTGTTTGTTAGCTCACCAGAAAACCTATTAGAAAAAAAAAATCTTATACCGTTCACCTAAATCGAACACCAGGAGACCCGAGGGGACCGAAGAAAACCAAGGAAGGTGAAATCCAGCACCGACCAGACACCCCCCACCAGAACTCCTCCCCAGCCCAAGAAACATCCAGACCCCAACAAATCCAAAAAACATAAAGTCAGGGAGGCCTCAAGAGACCAACGGAGAGACCGAGAAAAGGAAGGAAGGACAGACGAAGCCGCGTGAGATCCGAGACACCAGCCTCCACCGATTCAATAACCTGAGGAGGAAACAGATTGTGTCTGAGTTTCGGTAGATGCTGGTGTGGTGGATCTGGCATGCATGAAAATCTCCACCAAAGAGGGGAGCCGTCGACCCCCGCCGGAACAGAGCAAGCGCAACACCTCAGGGCCCCCCAGGCCGCGGCAGCGCCAAAGGACGACCCCCGGGCCCCACCAGGGCCACCGGCCGGAGAGCAAACCCAGGAGCAGGAGCGCCCCCCGCCCCAACACGGCCCGCGCCCCCGGCCCAACGCAGCAGGACGGGGCACTGCAGGCCCACCAGGCACCCCACCGGCCCCCAACCCCCGCCCCCCACCACCCCCCGCCCCCCATCCACCCCCCGCCACCCACCCCAACCCAGCCCCAGCCGCCCCCATGCCCCCGATCCCCCAGACACCCCCCACCCCCAGCACCCCCCCACCCCGCAACCCCCACCACCGCCCCCCCCCCCCCCAACAAAGCCGCCCCCCCCCGGGTGGCGACACGGACAGGGGACCGCAGCACTGCTCTATACTGCGGCCCCCAACCGATGGCACCCCCACAAGCCCCCCCCCCCACCCACAAGTTGTGTGGTGTATTAAAATTGGAGGGGAGTTGTAGGGTGAAGACGGTGTTTCCACCCTACCCCACCCCCCAAAGTGTGTTATGTGCCCTATATGTCTATAAAAGTGTATTGTGCAAACCTAGTGTAGTGAGTTAAGAGGTGTGACCAGCGGGGCCCCCCCCAACCGGGCGGGGGCAGGAGGCGCACCGGCCCACCAAGCCCCCACCCACCCCACCAGGACCCCGGCGGGCATATGGGACCCGTCCGGCGGGGCGATAGGGCTCGCCCCCCGGATACTGGGTCCCGCCCGAGGTGTCAGGACGCCCACCGGAGCGGGGCGGGCACGACACCAAACCCCAGCCACCCCCGCCGGCCCCCATAGCACCGAGACCCGGGCCATGGATGGAGCCCCCGGCCCAGGGGAGGGGAAGGAAGGCGTACCGGGGAAGGGGAAGGGAGGAGGGAAGGGGACGACAAGAAGGGCAGGGGGCAGCGGCAGGGACGCAAGGAGAGGGGGAGAGGAGGAGGAAGGGCGACGAGGGAGAGGGGACAGGGAGGCGGAGGACGGGCGGGGAGAGGCGAGGAGGGAGAGGCAGCAAGGGGGAGGAAGGGGGAGGGGAGAGGGAACCACCGGGCACCCCGGCGGCCCACAGGCCCCGAACCGCGTCGCCGGGCCCAGAGCGACGGACCGCGCCGGAACGGCGCCGCCCCCGACACCAGGGAAAGCCCCGCAACGCAGCACCCCCCAAGAGACCCAGGGAACGGCCAAGACGCAGCCGCCACCCAGCAGCCAACAGAGGGGCAGACCCGCCCACTCCCCGCCAGGGGGGACAGCACCCACAGAATTAACCCACTGGCATGCCGTGAATCCGAATATCAACCCCTGGTGCCCATCGGAGGTGAATCCGCTCGATCCCGCTGGCAGCAGCCGGGTTCCTGACTATGGAAACACAACCATTAGTTACAAATTGCCTAATACAGAAACATCAATGCCAGTTATAACGCTGCTGTGGCTCTCGCTAACAGGCAGAATTAAAATCCAAGTTTAGGTTAAAAAATTCTATATACGTAGACCATGTTTCTTTAAATTTTGACATTTGGTTTTTATTTGAGGCAGATATTTTTTCCATTAAAATATGATTTATGAGGAGGTTAGACCATTGGTCGATATTCAAAGTTTGTTTATTTTTCCAGTTAACAAGAATTGTTTTTTTTGCGATAGTAAGGGCTACAAGTATAGATTGAAATTGTTTATGTGGTAAGTCAATTGTTGTTAAGTCACCTAGCAAACACAAGTTTGGAGAGAACGGTATCCTACAGTCCAAGACAGCGGAAAGTTTTTCTAAGACTTTAGTCCAGAAACACATAACCGGAGTACATAACCATAAAGCATGAAAATAAGTGTCTGTAGTGTTTTGTAAACACTGGAGACAAATGTCGGAGTCTGAGAGTCCCATTTTCTTCATCATATATTGAGTAATGTATGTTCTGTGAATAATTTTATATTGGATAAGTTGTAAATTTGTGTGTTTTGTCATTTTAAAAACATTTTCACAAACTTGAATCCAAAAGACAGATTCCGGAGCTATAGACAAGTCTGTTTCCCATTTTGAGATGGGTAAAGACGTTTTATCAGTATATGAAAGTAACTTATATATTTTTGAGAGTTTTTTTGTTGTTGTTGGAGAAAGCTTGGTAATATCTTTAGCTAAAACAGGCGGTTGGAGCGTACCCTGGAGTGTTGGAATTTGTTTCTTTATCATACTTTTAACTTGCAAATAATGTAAAAAGTTTCCGTTTTTTATTTTATATTTTTGGAGCAAGGATGTATATGATATAAACATATTATCTGAGAAGAGATGGTGGAGATGTGTAATTCCTTTCTGCTCCCACACATTCAAATAAAACGATTGGTTGTTAATTTGAAAGTCGGGGTTATGCCATAGGGGAGAAAGCCCGCTGGGCTCCACTTTGGCTTTTGTCATTTCTAGTGCCTTCCACCAGGCAGTCAGGGTGGCGGAAATCATTGGATTTTTAAAGCAGTTATGGCGCTTAATCGATGTTGTAATAAAGAGTAAATCTAGGAGTCTGAGGTTATTACAATCCTTCTGTTCTAGTTCCAGCCAACAGTTAGTATCTCTATTGGGTTGTGCCCATAAAATAATATATTGTAGCTGGTTGGCTATATAATAGTGCATAAAATTTGGTGCCTCTAGACCTCCTTTGGATTTATTTTTCTGAAGAGTAGATAGACTAATCTTTGCTTTTTTTTTTTTCCAGTAAAATTTTGTAACGGCTGAGTCCAACAACTGGAACCAGTTAGCCGTAGGTTTAAATGGAATCATTGAGAAAAAATAGTTTATTTTGGGTAAAACTTTCATTTTAATAGTGGCTATTCGTCCTATTAGAGAAATAGGAAGATTATTCCAGCGCTCCAAGTCACTATAAATGCTATCCAGAAGTGGAGTGAAATTTAAATGAACTAAATCAGTTAATTTAGGTGAGATTTTTATGCCTAAGTATTTTAAATTACCTATAGGAAATGAGTAGTATGGGTCCTGGCTTGCAGGGTTCCATGAATTTTCTGTAATAGGTAGAAGTGTTGATTTTGTCCAGTTAATAGAATAGTCTGATAACTGTGAGAATTTAGTTATTAAGTTAAATACTTCCCCTAATGAAATAGCAGGCTTTTCTAAATAAAGTAAAATATCATCGGCATATAGATTAATTTTATGTTCTGTTACCCCAGAGTGAATTCCTTGAATCATTCTTTCCTGGCGTATGGCTAATGCAAGCGGTTCAATAAATATTGCAAATAATAAAGGCGACAGTGGGCATCCCTGTCTTGTGCCTCTCTGTAGAGTAAAACTCTTAGATATAATCCCATTAGTAGTAACAGTAGCTTTAGGAGAATCATATAATACTGACACCCAGTGAATAAATGACTTCCCAAAGCCAAATTTATTTAAAACAGCAAAGAGGAAGGACCAGTTAACTTTATCAAAAGCTTTTTCTGCATCCAATGATATAATAACTGCCTTTTTATCATGCCGCTGTGACATACTAATAAGGTTAAAGAGCCTTCTAATATTATTAGTAGAGTGACGCTCTTTAATAAAGCCTGTTTGGTCGCTATGAATGATTGTCGGGATTACTGTTTCTAATCTAGATGTAAAAGCCTTAGTGATAATTTTAATATCAGTGTTAATTAGTGAAATCGGACGGTAACTTGATGGAAGGGTGGGGTCTTTTTCTGGCTTTAATAAAAGTTTAATTGCTGCTGTATTCATGTGTGGGCGTATGTGACCATTAGTTTTAATTTCTGTTACTACTCTTAAGAATAGTGGAGCAAGCATTGACCAGAAGTGCTTTAGAAATATAGCCGGATAACCATCAGGGCCGGGTGCTTTGCCATTTGGCATACTATCTAGAGCACTGTACAACTCGTTTATAGTAAGTGGTGCATCTAACATATCTTTATATTCAGTAGTTACCTGAGGTATACTTAAGCTACTGAGGAATGCCTCAATATGCTCTGGGTTAGGTTTATTAGTTTCTGAGTATAAATTGTGATAATAATTATAAAAAATTTGATTAATTTCTTCTGGTGATTGTGTACATTCACCAGTTGTACCTTTAATAGCCGTTATAAGCGATTTTTCCCGATTACGTTGAAGTTGGTTTGCAAGAAATTTACCTGATTTGTTATTATATTCAAAGTTGTTGTATCTCAATTGTTGTATTATAAACTCTGTCTTTTTAGTTAACATATCGTCTAACTGTATTTTTGTATTTTGTAAGTCAGTCCATATTTGGTTATTTGGGTTTATTGCGTACTCATCCGTCAGTTGTTTAATTTTATCTTCCAAGTCTTTTTCTAATTTTTGATCCTGTTTCTTTTTATAAGATGAATATGATATAATTTTACCTCTAATTACTGCTTTCCCGGTTTCCCAGAGAAGAGCTGGAGATAGGTCTGGAGAGTCATTTATTTCCAAAAAGTCCGCCCATTCTTTTCTTATAATTTTGTCAAATTCTGCGTCGTTTAGTAGTGAGATGTTAAAACGCCATGTAGGTGGTGGTTTAAAGGTATAATCAACTTGTAGGGAAAGGGAGACTGGTGCATGGTCGCTAATAATAATAGGATGTATTTTTGTAACGGTTTTATCAGCAATAGAATTATTTGTAAGAAAAAAATCAATTCTTGAAAAGGACCGGTGCACAGCGGAAAAGAAGGTAAATTCCTTCTTATTTGGGTTTTTAAGTCTCCAGCTGTCGACGAGGCCAAAGTCATCCATATATTCCCCTATTACTTTTGTGGATTGTGATCGCCTTATACATGTTGTTTTATTAGAACGATCTATTAATGGATTTAAGGTTGTGTTAAAGTCTCCTCCAATAATAATAGTAGAGTTCGCTGCTAATTCAAACAGTTTAGAGAAAAATTCATGGAAAAAGGCCGGATCATCATTATTAGGGGCATATAAATTACCGAATGTATATATTTTATTAAATATAGTCACCTGAATAATAATGTATCGGCCCTCTGGGTCTGTTATTGTATTATTTAGAGTAAAGAGTAAATTATTATGTATGAGTATACAGACTCCCCTTTGTCTACTGTTATAAGAGGCAGAGTACGCTTGGCTAAAATTTTTATCAATAAGTAATTTTTCTTCAGATTTTTGTAGGTGGGTTTCTTGTAGGAGGCAAATATCTGCTTTTAATTTTAAGAGATGGTCTAAAGTTTTTATTCTTTTTGCCTGTGAGCGAGCGCCACAAACATTCCAGGAAACCAAAACTAATTTATGCATACAAATAATATAAACACAGTCCTATGTATATATCTGTATAGGCCATTTGCCACCACTGGCATGTTATAGGATAGAATCAAAGTGGTTAGGTGATTTATATAGTTTGTATAAAATATGAGGTAACGTATAAGGCAACATGTAAGGTAATGTGTAAGGTAACGTGTAAGGTAACGTGTAAGGTAACGTGTAAGGTAACGTGTAAGGTAATGTGTAAGGTAACGTGTAAGGTAACGTGTAAGTAAATAAAACCGTGCAAAAACGAGTAGGGCGGTGAAAGTGAGGGAAATTAACAGGGGATTAAACATAACAATACACCAGTAACCCCAGCGAGATTTTTTTTTATTTTATTTTTTATAAATATACTTTAGATATAGTTGTGTATTAATATTATATTTATAATATAGCCTAAACATAATAAGTATTCATGTTTTTGGTTTTATAACCACATATACAGTATATGTATACACCTAGTAATCAAACTAAGTTTAGTTCCACCAATGCTAATTAGAACAGCCAGGGAGTGGAATTGGGGTTCCGGAATAGTTGGCCATCGATATATAACTTATCAACGGCTATCGTAGTCCGCTTACCCTCCTGCCTATTTTGTTTCATTATAGGAAACAGTACCTTTCGCCGCTCATTGATCTCTCTCGGGAATTGATCATTCATTCCAAATGAGGTCCCTTTAAGCTCCCGTCCTTTACTTTTAACAAATAATTTCTGTTTAAAATGCTCAAACTTTGCAATAATAGGACGGGGTTTGTTGCCTCTACGGGCTCCAAGCCGATGTACCCGGTCAAAAGAGATGTTATTTACCGTCTCCTGAGGAATTTTTAATGAATTCGTCATAAATTTTTTTATCTCAACCTCTGGGTTATCAGAGGTATTCTCAGATATACCTGAGAATATTAAATTCTCCCGCATACTGCGGGATTGTACATCTAAAACTGTTTCTTTTAGCGTTTTATTTTCTTTTTTCATAGTTTCCAGCTCGGCTGAAACAGTCGTGAGTGTAGAATGTAACTCGGCATTTTCCTGTTTAAGGACACTTACCTGCTGACTGATAAATTCCATACTTACTTTTAATTCTTTGACGTCCTCGAGGATGAGGCCGAGGACGTCAAGTTTTTTATTTATGGACTCCAGCACACTGACCGAAACGTCCGTAGTGGTGGTGGTTAGGTCGTCCGTGTCCGTCGCTGAATCGTTTTTCCTCTTCTTCGAAGAGGGTTTCTTTGATGGTTTCTCGACGGCAGGATCCTCCATCGCGCAGCTGTAAAAATATCCGTCGATGAAACGTTCAAGGTCCTCCACGTTGGGTGGTATTTCAGATCTGCCGGATGAAAAAGAGAGAAGAGAAAATGCAAGATATATGATGGTTAAATTTGGATTAGTTTAGTATATTAGAGCTAGTTCTATCTTAGCAGCAGGACGCCGCCATGTTAGGGTTTCTGGTCTCGCTGTAGGTCTCGCGATAGTCACAGCATCTCGTGAGCGACTTCCCCTCTCCGAAAGCTCTCAGTGGAGCGCAGACTTCTGCCCCAGCTTGCTGTCTTAAACACCTGACAAACACCAAATTAATTTAAAGAAGAATATGGTCAAAGTGACCTTTTAACAAGATAGGCAAAGTCTGGGGTCAATTTTTATCAGCTAAGGGAAATTTTTACAAGTTACACAAAAACACCAGCTGGGAAAAATGATTAAAGGCTTCAAAGGTCCAAGACAGCTAAAAGAGTTTAAACTTCAAATAAAGGAAATAAGGATCAAGACGACTGGAGATATGGTGAACAAATCAGTCGAACAATTGTTAAAAAACAAACAAACGGCTTTTTTTCACCAATAAATTAACCATCTCATCACAAAATCTGCGACTTGAAGACAAAAAAAAAACTGATTAAAACAATAATATTCTCAGAGGTTTTTCATGCAGTCCATAAAAAAAAGGCTGAAGATGGAAAAGAAAGTCTTGATGAAAATCTAGAGACAAAGCTTGAAAGGTTCTAACTGACAGTGACCAAAGGGTTGAGGAAATGTGTTAGGTATGGCAGATGGACTGGTTTCTACTGTACATTTGTAAAGATAAAAAAAAAAAAGGTTGTGATGTATTTACAATTTCTGTGGATTGTGAAGCCAAACTAGTAGCGAGACTAATAAAGGAAACAATCAAAAATGTCGACCTGGAAGCCAAAAATTTACTTAAACATGAAAAGGCTGTATTTGCCAGAGCACACAAAAAAAATAAAAATAAAATATTTTTTTATGTTGTATCATTTGAAATGTATAGTGATGTCATCGGCCTCAGTGATGTACTGTGGATGGACCCTTTGCTACAATGATGAAATGACAGAAAATGGTCACTACTGTGTTTACTCTTACTGTGTTTAAAATAGGTTACAATCGTGGATTGGAAAGACAAGCCAAAAGTGCAGCGGACAGCGGAATTTATACTGCTTGTGTTGCTTTGTGAATGGATTTGTTGTTGTCAGCGAACAGCTCACAATAGTGTTGCAACGATCTTTTCTGTTTAACTCATTCAATCGTGAGTTACATACTGTTGGGAAATTTTAAAAAAAACGAACACAACTATCGTCATCTCCTGCGCAAATCTGCCTGGTTAAGAACCACAACATGCAGATTCATCACATTCCACATGAATGACAAACTGCCCCTAGATCAATTACTGGCGATTGGTGAACCTCATCTCAAGTCAGAAACACGACTGGTCTGCACTTAAAGCAATGGCTGTGCGTTTAATATAGAACTCATCAATAGAAGAACGAGGTCATCCTTAATGCAGATACACGTTCTGCCCCTGTCACAATCTGACCTTTAACGCCCTTGAGAAAGCTGTTTGATGTCTGCCAGCAGCACTCGCCCTCAGCTTGACTGGGGCAAAGTTGCCACATGATTGACAGGAAGGGACGATCACTTGCCCCTATGCAATAATAACGAAAAAGACAGCGCCAGGAATACGAATAAGTCTTTTATATTTTATTCATTCAAACGGCGTGTGATATCAATGTGAAGCCTTATGAAAAGG
Organism: Leptonotus elevatus; assembly: GCF_054856555.1. NCBI lineage: Eukaryota > Metazoa > Chordata > Actinopteri > Syngnathiformes > Syngnathidae > Leptonotus > Leptonotus elevatus. The sequence continues at coordinate 27,725,342 of NC_141240.1, forward strand.
CAACATCAATCTGGTGAAGGTAATAAGGGTAGGATAATTTGTGGGGGGGAGCTCAAGAGGAGGGTGGAAGGTACGTGACCTCCATGACAAACTTAAGGGAAAAACTAATATTTGGCCATGCACTGTGGGTGTTCTGTCTTAATATTAATCGTATATTTTACTTAAAGAGATAAGCTACTGTACTTTTTTTCACTGTGATTTTTGTTTTCTAAGTTCATACGTATTATTGTTCTAATGAATTTGATAGGGATTAAAACTGTCTTGGACACATGCGTTATACATACCTTCAAGTTTGTATTTCTTGTTTTATAAGTGCTCAATGTGGCCACCACTGACAATATCAAGCCGATATGAGAAATCCTCACAAATGCGCCTCAGGGTGTGATTGCAGCTCGATATTTTGCTGCAAATGCTGGAACATCAACTTTGTCTATATGCCCCACTAGAAAAAGTCAAACCCAGTGAGGTATAATAATCTGGCCGGACAAACGCAGGTAGCCAGGTCTGTAGTAGCCTGGCAAGCCACGCTCACTTTCTTGAAAAAGAAAGTAGGTCTGGACAGGCGTCCACAGACCGCGATTCGGCACCAGCCGAAAACAGTCAATCAAATTTGTCTAATTTCGTGAACATCACTCTTCATTCTTCAAGTTTTTCTCCGCAACAACGACATAAGTCATTCACTACTGTCTCTCTTCGGCTAGAAGCCATGTTGGATCTTTACTCCGTCTTCGCAAAAAAAAACAAAAAAAAACTCTTTGGTTCATTCCACTGTATGTTAGCTCAGGTTTGCCCCGCCTCAGAAATGAGACTGACCAGACTCACTTTCCGGCAAAGCCGCGAGTGAGTCTGGACTTCCAGTCTAGGTCTGTAGCACCTCTCCTACCAATTGAACGACACCGTTAAGAATATGAAACTGCAGCTGTTGAATCCAAAAGTTATTTTTGCAAAAATTGTACAAAATTATAATTATTTGTTTCCGGATTCTTCTTTGTTGTCCAAATGGGTGTTTTCTCTGAGGAAACTGGCAAGTTGATATAGCCATGATGTCACTTCCGTGATTAGTGGCTGACATGGACGTATTTCCATTTGATCCAAAACATTGCCGTAAATGTGCAATAAATCGATATACAGGTGTACCTTTCAGATTGTGGGCACTTTTCCCAGCCAAACTAATTACATAATTACTACCAATCAACCCATGTATGGGGAAAAAAAGTTTTGAAATCCAAACAAATTGGCAAGAGTCCTGAAACAGACTGTAATCAACTTTGGAGGTTCCACTGCACTCTAATTTGATCACCACTTAAAATAAATTCTAAGCACAACTTGGGAGCCCTAAGTGCACCATCTTAAATTTATATGGAGAAGTCATTTGGTGCCTGGGAACAGGTCACATGGGTTAAACTGCACTGTAAATAATTTAGGATTCCATTAACATTTAAATGTGACATTGATTTGACTTCAGCAAAGTTGTGGAGGAAAAGAAGATACGGTTGTATCGATCAGATATAGTGTATTTACTGGTCTTTTTAAGGAAGGGGGTTTGGTAGGTGGGGGTGAGGGGGGTTGGGTGTTCCATGGTAGGCTACAAAGAGGTAAAACACGATCTCCCATATGTGGGCATGAGGATGCTTAAAATCCTTAAGGCTTGTCAGCAACTCAACAGAAATAACCTTTCCAAAGGCCACAGGCAGAGTAACACTAAGTCAAACAGAGTCTATATATGAGTGTGCATGTTTTCAGCAGCTCTGCGGGTCATCACCTACAAACAACCATAACTTTGTAGGCCAGTTCACCTCAGCGCCATATAAGGATCTGTTTGCAGAGACAAGGACCTTTCCATAGGACACGCCTGCCACTTGCATTGAGGTCATCGCATTCACGAGACCTTTGTGGTTCTCATTGTGCACTTACACGAGAACTAGCTCTCAACACTGATGGTCACATTAAGAAGGAAATAATGAAACCTGTAAGGTCAAATGCTACGGAAGGTAGTATAATTCTGAACACATTGGAGATCGAACTGCGGCCCACAATGTATTGTTTTCAACCAACGGCAATAATAATGTGTCAATATCAGCTCTACAAAAAAAAAGCATGCCACTGCCTATTCTGTGATACGATTTAGACCGATCATCTAACAGTTATTTAACTCGTACATTTATCTCGCACAAAGTGATCAAACAGTAAAAAAATAAAAATAAGGCTTTTGGGGCTTGATGATGTGGTGAGTCATCCACCATCTGTTATATTGCTTTCCATTGGGAGGCCAGTCTGACACTTTTTTTTCTTGCACTGACATTTCATCAAAAGCAGATCAGTTTCTTCATTTCTGAGTTATGAAAAATGTTTGTCCAACAGAATCAAAATGATGACTGTGTCGTAGATAACGTTGGGAATTGAGAATTTTATGGGGGAAAAATTACTGGAGATCCTGCAATATGAGACGACTGTGTTACAAAATTAAGCCCACCCGCTCTCTCCGTAATGTTTTTAATTAGTTCCTGTGACTGACTGCTCATTTGCCACCTGATTATCGCCAAACATAGTTTGTTGAAATGTCCTTATGTTCTTTGGTTTTATTGCTGTACCTGCAAAGTTTTGAGACGTTGGATTGCAATATGATAAATACAAAAGCAGCATTTGAGGGTTGCCAAGGGGAAAAAGCTGCATTAATCTAAGACAGAAGAATAGTAGACAGAGATTTAAGGTGTTACTTGTTGCTCGTAATGAAGTATAAATGGTCACATCAATGGCCATATAGCTAGTATAAATATGTAATGAAGATGGGTTAAATACGGCATTTAACATGCAGAAAACCTGTTAGTACACATATGTATGCACAAATATATTACACTTTATATTAAATATTGATTACAAATATGCAACATTTATTCATTATTCCACAGAGCCTCGGAGTATCTTCTTCAATGGGGAATTGTTATATTAAAAATTGAACGGTATTAAAAGTGATGTGAAACGTTGTTTCCGGTAGCAAAGCTGAATAAATCTGTTGCTGCAGAGTCGTGGAAAGGATGTGAACGATTGTCCAAGATGAAGAGATGTTTACTGAGTGATCTGTGCACCCTCACTGATTCAGACGTCTCCATCTTCAGTCCCATGTTGTCACCGGCTTTCTTGATGAGTTTATTGATCCTTTTTTTTTTTATCCCTGGCACTGATGCTGCTTCTCCAGCAGACAAAAGCAAAATAGATGGCACTTGCTAACACAGACTGGTCGAATGTCGCCAACATCTTGCTGCACACAATGAAGGGTCTGAGCTTCCTCGATTCTCAATCATTTCAAGTTTTTAAAAATGTTTTTTCAAGGATTTTAACCTCTAACATTACTAACATTTATAATGAATATCTTTTTTAAGAGACTCAGGGTAGAGCCCGACCGAATTATTAATCAAGCTGATTATAGTGTATTACAGATAAATCAACATTGTCAATATGTAACAAGTGTCAAACACTAACTTAGCTGAGATAAAGTAACTATAGTTCCAGTGGTTTGACTCAACTCATGTTACTGACAAATCAGAAACACTAATATTAGACAACAGAACATGAACCTTGTAAAAAATAAAGTATGTTGTGTGTCTGTGAACAAATAGTAATACAATACCAACTACTTTTATGAACAGTGTGACCACATCTTTTCTGGACATTTATGTCTCTCATGACTCCCATTTCCAACATTGATAAAAGATTACTATACAGCACTTCACTTCCTTAAATAATGCCATGAAGGATTTACCGGGGCTCATCAATTCTTCATTAAAATAATAGAAGGGTGAAAGGGGTCCAACTAATGTTATTTTGTTGTGGTTTTATATGTCACATGTTTCAAAAGCACCTACATTCTCACTTAAACTCTAGTGTACTCGCTTGTCTTAAGTTAACTAGTTGTACATGTTTTGATTATTTCAAATTTTGCTTAGAAGTTGAATCCTTCTTTGTCTTCAACCATGTTTTACTCTCTGTTTGTATGTGTTGCTTTTTTATAATTACCGTAACATCTGTGCTAATTTCCGTCAGCCCGTCTATGATGTTTCACATCAGCATTACACATTACAATAGTGGGCTTTTGTTACATGAGTGAACACTTTGGTGTTTAAATACACAATATTTAATCTATTTTAATCATTTGTCACATTGACAGTAAAATTCACAATATTTGTAGAATTTGAAGATGTGTAAATAAATCAAGTCCATTTTTCTCAGAATAATTCAAATTGATTCATAAATGTTCTGATCTACCAATCAATGATGTCTTGGCGGCATGAAGCAATGTTGTCGTGGTCACAGTTTGCCGGCCATTTTCACAATAACTAGTTCGAATCATATATGGTCCTGAGGGCCAGAAGGAAGGGAACGAGGGAGCAATATTTGGCCCCGGTCCCAGTTGCCCATTCCCACACCTGTAATGGCTTGCACAATAATCATGCCCGTGGCCCCAGTTCCAACAGAGGCGCTCGACCACAGATGGCGCTGACAGGTTCCAGTAATTATATTTGACTCTGCACTAATATCTTGTCGGGGTGTCATAGAGGGCCAAGCGGAGACGTCCTATCTCGCTGAGCACCTGAGCAGCCGAGCTTATTACGGCGCCGAAGACACAGTGTGCAGGAATACCTTCAGCACAGAGAAAAAAAGTGGGTCCCCAGCGGGGGCCGACAGTTGTCATTCCCCATCAACTTGCTCTGTGTTAATGCCATATAAAGCTCCATTTCCGGCAGAACCTGCCGAGGACCTGGGGAGTGGCAATCATCAGTGAGGTCTTCCAATCGGACAGATAGGGTTAATTTACTCTAACCTGAAGGGTGTGCCACGTTCCCTGTTGTCATTTATACAGGAGGCTCCTGGAGCATATGACTACTTCTTGCGGAGGTAAGCTATATTAGAAAATGGACTTCAGGCGTCCCAGTAACCGGGCTTGTCACGCTAACCCAATCGGCGTGTAGATGGCATTAAAGTAATGCCAAGTTTGCGACTGCAATTCTATAAAAGATTTATTATCTTCCCTGTATTAGATAAATCACTGACATTTGGGATTAATGGCTTTGCGGGATGGCCCCGAGCTTTGTTGCTTATCTCAAAGAACAAGATACTTTTACAGCATTTAAAAGAGAAGGGCTTGTGAACTCCTGTTGCGTGGAGCTATAAAATGTCATGACTTCTTCACGTTTAATCCATCAAAACGACTTGACCACTGTTGCTTATCGGAATACTCGTATAGTAATGCTGAACATGCATACAATTGCAGTGTCGTGTGCCGTGACACTTTCAGGATTAGAAAAGTAACAAAGCCAAGGTATGCTCACATGTAAATCATTTTTAATATAGCGGTGAAGATAAAGCAAAACCTCTTTCGTGCCCTTTATGAACTCATCTTTCCGCATTGTTTTATGCATTTGTTAAAAAAATAAAATGATGTGCTTTGCAGTTTTCTCCCCAGAGCTAAAAATAGTGGCATCGAGAGCAGATTCAGCAAATAAAGCAGAAATGTTCCATGCGCCCTGCTGAGAGAATAGCAGCCTCTGAATTTGATTTGTCAATTCATGTAATGCAGTCACTCAGTCAGCAAGCAAGTACAAGAAACAAATAATGCAAATGATGGCTGGCCTGATGTATTCAGTAGCTAGCACCACAATGTGAAAACAGGCAAACGGAATCTTTCAGCATTCCTGTTGTTTTCTTGATCCGCTTTCAACCATGTATTAATATGATATCTGGTGAAATTCGTGTCTCCTTAACATTTGTATCTACTTCATCATAAATCATGTATGATTTATTGAATGCACTAGTGCGCACGGCTTCAGATTCCAAACCACAACTTTTGAAGGCATATGGTGTTATTACTGTAATTATTGCATTATTTTTATAATTTAAATAGTTCATCACTCCTTTTACTTCCTTATCGCATTAATTTTGATTGGCTTTATTATTGCACCAAAGCATCAATGTTTATGTTTCACACATTCTTGGCAAAACAATGTGATTCTGATTGTAATTGGGAGCTACGTGGTTGGTTTTGCATTTCAATGTGAATAAGTTCAGCTCGCAGCTGTGTCTTTGTTGGACTTATTTAGTTTTCAGTGGTGAAGAGAATTACCGATATACTTGGAATAAATATTTAATTGTGACGCACATCTCTTCTGCTTAATATATCATCTCATATTAGTGTTTTGGTATAATATCAACCAAATTACGGTACAATGGAAACCGAATGCCCCTGAGGTTGTACAATTCAGAATTCAAACATAGTTTTGGTGGGGTGCGGGGGTAACACATAATGTGCAATGTTTTTTCAAATGAATCCTGGAACAGATTGTGTTCCGATATAACAGTACGGCCATGTAACAATTTGGAACCGGAAAACACAGATTGATTGATTGATTATGTATTTATTTATTTTGTAGCGGCACATCCATACATCCCAATTGGGAAAATGTGTCAACTATGGAGGTAAATATGGTGCAAAACTAACTTGTGCAAAAAATTTGTACCTGTAGAAAAAAGTCTAAATTTGTATCTGTAAAAGTCGTGATTTGTATCTGTAAAAAAAATGTGTGCCTGTAAAAAAAAAATTGTATCTGTAAAACAAATTTGTATCTGTAAAAACTAGTTTGTATGCTTTGCAAACAGTTAAAATAAAAGGGTCTTACACTTTTAAACATACACATTTGCTTTCAACACTGAAGCCAAATAAAAATAATGCAAATGGGAATGTTTATAAACAATGTCTGTGTCTATCAGTATTACCACTATTTCTGATCTTAAGATGTGACAAAATCTTTGTTTTTTTTCTGGCTAACAAGATAAAGCTAAACATTTAACTGATTACGTATAATGTCAGTGGCTGTGTTTTGATAATGACACAGCTAGGAAGCTATGATTATTTTTTATTGTATGAATATGCTGACCCAATCATTCTATTCGCACAGATGCCAGCATGCAGTCAATCAAAGCTACTTCTTGATCAATCGCTAGACGGCAGCACATGGTGTGACATCAAACCTGCTTCAAAGTGGCTGTGAAGTCCAACAAATGAGAATCCTTGATACACTGGTTACGGTTCTGAGATAATTTCACTGCAAACATCTTTGGGAAAGTGAAGAAATTATGCTTTCTAAATGTCTTCCGATTTTGAGTTTGAAATGTTGCAGGAGTACAATTTAATCCATATTGAGAGTTATTTGAAATAGTCAGATCAAATAACAACATGTATCATTCAATAAACAAGATTGTGCATCATTTGAAATGTTTTATTTGATGTCCAGAAGAGCCGTTTCTGCATCCATCCAAGACGAGAACAGTATTCTTCTCACAAACAGAACAAAAGTTATTGATGGAGCTGTATGAGGAATTCAAGACTCACCAAAAAAGGCAATACTGCTGCTATCACTAAGACGAGGGAAATATGATTGGCAAAAAGAAAAAGAAAAAAGCAGAACGACTAAATATATAAGTTATAATTGTTTCATGTTAGATGTGTATTTCACATTAATCGTGTTATTAATTATTGATTTAATGTAAAGCACCTCGAATTGACCTACATATTCATTCTTCACTGTTACATCTCAACAGTAGCCAAAAGCGATCATGGCAGCAAGTCGGCAAGTAGCCTATAACAATATATATATAAAAAATAAGACTAAATAGGTGTTGAGCTGTAAATATATGTTGCCCATTATTGTAGCCACCAGAAAAAAAGACTGACCACTGCCACAGGTAGATCTGCAAAATAATTTTCCATAATCCAGTTTGATGGAATACCCCCAGGTGTCATCTCCTGTCTCTTGGCTGCTTTCTGATGGAGTGGGTCATCCTTTTCACTGATGCTTCAGCAGTGTCTCCAGCAGTTGTCTCCACCTTTTGAGCAAGATTTTGAAATTTATGAGATTCTCATTTAATTAAAAATAAATAAACTAACATTTGACCTAGTTACTTTTGTTAAAGTAGCTGTGTGACAGTGACACTGCTCACATCTTAGTGATACAGATAGACTGGCATTTCAAAAGCAGAATAGCCAATATTTAAATAAGAGTAATGTTACATTGGAAAATGTAACTCAAGTAGAAATTAAAAGCGCAGAAAAAAATACTTGCACAAATATTTGAGTACTGTGAGTGATGAGTAAACTAAGAGTGTAAGAGCAAAAATACTGACATTTGTCAATAAATTATAATATTTGAAATAAAATGATTAAATACAGAGGATAAAGGGTTGAGGTTGAAATACCTGTAGCGGCTTAAAGATCCACTCACAGTAAAAACATTTTGTTTTCATTTTATTATGATAGTAAGAGTACAGATGCTTGAATATAATGTTAGTCAAATACAAGTAGCTGAGTACTGTCCACTTTTTTTTTACAGGTACAAGAATTTGATCGTATGTTTACACTGGTAGGCTTCAAATCTTGAAATACAAATCGTGACTTCAATGTGTTCAGTTTTCGTGACAACAACATGAGATGAGCTAGCTACCTAGCACCGGATTACGAGCTATGTTCGTACAATAAATCTTACCTTCATACTAAAACTTCTTTCTTTCTGCCCACTTGGAGTGCTCTGCATGTCAACCAACGTTTAAGCTGTTCCACGCGGTGTTCGTATATTGAACCATGTTGAAATGTTCACGCCTGGGACGTCCTCTTCTTCCAAAATGACGCGTAAACTAGTGTGGCTACTCTGTTTGGAATTGCGGACTTATGGGCGTCATTTGAGTTCAACCCACGGTCGTTCGCTCAACCAATGAGGTTGAGCTTTAGCCCGCCCAAATCCTCCAGAGCCCGCCCTCTTCTTCTACGAGTACAAGTCACGGCACTCTACAAGTACAAATCAGTTTTGCACCTTTTGTAGCGAGATAAATGGGGCAAAACTCACGTCACTGGACAGCAGCAGAAAAACCACTTGTGACTCCTAGTGGCGACTTCTTTGACTACAAGTTGTCATTTCTACAGGTACAAATCACAACTTTTACAGATACAAATTTATACAGGTACAAAAAAAATTTTGTACAGGTACAAATCATGACTTTTACAGGTACAAATTTGTTTTTACAGATACAAATTTGTTTTACACATACACATTTTTTTTTTACAGGTACAGATTTATTTTACAGATACAATTTTTTTTTTTACAGGCACACATTTTTTTTACAGATACAAATCACGACTTTTACAGATACAAATTTAGACTTTTTTCTACAGGTACAAATTTTTTGCACAAGTTAGTTTTGCACCAAATTTACCTCCATAGTCAACACCCCCCGTCGTTGATGAATGTTTGCTAGTCCATGAAAAATCTGAATTGCCATGAAATGGGACCAGGTAAAAAAAAAAAAGAAAACGCTTGGGGACTTTTGCACTATAATATACAACATTAGGCTGTATTTCACCTTTCATCTAAAATCACGCTTAGAAGGCATAGGATAGCTTCAGCTCAGCTGTGACAATAATAAGGACTAGCAGTTTTTTTTGGATAGATGGATATAAACAGTTTTACTGTACAGAAATGAAGGATATTTATTTTCATTTTGAAATAGCCATCCTCGTCCTCGTCGATTCAACAGAAGTATTGCTTTATCATAGGACAATTATATTATAAAAGTGGGGAAATGACTGATGGAGAATCGTGGTAGGTGAATGCTGAAAAGCAAAAAGGAAAATGTAAGCATATCTGCACATACTGTATGTTGAAGTTGTGAATGTTGCTTGACTTGTTTGAAAAGTTCTACTCAGCAACTCTGTCAAGTTTTATTTTCCTCATAAAGTGTATTTGGTCCGGCTCATCATCACATCGGAGCACAGCAGACTCAAGCCAACTGCTGATCTCTGCTGGAGCTTTATTGGCTGAAGTACAGTCAGAATTGTCTTGTTTACAGCTTGGGAACCAACATTAAGAACCATCCCTGGCATTGCCCCTGCCAGCCCTACAAGACTCACTGAATAGGAATAACTTTGCATAGCATGACTGTATGAATCACAAGGCAGTGAATATTAGTTCTCAATACATATTCACGTGGACAACCATGTGATGGATGAAAGGCAGCTTTGAAGCTGTGATGTACAATAAAGTCACAGTGACAGCAAGTGGGAGGAGGTTAGCGAAGGGATGCTAATGATGTGGTCATAAGTATACTGTATAATGGGCACTCGGATATGATTAGGGTGGTGATATGATGGGGGATGTCAGTGCCCGGCTTAATGACTAATGCAGTGCGATGGAATTGGAAGAGACAGTGGTGTCAGGCTGAAGTGGAATAATGCCTGCAGCCTCTTTAGTCGCACACATAAGGAACTGTCACAGCAAGTTGCCTCACAAGCACAAATTGTCGCAGCAGCAATTAGCCTATGACAAAAAATTTTTTACACTAAACCGAAACTGAGACTTGAGTCAAATAATTTTCTGGCATGTGGGAAAAGAGAAAAACAAGCATTTACGTAGCACATCACTGTTGTCGTGTCAGATGCGGTGCAAAAACAATCAACAGACTAACTCAACCACAAGTGGTTTGGTGTGCTGCAGAACTAATCTTAAAAGCAGGTAACCACATTATGTACAATACCCAGAGGAAATCTACACGTCGCTCTGCAATTTATTTACTCAAAGGACAAAGATGTCTTACACAAAAAGACAATATAGTATATGAAACCTGAAAAGGGACATATTGTGGAAAATTTACTTTTAAATTGCTTGTATACAGAAAGTTGGGTCTGTGGGATGCCTGCTCACCCATCAAGTGTAAAATAAATCATTTTTTGTTGAGCACTTTAGCCACAATTCACATTCACACATGGTTTTAGTGAGACAATGGACAATATAAGTTATCCAAAATTGACACCCTACTGAAAATGTAACGCCAGGCAAAGGTCAGGTAAAGTTTAGCTCCATATGAATGGCCATGGACAGTGCCTTGGTTCCACTTGATTGCCGCTTGGCCTTTCAGCAAAGCGCCGTTTGCCTCAATCATAACTCTCTGCATACATAAAAAGCAGAATCCGAATCCTCGCGGGAAGCCAGTATTGTTTATGACCACAATATAGATTTTATAAAGCTCCAAGGAAAAAGAGAATTGCACCTTAAATTACGAAGATGCCTCTGTGAGTCGTCACCAGAGAGTTATTCGGGCCCGGGGCTCGAGCAGCTCTGTGGTTGCGGATTGAGGGTTAGGGAGGGACACATGGGAGTCGAAGGATCCAGAATGGCCCTGAGCAGAGAGGGCCATTCATTGAGTATGCTCGGAATTATAGTGTTACCCAATCCAATAAAATATGGCAAAGAATTTTTCCAACCTAAGTCAGTTAAGGTCAAACTGAATATACTGTATTTGTAAATGCAAGATGATGATCAAACCAAATGCCTTTGGAATACAGTCAAAAATGGGCAGAATGGACAAAATTAGGCCAAGCTCTAGACAAAATGTCAAACAAAAACAAAACTACATAGTGGAAACGCTAAGGTCAAACACAAATACATTTTACAGTCATATTTCCCATTAGACAGAGTGTTTTATTTAAATGCATCCATTTTTAAGGTCAAACTACTATCAGCTTGCTGGCAAGGTTAATCCCCAGCTACAGAAGCTGGCTCTTGGGACGTGTCACCTCTCTGACAGGGAAGGAGCCGAAACGGGTGTGTGAGGTCTAGTAGTTCTGACTAGATAGACTCAAATCCACACACAACTTAGGCTTCGGTACCAGTCCTATCGAGAGGGGTTGGACTCTCTTCCACACAGGAGTTGCTTACGGTGAGAGAGACCGAGCAGGTGTGGATATACTTATTGACCCCTCCCGGGGCAGTGCCTGTACATTGGGATTCACCCCCATGCATAACAGAGTAGGATCCCTCTGCTTTCTGGGGAAGCAGGTCCTGACTGCTGTGTGCCAATGCACCAAACAACAGTTCAGAGTCCCCACCCTTTTTGGAGTCTTTGGAGTGTACATTTAACACTGTATTGTGGGCTTGGGGCACTATTGACATTGGAGAGTTATGTGGAGAATATGTCAAAGACCTCTCCAATTCCACTAACGATCCATTTCTATTAGGAAACAGAATGTGGTATCTCTGAGGCAGGTTTTCTGTTTCTGAGGTCGAGGTCATCGAGGTGGTTAAAAAGCTCCTCAGTGGTAAGGCCCCAGGGGTGGATGACATTCACGCAGAGTTGCTAAAGACTCTGGATTTTATGGTTCTGTCCTGGTTGATAAGTCTCTACAACATCACATGGACATCAGTTACAGTGACCGGGGTAGTGGTCACCCTTTTTTGCAGAAAAGGGATCGGTGGGTGTGTTCCAAATACATGGGGATCCCACACCTACTTGGTAAGGTCTATTCAGGGGTGCTAGAGAGGCAGGCTCATCCATAAGTGTACTTTTGAGAAACTGTATCAACTGGATACAGGTTGTGTCATGGTCATTCATGTATTTTGTTGGCCAGTTTCAATGAACCACGTTTACTTTAATAGCCTTCAAAGTTTGTTGCTAGTCAGTGTGCACTAATGGCTTAATTCATTTTATGACACTGACTAATTGTGACTAATGACCAGAAAAGCAGGTGATGCATTATAAACCTTTAACTTTGATGTATTATAAACTTTTAACTTTAAGTTTTAGGACCTACTGTATATGCAGCATGACTTTCCTGTCATGGGTTTTAATCTATTTTCTCATGAACCCTTTGTTGCAGTACTTGACCTGCAAGCTTTCCAACACCAAGTCTCAAAGACAAAGTCATGTGTCAGCTAGCATCAGTGAAGCAAAACAGGGTAGAAGTGTTGCTCGTTGATGCGATGTGGCTGCGTGGCGTGACTCCTGTGGCCGCAGAGCCGGACGCCGGCGGCTCACTGCGCCCCCCTGGCTGGGTAATAAATCACTGGCACGACAGCCATAGTGACCTTTACATTATGGCGCACACCCACGCAACGCATGTACTGTACGTGCACACAATGCACTATGTTTCACAAGCGTTAATGTTGTGGTTGTGAAAAGGTTACTTTATTGATTTAGGCAGCCTCATAATAACTTGCATTTTAATATAAAAGATGTGGCCTGTCAATTACGAAGAAAGAAAAGAAAAGCCTACGCTCGACGTCTTTAAAGTAGCAATATATGGTTGGTGTCAAGATTAATATCATACTCAAAACAAATCAATAAGCCAAAGCATCACATTCCTCAAGACGGCACATCTAATCAGAACTATCAATCCTTCGTGTCTTGCCCGCCTCCTAGTCATTACCAGCCCGCAAAGCCCAAGCCCATTAGCGGCGACGCTGCGTAGCTAGCGGCGTGCAACACCTTGAACGTAAGCGTGGACAGACACCTTCTGCGAAAAAGGGACGAATGACTGGCGAGCGCATGGAGCGTCATCATGCTAATGGGCCGTGGTAAATGGAGCAGCTCTGGGCAGTGAGGGCTGAGTGGTCTGCTCCGTGATCCAGAGGCGTACCCATTTCACGGTGTCTACTCGGGACCTGGCCACACTCACTCACAGTGATGGAGAGCTCCATGCAGTGTCCACATTTAAAGGGTTGGGGGAGGGATGGGAGGTTAGTATGAGGTGCCATCATGGTAGCCGTCTGTAAGCATTAACTTTCAGGGGTCTTGATCCAGCATCATATCACACTCATTTGTGGAACGGCCACCGGCTCTTAGCAACAGATTAAGGACGTGCCAGTACCACAGCAACAAAGGGAATTAAGATCCATCTGCATGCCAATCATGAAAATGGATCCTGGTTGCCAGAATGTGCAGGCGGGAAATCAGCATTTTCTTTGTGTTAGAACAAATTTCACAGTGCCACACTACTGACCTTGACTTGTCAAACAACATGATTCATTTTAACATAAACCTCACAGGTCAATAGATGAAAAAAATGCTGTTAAAAATGATAAGTGTTTGGTTGTAGACAATCCCAATGTATTCCACCAAGCATCAATCAAGTCACCGTTTTGCTATTCTTAGTTAATGTTATAAAGGATGCCAAGCTTTCAGAAGCAGCATGACGCAGCCGATGTCTGCTCTCCCTTGAGGAACATTATCCAATTTGCAGAAAATATAAGGCAGAAGGGTGGGCACTTTGAAGGTTACATTTACCATATCAACTAATTGAAACAATACAGTTTATTATTTAAAAAAAAGTCATTTTTTAATTCATATTCAACACAATTGAGTTAGCCTGTTGGCTCATTTATTTAACACAGTTCCCGAGGGCAGTGTTGTGGTAACCAATCGTCATATGCATCACAGACGGCTTAAAATATGTAGCCGCGGCACATCGAGAGCAAGGAGCCATCTTGTGGAGGGCCCCCTGGTGTTCAGCCGCCGCCGCCGCCGCCACCGCCACCGCCGCCGCCGCCGCCGCCGCCGCCGCCACCCCATGAGTTTAGCCAAGCCAAGACAGCCGCTGCCGCAATGATTGTTCATAGGCTTAAAGATCAACTTCAAAATAAAAGATTAACAGTGGATCGCCTACGATCCGCGGATTGTTTCGTGGGGGGGGGACAACAACAATGGTCACCGTGGACACCATTCAGACATGTCAAGGAAGCTGAAACATACTCAACGTAACACACCGCTTACGCTCAGGCTAACTTCAAAATAAAGTTTGTTTACATTGATGGCAATGCAAATAGCCTTAGTAGACATTTACTTTAAAAGTGGCCCACGTCGTGACATGATGGCTAGCTTGACTTCCCTTTTAGACGTTCGTAGTTTTGATTTACATTAAAGTTGCGACCAACATCAACACAACGCTATCCAAACTCATATTCAATCGCTAATTTAGGACGCTAAGAAACCGCTATTTAATTTTCACCGCCATTGCATGATACAGCCGAAGTCTCTGACGTAAAAGGCTACTGGCTAGCATGCAGCTAGCTGTTAGCATTACCTACGGCTGAATTATTTTTCAATATTCTGGACCAAAGCTACTTTGTAATTCACTCTCCATGTTTAAAGGAAGGGAATGTGCCTTAATTTACATTTTGGGGTATTTTCATTATTTTAACTCTTTGACTGCCAGACGTTTTCAGAAAAGGGATGCCGTCAGTGCCAGCCGATTTAAGGATTTTGACTGATCTTTCAAGGTCCACAGAAAATGTTCTGTTTGGACTATGGAAACACACGTACTACCAAATGAAAGATTGGACTTTCATCTTTCATCAGAAAAAAAAAGTTTGTTTCTACCTTATTCCGTTCTTTAGTAATCAACAATAGCAAAAGACGTTTATTTACATTCAACAGTGTAACAATTTGACAACAATTTGGCAAACTATTTACAAATGTGTGCAACTGTGGTGCTATTTACAAATATGTGGATGTTTCAATGACAGTTTTTTTGTAACACTCTCCTGCGTGCAAGAAGACGCAACAGCATTTGCACAACAGATTGCCTCTTCGCGTGCTCCACTTTCTTGCAGGCCGTTTTTTCCGGGGAATAGCAAGTATATACTGCAGTGTGTGTTGCCATCAAGTCTAATATCAGGATCATGCTACGGTTTCGTTACGTCTCGCTTCCTCGTGTCCTTCAGTTGCTACACCGGGTTGTAAGAGATGTTTTGATCCATTTTATCCACTCCATTCATGGTGGCATCGTAGTCCAGAAACAGTGTCTTCTCCGTGATCAGACTGTACCCGCTCCTCCGATGAATATGCATTGGACTCAGGGTACTCTTCATTGTCCGACAAAATGTCCGCATGTGAAAGCTCCGGCGTTAGCAGCGGTAGCCGCGCTTAGCCGGTGAGGCTTACTACGTGATCATAACAGTCGCGTCAAGGCTTCCAACTTTGGCGTCAAGCTCGGAGTCATCATCATCATCATCATCAATCTGCATTGGTCGATGCCAACTCTCCATCGCCCGATCGAATGTCCGATTGTGTAGAAGTACCCGGTCGGCTATTGTGCGCGTTTTGCGGCCTTAGCAGCGGTAGCCGCGCTAGCCGCGCTTAGCCGGTGAGGCTTACTACGTGATCATAACAGTCGCGTCAAGGCTTCCAACTTTGGCGTCAAGCTCGGAGTCATCATCATCGTCGACATCAATGCGCTTTTTAGTATTGATTGATGCTTTCCGTCTTTGAAAAAAATGCTCAAGCGTGAGCTGCTTGCAACCGGTTGATTGGTCAGCCATTGTGGGCTTCATCAGCCATGTCTCCTCAACACTCTAGCTCCGCCTCACGTCTTCTACTGACGCCCACGGTGGGCGGCCCATCCAACCTTGTGCAAAGAGAGTCATCGCTGCCCTCTAGGGGCCAAAACGAGTCTTTTACTAATCAGATCTGCCTGATACTTTCAGCACAGCTGCCCAAGGCTTTCCTGCACCCGTTTTCAAAAAAAAACAAAAAAAACATAGGGGACGTCTTTTAACGTCCTCGGCGCCCTTCCCTAGGTTTATGCTAAACGTTTTATAACGTTTATGGCGGTCAAAGAGTTAAAAAAAAAAAAAAGGGCGTCAAAATTTTCAACATCCTCATTGTCTACAAACATATTTCTTAACAGTATGTCACTGTCGACTGGTTACACTGATTCGAATTCCTCCCGTGTCGTCGTCAATCGCATCATTTATTTCATAACTACCGCGATTCTGCGTCAACCATAAAAGCTTGAATAATAATAAATAATAATAACAATAATAATGCATTCGATTTATATAGCGCTTTTTGGACACTCAAAGACACTTCACAATGGCTGTATTATTCATGCGCTCACACATTCACACTCACACTTAAATAGCCACAGCTGCTCTGGGGCAGGCTGACGAAAGCATGGCTGCCAGTGTGCGCCTACGGCCTCTCCGACCACCACCAAATATTCGCACCTTCCATACACCAGTGTGAGTGGCACTGGAGGCAATGTGTGTGGAATTTATTTAAATATATATATATTTTTTTTTAATTTTGCTGATCCGGAAAACGATCCGATCCGTGGCTCAAAACCATGATCCGGTCCGAACTGTGACTATTGTGATCCGTTGCACCACTACTATACATAGGAATCAGTGACTTATTTGGGCTTTTATTTCGAAGTTGGCTCTCGGAGGCAATCGTGGCGGCTTGCCTGACCGCAATCAGGCTGACTGTACTGCAATAATATTAGTACGCAAACAGGCATTGATTCTTGTTGAATCTTGCTCGCACATGAATGCTCTCACTATTAATGCGCACCAGCGCACCACTTATGTGCACCCCTGATTATGAAGCCCTTTCAACTCAAATAAGCTAAATGCCTTGGTCATCTTTAACACAAGTCACAACAAGAAAGACAGAAGTTTCAAAAGTAAATGACTAAAAGCTAAGTCATACGATGGCATTAGTGAATCAATGCTGGTTCTGCCAGTCAAAAAATGATTCACCATGTTGCTGCACGATGCTGTTTTAGCCTCACTCAAACCCTCCTACAAGAACAAAAACAAAACAAAAAAAATGAAGTGACACGTCGCCCATAGCAGCGCCTCTGACGATCCAAACAATCTCTGGACACTAACTGAAGCTGACGAGTGCACAAAGATGATCAGGCCTCAACGGGAAGGACAAGCCCTCCTAGTGCTGCATTGCTTCTGCCTTTCAACACAATTCGACTGTTTGGCTGAAATATTGTTTTGAACCAGCGTCAGATGTCATTCAAAATTAACCGGCTTCTTGTCTGTATGTCGGTTGACATTCTTGTCATGTATCAAAGTTAGCAAGTTGACTATTGCTACCTGGCAAAGCACTGACAATGGGTAAAATGTCTGTCAAAAATCCACAGGGTTGTTGTTACGTCACAAAGAAACCGTCCACAAAGCAGGTCGGTGAGAAGTGAGTCTGGTATGAGTGAATATTGAAAAGACCAATGCCAGTATTTATGGGAGGAGTAATCACTGATGTGATGACACACAGCAAGCAACTCTACTTGAAAAGGGAAAAAGCAGCAAGCCTAAGATGGCAGGTAAAACAACATAGCTCAAACACCTGCTCCACGAGGTGATCGTAGGATAATAAATGAGCATTTTGCTTCAAAACCTAATGCTTCAAAAATATACTTCTTAAGTCACAAAACAACTCCGATTGCAGTATAACCTGTGAGAGAGCGATCATACACCATTACTTTTTACATTATTTGCGAGCCTGAGGGACTGTGAGCCAATCAATTTAGGACACAAACAATTAACGCAGCACAGGGGGGTAGGCTGGAATGTGAACCCTGCCACTGACAAATTGTGTTGGGACCATGCATGCGCATTGAAACACTGGATTATTGCACCGTGAAGTGCGTCAATCAATCAATGGGAGGTCAGGGGGCCCCTCGGCAGGCATCCATCACACTAGAGGCACACGAAAAGAAGAAAAAGGCTGAGTGAGCCGCGGACATTTCTCTCAGGTTTGCTTTTAAAACTGATGTACACTGTTGCAGCACACACACAGTATATCAAGACGTTATTATTCAATTTTCTGTAGGCTAAGTTTGATTACTTTTCCCACCAGCTGGGCTTCATTTGTGGTCAGTGAATTGTAACATACAAACATATCGCCTCATTCGGTTTCTTGCACAGCGCTATTGTGTTTTAGATATAAACCATTAGCAAGAAAGTCGTCTGCTTACCAGTCACATCAACTAAGCATCTGTTGCTATTTGTCGATAGGAGATACAACATTCCGTATGCTCACACGAAAGCAATATTTATTACCTTGGTAAGCAATTTACAAATGTCATTGAGAGTGATTTATACAGGGTTCTTTTTGGATCATACGTTCCATTTATCATATTGTCATCAGAAAAAAAAACGGATTAGGATATTAACAAATTTGTGAATGAACAAGGGGAGAGGTTGAACTAAGAAATAGAAATAGTTTGCTGACCAAGCTCATAAAACAGGTGAGCCATGATTGGTCGTTAACTATTTCCTCAGCACAGGTGATGCCATCTTCAGTCGACAGCAAGTGGAAAATTTTGTTTTTAAAGGTATTAATTGTACATGAAAAAATCATAACGTTATCAAATTAACTCTGACAACATATTAACTTTTAACTGTTGAAAATGGCTCAAAGAGTCAAGTCTGGGAATGACTGTTATTGTTCGATTCAAAAGATATCAGAAACTAGGCAAAAATGTTGATCACTTTCCTGAAAGATGATCTCCATAAATGTCTTGATTTGTGTGAAACACAAAGATAATATAGAAAGAAAGAAAATATTCACATTTGGTGGCAAAACAGTTGATGTGGAGTTAAAAAATATATATGCTAAAAAAGGGTTGAAAACATTTTCTCTTCCTTTTCATTTTGTGTGCAGTAATCTCACATTTTTTTTGTGCATTCAGTGTTGCCATGGTACATTTAGTTATCTGGCAACATTTGCTTTACAGTCATTGTATTCTAACTCAATGGAGGCTGTGCAATTTCCACTAATGCATTTTCTCTTTATGAAAATAGTTCAGTAAATTCATTGGAGAGCGGGAGCGTTCTGAATGCGTTGTTGAGATATTTCATTTTTATTACTGCGCTACAGAAAGTGCTTAATTGTTCATTGTCTCATTATACACAGAAAAGAAATCAATAGGATCACACAGTAATTTAGGGCACGTCAAGATTTTCGTAAGGGTGTTTGTCAATGAAAAGAAAAACAGCTCAAGCGAATACATCCACCAACATTTACGAAGTCCAAGAAGTCCGTGAATTTCTTTGTGGTCGCAATGCAAATGTTACATGCACACAGAATGCCAATTAGTGACCATGAAACAAGTATACTGCGTGTATAAATTACCAAATGATGGAATTAATATCGTTCTCATTAACAACTTGAACATTTGAATCATGTGCTCCTCCGCTAGAAATGCGTAGAAGTGTCCTGTTCTCATGAGTAGCCAACAATCAACCTCCAACCTCAACGTGCACCTTACAGTTTCTAGGGAAGGAGCTCTCGCTTTTACACAATTGTCCGGTATGAAGCTGCAGCTACTTCATGGCCACGGACAACTACTTGTACTTACACTGACTTTTTCACTGTCACTAAGTGGGACATGTACCCACATTGAATGTGCAGAAATCAGGCCAGTGGACCACAAAACTAACTAACTTTTTTTGTTTTAATGAGGAGTGCAGTGGCCCCGAACCTGGAAGTTTAGGGGCACACGTAGAAGTTTTAGGGGCACTGTAAATTGATTTGCAAATTAAATATGCATCGCACTCATTTTCACTATGTTACTGAGAAATGGACTGAAGTGTGAAGCAGAAAATTGTCAGACTAGTACTGTATATATATATTTTTTTAAATCAGCAAATTAACTGTTTGCACTAGCCCGAGCAGATGAAAATTTTAGTTGCACCAACACAAATTATTAACTTAAAATTAAATTTCATTATTTAATTAGCGGCAGTCTGGAGAGCTATTCTTTTTCATTCCAATGTGAATTGAAAAAAAATATTTTAAGTGCAAAAAAAATTGTTTGAAACCTTTATTTGTACAAACATTTTGGGATAATAAGCAATATTAGTTGCATCCAGTAATCCCCTACTATTAGCAGGATTGGGGCCGAGCCCTGCCCTGAATAGTGAAAAACGCATACAAAATGTCCTATATGAATAGCTTAAAATGTAAATATAACACAAACTACCCCATATGGTTGAATATCATTTCAAATTCATCTTAAAAAATTTCCCTTAAAAAAAATTGTTTCCACTTGATTTTGAAAAAAAACGCAATGCAACAATCATTTCAATAAACAGCCATACTATGATGATCAACTTGATCAATTCCACCGCTGCTTCCTCATACCATCTTGTGAATGTTTGTGTTCGCTGCCTTATGTTCAAATCCAGTTATTAAACATATGTTTCATTGCCAGAATGAGTTCAAAATGAGTGGAGTACGGAGGAAGGGCTGTTAATAAATGAGCTCCTTGTTTACAAAACAGAAACAATGCAAAACTAATCAAATGTGACTCATATGTTTACTTGTATTATTCCTCCACTATACAGCAGAGTGGTCAAACTACAGTACAATGCCGCAGATCTTGCAGTAGCACAGCTGAATAGAATAAATAATTCAGCATTCTTGTGCAAGACCCGGTAATAAAGGTGACGTCTTTATGTTCCGTGTCTAAGTGAGATGGATGATGTTTAAACTAGTGAAGGCTGAAGTGAATATGACTTTACCAGAAAACTTCATCAATCTACTCCAGGAGCTCGCATAATGATGACTCTTGTTGATTAATTTAATATGAATTCAGTCTATTCCCACTTGACTTTCTATGATAGTGACTACAAACATATGGCTTTATCTAATCTCTGCAAATTCTTACACGCAAGGTTAATTAGCTTCCACTTCCTTGTGCTCAAATCCAATATATATCTTAATATCTCAAGGTGTACCGTACCATCAATTTGTCTTCTGGATTTGCAAGCATTTTGTGTTTAAATGAATGATGAATAAAAGCAGTTAATTAAAATAATCCATCATATTGATTTTGGGGGGTTTTGTTTCATTTTCACAGAACTTTCCACAAATTAAAGCCTGTATCCACTCAGGGGGCAAACATTCGTTGACGCTAGTAAATGTTGATTTCATGTCAGAGTTCGTTTAAGTTCATAAACGTTGGCTAAACGTTTGCCTAGAGTTTTCTTTGGTCTTTTTTGTTGCAAAAGAAAAACCCTTAAGACTTCAAGCAAATGTTTCGCGAACACTGAGCTAACCTTGAACGAACCCCGATGAACTGTGACGGAAGCGCGCATTCAACTACCTTCGCCAACACTTGCCAATGTCACCCCTTAAGAAAACTTCTCACTCTAAAGTTCCTATTTCTTTCTGTTTTGTTTTCTTGCACGTTACACACATTTCATTGCATTTCTCCATCAAAATCAGAATTTTGTCACAGTATAGAATAAAGTGAAAAAGAGCCAAAATGCTTTCATTGGACAAAAAAATATGTTGAAAAAAATTTACTAATCATTTAATATGGATTTATCATTATGATTATTATTTTTTGCATCTTTTTTAATCCACAAGCTGTGTTATTTATATTATTTTATACTGCAGATAGACATACTGTATAGATTATTAAAATAATAATAATAATAATAATAATAATAAAAACAAAGCAGAGCCAGAATTCAAACCAAAAATCTAAGAAATCTGAGATGTGCACTCATTCATGATATACTCAACATATAGAATAGCATATCATGCAGTCGTGGCTATCCCAGTGTAAGAACAGAACTTGCAGAGAAGAACAAGTAGCATCACTCGATCAACATTTTTATAAAAAAGCCGAAATCAAAACAATTTCCCACAAAGCAAGAATTTGGTTCACACGGTGCATTGTGATCCAACCAGCCAGGACTGGTGAATTAGAATGAGAAATCATTCTAAATTCTAGTCAGATGTGTGCAAATAAACCTTGAGCGACTACATGAGATTTAATTCAGTCAGGAACTATGGAAGTCTACAAAGACAAATTTACAGAAAGAAGGTACTTTTCATTTGAAATAGCCCGCAGCAAACTCCTTTGCGAGCGACAAGTGAAGTCTAGCCCCAGGGACAAAATGTCAGAGCCTTGACTTGCTCCATTAGTAGAAGCCTCATTTGATGCCGACAAATGCATGAAAAAGGCTCAGGCAGCATTTTAAAAGCGTAGCGAGCTGACCTTTGGCTGATCGCTGAAGCCAGACAGGTTGGCAATGTCCATCTCTTGCAAGCCGTAACATTTGAAAAGTGATCCGATGGTGCCAGAAACAAATTAGTTTAGGCCGATCAACCCTCAGCACAGAGACGTCTTGACTAATAACTAATCAAAAATAAAACCTGAATTTAATCCATTGGGGGGGGGGGGGGGGGTGATTCGAGATGTGTTATCTTGTTTCAGACCAAAGTGGACAGCAGCATGACAATAATATCCTCCTGAATATTATCTCTCGGGTGGAATACTGAACCAGACACTTATTAACTTAACTTTGAATTAAAGTTGAAAAGAAAACGAATAGTGCATGGGAGATAAAATAGTTTTTTCATCCTATGTGACAGCATGTTAATGTTAAGCACAATGTGGCTGTTAGAGTATATCGATGTTAGTCTAATGGGAACAGCGGACTAAAACTAGAAACATAATCATATTTCCGCATCTAAATATTTTGTGTTTTATTACATTGTAATTTATTTCCAAAAAGTTGAACTACAGCCTGATCAATTCAATTATACAGAGCGCAGCATTTTGCATTCTTACTGAAATAATGTAGGACTAAAAGATAAAGGACTGCAAGAATCACATGCTAGTCAACGTACAAGCTCATAATCATGAATAATTTGAATTAATTGAATTCCTTTTCAAATGAGAAGCAGTAAACTGACAAACAATACAGCACAACAACCCTCGCCAGCTGTGCTGCATTGCCGGTGCTGCCACGCCGTCCACCCAGTCACAGCTCCACGTCAGAACAATACCTTTGTGTCCGTCAGCGGGATATGGCAGTTAATCACAAAAGTCACAATCCCATAACATTCTGGAAGGCGACACGGGCAGGTGTTCGCTTTGGGTGCCATTGCAGGCGCCAAATGCTGGTTAGCTCGCCCGGCGCTGTCATTAGCTTTCAGCCAAGGAGACAGCTTGCCTGATCTGGGCATATTGGTTATCGCCTCACCACACAACAAACGCCACAACTGCCACACTCTAAAGTAGCATCATGCAACTTCAAATTTGAATAACGATATGGTAAATCGAGCGAGCTACTGCACAGCATAAATGGAAGCCTCGGTGGAAATCAAAGAAATGAATGTGACTAAACAAACCACACCAAGGGTGACAATAAAAAGTGCATTTCTTTAAAGTTACAGTGTGAAGGATTTAGTGCCATTTAGTGGTGAAATAGTAATTCATTAATTTTAAAAACCCACTACTAATTGCAATATAACGCAAAACGATATGTTCGATTACACCAATGTACATTATTTTGATATATCGAATAATTGCTAATATTACATACGTCGCATCGCGCCTTACTGGATACGGATACTCGAAATACTGGTGGTGAAGTGTGGTCTCTCTGAGGCAGCGGTGTGCGTGCTTCAGAATCCTTGCATTCTATTAGTTTACCACTAGATGGCAATACATACTACACTCTGTCCCACATATATTACTGAATATCGATCCAATAATCACGAGGGAATTGACCTCCTGAAAATTTGAACAAACTTAGTTTCTATATTTAAAATCTTGTGAGGTTTTTTATATGTAATATTAAAAATTCTTAAGCTGGTGAATTTTGTGTGTTTTCAAAATCATCAAAAATAGGGATGGACGGATACCCAGCCTTATGTTACGGCATTGGTACTCATGATGTGCGGCTAATATCAGTATTGGCAGCCTTCTCGTGGCCATTTTATGATCAGATCTAGAAATGATAAATTAGAAGAATAAAATCTTGCGAATAGATTTAGCTATATTAGGATATACAGGTCTTTCATTTGTCATTGTTTTTTTGGGGCAAATATGTATCAAAAGCACTAGTGGTATTGACACTTGGTATCGGTATTGGTGACTGAGTTGAGCACTCATACGAGTATCGGTCTTAAAAAGGAAGTGGAGCATGTGTAATCAAAACGGCAAAATTAGGCATAATTTTCCTTGCATGTTGAACTTTCTGTTTCTGAAGTGATGTTGCCTGACACGGGTTAGCTGACGGGTTCGGAGGTCTGTACAGGTTACGATCAACACATCACAGACGGCTTGGCACGACAACTCCCTGTCATCCTGTGGCATGTGTTCACGATTAAGGCTTATTTGCAAGATCAGTGCAAAAAATAAAAAAAATGAAGGCCAGTACAGCCCACAGGAAGATCAATTGTACCTTAAAGCGAACCCCTTCCATCTTCAGATGCCACCATGTGAGGGAGGGTGGGCATCCAGCAGGCCATCTGTCGGCGTGTCAGTAGCCATGCGTCAGCACTAAGGAGGCACAATCTGTTCGATGTTACCTGCCAAAAGAAAAGCACCAATAAACATCTGGATGTGTATTTGGATAGTAAATCTAAGACCGCCAGCTCGAGAATGTGGATTTGAGCACAGCACAACAGGAAAGTGCATAATCGGTCTCACACTTTCACCTGGACATGACAGATGCAAGAAGCCTCCCCGAATACAAACATATGGAATGTCAGATTTGTCATTTCCGCTATGAGTTTTCTTTCCCCCAGGCGTTTAGCTGAATGCGATGATGAGTTCCTTTATTACAGGGCAGAGATTCACTTGTGAGGCAAGACAGATGAATACTGAATAGAAAGCAATACACCGAGACTTTGCTGGTCGACTTGAGACGGTACGTTTGGTTGGCTGAAAGTGGCTTACGACAAATCCAGGTGTACCCGACCTCTCGTACCCTAAGTCAGATGGCATCCAGCTCACCCGTGTTCCTAATGAAGATAAGTCATTTTGAAAATGGACGGAGAGATGGATGGATGTCCCGTGGGTCGGTTACTCAATTTGCCAGATAATGCAAAAACACCAAAATTGCGGCATAAAAAAAAGTGCATAAATTTGGAGATGCTAGATGTGACTGACTTATGTTTGCTCTCTTTAATCAGAAGAAAGTCAAAGAGACGTAAGGCACATTAAAAAGTGTGAAATTCCCGCAACAAAATTCTAATGAAAAGTACCGCATTTGCTCTGTAATGACAATTTTGACAAGTTAGTTTTCCCTTCAATTTTAAAATGGCCTCCTTCAATATGTCACAACTCTCTAGGTTATTAGGTGACTGACTCTCTGGACTTTTAACTTTTGTTTGAAAAGTTGCCTTCAGGGTCCTCACAAGGACAACTGGCTTCATGCACCACCTGTCAATAATGTTAACGAGGGCCCGCAGCACCACACTGGCGCGGCCCACTCCAGCGCCGGAGGGCTCGCTGGCAGGATAAGATGCATCTCCCACATGGTGTCCGACTCGCAAGCGCTTGCAGCAGCGCTCGGCCTGCACACAGCTGCAGCAGGCCACACACACACAGCAAAGCAATGACTTGAAAATGGATGCTATTGTTAATCTAAACAAAAATTAGGGATGGGGCTCTCCTGGACTTCAATAAAGCTCGGTGTGAATGGGCCACCAAGCCAATTGTTGTTCAGAACCTCTAAAGTAAAACATTACCCAGTTCATACAATTAGTAATGAAAAATATGATATATAGAGCAAACTGATAACTGCACCTACTAGAAAAAAAATAAACTTTGCTCACACGTAGAGTAAGCTATAAAGTAGGCTATATAGTAACGCAAGAGTGTATTGAGAAGAAATCTAAAGATTACAACAGCTAAAAATTTTAAGCATGTGAGCATTGTTGGATGTTATAGTTGCATGTTACCTTTTTTTTTCTTCACTTTTACATATGACTTTTGATTTGCGTCATATTTGATACAGCCGGTCATAAATTCGTACATTTATAACTGTCAAAAATATTATGATACTCAAACATATTAGTACTTCCAAAAATCAGAAAGAAGATTTCGCACTGTTAATAAGTATAGGTGTCTCTCCTTTCTCAATTGGGGTGATCTTGCAAGGTCGCTGGAAAAAGCCATCCGCTGGGTGATACTGCCATCTAATGGATTATCTGTGCAATGTATGTGTCAGATCATATACGTCAGGGTTTTAATGGGGAAAAATATATTATACTCATGAAATAGAGGGCTCAAAATGTCTTGTATTATTTTGATATATAGTAGTTTTTTTTTCAAATGGCCGCAAAATATGTTAACAAAGTATGTTAGCATTAAGCTAGGTGAATTGTGTCACGCTAATGACAATGGCGATGATGATGTTGAAAGCACTTTGAATGGATATTTACGGTGACAAATAAACAGTTTGAAGAAAAAAACTGTCCAGTATCTGCCTAATGCTACCTGTACATCACTTTGAGAAGATTTGGAAAATACTCTTTTAAAACTAGCATCTCACACTAGCTCACATCTAAAGACAAGTTATATAGTGTTTAGTCTTAGCCTAAAATGAGGCTGCCATAGGTTAAATCTAAAAGGGGAAACGTCATGCCAAATTTCAACAAAAATGTCTGGAGGAAAATAAGCATCTTCTATTACTTACTTAGTAGTTTTATGATGACAACATTTTATTATAACACCGCTATTTCATGCAGCTCTGGTCATTTATTTACAGTCCCTTCTTCAACAAATTTTGCATCGTAAAGAGATCAAATTGTTTGTAAAACTTGGAGGGTTTTCATTGAAATGGAGGGTTGTTCACTTGCACACTCCAAAACCTTAAACAAAAGTGGTATAAATGTTTGTTGTGGACGCGGACCTCCCGTCACATGAGAGCTCATCAGTTTTAATGGATATGTGCACCATAATCACGGCGGCAGCCCACTCATGGGGCACGGGGCTTATTACTCTGGTAAAACATTAATGAGCCTCCAGTAAAAATGTCTCTTGGGGCCTCCCAAGAGAGGTGGGAGCCCACAAATCTTCACTCTGCTGAGGGTGTCCTCTGCAACAACTCCTAAAGACTAAATGGACCAAAGACTTCTGTGATGCTAGTTTTAGAGAGATACATTATTTTTAGAAAGGGATTTGATACATTTATTCCAACGTAAAAAGCATCTATGGTGCTATTGGGCAGACGTCCTCATTTGAAAGGTAAGAGGTCCAGTTCACAAACACATCTTCAGCTGAGCATTATTACTCTGTCCCAAATATTTTGTCATAATCTAATCAGTTTTAATGGATATGTGCACCATAATCACGGCGGCAGCCCACTCATGGGGCACGGGGCTTATTACTCTGGTAAAACATTAATGAGCCTCCAGTAAAAATGTTGTCATCATAAAACTACTAAGTAAGTAATAGAAGATGCTTATTATTACCAATTGATAGCCAAATTACATTTTAAAAAAGAGATGCAATTCTTTAGTATTTTAGTATTACATCCGAACTTTAACAAATGTGATGTCATTTACATTTGTGGTTAAAAACCATTGTCACGGCACTGCTAACAATCCATTAGCACTAAGGTGCCCGTGTCATAAAACCGCGAGGTGATCCAGACGATCATTTGAGAAGAAAGAATGCTGTCTGATGGAGGGATAAATATTTGTAAATGAAAAATTTGGAGGTGTTGGCGATAAAACCGTTTTAACCGTAAAGACAAAAGGATGGGTAAAGTCAGCACTACTTACACCGGGTGAGATGCTTGATCTTAATCTCCCATTATGGTAAATGACACAAAAGTATAATGCTTGTTTACAAAATTGTGTCTCCATGTGCAGGATGCCATCAACACATCATTAAGGCACAGACGACTTCATGATGACGCTGCTAACAGACTGTGACATAAAGGCAGCCATGTTAATAGGACTAGCCGCTTGAAAAACTCATTCAAAGTAGCATCACTCAAGTTTATATATTCAGTAGCTTTTAAACTACTTGTTAATTTAAGTCTAATTAATATTGGGCCGTGTCACGATTGACTTGCAGTTTGAAGCGAAGCCAAAAATGTTAGTAGGATGTTTACTTTTTCTGTGCTGAAGTGCAATCACCTCAGAAACTGCGGACTGGCTGGATGTGGTGTGTGAGCTGTACTTTTACCAGGCCTGACCTATAATAAAGTGGCAAGACATTATGAGTCAACCTTGAGAACGGCACCTTTTAACCGAGCCAACGCAAGCATATGGGACAATTTATCCGCAGTAGGGTCTGAAAATGTATTGTATATACAGCTCAATTAAAAGTCACACAAACTTCTTTTCAAGGATTTACTCCGTTTTTTTGGGGTTTTTTTTTGCTTTTCCTTTCTTTTGTGAATACCAGAAATGGCAAAGAGGAAATGTGGGATTTGTAAAGAATCATAGAAGCTGGGAATCTAACTTAGTGTAAAAGAGGACGGTAGTACACGTATAGTATCTCTGCCCTCACTGCTCAGTACAACATGGCAATAATACCTCAATAATAAAAAGCATGAACATGGGAAAAGCTATTTAAGGTGTTTTCTTTTACGCACACTGATGTTTTTTCCATTTTAAAATGGCCAGTGCCACACGTCATTATTTCAGTTGTGACTGTTATAAATATTGAAGTGTCACTTGAAAAAAAATGCCTGAACAGGTTGTAAAGGTTTTATGATGGATAGCGTTTACAGCTTTTCCCTGGAACAGATTATTTCTTTTATTTGACCTTAGAGCTTTCACACAAAACAATGCAACGTTCAACGTGTTATTCAAGGTTCACAAATTAGTTTGAAATGAAAATTCTCATTGTTTGCTCATTGTTTACTTTCTGGCTTGATATGATGGCTGATGTAGCAAAAAGATTGCACTGATTTGTGCCATTTTCACTGAGCTACATTCTACATCAACAATCGTTTGTGTTCACATGTAATGTTTCCCCGTTCACAATTTAAAGAGATGCGCAGCATTTACTGTGCATATTTGCATGCTTTATTGTAAAATAACGCTAAAACCTGTGAGCCGTGTCAATTTAATTGGGACGTTTAAGCTCAACGTGATGAACACAACGGCTTAGTGAAACTATAGACTTGATGACAGACGGAAGTCATAACAAGCATTATATAAAAGCTTTCTAAGTTTAGCATCATGGCATCGTCGCCTTTATTAAGATGATTTAGTTAATCCATTCTGCTTCTATCCACGACAACCGTGACACTATTGCCACGTCGCGTACTGACAGTTGGAAACGCCAATGTCACGCTACTGGCATGTTTTCAACAGCCATCAAAAAACTAATTGCATTTCAGTAATAAAACATATTCCCTCATACAACAACTATGATGTTGATAAACATCTTGCACCTTGCACAACTTTTGTGATCTGTGGTTCAGTAAACCAATGTATGGCGAGGGGTATGTTACAGATCATTACCAGCAATAAGTTCAGATCACCAAACAGAAAGTCCATACTAATTACAAAATATTTTTTTATGTATTATGCTACATTGACATCAAAACCGAAAAGAAGATCTGGAACGATTTTTTTGGAACGATTGCCGCTCATTCATGCATTCGCGCACACAGGAGAGGAGGAGGCGTGTCCCTTTTGGTGAACAACAACTGTAGAGCACTTTAACGAGTCAACAAAAAGAGAGCACCGCCATTTACTTCTACTTCTTTCCTGGGACTATACAGCTGGGGCACTATTTTCTCTAGCAGAGAGAGCTTTTTGAGGTACGCGATAGCACTTCCGCTTTTTTAGTGGCAATCGGCCGGTCGGCAGTTGCGCTAAGTAACTTTGGCATGCATGATAAACACTGCTGCTACCTCGGTACAGTTCAACAGCAAGTAAATACACTTACCAGCACTTGTATGCTGCGTCCTTGATTACGATTCGGTCCTGGTTGGTCAACAGGCAGGACGCTGTGCGTGACATAGCCAGTACTCGAAGCCGATTGGCTACCGTGAGGCGAAATGGTGTGAATGCAGCTTTAGGCTTCCTACATGGTTTAAACACATTTGAATTTATTAAAACACACTTCTTCTTATTACACTTATATTAATAAATATATAACAGTGACTTGTGACATAGAAGGGGAACATTGGAGTTCCATTTTAACCTGTGCATTTTAACCTCCAACAAAAGAAATATAATGCTGCTTTACATAAGTTTGTTTTTTAAACAAATCACAACCTCAAAAGCAGTGGTTCTTAACATGGGTTCAATCGAACCTCGGGCGTTCGGTGAGTCGGTCTCAGGGGAGGTCAAGACACACACCCAACTCTTTAAAGAAAAGAAAAAGAAAAAAAAGAGAAAAAAAAAAAGACACACACCCAACTCAAATGATGATCTGTGCTGCAGGGAATTTGGTGCACTGTTGTGATGTGACTCCTTCATGTCAAGCAAAAATAAAATAAAATGGTCAGACGAATATGTGCAATATGAATTCAGATGTATAACGGAACATATGGTGTTCCACAGGGTTCAATTCTGGGGCCTGTGCTGTTTTCATTTTATCTGCTGCCCCTGGGTTCCATCTCAAGAAAACAGCGGTGGTTGTTTTAAAGTGCTCTATAAATATAAAGGTGAGTGATATGAATCATTTTCCCAACGGCATGATTTGCCAAGCCAATGAATTCAAGTTAAAAAGAGCAAAATTCAATGAAATGGCTGCTCTCCCTGTTGTATGTGTTTACCACTACACACTTGAATTTGAAAAACAAAAAAAAACATATTTTATTTGAATTTATTGAATGTGCATCATCAGAAACTGGTGGGGTTCAACACCTCCAACAAGATTAAGAACCACTGCTCTAAAGATATAAACAAACACATAACTTTTTGGAAACACTTTTCTGAATATAGAAAACATTGTTTTTTATATTGTGCTTAAATTGTGCCATTTTAAATTCAACCAAGTCTAAAATAGCCATGTCAACAATAATAATAAAAGAAGAAGAACATTCAGAGGCGCAAGCATCCAAGAACTGAACACCCTTATCAAGGAGATTTGTTGCACAATATTTAAAGTGCTGTGTTGTGGGAAAATGTTTGGCCTCATGTGGCGTTCACAGACACGAAGACGAGGCCTCACAGGGCGGTGGGTATTAGCACACTATTTATAAGACTCCTCTTTAATTTCTAGCAGACGGATGTCGTCCCTGATGTGCCTTTTCAGCGGCGGGGAGTCTCGACTTCATGCTAAAGGCCGAGTCGCTCCCAGCAAGACTTCTCGCTTTCCACTGTGTCAGTGTGCAAAAGCCTCTGTGCTTCCTGTCAAACTGTACAAGGTGGAAAAAGTGAATTGATTCACAGCAATTTTCAATGTTCTGAATCCTGAGCATCCCGTGTGTGGAGGGCTTTCCACACGGATACGTGGGACCATCATTATTCCTCGCCGCATGCACTTCCCCTCTGAGCCATCCCTTGATCAATCTGCAATCATGTTATTATTGCCGAGCTA
The DNA here is from genome assembly GCF_054856555.1 of Leptonotus elevatus. NCBI lineage: Eukaryota > Metazoa > Chordata > Actinopteri > Syngnathiformes > Syngnathidae > Leptonotus > Leptonotus elevatus. The sequence goes on from NC_141240.1 coordinate 27,757,221, forward strand.
TACTTCCAACAATGAAAGTGAGATTGAAGCGCTGCCGACTTTGGAGAATGAAAGCCTAATGGGTAGCTGTAAGAAGCTGCCACAGACACATTAATTAGACCTTTGCCGCTAGATTTCAAGCCTCTCCTCGCCATCTCACTTCTCTGCAACAATACTTATTATCCCTTTAGAGAGCCAACCACTGATATTCTCTGCATGAACAATTAGCTGAAGATTTGAATGCTGCTAACGTTTTTTTTTTTTCTTCTTCTTCTTCTCCACCGCACAGTGATTAATGGAAATCCTGAGAGGTTGCGATTGGGGCGGGTGCGACTCTCAGTAGGAGATCATCAGTCAGGACATTTGCATGGATAGTTTAGTCGCACTACCGCAAAACTGAGACAATAAATCATGGTACTTGTATGTTCTCAATAAATATGCACAGGAAGGGAATCAATTGATCAAATATGGTATTATGATATAGTATCATATAGTATACTAGTATCAGCCCTACTACCACGTCCTTTGTTAAAAAGTGACTTGACCTATTAAGATGTTTTCTATTGTAACCCGGTGGGTAGTAGGTGATGTCAAGTCGGTGCTGGATTTCACTTTCCTGTCTTTTCTATGATCCTTCCTCGGGTCTCCTGACAACCTCACGACTCTAGCTGGATTCTGAAGTATTCGGTTTAGGTGAACGGTATGTGTTTTTTAATAGGTTTTAGGTGAAGTAATGAATACACACTCACACGCACGCACACATGCACACACACATACTCACGCACATCCAAAATAAAAATAAAATACATTTTAAAAAAGAGAGAGAGAGAGAGAAATGATGATGACATGGAGAATCGGTAAAATTACCGAATGAACAATACTGAGCTCTCTCAAAAGAAAAAGAAAAAATAAGAAAAAAATATATGTTTTCTATTGAAGTAGCTTTTGATGTTGAACTCCTAATGCTGCCAAATCAACAAATAAAGAGAGTATTTGCAATTCTTTACAAGCTATAAATTATCTCCAAACTGTGTTTGTGTGTAATAATTTGTCAGTGCTTTAATACTGTTACCATTGAGAGGATTGTTTAATAACATTTGAAATAACATTTGACAACTTTAAAATTATGGAGTGTTATTTTGCATTAGGAAAATCTGAGTCAAATTACATTTGCCTAAAAATTTGGAAAGCGGTGTAGTTGGGTTAAGTTCTTCTGCGCTCCATTCATGAGCGTCAAGAACGAGAGGCTCTTTAGTGTGGCACGGGAGAACCGGAGCAGCCTGACCGTGCCGCATTTTTGAAAAGTTCCTTAAGTTCCTTTTAAAAAAAAAAAAAGGAAAAACGAAAAAAAAGAATCTGCACATCATCATTAAGTTTTCTCCTCTTGTTATTTGAGTGACATGTTTTTGACAGCTGTGGAGTCTTAAGTTTGAGCAGTTGGACAATGGACATTATTGGGATTTTGTGTGTGTGTGCGTGTGTGTGTGCCTTCATTGTTTTCACCATGTACTAATGGTTTAAAAAAACATTTTAAATAAATAACAGAAATAAATTATATATATATATATATATTTGTTTTCCTTTCGTTTATTGAGGTTATTTTTAGGATCTTTTAATTTGTCTTTTATATTTATTGTAATTGTAATATATGAAACTGTTGGCTAGAGGTTTAAAAATTAATCAATTAATAGCTAACTAATCGATTATTAAGCTAACCATTGACTATTTTAATACTTGAGTAATTGTTTAGACTTTAGAGCCATTGTAGAACTTAAAATTGACCAAATTGTCTGATTTCAGCCTTTCATATAAAAATGATTCTATGATTTCTGCAGCCCTTTAATGAAAAAAGAATTTGCAATTGTCTCATGTTTACCGGAAGTTTTTTTTTTTTTAATGACTTAAAAATACCCCAAAAAAAAAATTGTTGGTAATATACAGTGATCAGGAAAAATGGTTTGTAATGCACTGTAATGATAAATACAATTCTATAAGTTTACATACCTCTAGGTTATGAAACGGGCACAACTGGAATTAATGGGTTTGTTTTTCACTTTACAGTACAGTATTGTCGTCTCCGAGTAATATCACTTTTTATGCCTTTTCTAACTTTCCAAATTACAAAATGTGCTTATATTGTATTGGATTGATATTTGTATCGGTCAATACTCAAGGCTGCAACACCTGTATCATATTGGAAGTGAAAAAGTTGTATCGGGACACAGATATTATAAATTCGAAAATGTTCGACAAATGCTTATCTTTTTTATGTTTTACTTCAACTCAAAAGAAAAGAACATTGTGAGATTTTAATTTCGTTAATGTGAAAAAAAGTTGTGCTATAACACAAAAACAGGCGCAAAACTGATTCATGATTTTGGCTGGACGGTAGGGATGTAATGATATCTAAACATCACGATACGATATTATCATGATATGAAGCTCACGATACGATAATTATCACAATATTGTGGGGAGGTTGGCGATATTGAAAAAAGGTCACAATAATGTAAAAAATATATGCTAAAAATAAAATAAAATAAAAAAATGCACAATATTGTGCTTTGTACATAACAGCAATGCATATAAACTGCATACAATCTCTAATAACACTTAATATTGAGGCACGTACTTGTTAATACACGCGCAAATTGAGTTCCTCCACATTTTCACAAGTGTCTTATGTTCCCCTTCATCTGATCATTAGCGTGGATTTTAAACATAGAAGGGCCAAAACATGCCTTGTGAAAATTTAGCTGCACTAAACTAGCCACCAGAGGGTGCTAGAACTGCACAAATGGAAATCAACCTGACTTTTTTAACAGATGTGCTGCTTTTAATATTGTGACATAACGACGGCGACATTGTGGCAGTTTTAATATTGCGATATCACGATATTGCCGTTATCGTTACATCCCCACTAGACAGTAATAAACTATATTCTATTCTAATTTTCTATTATCAGTATGACAAACACTTTTCCCCCCAACATAGCTGCTCTATAATCATGTGGATCTTTCTGTCAAGATTTCCTGTTAGGAGGCACACTGTCATCTTTGTTAATTACTGCTATTCTTCAGTTATTTTATTTAAGACCCAATATGTGTCACCTTTCCGTCTTGTGTGTGAGTAAACATTTAATGAGATTCAGCCAGTCTGGCCGTGGGCAATAAAATAGCAAACTGGCAATATGGCTCCCTGCCAGAGTGGACCAGAAACATCTGTTCACATTATTAATGAATCAATTATATGTCACACATGTGCCAAGCCCGTGGGCCTATACCATTGGAGGCGAGCGAGATATAGGGTAAGGGACTGCAGAGTCGGAATATGCAAAGCTCCCCATGAGGTCACATGGCCTGCAGCCACTGCCGAGCATCAGCCATGACTCATACACAACCTGTCAGGACGTCATGTCAGTCAGTCAGTGGGTCCGTAAACACAATAATCGAGTGGCGGTGGAGTAATAAGGTGAAGGGGTTGTACAAAAGCACAAAGGGACATTACAAAATTACATCAGAATTGGCCAGAATTTTAACAAATTTTACATTTAACCATAACAAAAAGACTGTTTATTCCCTTATTACCATGACTTATTATCACCCTCTAATTTAGCAAAAAAGTTTGGTTTTAATATTTAATTGGTTGGATTATGTAACCCAAGAGTTTAGTAATGAGCATCAGTCAAGATATGTTAGCTTGATGATATTGCTTGAACTGGCAACAAAGTAAGAAGGGGCAAATTGTTTGAAGAGCAAGGACCCTATTTTTATGCCCACGTCACATGCGTGGCCAACTGCATCATCCGAAAGTGCAGATTATCTTGGGGTTCCATGATGATCTTGCGAAACGTACGCGCCAATCTCTGTTTAATTTAAATGGATTAATGAGAGGAGCCGCTTCGATTGGCCAGGAGTCAGCTGCATTCCCTCCCACAATGGCGCACAACAGAGCAAAGGCCCTCTTCTATCTGCGTTGGTCTAGCAACATACCAAAAGAAAGAAAACTCCACCCATGCACACAGTGACACTACCATAACCCTTTCTAATATTTAAGGGTATATTATAAGGCATATTTTTTTCTAATTACTATATTTGGATGAATTCCAAATAGGTTGATATTTGAATATGGATCATGTGCCAAAATATAAAGTGGAAGTGCGGAGATGTGTCATTAGAAGATGCCAAAATTAGCAAAACACAAACTTTGGTCAATAACTTTGGTTATTCCCTTGCTAGACTTTGAGGCAATTTATATGATGTTGTCATGTTCTAAAAACTTCCCATTTCCTGCGTTTGCAGCTGCAGACATAATTGATCAACATTTACACACAAAAAAAGGAACCAACCAATTGCTAGCAGATCAATTTAAAAACCACCCCAAATTGTAAAACACTTTGTCACGGAAGGAGAGCAAATCAAATGAATACGATTCAGGTTATTTAAGAAGCTTTTACCTCAGCCGAGATTTGGATCGCTCAGCGCTTTTTGACAAAAGAACTGTCCGTTTCTATTAAAAATGAGTGACCCTCCTCTGCCATGCAAAGTCCCGCACAGACCTACATTTCTGTGGATGCGCTTAGCTGTGCTTTAGGCAAAATGACAACTTGCTTTTTGACCAGACTTCATGTTTTTTTTTTCCACCGTTTTTGTCCAGACACAAGAGGGAAAATTACTTCCACTTCAGTAGCCATTTGTTGCCCTTCCAGTGATGTGTGACCCTGTTTTATTTGATTTCATTTGTTCACTTTCATCACCGTTTTTCCCTTTGATTCACAGGAATGGCGGCAAAGACAAGTTTGACATCTATTTGGAATGGCATAGAGAAAAGTGCTGTTATCAGAAGAGTTGTGGAGGCATTCCTAAAAGGATGGCAAGCGGGGATTGAGGGAATATAAATTTTTGAATCTGTATGTATAGTGTTATCCTGTAAACCTCCCCTAAATCACCCTCAGCAGACTTTTTCATTTTTGCTTTTAGCCTTTTAATTGATAGGACAGCTGAAGAATTGACAGGAAATGGGAAGAGAGAGGGAATGACCGCACAGTCCAGGAATCGAACCGAGGTCACCTGCTCTTAGAACAAGCCTCTACACATGAAGAGCACACTGAGCTAGCCATCCTCAGCCTCAGCAGACTTAAGATACTGAACCCCCAGTTGCTCCCGATGCTGCATCCTCAGCAGTTGAATGAGGAGTCTGTGTTAAAGCACTTAGAATACCATGCAGGTAGAAAAGCGCTAAACAAGTGAAAGCCCATTTACCCTCTAACACTTGACATGCAAGTAGACTAAGGTCATATCAGAACATACACAGGTAGTCTGAAAAACTGATATTTTCTTTTGGCCTTTTGTTGACATGTAAATGGAGGTTTGGGCTGCCAAATAGAAAACTTTTGTAACACTTTTTGCAAGTCACATTTCAGGATTTACAAAAGGATAGGGAAACTGTGTAGGGTCCTCAAACACATCTCCCCTGAATTCTATTTCAATATGGAAATTGCAAGGGAGGGTGAAGGAAGAGACCTTTATTTATGTGGGTTTTATTATTATTATTATTGTTATTATCATTGTTATTTTTGTCTTGCCCCGTTTAAATAAAAATACTGTTCATAACCACATAAACCTGGACATCTATAAAAATAGATTTGTTTCAATATGGTAACAATTGGGCCTTGGCAGAGCCCTACTGAGTGACATTCTAATTACAGTCATTTCTGGACTACAAGCCGCTACTTTTTTCACTTGCATTCAACCCTGCGGCTAATACAAAGGTGTGGCTTATCCATCAGATCACAAGGGGGTGCATTATAAAGGAAGCGCAAGCGCGTCATGCAGCGCAAAACAAACCAAGTGAGCCCAAATACAGTAGGAGAGACAGAACGCGAGCGAGGCAATTTGTGCCCTCATTATGGAAAATAAAGTAATGGGAATCCGGTGCGGGAACACCTGCGGCTTACAGTCGGGTGCGGCTTATATGTGTAACAAACTCGAGTTTCCCCAAATTTAGCTAGCGCGGCTTAGAGTCAGGTGCACCTTGTAGTCCAGAAATTACTGTACAGTATATCGTACAGCATTGACTAAAACACATAATTGTGTCCTGTGACTTTTGCACAGTATTGTATGTACAGTATATACAATACACTATTCAACATCAATAGTGAATTTATGTGCTAATACGATACAATACGATATACTTTTATTATTATTATTATTATTTATTATTATTTTATACTTTAATAATTAAGGGTGCACCAATCATTTGGTCAGGATCCGTATTGGGGCCAATGTCCTTAATTTTGGGGGATTCGCGATCAAACTGAATATAAAACAAAATCAAGGACACATCTGTCGAGGAAGGACACATCTGTACTTGCTCCTGCACTCGCTCGTGACTTCTAAATATTTTGTTGACATTGGGATTTTTAACTACATTTATGCAATATGCCTCGCGGAAAAAGAGCTGACGAAATTGAGGAGATAAAATCTTCTCTTCAAAGAAATGGTCACCGAAATACTTGAAATGAAAAAGGGCATCGAGCCACTTCTGTAGGAAATTCAGCAGTTGAAGAAAGAGACACAAGAAAAAGATCACCGCATTGTTGCCTTGGAACAAAAACTGGATGATTTGGAACAGAATCTTCGAATCAACGATGTGATAGTTACAGGTATCCGGATTAAACCGCGCCGCGGTCCTCCGGCAAGAGCTGACCAAGCATCAGCGAATGAGACTGTGGAACAGCAAGTAACAACTCGACTCAGAGATTTGGGATTAATTGTGGATCCAGCGCGCATTCAGATGTGCTTTTCGCTTCCAACTGGGAGGACATGAGCACCGGCAGTTCTGATCAGGTTTGTTGACAGGAAGAAAAAGATAGCTCTTTTAAGAGATAACTACAAGCTTAAAGGTGAACATGTCTACGTCAATGAAAATCTCACAAAACGAAATGCTGACATTGCTGGAAGGGCGCGACAATTGAGAAAGAATGGATTTATCGAGAACACATGGACTAAAGACTGTCGGATCTTCATTCAATCAAAAGAAGAGGAAAATACGGATCGTGAAAAGAGTGGAAGAATTGGCGGAGTTTGAGAGGCAATAACTGCAATCATTAACTCACATCAATAAATTGTGGATTATGTTTTACCCAAATGAAATTATTGTAACATATTACTAATTAACCCAAACTGGAATATAGCATATGATTACTTGCTGACACTGCAAAGGTTAACTCTTGTTTATACACCTGCACTGATAACATGTATTGCAGTTCCTGTCAGAATGTAAACATTGTCTGGCTCTATTTCTGTTTGGACATTTGATGCAACTGTTGTGATAAGGTTGTATTGTGACTGCAATGTATCTGCTGTAAATATTTACAATGGGTTGGTAAACATGGTTCCAGGATGGAGCCGGCGGGGCCTACTCAGCTGGTGGGTGGCCTTGGTGGGCTCTAAGGAGTGTCAAGATTAAGCATCAACTGGATGCTGGCAACAGTGGTGGGCCGGTGGCTGAGCTGACCAGAATGGAGTGAACAGGAATGCTGTGGACGCAATGGGCAGAATGCAAGCCGATCTACTCTTCTGGAAGCCACAACATTTATGAAAGCTGATCCAAGGTCAGCGAAGACGCTACTGGTGAATGAGCATTCGCTCGCCTTGGCTGCTCGCCTAGTTGGGTGGGCCTGTTGGTGGCGTCCGGGAACCGATTTACCAATTCCAAATGATCGGTACTAACTGCAACTTACACACGGACATTACTCAAGATAAACTGAGCGGGGAGTGTGCAGACTTAAGTCTGGGATTTATAACGATATGAATCAATGACCATCATAATCAATGTATATGACTGATAAGTATAGTAAGAATCGATGGGGACGGGTTACTAATAAGCCATGGCTTTTACCCGTCAGCCCTTCTATCGGATGTCAATGTTGCAAATTATATTATGTGATCGATGTAACCTATAATAATGTGTCAGAACGGAAAAAATGAATTAAACAAACAACAAACAAACAAAATCGATTTCATCCCCCTCTGTAGAGGTAAAAAAAGTTGTCAACTGTCCTCTTCTGATGAAATGAGGAATAGGCTTTTCATTTTTATTTGCGAGAACTATTTTATGTGCACTTTAAACAACCCAATTACTTCAAGTATTGTTCAATATTTTACAATAAAACAAGATTGGAACATTGAAAAGAAAATCCGTATCGGACAGTCAGGTTTTTTAAAGGTCGGGGATCGGTGCACCTTATTAATAATTGTAGTAGCCTACATAAAGCATATGCTCATATAAATAAGCTAACAGAGGGACTGTATTTCTCCTGTTATTAATAAGTAAGAAAACTATCCAAGCATTGACTACAGTGTAAATATATATAGAAGAAAAGCGGCACCAAGTAATCAGTCTCTGTGTCATTGTGATTAAAAGCTGATAGAGTGTGTGCGAGTGCATGTGTGCACATGTGCTTTGTGTAAAGGGCAGGAGAGCTTGCATGCTTCGCTGACCCACCAGCCAATAAGCACTAGGCAATAATGAGTAATTTAAGTCAGCTGATTGGTTCTGTCAGTGACCTTCACACTCAGGCTGAACATGGAGCAATTAGTGGGCGTCTCATCACCAAAGGAAATGTGGATTAGATGTGGAAGGGGTGCAAATGAGTCACAAGAGACAAGAGTCAAATACAATGACTTGTACAAAATCAGCATCTGCTTTGAAGATATGTGTCACATTTGTACTCTGGACCACTGGTTACTCTTTTTAAATTGCAGCTTGTTTATCTTAAAATTGACATTTTAAGTTCTTCAGGTAAAAGTACATGTGCTTCTCATTGTGTCTACAATATACAACAACACACCCATTTTCAAATGTCATGCTTTTGTAATGAAAAAAAAAAGTAAAAAAAAAAAAAATATATATATATATATATAGGCACCCACACTTTTTCCACCTTTATCGTGAAACATTTGCCTTTGGCTTCTTTGAAATGTTTACATTGTCCCACTATTAAAAAATAAAATAAAAAAGTAGTATGGGGGGATACTTTTGTCTCAATGTTGGGAGGTCTTGAAGATAACTCGCAGCTTGAACCGTTTACATCCACCGACTCTATTAACCTTTGCAAAGAAGGTGCAAAAAGTTATAAAATGTCTACTCACCCCTGTTCAAATGCCAGATTACTGTGAAGAAAAAAAAGGGGCCAATAGAAATTATTTCAAAACTTTGCAACTCAATTGATCTTTCTGAGATGGTAAGAAACACACACGGAGACACACACTGTCTAATAACTGGGATGTTTTTGTGTTCAGAATAAATCACAATAAAAATAAAACTCGTGTTAAATAGGAGTCAGCACACAGTACACACCATTTAAGTGCCACACTCCTCACTCTTCCCTAAATACTTAAAAACCTCACTCTTCCACTTGGGTTCCTCCCATTCACACACAGATACTCCGTCTTGCTACGGCTAACCTTCATTCCCCTCCATTCCAGGGCAAACCTCCACGCCTCTAGCTTTTCCTCCACCTGTACCCTGCTCACTACAGATCATAATGTCATCTGCAAACATCATAGTCCATGGAGATTCCTGTCTAAACTCGTCTGTCATCCTGTCCATTACCATAGCAAACAAGAAGGGGCTCAGAGCTGATCCCTGATGTAGTCCCACCTCCACTTTGAACTCCTCCGTCACACCTACAGCACACCTCACCACTGTCTTGCAGTCCTCATACATGTCCTGCACCACTTGAACATACTTCTCTGCCACTCCAGACTTCCTCATACAAAACCCCAGTTCCTCTCTGGGCACCCTGTCATAATCTTTCTTCAGATCTACAAACACACAATGCAGCTCCTTCTGACCTTCTCTGTACTTCTCGATCAACATCCTCACAGCAAATACTGCATCTGTGGTATTCTTTTTTGGCATGAAACCATACTACTGCTCACAAATGTTCACCTCTGCCCTAAGTCTAGCTTCAACTACTCTTTCCCATAGCTTCATTGTGTGGCTCATCAGCTTTATTCCTCTGTAGTCATTTGTTTGCATTAACTGACCACATGTGATTGCAATATATGTGAACTTGTAGTTGGGAAACATGTCAAAACTGACATGTTGACTGCAAGAAGGTGGAACCGAAAATAAAGAATAAAAAGAAAAGAACACTGGTGGCAAACAAACTTAAACAAAAATATTGAAAACACCACTACTACACCAAATTGCTTCAGAGATAGCATGTCCACTAACAAGCTCAATTTATATACATTTTGCACAGTGAAATGAAACTTGCATTCATTTTTAATAACAACAATCCGTTTTGGAGCAATATGAAAATAACTAATTGAACCTACCCTCTTTTCCATTGCCAAAATCAATGCCTCATGTCTTGGTGAGGTTTCATTTGCAGAACCGGACACCAAATATGTATAGCCGTAGTGGACAATGCAAGTGACAGTATTTACTCATGTTTTACATATAGTTGCTGTCTGGTAGAATCCACTCACCTCCAAAAAGACAAATGAAAAAAAAAATCTTGCTTGCAGACGCCACTTTATTTAAGTTGGTATTAAACTGTACCTTACACTGTATTGCTAACATATTCCATTGCACACTTAGATCAACACAACAGGACCACAAAATTATGTTTAATCACAAGTTTAATACACTAAAAATAGCTAATTAATTATGCTGTCATCGATTAAAAATAAAGTAGTAGAATACGGCACCACCAGCTGCCAGCCATACTCATTACCGTACATATACTGTAAGCTTCATTCACAAGCGCCTGATTGTACAAACAGCCTTAAACATGCATCCATCCATCTCTGCACCGCTGAGAAAGCAAAAGCTTGTTACATCATCTTCCCAAACTATTTTTCAAAACCATGAGCAATACGATGCATACATATAGTACATATATATAAATATATATGTATAGCTCAGTAAAGCTGTGCATTAGGTGGGAATGAATCTGCACACACTTATTACACCGCAGGGCTTTCTTCCACTGAACAAGGAAAATGTGCAATTTTTTTCTCAGACATTTTGAGTGTTCAGGAGCGTTTAAGAGTAAAGTCAATTTTATTTAATCACAAAAGAGTCTCGCAGAGCTTGAGAAATATCAGCCACTGACCTAAATTCCCCAACCGAGCAAGGAAAGAACAACTCCAAAACCCCATAAGGGGGAAGGAGAAGAAACCTTGAGAAGGGACCACAGATGTGGAAATCATCCTTCCTGGATGACCAGTCTGTAAAGGATGCTGAGTGGACAACATTTAACATGATGTAGTTTTCAAAGCGTTTATATATTTGTTCTTAAGCTAATTGCACCACTTTAAATTGGTTAATATTGCAGTAAAAATGACAGACCAAGTGGGGACCGACACACATACTAATGGGCTCGTCATCGCCTCTGACGTCAGCAGACTCATGATTTTCGGCGTACCTTAGTTTAATGTCCAGAACTCTAAAATAAATGACAATATTCGGACCATTAGAAGGGTTTTTGTTAGAGAAAAGTGTTTTGTTTTTTTGTCACTGATGGAGAGGGGCACGTGACCCTCTACGGCTCCCAACTAAGACCATGTTGATCCAACTGTACCAGATGGGAGTGACTTTTCTGCCCGCTGGCCTCTGCCGATCCCGTCACCCGCCGCTACAGGGGTCGAGCAGTGGTGGGGGCAGTCAACCCAAAAGATACTGAGAGATGAGCCGTCAGAGAGGGGGGCTCAAACCTCTGATACCCCGCCCATGCACCTAATATAATGCAAATGTGGAGGTATCTCGCATTGCTGGGGGCATCAACATCTCTAGTTCCACACTAACTGTGCAAAGGTCATCTGATAAAATCATGTTTTTACCGAGCAGTATGTCTCATTTCAGTTTGCACCGAGTGGCCTGGGACAGTTTGCTTGTTTAGTGTCAAACAAGAAACATAGCTGTTTGTAGCTCGTTCATTATATAATTGATTCCAAATGATTGGAATGAACAGTTAATAAACGTGACATAAAAAAACAACAGGGATTATGATGGAGTGATGAAATAGTTGTGTCTTGTTTCTGAATAATGTCAGTACAGAGCATGCATTTATCCGCGTCCGCGTTGATTACCTCGTTGGTATGTCAACGTCACTCGCTGCTATGATGTCATGATATTTATGTCAACAACATAGCTCCACAACCCATGCTGGAAACGCAAGCCTGGTTAGGATTTACTTGTCCAAACCATTCCATGGCAATCCCAATTTCACTGGACTGCTTTGTCAAAACGTGAAATGAGGCATTACCAACCCTTTGCCAAGGTTGAATCGGTCGCCCCTTCTTGGGTATGGATTTAAATATCTTCTCATGCACCAGCACTTGACAGATTCTAAAGTAAAAGCATGCTCATTTGTGATGAAAATGTGCCAGAGGCCATTTCAGCTTCGAGCCAAATAACAATTTGCTACCATGCAGTCGTTTTTCTTGTACACAAAATATGAACAAATGAATCAGACGTAATGCTATAAACCGGGTGTTTGTGACCGGTCCACATTAATTCGGTCTACGAGGTTCCTCAGTGGCAAGCTCATTACAGTACTGTTCATAATTTACAACTGTTGATTTTCTAATGGCTTCTTAAAAGACTTTTACAGAAAGCAATTTTTTATGGCCCATTTGTTTAAGAGAATGGAGTGCCAGCTATAAAATAAGAGCCAAACCACAATGGATGAACTGAAAGGCCAATTCAGTCTTCTCATCCCGACAAACACATATCTCGCAAACTCAAGAGTCCATCGTCCTTTATCCCGAAGTGAAATTATATCAACTGACAGGGCCTTATCCTCAGATATACGCAGGCCCATAGGCACGGCACAATTTTAACCTAGCTTCAGGGGCAAAAGTAGATAGGGTTTTAAATATAATTCTGTGAGTAACTTCAAGCAAAGATTTCAACTGATATAAGATAGCAGAGGAAGATCAAATCAAAGGTCAAGTCACAACTTAAGTCACACTTCAAGGTCTAAAATCTCTATCACATCTTATGTTTGAGTGTTACTATCCACAAGTTGAAATATATAAGGTTCAAGTCCCCTTCGGTGACAGTGTGACTGAATGGAAAGGGTTGTTTGTCCTTTTTTGTCCCTGAACAGAATAAGCAGTCCACAAAATGGATGGATGGATGGATGGATGGATTGGATAAAACCAACCACCCAATTAACAAAAGGGGTCCAACTCGTGTAAACAGCTAATCTTAAGACATTAGTGTAATTGCTCAACTTTTTCTTTGTTTGTGGTTTGATCTGGAGTGTTCAAAATGTAATAATTAATAATTGTGTTTAAAGCGTCGACATGTCAATTAATCTCTGCAATGTGCACATGTGGCATGTAGGCGTATGATTAAATTCCTGCTTCCCATCTACTCAGGTTTTCGACACCGAAGTTCAATCAGTCATTCTCACGGATCTCTGCGGTTGTCGCCAGGAGGCTGGAAAAATTGCGCACAGGAAAAAATAAGAAATGTGCACAAGTCAGCAGTGCCCACAAAGTCCCATATGTTACACTGAAGCGGAAGAAAACAAGCAATTACAGGTAGCCAACACAAATGTCCTTTTTCACACGGCAGTTTGTCAAAACAAGTCCCATTGTGGAAGCACAGCTGCATGTATTCGAATTTATGAAAATGCTTTCAGAAGTCATTAATAATCAAGCTGTTTTCCCTCAAATTTCCATGGCCGGCTAACTAAGAAGCAATGACGAGTGTTGCGTAAGATGCAAAACTGATCACGAAAATCCTAGAAGCACAAACATCTTCAACATATAACACTAAAAGCTCTATGTATTATTCTAATATTTCATGTTTCTAATCTTTACTGATAAATCTTTTGACTGCCAGCTCACAAAAGCTCGAGTTCAAACGACTGAGAGATTGAGTGCATCTTCGGTGAGGAGGTTCACAGGTCAGTTTTTCTTTAGAGACTTCCCATCCACCTCGTGACCTAACATTATTATTTTCATCTTCTCACAAGCTGCAAAGAGACTGCGGATGAATCCAAATCAGCGTGTCAGATGGCAGAGCTGGAATTGGATTGGAACGATGCGCAGGCGGGGGTCCTCATTCTCTCGCCTTGAGGAGATGATCAATTAGAGAGGCTGATTGAGTCTGGAGCCATCTTTCCATTCAATTCCACTTTAATTGGATCTCGAGCCTCTAATTGACTTCCTAATTTTTCAATTAGCAACCAACATTAGAGATTTTTCTTTTTTCTTTTGAAAGACCATAACGCATTAAGAGTTGCTTATCAGTATGACTGTGAGGAGACACAACAAAAACATGTAGAATCCTTTGCCAAATGTGTGATAGCGTAATTAGCAGTCTAACAGCACCATGCCATTTATTACATTCCCATGTAAGTCACTGGCCATGCAGTTAGTATTAGCCGCAAAAAGAACTCTTGAATGTGTCTGGTGAATGACGAGAGCACGGCGTGGGGGAGGGGGACTCTCCCGACCGCATGTCGTTTCTTTAGGAACGCTACGAGGCTTAACTTGCTTTCTTTATAGGCGCCATTCTACATCACTACGCACGGAATGCGTTGCCACGTAAATAAGAATGGCGGCGTACATCCAAATAAAGTTACTACAAAATGGAAACTGGAAATTATTTTTGAAAAATCATAGTTATGTTAGTAACAACCAAATAAATAATATAGAACAAACTTGTCATGACAGTCGGGTTTCCTTTTAACAGTCAAGATGTTTCCAATCTTATCATCTGAAGTTATTTCCACTCTATATCTGATTGGTATTTTCCCAGAAATTATCTTGATAAACAATAATGTTGATTGGGGGTTTAAGAGCAATTACGCACAAAAAAAGGAAATAATACACAACACAGGAAAATCGTGTTGTATGAGATCACGATTTTGATCCCAAAACGACGTTCCGCCCTAAGTGATTCCAACTAACATTTTCAATAAGCAGTATCTTGTAATTATCTTAATTTGACTGCTGGCCACACTTGGTGGTCCCTGCTGAGCACATGATATTTGATGAAGTGGAACCAGAGGGGTCAATGGGTGATCAGAGAGTGGAAGTTCGGGGTCCACAGTATCAGGGGGTGGTCACATGAGGGTCAGAATAAAGTAACCAGCCCCCAAAGGGCACTTGGCTATTGTGCCATTAATTGGATTACTGAACTTTGAAAGGGTTCAAGTAGTGGTGAGATTATTTTTCTTTTTTTTTTAAGTCTTTGCTGAGTCGTCGAGCTGCACTCAAGGACACAAAAAGGGATAGAGGGGAGAAATTATGCTAATATATAGGGCAGAATTTGAGCTGGGCTACATGAGTCATAGGAAAAGGAAGTAGATAAAACCCTCATTAGCGTGTTTGCGTTTGGCCAAGAAGTGTTTGGATAGGACTTAACCCCTCGGGGATAGAAGCGGTACGCAGCAGACTCAGGTAGTTCATCTCCTTGGGGAGATTCTAAAATAACAGTGCAATTGGATGGTTTTGAATGAATGAAATTCCAATATTATAATAATAATTAATATATATAATAAATAATTATCTCATAGTAACCATTAGGCCAGGACTGAAATCCCCGTGGGTAATATGTCCTCACACTGGAAATGAAAGACATTTCCCTTGGGATAGCTAAATTCTCATAGACAATAGATAGAATTCTAGAGATGCCACCATGATTTATCATCAGTTCAACCAAAACCAAGAAAACTTACAGGTGACTTGCAACACAATGCACGAGCTCACACTAGTGGCTTTGTTTGTACTCTGTCCCACCAACTGTTCCCACCTTTTCAGCATTGTTCCATATAAACAACATACATCAAAATTCTGCTCTTGATGGATATGACCAGCCATCAAAACTATTGACTGATGGAAGAATGAAGCATTGTTTATCCTCCAGGGTTGGAGGTAAGTTCAAAATACTTTGCAATTGTACTTAAAGTGCTACTCACACTGGTGTATGGAAGGTGTGAATGTTTGGTGGTGGTCGGGGGGGCCGTAGGCGCACACTGGCATGTGATAGCATGAATAATGTACCCATTCCATTGTAAAGCGTCTTTGAGTGTCTAGAAAAGCGCTATACATATAAATCCGATGCATTATTGTTATTATTATTATTATTAAACAGATTTTTCAGGCACCTGTACTTGACTAAAGTATTTATTTCTCAGATGATTTTTTTTTTACTTTTACTCTCTATGTTTCAACACACTATCTGTACTTTCTACTCCTTACTATGTTCAAATATATATATATATTTCAACCTATGCAGTTGACAACATGACGAAAAAGATGTAAGAGAGATGTACAGTTAACAAATGTTGAGATAGTGTTGATTGATTTAAAGCTCTTGGGAACTTTTAAGGCGGAATAAACATCAAGCAGTGAAATGGAGAAACATGAGCACACAAAGCAGTAATGAGGATGATGCTGATTCAGAGAAGCAAAACATTCCTCATCCGCGCCCTTGTATAAGTGAATTGCTTGATGTTTGCTCAAAGATTGATTGGTGGCTAATGTGTTGTTTTGTGCCAGCTTAAGAACCATCAACTTCAGCCAGAGCTAACATGTCATCCATATACTTGTAGTTATTTGTATGACTCTACTTTCTTCTTTGCCACTTACCTTCATCCCTTATCTTTGTAGTTATTTTACAATACGCAGGGCGACATTGTACGGATGCAGGATGTAGCAATAATTGGGTCGCCGTAATGTTGAACGAATAAGTTAGACGGTACTAAGGGGAGTTGTAATTCCCTCAGTAACCTCGAGGGGCACCACGTTTATTTTTGCTTTGGTTTAGGAGCAAATAATAACCAAAAATCCTATATCAAATGTTGCCGCGCGGGCATGAGGCTATATGAGTATTAAAATATCAATGGCATCTGACTCCCTGAAAAAAAAAAAGGTTTAAGACGTTTACGTGTCAAAATTATGCTGTCATTTTTGACTGTTTTGTGCAGCACGTCATCGCTAACGTGGTGATCGAGCACGGGACAACACGGCCCTGTATTGTGGACTTATTTCCTGGCCTATATTGTGCTATAAAATGCCTATGGCGTCATCAAGTATTGACATAATTTGGATAGCACTCCCGCATTTCAGGAAGCTATTCTTCCTTCAGAAAGAAACGGGGGGGGGGGGGTGTATGTGCGCAACCAGTCCGTTATGGCGGCATTATGAATGAAAAGCATGACTGAATAGATTGTCACCACGAATCTCGCAGGGTTTAATTATTATTATTATTATTATTATTATTATTAATTGTTCACATCGTGATGTCTCGATAAACATTACATCACTTTATGTAAAAAAACAAAAAACACGACTGATTGTCCACAACATTTATGAGTACATGTTTGGAAATAGAACGAAACTCGCAATATTTTGGATGATATTCAAAAGTGTTATGCATTATTATTATTATTATTATTATTATTATTATATGAATGTGCTGCAGCGCTTCTGTCTTAAATATTATCAAAAATATTGCGAGTTTCGCTCTAATATTTTTAGCCTATGATTACCATATGTCTACACATGTAGCCTATGCCCCCATAACACATGGACCGGTGGTTGGCTGTGTCAGTCACTTCTGCAATTACATGTCTTTTTTGTCTTTCTTTCTTGATGAAAGAATATGAAACCGCGGATGGAGTGATATCTAAATTATGGCAATGCTTGACGACGCCATACTAATTTTTATAGCACAAAAATTAGACCAGGAAATAAGTCAAAAATGAACAGGGCTGTGTTGCTTGCACGCAAACGCGTCACAGCAAAGAGTGACTGGACAAAAATGTCAAATAATTACATCTTCTAATAAAAAGAAAACAAAAATAATAATTTTAATCTGTTGTGTGGGTCAATTTATCTCAAATTTTAGGTTAATTTGAGCATTGTCTCAAATGTCGCTTTTACATCGTAAACACGTCGTAGATAAGTGACGTCAAAGTGGTTGACAATTGCCAACAATTATCAGCAGATTTCTTTGTTATCTGGTTTATCTGTTTGACGTCAAATTGGTCGATAATTGCCGATAATTATCGGCCACCGATATTATCATGCATCCCTAAAACATTGAGCTATGTGTTCCCAGTAATCATAATCACTATATGTTTAAACGGCATGTTTTTGTCAGAAAAAATAAACATGTAAAAATGTATGACAAATGGATACTGTCGGTATTGTTTGTTTCTCTCAGCTTTTTAACAATAGGTAGCATTATAAAATAGCATTAATAGACAATGTCATCAAATCATTGCATTACTATTTAACATAGAAATCATCATTTATAACCCGACTAGTTTAGTGAAAATCACGTGTCAATTCAAGATTGAGCAATTTATTCTTTCAAAGCAACGCATTTCGGTTCTTTTCCTGACCAGGCAGTGAGTTTTCACTTGACTTCAACAGTAAAAAGGTGGTGTGGCCTAACGCAAAATTGTGTGTTTTGAAGGACATTGGAGATGCTCTGTCAAAACATGGCATTCTATAACAGGTATTCGTTGACTGTTCAACAGTACACACGAGAACACCGACTACATCGTTATGTTTAAAAAGTTACAATGGCCCTGGAGTCGTCTTACGAGCTTGTCATCGTATAATTGGACATGTTAGCACACTCTTATAAATCTCTGTCTGCCACAAAATCACCCGCAGTATTGTGAACATGTGAGCATTAGAATTGCATCAATCAGCAACTGAAGTGGTGGTCTGATCTGATGCATTATTTTTGCAATACACAATGTGAATGTCCATCTCTTTTGCGAGATAGAGAAAGCAGCAGTGACCTAAAGCTGTTTAAAAAAATTTTTTAAAAAGAGTATCCATATATTTTACAAGGGCACTTCCTCTCTTCAACTGAGAGACAAGCAGAAACTATAAGTGCATAATCCCTTTAGCTGAAGTAATAAAATACTGAATTGTGTTGCATGAATTTAGTTGAGCACTTCGAAAATAAATTCCCAAGCAAAACATATTACAAAGCAGACCATTTTATCAAATACTTTCCAGGATTGAGCAACCTTCAGGGGCCAATATAAAGGCTGCTTCGTTTAGAGGGAGATATTGTGCAACATTATTCATAGGCAATAATTATATCGGAGCGCTGCAAGATGACAGAAATATTGGGAGGAGTGATGGTGATGTGTCCCAGTCATATCCTTCTCTGAAAACATATTCCCACTTGGTCTAGTTAGAGCCGGGACAATTGCAGTGAAATTGTTACCTCATTGCAAATAACAGTAATAAGGGGGTGAGGATGAATAACTGTAGTGGCACTAAAACTTCTAACTGTAAACAAAGCCATATATTACGGTAATGCTACCCGAGTGCCTCACACCCACACAAGATGCCCAAATTGAGGCTGTTCCAAGACGGGTGCTGCATCTCTCTTTAAAGCAGCTATCAAACTTTAAATTTGTAGTAATGCAGTGCACAGGGGCATCTCCCGACCCGTTGCAAAATGATCGGATTCATTTCTGACTCGATTTTTCCCAACTTTGTCTGCACAAATCATGTAAGGGAGGATGTTGTTGCTTAATGCATGGCATTCTCTTTCCTCGGGTTTTGGGGTACAGATCAAAGCACAAGCTGCCAGTGAAGCACATTGTTTTTTTTGTGTTAGCATTGCTTTTAGCATTAGCATTCCAAGTCCAAAAACAGCTGAAAGATTTTAAGAAGAGATTGAATTACAATTTTCCGGCGGACATTGCGATTACGATTCAATTCACAATTTTCTTCATGTCATGTTTCAGTTCAATGTAGTGTAAGTTTTTTTTTTTAATAGTTCAATAACACAAGACCTGCTTGTTATCATATAGATATGCAAGTATGTTATGGAATGTCAAAAAATATGTATTTTTTAAACCCAAATTGTTTTAAATGTAAGGCTGAATGTACTGGTCCTTTGATTTATAGTCGGGTGCGACTTGGACCGGGACCCAAAATCCCCATACCCTACTTGTGTTGACATTTGTTGCATTACCGCCGGTGGCCAGAAGGTGATGCATCTCCAAGGACACACCTTTACTGCACTGCAACCCCTACCTTGGAGGAGACCAGTCTAACAAGGTGGCAAACACGTGCAGCAAGCCTTGCACTACGGAAACCATGGTGCAGGTGCAGTGTCTATGAAAATGTTTGCCCTGGTCCACTCTAAGATGTAGCGTTCTTTCTTTTTCTCTAGCTCACTGTCCTGTGTTAAAGGTACCGGAATGTGACGTGCAAATCATTCATCACACATTTTCCAGCTTCATATGTTATGACTGTGCATTCTTCTGTCTGAAAGGTACAGCTATACTATTACACTTGTGATACGCCAATTCAGTGGAAAGGCAGTGTGAAACCAGTGAAAGGTTACTGAGGGGTTACTAGAGTTCATTGTTGAAAAGCTCAAACCTTGCTGTAAGCCATCTGGCCTTCCGACAGACTTTAGGGAAGCTGCAGGTGCCACAATTCACTTATATGAAGTTCAGAACTGTTGTTCTGCTATGACACTGGCTCCTACTTGGATTAATGCAGAAGAAGAGAAATCATCTGCCTGGAGTGAATCAGACTCATCTTTCTGTCATCCTCAGCTCAGCCCTCCTGCTTGCAAAGTAGGAGGGAGGCGGCACGTGTCTACATGTGTGTGTATGTGTGTTGAAATTAAAGAACAACAAATATTAATGAGGTGCTACACTGAGAAATAATGATGTGTGCACTCCCTGATAGCATCTGTATTTTCTTAATGGCATGCGCAATTACGTGGGCTTCCATTAATATCACAGGCGGGACCTGTCATCGTTAAGGGGCCTCACTTCAATCACTGTGTGCCTCTGTAAGTACATAGAAAAGAAATATACGTGCATGAAATATAACTGCAGTGCTTGTCTATTAAGCCGCATAAACAGCTACTGGTTTGGGGGAGAAGCAATGGATCATAATAGGTGTTTGTCATCGTGAAAATGAAAACTATCCAAACACGGTGAAATATTATAAAATATCTGGGGGGCATAAAAGCCCAGCGCAGGGCATCAATAAAAGTCTTTCTGGGATGAGGAGTTAAGAGATGTGGTATAATAAGCCACGGCTTCAACCCGACAGCCCTTTTTCTTTTTAGATGTAACATGTCCGAAAGGAAAAATAAAAGAGGAAGAAAAAAAAGTACACCTAAATGCACTCTACTCATGTTCTAATGACACTGGTTTAACACAAGCTTGAAATTGATTCATTAACTTTTTCGACCAATATTTAACCTGTGTGACTGTGAAACAAATTGGATACAGGACAGTGCAGGTGAAATGTCTACATTCCTGTTGCTTCTTGTAAATGTGGTATCACACTGAGCGGCAAATGCAGCGAATTATTATTTATTTTTTTATTATAATTTTTTTTTATAAATGAGCTCAGTATTGTTCATTCGGTAATGTCATCATCATTGCTCTTCTTTCTTCTTTTTTTTTATGTGTGTGCGTGTGTGCGTGCGTGTGGGGGTGCGTGCGTGCGAGTGTGTGTGTGTATTCGTTAGTTCACCAAAAACCTATTAAAAAAAATCCCATACCGTTCACCTAAACCGAACACTGCCGTCAGGAAACCCGAGGAAGGACCAAAGAAAAGAAAGGAAAGTGAAATCCAGCACCGACCAGACACCACCCACCGGGCCACCAACCAGAGTCCTTCACCAACCCCAGAAACATCTCAATTCCAACAAATCAGGGAGACCTCAAGAGACCAAAGGAGAGACTGAGGAAAGGAAGGAAGGACAGACGAAGCAGAGTGAGATCCACAGACACCAGAATTTTAGTTTTTCGTCAGGGTTTCATTAAAGGTCGCAAAAGGCTACAAAGACGTTTATTTCTTGGTAACAAGAAAACCTGTTGACAAACGTCTTGCAAATGTCTTTACAACCTTTTGCAACCTTTCACGAACCCTGACAGAAAAACAACATCCGTTACATTCGCAAGCATTCTCACTCGGTGAGATACCACCTTAAGAGAATCAGATTCATTAATTGGTTATTAAAGATTTTCCTGATGTACTTGTACAGTACTGCTTTTCAATTGTTATTGTTATGTATTTTATTTCAGTTATAATTGTACTGGTTAAGCCAGTTTTTCCCTTGAAAATAGCTGTTTAATTGGTTAGAATTATGAGGGGGGGGGGGGGGGTCCTTGAAAAAATGTCTCCACTGTAAGAGGTCCCTGGGCCCAAAAAGTTTGAAATCCCCGTAAGGTCAAATACTGTACCAATGGCTAGAAACAAAGCAGCGTGAGGTTTCTACAAGGAACATCTTGAAGGAATAGTGTTAATAATGCATAGCTAGCTAGTAAACAAGAGAACAAATCTGCTCTTTGTAACCCAACGTGAAGCAACAGCATCCAGTCGTTGATGTTGTGGCTCATCCTGCTCTTTTGTGAAACACCATACCTCCTTGTGATCTGCTTCTGTTCTTTCAAAAGATTTCTTTGATGGCCGCATTTAGTTGCATATTCAGCAACGCTCTAAGCTGTTTGACTTTATACAGTTGTGCTTGAAAGTTAACATACCCTCAAGGTATGTCAAATTATGAGCACAAGTGTAAATGTACAAAAGCTAAACGTCGCTTAATGACATAAAAATACTACGCTACTCATGTCAACTTTAACCTTGAAAATATCAAAACAATTGCCACCGTATTTCGGATTTGACGGGGGCGTTAAGCCTTTTTCTCACCATACAGTGAGCTCATAAGTTTACATACCCCTTGGTTATGTAACCTTACAAGCACAACTGTATATCTTCAAACAATAATCAAAACACTTGACCATCACACTTGATCACTGCTGAGCGATGTGTTAATCACAAATATGTGTCTAAGTTAGCTGCTAGCGAGGAAAGCTAAGCTCACTTGAAAGGCTTCAAAGTAGCCAGAGGTGAGTCATACACATGCATAAAATAAGTTAAATAAAAGCCAAACAAAATTTTAAAGTCTGCCGTGCATAAATTCAATACATTATTTTCTATTGATATAATCGATTGTTTACCTTTCAATGCAGTTTTGAACTGAAATATTATTTCCGAAAGGCAAACTTGCCACACAAAGTTGGATTTTGTTGGATCATAGGAATAGAAATCGTACATCCGTGTAGTGAATGAATGGTCACGCCCTATTCGTTTTTTTACAGCAATGCAAAATCAGGGTTTTAGGTGAAAGTATGTAAACACAAACTAAGATAAATAATGGATACGAATTATTATAATGTTCTTAATTCAACATAATAGTTAAGATTGTTAAAACACACACACACACACAATCAAGTCAATTCGAGGGTGAGTAGCACTGTGACAGTAAGGAACATTGAATGGCACTTAAAACATTGTCTGTTTATTAAGGTATAGCTGGGCCCATTCATTTATTATAATTGCTTTAAAATTAGAACAAGTTAGAGGTTAGTGAGTGTCCCAAAACAGGCTGTGTTCGACTTTACTCTGCTTGCTCAATATTTGCACAGACAAGCATATGGATCCCATGCGAAGTAAAAGGATAAGGCAATCAGTAAGAATCAGTCTCTCATGTCTGCTAAGGTTGTTCAATATTAGATTATAAATAAAATAATCCCTGGTCAATATTTGAGAAAGTTGAGCGCTTCAGATGGTAGAAATCCTCTTATCAAGTAGAACAATATTAACACAGGACTGAGAATAAATATTAGCAAACAAAGAGGTGGCGAGCAAAGATAAATATAGTTGTGTAGGAGGATGAAGACTGAAGAAATACAGAACAGAGCACATTTCCAAGAGTTGTTGTCAGTACAAATGGTTTCATGATGATAAGCAATAATAGAAAGAGGTTTGTCCACTAGTAGAAAGAAATGAACCTTACTGAGCTACATGGCCTAAATTAATTCAATTATTTTAATCAGATTGCACTTATCGTCAAGACAGTAGGGAATCTTTGGAATGAGATAAGTGCATTTTGTACGCTGCTGTAGTCAGCCAAAGTGCCGCTTCACCATTCGAGTGTGTGCTCGTTATGAGCGCCCAGACGCAACCACATCCCTCAACCACCATCTTAATTAGCTTCAACTCTCCGGTGAGGACACCAACTGAATAAATCTCAAGGACAATATGCAGGATTAATGCATTGATTTACCAAGATCGACTGGCAGCCAATCACATTCTGCTAAATCTTTATCTTGCAAATGCATCTTTGCATCCTCTTTGGCCGCTGAGTTTGAAATTATCCCAATTCTTAAGTCCTGGCTTCATCTACAAACTACACCATTAAACTAAATATTGGATTAACCCTCGTGTAAAAACTAAGATGGTCCTCATATAAAAAGAAAAAATGCATGGTTGACTATGTACTGTATCACGATCCCATTGGTCATTCTCCAGCTGTTTATACAGTATATAATTTACAGTTTACTCCCAAACATTGTTTTCCACCAAGTGGTACAGCTCCTCTTGGTTCGTCAATGTGAAGTTTGGACCCGTAAACCACAATGATCATGACACAGTATATGTGTAGCGTGGTGCAGAATACAGTTAGTCGCTACACATTTAATTTAAAAAATAACAAAACAATCAATAAACATAAGCATCCATCAAAATACATTATTCTAGCAACCTTCTCTTACCTGTAAAACACAAAACATAATGCATTTAATGCACAGCGTTCACATACACGGCTGTCTCCACACTGCGTGTGGCTCTTCTTCGCTTTAGAATGCGACGCTCCCCTCTAGGGCATGTACACAAAATAGCGAACACTGCCCTCGGCTGGTCGGTGTTAGTAATTGCAATTGTTTTTTGGTTTTTTTATAGAATACCAAATTTTTCTTCTACTATTAAGCATTCACATAAGATGAGCACTCTCAGAACATGGGCTGCACTATAAATTAATATAAAATACCTGTGGGAACAAAAAATCTAAATACAATACTTTTGAATATAGCTGTGTACCAAATATGCAAGAAACATACTTTCAACATGTGTTCCTACCATTCTGTTTGTCTTTATTACACTGAAGTAATGTCTAGCTTCACCATTTGTATTATTATTTTTTTTTATAAATGAGCTTTTCCTTTATTTTCTTCTTTTTTTTTTTTACAATATCAAGAATTTTCATACAATATGGAGTGCTTTTTTTAATGTGCATATAACGACTGCCCCTTACTTGCAAAGCCTGTATTGGGGAAATTCCAGTCGCAACGCAGCAGACACGTCCACGTCAAAATTTAGCAGTAATAAATTAAATAATAATGCATATGTTTGTGGAGACAACTTGACCCCAATTTCAAAAATGTGCAGAATTTCACAAGTTACTTCATGTTTAAGATTAACCTGGCAATAACCAGATTGATATTGTGACTCACTCAAGGGAGTTCTCCACAATAGCAATCTGGGACCGCTCCACGTTGATTTGCCCGGGAAAGGTGAGACATTCTGTAAAATTCTTTGAGCTGATTAGACAATGCGGCATTGTGTACGTTTGTTTTGACCAATCACGGCCACGGATGAAAATGTTGTCTTCGTTCTTGACGAAGGAGGGCGGGGGAAAGCACGAACATCTTTACCAGCTAAAAATGCACAAAGCGGCTCTCTCAACATTCAACAAGGAAACGGTGAGTAATTCTCCAAGAACAGAATTAATTGCAGCGTCCATTAGTCCATGTTGGGTTTATATTTGACGTTGTATTTTGACTTCATAAAGACTGCATAAAAGACTGTATGTGGCCTGCAGACCCTACTTTACTCAGATGTGCTGTACGTCTGTAAGTTTAAATGCATGAGGTTGGTGGTCCGGGTAAAAAATTTGCACCAAACAACCACCTCTGGTGCTCATTTGAGAACCACACCAAAAATGTTATGTGTACCACATGGTTGTTGTTTATACTCTATCTTCTAGCACTCTAGAAATACAGCTGAGTTGTGAGTAATGGTGCATGTTTTTTTTTTTTTTATAACTGTGACCGCAAGGAACCACCATGGTTCCATGGACTGGGTTTTGACTAAGCTGACAATCATCAATGGACAACCACAAATATTTCAGAATGTGTTAATACACCAATCCTCCCACTGGCTGTGACGATGGTAAAACACCCGTTGGGAGTAAATTAAATAAAGAGCTTTTAAAAAAGAAGTAATTTAATACTCCTTCCAGTTTGTTCCTCACTCACTCCTGTTGCTCGGTGTGGAGGAACATCAGAGTGATGTCGTTTTTTTTTTCTCCCCTGTACGCAGGAAACAGACATGGGCATGATGGAAATTGCCTCCTTCACAGACCCCTGTGAAGAAGAGCATTTTCATATTTCCATGCCTTTATCACTTCCTTTGAAAAGGAGTGGAAGGAGGGGGGTGAGGGGGGTATTTGCAATTCCTGCGTGGCCCGCCGTATTTCATTGCGTTTACCGCGGCGGTTACAGCAGATCAATGGAACAAGACAAGAAAGACGGTGCTTGGCAGTGCAGCGTTTTACCTCAGAGCGAGGTGACAGTTGGGAAGGCCAACGGGACACCAGGCATGCAGGTAGGGGGGTTTACTCACTCCACAAAGTCAGTTATTATCTACACCAACCCGCTCCACTTGATTATTTTTCGCTTTGATTTTGTGTTGGTCACAATCAACAGGGGCACGATTGCACACTGATTTTATCCCCCCCACACACACACACATACTTTTCTCTGAAGTGAGACATGTGAAGTTGCCTTACAACCATGCCTAAGCTTTGATATGTGACAGAAGTTATCACTGTCACTCAGACAATCTTTAGGGGTCATGCAACATGGGAGTGGTTATGTATTATTAATGTCCTCGGCTCGTACTATGCATACATAAAATAAAGAAGGCTTGCGGCAACCTCCTTACTAGAAACAAGTTTATTCATGTATTCTATTAACATATTTACTTTGAATCTGAAATGACCCAGCATGATTAAAAAAGGTATCTTGATCTGTTTAGGCCATTAGTTGTATACCTGGTCCCTCATCCTAAACAACTAAATGAGTATCGTATACTGTACAGACGTATTGTACAAATACAAATAAAATCATTTATACACACTCAAGCATAGACCAGTGGTTCTCAAACATTGTGCCTTTAACATAATGGTCACATTTAAATTACAGTTAGTCTCTGATGACCAATCTTCATTCTTGAACTGCCACACTATTCTTGGTAAAATTGGACAATTGTAGAATTCTTACAAACTGATCACTCGCCGAGTTCACCCAGATAATGATTTAATTTTAAGGTAACTATTATTTCTATTTTTGATGTTTAACATCAAATTTTTCTACACCAGTTCACCGGGAGCTTTTGAGTTGACTTGTACTTTAATGGTAATTTCTAATAAGCTGGACTGTTGTGATGTTTTCCTGATTTGTTTTTATTATTATTTGATCCTATATAATCTTCGCTCTTTCGCCATTTGAACGAATTTCTTTGCTATCTTTGTCATTCTTATCTCGTCCCCCACCCAGACTAGTCAGCCAATGAGAAGCTAGAGCCATTTCATCGGTCACTGTCATATGAACGATCCCATAGAGTATTTAGGCTTATTAGCAATTGTCAACGAGCCCGAATCATCTTGCCAAAGAAAACCTATCTAGACCAATAACAAGAGCCCAAATCTTTTAGTGGGAGAGCTACTGTAACAATATTGTGATCATTCTGGTATATTTTCTCTGCTTTAAGCTCACTCAATAAGGGAACTGTCCAATGTGCTGGAATGAAGTAAGAACGGGCTGACAATGTAAAAGAGGTAGTTAGCAACCTAGGCGAATCTCTCACGACGTTGACTTAATTGGCTTCTGTCCCCTTGTAAGACCACGTTACAGTGGATGAGGGAAACGAGAAACCATAACCCTTTAAAGGGAGAGCCAGCTCACGTACGCGGATTTGCCATTATGTACCGGTATGGTTTTTTTCTACCTAATTATGCTTTTTTTGGGCCTCGTGTGACTTATAATGCGGAGCAATTTATAGTCCGGAAAATACAGTACACAGCTCTGAGTAGTAATAGTAGTAGTACTAGTATCATACATATCATCATTATTATCATTGAGTGTAGTAGTAGCATGCCTTTTATACATTTCCTTTGATCATGCACCTCTCGCCCAAAGTTAGCTGGGATAGGCTCTAGGTCACCAGCAAAATGAAAGTATTTCTAAAGTAGTCTGAGCAAGAGAAACGACAGACTATTAACTAGTGACACTGACTGCTACAGTACGCGAGTCAAATACAACTCGATTGAAAAAAGCCAAATAATGGACATAAAGCCATGACATCACCATTTAGGGGATGAACATGGTCGGTAAACATGAAATGACTAATAAATTACTTTTCACTCCACTCAAAGTAGATGATACAAACTCTCCTGTAGCTAGTCGGGGGGTGGTATGAGAAAGATGAACGCTTTATAGCGGCTGTATAGCAAGAAATCAAATTAGTGCACTCTGATCCTGAAACAAGGATGGCTAAGGACCCAGCGGCAACAGAGATAATTCCTCAATAATAACTAAGCGTCTGCCACCTCTGTGAGATCATTTAAACCACATATAATAATAACAGTGCATTCATTACCTCTGCCAAGGGGGTTATGTTAGCATTTGTTTGTTTATTTGTTGCTTAACGGGATTACATAAAAAGTCCTTCAGCAACTTCCATAAAACTTTGCAAAAGGAAACAATAACATCTTATATGTCTTATGTCTCTTTGTTTTTGTTTTTTTTTTTTTTTTTTTTTCTTTTAAGAGCTCAGTATTGTTCATTCGGAAATGTCATCATCATTGCTCTTTTTTTTTTTTTTTTTTTTTTTTTTTTTAAATATATATATATATATATATACACATATATACATACATATATACATATATACATACACACATACATACATTTTTTTTTGTGTGGGTGAGTATGTGTGTGTGCGTGCGTGCG
Organism: Leptonotus elevatus; assembly: GCF_054856555.1. NCBI lineage: Eukaryota > Metazoa > Chordata > Actinopteri > Syngnathiformes > Syngnathidae > Leptonotus > Leptonotus elevatus. The sequence continues at coordinate 27,786,106 of NC_141240.1, forward strand.
TGCGTGTGTTTGTTAGCTCACCAGAAAACCTATTAGAAAAAAAAAATATCTCATACCGTTCACCTAAATCGAACACCAGGAGACCCGAGGGGACCGAAGAAAACCAAGGAAGGTGAAATCCAGCACCGACCAGACACCCCCCACCAGAACTCCTCTCCAGCCCAAGAAACATCCAGACCCCAACAAATCCAAAAAACATAAAATCAGGGAGGCCTCAAGAGACCAACGGAGAGACCGAGAAAAGGAAGGAAGGACAGACGAAGCCGCGCCCGCCCCACCCCCCGCCGTGTGGAAGGACGGAACACCGGGGGCAGAAGGGGGAGATGGGGGAGATGGGGGCACCGGAGGGCGGCCGACACCCCCGAACCCCAGGCCCAGCGGGGGAAGGCCCCGGTCGTCACCCCAGCGTTCTTTGTGAAAATTAACCCCTGTTACTGAGTCCGCCAGCTCGCGGACTGGCGAACTCTACCCCTAAACCGTGAATGTGACCCCACCCAGTGTATATACAAGTGTGTGTGTGTGGTGCATTAAAATTAGGAGCAGGTGAACCGGAGCCGATGGAAATGATATTCCCACGCTCCGATCCACCCGCCACCCAAGCATGTTGCTGAGTGTATGTGGTGCATTAAAAAAAAATAGATAGGGTGGGGGGGGGGGGGGGGCGCGGGTGGCGACACGGACAGGGGACCGCAGCACTGCTCTATACTGCGGCCCCCAACCGATGGCACCCCCACAAGCCCCCCCCCCACCCACAAGTTGTGTGGTGTATTAAAATTGGAGGGGAGTTGTAGGGTGAAGACGGTGTTTCCACCCTACCCCACCCCCCAAAGTGTGTTATGTGCCCTATATGTCTATAAAAGTGTATTGTGCAAACCTAGTGTAGTGAGTTAAGAGGTGTGACCAGCGGGGCCCCCCCCAACCGGGCGGGGGCAGGAGGCGCACCGGCCCACCAAGCCCCCACCCACCCCACCAGGACCCCGGCGGGCATATGGGACCCGTCCGGCGGGGCGATAGGGCTCGCCCCCCGGATACTGGGTCCCGCCCGAGGTGTCAGGACGCCCACCGGAGCGGGGCGGGCACGACACCAAACCCCAGCCACCCCCGCCGGCCCCCATAGCACCGAGACCCGGGCCATGGATGGAGCCCCCGGCCCAGGGGAGGGGAAGGAAGGCGTACCGGGGAAGGGGAAGGGAGGAGGGAAGGGGACGACAAGAAGGGCAGGGGGCAGCGGCAGGGACGCAAGGAGAGGGGGAGAGGAGGAGGAAGGGCGATGAGGGAGAGGGGACAGGGAGGCGGAGGACGGGCGGGGAGAGGCGAGGAGGGAGAGGCAGCAAGGGGGAGGAAGGGGGAGGGGAGAGGGAACCACCGGGCACCCCGGCGGCCCACAGGCCCCGAACCGCGTCGCCGGGCCCAGAGCGACGGACCGCGCCGGAACGGCGCCGCCCCCGACACCAGGGAAAGCCCCGCAACGCAGCACCCCCCAAGAGACCCAGGGAACGGCCAAGACGCAGCCGCCACCCAGCAGCCAACAGAGGGGCAGACCCGCCCACTCCCCGTCAGGGGGGACAGCACCCACAGAATTAACCCACTGGCATGCCGTGAATCCGAATATCAACCCCTGGTGCCCATCGGAGGTGAATCCGCTCGATCCCGCTGGCAGCAGCCGGGTTCCTGACTATGGAAACACAACCATTAGTTACAAATTGCCTAATACAGAAACATCAATGCCAGTTATAACGCTGCTGTGGCTCTCGCTAACAGGCAGAATTAAAATCCAAGTTTAGGTTAAAAAATTCTATATACGTAGACCATGTTTCTTTAAATTTTGACATTTGGTTTTTATTTGAGGCAGATATTTTTTCCATTAAAATATGATTTATGAGGAGGTTAGACCATTGGTCGATATTCAAAGTTTGTTTATTTTTCCAGTTAACAAGAATTGTTTTTTTTGCGATAGTAAGGGCTACAAGTATAGATTGAAATTGTTTATGTGGTAAGTCAATTGTTGTTAAGTCACCTAGCAAACACAAGTTTGGAGAGAACGGTATCCTACAGTCCAAGACAGCGGAAAGTTTTTCTAAGACTTTAGTCCAGAAACACATAACCGGAGTACATAACCATAAAGCATGAAAATAAGTGTCTGTAGTGTTTTGTAAACACTGGAGACAAATGTCGGAGTCTGAGAGTCCCATTTTCTTCATCATATATTGAGTAATGTATGTTCTGTGAATAATTTTATATTGGATAAGTTGTAAATTTGTGTGTTTTGTCATTTTAAAAACATTTTCACAAACTTGAATCCAAAAGACAGATTCCGGAGCTATAGACAAGTCTGTTTCCCATTTTGAGATGGGTAAAGACGTTTTATCAGTATATGAAAGTAACTTATATATTTTTGAGAGTTTTTTTGTTGTTGTCGGAGAAAGCTTGGTAATATCTTTAGCTAAAACAGGCGGTTGGAGCGTACCCTGGAGTGTTGGAATTTGTTTCTTTATCATACTTTTAACTTGCAAATAATGTAAAAAGTTTCCGTTTTTTATTTTATATTTTTGGAGCAAGGATGTATATGATATAAACATATTATCTGAGAAGAGATGGTGGAGATGTGTAATTCCTTTCTGCTCCCACACATTCAAATAAAACGATTGGTTGTTAATTTGAAAGTCGGGGTTATGCCATAGGGGAGAAAGCCCGCTGGGCTCCACTTTGGCTTTTGTCATTTCTAGTGCCTTCCACCAGGCAGTCAGGGTGGCGAAAATCATTGGATTTTTAAAGCAGTTATGGCGCTTAATCGATGTTGTAATAAAGAGTAAATCTAGGAGTCTGAGGTTATTACAATCCTTCTGTTCTAGTTCCAGCCAACAGTTAGTATCTCTATTGGGTTGTGCCCATAAAATAATATATTGTAGCTGGTTGGCTATATAATAGTGCATAAAATTTGGTGCCTCTAGACCTCCTTTGGATTTATTTTTCTGAAGAGTAGATAGACTAATCTTTGCTTCTTTTTTTTTTCCAGTAAAATTTTGTAACGGCTGAGTCCAACAACTGGAACCAGTTAGCCGTAGGTTTGAATGGAATCATTGAGAAAAAATAGTTTATTTTGGGTAAAACTTTCATTTTAATAGTGGCTATTCGTCCTATTAGAGAAATAGGAAGATTATTCCAGCGCTCCAAGTCACTATAAATGCTATCCAGAAGTGGAGTGAAATTTAAATGAACTAAATCAGTTAATTTAGGTGAGATTTTTATGCCTAAGTATTTTAAATTACCTATAGGAAATGAGTAGTATGGGTCCTGGCTTGCAGGGTTCCATGAATTTTCTGTAATAGGTAGAAGTGTTGATTTTGTCCAGTTAATAGAATAGTCTGATAACTGTGAGAATTTAGTTATTAAGTTAAATACTTCCCCTAATGAAATAGCAGGCTTTTCTAAATAAAGTAAAATATCATCGGCATATAGATTAATTTTATGTTCTGTTACCCCAGAGTGAATTCCTTGAATCATTCTTTCCTGGCGTATGGCTAATGCAAGCGGTTCAATAAATATTGCAAATAATAAAGGCGACAGTGGGCATCCCTGTCTTGTGCCTCTCTGTAGAGTAAAACTCTTAGATATAATCCCATTAGTAGTAACAGTAGCTTTAGGAGAATCATATAATACTGACACCCAGTGAATAAATGACTTCCCAAAGCCAAATTTATTTAAAACAGCAAAGAGGGAAGGACCAGTTAACTTTATCAAAAGCTTTTTCTGCATCCAATGATATAATAACTGCCTTTTTATCATGCCGCTGTGACATACTAATAAGGTTAAAGAGCCTTCTAATATTATTAGTAGAGTGACGCTCTTTAATAAAGCCTGTTTGGTCGCTATGAATGATTGTCGGGATTACTGTTTCTAATCTAGATGTAAAAGCCTTAGTGATAATTTTAATATCAGTGTTAATTAGTGAAATCGGACGGTAACTTGATGGAAGGGTGGGGTCTTTTTCTGGCTTTAATAAAAGTTTAATTGCTGCTGTATTCATGTGTGGGCGTATGTGACCATTAGTTTTAATTTCTGTTACTACTCTTAAGAATAGTGGAGCAAGCATTGACCAGAAGTGCTTTAGAAATATAGCCGGATAACCATCCGGGCCGGGTGCTTTGCCATTTGGCATACTATCTAGAGCACTGTACAACTCGTTTATAGTAAGTGGTGCATCTAACATATCTTTATATTCAGTAGTTACCTGAGGTATACTTAAGCTACTGAGGAATGCCTCAATATGCTCTGGGTTAGGTTTATTAGTTTCTGTTTATTATGTCTCTTTGTTAGGGTTATGGGTTGGATTATTGACTATAAAATGAATTAGGAATAGGAAGATGTGGCGCGACTTATATTCACATTGTTTCATGATGTGTCCCTATGGGCTGGTTAGTTGACAGTGGGCAACAGGCACACACAAATGATTTATCTATATTACTGTAACTGCATAGCTGGCCTTCTTTGTCATAAGGAGGTTTCATAGTTCATCTTTGTTCATGTGGGAGCAGCAGGGGTGCATGGCCCTTCCGTCCGGCGGTCTCGAGCAAGCTCCTTCAGAAGCTGGAAGCAGCACGGCCAAAGCTTTTCGGGTGAACCGACGATCGGTAGCAGCCAGGAGTCGACAGGGTCCAGGCTGCGCCACAACGGAGTACATCCATGCGTTCGGGAACGAGAAGGGGACGAAGCTTGTTCGAGCGCCCGTTTTCGCTTCACCAGCTTTTTGACTTTGTTTCTTATTAAATGGGAGGTACCATTGTTGTGAGCGTTTTTTTCCCAAGATACAAGCCATCATTTGGGCGATTTGTTTGACTTAAGATATAAAAGAGTGCACTTCAAAAGGCAACTAACTTCAAAACATCTGGCCAACATAATATCACATTGGTTTCCTTGCAATGGAAGAAAAATACCAGTTGGTGGCAGTAATGTGCCATTAAGCTGGTTTGCCAATAGACCCCACAGAAGAAGCAGAAAATGAAGAACAATACATTTGTTATCGTCAAATAGCTTGTGTCCAAATTCACAAGGCTGGGTCCTCCGAAGGCCGAATTTGTCGACGGCATGACGTCACTCCCGGCGTGACACGACAGGATGCACGGACTTACATATGAATGGATTGTCAATGCTGCTTGTCGGTAGCGCATTGACTGACACTCCATTCATGTGTAAGTCTGTGCGTGTTGTCGAGTTGCGCCGGGAGTGACGTCATGCAGCCGACAAATTCGCCAGCCTTGTAAACTTGGACACAGGCATAGTGTGACCAAGTTTTCATTGTTCTGCAGGTTATGTGGGCACTAGACAGCAAATATTATTACTGTGTTTTCTAATACAAAACTTTAGTGCAATTTTTCTTTGTTGATGGGGGAGTTTTCAGAGGCTGGACCAAATTAATTGCATTTCTGAATTAATCTCATTTTTATTCCTTTCAGTGGGGAAAGATGACTTGAAGTATGATTAATTCAAATTGTGTTACAAAGCCATGCTTTTAATAGTTCTTGCACTGCCTCCCAGAATTGTGTTTAAATACATACATAGGTATGGTTTCATGACCAACCAATGAAAGCAAGCAGGTCAAAATGAAGTGGGTAAATTAACCATTAAACTATAAATTGTGATGATTTGTATGTCAAATGCTTGGATTTTGGATTTGTCAAGTGAAGCCACACGTTTTAATTGGGCTTTCATCTTTTACTCAGGTTAATTCCAGTGAGACGTGCCTCATATTTAAAGAGTCATGATGGGATACTTAGATGTGTATCACATTCTTTCTATCTGAATAAGAAAGGGCTCGCTCTTTTGTCCTTCAAGACAACAGTAATTGCATCTGTTTCCAAAGCACATAAGAGATGAAAAGCAAACCCACAGCACAGAAAACACAAAAACAGCAAAATGACCGTACACACACTTTCATCACAGCAACTATGACGTCAGCCACACCAGTTACATGCATGCATACATTTTGTTATGGAGGTAGTATCACATTATGCCAAGGATGAACACTTGCCTGTCTCAACATGTTGTTAAAATTGGATTTGTGTGTACAAAAAAAACGGTGCCAATTTTGTGTGCACACAATGTGTGTTTGATGGTGTAACCAGACACAGGAAGATAGAGCCATTACCTGATCATATCCGTAAAGCCTTACAGGAGTGTGTGTGGAGTATTGGGATAGAATGCCCTTGGATATGGAAATGGAGACTCCTCCACTCATGTAGTACACCTTTCGCTCTAAGTACAGTCCACTGTCTCATCTGTATTGATCGGCACGAGTGTATCCGTTGTATCCATAACATTGTTAACCTCACGATTCGTGCTACATGACCTCCTCGGTCGGAGAGGGAAGGGGTTCAGGTGGAGTGATGTCTTTTTCACAGGAAAATTGAATTAATCCTTCAAGCGGTCAGAAGGTTAAGATATATGTGCCACTGTGACTAATAAGTAAATATGTATGTAAGAGATGAATACATAAAAAGCTTGTACAGTAAATCATCACAGTGTGAACTTTTGACCCGCAGAATGGAATTGGATTATGTCTGATTGATTTTACAGTTCAGAGGATAATCAAGACAAGACAAGCAATAATGACTATTGGCATCCTGAGAAAGTTAACGAGAAGTCAATAGGAGAGGTGCTTGATGTTTAAACAATGGGGGCCTCTCTGGCGCATGATTTATCCTCACATAATTGCTTTAACATGACAACTAAATGGCTCCTCAAACATATTGTAGACCTCTTTTTTGCTAGGGCTGTAGACCAAAACATCATCTAATTGGATGGCATACCTGTATGTAATTGCACTTAACTCATTCACACCCAGCCATTTTCACTGAAGCAACCCCCTTTGCTCTCGGCACTTTTACTGGATTTTGACTGATTTTGCAAGGCCCACAGAATATTGTGTTCTATTGCTAAGAAAGATTAGAGTCTCTTCTTACATCAGGAAAAAATATATTACTATATGTTCCCGTTTCGCAGCAATTAGCATTAGAATATAGCTAAATTTCAGCATTATTTACAAATAAAACTGTGGGGTTAAACAGCTTTTTGCAACATGGCACTGATTGATCTCTTATACTGTGCCACCACCTGCTGGCCGTTTTTGTAATAACTACCATTGCTTCAACCGTTTTCTTTAATTCAGAGGCTGCATCAAAGCCTTCTAGCATAAAAATAAACATAAAAATGTCTAAATAAGTTTTTGGGACACTGGTAATATGTTTTTGGGAGCAAATGAGTTCATCACAAATACCACCGCCATGCCGCACAATATGACATCAAAGCACTTATGATGATTTTTGTGTATTACTCCTACATGGCTACATGCAGTATAGACAACCGACCATTCACGCTCTCATCGATGGACGATTATGAGTGTTTAATAAACCAAACATGCATGTCTTTGGGAAGTGGGAGGAAGCCATAGTACATGGAGAAAACACACAAGGACATAGAAAATTCCATTTTAAAAACATGTGTTTCACCTTTAGTTTTATTTTTGTAGCGTTCTTGTCTTGCACTCATATCAGGATGCCTCATGTTAAATGCTACTCAACATAAAAATAGAAGAACAAACGCAAGAACAGATGGCGTCAAGAGATTTCTCGTGCAATATGTACTGCAGTAATGTCACACACTGCTGCCAGAACTCTGATAGAACTTAACAGGTGCTTTAAAGCTAAGACGTGTCGACAATAATGACAATACTCCGCGTCATTCCCCAGGGTTTTCTTCATCGCAACTGATGGTAAGTAACACGGCTGCCTATGTTAGAACTTATGAGCGTCTTTTCTTTGGTCCTTCCTCGGGTCTCCTGACGGCCTCACGACTCTGGCTGGATTCTGAAGTGTTCGGCTTAGGTAAACGGTATGGGATTTTTTTAATAGGTTTTAGGTGAACTAATGCATACACACTCACGCACGCACACACGCACATGCAGATACACACCCACATACAAAATAAAAATGTATTAAAAAAATATTAGTAAATAAATAAATAAAAATAATAATTAAAAAAAGAGAGCAATGATGATGACATGTCAAATCGGTAAAATTATCGAATGAACTGAGCTCTCTCTCAAAAAAAAAAAAAGAACTCATGAGCGTTGACAGAAATTCCCTGGTAACACAAAATAAGTGATTTTGGAAAAAGCCTGCTACTATATTGATTTAAAAATGTTTTCATAAAGGGAGGTTTGATCTTCAAGTGACTTTGAAATGATTTGCGATTCCACAGCCATAGCTTCACCTGACAGTAACAAGTCCTTGATGGCAAACAAATCTCTGACAAGTCCCTTTTCCTTGGCCAGCCTCTTTTTTTTCTTATAGATAGTCTTAAGACTTTAATCCGGATCCCGTGACAGACTCATCCAGTCAATAGGGTAAAGAGAAGCTCATGTCAGGGATGTGTGTGCTTTTCCAAAGGCAGTCTCCAGAGCACATGCTCCGCATCTCAAATCGGGGCTCACTGCAGATGAAGAGTATTGAAAGATGGATCGATGATTTTTAATAAGTCTCCCTCACGTCTTTCAGTTCTGTAGAACTTTATCTCCATGGATTTCAACCAGAGGGAGGAAAGAGCTCTGAGATTTGTTTATAATTCATGAAATCGACTGCAATTAAAAGATATGTTAAATCGTTTTTATACTTGAAGATTGTGACTGTACTGAACTGAAATCACACTCCGTCTTTGTAACGTAGGCACAGTATCCACTAACATGTCTGACTGATAATGGATCACCAGCACCACCTGCGCCGGACTGTGCAGCTATTTGCAACAATTTGCATACTCTTTATCACAAGTGGCAATTGTGTTTTAGGCATCCTCCACTTTCACTACACATCCGGAATGTGGTGGGGGGGGGGGTGCTTTGGCTGAATTCAATTGCCTGCTATCTGGTTTGACTTAATGGGTGATTAGATTGTTTTGGAATGGATGCAGACGAGCAAAACATGTAAATCACCGTTAACCAGTTTTTTTTTATATCTTATTAGACAACTGCATTCCAGAAGATTCACAGTTTCAATTATCAGCCTAAAAATAAATAATGTGACACAATGTGAATAAGAAAACTTCATAAATCGGATACGGTCAATTTAACTCACAGCCCTCCAGTTGTAACAATGAAAAGAGAGAAACTAAGTTCATCACGCATGGACATACTGTATGTGGCAGCCATGTTGTCAGGGACATTAGCTTAACATCACTACAGCTCAAAAGGAACGTATCTACCTATTCATATTTGTGGTTGTTTAATGGAGCGAGCTCTTACTTTTGTTTCAATTTTGTCAAGCCCTAATGTATGGCCTTGAATCATAACAGGTGAAAAAGGAAGCACGCTAACATCAGATTTTATGAACGTGATTAAATGCATGCCATTACTATAAGCATTACCAAGCATCAGCAAAGTTGGAATAAACTTAAAAAAAGAAATTAAATAAATTACTTGTTTTTACTATTACCAGTCTGCCGTGAGACTAGGAGGTTGCGAGTTTAACCTGTCCCGTGTGTCCCAGGTTGCAGTTTTCCACCGCCTCTCCACCTTCATCCACAAGGCATAAATCCGGATTTATTCTAGACTAGACTTATTCTGTTATACTCGTGGGCCACTCTAATGGGTGTTTTTAGGCCAACAAAAAACTACTTCAATTTAACGGAGAATCGGCTCAAACAAATGGTCTCTCCTCCGATTAGCCTGTTAAAATAACGTTGCACAGTACAGTGAAAATCCGCAATTTAAATAAACTCGCCATGCCTTGCCTCACGTCTTCTAAAAGTAGAGAATATTCACAATCATAAAGTAAACTTAGCAAATGTTGAAGGAAGGCCCCCTGAAAAGCTTGCAAACCAAGCAAGCCCTCTCTTGCAAACAACATGCAGATTACCTGCTTGTCGACCTGTTCCTAATTATTATTCATGTTTACAAACTTGCGTCTCACGGGACGGGCTGCTCGACCAGCCGCATATGAGATGAGCAAACAGAGGAGGTGCCGGCACACAAGAGTGGACATGAATTTATTCATGGCGAAAAAGCGTCTCCACTCTTCCTCCCCAGAGAGGAGACATTTATGAAGACATTCCATCAAAAATCATTACGATTGCATTAACATTCCGAGCAGACGCTACCTGCGTCATAATGTTGCCTGCCCAAGCCTCCGCCCACCCATGACCACCGCTTCCATCCTCGATACGATGGATGGAACAGAGCGAGGTGAGGGTGGGTGCAGTCTGTTTTCCCTCGGGATGCGCTGAGAGGTACTTTGCTGCCGCCGCTGGGAAAATCGTTTGAAAATTGCAAAGCAGTAAAAACATGTACCGATGTGACTTCTGACCCCTGCTCATTGGAGCATATTGGACTGAAAATGAGGAAAAATCACCGGTTATCTTTTTTTGAACAGTGAGAAATGATCCCTGGAAGTTTGAGGATTATAGTCAGTTAATCGACACTGATGAGACTTAAGAAAACAGTTAGACTTACAAACAAATCCAAAACAAAATATACTGATTTGACCCTTGTCCTCAGCTACCTTGATCATCATGTGATTTAAAACCAGCACAAGATCGGGCTTATGATGAAATCATTTGAGCACAGAAAAGAAACCTTTATCGATGCTGCAAATTATAGTCTGCATGATTGCATTGTTCATTGTTTTGCAAGGATAACAAAAAGTTGGTTATCCAAAAGTTTAAATGGATAAAAAGATGAGCAAATCCTAACCACAAATGTCAAGAAACAAGCTTCACAGGCAATCTTCAGTTTTCTGTGGGCTGATGCTTATGCTTCTGCAACACATTTTTTCAAGAGATTATCATTAAAGACATCTTTCTTTGTGTTGCTTTTGATTGTTACGCCTCAGGTGCCTTTGAGTGTGTTCAGCCAAATAAACTTAGACAATGTCGGTGGCTCCAAGAGTGACGGCAGCCTTGCGCGCTGTCAGATTTGTCAGCGGCATCAAAACATGTAGCGTGGTCCACAATTACGGTTCGCTGTCACCGCATGATGAGGCGTTAAAACAACAGAACGAGTTGACAGGTTGGCGCTTACACCGCTACTATATTGTCTACATGACATACATGATGCCTGCTTTTCGCCTCCCACGTCTCGCCGCACACCAGCCTCACATCCTGATTGCAAAAATGTGCCAAACTTGTATCGATGGATTACGCTTGTTTTTTGTTGTTGTTTCGGGGGTTTAGTTGATGCAATCTGCAACATCGATGCAGATTGTTGTTTACAGCACATGGATGGGTGTGGTATGACTTCACCCGAAAAGACCCATTACAAACATGTGCCATGACATTTGCCCCAGCTACTGCAAATCTAACCTTAGTGTCAGATTGCATTGAGTTAACTTAAGCTTTGTGATCCATAATGGGTCAGCTATTTTATACTAACAAAGCCTTAACTTAACAACTTTTTTTTACATCGGTTATTATTTACCATGTAGCCCCCAAAAAAATGCACCCCACCCCACCCCCCAAAACGTTATATGTTAATAGCAAACACTTTGTCATTGACACAAAAGTAACATTATGAAAATGGCAAATGAGCAACCAATTTCTTAATTTGAATGTCTAGCATTGGCTTTGATTTAGGGTGACCAGATTTTCAAAATAAAAACCCGGGAGACTACCACTTAGCTGAAAATCAAATTTAATTGCTCATCAATCTTCGTCAACGTAGAGGGTAAATAGTGGGTGGGAATTCTTTTCATCGACCGGTGGAGGGGAATGGGGAGGGTATTACTTTAGCTCATGCTAAATGCTATCTTGGCTGGCAGTTCAACAGTGCTAAACAATCAGTGCACGAACCATTATCCAACCTTTTTTGCTCAGTCCCGACAGCTAAGTTGGCTGTGCCGTTTACTTCGCATCGGTCCTGCATTGTAATGAGAAATATGCCGCCAGAAAACTAGCTCAGCTTGCGTTGAACAAACTATATTCTTAAATGTCACGTTTAAAAATGCACTTCCATTTGTGAGTGGAAAAACCGAGTGTCATTTTTATGTCAAGCAGGTTGTCAGTACCTATTGTAACTATTAAAGTAACTTGTAATCTAATTTAGTTACTTTTAAAATCAAATCATCCATACAGTAATTAACTTACATTTTAAAGCAAATAATCAGTAAAGTAACTAAGTTACTTTTTCAAGGTAACACAAACACAAAGAAGAAAAAAGGCCGGCTTTGTGCCAAGTGTCTCGAAAGGCGACCGAGCGTTCTAAGCAAGTTAAGTTTATTTATATAGCCCTTAATCACAAAAGAGTCTCAAAAGAGCAGTTTAGTGGATGTGCTGGTTGATTGTACGGCACACATTGAAGGGGAAAACTCGAAGTTTGGAGTTTGGGTTTCTAATAATGTTGTGATAACACTCCTTTTGTGACACACAGTCTAATATGAGCTATTTGCTGCTCTAGTCTCCCAGCTCGACACGTCGGAGGCAAATTACTTTTGTTTGTGCTTCCCTATTCTCATTAGCTAAATGTCTGAGTAATGCGCTAATGAAACATAAAAGATCACTCTGACTACACCAACTCATCAAAGTAATTGCTCTCCATTAAGTCAATCTCTACAGGGCTACAAGCCTTGCTGTTACAACGCCTGACCACCCTCTGCCTTCCCTCCAGTGTGCAGTTGACATCGTCGAGTTGGGGCATCACCAACGGGTTGCTGAGTGCAGCTCAACCCTCATCTTGCGGGTGAAGCATGCGTCTACGAAATAATGCGGTGCCCTGAAAACAAATAGGCACTCATTTCCAGCCGAAATGCGACAAGGATGTACCGCAGGGAAAATAATCAATTCCACCTGACCTTCCAACTTAATCACCATTTGCTTGGCTGCCACTCTGTTGAGACCTGCAGCACGCTGACATGGTGACATGACGCAGGCCTGTGGGAGGAAGCCTTGTGATGCATGATGATAGCCACTTAGTGTTATATTTGAAATGGAACTTATAAAAGAAATACAAGAAAAAAATATGGGACGGCAATTGAAAGCTATGTTGACATTTAGTGGATCTACTTGTGCCTCAAAATTCAAATGTCCTAATTACAATAGTATTAGAAATATAATTCCTTTTTTTTTCTTTCTTTTTTTTTATGACTTTCAATATTACTACAAAAAAAGCTTCAACAAATGGTATAAAAAGGTATTTTGACAATAAAATGACATTTAACAAAGCACTTCCTGCGCAGTTAAAGTAACTATTTCCCTTATTTCCAATGAGAAGATTTGGTATGAAATTTGAGCAAATATGTGGTCGACCCGCATCCTGACATGGACCGATTTCAGCATCATGCACAATATAACTTTTCATGTACAAACAATATGTATGTACATTCTGAATATAACAGCAATATTAGCACATTTTTCACAAGATCACATTTTTTAATTGAGTTTTTACAATTTTAGCCATCTTCAGCTCTGGAATTCCCTCCCAGAGACTCTGAGGGCCCCACAAATTGTGGAGGCCTTTAAAAAAAGACCTAAAGACACACTTATTTCAAAAAGCCTTCTAAAACTTTGTAAGATTTCTATTTTGTTGATGGCGGCATGGTGATTGCTAACTTGCACTTTTTTTTTACGTGTACTTCTTTTTTTTAGCACTTTGTGATTTCTCTTGAAATGTAAAGTGCATCACAAATTAATTTATTATTATTATTGCATCGATATCTTTGAAAATGAAGAGACTTTTTCTACATATTAATCACTTAAATTAAAAGTTGATAATTGATAGAGCATAAATCTATGTATGGGAATGGGCTATAAAATATAATAAGATGGCCAGCAGTTGGTAAAATGCAAAATCAGATTATAAATTGTTGGACCCTAAACAATAGTGTTGTCTGCAGTAAAATAAAGTGATGGTGCATGTTTCAAATTAAATTCAAGCTAATATGTTGCCTTCCAAACATGATATTGACCACTTGGTCCCACTAGACTGTGTGTTTACTCTGGTAAAAGCATCTTCATTCAGCACGGTAGTGGCAGCTGAGGTAATAAGCCGGTGTTTTTGCACACAGCAAGTCTTTGTTTGCACCGGTGCGCAGAGCCATCAGTGTCCCTTGAGAATGAGGAGGAGAAAATTGGAGAAAACAATGTGATAGCTGCCTCTTTATCTCTTTTGTTATTAGGCAGGAAATGAGTCTTCTCCTTTCCATAGCAACATGCGTTTTACCGCTGACAGTCACTCCTACCTGAGTCCGAGCCTATCCAGGTGCTCTCACTGGAGGACACAGAATATTCTCCCACTCTGTTGACTGATAAGCAGATGGACCACCTGAGACCAAAACACACAAGCAACGAGCTGCACTGCAGAAGGTCAGCAGAAGAGGAGGCTGGGTAGCACTCAGCCTGCTTAGAAAATGACAGAATACTGTATGGTCCACAGACCACTAATGTTTATTCATTTGGCTTTATAAAGTTGAGAAAGGATAATAATAATAAAAAAAAATCCATTGCTACTTTTTTCCCAATCATATAGAATTGATAATAAGTAAAGCTTACATTGTGGTGTAATGACTCCATAGGCCTACATTCCCAATCTAAACTTTTGAAACCCTTGCTCATGTTCTTGAATGGAAAAGCGTCTCCAAAGTGTGTGTACCTCTGTCTGGTATTGTGATGAACGCTTGAGCCTACCACCAACACTGCATTTTAATGTTGGTCATGGTAGGCTATTTGGAAAAAAGTCTTGAGAACCACTGCACTGTAGATTAGTCACAAAAGACGCCACACAGAATCATGAAGTGTTTTTTTATGTTTAACTCACACACACATCCTTTTAATTTAACTCCTTCAATTTTCGTGAGGTCTCGACACATTGCAATTGTGAGCAGTAATGAAGACATTCAAACTCAATTTTGCTTTTTATACTCAAATCTGTGTCGGCACTGAGAAGTCAGGAGTTAATCAAGCACACCATTAATAGTACACAATCATAATGAATGAATCTGTTCAGGAATGCAATTACCTTTAATTTTAAATCTTTATCAAAACTCTGCACACAAAGTCCTTTATTTTGTTGTTTTTTTGGTAAAAGGGTATGTTTGGAAATTAATTAACTAATTTGTTCCCCAAAACATATAAATACGTTCTATTTTAAAAGTCCCAAAGACGCTGCTAGAGATGCTAGAGCTTTGATGCAGGCTCTCAACTGCAAAGAACTGTTGAAGAAATTGTAGTTATTAAACAAACGGCCAGCAGGTGGCAGCAGAACATAGGAAATGAACCAGGACCATGTTGAAAAAAAACCTCAATTACTCCGAATTCTAAATAGATTTGTGAATAATGATGAAACTGAGCTATATTCTAATGCTAATTGCTGCAAAACGGAAACAGATAGAAATATACTTTTTTCCTGATGAAAGAAGAGACTTTAATCTTTCTTTTGGTAGATTTCATGTTTTCTAGCAATAGAACACAATATTCTGTGGACCTTGCAAAATCGGTCAAAATCCAGTAAAACAGCCAGGAGTGAAGGGGATTGTTTTACTGAAAATGGCTGTGAGTGAATGAGTTCATGCTAATCATAGTTAGATTTTAGCGTTAAATATATTACCTGGCTTAAAGAATATTGGTGTGTTAACCAGGACATTATTAATGCTGTTAATTAGTGGCACGTGTGACATGAACCTCAAAGTGGTTTGTTAAGGACAGCATATTTGTGTCAAATAAAAAAAGAATAAAAGTTTTTAGTTTTTTTTTTTAAAATATAATACAGGGATACCAAATTTTTACTGTCAGGTAAAAACCTCTTATGTCCAAATGTAGTCAAGTTCAAGTTCAAGTTCAGTAGACTGACATAATGTTGGCAAAATGACCGTGTCTAAGTGTGAATTAACTATGGTATTTTAGGAATAAGTGATTTTCAGATGGACTGGAATTTACGAGACTGCTTTTAAAATTAGTATTCTGACTGGAATTATTTTCTGCCACTTCAACTATTTAGCTTGGAATTAGGGTGTCATTGTGATAGAGAGGCTATTTTTGATATTTTTAGCAAAATGTAAATGCATTGTTAATTCATCGTTGATTTAATGATCAAAGACGTTTTCTTGATTGCCCATTCCGAGAGACTAATAAGAAGACAGTGGAGTTGGTCAAACGTGACACGGGAAATGGAGGCGCTGATTGCCTCAGGAGTTTTGGCCCTGTGGCTTCCCAAGCACATCTCACAGATCAATATTTGCAGGATGTATTGGCTTGAGTAAATACTGCAGTCCACGCACGCCACTCATTCCAGCTGGGAATGACAATCTTCCGCCGGCAGCACAGTACGTGTGCCAGTAATGACGCGGCACAGAGGCAGGCAGCTGGTAATAAAGATTGTCTTTCTGCAGAGATGCTCGAGATACACTCACCCTTAATTTATTCCCTAAGGTGCAATGAGTGATTTTGTCTGTTCTCACCCTCATATTAAACATTGCGCCCCATAAAGCTCTCAATAATCATTTGCTGCAACCCAGGACACAATGATTTCCCAGGACACATAAAAGTGCAATAACGTCAACTCAGAAATAATATTGCCAGCATTTTTTTTCTTTCTGTTTCCCATAGCCAGAAAACCTAGCACAGTGCGTCTCTTCCTTGCTCTCAATGTCAGAAGAGAGTTCGACAAGCCATCTGTAACTTTCAAGAATCACAGAAATTTATTTTTCCTTCACTTATCAAAAATGTCAATGTCTGACTTAAAAAATGTTGCTTTAAAAATAGTTTTTGGAAAAGATCATATTAGCCATCTTACTGCTACCAATAGTAATGACAATATTTTTATTTCCACCAATTACAGGATGAATGAGACAAATTTGAAATTTTCTTGAAAACTTAGTGGGTGGTGGCCAGTTTACTTGGGTGACCCGCCCAAGTATTAACATGGTGTGGGAAACACTGACATATGAATCCTACCTACATGTGCCATCTTTGGTCATTCAACTGTAATTCCTCTTCTAACGCTACATTCACACCAACAGCGGGGGAGGCGTTCTGGAACGCTTCCTCCGCTAGCGTTTCATGGAGTTTTTTGGAACGCATTCCGCTAATTCGAGCATTCGCGCATACCGGAGAGGAGAAGACGTGTCACATGTCACTACTGTAGAGCCCTTTAGCGAGTCAACCAAAGAGAGCACCGCCAAGTAGTTCTACTTCTTTCCTGACGCTCTACAGCCGGGGCACTATTTTCTCCAGCAGTGCGTTTACTTCCGCTTAATGCGGCGGCTGGTGGTAGCGCTAAATAGCTTTAGATAATGCATGCTAAACACTATTGCTACCTCGGTACAGTTCAACAGCAAGTAAATATACTTACCAGCACTCAGTATGCTACTTCCTTCTTCACCATTCGGTCCCGACAGGACGATGTGTGTGACATAGCCCGTACTCGAAGCCGATTGGCTGCCGCGAGGCGAAACTCGAAGAAAGTTCAAATTTTGGGGCAAAAAGGCGAAAGTGCGGAATTTCTCCAAACGCATCATCGCCTCGCCCCACGCCCTTTCGCACCGTTCCGTGCAAAGCACATTGACTACAATGCAATTGCGCCGCCAGAAACGCCTCCCCCGGTGTTGGTGTGAATGTAGCATTAGATTTACAGCGTTAGACTTACAAGGGCAAATGCAGGTACGGCAAAGGCTATCCTGCTAACTTTACTTGGCTTACTTACATGAGAAAAAATTGTCCCCATTCGCCCCAAAAAACAACAAGTGGTTTCAACCAGCGCATTGACATTGAATATGCCGTAGTTCAATGCCGTCAAAAACCGGTGCTCGAGAGCGGGAGTCCTGTATGTTTTCGAGGTTTCCCTTGACCAACACAGCTGATTCAAATGATCAACTAATCAACAAGCTCTGCAGGAACCTGATAATGATCATTGAATTAGGTATGTTGGTCTTATCTTTCCTCAATTTTAATCTATTTGTTTGGAAAAACACTTCATTGTACAATAAAAGAAACCACCACAGGTGTGACATTTTAATTACATTTTGAAACATTTTGATGTTTTATTGTGTTCCCCCCATTATCCATGTGCTTCTCTCCCTTCCTCAGCAGATGGTGCAAAAGCTTGTTTTCTGTGTGTGTGTGTGTGTGTGTGTGTGCGTGCGTGCGTGCGTGTGTCTGCTGACCATGTGGGGAAGCCAGCAAAGTTTTACAATGCATGTCAGGGTCATACAACATTTCTGTGGCCCTGCCGGAACTGCTACTGGCGCTGTATATTCACAAGGCTCGAAATGAGCAGTTTTAGAGTGAATTTGCATTTTGCGCCTCATTAAAACACAATACTGAGAATCAACTGCCAAGACCGTCCCAAAAGCGTTGCTGAGCTGCTTGCACGCGTTTCTCACAACTTGAGAGGTACTGTACACTGGAGGTTTATGACATCAACAGCAAATATAGGAGTGTAGTACTACATGTATACACACATACACGTATACACCCGGTCGAGGGAAGATCGATGCTACTTATGCCGCACCAGCTAGCTAGCAACGCTTTGTTTCGGCTGGCTATTGATAAGAGTTCATTTTAAGCTTCTTCTATTTGTCTTCAAATCTCTAAATGGTCTTGCCCCACCTTACCTTTCTGAGCTCTCCTCCACTCGTACGCACCTGCCTGGTGGCTCAGGTCAGAGCATCAGACACGTACCAAGAACTAATTGTAGGCTCAAATAGCCTTGAGCCGAGTTCAGTTAAGACCATCCCTGGACTCACGGCTGCAGTGCCCTTGAGCAAGACATCGACATCCCGAACTGTTCCCCAGATGCTTAAGCAGCCCCCTGCTCCAGTGGGTGCAACTAAAACAGTGTGTGTTCACTGTGATACACCACCAATTGTGTACGTGACAACAACAAAAAAGATGCTTTCCACTTTTTTGTTTTTCATGTCATTTTCATTTTACAGTAAACTGGCCCAACACAGCCAAAAAGTGGCCTTGGGCCACTTTTAATGTAGAACCCTGCATGTCCTGTGTCACAAGCCTCAGTTTACAATACTACAGGTGGAATTAACCTACACTGCTCAACTTTCATCTTTATGGCCATCAAGTCTACAGCTCATACTGCAACTGACGATGGTCTTAAAGCTTAACTAATCCATAAACGTTTATACATTGTGTAAAATAACAAGAGGCCCTATCGCCGACACTGGGGTGAAACGTTGAGACACCACATAATAAAGAGTCAAGCAAGCACTGCTATCAAAGCTCAAACGCTGTTCTGACAAACGTGGTGACTGACTCGGGTTTCACAGGCAGTAAGGTCTAGTGATTTAAATCAGCACTGATCACAGAGGAGTAGTAAAGGGAGCTCATGTTGCCATGCATGCTTCCAACGTGATGGCATCCTAAATGTATTAGGTGACAACCAGTAATCTGATCTCAAGAAAAATACCTGAAATGACCACAAAGATCTCATCGTAGCCAAACGTGCCTGCGCCCTAACAAAATGTTGTGCGTCTTACCTACACAGATGGGCACCTACAGAACACGTGCCGTCTGTGTGGAACTGTGGATCCAGCTCCGCATCCCAAAAATGACATGTTGTTTTTCTTTAGACTAATGATTTCCACTGCAAGAAACTTACTTGGTCCTAAAATTATTAATTTACTCCAAAAAAACATTCTTGGCTCATTTAGGAGAACTACCAATAGTTGATAGGCAGAACTCTTCCACTAGATGGCATAAGGTACATAATTAACCTGTGTATCCACCTGTTGCTATTCATATAACAGAATGAGTCATGAGAGAGACACACAAATTTGTGGGTAAATTGAGAAGTGATTATTATTATTTCGATATGAATTGCTAGCATCTTCCAAGTTTCCCCGTGCACCTTGGCCTGCCTCACATGCGTAAACAGCCCGCTGGACAAAGCGGACAGAGGAATGTGCCCAAAATTCCCCGGCACGGCAGCCGGCCATTGTCCCGGGGCGAGAAGGCTGTCTCTCTGAAAGTGTGCGCACGCATCACTCGGAAAGAACCAGAGATCTCACACTTAATATGTAGCCGCCACTGACTGTGTTAACGTTTTTCATTTTGCCAGTATACACCACTAACAATGATGTTGAACATGTATCTTAGTTTTAATCACAATTTCATCATTTCTTGAAAGATCAAATACCCGCAGTGTAAGACTCGGTCAGCATTTCACGAATCTGTAGTTGCAAAGCCCCCTTGAAAGACTTGTATGGACATTTTTCAAATCAAATATTACCCGGTAGTGAATATTGTGCTCAATTCATTCATAATCCTGCGTATTCTGTATTCTTTAGCCTGCAGTCAGCATGTTGTGGTAGGGATATCAAAATCGCACTTGTGTTTCAGTGTGTACAGCACATATGTATATATGTATTGTATATCCTGGAATGATGAGTCGTCGTTGCAGTTGAATGACATGTCGCCAAAGTTCTTGCGTGACCGTGTGTGAACCACCATCATTTTGACAACAACAATGGTGGAAAACTAGAGATGGTCAAATGAAGACCAAACCGCAAAGATTGCCAGCCTTCCTGAACCACATTGTTTCAAAATAGTGCTTCGGAGCTTGTATTGTTTTTCTAAAATCCTGTGACCGATTAAGTTCGAACCGTCATACGTCACAATACGTATTTACGGATCAAAATGGTTTGGTGGCTGTCATTGGTTTGACAGGTTGATTTGGTACTAACCTATTAGCAACACACAAAGTCCTTGAAACGATAACAATATTATAAGAGTTCTTGAATTAAAACCTTTGTTTCAAAGTCTATCAAAACTGCATTTGGGCATCACATATTAGGGGGTGTGTACAAAAATAGTCGTTTATATTTTAAAAGCTGAATTTCTGATACAGCTCAGCCTCTGTCACCCTCACACTCTCCCATACGCTCCTTATCCGATTGTTCAAGTGTACCCACGTAGTGGCCAGTGAGTTTGTTTATTTATCTTAGCTTGCTTAATGATGGTCCATCAGCTATATATGTTATTTTCTCAGTTAAAATTGTATGTTTGAATAAAACATTATATTTGTATTGTATTGTATGTATTCTGATGACTTTCATCATCTCCAATCACCACTCCTAAATTGCCTTCAGGGCATTTTGCACAGATGTTAACAGACAACCTAAGACATGCGCCATCTTGTCAGCATTCCGCAAGCCCACAGAAACACTCCTTGAAAATTCCTCCTTGACAATCACACAAGCAGGATATTGGGGTGGGGGTTAATTAACCAAAGGTCTTGAAAAGCTCAAATGAGTGTAAGATGAATATACTGCAGGCTAAAATCCTGATTCGTGAATAAAAAGCTAGCTACAACATGCCACGAGTCGGAACAAATGTGACTTCGTATCGAAGATTGAAGCATTTTAATCACATCCCAAACCAAGTTGTCTGTTCTTATTCACATTTAAAGCAGAAAGTATGCACTCTTGCACCAACAGGTTAAATCCACGCTGTCAGCCTATACATCCTCATTGCCCTCACTGCATCTCCCTGGTGCAGCCCATGTAGAAGAATGGAGTTTTGATGTCAATACATCATTTCCCAGATGTGTCCATTCAACCTTTGCGACCAAATAATATGTCAAATCTGTGGCAGCACCTCGAATTTACCAGTTAGTAATTCATTTTGCTCTTCATGTACTCTTCCCATAAGGAAAGGATGTGCAATCACCAAGACCAGATTGCCGTCTTCATTTCGCGCTAATGACTAAGAAAAAAGGAAATGTGGAATCAATGATGTTCAGTCAATGTTTATCTACAGCAGTGGTGATGTTCCGACAACAAATTAAAACTTGGAATGCATTAGGGCTGCACGATATTGGAAAAAAGTGGCACTGTGGTTTGTTTGTTTTTAAACCCTTCAATATTGCAATATGACAAAATACAAGATGTCATACTTGGTATTTGGCACTCCATTTATATTATGTACTTGTGATGTACAAAAAGCACACATTTCTGATTTATTGTTTGGACAGTTTAAGAATAGTTTCATTCAAAAATGAACTAAGGTAATGAGTCACTTGAGTGTGATTTAGTGTGTGTGTGTGTGTGTGTGTGTGTGTGCGTGCGTGCGTGCGTGCGTGCGTGCGTGAAGTCGACCTGTATTTTAATGCACTATTGTGCTGAGCAGGTAATCATCCTGCCATAATTCAAGTTAAAATAATTAATTTTATTTTCCATTTTTAATATAGTAGATACCGTATTGCCGTTAGCACATTCCTAACATTATTAGTTTTTCATTAAACTGTTACATGTTTCAACATAACATGCTTTTGTGAGGGATATGGGCAACAACAAATCTTGGTATTTTTTCAAAAAACTCACGATAGTTTGACGATATTCCACAAAAAAATATTGTAAATCTGCAGTTGTTTGACAGAACAATAATGAATAGACAGTGTTTCTGGACAACATCTCTTTTTTATTTTTTTTTAAGTTGCTTTATATCTCTTCTGCAAAATATGGCACAATAATATTTACGGAAATATTTAACAATGAAAAAATTCAAATTGTGTCCAAGTTACACAGGATGTTTTCATTAGTTGATGTGAATATTTATCTCACTTAAATGTCACCTAATATTACGTAATGGCAGATATCATCACATCACAGCAATCTATCATGCACCTCTAAATTACATAGTGGTTGACAACCACATAGTGTCCCAATTGACATCTTTAGAACTTTCTCAATGTATGACTGTCTCGCAGAGATATAATTGATTGATTGATTGTATGATTCAGGGGTCAGTGTCACTGTTTAACCATCTTCAATTCTCCAGGATTACTTCACCAAGCCAGTTAAACAAACATACAGATATAGAATGCTATTGAACACAAACAGCCATGGTAGGTACCGGTAAGTGAAATGTAAAATGTGTATGTCAGCATTCTTACAATTGCATTTTTATTACTTACAAATTATTTGCAAAAACTACCTTGTGATTTCCGATTCTCCACGAGACTTTGAACAAGGGTGGGGGGCAAGGGCCTTCCGATGAACCTTGAATATTTTGTGAAAATTTTCTTGAATAACAATAACAGGAAAGGCCGCAGGGCTGTTGTTGCTTTTGTGCTTGTATCACTTCTACATCACATTGTAGCAGAATCGCATTGCTTTTATACACAACAATTTAAACTAAAACACCCAATTGATTACATGCATTTGGAGTACAGTGGTCACCCGCATATTCGCGATTCGGTTTTTGCAGATTAGCATACAGTATTTGCAGATTTATTTATGTATTTATTTTCCCAACCTATTCCCCGTAATTCACAGAGTATTTTATTAGAGTTTGCAGGTTCCGGTGACTGTCGTGACTGGTGATCATCAACACAGAAACATCAAAAAGGCAAAGGAAGAACATAAGTATTTTATTAGATTGTTTGCATGTAAGCTTGTCCCTTATCCGTGCAATGGGCAACAATGATTCAGGGGTCACATTTTGATTACATTTAATCAAGGTCAGGTTATTAAAAGAGCAAAAGTGCACTCCTGTTTTTTGTATGTTGGCAGGCAGGGCAACGTTTATTTAATTTTGACAGAATCACAACATGTACAAAAACATGCTCGCACGTACCAACATCACCACATAACGCTCGTCGTAATCACTGTTTGTGAAAGGTTCCAGCTCTGCAATTGACCCCAGTGCTTTGTGTCGGTTCTTTTGTCTGACCAGGTTAACTAATGGGCTCGCTAATCAGAGGGGGCTAGCTGCATTTGGCACACCCTTTTCAATAAATGAGCCACCTCTTAACTTCACTCTTTGCCTCTGCAGACACCGATGCCTGTGCACTGTGATTCCCAGTAAACCTGCACTAATCAGCATCTCCAACAAGCTGGAATGTGGCCAGTTTCTATAGAGGAAGACGCTTAGTGGAGAAGGAAGCTCAGGTTTTGAGAAGCAGACAAGTCCAGACTCGTTCATTGAGGTTGCAGTGCACCTTCACAAAGAGGAGGAAGTGTTGGAAGTGTGTAGTATTGGTGCAGGTCCTTTAGAATGGTCCATTTGTAAAGCAAATTCAAGCAAATGATAATAGAAGGCTGACCATTTTCCACACCGGGATAGACTTCAGTTGTGCTCTACAAAGAATAAATGGTGCGCAGATGGATATGTTGTTATTCTGTTAGTTAAATCAAACTCCATGACATGTTCACTTGTAAGTTTCTTTTAACCCTCCCTTCACCATTTATTAAAGCTGCTCATAAAATGTAGAAGTCTTGTTTGAAAAGTCTAACCGAGACTAAGCCAGTTATAATAGCAAGCAACTGAAAGTGAACGCTAACGAAAACAGTACGGTCAAACTGACTCACAACTTGACTGCTTACACCGAATGAGCGGGTCGCTGCTTATGTCCAGGAATCACTAAACTGCATTTCAAGCTAGAGCACATTTTCAAAACAAAAAATAAAGGTGAAGACATTTCAGCAATCTGCGGGCAGCAAAGCAACATGGCTCTCTTATTTGTTATGCCAAAAATTCTGAGAGAAAGGGTGCCTTTACCAAATTCTGACTTGTGAGGTTTCGGTGACGTCAGCCATATACTGAAAATAACATTTGACACGGCCCGCATCACTATTTTACTTTTTTCGTAAAACGGGGGTATGAAAAGTATGAGTGTCAATATATGTATATACTGTATATATGTATGTATATATGTGTCGATGTATGCTGTAGAAGCCAATAACATATAGCCAATAACTCTTTGGCTCCTATCACAGGTGATGAGCCCATGGGAAAATTATTCAGTTACGTATTTTAAGTTATTTTGTAGTTCATTACATGATCTGTTTTAGGGTTCATGTTCTCAAAATAAGTTTAAAAAATTAAGACCAGATTATATCGACATATCGAATAAAGATGACATTTTTCAAGGATAGTGCTCTACATGCAATATGTAAGTAATTGTCTGTGTTTGTAAATGGAACTTAATTGGTGTGAAGAAATGAAGGCATGAATGGGCATAGTATTTCCATGCATTTTCATAGTTACATACACAAATATATATATATATAAATATATATATATATATAAAAAGTTAAATAAAATGCTATTTGTATATTATTACATTATGGGATTGGTAACTACATTTGCAAAGATGTGTGTGTGTGTGTGTGTGTGTGTGTGTGTGTGTGTGTGTGTGTGTGTGTGTGTGTGTGTGTGTGTGTGTGTGTGTGTGTGTGTGTGTGTGTGTGTGTGTGTGTGTGTGTGTGTGTGTGTGTGTGTGTGTGTGTGTGTGTGTGTGTGCGTGCGGCGACATATATCTACAATATGTTTTCAAGAATAGTGCGTTCTTGGGCACTTAAACATAGAGGAGAATAATATTGTTTTTATCTGCATTCGTACCTCATCACTTCATAGAGCACATGATAACAAGCAAAGCAAAGAATGGAGATACAGGAAATTTAAATTAACTCATATCCAGTACTGATTAATTTTTGTTTCATACAAAGATAGGGATTCTTGCTAAGACCTAATCACGTTCTATCTTTCGTATTTGTGGAGTGTCCCACGCCTTGGGTATTTTCCGATTGAGGCGCAGACCATTTGTATTCTGGGTGTGTCGCCACAAATCTGTATCCAAATGGATGCTGAAATATTTATGCCTCAAAATGACGATGCTGCTTATTGTCAAATGTGCTTGGGCATAAAAGTGCATTAGCAGCTAGGGTGCATTCCTGCCTGAGCAAGTCGGAACATCAGCCACCATTGAGGTGGTGCGAGGAGGGGAATATCAAGGTAGAGAGAAACACCTCAGGGTGGCTCCAGGCTGCAGAGCCTTAACAAGAGCCTCACACAAAAACATTCAAATTGCTTTAACTGTCACAAGCATCTGAAGCAAATGGTAAAATTTAAAATTTAAAGCATCAACCTGTTATTCAAAGGGAAGTTTAACATGCAATCAATTGGATTTGAAGCCAGGAAGAAGAAAAAGATCTCCATTTGAATTCTACAATAGTTCTTTTGTTTTGTTGTTGATGTTTTATAAGACTTTTTAAAGAAAAGAAAACATTGGCGGTGGTTGGCAAACACACAATAACACTGAAATACTGTTGCTGCCCAATAAAGAGCATGGACCTCCAGTGTGTCTGTATTTTTCTTTGGTGCGATGCTTATCTACATTATTCCTGAGGGGAAGTGGTACCAACTAATATTGCTATTTGTTACAGCGAGTTTTGTGTCACGGAGCGGCTTATTTTAACGTTTTTATTCCCACTTTTCTATACAATCGTAAGCGTTGCATTTGAAAATGCAACACAGGCTTTCCCCCAGCATTTTAGTAGCCTGGTGCCGCACCAGACTTTTTTTGTCCCCCACCTTGCCAGGCAAAGCGTCCCCCCAATGACTAGTAGGCACTGCATGTCCCCAGCCACCGTGTGCTGTGCTAAGGCTCGAAATAAGCCGTTTCGTATTGCAGTTTGCAGGCAAAATTTGCATATTATTGCTCATTAAAACACATTGAATAGCAAAACTGACAATCAACCGCTGAGACGGCCCATAGGCTTGAGTCGCTAGACGCATGCACGTTCAAGTTGAGCAAAACATCAACAGTCGGACTTGGGCTGAGTACTCAAGCAGCCGAACACTCCATGTTGTGGAGTGGCTAACTTGCTTCTCTTACTATGCCACACACAGCGAAGTGAAATAAAAGCAATGTCAAACAATTACATAACGGTCTGTGAGCACCCAGCCAAATAGAAGCTACCGGCGGGAAGAACGGTGAGCATCTGGTGAGTCTTTTGTTTACATTTAGTTTAGCATTTAGCAGCCAAAGTAAGTACTGGACACCAGACTGACTAGCGTTGTTCAAACAGTTTTTTCCTGCCAGATAGGCACTTATCTTCCCCATCCGTCACAACGATTAAGCTACATTCCAATGCTAAGTGCTAAGCTAACCTAACCTGATAGCTGGCACGTTTAACACCGGAAATATTAAGTGACTGAGTGATTGTGTACACTTAGATAGACATCTGGCTGGAATCATGTTAAAGCGTATGTATTTGACAAATTAATAAATGTCTGGATTGTGGAGAGAAAATCTACTAAACTTTTAAACTGAACCGGAAAGTAATTACTGTACGCTGTCAGCCAGATATGACACCAGACGTTAGTTATTTATCTCACCTTTTATTATGAATCACAAACAAGGCTACTGTAGGCCATAGCTGGAGCCGAAATAGAACAGTAGCAGCCTGAGACAAAGAATACGCATACACACGACCGAAGGTCCTCTATCATGTCCGCACTTTCAACTCATCCCCCCTCAGCGAGTCGCTTGATGCATTCAAAGACGCTCGGAATTAGTATCGTTTAACAAAACGGAACATATTGTCTATCAAACAACAACATACATAACCCAAATCGCTGCAGTATATTAGTATAAAATAATTAGAATGTAATAATTTATATTATAATATTATGTCATGTTTTTTTGTTTGTTTTTACAATAGGGCCCTGAATATAGATTTTGACGCTTGAGGTCTGCACAATAAATGTTCTCAGAGTTACATTAATGTAGATCTTATTTTGTTTTAGCACATTTAGTTTTGGTTCTAGACAAGAAAATACAGTTTGTTGCTTTAAACAACAGGAAATGAAGAAATATTACTTGTTCATTATATAAAAATAAAAAACAATTTTTAATTTGCTATTGTTTTTTTTTGTTTTTTGTTTTTTTAGTAAAACCCTTGCATTACGTGCCAGGAATTATCCGTCCGTCCATTATCCGAACCGCTTTTCCTCACGAGGGTTGCGGGCGTGCTGGAGCCTATCCCAGCTGGCTTCAGGCAGTAGGCGGGGTTAGGGTTAGGGCTAGAGCACAAACAGACGAACAAGCATTCACACTCACAATCACACCTAGGGACAATTCATAGTGTTCAATTACCCTACCATGCAAGGAAACCGAGGTACCCAGGAAAAACCCCACACAGGCATGGGGAGACATGACAACTCCCCCCAGGAAAGCCGAAGCCCGGATTCTAACTCACAACCTCTGCACTGGGAGGCGGACGTGCTAAACAGTGAGCCACCGAGCCGCACATCCCTAGAATTAACCAGTTGCAACCCTCCCCCAAAAAATCCTCTACAAAATTAGAAATGTGCTCCTCAAATTATGCCATTTATTCGCAAAACTTCTCCGCAAAGAAAAAATAATAATTCCGAGCCTTGAACGCACTGACTTCCCCTGTCAATGAAAGACGAGTAATAATTGCTGTATGTTGGTAGGTCCTCACCGACACACA
The DNA here is from genome assembly GCF_054856555.1 of Leptonotus elevatus. Classification (NCBI taxonomy): domain Eukaryota; kingdom Metazoa; phylum Chordata; class Actinopteri; order Syngnathiformes; family Syngnathidae; genus Leptonotus; species Leptonotus elevatus. The sequence continues at coordinate 27,814,332 of NC_141240.1, forward strand.
CTCATTAGTCATCTATCTATCTATTTTTTTTTTTTCACTTTCAAGTATAAACAAATCTAAGGTTGGTCAACATCTTAGGATGGGCTGTGTACACTTAAAAAGGGTCCACTGACATCGCTATGGATAAAGAATACTGAAACATAATAACTGAAGACTCAAGGATGGTTCTTTGATTATCAATAAAACCACACAAGGACGACTGAGCTGGAAAGGCGGCACTCTCTTCAGAGAGATCCCATAAGGTGAGGAATGTGTCCTAACTCTTCTCCCATCCCCCATCTCCTCACCACTACCCCCCCCCCCCAATCCAGCTATTGTGAGTAGAAAGAATGCTTTTCAAAAAGTTGTTCCTTTCACAGTGAGGGATGACCCCATTTTTCACATAAGGCTTGGGGGGTGCGTTTGCCTCGAGGAGAGCAATTTCTTTACTGAGAAATGATCCCCCTCTACCTTTTTTTCACTTCTACATACTTATGTTTAGAGGTACTTAGGTGTACTTGCAATTCAACTAACTGTTAGGATACTGTGTGTAATAGATCTTGGATAGATATAAAGTAAAAATTAAAAATAAAAAAAGTCTACAAATGTTAATGTGAGTCGTTTTACAAGAAAAATCTCACCGTTTTTAAGCAATGAAATAAAGTCATAATATTATGATCATAAGTATGTTAATGATCATAATAGTACTCCTTCTGCCGTAAACTGCAAACTGCTGAGGAACTTATTACATTTTAGCATTCACAAAAAATAAAATAAAATTGTCAATGTTTTGGCCCATTAGTATAACCAATTTAAGAAGTGTTGCCATTATACAGTACTGATCAACAACTTTTATTTTTATTTGTTGTAACCAGAATAGGTTTGAAGGTCCTCTGAAGAAGGCAGGATAGAAATGAGCAATTTACAAAAGGGCTTCATGAAATAATAAGCACAGGGCTTTATTATAGATTAATATTACATGGCTCGTCCTATTTCATTTTGACTTTCCTATGAGTTTTCCGGCAAAACCTCTGAAGTGGAAAACGGCTATTGTGAGCTAATGGGAGCACTAAAACAGGAGATGTTATTAGTTCTTAATACTTGTCACTAAACCCACACGGGCATGGCTGGGTGTGGTTGCTTTTTATGGTTGGGGAAAAGTGTGGGTGGCCCCTGGGTGCTTGCATCCCATTGGTTGGCTCAGATCTCTAAAGCACAGTATACCTGAGTCAGGTAGAGAAAAAGACTGATCGTGCTTTGTTGTCACTTGCATTTGCAATGACTCAGAAAGACCGGTTTGAGGGTTTGCTTCATTTTGGCACATTTGTAAGGGGAGCAGAAAAAGTAAGTATTGCTTTTACAACTAGAAAGTAGCTAAATGTTTCATTGTAACTATGCCTTTGATTTCTTATTTTTTTACTTCTTTAGGATAAACATTCATGCACATTTTTGCTTCAAAGTCAAATTCGGATGCACCGAAAGGCTTCAGGTGAGGGGCTGTGCCTGGTGTCTGGTTGCAAACACTAAATGGGCTCTGACCTGGAGCCAGAGATCCTGGAACCACAGCAAAATGTGGGCCCGGTCTTGCTGAGTTTCATATTTCAAATTTGACAAGATAAGGCTAATATCCAAACTTTTGCTCCACTCACCATCACCACCGCCCGTCGTTTGAGAAACAGCGCCCATCCCTGCAGTCACCACGCCCCAACTGTGGGCTTTCTGGAAGAAGAGGTTTTAAATTAGATTACAAAGTATTTTATTTTAGCATCCACCTCAATAGGTACATTCCATGTGTTCTATCCTTCATTCCACCGGAGTCTGTATCTGTACATAACCAGATTTCAGTGGCGTGAAGTGTACGAGACATGGAGGCTGCACATCGGACCGCCAACTTAAGAAGGTGCTCTTAATTTATTTCTGAACATGTTTTGAGTTGATGTGTTTGGGCTACAAGATGCTTGTCATATGGAATGTCTCCCAATGTCTCTTGTTCTATGTGCTAGCTAAACAAAGTGAAGCAGAATTATGGTGTTACGCTACAAAAACAACGGCTCCTTTGTCTTATAAATAGTAGCTACGCCACCGACGCTCATATTTTCCTTGTATTCAGCCTTCACAATCTCAAATTTAAGGCTGGGCCTGCAGAACCAACCTTTTGCAATTTAGGCAAATGGTGTTTATTAACAATTCAACATGTGCCCTTGCTGCAGCCCTGGCCTGAACAGTGAAGGCATTCAGTTGTGCACCTCTAGGTTGAGGGATGCATCGTGTTGTACTCCGACCTACACAATCCTGCCGTGCTGCTGCGGCAATCTGCTTTGCTGTCAGTGTGTAATAAAAAAAAAAGCATATTTGTGGTTTTGCATTTGAATAAAGCAATATGCTCTCTTTGTGTGAAAAAGGGAGGGGGTAATTGATTAAATTAATTCCGCTACAGTACAGACTTGGCCTCCCTTCATGGAAGAGCCTCATAACAAATTGTATTTATCACACATGCTCACCCTGAAAACTGAATATATAACACTTTGTTGCTACAAGCAGACAAAACCAACAAAGTGCACACATACATAATGTAAATCTTATCAGTGTAATAATGGTTGCATCTATAGCAAGCACTATTCAATTCAATAAAAACCTTCATCAGTTACAACAAGTTTTTCTTTCTTTTCTTCTTGTGTTCTTCATTTGATTAAAGTGCACAGATGAGGGTGGAAATTAAGAAAATAAATGTCCTTGATTGACTATAAGGAAATTATTACTTGATGAAAGTCAAATAAATTAACAACGAAAAACTAAAGTGTATTTAACAATTAAGCTTTAACAGTATATAAGACTATTTACAACATGAATTTCATGCAGCTATATAAGGAATTCAGGTACAGGTACTTACAGTAAATAGTTAAGTGTGATAATTGTTTTTATTATTATTATTAAGTCTAAACAGATAAAACAGATAATTAAAATCCATCCATCCATTTTCTGAAACGCTAATTCCTCACTAAATTTGGGGAAAGGGGGGTGAAATTATTTTTGATACGATGGTTGAACAGAAGAACTGTTGACCATTAGATGCAACAACTTCACAATGAAAAGTACTAATGACTGAGCTGATCATACGTGAATACGTTAAGAATTATTTACGAGCATTAGCATTGTGGTAAATGATTTCCTTATTGAGGATTGCAGTTGACACTCAAGCCATCTCTGAAGCTGACGGCATGTCATTTGAAGCTGACGTCATGTCATTCGGCCCCTCAGCAAACACTTCAAAACACAGCTACGACGCAGCAGGTGAACCAAGTCAAGACGTTTCCTTAATGACGCCAAAATAATGACGACACGGCGGTGATACAACGTAAAGACCATACGTACCCGAATTCACTTAGCGAAAGATGTTAGGAGGACGTCAAACGTCACGTGTCAACCCTTCGCCATAAAGTAGCTTATTAGCTGCAGCGATTTGGCGACACTCTACGGTCGAAAACTTTGCTTTTGTCGCTTAGTCTTGACAGTGTTGGCAATAATAATAATAACAGACTTCAGCTAAATATAGCAAAAGGTTCGGTAACACATGCTATAAATTCGACAGAAGAAGAGTTTCATGGTGAAGAGGAGAAAGTAGTCCAAAAGAGTCGAATGCAGATCTCATGGATGAACAGTGATTGACAGGTGAAAGCAACGTTTTTATCCAATCAAATGGAAGTGCGACTAAAGTTACGCAAAAGTTGTGCCCAATATCTACATTTGATAAGTGTAAAATATTAAGAAATTGGTTATTTTAACAAAATTTTAAGGCCAATAATTAATCGCATAATTTCATAGTCATATTAGAGCTCAAATGATTTAACAAAAACATGAGTTGAATACAGAGCATGTATGTATGTATTTATTTATTTATTTATTTTTACAATAAATCAAATCAATTGAATCAAAATTGAATAATACCGAATTGTTTTTAACTGACCAATTTATGGGGGAAATGCTAAATTAACTCATCTTTATTTATATTGCGCTTTCACAACAGCTGCAGCTCTAACAAAAGCGCTTTACGATAACACATGACATAAAACATGCAAGAATGAATTTTAATAAAAAATGATCATGCAATTTTTTTTATAATTGTATGTAACTAACCAAAAATGTAATTTAAAAAAATTACAATGTTAATTTCACTGATATCTTTATTGTTTTATTTAGGCTACAATAAATAAACATATGATTAAAATTACCCCCAAAATATCATTATACTTAACAACTCAGCTCACAAGTAAACAAATATAGTATCACATGGGCCATAAGTTGGGGTAACTTGCGGTAACTTCATGGGTTCTATGAATTACGACCTCAGTCACTTCACTATCCAAAGATGCTCTAACCTTCTTAATCAAAAATTCTACCACTGCATTTATAGAAATAATGCTAATACACCGTGTTCTTTCATATATGAGGTATATGTTTTATACTAGACGTTTTATTCATTAATTCATTTTTGGTCCTCTTTGGATTCATAGCAACAAAAAATAAATATATAACGTATACATATTAGAATGTCGCCCTACCCAGTTCCCCACAATACCATTTACTTAACCCATAATCCATACAACCAAAGCATTGCAAAGATTAGGTATTGACCTTTTGCATGTGACGTCACAGCCCTCATGGGAACGCCCCCTCCGGGACGCTGGACGACAAAAGAGCCACTTGCCTGTATTGTAATCATTGAATCTCGTACAGCGTAAAGTCCTTTAATCGATTATCTTATAAAATGGTCATATATCTTGCTATGCGGTCGGTTGTACGGACAGAGAAAGGAGTAAACCAAATGTTGCTTTTTATCGCATATCTACTAATGAAGACAAAAGACATCGATTGATAGCAGCAATCAACAGAAAGTGCTGGCAGCCCACAAAATATTCACGGATTTGCAGCGATCATGTTTTGCGAGGTTAGTAGATGTAAATGTTGTAATTAGTAGATAAATGTTCATACATTTTACTAGTAAACGTCCACTCGAACAAAGATTGTAACAGAGGTGTCGCATTGCGTGTTTCAAAATCACATTAATGAGCCAGATAGTTAGCGTCCACTCCAACTGCACGAACACACACCCACCTTAGTTTTAAAATGCACCTTCTTCAAAACTATTAAGTGCATTTGACTGTTTAATAATGGGGGATTTCGTCTTTGTGCTTGGAGTTTTTTACTCTGGAGCCGGAGTCATATTCATGAAATGACTGCATAGCTTGCTACTACGATAGTCATTTGTTCCATGCTAGTAAACATAGTAACATAACATCATCACAGCGTTTCAATATAGAATGGGCTATTTAAAAATAAGTCAGTTAGCATGATAAACAAGTTTTATCTTTTGCATTACGAGGTATATTGTCCCCCAGATGTGAGCGTAGCATCTCGTCCCAGAGACCCAGCCAGCGACAAGCTTTTGAATCAGCCCCGGTGGAAGGAGAACAGACGGCATTGACTACATAATGATATAGGTCGTGCGCTGTGAATTTCGGCGCAGTCAGGGATTTGATTAACTTGGTAAAAACAGCAGGCAGCAGAAGGTAAGGGGCTGTTTTCAAACTAGCGATCTCCACCTTAAGTAAATATCGCGCTCTATGAGTCCCGACTAAATGTGCAACTCCGACTGACAGGCGAACTTCGGTTGAAGGAGTAGATTCTATGGCTCTATGGGCAATAATAACTTTTCATTTGTAAAGTCACTAAGTCGCTCCGGGTCACGTCCACTTCCATTCAACAATCATTTCCTTCCGCCGTCCGTCATAGGGCAGTCACGTGATCACCTGACGTCGGTGCAAATGGTCAATAGACCGATTATCGGAGCCGGTATTTGGCATTTTGAAATATACTGGCATCGGCCGATAAGAGATCAATTTTAAACTGGGTTATTTTGGCAGTGCATCAGAGTCAAATTGCTGGGAACTTCCTGCACTGTTTTTGTTTGAACTGAAAACAAAAATGTGTAAGATTAACATTTTAGTTTTTTATTGTAATTTGGGCAAACTTTATTAACCCTATAGAAAACTTTAGGGAGCTATTTATTAAAGTATTAATTTAATTTACTAAGACAAGCCTGGGACCTCACTGTTATTTTTGTTTGAATTTTAAAACAAATATGTCTATTGTGAAAAAAACCAAAACCAAAAATAAATAAATTGCAAATCTGAAAAGCTTCTGGGCATGGTGGTGCATTGACAGGTTGGGGGGCACGGGTGACCCAAGGCAACTTTTTTTTTGCCGCACTACATTTGTCCTACTAGAATACATTGTAATTGCACATCCACTACAGTAGGTGGCAGTATTAGCTCCTCTGGAGAGGCGTACTTATAACAACTTTAAACGAAAATCATTGAGAAGCACTGACTTAACACGCTTTTAAACAGTGTTGGAATTTATACTATTCCAGGGATAGGCAAGTTCAGTCCTAGAGAGCCGCAGTCCTGCATGTTTTTGGTGTCTCCTGCCTCCAACCCAGGTGTTTCAAATCATCAGCTCATAATTACGTTCTGCGGGAGCCTCTCAGCTGTGTTCGAGGAGGGAGACATCAAAAACATGCAGGACTGCGGCTCTCTAGGACCGAACGGAAAAAAAAACATAAGTCTGTCCTTAGTAAAGAAACATAATAAAATGGAATTACATAAAAATACAAAGAAAATATGATTAAAGAATACTAAAGTAGAACTAATATCAATATTGATTTTACCAAGCCATGTTTTCAATGCATATTTAGCTTACCAGTATTACATTGAGTTAATACAATTAATTTAATAGAGTTGGGTTGACATTTGAGCCCAGGAGAAGAAAAAAAAAAGTACAGATATGTATATTAATTTTGCCATTTTTGATTTCTCAATGAATAATTGTTGAGACAATTTTGTGCTCATGTACTTCATGATTGTTACTGTATGTTTTTTAAATCTCGTGTGTTGGGCAACTTGTTTGTTTGTGGTCGAGATTTTGGGTGCCTTTGAAGTTGTGGGAACTGTGAATCACTGACACTTTTTAAATCATATCCATCACATCTGATCTGATTGTTCTTTCAGCTGCCATGCAAATCTGGACATGTTGTTTATTGCTGCTTTTTGCTCAAAGTTTGGCACTTGAGGAGGAGGAAGAGGAGGACGACGATGACGAGCACGAGGGAGACAAAGGTGAGTGCATGCGAGAAAATGAGCCACTCGCATGCTAATGAGTGGCTTAGAAAAAAATGCTGCATGCTAACTTGCTGAAGTATCGTGCCAATAAGCAGTACATTTGAAATGGTGATAAACTGTATCAATGATCATCTAACAAGTGCACCGTGTTGACTGTTCAGCGGGTGAACACGTTGGTGCCCATCAGCTGGAGCGTCTGGTGGAGCTACTGACGCCTTCAGAGTGCGATGACCTCCTGGTTGCCCTCTCTCAATCTGACAATGTACCCGAAAAGCGTCTTGAAAAACAGCATATTGTCAAGAGACACATCGCTTCACCCGAAGGTCAGCACTCATCCGCTTTGACCATTAATGTGGAGTTTGCGCTTGTTGTGTTTTTTGTGTGTAGTAAGGCTTCCTTTGATGTTCCAAAAACATGGATGTTTGGTTGATGGAATAATATTTATTGCCCCATAGCACTATGGAAAATGGATGGCGGATGTTTCTTCAGAAATATTGCTGTCATCAAACACTAAAATAACAGTTGCTGTTTGTAAAATTAGTTAACCATTTTTCAAGTAAAACATAAAAACAAACCATTCAACGTCAAGATTTTCTAAGTCAAGTTTCACCAAACCTTTTGTAGCCGAGAGCTGCTTCCAGGTTAATTCTGGAATAAGAAATTTGCATCATTTTTTTCTTGTTTCCCTTGTTTTCTTTTTTCTTTTTCCTCTTTTTCCTCTTTTTCTCTTTTTCTTTTTCTTTTTTCTTTGTTTTCTTTTTTCTTGTTTTTGTCTTTTCCGCATTTTCTCCTTTTTGCATGAATTACATTTCAGCATATTATTATTATTATTATATCATCATTATTATTATTATTATTATAGATGTTATTATAAGGGCTGCCCCGCACGCATTGCATGGAGCCATAATGATCAAAACGCCAACTGTGCACCTTAAAGACACTAACAGTGATTCAAGTCGATGAACATGTCATGTTTCGGTTTTGTAGGGTTTAGGTTTTGCTTATTATGGCTGTGTTTGTTGTGTTTATCTGTGTTTCAGTGTTTTGTTGTGTGTTCCTAGTCTCTACCCTTGTCTCGTTATATCTGATTAGGTCCACCAATGTGTTTCTTCCCTTCTCAGTGTGTGTGACCAATCCGTGCCCTCAGCCTATTGTATTGTCTCATTATTGTTGGTGTGTTTAGTCTGTTGTGTTTGTCGATGTCCTGTGCGGCAGTGCGTTTTGTCCTGCCCAGTCTCGGCGACCAGTTTACTCACGTCCCGTCCAGTCACTGTCTCCGCATGCTTCAATAAAGATCCCCATATTGCCCTTCTTTCCTGTCTCGCTGCTGTGTTTCCCTGCATTTGGGTCCACCCTCATCCTCGCACGCCCATTCTTGACAGAACAAAACAATTTCTGCCTCGAAACGTTGACGATTACCCAAGTAACTGATGGAATAATCAATGAGGTTAATCCACTGTCAAAAGATTTGCTCTAGTTGTTATTAAAGGTTAGTCAATTGTAAAAAGATTTGTTATTGACTGCCAAAGTTATTATTAACATTCATTTACGTGAAGACACTGATCATGTTCTTGATATCTCACAATAATTGGAAACAGAAATACCAATATGCTACACTTTATTTATATTACGTGAATCTCTACCATTTCAATTTTCAAATAATCATTTAGCGGTGGCAGTGTTTTTCCTTCCTGGACCTAGATTCTCCACCTCTCACCTATTACAACATTCCTACAAAACCACACTGCCCCATCACTGGTGAACTATTTTGGGGTGATACTCACAAAAGTGTTTTGTTGAGATGTAACAAAACAAAACAAAAATTCCCTATCAGAGTCATTTTTGGGGTTCTTGGTGATTTTATGTTGTTTCGCGACACGAACACTGGGTGGCAGCACTAACCTACAGTGTCAATGGGACCACGTAAGGTACAGCGGAGAAGGGTGGCTCATAATCCAAGTGAATAGAAAAAGAGCAACAAGTGTCCAGCGTTGCTGATTTACGTGTCGTATTTCTGATATTTACAGGATTATGTATATATCTGACAGCGGGCACCCAACTGCGACCCGCTACAAAAGCCTGCGAGCTACATATGTGGAGTCTGTGGACCTGGTGGGCACAAATTGGTGACCCCTGCTCTCATTGTCATCCGCTAACATATTTGTGTAAAAGTGTCAAAAGAATTTAGCTGCAGTTGCTGGACACTGGAATCGTACGGCTTAGAGTTGGCTGATATGATCACACACCTTGTTATGTCCGTCACACGCCATCTTTGTTGTGGCTGGTCCTCATTTTGGAAAAATAGTTGCAAAAAAAGACAAAGAAAAAATAAGACATGGTGCTTGTTGAACTGGGTTCTTGTCTATTATATTACGTTGATGTCTTGTATAATATGTATGATGTCTACTTTTTGGGAAAAAAAACACACAAAAAATCAAAACCCAGATTAGATCTGTTAAAATATGCTGAGATCTTGTGTGACATCAAAATAACGGTGGTTTGAACTCCACTTCAGAAAACCTTAATCAAAATTGAAATTTTTCTTCAGAGGTGCTGTTTCGAAATTCATCCAGTGATCATTATGAATAAGTGTCACATGTTTTTTTTCTTCTACCAGAAAATGAGGCTAAATGCCGTAAGGGGCTGACAGACTGGCTTCAGAAAAACGGCCCAAAGATCTACTACGACCGACTCACTCAGTCCTTGAGGCGCATCAATAGACCAGACATTGCCACTGGTAAGAGTTTAAGTTTACTTAAATTGTCTGGAAAGGATTAATTTATTACAAATATAGCTTTGTTCATTTATTTAAGCCAGCAACGTAATGTGGATCAATGATGGCTGATTATTTCGATTGACTTTTTATTGTCTATCTACTTGTACTGTTGGTCATTCGTTGCCAGGGGAAGGGAGTGCACATGAGTGACATGCACGATTAATATTTATTGACGAGTGGGAGCCCGAAAATTAATCAGCCGTTTGAGAAACTCTTGAAATTCCCGATGGCTTGTCCACTCCTTGTTGTTATCAACCAACCATCTTCAAACTAATTGGTATTGTAAAAATGTTGATTTTATTAAATGATGGTTTTCAAACCAAGTATTGTCTGATAGATACGCAAGATTGCTTTTGAATGACATCTTAACCCCCCAAAATGGATGATAAAATACATAATTCACAGTTAAGCGGATGATTGGCTGCTCGAGGATAGGATCCGAGTCGTAAAATTGTTGCCTTGGGGGCTGCGCATTCTGTTATTCATGAGCGCTTTGCCTCGGTAACATTTCTTAATGTCGTTTTGAATTGCTTTTATGAGGGCCTACTGATGTAATAAGCTTCAAATAAAAAGGTCTGACTTTGTTTGTACAATGCACTGTTGATAACAAACCTCACGAGGGGAAATCACAGCATGTCCCTCGACAAACGCAAATTGGAACAAAGCCTCATCTGGCTGCTCTGCGGTTGTATTTTTACAAGCGCTTCTTTAATCCGGTCGAGAATGCCGTCTTGAAGACTTTAATCAGCGGCATATAATTGCTTCATTATGCTGTGATTGCTTTTAATTGGCGCTTCAAAAGTGGCATATTTTTTGCACGCTGCCAGTTTCCTGGCATGTGTTGTGTGGTCCGGCGTGGCCTAGACGAAGGTGTAAATGATCTGATGGAAGACTCAGTGGAGTTGACACCAGCATCAGAGGAAACCATCTGCTCCTTTCGTCAGTCAAAGGGAGGCGATGACAAGGCGAGGCACGAGGAAGATGGTGGCATCTTTTATGAAAAATGCTGTGTGGATGCAGAACGCACCACTTAGGAAACATCGGCCATTTCTGGTCCAAAGAGATCCTCTCATATTGGCATTCATGCACACTGACCTCGCTTTTGCCAAAACTTGTTACAGTCATGGCAAGAAAACTTCAAACAACATAGCGCTCTATTTTCATAGACAGCACATCTGCGGCAGGGCGCAAATGCCGCTGGGTCCTGACCAGGGCTGGACTGGCTTTTCAATGATTGGCCCACAATTTAGAGCACAGGTGGGCAATCTCGGTCCTCGAGGGCCGGAGTCCTGCAGGTTTTGGAGGTTTCTCACTTCCAACACAAGCTGATTCCAATCAAAAGGATCGTTGTCAGGATTATGCAGAGCTTGCTGATGAGCTGATTATATGTGTTGGAGAACGGAAACATCCAAAACCTGCGGGACTCCGGCCCTCGATGCCCAACTCTGATTTAGAGGGACCTGTCCGTCAATCCATTTTGAATATAGACAGCAAATTGAAACATCATCAGATACATCAGTGGCAGAACTCCCCCATTGGAATGAATGGCGGGCGACCAGGGGTCGAAATCTCCCATTGAAGTGAATGGTGGGCGACCAGGGGTCCAATTCCCCCATTGGACTGAATGGTGGGCAGCGGGCCTAAGTCAAAATGCCAGGGCCGATTTATTTTTTATTTTTTTTGTGGCAGTTCAGCCCTGGTCCTTACTGTCATGCCAGGGCAAGGCTCACTGCGCGTTTGCCAATTTAGGAGACCAATCTCTGCCAAGCTGGGTGTGCCGGTGCATTTGGTCATCTGTGGTGAATGTCAGCTGCATTTCATTCATAATTATCCGAACAGCGGGCATCAATCATGCTGAATCACTAGAAATCAATTGACTGTACATATTATTCTTAATTATGATCTTTTGTTTATTAATCATCTCACTGTCTTGAACACCTATGGAAGGTTGGGGTGGTGGTCTGCGGCACATGAAAATAACTTGAGATGTTTTGGACCCACATGAGGCTGCTTTGCCCATGTCAAACAACATTTCTGCGCTGTGCCATGTTGGCACTCTCAGTGTGAGACTACACCACAATTAAAAGGAATAAGTGTAGCTGCTTGGATTACCCATGATTGAAATCAGCTGTGACTACTCCCTCTCTCAGGTCCGCTGACCTGCTCGCGGCTGTGAAAATACCAACACCGGGTCTAATTCGCTTCTGGCAGGATTTACGCCGTTCACAAAAATAGAACTCTTAAATTACATGAATTACCTTTAGGATGCACGTTTTGCATTTCAATCATGTTTGTTTGTTTGTTTTCCACAGAGCTGGGCAAGAACATCATCCAGGATAAAATTTTAAACCTGAAACGGTACGCTGAAGGCTATCATTACTTTATCAAGTCCTTAAACACAGAAGAGGCCGAACCGGAAACAGACCAAACTAAAAGACAGAAAAGAGGTGAGCGATATTGCATTAATGGAAGTCGGAACACTGCATCGCCAGCAGATGACCATGTTGACTTGAGTGTTGCTTACATTAATCTGCACAAATGCATAAATATTCAGACTTCACCAAATGATCTGACTCCAATCGGATTCCTCAAATACGATTTTTATGGCTGACTGTCCAAGTGTCCAAATCCGATCTGACCCTGTTCAAACTGAGCAACATTATTGACCCATCTGACAGGTTGCTGTAGCAACGATGTCCAACGAAGGCGGCGCCCAGCGCGTGTAGTGCTTGACGTCATGTGACGCTGTTTACCGCTTCGTACTTTCCATTCCTCGCAAGCGCGTTAAGTGGTTTTCTTTTTCTTTGCTTCTTTTTTTTTTAACGACCATATGTCTATGGCTACGGCCGGGCACTAATTCTCTATTTGTCTATCTAACTGTCACTGTATTTCCGGTTGAGCATGAGAGTCATCGATAGGGCAGTGGAGCCGAGTGCCGAGCATGCGAGGAACCAGTCGGGCAGCAAACCCACGAGATATTGACAGCGCGGGCGCATTTGGTTTTTGCACGCGTAGGGTGACGTCACGAATAGTCAAATCCGTTCTGAGTGTTTGAGCTGATCAGACTGAGACGCATCCTGCCCAAATCGTATATTGAACTACCTCCCGCACATGGTTTCAATCGGTCTCACAAAAATCTGATTTCATGTGCTTTGTGACTGTTTAGACTACAAAAGAGCCATGCACTTTCATCTTTCAATTTGGATGGGCTAAAAATCTAATTTGGGCTGGCAGTCTGAACAAGGCCTTATTAAAATTAGGCCAGTTGAATCAAAGGACATTAGCAGGGCAAATGAATCAAGATAGTGACACCTTTTTATTTTTTTTTTTTTATTTTTTTATTTATTTATTTATTTATTTATTTATTTATTTATTTATTTATTTATTTATTTTTTATTATAAACAGCTCAGTATTGTAAAACCTTTTTTTTTAAATGTACAGACAATATACGAGTAAATAGTGCTGGACGATATGGAAAAATTCTACAACATACTATGACTGTTTACGTTTTCTCATTTTATGTTTAAGTGACATTCAACAGATGTGTATCAAATGAGAAATGCATCCATTAGTAGTGCTGCTATATCAAATTATCAAATGCAAACAGAAGAGGCACAGTGACATATTTTTGACAATATTTATTGATCTAAATAAGAGGGAAAAAATAAAATGTTTGGACAGAAATTGATTAAAAAAAATTAAAAAATGATCAGCTCTACTGTGTAATGTAATTTTGAGAACATTTTTTGTGTAGATTTCAAAAGTCAAAATCAAAACTCAGGACTGCATTGTGAAAACAAATAACATTTAGTGATATTAAATGTATTCACTTGACACTAGTATATCCATCCATTTTCTGACTCCTTATCAATATTAATAAGCGTTTAATCCTGCCGGCTGACGTACGTGACGCCGTAACAATCACATCACTTTGTGTTTACAGAAGTGTGTAGCATTAGTTTCTCTCTCCATATAATCATTACATTGCATTCTATTTTCTCGTTCAAAGTTGGACACACTCCACTTTAAAGCGGTTCCGACGAGACTTTTGGGAAAAGTGTCATCAATATCCCAAGCACTTAATGACACATCCGCGATAACATTAGCCGGTTAGCATAGCAATTAGGACAGTCTTTCTCACTTGTTAATCAATCCTCGTAATTACTTCATAAGAATGTCGTTACTTGTAACTTTTATACGCCGCCATGGAGGCTATCATTACTAAATTTAGGAGCGAAAACGCAACGTGTTTATGTGCAGTATTAGCCAGCCCAAGCTTGTTGCTATGCTAGTAGACCCGATCTCGTCTCGACTTGAGTACCCGCTTGTAGGTACGTAATGTAAACATCTCAGCAAAGGGGTTTGGTACAATTCCATTTCCAGCTCTTATTCGTACTGCCTCTCACTGTCTTTCTCTGCTATGTTATGCGTATAACAGCAGAGTAGTATGAAACGATGTGACCAAAAAAAAACGAACAATTATGTTTGAAGAAGCACATTCTTGGTATGTAGGCTGTTTTTTTTTTAACAGAATGAGTCTACCACCTTCCTTCCACTTGTAGGCTCAGTATAGCGTAAAAGCTGCATTAATTAGTTGCACTGTGAACTAAAATTGGTGAATGGAGAACAATGCATCCAAGCATGCACTTTTGGATGTAAAATGGGGACTTTGAAGGTAATCCCCTATTAATAAAAGACAAATGACTGAATGTTTCATTGGTCTCCAAAATGTACTAATTTAAGGCTACAGTCATACTGCAGGTCATGATGTAATTAGGATTTTTTTTTTAAGTTTAAACCTTCTATGTCACAATTTTTTTTTGGGGGGGGGGGCTTAACATATTTTGTCATGTGTGTGTTATTTTTACCAATTATCAGAAATTCTATTGAGGACACGAGATTGACAGGAGTGAGGCTGGAGGAGGTAGAAATGTTACGAAAGATGCCGAGGTTGGATGGGGGGGTCATAATTGTACTGTTGACTCTGCTTGAATGAATCAGATACATGTCAAACGCGGGCAAAAGAAATGTGGATTTGCCTGCAGTGTGAACGTAGCCAATGTGTTTCGATGAGATGCTGGATTAGATTTGGTTGCTGCGGGCAGTTACAAACTCATTACTTGGCCCTTCACTGCAGGATTCCTATTTCCCAGGAATTAAATGATGCAATCATCACCTGTCTATTTCTACAACTCCCCCCGGGAAACAATTTGAGCTTGTTTGTCTTAAGGTGCGCCTCCAAACATCTCACGCATTTGTCCTTAACCAGTCATTATCTTATGTTAGCGTCCGATCTGACTTGGCGTGACCTCGATCTTATTGTGGAGCGGCTTCCTGTCCCTGCGTACTCGAAAAGCCCTTTGGACGTGGCACTCCCTCTTCTGTATGGCATCCTGTTGGGCTTCGGGGGAACGTTGCTGGCTGCCGTCTCCACGTTCTACGCTGTCTTGCGTCTCTCCCGTCGGAGCCAGCAGATACGTCCACCCAATGTTAGTTGTCTCCCCAGTTATGAGTTGATCATTGAAAATTAGTCAAGGCTATTGTTGTGTGACAGGACAAAAATGTAGGTGATATGTACTCAAATACTCAACAAAGCAAATAAAGCAGCTCCAACAGGAATAACGTCATTAGTGAAGCAGTGTTTTTTTCTTTTTCTTCGTACGATGTGTTGCAAGGCTGCAGAGTGTTTGGCTCACCCACGGGCTCACGGGTTGGTGACTTGAGGCTGACAGATGCACTGGAACCAGGCCCTGGCGACAAAGGTTGTTCCGGTGTTACTGTGATGGTGACGCCGGCTTTGTGCCCGTCTGGCATGGAAGAGAACTAATTATGCAGCCGCGGCATCTGCTTTCCGCCAAGCCTGCAGATAGCTACGTGGTCCTTTGAATTGTAAGAGGAAAGAAATTGACACTAGACGTAGAAACTAGATTATGAATTTCATATAAAGAAGTATTGGATTTTATGGACCTTCCCCAAGGCGCGCATTCCTCGACACACTATATTAACTCATTCACTGCCATTGACGATTGTAGACGTCAAAAATTCATGTGAACTATTTCTATTAGTTTAACATTTTTTTCATTTCATTTCATTTTTTATGAAAACCTAGAATTTTTATTGTACATTTATAAGAGATAAAAATGATTGTGCGATTAATTATGATTAAACGCCCCTTATTTTTAATATTTTTTTTAATTAGGCCCGTCAGGGGATTAAAATGTTTAATTGTAATTAATCACATGACTTCACTAGTTAACTCACGATTAATCACAAATGTTATATCTGTTCTAAATTTACAAATGTTCTTGTTAGCAAAAGTGGAAAAAAAATGTTAAACTAATAGAAATAGTTTAAATTAATTTTTGGCGTCTATGGCCGTCAATGGCAGTGAATGAGGTAATTTAAAGTATTATGACCAGACGTATCAAATATGACACAAATCAGAAGTCATATGTGGAAGTTGATTTCCACTCCCCACTCCCCCAAAAAAATGTTTGTTCAAAAGGACCAATAAATACACAATTTCTTGAAAAAAATCTGAATTTTCTGTCATATATTTCATGGTTCAGGCTTTACAGGGTTAATTTTTACTTCCCCTCTTAAATTATTTTTTATTCAGTCCAAAAAATCTTATATTGGAACAGGGGTGTGTAGACTTAGATACGTAATGCATCCTACAGACCATTCCATGAGCAACATACAGTATGTCATGGCAACCTTCGTACATGTGTTCCACAATCCTGTATATCATCCACGAATAAGCCCTATCGCATTTAATGTGTACTGTTGACGGCATTTTGAAGTACAGCACGATTATCAGCGGTATCACTCACAATGTCATGAGCACCGTGGATGGGAAGTGCTATACATCACATTTACCATGGATGTCGAATTCGTCTTGTTTGCCATGGATGACTTGTACGGCAGGTATTTGGAGTACCACATCCATCGTCTGCCAACTGTATTTCATGTGTGCTATGGACGAATGAGACAGTCCTCCAAAAAATATGAACACATGTTTTAGTGTAGCGACCTCTATCGACCATGTTGAATAGCGCAAAAATCCAAAAGCTAAACTCGAACCCGGCCCATCTGGTCAGAAGATGAGTGTTTATCTGACTGAGCTACTTGGCCAGTGATTGTTTTAGTGTTTTGTTCGTGTTTACTACATATTTCGTAGCGGTCTGCAACCTGACTGCCTTTTTCTAACCTCAACCATTAGTGTCCCATGTAAAGACATAACGTGTACTGTACAACCTCACTGAAAGCCTAATAAAGCCAAATTGACATACATGTCAACCCTAAAAAAAGACACTAAAATCATTACCGGCCTGTTAGCTCAGTAAGAGAAAACGCTATTCAACGTGGTCGGTAGGGGTCGCTATACTACAATATGTGACACGGTCGTATTTTGATGCATGGTAAAACAACCAATATGGTCGTTATTGTTGGAGGATTTGTTGGATATGGATGTCTGTCATATGTCTAATGGGCCATTACAAAACAAATAATTACTAAAAATAATAATATTAATAATAATAATAAACAGTCATCCTTGTCACCCAAAAAATATGAGAAAGAAAAACTTGTATTTTTGTGGACACCTGGAGTTGTGATCTAGGGATAAAATCCAAAATATCCAGAGATTGCCAAAAGGCACAGAATTCCTCGCTTCCATTTCCAACATCCTGTCTTTGCGAAGTGGAAATGTCTGCAATGATGGCAACCAAACAAAAAAGGACAGTACATAGACTGGACATAAGTAACACACTTGTTTGATAGGGGCCCATTGACTCAAGATGGAAACAAGCACCAGGCTCTCACTAATTATAGCAACTTGATTGTATTGGAGAGTTGTATTTGTCATAATGCCATGACATCTTTACTACCTGTTGTGGGTTCACCGATGGAGAATAACGAGCTCTATATGCTCCAACGACTGGCTGCCACGCCGTCCTTTCAGATGTCTCAGCAAGGAGTCCGAGTGGCACAAGAGGCGGGCCTTTTGTCCTGCAAAGATGAAGCAGTTGCCGATGTCATGCATGGTCAGAGATCGAACCTGACACTAAATTGACATTTACACTGGCAGGCGGCACGCACGCCTCTCAGTCCCCGTCTATTTGCATGTAAAGCGCTTTTTTAGATTTGCATGCTTATTTGGTTTGGTTATTTAACAGTTGGTGCGGCAGCTGCAACTTATCAAAATGGACTCTGCGGAGGCCGCATCCATCTTTTGTCACTCAAGGAATCTTGTATCTTGATGAAGAATACAGAAAAGCTGCAAGTCCTGGATGTGTACAGACTGAGCGCGCTGCAGCCAAGCCTGAAAGGATGTTTAGTGGAACCGAAGGCTTTATATTTCACACGTCCCTTCTATTTGCATCTTCATCTGCAGGGCCACGGAGGTGCGACAGTCCATGCTCAGCAATCACTCTTCCTTTGCTCAATATATATATGGATCACAGGAAAATAGATCACAACACTTTTAGGACCCCTTTTGCTTTCAAATAGCTTCTGTGGCAGCTTTAAGTTTTGTCTTTTATTATTTCCTTCAGGGTTATAATTAGCATACTTTAATTTCTTAAAGGGCCGCAGTGTCATCTTGTGGTTATGGTTGGTTACTACAGAAAATACAAGTTTAAAGACAACACAATAGATTATATAGAGCGTCTGTGATAATATATGCGGGGGGGGGGGGGGGGGGCTGGGGGGGGGAATAGCCCCAAGGCATAATTTTAGGTTTATTTTCTTATTTTGTGTGTGTGCAGATTTTGAAACATCCACTTTTAATTAAGTCAAAAGCTACGTCAATGTGTTAGATGCCACGGACTTCCGGGTTTCGCACATCAGCGCCGTTTCCCGCCACTGCTGGCCGCGTTCCAACATTCGCACCCCCACCCCTGCGCCCCCCCAACTGTGCGCTCCCGCCCATCGTCTCAGCTCTCTGAAATGAGAGACATAATAATAATAATAATGCATTGGATTTATATAGCGCTTTTCTATCTAATTAGATACTCAGAGACGCTCCACAGTGGTTGCATTGTTCGTGCGCTCACACATTCACACTATGGTGGCGGTAAGCTACTTAAGTAGCCACAGCTGCCCTGGGGCAGGCTGACGGAAGCGTGGCTGCCAGTGTGTGCCTACGGCCCCTCCGACCCCCACCCAACATTCGCACCTCACATACACCAGCGTGAGTAGCACTGGATGCAATGTGTGTGAAGTGCCTTGCCCAAGGACACAACGACACATGACTTGGGGGGGGGAATGGAGATCGAACAGCCGACCTTCTGGTTACTGACCGTCTCTACACCCTGAGCCACAGCCGCCACACAGACACACTACACACTCTCACCCGTCGACGCAAGTAGCGGTACGCGGCCCACACGTCGCAAACAGCAACCGGAAGTCCCGCCTCCTCCGTGGCATATACCCCATAAAGGAGAGACAACAGCTCAAACAACTTGTGATGTTTTCTTCATTGAGTTGACGGGATGATAAAAGCCCACACTAATACTGCAAACAGACTGAAGTCCATTGAACACAATGTATAGCTTCTTCAAAACAAAAATGTATTTTTGTAGACATAAAAGAAATTCCAAACAATGGACAAATCTTACTGACACATGAAAAGATTTGTTTTCCTCAATGACCATGTTTTGTAAACATCCCCAATAAATAACTGAAGAAATAATTAATCTAAAAAATAAATACATAAATACTTCTGATAACGCATTTACGTTTTGTATACTGGACTAAGACAACATAAATCAATACTTGCCAGTGTTATATTGGCGCTCTTAAACAAACCAACATGCTGACACTGCACAATTAAGATTTGTGACCCCGTGGCTTCAAAGTGCTTGCGTACATCACCTCCCACCTCTAAATGTCTGTCCATAAAATGCATGTGCAAAGAATTTAATGCTGCTGCGGCTTTATCAATGTCACACATCTTTATTTAGATTGATGTGCAATTATTTGATGTCCTCATCCCCTCAAGATGAGAAAACAGCCATTCATTTAGTTTCTTGATGGCACTCTGCATTTTAATCTTAACAACAAAATGGTTATAGATATTTCCTGGGCTCGTCATCATGCAAACCACACTGAAACGATAATCCCCCATGACTCAACAAGGAGATAGCCCCTGACATCACACCATTAGTCTCACTAATAGTAGCGAACCACCAGGCGTGTCAGTGAATTGAACACATAAATCTCACGGCTAAAATGACTGAAGGCGACCATGTTAATTAAGCCATTGCATCAATGAATGTGCAAGGGGTGGAAAATATGATGCAGTGAGTCATTTGTGGCATTGTGTATGTACATAGGAGAGGAAATATGTACACTCTCTATAGAGTGCAGACATCAACAAAGGTTAAATTATTTGTGTGATGACGTCAACGATGACTAACCTTAAGATGTATTCTCGTGGTATTTATGAGTTCACAAACTCCCGAGAATCCATCTTGTACCACTCCCATTTATTTCTACCGATACGAACCACTTGTGGTTCGGACCAATCACACAGCGACATTGTATTTGGGGGCGGGATATGCAGCTGTGACGGAAAACAAGAAGCGCCGAAGCCGTGGTAAGAAACAAATATAGTCAAGTGACTTTCACTACAGCGTTACCGTCCCTATATCCTCGTTGTTTCGCGGATTTTTTTAGTGTAATTTTGCATGCACTTATAGTATAGTTGTTGTTTTTAAATTTGTATTTATCAGGGCTTGAAGATTAATTTAATTTCATTAAAGCATTTTTTTTTAAACTCAAGATAACTAATGTGCAGCCAAATTTGCAGTAGTCACTGGCGGGAAGATTAATAAACATGGACTCGATGCTTGTTGAATAACCCAAAAGTAATTTACCCATTTTGCAGAGTCAAATTCAAATAGCATAATAGTTGTACACCTTTGGCGTATAATCTGAGAGCAAAATTCCCTGCTCAAGTTACCTACCTCCGCGGGCCTCGCAAACCAATGCTGCTGGAGTGTGGTGCAAGTGAGCAGAACGAAGTGTGCGTTTAATAATGTTGCTACTTTTCACTGAGCACTCATTGGAGATTGTCATATAAGTAATGAGCGATTTGGGGAGACACAAATTCTAGCTGATGCATGGTCACACGAGCCTTGTAAGCCGTTGTGTAGCCAATTTCCCGCTGAGAAGAAGCGGCAGTGCACAGCAGCAGATGTTGCCAAAATACTTTAAAATGATTCGTTAATAGCCTCATAAATCCACCACCAGCACTCCGGCAAACCCGTTAGCTGGCTGCTCAGCTAAAGCCTTCGTGCCTAAGCTCCCACACGACATAGCTAGAAAAGCACTTCACTAGAGCTGTCAAAATTAATCAATAAGTAATCGATTATCAAATTAATTGACAGCTATTTTAATAATGGAGTAATCGTTTGGAGCCATTTTTTTTATTTCAAATTGTCCAAATCCTCTGATTTGAGAATTGTATTTGATATTTATAAATGATTTGCCAGCTACTTTCTATGTATAACAATTACAACACTGATCCACAGCTCGGCCTTTTTTTTTTATTTATAAAATAAAATCAGTGAACTTGACCATGTGGGCCGAGTTAAATAAAAACACATTCAACTTTGTTTACTTTATTAGTGCGAGACAACATATATGGAAATAATAATGCACTTTTACTTTTGTACTCATTCACAAAAACATTTTAATATATTTTAAAATCATACATCTTCCTGCTCTCATCTTCAGCATAGAGTGACGAATACAAATAGCAGGCAAAACAACAAATACATTGGAAGCCATGTTCGCAAACAATAGCGTCAATATTAAAGTGCATTCAGCATTCATCCAATTCTCTACATGAGAAATGTGAGGGCGCGTCTCCCCCTGGTGGAGCTTAAAAGGAACTTTCACAATGCTGCTCTGGTCACAACACAAAAGAAACAGGAACATGGAAGAATGTTAACAATGGTCACACACAAAACACACACAACACGTATGCATCAAAGTGTATGAAAGATAATCAGGGTCTTGTTTGAATATAAGAAAGGAGCTCAGAGTTTAATAACATTATGTAAAGAATATCAGATATTTGTATAATAATCCAGAACAATAAATATTTGTTATGCTTAAAAACAGAAGGGTTCTTGCAAAGACAATATACTACTTATCTGATTTAGGTTCTGTGTTTAACCTCCACCACCTTCTTGTGTGAGATTACTCAAAATGTGCATGGCTCTTTGCTTTGACATACAGTTGAGCACTGAAAATGTGAGGCGCCACCATTTAGATGAAGCAGAGACAAACGTATGTGTGTCCATGCCAGAACGGTAGTTAACAATGTCACCTTGGAAAGCAAAACTACACACATGCACACCATCTATTTGTGCTTGCATGTCTGATCCAAAAAGATTATTTTGAAAGCCTTTTGTTAGTATATAGGGTAGTTTAAAATGGGAACACGGAAGCGGGGAAAAACAAACAAATAATACAAATATCAAACATTAAATAATTTAGGTGGCCTGGGATGAATCCACAGTCTACCTTCAGCAATTATTTCCCCTGGTTAATGACCAACAAATGTAGCATATTTACACCATACTTAATGATCAGCTTTTGTTTTTTTAAGTGAGCGCATATAGGTCACCAAATGGTTTAAGATACAGCTAACAAGGTATATCCAATATACGTAAAATATCAGATCAGATATTCCCCATTATTGTGGAAAATTTACTGATAAACATGTATGTTTGTCAGCTTTTTTTTAAGAATCTTTGAGGGTTTTTATTTTAAATGCATTTGAATGGGCATCAATTAGACGTGGATTTTCACTTTGCAGGGCAACCCGTGCTTGTGGTGCGCCTCATTGTCATTTTGCTTAACATACTGGCATCATTTTCCATTTTCAGGCAAAACAAAAATAATTTTCTGAAAACAGCACTGTGGAGCAAAGATTTCACTGGATAGATGTTCTGAAGGTTTTGTCAGAGTCGTTTTGTAATACTTGAACATTTCAAGAGGATATATTATGGAAAACTGCTTGCATCCAAATAGTTGGGGCTCTGGGAGGCCTGCCTGTTTGAACTTGTACAGTTCTTTTTCATAGAATGGAGCAATGTATTTATCCGATTAAAAACCAGGTAAGACGGCGATTTAAAAAAATGTAACAGAAAGTAGCTTTGAGGTTGAGACATACACTTGAGAACAAGAAGTGACAGTTACAACATAAATACAATGACATTAGTGCCCCCCCACCCCCCACCCCACCGAGTTCGAAGTCCAAGCGACTATTTCACCTACACAAGTCCTCTTGTTTCCGAAAAGTCTTCAAGGCCCAAGCCGGAGAACCCTCAAAGTCTGTCGCGTCCATCTAAAAATCGCTGAGGATGCTGATGTCTGCGAATTCCTGCCGATATCGATAAGAGTAAAAGACCAAGATGGAGGACCACTTGAGGGTCATAAAGCTCCACACGCTTGACAGATATAGACTCCTTGGATCAGTCAGAGCTGCGACACACAAAGCAAAATATTATTGCTCGGCTTCTTGCCCTTAACGTAAGCCGTGGCGTGGAAAGCGCTTACATTGCTTCTGTGTGATGGCCAGCGTCAAGAAGGTGAAGAAGGCAGCCACAGCAAGGGTACTGAAGAGCAAGCCGACGCAGATGAAGAGCTTGAGGCCTTTGAGCCATGTCCGCCAGTAGTCCTGAAGGTACATGATGTGTGTGACCAAAGCCCAGAGAGCCAGCACACCTGTAAAGCACACAAACAATGCACATTTAATGGTAATACTGGGAAACTGACGTCACATTTAAAAGGTAGATTCTTTTCTGCGATCATTTATGGATTTTTACATGATACAGATGTGTCCGAACCAGGCTTTGCCATTTTAATATTTGTAGTTCTCAGAGAATATATGCCTGTGAGTATATTTGTGCGCTCTTTCTGTAACATCTATGCTAATTTCCTGGTAGGCCGTCTCAAGTGTCTCTCATAGAACCGTTGGTTCGTTAAACAGTTTGGTGTTATAAATAGTGTGTAATTTTCTTCTGTTTAATGTTTTACAGTCATCCTCAAATGGGAGTGACAAACAGAAGCTTTCATGCTCTAGGCTGTCACCCAGTCTTACTTGATTTTTGCCGTTTTTCTAAAAGTCATCTGTATTTCCTTTTGAAGTCCCGTTTCACATTGCATAAACTGCATTGTACTGGTGATTTTTTATTTCCCTATCAAGGGCAGGCCTTTGAACAAAAAATAAAAAAGCTTCCGCCAACCGCTGGAAATTCCAAGTAAACTTCAGTTTTACGATTGCACAAACACTGAATGAGAAAGTATTTTTGAAACTTTAAGATCATTTTAGATGGATTAAATTCAATATATTCTGCATAAACTTTAAAATTCAATGTGCCTGTACCAACAAACCTGCCCAAAAAGCATGATTGTGAGCAAAGTGCAAACCATTATTAACATTATCCTGGCTATTTAAAAAAAATACATATACAATTTCAATACGTATAACCTTTATTATTATTGTACCATTTGTTCTCTTTAGCATGTAGGCTACAGTACTTCCGTGATGGTACATTTTAGAAAGTGGGGTTATAGTTTTGTCTACACTCAGGTCTTGATTCCTTGTTTGATATAAACACAGGAGAAGAAGAAAAGCTAACTGCATTCACGTCTGTCAAATAACATGTTTACGTACCTGACAGGCCTCCCATAGCCGCCGTCCATGGCTGATGATAAACGATATTCCACACCAAAAAAGCCGAAAGTCCAACCAACGCACCAAAACTAGCATAGCCTATGCTGATATAAATCCTTTTGATGGCCATATCGAAGTCGAACGAACCGCCTCGGGCGCGTGTGTTCAAAGAGATAATGCAGTGTTTATTTTTGAAAACACTGTTAAGCCAGCTACATCGGCAACTTACCTTATCACAACATTATATAAATCGATAGCCTAGATGCTAACGACGGGGCTCGTTGAAAAACATTAACACGGCCTTTGGAAAAACAACCGGGGAGAGCAAAATGTTTGTTACGATCAACGAAGACGGCGATCGAATTAAACACCAAGTAAGTGTCTTGGAATTTCGCGAAATAACCTCGAATATGCGCAGAAGGTGAGATAGCAACAACACAGCAGCGACTAGCGAAATGACGTTATTTCCGGTTGCCGCCACAAAGATGACATACTAACAGCAAGAGAAAAATCCTCCCTGTAAGCTTCAGGCGAACTCAACTTTAATTAGTTTTGGCTCATTTATTGAAAAGTTACAGTTCTGCGCAACAATACACAATGCATATATTTCCTAAACTGTTCATCCATGCTTCAAAACTAGATTTCTTAAATTTTACTGTTTAAGGAGTCAGTACCATCAACATTGCAAAAACCATTCTCAATTGCTTTGGCTCATTTGCATTCACTTAGTGTTTTTACCTAAATTACCTGAATGGTTCTTTACAAGTTACCACGGATCACCTGCAAAAGCTCATATCTCTTCCAAAACAGTTTACTCGTGTGTCAAAACTAAATTCCTTTCTCATATAAATAGTAAAGGCCCCCAAAATGCACAGTCCCTTTGTCATAGCATTGCAAGTCAGTTTGCAGGATTAGCAAAACTATGGAAGCATTGTGTTTTGATAGCATAAATAAAAGTTAAGAGAATGCTAGCATGCATCATGTTTCTTCTCAGTACCATCACTATGTAAGTCAGGGGTCACCAATTTATATATTGTGCCCATGGGCACCAGGTCGCCCCAGAAGATCACATGAGTAACCCATGGGCCTGTTATAAAAATAGCATATTGTGCCCATGGGCACCAGGTCGCCCCAGAAGATCACATGAGTAACCCATGGGCCTGTTATAAAAATAGCTCAGTTAGCGGCTACTGAAAATGGAACATTGTGGTTTGCTAGGAATGCTGGAGAAGTGATCATTTGAAAATGTAAACACTTGCCCAGCACTAACCCACCTTGTTAAATCTGTCATTATTTGTGTTTATGACTAGAACATATTTAGTTATATTTCATGCTTTAGTGGAAACACAATTTGACTTGCTGCATGCCCACACACTCACAAGCCTGCAAGACTTTTGCCAATTTGAACCTAACTTCTGCCCCTCTATTGACCGCCTGCCACACTTCCCTTATTTAGGTAGCTCTTTTTGAAATGTATTCCAAAAAATCAGAAGAGTGAATTTTGTGCAACTCAGTGTTTCCCCAAAAGTTGTCCCGTTCTGTATAATGCATATATTTTTTCTTAGCTTGAAATCAAGTTGCATAACAGAAGTCTCTACATGTCGCCACCATGTGAAAGAAAACGCTTCATGCCCCAGAGGCTAACTCTTCATGGCCAATCGGATTGGATGCCGTCTGCAGATACTCTGCTCACAAATCACACAGCCTTGTTTGTCTGTAGAATTATCTTTCTGCCATGTAGGATGGAACGGAGGAGCAGCTGTTAAAAAAACAAGACATGAAAAAAAAAACAAGACAAACATTTTGGAAATCTATGGACGGACTGAAGAATGTCACGAGTCCTCTCACGGTGAGTCACTCGCTCTTTTCATGTCATGCACTGCAGATTTGAGTCTTCATGAGTGTGCCGTTCAAAAAAACTTAATTTGAGTGTACTCAGCCAAGTTTTAGTAAAACAACTCTTGGAATTGACCCTCTTCTCAAGTTAAAATTGAAAAGTTACACCAATTAGGCCTACAATAACTTTAACTCTCCTTTTTAGTTACTTTCATTGGGAACTCAGTTTAATAACACTTTGTATTTGAATTTATTAACATTTTGTGTTGTGTTATTTTAACACCCATGAGGTTAACATTTAAAACACATACACACGTGTTGGCTTTACATTTCTAGTGGGCACATCTCATTGACATTTCCTAGACCCTAACCCTTAACCATTGCAACTGACTGGCTTACCCTAACCCCAACTAAAACCCAATTCAAACATCCAAGTTTTGACCCTCAAAAAGAGGTTTGGACTCATGGGGACCACCAAAATGTCACGTGGTCCCCACAATGATAGTTAAAAACCCAGAAAATGTTCCCCATGGTGTGATTACCCCCCCCCCCCCCCCCGCCCCCCATACACACACACACACACTTGTACTTAAATAATTGTGAGGACATCCATAGACATAATGCATTTCCTAGCCCCTTCACCTAACCCCAACCATTAAAAATTATTGACTACCCCCATTCCTTACCCTAACCTCAACCATAACCCAATTCAAACCTAAACTCTGAAACCAAGTCTTGACCATCAAAAAGAGGTCTAGACTTGTGGGGCCCAGCAAAATGTCCTCAATCTGTTGGTTAAATACGTATTTTGGTCCTCACAATGTAGTATGTACAACCCAAAAATCTTCAGCTTCAGAAACAGTGAACCGTGATTGGCCGTTTCCTGAACTGAGCAACTATGATGTCATTTTCAGACACAGCAAGTGGGAAAATTGCCTCCACAATTGCTATATTAATCAAAATACCGAGTTTACACTAGTCGGGTCGCATAAAATCATTGTAAAGAAAAATGTGGGGTTGACTTCCCCTTCAAAAAAAACCACAAGTACTTCTGGTTATTATAGTACTTTGAAGATTTTTTAACTGTATTCAACAAAAGAATGTTCAATAATGAGCAGCATTTGCACCATATCTAGTCATCACACTCACATTGGGTATCTCCTTTTTGAGTAAACATCTTGAACTACAATTTACAAAAACAATTGGAGGATGTGATAATGCCGTTATATAAATGCATTTTGTTTCTTTCTTTTTTTGTAGACTATTGGTTTATCCTCAGATTACACAAGTGTGTTATGGTCTTATCCTCTTGTCAGCACCTCTTTTGATGCATTTGAATGTCAATATGTGACTTTTTTACTGGAGTCATTATTAGCTGTAAGGTCATACAGTCACAGGCGCACACACACACACACCCACACACACACACACACACACACACACACACACACACACACACACACACACACACACTTCCTTCCTTTCTCCTGACCGGGAGAGGTCAATAGTTTTGTTTAAGGCGAGAGAAGTATAATCCTGAAGATTTTGATGGCTTTAACAAATCTAATGTCTCTACTTAGAGATCTTGACAAATTGTGCCTCAAGACAGACACATTAAAGACAAGTGGACAAAGTACACATTCCATGGGCGTAGATCAGCCGCAGGAAACCCCACTCCCTTCCTCAAAGGATCCAAATTGAAACACGTGTGGATGTAAACAAACACACAGACTTGGACACAAATAGACACTAAATTACATAAGGGGTGGGAATAGATAAGTCATTTTAGTTCTTCCTACACCCTTTTCGAACCGAATCTTGTTTTTTTTTTATGTCATAGCCAAATATATATATATATATATATATATATATATATATATATATATATATATATATATATATATATATATATATATATATATATATATATATATATATATATATATATATATATATATATATATTATGTTGTGCATGTACTATTGTTTTCATATATATGTATGTGTGTATTTCCTTTCTTTTCGAATGAAGTTTGTCAAAAATAATGACCATAAATATCCAACCACGCAGATCACCGTAATGTAGGCTACCGGTAATTAACAATTACAATATGAACTTTTTTTTTTCATGCCTGTATAGCTGGTTGTTTTTAGGCTGGCACAAGACAACGCATTAGCCACGGGACTGTCTTGTTTTTGTCTGCTTTGTAAGTCCTCAACATTTAAGTAGTTCAAGATCCCAACCCCAGTTGACTCTGTGTTGAACACAGTATTGTCATTTGCCGAAGTTGAATTATTTCGGCTAGCCTTGTGCAAAGGAGTACATATTTGTACTTTGAATACAAACCTAATAAAGGTCTTTTTATTTAATTTAGGCTGCTAAGCTGCAAGTTCTGCAATTTCACAGTAGAGGGCAGCAATTGTTTACACGTAAACTGCAAATAGTATAGGCACAGTTAATTGCAACTTCCGATGAAAAATAACTAAAATAATATGATGTCAAATGATTTTATCTCTTCAGTTCTTTTGACCTAATGCCTTGGTGTTCTTTGTGCAACGTAAGGCCTTGAAGCTTTTAAAATGTTCCTTTAGATGTGCAAATTTTGGACATCAAAAACTCAGTGCATGACATCGAGTGCACCTCTTCTCAGCCTGCACGTATGGACTGTATGCACACAGCACTTCCGCATTCGATGCCACCCAACCTTCCGGTGCGGGGAGACTTCAGCGGAGCGAACTGTTGATGATGTCAAACTCTAAGCCTAAATCCTTAACCCACTCGAAAAAAAATAAATAATAATAATAATAATAAAACACGGGCCGCTCCTTGCTTTAATACTATGTAGATTTCCCAGAGCCGCGATTTTGACGGCTCGAGATCTGGTAAGAATAACGTAATTGCTTAAAATTATTTTTTACACTGAAATACAAGCCGTTCGAGTAGCTAGTAAAGCAATTTTGTTACTTTTTATTTTATTTATGGACATTTATGTATTGTAGCTCTTCTCTCGGGAATGCTGGATTAACTGAGATTTAACACAATGTTCCCTCGCCGGCTGCTTCTGTGTTTAAAATAAATTTGTGGTAGCGCACTTGAAATGCTTTTGGTGACACAAAAGGCAGCTTTATGGATCTGCAAAGCTGCAGTCTCAGTTTAATAACCGCAAAGTGCAGACAATCGTGAGAAAAAGTCAACCAAAACTCCTGTGCTTGAGCTTCAACTTTGCCATCACCGCTACCAAAATATTTATCTGACCCGAAGCTGGGACATGATAAGCATGCTGAGTTGCTTCAACAAGCAGCTTCAAGAATAGAAGCATTCCCATTATTTGGGCGGACGTGGTTAGCTCGTCTGCTTGACATTGCTGAGGTTGGGGGTTTGAATCCAGACATGAGGAGTTTTCTTGTTCTCCCTGCAGTGCTTGTGTGGCTTTTCCCTTGGAACTCCGGCTTCCTCTCACATATCCCAAAACATTTTCGGGTTAACAATTACAGTAATTATACAATTCAGAATAAAAATGCGCTTTTTATTCAACTCAACACAACAATGCCATTTTAACATCTATTAACGCATGGCACAGCTGAATGAAACAAAATATAACCCCCTCCCCCCCTCATGAATCCAAAACATATTTATTAGGAAAGGGGTAAGAGCACTTTTCTTACAACTGTAGTGGAGGTATCCTCCTCTGTTGCAAGTTCAGGACACGTGAGGCTGTCTTCATGTCAATATGTCGGTCAGAACACCACTTGAGGCCAGGCTCGGGAAAGATAGTAAATTCAAAGAGTTAGGTAAGTGTGGTTTTCTCTTTTACTCCATTTTTTGAAATAACAATTCCTCCCGTGTGCAAGTTTGTGTACATGTGTGTTTGGTTTCCTAAAACAAAGCAATTTTTTTTTCTAAGAAGTGAAGCCAATCTAATCATTACATTTTTAGGGATGTTCGAGAATACCATTTTCTTTTTCAGCGATAGCAGTACGAGTACTCAACTCTTGAAGAGTCACAGATACCAGACTACCAATACCACTAGTATTTTCGATACATACAATAATTAAAAAAAAACTAATAGATAATTTTAAAGAAAGACTAATGCTGCATTTGAGGATAGTTGGAAGTCGGATTTATCCGAGTTGTTTTTTTCCTAGTTCCGACCTGAAAGTGATGATAGTGATTGTTTTTTTTATTTTGGTCCCCAAAACTCATTTTGACCTCCAGCAAACTTGCCTTCTCGCAATTTTACTTCATTTTTTTTTTTTGAAATCTTACTTTTTCATAAGCATTTCATACAGTTTAGTTGATCACCAAATAACCTATCGTACCGATACCTTGAAATAAGGCCTTATATCAGTACAAGTAGTCCTCTAGTTACGAACATCCGACTTATGAACATTTGCAGATACGAACAAGGGTTGACTGCTCTCTATAAATGCCATATTTCGCTCGTATTCGGCGCACGCACTCTTCATGCACCCAATATTGGCGCTACGCTGTCAGAGGCTCACTTGGAGGATATTCATGAAAAGCACCATTCAGTCATCATCTTTATTACATTATCAATCTGGAACCTCACTCGGCAGATCCGTTCCGGAAAGGAGGGACATTCTGTACAATACTTCGAGCTGATTGAACCATGCGACATCGTGTGCAGGTTTGTTTTGAACAATCATGGCAACGGAAGAAAATGTCGTCTTTGGTCTCGTAGGCACGAACGTCTTTACCAGATAAAAATGCACGAAGCACATCTTGCTGTTCAACATTCAACAATGAACTGGTGAGTAATATTGCGAGAACAGCATCCATTTGTCTGTTAGGTTTGTTTGGTCCCCCCCACCCCGCCATCGGCCTCTTTCGTCCCGCCCTAAAAAACGCCAAAAAAGGTCGGTTGCAAACGTATCAGCTGGAACGGTACAAGATGTATTCTCCTGAGTTTGAACTCACAAATACCGCGAGAATTCAGCTTGTGGCAAGGATGCTTCAGCTTCTAAATCACTTGAATCTGACTACATACGTGCCAATCACATTCATGTGCACTTCACGGACAATCGGAAAACATAATTTCTTGAGAACGTTAGACCCAACAATGCCTTCCTCTTCAGCAGTCTCACATGAACTTAATAACTTCTCCACCATCTATGTACAGTAAGCATGTTTATTTAGTTTTTTATTGCATTTTACTATGAGGAAAAGTGGTTCAAATAATGGATGTATGGATGAACACACAACCAGATGACAAAAATCACATTTTAGCTATAGACAATATTTTTAATAAATAAATAAATTAAAAAGACGTACTGTAATAGAAGAACTCTATAGATAATCCTCACCAGTCTTTTTATTTTATAATTATTATTTTTAAATTGATCAGAGGCCACTGGAGTGTGGGCATAGGCCAAAACTGGCCCGCGGGCCACCCATTGCATATTCCTGGCAAATCAACCTTTTTCTTGCAATTATATTATTCTTGTCATAATAGTACAATCTGACATATTTTTCTTGTAGTATCATGGCTGTCTTAGTTGTAACGTTACTACCATCGTACCGTTTCACATTCCTCGACAAGGAATCCAACCAGAATGATACTAGGACCATCCTGTCCCTCGTCACGTGATACCTGTTGATATCAACATGAAAAAAAACGTCAACCGTCACGCTGCTTGAATCATGAAAACGTAAGTGAGGGAGAGCAGTGGAGGTCACGTGTGTGCCAAAGCGTGCACTCCGTGAGCGCGCGTGCAGGCCACTCCTGTGCAGGATTGTCTCAAAAGTGACGCAGCACGACGACCTCGCCAAAGCACAGCACAGTCGAGTCCGACTCCGGGATGCAGGAGTATATCAACTCCGGGAGCGGTACCAATGTACCATGGTTCCGTTTAGTCTGAATGACGACCCGATGAGGGTGTATGCGCCCTGTACGCAGTTCCCCGATATCCTGGTCGACTGCGGAAGATGCATCTGTTCAGGAGTTACAATTATCAAGTTTACCCGGACCGGGGCTCGGTGGACACGCCGACTATACGCGGCATCAGCTGGGTATGTACATACTTAACACATCTCCTGCACTTGAATGGACGCATTGTTCTTTACTGCACGCGAATTAAAGTGTCAGCTGTATGCAAGTCATCACATAAACTGTCCTTTAATCGAGACTACAGTGTATTCATCTTTTATGCAAAAATAACATTCTTTAACTTTAACCTGGTCCTAGATCATTTTTCCTGCGAGTTTTGATGATGCACTTAAATGTAACTTATTGCATGACAATCTATTAATCGACAATCAACTTCATTAATAATCAGTTCATCGTTAAGAACCACTTTTCAACGTAATTGTCCCCATCATTGGAATTTCAGCCTCACAACAGCAAATATTCTCAGATTGACTGTATTGTCCTCCAGAAAAAAATGTTGTGCTTTGCAATGATTAACATTGGTTGCCTATTTTCTGACATGTAAGGGCTAAACTAATTACTTTCATTATCAATCATTGTTATTGTTGGTGTTTTTTTCGGTGTTTTTTTTCTGCACAGACAATTTGAAATAATGCCTTTTTTAAAGGTCCCTGCTAGCCATCTGTCATTTTGTTGTTTTATGTTTAACATGAAAAAACCCGAAAAGGGACGAAAATAATGCACAGAGGTGGACTTGTGTGGGAAGAAAATAAACAGGAATCATGTTCTATTTGGGGGACAAAGTCGTTGCACTGAGATTGGCCGGCCACAGTTCCACCGACGGCTCACACAGCCAACAGACGGTCACTGTTGTGGCTGATTGCTTGAGTTGCTGATTGCTTGAGTATGAGTTGTGAAACCAGCAAATTCATTACCTCGTATAGTGTGACTGAGACCTAACCAAGACTGCCGATCTGGTGTTTAAGATGCTTCACAAGTTCACAACCATGAAAGAAGTTGGCATGGCAGAATTGATATATTTTTCTCTTCGTGTGACTGTCCTTCGTGGCCCTACTGTCTGTTCCTAGATCTTGACCAATAGATTGACCAGCGTGTTCTTGCTCTTTTATGCCTGCAGGCCTACACACGTTTCCTTGAACTCTTTTCTTTTTTTGTCCTGCCACCCCGGCGATCTGTGCACTTGGCGGCAGCACGCAATGATGGGGCGGGATCTGGTCTTTGAGATTTGTAGTGTGGCCACATCAGAATCGATTTATTACCACGTCGAGTTAACTAGTCTGAGCTCGGCATTACATGCCAGTCAAGTGGCATTGTGGTAATTTCCAACCTAAATTATCTTGCTAGCCTGATACAAGGACATTAAAGACTATATTTAAAAAAAAAAAAAAAAAAAGTGACATGGGACCTGCAATAAAGAGATGGAATATATATATTTTTTAAATCTTTTCAATAATATAATTGCCAGCTCAATCGATTTTTAAAATAATTGTTAGTTGCAGCAGTTTAGATTTTAGCTGATGACATTCCATCGGATTAGAAGACGATCCATGTCTTCAATTTGTTATTGTTGGCAGAGAATGCACAACATTTTTTATAAGAGTGCATACTTACATATTCATGAAACTAGAGATATTTCTGGAAACAGATTTGCGTAGCACTTTGCTGCTGGGTGTATACAGGGAGGCAACCAAAGCAGCAGAGTATTCGATTAAATTCCTGTTATAAATAGAGTATTGTATATTGTTTACCTTCACCACAACTCCCTTTCTTGAAAGAGCCTGTAGAAGTGTGTACAGAAGGAAGAGTGTCATTTCCTGGTCACATGACAACCCAGCATTCAGTTGTCCAACTTGTACTTTTAGACTTCTAGACAATCTCCTTTTCTCCCTTTAGTAACACCTTTTATGTAACAATTTGCTACAAACAGTGTTGATCTGAATAGACGGATGTTGTGTCTCCAAGTTGTCTTACATCATAAATTACATAAGAAAATTCGGAGGCAGTCGTCCCGAGTTGCCCACTGTTCGAAACGGTCCAGTCCAGCCTGAGAAAGCAACATGTGATGTGACAAATAAAAAAGCTGTGAAAAAGACATAAAAAGTTGTAAAAGTCACATTGGTGAACAGTCCAGTCAGTGCAGAATGAGCTCGTAAAAGTAGTCATGTGCTCATGTGAACGTTTCATGTGACATTAATAACTCATTCACTGCCATTGACGGCTATAGACGTCAAAAATTCATTTGAAATATTTCTATTAATTTTCCACTTTTGTTAGAGTATGAAAACCTAAAAATATTATTTATTTATTGTACATTTAGAACAGATATAACATTTGCGATTAATCATGAGTTAATTATTGAAGTCGTGATTAATTACAATTGAAGCGATTTAAAAAAGAAAGAAAAGATAAAAAATTGGGCGTCAGGCGATTACTTTTTTAAAAAATTGTAATTAATCGCATGACTTGACTCGTTAACTCACGATTAATCACAAATGTTATATCTGTTCTAAAAGTACAATAAAAAAAATTCTAGGTTTTCACACGCTTATTAACAAAAGTGGAAAAATATGTTAAACTAATAGAAATAGTTCAAATGAATTTTTGACGTCTATAGCCGTCAATGGCAGTGAATGAGTTTAAAGGAACCGCGACTATAATTAATGACAAGTTTGGTTTACATTATTTATTTGGTTGACTAACACAACTATGAGATTCATTTTTCAAAAATCATTTCCAGTTTAATTCATTTTGTAGAAACCTTATTTGGACGTACGCTGCCATTGTTATTTACGTCACAACACATTCAGTAATAAATGGCGGCTGGCTCTCTGCCGAAAGCAAGGTTAACCTCGTAACGTTCCTAAAGAAACAACATGCGATCAGGAGAGTCACCCTCCCCCACGCCGTGCTCTCGTCATTCACCAGACGCATTCAAGAGTTTTGATCGTCCCTTTAGGAACGCAACAGAGGCTTACCTTGCTTTCTTTATAGATGTTTCACATTGCTTGGCAGAGAGCCAGCCGCCATTCTACGTCACTACCCACTGAATGCGTTGCGACGTACGTCCAAATAAATTTTCTACAAAATTTATTAAACTGGAAATGATTTAGTCATGTTAGTAACAACCAAATAAATAATATAGAGCAAATTTGTCATGACAGTCTTGGTTCCTTTTAAGACACGACTTAACAGCAATGTGAGGACACAAGCAGGCAATGGGCCATTTAAAGACATGTTTGGGGCCCTTATCTTTTGGACAGTGTCTTTCTTGGGTGGAGAGGCGGCTTGTTTGCCATTTGCTCGCTGCGACAAGTCATGCGATGAAATACTTGTGGTAATGCTGTCATTATTGCACAAGTAAATCCTTATTTTCTCTCAATTTGACCCTTTCTGTTATAAGTAAAGGCTAATTAATTCTTGTCTCATGAGTCCATAAAACATTTGTTTCAGAATGTTTTTATTTATCGTATGTAACCTACAAATACCAGTGGCTTTCTTCATTTTTGGGACATTCCAAATGGTATATTGAAGAGCTTGCTGATGAGCTGATCATTTGAATCAGGTGTGTTGGAGAATGGAAACATCCAAAACCTGCAGGACTCTCCATTTTCTCTGCTCTGTGGGAACGACTTACGAGAGTTCAATTGGGAAGCTTCTCTACAACTTCTTCCTCTTTATTTTGCGACATTGATTCCATTAGACGGCAAAACATGGTACTAAATTGGAAGCATTCAACTCTAAATTCGGACTTACAATGGACCACCACTATTCGCGGCGGGTAGTGGCTGAAAATTGAGGGATGGGAGTATCGATACCAAAATAAATAATTTGATCCAGAGTGCTCAAAATGTAAGTAGTGATATTTGCAATTCATTTGTTACATTTTCTTTATCAATGATCTACCAATAGAGGGCAGGGACATGCTACCCTTAAAAACCTCATTCTTCAAAATATTGAAGAAATGTGAAGGAAGGAGATGTTCTGCGCATATGAATATGAATGAAAGAGTGAGAGTGACTGATCAGATTTTGTTGCTGATAGATGTTTTAGTGAGTTTGTAGGTAGTCTGCTTCTTTGCGCGAGTTTTTAAAAGCAGCAGTTTTTCCATTGCTACTCAAGTTTGTCACAAAGATACTTTTTATAGCTTTTGGATACTTGCTGAAGCTCTACATGAGAGATTATGCGGAATGATTGAGATCAGACACGCATGCCATGTGCTATGTGTGAGCATAAAAGACAATTTCATTGATGATGGTGTGTGTGATTGACTGTAAAATTACAACAACGTTGTATTGACTTTTTTTGTTTTGTTTTCTTAAGATCAGGGTGAAGGCCCACATCTCGTAGGCACCGCATGCCACAATTTGAGCTCGCAACCCACCCACCCCCACCCCACCAGCATTAACATTGCATCATCAGAGACAACACTCCAATTTCAGCACTTATGATCGGTCAATAATGTGTAAAAATAACACGCACACATGTGGACTGACCAATAGTATAGATTTGTTGTTGTTTTTTTTAAAAGAAAATTCACTAAATTATGACTTGGGAGATTTTGGCCAGCGGCTTCTTGTATGACATCATTATTACGACGAAGTTTCCTTCCTGCGGCCAATTCCTGTGTACAGCATGCAGGACAAAATACTTAAAATTCCCCATTCTCCTGATTGTGACTGTCCACTGGGTCAAGCCGGTTTTTCCACATTTCCTGGCTGCATATGCCTCACGCACCATTTGATCCAGGTCATAACTAAGAAGACAATGTCCTATACTGTATGTGGTTTATGGCGCCATTAAATGAAAGTGTGCGTTATGTCTTTTCACCACCTCGTCAGACTAAGAAGCTAACAAGTTGAATGTTTTCCAAGCGCAAACAATGAGGAACATTAGTCGGCCGTCCATACTGTCAGGAGACCTTGGCACGACTCATGAGGAAATACTAACGTGTGTATTCAGGAGAGGCGACTTTTTAACAGGTTTTAAGAGTGACTCATCAATCAGTCTGGTGTTGATGTGTACTTGACGTGAAACACGTAGTTAGTCCAGTGCAGTTTTCCAAGTTGAATGATTTTCTTCCTGCTTCCCTTAAGCTTGTTATTTAGATATGCAAACGTTGCTCATCAGTGATAATTTCCCTCTCTTCTAGACTCCACTTCCAGAGACGCTGGACTCAAAGGACACGATGAAACAGGTGTGTATATGAACAGGGTTGGGAGGGGAAGTCATCCATTACAGTTACAAGTTACCTGCTAAAAAATTGAGTTAGTAACGTAATCCAAGTACCATAATATTAAAGTAATGTAACGGGATCATGAAGACAAAATAGAAATAAATATCAACACAATATATATTCTATACAATGTGTCCCTGCTATTTGCGGGTGATAGGGACCCGGGCAGCCTACAATTAGCAAAAATCCTTGTGTAATTAAAAAGCATGTAGGCGATTGATTGATTGATTGATTGATTGATTGATTGATTGATTGATTGATTGAAGGCCACATGCTGTTTTCGAACAGTCACTG
Organism: Leptonotus elevatus; assembly: GCF_054856555.1. Taxonomy (NCBI): domain Eukaryota; kingdom Metazoa; phylum Chordata; class Actinopteri; order Syngnathiformes; family Syngnathidae; genus Leptonotus; species Leptonotus elevatus. Next base: position 27,852,232 of record NC_141240.1, read on the forward strand.
AAAGCAACCACACCTCATAGATAGATGGATAGATGATGCGTGACATCAACTGCAAAATGAACTTTTATCCCAGTCACAAGTTTAACCTCGTATATGTTGTGTATGATGTTTAAATAGTGAATTGGTGGGAGGAAGATTTGTTTGGAAGGTGTAACTCACATTATGGTTGTAGGCTAGCGGGCTAGCTAGCAACAAGCTACAACGCCATGCCGCTGGACTTTCAGCTCAAACTTTCGCTCAGAGTAAGTTCCAGTGTATACCAGTCGCTATCTCCTCCTCCCGTCCGTGAAGCTTTTTTAAACTGTCCGCGTGTGGAGGACACGGCTAGTCAGTTCGTTCGTTCCCATCTCCCCGACATGTAGCAACGGTCTCACTCGCACGGGCTCTGTCATTCTCTCTCTCTCTCTCGCACGCTCTGTCTCGCTCTCTTTCGCACTCTCTCTCATTGTAGAAATTGTAATCCCTCAAAGTAATCCCCATTTATAATAAATGTAACTGTAATCTGATTACATGTTTTTCCCTGTAACTGTAAGGGAATACAGTTAAAAAAAATTGCAATCACAAGGAGTTTAAAGACCACTGGAGTGCTCACAGCTAATTGACCACCCCCCCCCCCCCTATGTCAACTTGGGCTAGGCCCATCACATCGCTCTTTATCTCAGCTTGCCTTAACAACGTGGTAAGAGAAGAAGACGCTTTGGCTCTGTGAGAGAAAATATTTGAAGTGAAGACACTGACTCTGAATGACCGCAGAATTCAAGTAATCTGTGTGCGCTATATTCATGACGCCAACATTGCCATTTCATATTTTTTATTTTTTTACCGTTTTTTAAAACTGTTCTGTAATACACCTACTTGCTGTCTTCATGAAATAAGCATTGGCTCCATCTTGTGGCATCTTGGTGTCAAGGAACTATGTTAAAGTGACAGGAGCAGCTTCTGTCAGACAGACCAATGCCCATCAGTGAAAATGAAACTGTAGCAAAAATGAAGTTCTTTAATTAGTTTGAAGTTTGGGGCCTCGCTCGCCTCTTCCTCTGCGCCCATTTTGAAGAGTGGTGGAAGGCCCATTTTGAATGGACAATGTATGGTGCACACTGGTCACCTTCACTTTTTTACTACAAGCTTCACTATTACATCCACATATACTGTACATGCTGTATAGAATTGTAAATATAAGTGTTTTTGCAAAACACAATATACAATATAGCCGCGTTTCCACCGTAGGAACTTCGGGGTAAATTTACAGGGCCAGCCCCGTATGTGTGCGTCTCCACTGCAGGAGCCTTCCCAACGGTTCCACATTTACAGTAAACTTACGGGGACGAGCGGAGGTCCTACTCGAGCGGAGGTACTCCGCCGGCCCGATAAACTCCCGATCGAGCTTTTGTGCTGATTGGCTAAAAATGATTTAGTATAAAAAATTATCTTACCTTCATGCGTGACGATGATGCATTCTTGGTTTAAGTCTCTTCCACCAAAACAATTCTCTTAACAATCCTTTGCCTATTTTCGTTCCACTCTACTGTTAGCCTTTTCAAAATCTTCATCTAGACGCTGTCTCCTCTCACTCAAACCATCCATCCACGCCAAGTACAGAAAAAAAAAGAGAAAAACAGCAACCACATAAAGGTTTTCTCTTTCCTCGTTGTGATTTCCGTCGTGCGGTGCTTGGGTGACGTCACGGGAGAAACCGTTGCATTTACGTGTCGATTGAAACTCGCGGCGTTGTGAAATGGGTCGTACTCCGCAGTGGAGACGCCACAAGCGGGCCGGCTGAGAGGACGGTTCCTGTGAAAGTCCCTACCTTCCTCCCCATACCCGGACGTCCTGCGGTGGAAACGCGGCTTATGTGTACTTTATATAAAGTATTGTACTGTATTTTTATGTCTCGGCTTGGCAGCGCAAACAGCTGGGAAATGGGAGTGTGCTTTGGGGTTTCGACTCATCATATAAAGAAACAGCGAGATCTGCCAGCCAATCAGATGACAGTGATATCACAGCCCTCCTCGGCCTGCGTTCTAGAACCAGATTACAGGAGGTTTTGAGGAACGGTGCCATTGTCACTGCCTGACCTAAAAATAGTGTAATGGAATGGAACCGGTCCAATGCAAAATGTGTACAAGTTTTTACTTAAGCCCAAGGCTCGAAATAAGTGGTTGCGCTTCATAGTTTGCGAGGCAAAATTAGCATTTTGTGCCTCAGCAAAGCACATTGAATAGCAAAACTGAGAATCAACCACCAAAAGAAATTAGAAGAGGAGGAACTCTCGAGATGGTCATGGACGTCATCTACCACAGGTAGTCAGAGCTCGAGGGAAGCTGCCTTTATGCCACAGCAGCTAGCTAGCAGCGAGATTTGGCTAGCTGCAAAAAAAATAGTTGTGGAGCTGTTCCCAAGTTAGTAATTATTTCCTCGGTGGTGGCAAAAAAGCTACATTTCTGACAAGTATCATTCTAACAAAGGGATGACAAGAAAAGTCAGAGAAGCCATGCTAATTGCTACCGAAGATTGACACGGCTATCGCGTTCAACACCGGAATTAAATGCTTGGGTGATCGAGTACGCTTGTCACAGATGTCTGGAACTGCAAAGTAGCAGGCAAATGAATAAGTATCTGGACTCTAGAGCGAAAATCATACTCATATGATTTTGACGTAAAGATGAGTTGCGTTAAACAGAGCCGGAACCGGAAATTTATATTAACTTCCGTTATGGTGTATGTCGGCCAGGACGAATGGCCTGTAAAGTTAAAATCTATTAGTAGTGTTATTTACTTTCACAACAGAGTCCTGGGTTTTGCTTTTGATTTTTGAGGTCTTTTTTATTTATTTATAAAATCCATTAACAGCTTTACTTCAAGACAATAATTTTTTTTTTTAAATAAAAACTGTTGATTTAAAAATAGAAAGGTGATTATTCATTTGTTTTATTGTCATATATTTATAGTTTAATTAAGCTCATGTTTCAGGTCCCTGGGATTATCTTGCAAAAATAAAAAAAATAAAATATATATATTTCAAGCCATGAAGCCACACATTGGAACTGAATTTCCTATCTTCTATTAATGTATTACATAATTCCATGACTGTAACAAAGTGATTACAAAAATGTTGACTTATGATGGCAGTAGATGAAGACCATATGGTGGGATCACACACCTTCCTATAATTGTGTAATGCAGTTATTTTGGTATTAGAGTAATTTCCACTTGTTAAGATGTTTGCATGTGGCGGGTATAAAAAGCTGGGAGTGCCGTAAGGCCGCCAGTTCAACCGTGTCGTTGCCGAGGTGAGTTGGTAGCACTGTGCATTTGCTACTAGCTACCTAGCCAATAATGCCAATTAATAATCAATTTCTCAGTGTGGTGAAACTGCCGATTAGGCCTTGTGGATTGACCAGTACACGTCATGTTTGTTTAGGAAGTAAACGACAAGTCAACCCAAGTTACGTTTCCTGTCATTAATTACACAACAACGCAGAGACCAGGAGATTTGAGCTCCCCGCCATCTAAAAAGGGTTACGGTTGCATTATGATGAAGCATCATTTCAACAGTCTAACACACCGTTGAAAGCAGCTTCTTGGAAAAGTGTGCCTTTCCTGTTTGCAAAGGTCACAATGCCTTCAAATCTCCCCGTCAAATCACACAGTGTTGACTTGGTGGGCGGAGTCATTCTACCCTACAATACTAATGACCCAAGGAATGCACAAAGGCAACATGCTGGTGCCGAAGTGTAGACAATTGCAACCTGGCTATGAAAGACTTTCAAGCATGTGTGATAATGAACGTCTCACTGCACGGTCGTGTTGACATGACAAACCAGTTAAGGTGTTGGAGTAGCAAATCAGGACGGTTCTGAAATCGTTTCACTTGTTGGCTAGAGTCTGTATATGTACTGTAGTCCTCTGAAATGCTAATTGTCAATATGCTATTCATCAGGAGGTGCTTTTCCCGGTTGACTTAGTTCATCACACTAAAACGTGGTTAGTTGCGTGAAGCTTGGTAATACTGGTTGATTTGACAAATTGACAATTGTCCGTATTGGTGAAGATTATAAACCTGAATTTGATTTTTTAATGAGTTTGATTGAGATCAAATGGAGTCTCAACTGGCTGTAGTCTAAGAACAATGTACTGTTTCGAGCTACATCAGACCTTCAGGGCTGCATCAGTTTGTTGCTCAATACTGCACAACACGGGTATCAAAACAGCAGCTCGAAAACAGTCAAACATTCTCACATTCTATTACAATTTTTTTTTTTTAAAATATGACCTTATTAAAAAAATAAAAAGACACCCAAGATAACAATGACTTGGGTCACTCTCCTGACTCGTGAGCAGGCAACATGGGCTCAGATCCCACTCAGTGACAGTGTGAATGTGAATGTGAATGCTTGTGCTTGTCTGTCGCTAACTGTGTGATTGACTCAGCCCGAGGTGTAATATCCCCGCGCTCGCCACAAGTCAGCTGGGATCGTCTCTAACTGGACTGTGATCCTGAATAGGATGAGCAGTACAGAAAAGTGATGGACAATTATCAGATGATTCCTCACAGATACGGATTTCACTTTATTATCTTTGCTTGTGATTCAGTGGACAGTCAATGTCCCTTCCAAAAGCAAATATGACTTTTCATGTGTTTTTGTAATAGCCTGCTTAGGTCATGGAAATGTTGCCGCATGGAAATAATAAATACAAGTAGCTGCCTGAGAATGTCCCAGTGGGGGTCAAAAAGGGAAATGGGCCCCTGGGAAACTCTCAAATGTACCTTGTGCTCATTCATCATTGCAGTTGGGAAGGACAGCACCCAGGGTGGATTTAGTTGGGGGACGGCAGGTCTGGGAACAGGCTGGTTGAAGTGTGTGGAACGGATTTACAGTACGTCACGATCCCTGGTCCAATTGCAGGGCAAAGACAACGGTTTCACTTTTGGGTCAAACAAGGTTGGCAGCTATTCTCTTTATACTTATATATTGTGAGACTCACACTCTTGGACCAGGATGGCAAATGTGCTTTCATTTTCTACAGCACTTTTCTATCTTCAAGGCACTTTTAGGCTGTCTCCTAATTTACCAGCTGTTGATAAAGCCTCAAGGGTAGTTTTTTTATGGTGCTCACGGACACCTCAATTTGGTCATAGGGTTCAGGAGTAAACCCACAACTTTCTGATTGGGAGACAACACCAACTGAGCCAGGGGGCAAGCCAGAGTCTCCTAAATCTCATTAATACATTATTATTGTGTGTGTGAATTCAGACTGCAAGCATGATCTCAATATGAGATGAGCTTGTCATTCATACAGATCATATCTACTGTACTATATGGACATTTCGGTTTTATTGGCATACGTTTTGCTTTTCTGTTAGGAATTAGCATGCACAAAAATGTCTGCGTTGCAGTTATTTCAAGTTGCATTTTTTTCTTTGCCCAAAAATGTATATTCAACACTTTAAATTATCTTCAATGTTATGAAAAAAAATAGAGCAATAGAAAACAAACCTGCATATCAGAGAGTGTATGAAGACTTTAGAATTGCTTTTGGTGTTATGAAAACATTCAGGTGACAGGCGAGTCAATAGAGTTGTTGGTGTTAACAGAAACCTGTCCATCATGTTCATTGAAGACTTTAGTCTGTTTACAAAAACATATAATATACACTGTATAATAGTTTCACTGAAGACTCTAAATTGGCTACACTACTTAACTCATTCACTACCATTGACGACTATAGACGTCATAAATTCATTTGAACTATTTTTATTACTTTAAAAATTTTTCCACTTTTGTTAACAAGAGTATGAAAACCTAGAATTTTTTGGGGGGTACATTTGGAAAAGATATAACATTTGTGATTAATTGTGAGTTAACTAGTAAAGTCATGCGATTAATAACTATTAAAATATTTAATCACCTGACATCCCTCATTTTTAATAATATTTTCTTTAAAAAAAATATTTAAAAAATTATTGTAATAATTTTTAAAATGTTATTATAATCTTTATTTTTTTTTAAAAGAAAGAAAAATATTATTAAAAATTAGGGCCGCCAGGCGATTACCATTTTTAATCGCATGACTTCACTAGTTAACTCACAATTAATCACAAATGTTATATCTGTTCTAATACAATACAAAATGTCTAGGTTTTCATACTCTTATTAACAAAAGTGGGAAAAATGTTAAACTAATAGAAATAGTTCAAATGAATTTTTGACGTCTATAGCCGTGAATGAGTTAAGAAAATGTGTGTCAGGTTTCTAGAGGACTGTTTACAAAAACACCAATGCTATGTTCATTGATGACTCTATGGCTGGATTTAACCTCGTGGTTCACAATGACAATTCCTAGACGAGGCCTCCCAGGGGGGAAAATACCCATACTGGAGTTTCTACACCCTGGTTCTTTTTGTAATAATTGCAGGTGATGTATCAAAATGAATTTCCAATACTCTAAACTAATAGGAAGTACAAAAACTAGTCGAGAGACAGCAGTTCTGGGTTGTACCACCGTCTCCTGTAGAATCAGGAAGTCAGGCGATCCTCCATGCCGTGGGATGATGGGTAATAAATCTGTGCCAATCCCCTCCTTCCCATGAAAAGTTGCCTATTCTAAAACCTACATGCGCATTATTATTGAGAGTCATTAGTGCTATCAAAACCGCTAATATGCGTGCACCACGTGTGTGTACTTTGCTGTCAACGTGTCGTCTTTAAGGGTCGCCACAGCGTGTTATCCTTTTCCATCGTAGCTTATCTTCTGGATCCTGTCTTCCCTCAATACAGCAGCTCCATACTCATCATCCTTGTCTCTCCTAAAACATGTCCTAAAACATGATACGTCTTACCTTAGTTGTCCTTCTGATGACCTCATTTCTAATCGTATCCATCCTGGTGACTCCGAAAGAAACATCTTCATTTCCGCCACTGTTTTAGAAACGTTCCCTTTCATCCTAGCAGAGACCCCTCTATCACATAACACCCCTGACACTTTACTCCACCCGTTCCAACATGCTTGGATCAGTTTTTTTTTACCACCTCACCACGCTCACCGTTGCTCTGGACTGTTGACCCCAAGTATTTAATGTCATGTTATGTCATGGCAGCGCAAATAGAATAAAACACATGGAATCGGACACCTTCATATTAGAATCAGGCCTCTTAGACCTGCAGTGTAAATCCAACCCAAGTGTCTTTAGTGTTTCTGGAAGCAAACAAAAATAAGTGCTTGCCCTTTTACAAACTGTTTCTTTCATCTTCTTTCGTAAGGTTTGTCAAGCAAGGATTTCTGTCCAAAATATTGATGTGGAGAGCAGAGGTGGTAAATTCAGGTCCACAAAGTAAAAACCCTGCCACAGTTTGGCTTAAGCCCCTCGTGCTAGCTAGCTCCCCGGGTGCTTGTTTACCTGCTAGGGAGCTAGCTAGCTAGCACGAGGGGCTAAAGCCAAACTGTGGCAGGGTTTTTACTTTCAGGAAACTGGATTTGCCATCTCTGGTGGCGAGTCAGGTTAGTGAATTTTGGCGCCATTAAAAATATGCACATGCTTTACGCAAGGATTTTCTTGATACTGGTACCACCTTGGACAAACAGCAGGCAGCGCCTGATGGGAAAATCTGCAATACAAACAGACACCCGTCTGAGGCACTTGTAGAATCACAAGGCCGAGCGCAAGGAGCGTGAAGCAAAATGACCGCTTCATTTTGTTGCTGTGCTAACAAGTGTAAAGCATGAAAAACAGGGCAGTCACGTTGACGCACATTCTTGTTACGTAAGACTTTCTGCACCAGTGGATAACGGCTTGGGCCATCCAAGGTCTTTTCAGGATTTGGACCTGCTCGGGTTGCGTGCATGAGAAGTGGAGTGAGGGGGAATTAAATGACAAGTTGAATGGGAACCGAATGACGGTGGTCGGGATGCCTCTCCGTGCCAGACACAGGGTTGTGAGGTTGTGTTATCATGTCGGCTCACACAGTGCGTATGCGCTGAAGTTGAGTACACAAAAACATGCGCGTCCCAGCTTTTTCTCAGCCTATTTCTCCACGTCATAAAACAACCAAATGTCACATTTATGCCCCTGATATAAATATAGTAGTGTGTTTAATGACACACCGCTCCTCTGACGTGTGTTTAAGTTCCTCTCAGATCGTGTGGTGAAGGCCGCAAGGTCGGTGTACAGCGTGATGGTCGTGAGGAAGCCTGGCTTGATCCGAGATAGGAAGTATCACCTCAAAACTCACAGGTAACATGAAGGTTGCTTCCATTTTATCATGTACGACTACTAGGAATGGTCTTTTCGGATTTATTTCACGTTAATGGTCAATTATTGATTTATTAGACTTTTTATATGGTCGAAAATTAATTTTAGATGACTACTAATCCATCCATTATTGTCCTAAATCTCTGCTGTTCTGCTGCTATCTTACAAGCATTACTTTGAGATATAACCTCACTAAACCTAATGTAACATTACACACATTTCTTAAAGTGGAAGTCAACCTTAAACATTTCTTGACAATAATAAGTTATATGTGACCTCACTAGTCTTTATGAAGCAAAATCCATACATTTTTATCCATCTCAGGCGGCGGCCATTTTGCCACTTGCTGTCGACTGAAGATGACAGGCTCAGGCAACAACCAATCAGCGCTCACCTGTTTTCTGAAGCTGTGCTGTGATTGGTTGTTACCTGAGACGGATGGATTTTGCTGCTTAACTCATATTCCACTAACACAATATTAACCAGAATGCCATATTTAAACTAGCGTAGAACAAATTATTGTCAAAAGAATTTTGAGGGGTTGACTTCCCCTCTAACATTTAGACAATCCTTAATTACAAACCAATACATGGCTTTGCGAAATGTTGCCCATACCAAGTGACCGAAATTCAAATGTGTGATTGTTGTCGCAGAAAATGTTGCTCTGGTAAGGAACTTGTCGACTGGCTGATGAGACAAAATGAAGGCCTCCAGTCAAGAAGCCAGGCAGTTGGAATGTGGCAGGTCCTGGTGGACGAAGGAATCTTGGTTCACGGTAGGACATTGAAACATTTCAATGCCTTAAAGCTACTGAACGCAGAAAATTGAATTTGGAATCGCTACTGCCACATGTGGCCAAAACATTCAACTGCATTTTCTCTTCTTCACATACACAATGCGCACAACATGATGTCACATCCGCAGACAGAGGGCGGGAAATTCAAACCCAATCCTATCTGAAAACTATTGGCCATAGACTTGCAGGAGTTTCCATTATGAACAGCTAAGGTGGTAATCTAATTGAAAAATGGTAAAAAAAAAATGCTTTTGTAAAGATATTTTTTGAGCAAATTGTTACAAAGTGCAGCTTTAAGTCTATTGAAAATGAAGAGAACAATGAGGAAAAACTAATTTCAGCTCAGCTACCCCAAATAACCTTGACCAAATATCTACTAAATGTAGCGCTCTTGCTCAGAGAAATAAAAGTTTCAAGAAAATATGATAAGTTGAAAGGTGATTACTAGGAACATTCACTGAAAGAAAAAAAACACTCAATAAAGCAAAAAAAGGTACCATCAAATCATCAAAAACGATCATTTACTGCTATTTATTTTTGACATATTCAGCTAATGACATCTCAGGCAGTACTCAGACATGCTTGAGGAGCTTAAAATGTTGTGACTTGAGTGTTGCACGCACAAAATTCACCAAGTGAAGGATGCACTAGCTACAGGAAAAGGCGCTTTGTCTGCCTGGAAAACAAAAGGCCCAATCAAGCGAAAAACCCTCTATCATCCATCCAAGTGGGTCACTTGGAATACATTTGCACTTATTTTCATTCTGCAATGTCTTAAAGACACTTTGTTTCTAGTGCTTAAACTGAAAACTTCATTTTAAGCACAAGGAACAATTGTTGTTACATATCATGTTAGGATATATATATATTATGGGTGTGAATTGCCTAGTAGCTGGCGATTCGATTCATATCACGATTCGATTCGATTTGATGCCGATTAATCCCGATACGAATCAAAAATTGATTATTGCGATGATTATTTTTTACTCAAATTTTGAAAATACTAATCAGTAAACTTGTACATGTACACTGTAAGATTTAAATGAAAATGTATTTATTTATCTGAAAATTCAGGCTTATAATTGAGTCACTGCATTTTACAAACAGGTTGCAAGTCTGTTTCATGTTTGAACAGCACTGAAATAAAAATATTAAGGCTTAATGTTCCATTAATATAACATTCTTCCATGCTTAATGTGTGAATCCTAACACTAAGTAAGGCGTTTTGTTGAATATTGCCATAAAAAAATTTGTTTAAAAATTTATTCGGCCGCATATCGAATCGATTCGAGAATTGTGCGCTGTAATATCGCAATATATATATATATATATATATATATTAGGGGTGTTAGCAAAAATCGATTCTGCAATATATCGCGATATTACAGCGCACGATTCTCGTATCGATTCAATATGCTACCGAATCAATTTTTAAAGGTCAATTTTTGATGGAAATATTCAACAAAATGTCTTAATTAGGGTTCACATTTTAAGCATGGAAGAACGTTATATTAATGGAACATTAAGCCTTCAAATTTGATTTCAATACTCTTTAAACATGAAACAGATTGCAACCTGTTTGTTAATTACGGTGGACCACAGTTATAAGCCTGCAGTAGATTTTCATACAAATCTTACAGTGTGCATGTACAAGTTTACTGATTAGTATTTAGTAAATTTGAGGTTTTTTTTAAATCGCAATAATTGACTCGTATCGGGATTAATCGGTATTGAATCGAATCGTGACCTATGAATCGTGATACAGATTGAATCGCAAGCTACCACGCAATTCACACCTCTAATATATATATATATATCAAATCAGTTTAGCATTTGTATACTCATATGTACGGCAACGTGGCATTTAAAAGTCACACTATTTCCAGTGTTAACACTTAACATACCAACATGTCTTTCAAAGCATATAAGGAACAATTGTCATTAGTCATATAACACTAGTAAATATTGTACTGTACAAGCGCTAAGCTGAATTCCTAGCGCCTAGCGCATATGCATAAAGGAGAATTAGAACCTTCCAATGTTTACATAGGCCTCTTGAAAATCTCCCAAATAGTCCGTATGTTCATGCTCGTGGTTGTATTTTTTTTTCACCAAGTGAAAGCCTAATAAATTAGCCACATTAATTTTGTTGTGCCGTCTTTGTCTTTGCTACGCCAAGTGAAACATGAGGTGAACTTTCACGACAAGGACACGCAGTTCTACCGCTTCCTGGATTCTGAGTTTGGACTGAACCACCTAACAAAGGACTCGGAGGACGAGCTGCAGGAAAGCCTGTCGCTGCTGTCTCAACTGGGCCCTGACGCCCTGCTCACAATGATCCTACGCAAATGGTCAGTGCGATGCCTCTTCAACAACACGCTAGCGTACACCGGCCGGTCACAACATTCACATCACAAATCATCATGAGAGCCAACAGAACAGGTTGTTAGATGTTAAGTCCAGTTTCAGGAGGGTTGGGCCTGTGTTTGTTTTTCCAATAAAACACGCGAAACTCAATCGCATTGTGATTCCGGGGATTTTGCAGGCCGTGTCAACTTCTCCAACTCTTTATCGGGTTCCTCAAAGCAGCTCTGAAAAACTGGTGTGATAGGAGGTGTAGTTAATGCTTGCTGTATTTTAAATGATGTGTCATTCATTTGACCTTATTTTTAATTTTTATGTATTTAAAAAAAAAATATATATATTTTAATAAAAAATAAAAATAAAAAAAAACATTTGATCTTATTTTAATGGACCATATAACTGATTACACTTTATGAAGTGGTGTGGCCAGGGCAAACATGTTAACCAACATTCAGTGATTTACTATAAGTGAGGATTTTACAAACACAATAAATTGTGTATTCTTTTTATTTTTTATTATTATTTTTTATAATTATTGAAGTAGGATATTCTAGCCCCCATACACACCTTGGTATATTCACATGCACTTATATAAACATTTGACTTTCCATTGACACACACGTATCAATGGTATCTTTAACTTGTTCCGTGACCACGCTCATAACTCAAAACAACAAAAATATGTTATGTGTTTTAATAAGAAAAATAGCAGTATATAATATTGTAATTTATGAGGGGAAAAAAACAGAATGTAAAGAATAAACAATTTTTGCTTCAATTGAACTAATTTGCTCCCAAAAACGTATAAAAACGTTCCATTTTAATTAGTGCTGTGGTCCCAAATACGTATTTACACGTTTAAAGTTTTTTTTTATGCTAGAGCATACAGGAGGCTTTGATGCAGCCTCTGATCTGAAGAGGCAGTTTAAAGCAATGGTAGTTCTTACAAAAAGGCCAGCATGTGGCAGCAGAGCATAAGAGATCAATCAGGGCCATGTTTCAAAAAGCTCTTTTCCCCACTGTTTTAAACAGATTTGTGAACAATTATGAAATTTAGCTATATTCTAATGCTAATTGCTGCAAAACGGAAACAAATAGAAATATACTTTTTTTTTTCCTGATAAAAGAAGAGACTCTAATCTTTCTTTTGGCAATAGAACACAATATTCTGTGGGCCTTGCAAAATCAGTCAAAATCAAGTAAAACAGCCGGGGAGTGAAGGGGCTTGCTTCAATGAAAATGGCTGGGAGTGAATGAGTTAATGGCCATTGAGCTGCTTATTCTGAGTTGACTACAGACACAAAGAAAAAGACACAAAGAAGAGTTTCAAAATGCAGTATTAGTCAGTTCTCGCAAATGATATGTTGTTCCGTTTGTGTTCAAATAGCTGTTACTTAAAATTATAACACCCAGAAACCAATACTTTTTGTTAGCCTAGTTTTGTGTTTGTTGTTAGCATGAGGCTAAATGACTGTCGCAAGTCAGAGCTATGTGATTTTAAAGAAATCATTTTCATTGATTTATGTTTAGTGTTGGCAGTAAACTTCTTTTGGGAATGGTGAAGAAGAATCAAGTCAAGAATTCTTCACTATCTGCCAAACTGCTACTTGTTGTAAAGTGAGTTGAGCTCACTTCCACCATGTAGTGCTCTTATCTCAAATGTTTGCTCACTAGTCAAAGCAAAAAAAAAAGACGATTTTTACACCGATCTGATCAGCTGGATCAGGATTGGTCGATATTTAGCATTTTATGCAAAATCGGTCATCGGCTGTAATGTCTTGATTTGCCTGATCGATCAATTACGCCATTGATCAGATCCACGAAATAAGACATTGCATCTTCTCATCGAATCGGTGATGCCAATTGATTGATTCATCCTAGATGACCTCATGGTGTGTTTCATTTCCAATTCCAAAATGAATCCATTTAGAAAATGACCTGCCGTATGCTTTCTTATGTGTGTCTGTACGACTTGTGTTTAGTCCAAATCAGAGGAGTGCTGAGGACCTGGAGGTCATTTATGAGGAGCTTCTCCATCTCAAGGCCGCCGCTCATCTTTCCACCTCGGTCAGTCACTGTTACGGACACATTATTCCAATAATTGTCATTCCGATTTTTTTTTTTAACCAATCCTTGGATTCCTCATGCAACAATTCTACATGTCACTCTTGTAAGATTTTCTATTAGAAGTAAACAAGCCAACGTTTCATACTTTTATTTTCATTTCTTAAAAGACACTTTTGTCTGCTGTGCCTTTTAGGTGCGGAAAGAGCTGGCAGCTGTGTTGGTGTTTGAATCACATGCTAAGGCCGGTACTGTCTGTAAGTTGGCGTCATTGCGAAAGACCCACTTTTCAGCACAACGCTATGTTTCGATAAAGCGCGTATACAATCGGGGCCGTTCAAGAGCCCTTGCATCATGATAATGTTAAGATTGGGTCACGTATGTGTCGACATAAATGATCATGTGATCTTGAAGCATGTTCACTCAGTGGTTTGTGTTGTTGAAAGTGTTCAGTCAGGGGGACAAAGGCACTTCCTGGTACATCATCTGGAAAGGCTCTGTCAATGTGATCACCCACGGGAAGGTAAGTCGCATTTGTCATGTTGGCTTTGTAAGTTGTGCTAATGATAATGGCAGACTCTCGATTGCATTTTTTTCCGTTTGTTCCGACGTTACATTTTCAATTTCAGCTCAAAAGGTTCCGAATGCTGTTCCATTGCGAAATTGATCTGAATGCATGCAGATTATAATTCAAAAGTTAATCAATTCATGACCGGTAAACACAAACGTGAAGCTACTAGAATCAGGAAACATCTATAAATAAATTCTGGCCGCAGGGCTTAAACTGGGGTTTATAATCCAAATTTTCCGGTTCATTAAGATTGTAAATGGTGAATGCAGCTTGCTCTATTTCTATCCGTATAAAAACAGCATTGACAATATAAGGTGTGTGAATTCAGGGCCTGGTGACTACCCTGCATGAGGGCGAAGATTTCGGGCAGCTGGCCTTGCTGAATGACGCTCCGCGCGCCGCCACAATAATCCTGAGGGAGGATAACTGTCACTTCTTGCGCGTGGACAAGCACGACTTCATTCGAATTCTCAAGGTCGGCTGACTGTATGCTCCGCTGCAATCATATTTTTGTGTCCGTGCGGTCGTATTTATGCATTTCTCTGACTTCAGGATGTAGAGGCGAACACGGTGCGATTGGAGGAGCATGGGAAAACCGTGCTCGTGCTGGAGAAATGTGCCAACCCAGCCGAGCAGGGAGGAGCTGGAAACAAGTAATAGTAGTTTTGATATCAACTTTGTTGTTTTTTGATTATGATGCAAGATTGTAGGTACAGTTCAGAAATCAGAAAAATGTTGTTTAGTGGTTGAAGCTTGTGTATGTTTGAATGATTTCTGTCTTGTGAGAAAATGTAAACCCATTGGGCCGACTTGATGTGAAAAAGTTACTTTACTTAAGTACTTACCCCAAATACAAACTGTCAGTATTAAAGTACTTCATGCTGCTGGATGGATTATTTTAGTTTTTATGGCAGTGTTAATGCATTTTTAAACACATTATTTCTTAAATTTTATTTTATATATATATATTAGAGCTGTCAAACAATATAATTGTTTTATCAGATTAATCACATTTTAGAATTTTGATTAATCATGATTAATTGCTTCATAAAAAAGTATTTTTTTATCAATATTTTTTTCCCGCCAAATTTGAAAAGCACCGGTTTTAATGTTATAAGGACGTCTTCAAAAAAAATTTATCTACTGCACATGCTCATCCTCCTCTTTTTCTAATCAATGAATTACTTGCATAATTTAAAACGGGCAAAAAATGACTGCAATATTTTGACATAAACAAATATTCTAAATGTCGTACACAAACATTTATTAAATGCTTTACTTTAATGCATGTAATTATGTTTATTGCTCAAACAACCTGTAGCCATCCGCTGTCACGCTAAAGGATAATCTAAGGTCAAAATTAATAGTGCGATTAATCTGCGTTAATTCATGATCAATGCGATATTTTTATATATGTGTGTGTATATGAATTGTTAATATTACTTGCTTAAATACCTGAAAACTGTGCATGTTTACTACAGTGTAAATGTCTTGTTGTGTGCAGGTACACGGTAATGTCAGGAGCGCCAGAGAAGATCCTGGAACACCTCCTGGAAACAGTCAAATTGGACTCCAACGGGAACGATTCAATCGGTGAGAGGTTGTCGAGCCTTTTTTCGTTTGTTAGATAAATTGTTCGTCACCTGAGTGTTATGCTTTTCTTTTCTGCCCGCTAGATTCGTACGTGAGTGACTTCCTGCTCACCCACAGAGTCTTCATGCCCTCCAGTCAACTATGTCCTGCACTGCAGCATCAATATCCTCAAGTCATTAGTGTTCAAACCGCTTCTATTTAAGAATTCTATAATTTAAATACCGTAAAATCCGGACTGTAAGCCACAAATACCCCCCCCAGCTTTAACCCCTGCACCTTAAACAGAGATGTTTGCTTGTTTTACCATCAAAGTGTCAACTGTTCACATCAGTGTGTTGCTCTCCAAATGAGAGGATCTACAGTAAGCAACTGATTAGTTATCAACACAAATTTTATTTTACTTTCAACATTAGTTGTCACTTTTTTTTTTATCATGAGCCGAACATAAGTTAGCTAGTTTCTTGCTAACATTGGGAAATGCTACGAAAATTAGCTAACGAAAATTAGCTAACGAAAATTAGCTAACGAAAATTAGCATTGCTATTGCAGTCCTTTCATACCATCAAACAATTGTCACTTTAGCATAAACATGGCAGTAATACTTACAAATACCTCATTCAGAAATACTTTCAGGCATATATTCTTTCTGTTTTATGGAAACAATTACAACGTCGGAAGTTTCACTTTAGCTTTAGAGTAAACCTTCGCTATATCGTCATGATTCCGTTTTTGCAGTCTCACTATAGCGTAGATTTTATTTATGTGAGTGTCATTACTCTATTTTTGTGTTGTCAATTGTACTTACTCCCTCTCAGAATACTATCTATGTGTATAAATGTGTTTGTGTGTGTTTAACGGTACATGCCTCACATGGGGGTGAATTAAAATAATTCTATGTCACGGATTTTCACATATTACGGGGGGTGGACGGGCTGAAACTGAAGGTCCATTATTTGAATCCACTTCATTTTGCACCGCACTACTGACACTATCAGACTTAGGCGTACACAAACCAATGCTGTTTACAGGTAAAAAATAATAATAATAATAATAAAGGAAACTTTTCAATTTAGTGGGTATTGCTTGCATACCAGTAAGTTCACTCCACAGTATTTCATGATTTTGACTTTGTTAACCATCTTTATTTTGGAAAATGGTGTTCCTTGACTGGCGATGCACCTACCAGGCAGAGCTCTCTGAAGGGTCCGAGCAGGAGAGGGCCACCTACATTCTCAACACGAAGCAGAAGGTGGTGAAGCTGGTTGGCCAGTGGGTGGCGTTCTATGGACTTCTGTTGAAAGAAGACCCCATTGCCTTCACGTTTCTGGAGGTAAGGTCTGAGATTAGTTTGACATTTACAGTTGCACAAGGTTCAATTCCAGTGAAGTTGAGGTGTGTAAATTGTAAGACAGAATACAATGATTTGCAAATCCTTTTCAGGTAAGCGTCATGATTGAGGTTTGGCCTGACAGCGCCAGGAGTCCAGACCTTGAAACTGTGTGGTGCATTATGAAGCACACAATATGACAATGGAGACCCGGACTGTTGAGCAACTGTAGTATATCAAACAAGACTGGGAAAGAATTCCACCCAAAGCTTTAACAATACAGTAAATGTCCTCAGTTCCCAAAACGTTTATTGAATGTTGTTCAAAGTAAAGGTGATTTAACACAGTTTTTGGAACGTGTCGCAGGCATGAATTTCAAAATAAGTGAATATTTGCAAAAAACAATTAATCAGTTTGTCAGTTTGGACATTAAATATCTTGTCTTTGTAGTGTATTCGATTGAATAGAGGTTGGAAAGGATTCGCAATTCATTGCATGTTGCTTTTATTTATATTTTGCACAAAGTCCCCTCTTCATTGGAATCAGGGTATTAAAACATGTGTGTGTGTGTACAGTACATTGTTTGTATTCTCAAACAGAAGCTGAAGAAGGACATTGCAGCTAATTTTCGTTTGTATGGCATGCTGAAAGATCAATTCCGGGACAGAAGAAGAACAAAAGTGTACGTGTATTTATTACCTTAAAACATCTTATAACTCCTCAAGACTTGAACTCCAGCTAACGCAGTGTATTGTCATCTTCACCAGGTTGGAGAATGGATACCACTCGTTGGGCAGGGTAAGAGTCATAATTCTTTGTCTATCTATCAAGCCGGT
This sequence comes from Leptonotus elevatus, assembly GCF_054856555.1. Classification (NCBI taxonomy): domain Eukaryota; kingdom Metazoa; phylum Chordata; class Actinopteri; order Syngnathiformes; family Syngnathidae; genus Leptonotus; species Leptonotus elevatus. The sequence goes on from NC_141240.1 coordinate 27,870,034, forward strand.
GACACAGTCTATTTTTTTTTTTTAGATAGGATGTGCCCGTTTTTGCCAACATCCGCATTGTGCTTTCGGCTCCATATCCTGTCGCCTTCGTCAAGCTGACATTAAATGTTTATTTTTCCAGGCTTGGTTAGTTGCAGTGCATTTCTCGTGTGGATTCCAGTTTGTACATTCCTGCTTTGCCTTTTCTGAAAATTGTTTTAAACCAGGCTACCTCTCTTATGCTGCTTGGTCAGATCCTAATGTTTGAAAAGGGCGGCAGGAAAAGCACAATTTCGCATTAGCCTTGCTATATGAAGTTTAGCTAAGCTAAGTCATTAACTCTTTGACTGCCAAACATTATCCAAAAAAACACCCCGACAATGGCAGCCGATTTGGAGTATTTTAACTCATCTTTCAAGGCAAACAGAATATTGTGTGTTTTGACCATATAAACATGGTGGGTACCAAATGGAAAATCGCGTTCCATTCTTTCAATAGAAAAAAAAAAAGTATTTTGTACCTTATTCCGTAATCATCATTTGAAAATACCAGTAGGTAATTTGAGTGACATTGAGCGAAAATTGAAAAGATAAGGAGAAAACGAGCTTTTTGTGAAAAGGTACATTTTCTGCACAACGGTCTATTTCATCAGATTTGTCATGTTTCATTGTAATTCCATACACCGGGAGCCCATTGAAAAGAGATACAATGCTGCCATCTGCTGGCCATAGTTAGTGGCTGTTTTGGGATTTTACAACCCCAATGACAAGACAGTGCTGCACAAGACGTTGCACTGCTCACTGAGAAAAAACTAAACGTAGTTGACGTCAATTGACGTTATTGGCGGCGTTCATTAGGATTTTAGCATACGTCATTAAACGTTTTTGGCAGTCAAAGAGTTAAAGAAGTATTTGTACTATAATACGTTCTCCTCTCAAAAGGTTCTGTCTTAAGTGAATTATTTCATTTTTCTTTCAACTCTAACTCCCACGGCTCAAACTTGCTATTAGCATTACTGTACTTTTTGACTCATTTATAACTGAGTAATATATTTAGAAATACTCAAGCCAAAATGCAAAACAGCAATACAAATGTGTTGATTCCCTGTTGTTGCTATATTGCTCAAACAGAACTACTCATTTGACTGGTTCCCTCATAGTGAAGAGCCTGTTGGACGGATACAGCCAATCAGAGCGCAGGATAAAGGTCAGCTGCCAAAACATTCTCATCTAATCAGACAGATTCCGTTTTTGGAAAGCCAAACTGGGCTTTCTTTGGCCTCCGCTGTGGAAAAGTTGCCTTGGCCCGTTGTCGTACCACAACAGCAATGCGCTGCCGTTCTGCTCTGCTGCGCAGTGTTGTACCAGATTTACACGGCAGACCACCAAGCACTCACGCTGATGCTGCCCGTCAACGCATCCGTCCAGGAAGTGATGCTGTCGCTGGTCAAACCTGGAGGAGATCACGTGCTGGTCAAGATGAATTCAGCAGGTGGCGGCAATCACAAATCACAACAAAAGAGCTACTTTTCTTTCTATGCTAACATTTGACACCCTGACAGAAAGAGCTGAGTTGAAATTGGATGCCACCGCCGTGTTCACCGCGCTGGGACTCAACGAGAGACTCTTCATTTGCACCAGCGACCAAGTGGGAAAACTGGTGAGGATACTTTGAATGCGGTTCTAATGCAAAGTTGATTATGGGAGCATTCCCACATATGTTATTGTGATTTTTATTCTCCACACTTTTTTGCCATGTATCAACTCCCACATACTTCCGATTTATACTGTTCAAATTTCAACTTCCTTCAAAAATTCACGCCTCCCGGGGTATGTATCCTCTGATTCCACATTACTTACAGTATTCGTACAAATTAACATTAACTCATTCACTGCCATTGACGGCTATAGACGTCAAAAATTCATTTGAACTATTTCTATTAGTTTCACTTTTTTTTTTTCACTTTTTAATAATTTTTTTATTTTATTTTCTTTTTTCTTTTTGAAAAAAAGATTATTTAAAAAAGAAAAGAAAAGATTATTAAAAATTAGGTCGTCAGGCAATAAAAAAAATGTAATTGAATTTTTTAATAATTTTTTTTTATTTGATCGATTTCTATTAGTTTAAAAAATTTCCCACTTTTAACAATATAAAAACCTAGAAAAAACATGTATTGTATATTTTGAACAGATATAAAATTTGTAATTAATCATGACTTAACTATGGAAGTCATGCGATTAATTACAATTAAAAAACATTTTATCACCTGATGCGATAAAAAAAAAAAGAAAGAAAAGATTATTAAAAATTAGGGGCATCAGGCGATTAAAATGTTTTATTGTAATTAATCGCATGACTTCACTAGTAACCTCACGAATAATCACAAATTTTATATCTGTTCTAAATGTACAAAAAAAAAATCCTAGATTTTCATACTCTTATTAACAAAAGTGGGGAAAAAAAGTTAAACTAATAGAAATTGTTCAAATAAATGTTTGACGTCTATAGCCGTCAATGGCAGCGAATGAGTTAAATATCAACTTTTCCCCATTTATTTTCAATGGCACAGAAATTTTACTTATTCTTAGTATCACAATCCACGCCCACTTCCATACATGTAACTTACTGCTCGGTGGCACAGTTGGTAAAGTGCATTGTGCAGTAATCAGTAGGTCATCATTTAATAATTTATCTCTCAATTGACTTCATAAGCATTCCGCATGCATTCAAATGGTAGCATTCAGCTTTCAGCGTTCCCACAGAATTTCTCCACAAATTGTACTTGTCTAGTTGGACAAGCTGCTGGTAAAACACCTGACCTTCCAACACAGAAAGGATCTTTTTGGGCCGGTTGGTTGTCTGACCACAGTCCTTTCTGACACACCGAATACGGTTCTACCACGCGGTCTGTCTTCACTCAGATGCCCCTGAAAGAGCAGCAGGGTCCCGAACGAGGAAGCGCCAACGCCCTTGAGCACATGGGCTCCAAGGACATTGCCAGCGAGCTCACCAACTACGACTGGGAACTGTTCGCCGCCATGCATGAGGTCAGACATCAGTTTGCATGAATGTTTTGCATATCCAGTTAAAGCATTTTAAAGCAGCAGTGAGATTATTGATGAGATTATTGATCCAGGGATCCCTCTTTGGCCACAGGTGGAAAGAATGTAAATATTGTATTGTTGCCTTAACTCATTCACTGCCATTGACGGCTATAGACGTCAAAAATTAATTTGAACTATTTGTATTAGTTTAAAAAAAAAATCGACTTTTGTTAACAGGAGTATGAAAACCTAGATTTTTTTTTTTGAAATACGGATATAAAATGTGTGATTAATTAATAAATAAATAAATAATATTTATCGTAATTAACTTGACTTCACTAGATCAAACTAATTTTATATCTGTTCTAAATGTACAATAAAAAATATATAGAATTTCATACTTTTGTTAACAAAAGTAGAAAAAAATTTAAACTAATAGAAATAGTTCCAATGAATTTTTGACGTCTATAGCCGTCAATGGCAGTGAATGAGTTTTAATGACCACTTCCTGCTTGTCATGCGAATCCGAAGTCACACATGATGTCGTCACCCGATATCATCTGATGATAATCCTCTACCTCTTGCTCCAGGCCGAGCTTGTCCATTATGTATTTGGACGTCAAAAGTTTCCTGGCGGCGTGACGGCCAACCTGGAGCGTTTTGTGCGCCGCTTCAACGAGGTTCAGTACTGGGTGGTGAGCGAACTCTGCCTCTGCGAAGACCTGGTCAAACGAGCCGTCCTGCTCAAGAAGTTCATCAAGGTCGCTGCAGTGTAAGAGTCTGGTTGGGAAAAATGACGTTTTGAATCTCTTTGCTTTGGGGTTACCATGGCAACATGCAACTGACTTCGTGTCCTTTCAGATTAAAGGATCAAAAGAATCTCAATTCTTTCTTTGCCGTGATGTTCGGTTTGAGCAACAGCGCCGTGCACCGGCTTCACAAGACCTGGGAGGTGACATTTTATTTCATGTGTGACTTTGAGTGTGCGTAATGTCACCATTATTTTTCAGCGTTAGCTTTTCTTTGTTTTTTTGTAGAGAATACCCAGCAAGACGAAAAGAATCTACTGCGCCTACGAAAGGCTGATGGTAAGTCTGACTGAAAACACTTTGTGCCAATGCAGAGTTTCTATATGGACAATAATACAAATGTTTTCATTATTCAAAACAAGTGTCTAAATATCTTATATGTGCCTTTTACTCTTGTAGGCAGCACTTGATACACTTCACTATGTCACATCACCAAACAAACAAACAAAAAAAGTGTGTCACAAATGTGTTAAGTACGGAAGTGTATTGCATTCACTTGAAAAAAAAGTCCTGTTTTTCTGACGAATTTTTGTTTTGTTTTTAAGTTTTTTTTCTGTTTTATTGAACATTTTCCCTTTTTTCTGTTTTAAAAAATACATATTTCCCCTGTTTTTCAGATTTTTTTTCAGTTTTTCTGAGTATTTTTTTCCTGTTGTATAAAATAATTATTTTTGGGTTTTTCTGAATATTTGTTTTCTGTTTTTCTGAATATTTTTTAAAATCAGAGATTAGAGAACAAACACAATATAGTATAAACATTCATTCCTTTATTGAGAGCCAGTAAGTAAACGTGACCATCTTATTGCATATAAAGGTATGCGGGAAAGTGTCCGCTTCCGCTATTAGCGAGTCTGCAACATGTCACTTGGAGTTCAGAGGTAAAAAAAAAATAAAAATAAAATAAAAAATAAAAATTTTCTTTCTGGTTTTTTTCTATTTTTTCTTCCAGTTTTTTTTATTTTTATTTTCCCTGTTTTTTGAATATTTTTTTTCTATTTTTTTTTTATACCCCCCCCCCCCTGTTTTTCTGAATAATAACCCCCCCCACCCCATCTTTCTGTTTTTCGGAGTAATTTTTCCTCCTGTTTTTCTGAAAACTGAAAAAAATATTCTGAAAAACAGAAAACTAAAAAGTATATATACTCAAAAAAACAAAGCTCCCCCCAAAAAATTAGTCAGAAAAACAAAGTACTGGGGAAGTACTGTCATGGTTCTTGAAACTGAAATCTTATATTAGAAAGAAAAATGGTGCCATCTGGTGGCCGCTGCCCTTAATGCAACGTCTGCTGTATGTCGTTCCGGGGCAGGATCCTTCACGTAACCACCGAGCCTACAGGTTGGCTGTAGCCAAGCTCAGCCCCCCTTACATCCCCTTCATGCCTCTCATACTCAAAGGTAACTCAAGGTCACCAGCAGTTAGCATCATTGTGCAGTAACGCTACAGTGCAGTGACATAGTTTAAAAAAAAAAATGACTGGCTGTTGTGTCTTTTGCCAGACATGACGTTCATCCATGAGGGAAATGCCAACTTGGTCGACCGACTGGTGAATTTTGAGAAGATGGTAAGACAGATTTTGGCTTACCGAGTTTCTGAACAAATGATAAGCACTGGGGCGCTTTTTTGTAACCAAAATGTCCTCTGCTCACAAGCGCATGATTGCCAAGACTGTGAAAATGGTGCGAGGTTGCCGGAGCCAGCCTCATGGTGAGTGTCAATATTGCTGTATGGCAACATTTTTCATATGGACAAAAGTATTGGGACACACGCATTAACCCCTTCAGACCTGTATTTTTTTCTGTTGGGCAAATATAATAATAATAATATTTTTTGGTGCTAATTTTGACTCTTTTCCCACATAAGAACAACATGGGGGAAACGTTTGCAGTTATCTCTTGTTTTTATTTGTTATAGTCGACGCCAGGATAATATGGAAGCCTGTAACGTGTTGTAAACTTACTAAGCCATTATGTAACATTTTCACCACGAACATCATGTAAATCAACTTGCGATTGCCAAGCGTTGACATCATCCAAATGATGCGGTTTATGGCTTTAGACGCGCAAATGTCCACAGTCCACTGCAACCGTCTATGGGTCAGAAGGGGTTAACCGGACCGGTGCCGGTCCATGACCCAGTGGTAGGCAAAAGCTGCGTTCGCTGACACCAAGTGACACTTTTCCACTCCCTCTTCTGCAGTGCCTTCGTCGCCACAGAGAGGATTTGCCGATCGAATGTTTCTGGAAGGCCCCGCTGCTCGCATATCGACATGTACGTAAACATTTTGACGTTTGTGTGGAGAAGGTTCTGTTCATTACAACTCACAGCAAGAACAATACCGTCTGTTTTGCCGTCCTCCATCTTGACAGACTCGGACCATGGCCTCCCTCTGCGGACTCCCAGCAACATCCGACTCTACATTCAGAACCTGAATGTGATCGACAGCCAGCGCAAACTAACGCAGCTATCGAGGACACTCGAATGCTAGCGGCAATAAACAAACGGCAAAAACAAATACTCAGCGGCACCTCCAGGGGTCGCCGGTTGTGATGGAGACTGACTCAAGGAATGGAATTGGCTGCTATTTATATAGAGAGAAGACTATGCTGAACCAGAATCAAACTGACGTCTTTCCAACACGCCGTTGGGTTATTTATCGTGTAGAACCGTCACACACAATTTCACAAAATGCCACAGGAACACTTCATTTAGCTTTTCACTATTCAGTCGTGTATGCACAAATGTTTATAAATCAGTACATGCACTGTATAGGCATATTTCATATATTTGTTTTTTATGAATAAATTATTTTCCCAATGATATGCATTCAATGAAACCACGGGGGGGAATTGTGAAAAGGAGAAACCGTTTATTTAATAAAATACAAATCATACAAGGTAGAAATGTAAAAATTTGAACTCATAACAGGAACAAATTGACCTACAAGACCTCCAGCAAAAATAAAACAAATCCCCAATATGGGGTGAGAAAATTCACAAGTTACCATTTGGATTCAGAAATACTCTCCTAGTCATAAATATGTACAACGTCTTTTTTGGAAGAGAAAAAAAAAGAAGGCTCGGACATGCCAAAAATTCCAAATCAAATCAAGGGTACAGTGCCTTCATATGATGTAACCACAGGAGACTATGGAGGTGACACCCTGTTCTTATAAATAATGTCTTGACATGACCAAGAGTTTTGTCGACCATTTGACGAATATTAACTCGCTATTCTATACGTGAGGGCGCTGTTCAATCGGGCCAACCATATTTGTGAGTAGAAAACAGTCATGTTTGGACAGACGCAACCATACAGCGCATTCTTCATCATGTCATCTCTACGAGGTTGGTTGTCTGCATCCGTGCAACAAAGTGGTGACAAATCCATTCAAAGTGTTGGAACCTGAACAATGAAATATGTGCTTATCGCAAACACAAAATCAAACACAGACATGAAAAAAAAAAAAGTGAATATAAATATTGCACATTTAAACATTTTGCTCCCAGCACCTGGTTAGCCTTTTTTGTTTGAAAATGATACTTAAAGCCATAGCATCGTCATTTTTCGACACCAATGACAATATTTTTATCATATCGACATTCTACATCAATGAACATAAAAATGACAATGTCGAGATACTCCATCACTGGCAATGGCAATCAGTAGCCTTAGCCTAATTATGATAATTATGATATAATACTTGGAACATTTTGACAATATCACGAACCTCTCGGACTACCTGTATGGCAAAACATGTTTATTTGGACCCCGATTTGTTATTTCTTGTATCAAGGCTTTGGCTGCAAAATTTGGATGGTGGCGGGAAAACGACGTCAACGCTCAGTGGGGCTAACCAGGACTTTATCGCTGGGAACAGTGGAGGAGTTCATACAATAAAACTAACATTCATAAATATTCCATTCACACAAATGCATGTTTGCCAGCACACTCAAAAGTCAAAGTATTTGCGTGTCAAAGTTCAAGAACAAGACTCAAATTAAAAAATGTCAACAGTCTTTTTATCAAGTTCAGTCCTGCAGTCTTGTGGTAGTGGGCTGATTTTTTTTCTTCCTTTTTTTTTTTTTTTTGTCAATAGGGTCATAAATAGAGTAACGTCACAGTCACAGTAACACCAAGCTGAAAATGTGCGCCTTCCTGACGTGAAGCCTCCGCGTCCAGGCTACAATGCTGCTGATTGTCAGGTTCGAGGTTTGGGTTGGAGGCACGATGACTCTTCAGAGTACAAAAAAAAAAAAACGATCTCTGGTGGAACTTTTAAAGCGAAGGCTTCAAGATGTTCCAGTTCCAGTCCCATCTCGAGCTATTCAGAGGTTTCCGGTGAACGAGCAAAGCGATCAGTAGCAGGCAACTTGAGAACTCGTAACGAGCGCGAATCAGTCTTTGGCGTCTTTGGAAGTGAATCAGTAGATTTTCTTGAGTGCAAAAAAAAAAAAAAAAACTCAACGCAGCCCCGTCCTCCCTCCATCCTGGCCACGGACGAACTCGGCGTCCGCCCCCGGCGGTTGTCTATAACCCGCTGAACCTGTCCCGGGTGCTGGAGATGTTTCCCAGCATGCATCTGGGGACAATCTTGGGAGCATCCTGGACAGGTCAGCTCCATAAACCACCTAAGAATGGATCTGAATCTGTTTTGCCAACCGATCTGCCGGCAAACATAAATACAAAAGAAAACAAAACATTCATTTTGGTTGGGAGCGTGTGTGGAATTGTCTCGTAGTTCCAGTGGTCTCGCTTCTTTGCTGCTTTGCAATCCTCCGCCGTGTGACTCCCTTGCGATCATGTGGCCTGCTTCTGCGGTTCGGCGGCCAATGCTAGCGGGAGCCTCGCGCGGGCCGCTCAGGCCTCCGAGGCGGCCTGCGGTTTGAGTTGGGCTTTCTCCATGGCGGTGCCGTACGGAAGGGATCTCTTGAAGAAGCCGAACTGCGGGACGACGTGGAGCGACAGTTCGGTCATGACAGACTTTAGATTCGGCCCGTCTCGTCTCCCCCTGCGGCGTTACTGACCTTGTACAGGACAAAGATGAGCAAGGCCAGAAGCAGCAAACCTGCCAGAATGGCCAAGATGATGATCCATAGCGGCACCGAGTTCTCAATGTCGGGTTTGTTCCAGACCACTGGGGTCACCACCTGAGGACCACAGGAGCACACTGAGTGGATCATGAACGTAAAAAAAGGTCAAAAATGAATCAAATAAATCATCCTAAATACCTTTTTGTGTCCACTGGGAACGTGTTTGGGCGGGATGGCGTAAGGCATGGTCTTCACACTGTATCTGGCCAAGCACTCCAGCACATATTGCTTATACGCTCTCTGCAGGGGGAAACGTCACGTGTAATGTTACTGTCATACGCTAGGCGGCGACAGAGACCAGGTAACCCCTTTGTGCTCATCTGTTTGAGTGTGCACTTATTAGCATTGTAGTAGTGTTAATTTCGTCAACGAAAATAATTCCACATAACACACATTTTTCACTAGACTAAAACTAGACTAGACTAAAACCCTCATTAATAAACAATAACTGGGACTAAATCAGTATGCATTTTTGTCGACAAATGAAGACAAGATGAAAATGCACTTCACTTAATAGAAATTGGACTAAAATCTATGGACATTTTAGCCTGTGAACAAAAAACGAGACGATTATATGATTTTGTAAAATCTTGCCTCTGCTTATCTGTCACTGTGACACGGTCATGTGACACACAGTGACACACCCCCTTTCAAATCTGCAGCTAGCAAGTGCAACATGCACAAACACGTGGGACAGACAAGAAGTGGATTCACGATGAAAAGTACGGGAAAAAAATAAAGTAAATTAGAGTTATAATTTAACATGAATCCACGGCTATAATGTTCCAACATAATGTTAATCCGACTGCTAACTAATGCTGGCTAACTTACTAGCTCATAGCATGGAACCATAGTAGCCACTTGTTGATATGGTGTAATTGTATGTGAAATTGTTTTTCATCAAAAAGATGAGAGAACATTTTATGTGGAATAGTTTTAGATCCGAAATGTTCAACATAATCTGCTGAAAAAATAAATAAATACAGGGGTAAAATGATTGTTCTGACAGTTTTTGTGACTAAATAAAAACTGGATGAGGTTGACTAATTATGATAAAAACTAACAAGCGTCACATGAAATTGGACTAAAACTGAGACTCACTTTAAAAATGGCGGACAAAATTAACACGACATTGTAGTTGAGGGGTTCGTCAGGGACAGAATTCAGGATTATCTCACAAAATGCTCTCATACTGAAACACTTTTTTTTTTTTTTGCTTACATACACTACTGAACTAAAAGATATTTCAGTACAAGTTTGAGAGCATTTCAGTAATGTAAACAAGTGAGAAAACAATAAATAAATATATAATATACATAATATATTATAAATAAATAAGTTGTCTGTAACAAAAAAATCCTGAAGGATGTCCTTGACAGCCCTGCCCTAACAAGGACCGTAGATAGCGCGCACAACCAAAATGGCCAATCTGATGATAGTTTGGTTCTGCTTGGAAAAAAAGGTCCACAAACCTCCATGAAGGTCTCTGCCCAGACGCGGGAGCGAACTTTGAGGATGGCGGTGGTCCCCTTCTCCAGGAGGCCCACTTGGCACTGCAAGGCCCAGCAGTCCACATTGGAGCACGACTACACAAAACACAGCGCACGCGTGATTGCAACAGTGGTTAATTACACTTTGATGGCAGCTAAAAATGTTTTTAAAACGGGGCTGTGTGATTCTAATCACCGCTTAAGACCTCATTTGAATGCTTACAGTTAGTTGACACAATTTTGTTTTGACACAATTTCCATCAAAAAAAAGTTAATTTGCTACGATAGCAACCACTTGAACCTGGAACAGATTTCAATATACATCCTTTGCTATGAGAAAATCTTCAAAACATATCAGCTGTCAACTCGCACCCTGGAATTCATTACGTTCGACCGACGACTGTAAATTCACTGTACATTCAAGGCCGCCTACAAAATGGTTCTGTCTGCTGACGGGTGAAGGACACAAAAAGGGGAAAGTATTTTTCTTAACTAATCATTCAAGTAAAACAAATGGGAGCCACATTAATGCTGCAGGTCAAATAAATACAAGAGAGTCCAATGTTAAGAACCCTTATCCATGCCTGCTTCAAATTAGATTGGAAGGAATGTCATCTGACTGTAAAAAGAAAAGAAAAATAACCCTTTTCACATCCGGGCCCAACTGCTGAAAGGAGTCTATTTCTCCTCAAGATTGCCTAACGAGGCTCCCACAAATCAGGTCAGTGGCCAACACGTGGGCCCCATGCAATGGAGGCAGACCGCCCCCAGACCGCCTCCAGACCGCCCCCAGACGCAGAGGCTTCAGCGGGTTTCCTGCGGGAGCGCTTTTGGTTCACTTACGAGGCTGACGGAGGGTAAACGCAGCGGGAGGTAAACCTGAAGTGAGACAGACTTATTAAGGCTAATCAAACAGACCGGCCACTTCCTCCTGCTCAAACCTCGTCGTTACCCACGGCAAAAAAGAGAGATCTATGGGAAGGGAATGAGAATTCTTCAGGGCCAAGTCCAACATATTTTCACTTGTGGGCTTCAGTGGTCAGGAAGGGGATGCCCCTTATGCACCAAGTGGACTGCGAGGTAAAATATTTGAACCATTTTTACATTGCGTGCGTACATGCTAGACAAGCATAACTGAAGACATCAGCCGACACTCGCACACGCACACACACACACAAAGATGCCTTTACTTGAGGCAGGTATCCACACATGGAGGCATGCAGCTGGGACTATCAATGGTGCAACTATATGTGAAAGGGGCCCCAACCTAAGGCAGTTATTATTAGTTATGACAAAAAGGACAAATCTGACAATACTTCCCTTTTAACTCATTCACTGCCATTGACGGCTTTAGACGTAAAAAAAAAAAATATTTTTAACTATTTTTATTAGTTTAACATTTTTTCCACTTTTGTTAACAAGAGTATGAAGAAAAACGTTTTTGTTGTACATTTAGACCGGTTATAAAATTTGTGATTAATCATGAGTTAACTATTGAAGTCATGTGATTAATTACAATTAAAACTAAACTAATTAATTGTAATTAATCACATGACTTCAATAGTTAACTCATGATTAATCACAAATTTTCTATCCAGTCTAAATGTACACTATTTTTCCCCCTAGGTTTTCATACTCTTGTTAACAAAAGTGGAAAAAAAATGTTAAACTAATAGAAATAGTTCAAATGAATTTTTGACGTCTATAGCCGTCAATGGTAGTGAATGAGTTAATGTCATTGCAGCAGTATTATAAGGCTGGCTTACAGTCACCAACTTGGATGACAAATAAGATGTGTATTGTGATGAAAACATGTCACAGATGTTAAGACACCTTGGAGTAGTTTTCAATTGCATTGCATAATGTCTCCTTAAAGGGGAAGTGAACTTTACACATTTCTTGACAATAATATTTTATATGTGACCTCATTAGTCTAAAAATTACATTCTGATTAATATTACATTTGTGGAATATGAGTAATGAAGCAAAATACAGCTGAGGAGGCAACCATTTTGCCACTTGCTGTCGACTGAAGATGACATCACAGTTGCTCAGGGCACAGGCAACGACCAATCACAGCTCACCTGTTTTCTGAAGCTGTACTGTGATTGGTTGTTACCTGAGACCTGCGCAACTGTGATGTCATTTTCACTCGACGGCAAGTGACAAAATGGTCGCGCCTTCTGGATTTTACTGCTTAACTCATTCACTCCCAGCCATTCACTGAAGCAACCCCCTTCGTTCCTGGCTGTTTTACTGGATTTTGACTGATTTTACAAGGCCCACAGAAAAAAAATATTTATCTGTTTCCATTTTGCAACAATTAGCATTAGAATTTAGCTAAGTTTCATCATTATTCACAAATCTGCTTAGAACTGTGGGTAAATCAGCTTGTTTTCAACATGGCCCTGGTTGATCGCTTCTACTCTGCTATCACCTGCTGGCCGTTTTTGTAATGACTACCATTGCTTCAACCGTTTTGTGCAGTGGAGAGGCTGCATCAAAGCCTTCTGTATGCTGTAACATTTAAAAAATAAAATAAAAATAAAGAATGTATAAATACGTCTTTGGGACACTTAAAACATTTAAAATAGACCGTATATGTTTTTGGGAGAAAATGAGTTAATTCATATTCCACTAATGCAATATTAACCGGAATACTGTATTTAGACTAGTCGGGCTGCATGGAACATATTGTTGTCAAGAGAATGTTGTCTGGGTTGACTTCCCCTTTGAATAAATGTAAATACTTCCAAAAGCGGGTCTATCTTACCAGGTTAGTCAAGTGCGCAAGCGAGTTCCTGTGCGCGTCTCGCCTTTCCACATGATGCTCGTGGGCCTTCACAGCCAGATGAGGTGGTTCTGTCGCCGTGTGCTTGAGCTGCAAGCGAGAGACAAGCATCACACATTTGCCGACGCCACCCTTTTCTCCCATTTCTGAGGCCCCGATGTCAGCGTGCCATTAATCAGACGCATGGAAGCGTAGCCGGCTCTACCATTCCCTAAAGAGGACACAGATGAGCTCTGCCCAACATCTGTAAACACAAACAACTCCCTTCTATTTGGAGGGAGGGGGCACACCGCTGGCTGCCACTGAGGTGGTTCATCAAAGCGCTGGAGGGGTGACCGTCCCGGGTGGAGCTGGCGGGCTGGTGGACAGTTAATCATACAGCCCAGCCGGTAATCAGCGGGAGGTCTTAAAAAGTTGTGCGAGCCCCTGAGAGGTCAGAATGTGAGCAGATGTGTATCTATGGAGCTTGCACTCACTCTGAGCTGAAGGCGGTTCATGTTGCTGGAGGTGCAGTTGACGGGGCCCTCGGTGGAGAACTCCAGAGGGTAAAGCAGAGCGTGACCCTGAGCCGCGAGGGGGCAGCGTAGCTCCAGCAGGGTGTGGCTAATCCGACTGGGCCCGTTGTTCACCAGCTGGAAAACAACAACCAATGCGGTGTTAGCAGCAAGATCTACAGGATTTTAGCTGATAGTCAGGCTTGGGGAGTAACGGAATACATGTACCGTTGCGTAATCAGATTGCAATTTTTTTTTACTGTATTCCATTACAGTTACAGGAAAAAATATGTAATCAGGGTACAGGTACATTTATTGAAAATGGGGATTACTTCGAGGGATTACAATTACGATGAGAGAGAGTGCGAAAGAGGGCGAGAGAGAGAGAGAGTGCGTGCACGCCCGCGCAAGTGGGATCGTTGCTACATGTCGGGGAGGTGGGAACGAACGAACTGACTAGACGAGTCCTCCACACGCGGGCAGTTTGAAAAAGCTTCACGGACGGGAGGAGGAAATGGCGACCGGTATTCACTGGAATTTACTCAGAGCGAAAGTTTGAGCTTAGAGTCCAGCGGCATGCTACGCGCTGTAGCTTCTCGCTAGCTAGCCTGCTAGCCTACAACCATAATGTGAGTTACACCTTCCAAACAAATCTTCCTCCCACAAATTTACTATTTAAACATCATGCACAACATATACGCGGTTACACGTGACTGGGTTAAAAGATCATTTTGCAGTTGATGTCACACATCGTCATCTTCATTGGATGACTATCTATCCATCTATCTATGAGGTGTGGTTGCTTTCAGTGACAGTTCAAAAACAGCATATGGCCTTCATTCAATCAATCAATCAATAGCCTCCATGCTTTTTAATTACACAAGGATTTTTTTCTATTTGTCGGCTGCCCGGGTCCCTATCACCCGCAAATAGCAGGGACACATTGTATAGAATATATATTGTGGTGATATTTATTTTTATTTTGTCTTCATGAGCATACTCAATATCGGAGTAATCCAAAAGTAATCCAGTTACATTACTTCAATATTATGGTACTCAGATTACGTTACTAGCTACATTTTTTTAGCAGGTAACTTGTAACTGTAATGGATTACATTTTAAAAGTAACCCTCCCAACCCTGATGATAGTATAGTATTGCGTTATGTCTTGGGTCACCACTCGCTTGGATGATGACCTAGTGGATGATTCTGGTGGTAATCAAACAGGAAATGAAATTTGTCATCACGTCGCTGATAAAACAGTGACGCAAAGGGTAGTAACATTTTCCACAGTAAACTAACGTAGCCCAAGCAAACGTGTTTGTCTTTGTTTTCCACATCAATTCCGGTGTGTTTCGTTTCTTATTTCTGCTCATCGAGACCAGCTTAAAAGAGGACAGGGGAACAAACAGTCTTGTCTGGATGTGTCACGGAGGCGGGAAGGGTAAGAAGTGCTTACCTCATAGATGTGTTCCACTGCTGGCCCCACTTCCTGTTCCACTTCGTAGTTCTTGGTCACCTTCCAGTTGGCCGGTGGGAAGAAGACCTTATCTGGGCGAGACACCCTTCAAAAAAAAAGAGAGAGACAGGGAGAGAGAGAGAAGGTGGGATTGAGAACATGCTTGGTGAGTCACCAAAAGACTTTGAGGTCACCAACTCCCTCTCACCCTTGCAGGATGACCTCAGCTTGGACAACCACCTCCAACTTGTAAGGCACCACCTCGCTGTGGGAGTTGTTCTCATTCTTACTGCAGACGCCAAGAGAGAAATTGCGGTAAACTGACCTCAGGAGCAAAAAGAGACATTTGGGACTTTAACTGTTACCTGCGAATCTGCAGCTCAAACTGGACCGTTTTGTGTGTGTCTTTCAACCGAGGCACCGTGAAACGAAGACCTGCCCAAAGCTGAGGAGAAAATTCCATCAGTACCATGAAATCCCATTTTATATGAAAGTGGCACAGTTTATTAGTATAACTCGCTTTTCACAGATTAGTAAGAATATAGAATATAAATGATAGAATAAAGCGAATATAAGCGCTTGTGCTTGTGAATAATTGTCATTTAAAGATAAACCCCTCCTGTGATGGCTAATGCTAATTTTTGCTAGCCACTCAGCGTTTTCCTTTGAATGCTAGCACTAAGATGGTGGTGTAGTTAAAATGAGCTATTTCTTCTATTGAAATATACAATGTGTAACATTACTTTTATCGTGTGTTTATTTTACAGTAAGCTCAGTACAATAAATGTTCATTTGTTGAGTTCAGACTGTGAGAAGTGAAATATTAGTGGTAATAGTAAAAAAAATAAAAATTTATTCCTTTGGTATGGTTTTTTCTTTCTCGCTTTTTTTTCCACGGCTCACCGGTTTTCCGAGTTTGGTCATATGACATTCGCACGCTGAGCAGTGATTGGTTGTTACCTGAGCCCTGAGCAACTGTGATGTCATTTTCAGTCAGAAGCAAGTGGCAAAATGGCCGCCCCTTAAAATGGATTAAAACGGGTTGATTTTGCTGTTTAATTCATATTCCACAAACGCATAAAATCAGAATGTTGCGTTTAGACAAGTAGGGGCATGAAGAACATATTATTGTAAAGAAGTTTTTTGGGTTAATGTCCTCTTTTAGAAAATTGGATAGATCAGTATTGCCAAAAATAAGGTCTTTCTTTTCCTGTGTACCTACTCTGACTTTCTTCCACATTTGAAAACATGCATTTAAATATACTAAAGTCTAACTTGTGCATAAGTGTAAATATGAGTGTGGATGAGTGTTTGTCTATATGTGTCCTGTGATTGGCTGATAACTAGTTTAGCAAAAACCTCAAAGTGGACAAGCGATATAGAAAATAAATGGCTGCTAAATTAGGATTAAGTACAGTCTCGTTACTCATAATGGCAAAAATAATACTGAAACCAAACAAAAGCTTCACTCGGAGTGTGTTACAACATTTCCTAAAACCTGCTGACTGTTCCTATATAGCTTGTCTCTGGATGACACTTTGACTTTTTCCACAAAGGAAAGCAAATACGAGATGTACGTCATTCTTTAATGGCCATAAAACTTGCTCGTTAGAGCAACAGAAGTGCCTAGGGGACGGCGCTCTTACGCTGGTGCCAGACTTCATGGGGTTTCCCAGATCACAGCTGAGGTATCGGGTCTGGTTCTCGGTGTCGTAGCTGCAGGTCAGCTGGGTCAAACTCTGCAGGCCAAACGTGAAGGAAAAAGTGAGAGCGTGTCCAAAAAATTCCTGGAAGTGCTTTTCATTTTATTGGCCAACCAACGCAGCTGTGCTCACCTCGTTATTACGAGCGATGCCGCTGTAGTCGGCCTCGGGTGGCAGCACCACGTAGAGGTCGGCCTCGTACGCGCCGCCCTCACCCTCATTCCTGGCGTTGAAAGTCAAGGTCAGGGCGTTTTCATCTCCCAGGTACACTTCCTTCCTGTCCCTGAGGAGCCAGCAAAGAGGATACATGATTACGAATTGGGGTCAAATGGTGTCGCCGGGACAATAAATGCGTGTGTCATATATAACATGGGTCCATTTTTGGTGGGGGCAAGAGCAGAAAAATATAAAAGTAAAGCATATAAAAAAATATGTCATAATTAACAGCTGAGTACTACAAGGTACCATGACCTTGAAAATCACACTGTGACAACAAAGTGTTAATTTGATCAAACATTTTTAAATTTAGTCTCAGCTTCAGTCCAGTTTCAATCACGCTTGTTAGTTTTAATCAAAGTTAGTCAAACTCATCCCGTTTTTATTTCGTCTACTAGAAATCTAGCATTTTAGTCCAAGATAACATCATTTTTTTCGTCAGTTTTAGTCAACAAAAACTGTCAATGTTTTGGTCTACTTTTAGTCAGGACAACCATTTTACTCCTCTTCTTCTTTTTTTTTTGTCAGGAGGTCATGTTGAGCATTTCGGATCTAAAACTATTTCACATAAAATTTTCTCCCATTTTTTGATGAAAAAACAACTTCACACACTATTACAGTGGCTACTATGGCTCCATGCCACGAGCTAGTAAATTAGCCAGGATTAGTTAGCGGTTGGATTAGCATTATTGTTGGAGCATTATCCGTTTGATTGATGTTACGCTATAACTAGAATCTCCTCAGGTTTTTTTTTTTTAACCTTTCACTGTGAATCCACCTCGTGTTTGTCCCATATGTTTGTGCATGTTGCACTTGCTAGTTGCAGATTTGAAAGGGTGGGGGGGGGGGGTCACTATGTGTGACATAACAGTGCCACAGTGACAGATTAGCAGACACGATTTTACAAAATCATAATATTCATCTCATCTAAAAATAAAATGTCTACAGATTTTTAGTCCTGTTTTTATTAATTGGAATACATTTCATTAGTTGACCAAAATGCATACTGATATAGTGCCAGTTATTGTTTATAAATGAGGGTTTTAGTCCAGTCCAGTCTAGTCTAGTTTTCGTCTGGTGAAAAATGTGTGTTGATGAAAATATTTGTTTAGTTCCCGTTGACCAAATGAACAGTTCAACACATCACAGTACCTTCAAAGGACAGTAAACAAGCTCTCTATCTACGTTGTTGCACACACTACACGCAACGTTGGGACCATAGCACAACAGCGCTCCCATTCTGCTTCCTCCCATTCCCTGGAACAATGCAGAATTCCATAGCGAGGGTCACGCACATGCTTCTAATTAGCGTCTGCTCTCATAAAGGGAGAGCTGGCGAGCAGTCCTCCTGTAAGTCAGCTGTAGTCGCCTTCTAACTGGCGCTGCGCTTTTTTCAAAACTAAACGACTGCAAATGAGTAAAAGGCCACAACACTGTGAAGCCTCCCTGAGGGACCCCTTCCTCCAACAGGTTGTGTGCTTTGGCAGCCCAATGCAAGAAACAACACTGCAGGAATTACTGCCTCTCTTTTTTTTGCATTTGGCTGAATTTGCGCTAAAAATCATGGCCATCACATTAGCCCTTGGCCCAAATATTCGGACATGGTCCTGATTGCGCTAATGGCACTTTTCTGGAGTTGTGCTTTCAATGCACGCGCAGCAGGCTGTTCCATAAGCGAGGGGTCGCCCATATATGCAGATGGCAGATAAATATAGGAATGTGAAATCAAAATGACAGAGCGGAGAAGGGAGCATCAGGGAGGAGGAAAATGCTAACAGATTTCTGCATCAGGCGGGACCTTTGCACCCTTGGCACGCGACACTCACGTTTCCCGACAATTTGCCTGCCTCCTGTTTATCGCAGCACCTGGAGAGCCAAACGCGCTTCCTGTTTTTAACGTCATGCACCCACTGACGTTTGACCTTTCTCTGGTGCGTTTAAGCCAGCAGCGATGCGACAAAAACAGATGCAGTCAGGTCGGAGTGCAAATGGTTGATTTGCATCAAACCTTCAACTAATTGCAAATCCTTTGTAGTTAATTTTCCACCGGACATTTAACGTTGATACTAAAACACAAAAGTTTTGTGTTTCACGTTGAGAGGAACCAGTTGAGGTGGCTGGGGCATCTGGTTCGGATGCCTCCTGGGCGCCTCCCTGGGGAGGTGTTCCGGGCATGTCCTACCGGCAGGAGGCCTCGGGGACGACCCAGGACACGCTGGAGAGACTACGTCTCACGGCTGGCTTGGGAACGCCTTGGGATCCCATCGGAGGAGCTGGCTGAAGTGGCTGAGGAGAGGGAAGTCTGGGCTTCCCTGCTAAAGCTGCTGCCCCCGCGACCCGACCCCGGATAAGCGGAATTGAAGACGGAACGGAACTAAAACACAAAAGTGTTATACTGTATGGCAAAGCGAGTCGCTGTGTCAAATTCTCAGAATGTGGAGAATGCTTTTCTTTTCTTTTCCATAAAATATGGGGAAAGAGCAAGTGTTTGGAATAGGGCATGCACTTTCAAATAAATACTTGGAGGGGAATTGGACCAAGGTTGTGTGTTACATCCATCAGGGGCCAAGAAATATCAACACATACCAGAATAAGTTTACACACTGACCTAGAAAACCGTGTCTTATCTAGAACCATCTTTTGATGACTTTGTTTGCTTGCATAGTACTTCATAATCATTTAAATGTATACCAAGTAGAGCAACTAAATAGTAACGTAGTAAACGTACACTTTCTTTGATAAAATGGGTATTGATAGAATACACTAATAATAATAACACTCACGTATGTATCCACTGAACACTTAAAACGCATGTCCTCTGTTTTCACAGAACACCACTGTCAACGTTTACACACAAACGACAGCAATGTCATTCGCTCTAAGACTGTTTTGCAAATAAAATGCTCTCATCGTGAAAACAAAGAAACACCAAAACACAATGCCAATTTCATAATCTCACGTTTTTAGTCTTTTTTTTAGGTGAACTTGCGATCAGTGAATAGTCAAGTGGAATGATGCGGAGGATTACTGTAGTAAATAAATGTGCTTGGTCCTTAACTCATTCACTGCCATTGACGGCTTTAGACGTCGAAAATTCATTTGAACTATTTCTATTTAATTTATTTATATCTATTTTATTTATTCTATTTAACATTTTTTTTTCACTTTTGTTAACAAGCGTATGAAAACCTAGACGAAATATATTGTACATTTAGAACAAATCTCAATTTTTTTATTAATCGTGAGCTAACTATTGAAATCATGCGATTAATTACTATTACACATTTTAATCGCCTGACGCCCCTAATTATTTTTAATACTCTTCGTTTAAAAAATAAATAAAATAAAATAAAAAAAATATATATTTTTTTAAGTCTAGCTTTTCATATTCTTGTTAACAAAAGTGGGGGGGAAAGTTAAACTAATAGAAATAGTTCAAATTAATTTTTGACGTTTATAGCCGTCAATGGCAGTGAATGAGTTAAGATTTCAAGCAAAATTAAGACTTTATATTTTGGGGAATCTAGCGTATTTCCCCATCAATCATTTATGGATTCCAAGAAATGTGAGAGGAAATGAAAGACTCACCCGTGGACTGCCAGCTTCAAATCAGGGACGCAGATGTTGTCTTCTCCGCAATCCAGCAGAATCTGAGCCTGAAACACACATTTATTTAAAACTTTTTTTTTTAACATAAAGAAGGCACACTTCTTTTGTGAATTGCGTGGATAATAAATCACACGTGTTGAAGGCGGACATGAGGATGAGTGTAGCATGATGCGACATGTGCAATGACTGATGACATTCCGACACACACCTGGATCGCAGGCTCCTCTCTTTTATTTATAGGATTGCAGACGGATGATCCCAAACACTGTAGCGGCTCAATGGGACGACCCGGCGAGCTAATGATAGGAGCAGACGCGCACACACACGCTGCTCAGCCAGCTGTGCCGGCACGCATATGTTTTGCGTTTGCAACGTCACAGGAGGAAACGATGAGTCCGACCGTAAGGGAAGGATACGTTCTCGCAGAACGGAGCATGTGGCTGCAAGCTCACCGATCTCACCACCGACCCACATCACAGCGCTCTGTGGCGGGACACACTTTCCCCACACGCTACGCCACCCCATTGAAACCAAAGAGGCAACGTCGTTAAGCTGTAGAAAGTCTTAAGACGGGCAGAGGCCACATTATTCTAGGACCGTCTTTAAAATACTGACTTCCACTGCATGTGTCAACCGCCTGTTATGTAAATGGAACTATTCAAGTGAAGTTACGATAATGAACAGTTCATGTTGTTGCCAGAGTAGAAAGTACAAAATGTGAAGTCAAAATATGTCATCATGACCCAAGATCGTTTATTGTCATTTTTAGCGGTTCGGTGGTGGCATCTTTTGTTGTAAAAAAAAAGACATTGCGCTGTTTCCGAATGTGCACCCTACTCCCGAGGGTCACGCCATTTTGTAGTGGCGTCTGAATGTCCATGCCCTGAATATAGGGCACTCAAAATTACCCACAATGCACTCTGAAAAGCAGTGAACATCGACGTTCACTCAAACGGGTTGATATACAGCACATGTAGACTGCAATGCATTGCGGGTATGGAAAAAAACATGGCGCGAGGGAAAGCGCGGGAATCAAAGCGATGCATTAAATATATACTACAGAAATAATTTATTCATTTTAGTTGAAAATATGTACAACAGCAAAAATAAAGTACAGTTTTAAAACATTTTCATTCACAATAAATAGCCGGAGATTTATGCGCCGTGCGTCATGAAAAGGTTAAGAACCACTGACCTAGTCGTAAAGGTCAGAAATATTAGATTTCCTAGTTTTCTGCAAACGGACTTCAGGAAAAAAAAGAAGAAGACATTTCTATACGAATTGGAGCTTTTGAGGTGAGAAAGGAACAGAAAGTGCTGCTGCTCGATCAACGTTGTACATGCGGAGAGCTAAATTGCATCAGGCTGCGACTGTCAGTGTCACGATGTTGGTGATGACGGATAATAAATAGAAGGAGGCGATTAGAGAGAGCAATGCGCCCGCCTCCACCCCCCTCTGTTATTACACCAACACCAGGCTCTAATTATGGACACCAAGGGAAGCCGCCATGTTAACTACGCACATGTTTCTTTGGACCTGTGTGGGTCACACATGTGACGCAAGGAGCTTCACAACAACATTTATAGTATAATGATGGCGAACATATTCAGGAGGCCATCATCAGATGAACCGTGGTACACAAAAAAAGAGTATAACGCAAGTCGTTTTATAAGGTTATCACATGATTTCTTCCAGCTAATCACAAGGTGGAGAAAAATACAGTGGAATAAAAGTGATTTTTTTTCCCCCCACCAAACCATTTGAATATAAATTTAAGACAAATGTGTTGACCCTAGTGAGGAAAAGCGGTACAGAGTTCATGTGCTCTCCTTAGTAAGTTCTGGTCCATTATGGTTTCGATATAAAAATTAGGGGTGTAAGGTGATTTAAATTATTAATCGTAATTAATCGCATGACTTCAATAGTTTACTCACGATTAAAAGTTGTCATACTCTTGTAAACATAAAAGCGGGAAAAGACGTTAAACTAATAGAAAGACGGCGGCATCTTTTAGTCACTGATACAGTAATTTCATCATAACTCATAAAATAAGAGTTAAAATTACAAAGACGTACTGTAGGGTAAAAAAGGAGTGTGCTATTGATTTGCGCTGAGGTAATTTTTCTGCTACTAGATGGCATAATTGCATTTATGAGACGCTGGTGACAGCTCAGTGCATTTTTCTTTTCATATTAAGAGCTATCTTACTTGTGAAATTTTGCACATTTTTAAAATTGTAAAATATAACTTGACCTCAGTTTCCACAAATATATGCGTTATTATTAAATGTATTACTGCTAAATTTGGACGTGGACGTTTCTGTTGACTTGCGACTGGAATTCCCCCAGTAAGGAGCGGTCATTAATCGTGGTGTTAAAGGAACTTTAAATTAACGCACAAATTTTGACCCCCCCCTAATAAAAATATCTTCATAATTAATGGAGACTACACTATTCTTAGCACGTGTTAAAATATCAAGTACTAGTAACCTAAAAAATGATAAGTTTCAAATATGACTAGCAGTGGACAAACAACGATCCAGAGTGGATCCATGTGAGATTTACAGTGTAACTATCAGGTCGAACAATTTGGAATCAACTGTATTTGAAAACAAGTGTCCTTCGAAGGGTTCAACCCAGCGAGAGTGCTTCATTAATCAAAGTCACGAAGGACAATGAGGGCCTTGTTGCATACTTTCAAGCTCCGTAGAAGAACAACAGCTGAGATTCATGCAAATTAAGCCAAAATGACGGCCATTAATAGATCCAGCATGAGACCATAAATCCTGCCAGGAACATGCGGAATATGTTAAGGATGAGAGAGCGCGAGTGAGTTTTGAGACACATTCAGACTTGATGAAAAGTTGCTGCCACACAGTCTGACGGAGGCCGGGGCTGCGTTATCACAATAAGCTCTGGCTGTGCGTATGAAATGAAATGAAATATCTTCAACACTACTCCCGCCCCCAATTGACACATGACGATGGTGCATTTCTGGATTATCCAAAAAAGGGGAGCTTTGCCAGATTTAAGTTTGATATTTTAGCTCAAGGTCTTGGTTCTTGGCAGCGCACCACATCTGTGAGAGGCCCACAAGCTTTGATATGTTGAAGGCAGCAGTGCTGATCCAGACAAGGGGGACGCTATACAACGGTGAGAGATGCACAAACTGTATGGCCGCTCACCGGGTCAGAGCGCATCTTTTTTGTTCACATGGGACACTAGTTTGTTTTGGGACTTGTAGAAAACGGTCAAGAATGCTTTGGGGAAGGCTCTTTTTCTTCCTCCTACATCCACATAGGCACGTGTCAATGCGTTTGGCATGGAACAAGCTCCTCAAACACCTTTTGGGACAACTCAACTGGAGATGACGAGCCAGCAGGAATTCTCTCAGGTCTCACATTAGACAACTCAAAAATGAAAAACAGTACGCACAGACACATTCCAAAAGTCATATAGGAAGTCTTTCCAGAAGAGTTCAAATACTTTCTCTAAGTTCATCCTGTAGATGGAATTTTGTCCACATACTGCTTCTCCACATCGAACTTTAGTCCACCTGGGACCGAAAATGTGTCATTTCTTCACATTTTACATGGAAACACCCTTTAACCTATTAAGGCCGAGAGTGCATTTCCGCATTTCTACCACTAGAGCCAGAAGATCTCGAGCGCTCTTCTCCCTTTAAAGCCAGGAGAGAGGATATGTCATTTTGTTTTGTTTAGACCAATTCTTGGTCTCTTATCCGATGAAATGCATCAGAATATACACGAGAGGTTAACATGGGCCTCGTAGCATGTCTTGGAATTTTATTTGAGTATTCGTGGCTGATGTAGATTTGCGATAGTTAGAATTAATTTGGTAATAATTGAAGTCCCGATTAGGACAAGCATTTGTTTTTTGGTACAACACAAGAAAAAGTTTAAACATGTAAAAAAAAATATGAAGACAAATACATTTCTTTGAAACACTATAATTATGCAAGTTCCTTTTGCAACAAACAAGATTTTTTTACATTTTAAAATAAAAACGGTGCAAATATATCAATTTAAACAACTCAAATTTAGTAATAATAATCTTTTATTTTTGTTTACGATTATTCAGATTTTGTAATTGTGGAGTTTAATAATTGAAATTGTAATTGAATTTCGATTAATTGCACAGCCCTACAACGGCGCGGAAGGAATTCAAATCAGTGTAACCAGTCGACAGTGACATATTGTTAAGAAATGTGTTTCGGCGGCTTTGTAACGGAATGGACGGCGAAAAGGTGTAAGCTCTGAAATGTTTTTGGAATTATATTCAGGAGCTGAGATATCAATTATAATAGTAGGCATTGACAATATTGTTGAATTTGATGTGATTCTTAAGTCAGCCATAGTTTTTAGAGGCATGTTTTGGCAGGCGCTTTAAGCCTTGTACTCTGTGATGTAGAATGACAACACATTTTAATCTGAAGTACCTTCTGCTCTATTAAGTTGGGAGATTGATAGTTGAGAATGGGTCGCAGACCGTGCGAGTCCGCAGCGGCGTTGCTATCCAGGGTGAAGTTCAAGGCCACCAAGATGGAGGAGAGTTTATCCCTGAATTCCTTCTCATCCTGCAGCCAAAAAAATAATGAATATGAATTAATGAATAAAACAGATCGGACACAGTAAAGGACCGTAGCGTTATATATTGCTGTGAAATAGGACATACTCTTAGGTAGATCTTGGTGTGGTTACACACACGCTCGCCATGGCGCACTCTTATGTTCCTCTGCAGCAAAGGCTGCTGGGAGTCCAAGAAAAGCGCTCTTTTCACGGCTCCTTTCTGCTTGAACTTCTGACTGTCGAGCTGCACCTCCACCAGGAAATCTGCACAAATGCACATTCAGGACATGACGGATTCACATTGTCAGCAGATGTTCTACATGTCAAATACGACTGATGGTTTTACAAATGCTGGATTTACATGACATGGTTTGAGTGACAAAATTAAGATGGATTTGTTCAATAAATAGCCTAACTGCACGCCAAGGCAGGAGAAAAATGTGGACATTTATGACAGCGAGTATGTGAAATGTTGTCTCACCGAGGACTTCTGGTAGGTGCTTCCCATCAGCGGATATGCAGAAGCTCAAGTTGACACTGTGTTGGATAGAAGTGTAATTATCAATAAAAAGACGACACATAAGTCACAAGTCAATTCCTTACATGTTTCCCATTTCAGTGTAACGTAACAAGTACAATGACTAACATACCGGGAATGTTTGGAAGCCAGCTTTCACCAGGCCGGCTAGTAAATTGATGCATGTAAAGAGGAGTAGCAAAGTTAAGAAGGGTGAAATTGGGCAAGCACTCGGGTTTCAGCACTAAATGCCCAAAGGTTACCCATGGAAGTCGTCTCCCATGACATCAACTGCATAACATGCTGCTGATGTCTCGACAGCCAACCCCCAACTAATCATTTTCGATGCTGCAAAAACCAGGAGAGGATACGGCCATGTATCTTATAACTCTTTTTTGCAGGTAATATGATTTGATTAGCACTTCAGGTGTGTATTCTAAACCTGGATTGCAATATTTGGTCATTTAAATTGACATTGTAACCACAAGATTTCCAATTAGCAAAGAAAGTGTTTAATGTTTACACTTTTGTAGTGTAATGGTACGTGTCATTCAATTTTGTATTCTCGCGAATGTTATTTTAATAAAGAACAATGTCTTCATTCAAATATTAGTCATTTAAATTACACAAAGCGGAACAATTTGATTGCTACTGTATCTTTGTGATATTTTATTTAACATGTATCTAAGTTCAATGTTAACTAATGAAAACATTACTCTCTTCACCTGCACGTGGACCTATTTTTTATTAATAATAGTTTTTATGAGTTGTTCTTCAGTTAGATAAATATAACGGCATATCCTGGGTGACATCAATCAAATATCACACAATCATCTGCAAAATATTCAAATAATCTAATTGTTTTCTAAATCTCCCCTTCATTTCCTTCCCCTATCCAAAAAGAACCGAAAGAGACAAAGTACAAGGACCTCTATTGAGGAGCGCTAATATCTTTACACAAGCTCCTGTGTGTGAACGCTCCAGCACAACTGTGAGTCTACGTGTCCTGATGTTTCCCAGCTGTGTTCCACTACCAAACAATATCGCATTCAAAGCAACTGCAAGGAAAAGGGGAGGGGGAAAAAGCCCCTCCCCTTTCACTCTCCTTGCCATTATCCCCTCTGAAAACTCTTCATCGCCACAGCAACGCGGCAGTGTAATCAAGACACATGTGTATACAAAAGTTTCCTTCATAGAGTGGGGGTAGAGGGGCGCACACATGAGCACAGTGTCAACCATGTTGAAAATCGAGTGACCGCCGTCTGTTTCCTCTCCTCTGGAATGGAATAGTGTGCACGTTTGTAAGAAGCCACAATGGCAACAAAGCTGCTATTGAACATATCGCTTAAATGCACAATACAAAAACATGTGTCACATGAGAGCAGCGCTCGGCTGACGCTGATGGCGCGCATATTCCTTATCACGCAGGAAATAAGTGTTTACAGAAGTAGACTTCTGGTTACTCACCAAGAAACGGAAATGCTTGTGTTCCCGTTGGAGATCATGCAGTTCTTCTCCTCAGGGTTGATCATGGTGGGGTACACGGTCAGTGAGGCGCTGGTGTTGACGATGGGCCGGGATCTGTGAGAGACCACCACAAAGACGGACGGGTCAGCATGCTGAGGTGGCCAGTGAATTTGGTGCTCTCGAAATTCAATTACAATTTCAATTATTACACTCCAGCATTACAAAATGGGCATAATCGTGAACGAAAATAAAAGATTATTAATCCTAATTTTGAGTTGTTTAAATGTATATATTCGTACTTATTTTAAAATAACAAATTTGATCAATCTGGTTTGGTTTGCATAATTAGTGTTTCAAAGAAATTTATTTGTTTTTTACCTTTAAACATTTTCTTGTTTTGTACCAAAAAACAAATGATTGTCCTAATTGCGATTTTAATTATTACCAAATTAATCGTGATTAATATTTTCTTCATAGTCGGGCAGCCCTACTCCCAATACCAACAGTGTTACCTGGCAATAATAGAAAGCATCAAAACTATATATAAACACAATTTAACACCACACAACTATGCCAGTTCATTTCAGAATCAATAAGTATGTAAGAACATGGAATCAAAAGGTCAGCTGAGGAAGTAGTGCCAGTTTGGGTTTTCACAAACACAATGAACACCAATAATGTCAAAATTTCGTTTGGCTTATTTTGACTGAGGCGCATCTGAGTTGGATCAGAAAAATAAGTGTGTCCATTTTCAAATAAACTGACATTGAGAATGCCAGAACAGCAGAGTCTATTTTTTTGTTGATTCACATTTTTTTGGCTTAGGATCGGCAGTTTTAAAAGGACTTGTCCTAAGATTACAGCACCAAAAATACAGGCATTTTGCGAAACTTAAAAAGACAACATGAAAACTCAATCATTTTGAAGATTTTAGCATGAGATCTCCCAGAGCCGTCAAAAAAGGAGTTATTGTTACTCTGTTTACATCGATCAACAGTGATCCTCGCCTTGCAACTTTTCCTCTCTCAGTATGTATATCATTACTGCGCTGCCATTTTATTGCATTAAAAATCAAAAAAATATTTAGGAGTCATTACTACTTTACCTCCGCGACCGTCAATTTGACGGCTCTTTTCATTTCAAATGTACATCGTTCATGTCGCTGGGCTACCGTAGCATCTACCATTCAGCACGGAGGCTTTGGCTTTGGATACAAGCTAGATCACCTTGGCGAATAAAAAATAAAAAATAAAAATACTACAAAGGAGAGTTTATAGCTATATTCTGAGACGAAGCTGACAGAGAGTCTGACGAATCATGATGAGTGGTCCCTGGATCGCTCGGGAGTTGTGATTGCGAGAGCGCAAGCCGTCAAAATGACGGGTCTGGAAGATCTAGTCGTTTTAAAATTTTGTTACTGCTAGTGGGGAGGCGTTAAATCAGAGGTGGGCAATCTCGGTCCTCGAGGGCCGGAGTCCTGCAGGTTTTGGAGGTTTCTCACTTCCAACACAAGCTGATTCCAATCAATAGGATTGTTATCAGGCTTATGCAGAGCTTGCTGGTGAGCTGATCATATATCAGCTGTGTTGGAGAAGGGAAACATCCCAAACCAGCAGGACTGCCCACCTCTGCGTTAAATGAACATACCTGTAGAGAACTGCCTTATCAACTCCAAAAGCACCCACAATAAGATCTGAGAAGATGACGAGGAAATGATCAGAAAATATGCAAAAGCTTAATAAGCACATGTTTGTAATGTAACTGACCTGGATAACCATTCCTATCAAGGTCCTTAGCCCCTCTGAGTGCAAAACCAAAACTGGCGGGGATGGAACCTGCAGCCCACTGGCCTACGATCACCTGGGATGGCTTCTCTCGGAGGCCCTGGGGGAAGCCGTTGAAGATGTAGACCAAGCCCTGCTGCTCCTCCCCACCAAATGGACAGCTCACCGCCACATCTGCCGAGGGTGAGATTATGTTTTGTTTTATTTGTGGGGTGGGGGGAGAGCTTACATTTCACACTGTTACTGGAACCTTGTGTGCAAGCTATGAAAGACAATAAATAGATCATCAAAATAAATCAATTAATGACTACAGAGCTCGCTAATATATAACAGCTTGCCTTAGCAATTTTGCCGTGCAAATATGCCCCCCTAGCAACTGTTCACACAACAGGGATGATATCAGCACAAACTCCTTCGTAAGTGCTTTGAAGAGCAAGCGTGACATTCTATTGTA
The DNA here is from genome assembly GCF_054856555.1 of Leptonotus elevatus. Lineage (NCBI taxonomy): Eukaryota > Metazoa > Chordata > Actinopteri > Syngnathiformes > Syngnathidae > Leptonotus > Leptonotus elevatus. The sequence continues at coordinate 27,899,530 of NC_141240.1, forward strand.
CACCAACTGTATTTTAGTCTACTTTAGCAATGATCTAGATAAGAGGTTTTTGGTTTTTTTTATGATACAAGTCAATATTGGGACTGTCCAACCAGAATAAAATTGCTACCTGCTTTTGTTCTTCATCCTCCAATAATCAGGAAATAAACTGCTAACTAACAAACAAGAATCAGTGGAGGTCTGTTTATATTGTGGCATTTGATTCTAGTAAAAAAATATATATTATTTTCCTGTGACGACTGTCAATGCATGCTAGCTGACTGCGTCAAATGGCAGTAACACTAGAAAAAAAAAAGTTGTGATTATTTTTGTAGGATTGCTGACAGCTTGGGAGATAGCTCAAAAATCTCTGCAGCCAATAGCACATATTACAACACAGTTGCCTCTTTTCACCATTGAATCCATCCTGGTTCAGATCTCCCAACGGCGCAATGGTGCTGCCGAATCTCCCAAACACCTGAGTGCCCGTCAGATGAAGTAGGCTGAGCTCCAGGTTCAAGGGGCCACGCTGCAGGTATACGTAGACTCGGCCCATTTCTTCGAGGCGGCCGTCGGAGCCTCGCGTCATGAACATGGGAGCGCCCACCAGCATGTCGACCATCCTACAGACAAAAAAAAAAGAAAAAGGACATCAATTAAGTCATTTAGGTTCAGACACTTTATAATAATATTTTTGTAATGACTAGTTGGTGGCCTCCAATAGTGTCCGATGGTTATTTTTGGGTGGGAGAAAACTCACCCATCGCTGTTGACGTCAGTAGTGGCCACTGCATAGCCAAAATAGGATCCCATCTGGAGGCAAAGTGTGCAATTGTTTTGTTTAAATGTTATGGATTTCAAACAAAAAATTGTGAAACTTTTATTTTATTTTAATTTATTTTTTGCCACTGTATTTTTCACTGAAAATTGTGGCTGGACCATATTTTTTGCATTAATTTTACTTCTAGAAATGACATTCAAATTACAGATTTACAGATATATGTATATATATATAATTAACATACCGTATCTCTTAATATTTAAACATGGTCCAACTCACCTGCTCGCCTGTGTAGTTAATCATGGTCTTCAAGTCTGTTCCATTCAAAATGGAGACCTGCAATACAGCAAAGACACTCTCGCAACATGATCTTATAAAAGGGTTATCTCCACATTTTCCCTCTTATATTTTACGTTCGTCTTAAAATCCAGACCGTCTTTGAGCACAAAACAAGAGAACAAAAGTAAGGCACTTTCTTACCAAACCATAAAGCATGACTCCTTTTGGAACGCCGGCCACAAAATCTGAGGGAAATAAAGTAGAGATTTACAGAAGGAAGAAATCTAGCAGTCTATTATTTGTATTGAGAATCCATCCAGGTCCAAAATCCTATACGGTTGGGTTAGCTTCATGTTCTCTCTAGTCTACTGCAATTGCATTTGTTGCCAACGACTGGCCTTGCATTAAACATTTAAATGACGTTACCTTCAACTTCATCTCCACTGAACTCGCCCACAGCCACAGAATAACCTTGCGGGGCATAAAAAAGGAAACTTAAATTTCATGGAAAACTAATAATCAAGGGTGGAAGGGTAAATTCGATTTACCTTGATAGCTGTCGTCATGTTTGGCCTGGACTTGTTTTGTCTGGATCTGACCATCCACAGACTGCATAAAGTAGCCCGGGTAGTAGGCCTTAATAATGTCCTCTTTATCTGCGGAGATCACCTGACCTAAGGTATGACCAAATATATATTTTTTTAAATACAGTTAGCTATTTAATTACAAAGAAAGCAGCATTGCATTGGATGATGCGTCAGGCATACCCTGCCAGAAGTAGCTGCCGGGCCCACCCAACACCACTCGACCGTCCTGAAAGAAAAAGAAGAAAAAACTGTGCGTTATTGCACTAACCGAGGAAGGGGACAAACCCTGGTCCTAAACGGGGTGCTTACCGTGGTGAAGTCAGCACTGAATCCTCCTTGGCAGTAGCCTTGTCCTCCCTCATCGCTGATTTCTACATGACACATCCGCATGAGGAGTCAAGACAATGCATCACTAATAAAATACATTCAACAAAAATACATTCAACAAAAAACACTTTAATATTTGCTCCCACTTTCCAGAATGTAAATTGTAAGGAATCAGGGTCGGGTTACTGTGTTTGTACCCATGGATAGGTTTATATCGAAGATTTAGTTTGGAGCCCCTTTATTAAAAAAAATAAAAAATAAAATAAAATAAATGAATTTAAAATAAACAACAATAATACTACTTAAAAATAATACTTATACAACAGTGGCTATTTGTGCTATAATTTTTGTCAAATATTACAACATGAGCGGTGACTGAGACCTGTTCGACACGGAGCGTACTCCACAAATTTGGTGAAATTCTGAACAGAGAGGTAGCAAGTCCCAGTGGCATCAGATCGCGCAACGTCTTTTTCGGTCCGCCACGAGTAGAGAGGTGCGCAGGCCTGTAAGAAATGATGGGAGGAGAGAATGCTGGGGTCAGTATGGAAGAGAAGGGGCGGTGGACGGGTCAAGTGTTTTTAGGTGGGCGATGTTTTTTTCCAGTTGCTACAACAGTGACCTAAGAGGGGGATGCCAATTGAGGGCGTCAGTACATCTGGAGGAGAAAACCACAAAACCCAACCCTGGTCAAGGGGGCTAGGCTCTGACATCACTGGGTGGGGAAGTTGGGGATGAGGGGCATTTCTTTGCAATGTGTTGAGTATAGAAATGACAACAGTTAACAGTATGAATCATATGATCAAAAACAATCACAGTACATAACCTGTGATGGTTAGCAACATATGCTATTGCAATCATTCTTATTTTTCTTAGTTCATAAGCCATTCATGGCCTATGTAAATCACATGAGTAAGAGAACTACATGACCAATGGCAGGAAAATGTTCCACAGTTTATTTAATTGATGGTAATGCAGACATAATGGAATGCTAACATTACCAGCCTGACGAGTCTCAATCCATTCACTTTTCACCAGTATGTGTGTATTTTACTCGGGTAAACTTACCAGAATCGTGTCACCGTGGGAGCGCAGCGTGGCGCCGAACCACTGGTGCGACTTGAACTCGATCTGATGCTCCGTGTTGTTGATTAAAACAACACGGGAACCTGTGACAGACAGACACACAGAGGCTTCATTTCACACCAAGACTGTGTTGATTTAGAAAAAATTAAATAAACATTATATATATATATATATATATATATATATATATATATATATATATATATATATATATTAGAGGTGTTAGAAAAAATTTATTCTGCAATATATCGCGATATTACAGCGCGCAATTCTCGAATCAATTCGATATGCGGCAGAATCGATTTTTAAACATGATTTTTTTAATGGGAATATTCAACAAAACGTCTTAGGGTTAGGATTGACACATTAAGCATGGAAGAATGTTATATTAATAGAACATTAAGCCTTAATATTTGATTTCAGTGCTGTTCAAACATGAAACAGACTGCAACCTGTTTGTTAAATGCAGTGGCTCAGTTATAAGCCGGAAGTTTCAGATAAAGATGACATTTTCATACACATTTTACAGTGTGCATGTACAAGTTTACTGATTAATATTTTCTAAATTTGAGTATAACAAATAAAAAAAATCGCAATAATCAATTTACAGATTCGTATCGGGATGAATCGGTATCTAATCGAATCGTGACCTATGAATCGTGATACAAATTGAATTGCCAGCTACTAGGCAATTCACACCCCTAAAATATATATATATATATATATACACACACACATTCTGTATACTAAGTGTACTCCTTTTTACATTGAAATCAGCATGCAGTCAATGGCTGTGACCTCGCGTCAACAAATTTGGTCTTTGTTCACAAAATGTGAATTGGGACAAAAGGTCAAAATAATTTTTTAACAGCCGGCAATTACTAAGAGGGTGACAATCCAACAGGCTGATGTGCGCCATCCAGAGTAGCAGACCGAGTTTGGCAGGACAGTCCGAGCTTAACCTTAATGACCCTTGGCCATGTTTGACCACCTGGCCACTGGTCTGCCACTTGGACACTCCGCCAGCAAGCAAGCGAGAGATGACAGATGGTCGCCGGAGTCAGGTTTAAACTTTGCAATGCCATTGGCAGACAGATGCTGCATCTGCGCCGCAAGCCGCAAAGCAATGCAAACAAAATTGATTAGGGAGGGAAGAACACATTTTTGAGAACTGATTCTCAAGCTTGTGATCCAAAATCCACTTACTCTCAAAACCTTTACAAAAAAAAAATGGCAGAACCCAGGGCATGTTTCTCATTTTAAGAGAGGGACAGATAATATACTGGAACGACACGTGTGGGTGCAAGCAAAGGATGTTCAAGCCTCCATGTGGAACAGCACAAATACTTCAGTCCAACGAAAATAATCAGTCCTTGGACCGAAGCCCTCATAGCAACATGGTCATCATTCTTTGCTTCGACACACAGTGCTCCGTTTCCACGTCCAACTCAGTTCCATGTCCGTTTGCTACACATTTTCTCACAGGGAACACCGCGATAACCTTAAGCAAAACAATAACATTCATTTACTATCCCATCTGCATTTTTTTCCCCCATGCCTTGCCCAAGTGTTTAGGTTTTAGGTGTTTATGCAATTATAGAACAAAAGCAAAGCTTCAAAAGCCTCTTTGCAAGCATGTTACTTCAGCTAGTAACTATTTGCCGTATTCTCTGACATGAACAAGAGATTTCCACGTCCATTATGGTCATCTCTCCGCAAATGTACGGTATGTGCTGTTATACTCCCATCCACTTCGGGTGCAGTATTGCATTGATTTGTTTGTTGAGACCACATCAGCATGGTTTGTTTTCTCCCATAATTCGATAAAAATATGCCTGATACATTGTCTATGTGACCCTTGAATTTGCATCCAGAGGAAAACAGAGATATTGAGATACTTGTGATAACTCATGACTTGTGATAAATCCTGATTGAAATGGGAACGAAATGTGATTGATTGTCTACTTAGAATGGACATAATAGCCAAAGATGTAAATGCGCTGGCTTGCCTAATGGATTTGAGCTCATTACTGACATTACTCACAGAGGGGACACATTAATGCATCACCATTACCGAACATGAAGGGAGGAAGGGGGAGGTGAGAGATGCTTCTCTTATGAATTGTGATGCTGAATGGCATATATAGAAGCCATGGATTTCATTGGGACAATTCAATAGTGTCACTGTAACCAGCAATGCAAAGTTCTGTTTGTCTTGCGGCGGAAAGCTGGAGTCACGTGGAGCACTAAGAAATGAAAAGAATAGAGATTCCAAAAGGAGATAGCGTCCATTCACAACATGACATGTGACCACAGCACTTCTGGGGGGCTCTCCCAGGACAGGACCTGCCGTGTGGGGGTGTTCACTCGTGCACGCACAGACCAGCTCGTAGCCATTAGACGGGTGTGTAGCCTTCAACTGTGTGAGTGTGTTTGTGTGTCTGTGGGTTAGAAGACAAATGGTCAAATTCACTCATCACGTGCCCTGTGTTTGGAGGGGGCTGCTCCCCCTTTCCTTCCTCCTTCCCTCCCATCCTGAATGGGATCCTCTCGCAGCCTCCTTGGTGCCCTCGCCCTCCACACCTCCTCTCCCATCCATAGTCAGGCTCTTATCTCAATGGGAGAGGAAGTGGATGGGAGGGGGCCACTTTGACCTAATTAGTTTGGCTAATTAAGAGGGTCGGTGGCCTGTGGGTCAGAGCTCAAACTCACCAAGCCTTTAGATACTAACACCGAAGTAGATACACAAAATGTCAGAGCACATTTTAGTCAGGGTATTTTTACATGAGGGATCTCTAGCGACATTTGAGGTAAAACAGCATGCAGTACTCAGAAGCAGCCAGCAGAGGTGCTGTTGATTCAGTCTCGACTAGTTTGCCATCTAAAGCAGTGGTCCCCAACCTTTTTTTTCACCACAGACCGGTTCATACAAGTCCACAACTTTCACGGACCGGCAACCCAGTAGGTGTGTGTGGTGTGTGTGTAGTGTGTGTGTGTGTGTGGGGGGGGGGGGGGGGGGGTGAGGTTTGGGGTGCTTGGCTGTTCAGCGTCTGATTATTAAAAGGCTACAACAAAAAAACACAAATCCACTATGTATTGTTATTAGAGCTGCCAAACGATTACATTTTTTAATCAGATTAATCACATCTTAGAATTTTGATTAATCACGATTGATCACTTAATAAAAAAGTATCTTTTATCCATATTTTTTCCCCGCCAAATTTGAAGAGCACCGGTTATGTGTTAATTATTTTGCCATTTAATGTTATGAGAACGTCTTCAAAAAAATTTGATCCACTGCACACGCTCATCCTCCTCTTTTTCAAATCAATGAATTATTTGCAATATTATGATCATATTTTGACATGAACAAATATTCTAAATTTCATACGCAAACATTTATTAAATGCTTTACTTAAATGCATGAAATTATGTTTATTGCTCAAATAACCTGTGCTACCTTAAACGTAGCCATCCGCTGTCATGCTAAAGAATAATCTATGGTCAAAATTAATAGTGTGTATAATATGCGTTAATTCATGATTAATGCAATATTTTTTGTGATTAATTAATCAGTTAATGCTTTAACTTTGACAGCACACATTTTTATGTACCTGTACTAGCAGCACAAACACCATAACAAGGGTAACAACAACGCTTTAATATGGTGAGGTCACTAAGGTAATGTGAAATGAGAAAAAAGCAGGAGTTCAGAACATTCAGCAAGACATTGTCCCATCCCATTTAAAATCATATTTAAAGGTACAGTGTGTAAAAGTTCACCATTAGATGTCACCAAATAATAGAATACAGCCAAATCACGTGCATTTTGAATCACGCGCACTGCGGTGACTCAGAGACCACACTTTGCAAGTCTACCACCAATTATTATTATTTATTATTATTATTGTGAGCCACGCCGAAAAACAGAGCGAGTTGGATTTAGCCGGAGGAGCTAGCAAGAGCAGATAGTGGGAGTTAGCCTGAGCCATATAGGCTAATAAAGTTATCTTTATTTATATAGCAGTGGGAAAAGCTAGTAAAAGCTTTCGAAAGCAAAGCAGAAGGTGACAAGCGACGGGAGCCCGAATCACGGGACTTAGTGACGACCACCTGCAGGCCCCAGCAGTAGAAGGTAAGCGGCGGTCCGCCCATTGGGCCCGAAACTAGCTGCAAGCAGGGCTAACTATGTTCACGATGTTGGCGGAAGATGGCGGCGAAACATGTCAGCCTCTTGTAAGGTGAGGCTCCAGCCATATAATATAATTACCAATTACTAGACCATTGATTATATATATATTTTTTTTTTAAGTAAGTTGATGTGATAGGACATATTTTTCTGCTTATTATTGAAATCAATAGTGGGTTTTCAAAATGAATGAATTAATAGTTCACCACTAGATGGTGCTAATTATTACAAACTATGCCTTTAAAAAACGAATTGCCTATTTTACCCATAGACGAGAAAGGAAACTTAGTAAAATGCCTATTCTTAGCTGAGAGAATGTGTATTGTTTCAGAATAACCAAGTTGTTAATTGACAACTTATTGGCAACCAGGCAAAAAAAAAAAAAGACAGATTTCAAAAACATCGGCCCCCGATAATTGGCTCGGCCAATGAATTTATCAATGACAAGTGTTCCACGGTAAATTGCTGTGAAAAGACAATCATTTATCAATTTAACTTTTCCTTAATTTAAGTCTGAAAATGGTGCTCCTGCCAAAATGACATCACTTTTAACCATCCTGTTGGAAAAGTCCAGCACCCTAAAAAGATGACTAGGAGAACCCGCCATCGGACATCTGGATCACCTCTCGGCCTGTTGAAGCTGGCACACAAAGCGCGATCACAGCTACAGTAAAAGAATTGCAACACTAAATGTCATCCATGCAACAGCTGCTTGGCGCAGAGTCGCGTGCAGATGTTTTCAGAATTCCTCCACTGGAGCGCAACCCTGCACGTCACAACTGGCTCAGGCCACTGCAACAAGCACCTTCGCACTAAGATTGCCCCTGCGCGGCGGGGGGGACTCGCCATTCGGCATTAGACCTCGCAATGACATCACTCGCAGTGGCCCGCAGCCATACGCCATGGATGTCCAACACGTTTAACACAGGAGGAAAAAGATGGTGCAAAAAGTCTAAAGTCAATAAAAGAGTGTCGTTAAATGGTCTTGTGAAACACTTACTGGAATATTACGCCGATTATTCACAACAGACTATAAAGTCTAGTTGAACCGTGGCGCTCAGACTTGAAAATAACTACTAAGGAGTTTGTGTTCACTCTGACTGCTCCTGTCTTCACTTTGCTGTGTTGTCTGTCATTGAGCAAAAAAAAAGCCTGCCGGGTCTTCTGTCAACCGCTCCCAAAAGAGAAGTCCATTCATTATATCGCCTTATGTCATTCCTATAGCTCACCTGCAGCCCGTTTGTTAAGATTCCTGGTATCATGTTCACCTGTCCTGCAAACACGGCTTTGTTTCACTTATTTGTTGAATCATTTCTTATCTCTCTAAAGCTCCCCCAAACAAGAGCTGGAGGAAGGAAGGAAGAAAAGAGCATCCTTCAAAAGCCTTCCTCAACAAACAATTAGCCTTTTCCAGACATAAACAGGATAAAAATGGCTTGTGTCTTGTTCAGGAACTGACATAACCGAAAAGAATCCAGTGGATTGTATGTTACTATGCTGTTCAGTTAGTAGAGTAGGAGTAATACAATGTTTGGATTTCATTTGGACTACAGTAATTATATGCTTTACAATTCCAGTTGTGGTTGGACTAACCCAATAATCGGATTTGCAATATAAGCAAAAAAATTTTTTTTTCAACTATTATGTTTTATTCTTCTATACTTAATCCAGAGATCTAAGATAGTTGCAGAAATAAACGTGCTTGTCGGTCACAGCGCTTACCTTCTGTGTCAAACTCGATGGTGTGACAATCGGATTGGCCGAGGCTCCACGGACAGTAGGAGACGGCGCCTCCTTCAACAATGTCGATTTGCTTCGTGTGAGCCTTGGGAGCGCCCACCACCACGCTGGCGCTAAACGGGACACAGTGCGATGAAATCAATCAAATGTTAAAAAGTTTACTATCACACAGCATCTTTATGAAGTTGACCTAAAACTTGTTCAGACATATTTTTATTGTTTTATTTGGAACGCTAGATACTTCAGACTGATGTGACATGTTTGGAAATTTATAAGCGTTAGATGGTAATGAATGTTGTACAATAGTCATTTTGGTATGATAGTAACATAGTAACAGTATATCACGCATAATAGAGTTTGCATATAATAACACATAATTCACCACAACTACTACTGTACACAATAAGCATATTTTTTTCCAATGCAATGATGCTTGGTTCAACAGAATAGAAGTTGCAGCTCACAGTTTAACAGCAATATCAATTTATTGCAGCAAAACAATAACAAATTACATACAGCAAGTTGTAGAATGTTAGCAGTAATGGGTTTGGAGGCCACAAGAGGGATGCGGTTGGTTTTAGGGACAATACGGTTGCTGTGGTTTGTCAAAACAATTTTCTCCCACTGATGGAATGGAGTTCACTATTTTGTAAACAAAATAAGACGACACGTTTCATTCTCTTCCTGCGGCTGCTGTTGCTCCCAAAAGTGATGCTCTCTGACTCGTACTGGTTTGTGTGAAATCAGACTCCTAAGGAGAAACCATTGCACGCGGTGGGGAATAGTGGACAGAAAAAAAAAGACAGACGGTCTAAGTGGAGTCACGCTCTTGTTTCCACAGCTGTGACTTTAGTACACTTGCATGAATGAGGGGCATAAAGACTAGCAAGCACTTTTTGGGGCATTCTGGAATTGAATTAGCAGCATGTGTTCTGACAGGAATGGGGCAGTAGATGTCAATGGACAACTGAGTAGAGAACAAGCCCGACTCAATAATACGGTATGAAAACGTGCCACACAATTGGACCGTAACATTTCTGGCCCTGGGGAGGGAGGAATGCCTCCATTGTGGCTCAAAGAATAAAAGGAATAAATACATTTCTCTAACAAAAGATCCATATTTTAATTTTGTTAATCTGTCCATGGCTTTTGATCAACTATGGAGAAAATTAATGCTGCACATCTCGCAATCAGATGACAAAAAGTATATTTGATTTTAGACTTGCAAAAAGCAGGTCGAAATGGTGGCACAGGTGGCGTAATGCAATTATGGTGGATTTGATCAAGGCGCAGGCAAACAGATGCAGCGCTCCGTAGATGTGTGGTGGAAGTCATTCATATTTTGGTTTTCATTCACTAATATGGCAACAGCGTGGGACAATCCATCCGAATTATTTTCGAAATCAATTCATTAAACACATTTTTAAAGCATCCCTGTGACCGCAAGTCACAACAGGATGCATGGGGGGTTGCAAGGCAGGTCTTAGGCTACGTTCACACGGCAGGTCTTAATGCTCCATTACGATTTTTGGGTGAAATCCGATTTTTTTGAGTAAGCGTTCACATTACCTGTTAATTGCGACCTCAGTCTGTCTGCCGTGTGGACGTAATGCGTCCCCAAAGTGACCCGCATGCGCAAAAAAAGATACAACGTCACTCACAACGCTGTGTTTGCGGAAGTACATTTTTACCATCTCATATCTACAGAGGAGTGATGCAGGAGGAGGTAGAAATAATATTTTGTGAAAATAAGTCTGTTCAGCGCCTCATCTCACGGAGACCTCCCCTTTTTTTCTCTCCCCGACGATGACGGCACGTCATTGTCCCGTGTAATAAATGAGCCGTCTGAATGGCTAAATTACTAATATCACCACCATAAATTCAAGTCCAATATAAAGTCACAACATGTTACTCGAAACAACTTTGCCGATTCACGTACGTCTCCTGAGCCGTGCGGACCTCGCGGATGCGTCAAGCATAAATCAAGCTTAACGCGTGGAGCGCATATTGGACTTTTGATGACGTCGAGGTCGGATATACGCAACCTGGCCGTTCAGACTGTGGTCGCATTGCAAAAATTCGGATACGTATCCGATCGAGGACCACATATGAAAGTGACCCAGGTCGGATGTGAAAAAAATCGGAATTGAGCCATTCAGGATGACATAAAAAAGTCTGATACAGGTCGCATTTGGGCATAAAAATCCGATCTGGGTCGCATTTGCCTGCAGTGTGAATGTAGCCTTACAATTGCCTACATCATCTGCAGTTTCCCTACATAACGCACTTTGCGCATGCTAATCTCATACTTCTGCAATGTCAAGCACGCGTGCGCTTTCATCGCCATGATTTTAACGGGAGTGAGAAGAGCCACTTCGACTGGCCGGGAGTCGGCTGCATTCCATCGCACAGCGGCACACAACGGCACAAACGCCTCCTTACTGCCAATTCTACAAGTCTAGGAAAGTCCTAAAATAAAGAAAATGCGTACAGTTAGACTATGCTTTGCGCTAAGCGTGCGCTAGCCACAAAAATAGGACCCATTGTTTTTGTTCAACGCATGCAAAGGTTTTGGAAATCGGTTAACAAAAAAAGCAAGAACACTATATGGAATAAATGTCTACATGTTACTTAGATGACAGTCTTGTGTGTACAATTAGCATGTTAGCGTAGCGAAGCAAATCCGTAGATAATGTCCACTTTCCACAGCCATTACCTCAATGTGAACCCACTTGACCTGACAAGCATCACCAACGTTGAAGCGGTTAAAAGCAGGCATGAGAGCGCTGAGGGCAGACATTTTCTCGGGACCTCCACAACAGGAAAAGTGCAATCTTTCCTGCCACCAAACTTCCATATGTGCACCAGCATTGACATTTTTTGACCAAACGCAGCATTCAGGGCCCCCCCGGAGGCTTCCTCTTCATGCAAGAGTGACCTCGTAATCTCTGCAGATCAGTCCCAATGGGGGACCTCTGTCTTTGTCATATCATAGAGTTTAAAGTCACACTTTTTTTAAAAGGGAGACAGTAGGAAACCCACCAGTTAAAGAAACACAGTCTTATTATTTATGATTTCCTCAGCACCTGTGAGATAATCGACTTCACAGGCACTTCCTGGAGGGCGGCTTTTTTGTCATCCAAACTCACACGGCAATATGCAAGCAGTCAGTATAAATTCAAATCACACACACACATTTGGTCAAGGTTTGTTGGGGACTACAACTGCAGAAGAAGACCACAGCCAAGGACGAAAAATCCAACATTAAATGAGCACCAAATTGCAAAGCCGTCAAATAAATGTTGTCACATTATCCTATTATTTAGCGTGGTGAGTAACATAAATATAATGTATTTTATTGAACGCAAGTTAAAAGTGGGAATGATGTTATTTACATAATTACGAACGGGGGTATTCCAATCGAGCACAAATGAGCATGCAAACGGGAGTAACTCTTTCCGCCACGCATGTAAACCTCGATTGTTTCAGAAACCGGAATTCTGACCGTAACCCGAATATTGACTGCATGTAAACGTAGTCATTGTTTTCAATGATGCTTACTAGAAAACAGCCTGCCCTGCTTGGTGTGGCACAACCAGAAATTTACTAAATGTCCTGTCGGAAAAAAGGCTAGATAACAGCAACAATGTGCTCTTTATTGGGTAGCTGATGGTGTAGTCAGGCGGGTGCTCCCATGCCGGCAGCATTGATTCAGTTCCAACACTAATGAGTGAGAATGGTGATCTTTCTATGCAGGATGCTGACTTTCTCACAATATATTTGTTCCATTAACATTAAATCACCGTATATTAAAAAAACATTCAATTAGTTGCTTGATTTCTGGAGTACTTTTTGTAGGGTCCATCCATCCATCCATCCATGTCTTAGGTCCAGATCATAGAGAACTCACGTCTATCCCAGCTGACTAATGGAGCTAATAGATTTTTTTTCCCTCTGGGGCTCTCCCTGCAGTTGTTAGGCACCATTTAATAACTAATTAAAAATAATACAACCAAAATGTGTACATGTGTACAATACTTTCCTCAATAAAAATTTTTATGGAAATCTGTAAAGTAGGTTCCCTGCTAATCCTACTAGCTACCTAACAAAAACATACTAAAATGAATGCACACATTACTAGTTGTCCTTATCTGTTTTGAGCAGCAAGGGAGCATACTGTAAGCTTGTATAAACCATTTTGTTGACACAGCATCTGTTGCTGAGCAGCTTTTCCAAATAGGAAGAACACCGGAAAGAGCAAGCAATAATCAGCAAGTCAGACACTGAGGGGAAATTTCACACGGGAGTCCAAGCGGCCATTTAGCACAACATGATAGTCATCTAAGAGTACTTAACAGCAAATGAGAATTGAACATTTAATGACTTGTTATCTCCTGGGGATCAGTGTAACTTCAAGGGAGTTCCCGCATTTTCTTTCAATTATCTATTGTTGTCAACAAGTAGAGCCATGCTATGATTAGCATTTAATGTCTGCATCACAAATTCCTTTTGTGCAAGTGAGGGGCGTCGCCACAACTCCTGAGCCACGCCAGTATGCGGCACCCACTGGGGGCCGCTGACCTGACCCACGGCCCTTCGAATGCTCATCAGTGGACGTAGTGGGTCTAGACCAAGGGAGTCGGGATCACGCTTTTATCTCGGCATCGCTGCATTGTTTCATGGCTGCGTCTCCATGAGAGCCATCAAGCTAAAAACAAAGATTTGTTCACAAAGGTTTGTAAAGACAAATGTTGTATTCCCCTTGTAATAAGGAGACACATCAAAAAGAAAGATTGTTGACTGTGTGACTTTTCTTATTTATATTAATTAGCATCTGACATTGTCGCCATGCTAGCATTTGCTTTTTTTACGTAGCCCACACACATACACACAAACGCACATGAGGAGTTGCCCTTACAAAACTGTGGTCAAGTGAACTGGACCATGACATTGCATCATCCCCCCCCAAAATATAATTGTCCCCCACCCGGCTGAAATGCTGACATCACCCTAACCACTTTCAGAGAAGAAGAAAACAAAACACATTAGTGCCCGTTGCAGTCACAAGCAGTTTCTACTTACGAATGCTCTCAGTGAACCATCAACACATGATTTTATACGACTGTTGGCTTACCCAAATTTATTCAAGTTATTTTCTGTAACTCAGCACAAAACACTCTAATTTACACCTGTTCCCAACAGTATGAACAATCGGTTAAAGTGAACATTTGTGATCTTACTAAAAAGGTCCCAATCTCAGTAAATCACGCACACCACAGCCGCCATCAGTGCACACAATGTGTTAGTACAAACAATTTAGCGCTTGCTATTTGGGATCTTGGTCAATCGGGTCCTAAATTGGCCAGCATGTCAAAACGGATTGTGTTCAACTGCACCTGAGAGGAAAAGCAGAGATGGGACAACGGGCAACAAAAGGAGTACGATTCAACTTTGTTCGCCACATGCACGACTTCTTTTTTGTAGCCAAGCAGCGGAACACGCGAGATTCAGCGTGTCCAGTTAAAGACGAATGCCTCCAGTCCTGTCAGGCCAGACAGAAGCTGCTCAAGTCCTCGCGCTGCCATATGGGGACACACAGACACACACATACACGCGTTGTGGCTGATGAGAGTAGCAGTGGCTGCCGGGATGGCGTGTGCAGACTACAGAGAGTCCACTGTGCTGCGCACCAACCACATTTCACTTCTGTCAGATTGACCTGCGATTCGCTGATAAATGACAACTTGGAAATCTTCTTTTAACAATTTTGGACGTCACCACAGATGTGAGGCATACGCCTGACATCTTGATTAGATAAACAGCCCAGTGCGTCGCGGATGGATCTGATCATACTATCCACACAAAACCATTTCCTCTGTGTTCTGTGGTCTGGAAAGAGCCAAAGCATCAAGGCGTTACAGTGGGACCCTGCCTATTCATTGTTAGCCACCAACAAATTGACCTTTTACAGATTGTAACAATTTTTTTTTTCATGACAAAATACTGTTCCTTTATTTCTCTATCCCTCCTTCCATTTTCTTAACCGCTTGTCCTCACAAGGGTCACTTGAGCCTATCCCAGCTGGCTACGGGCAGAAGGCGGGGTATACCCTGAACTGGTTGCCAGCCAATCACAAGGCACACAGAGACGAAAAACCATCCACACTCACTTTCACACCTAGGGACAATTTGGAGTGTTCAATTAACCTGACACGCATGTCTTTGGAATGTGGGAGGAAACCGGAGTACCCGGAGAAAACCCACGCAAGCACGGGGAGAACATGCAAACTCCACCCACGAAGGCCGAAGCCCGGACTCGGTCTCACGTCCTCTGCACTGGGAGGCGGACGTGCTAACCAGTCATCCACCGTCACCAAATATTACCCAATCTATACATAATTAAAGAGAATATTTAATGGCCTTTGAGAAAACATACATATCTCTATTTCTTAAATTTTACCCAAGTGATCTGCTTTTGTGTTGGAGGGTCACATTTGTGGTTGGGCTGGGTCCCAATGACCCGTGAATAGCAGGGGGTCAACTATGCTACACTTTTGGGACACATAAACATAATAGTCTGACTTAGTTGGAACCAGAACAGTATATAATATGTGCTCTATATTTCCTCACCACAAGTTTAGACTGGAAAGAAGACCAAAAGAAGCTGGTATAGAACAAGAAGGACATCTGTTCTTTCCACTTGAACAGATAGTATACATGCCATTGGAAATTGTCAGATGTCTTAAGCACGTACCAAATTCTAAATGTAGCTGTAATACCGCTAGGAGGACGCTTACAGTGTTGTTTATCAATAGGGGCGGCATGGCTCGGTGCTAGCGTGGTCGGATCCCATCTGTGAGGCTGTGGGTTCGATCCTCACCCCTGGTGACCATGTCGAACAGCCAACCACTGGTGTATGAATGTGTGGGTGAATGGGTGAATGTGAGGCTTCAATTGTAAAGCGCTTTGAGCACCCATACGGTGTAGTTAAAGCGCTATATAAAAAAACAATCAATTTACCATTTTATCTATTTTGTAGAGATAGTCCTCCAATAAATACGAGCACGTAGGTCGTTTTGAAAAGGTGCCAAATTACGACCAAGTCTTATGTATTTTTGTTTAGTGACCTCTAGTGGCCATGTTAAATAGCGGGGGGAAAAATGTGAGGCTCGAACCCGGCCCGTCTGGTCGGAAGACTAACTGAGTTATTTGGCCAGTGATTGTTTTAGTGTTGACTAGATGTTTTGCAACGTGGTCTACAACCTTACTAAGCCTTTTCCTAATCTCAACCATTAGTGCCCCAAGTAAAGACGTAACGTGTACTGTACAACCTCAGTAAAGCCTTATGCTAACGCAAATTGACATACATGTCAACACTAATAAAGAACACTAAGATCGTTACCGGCCTGTTAGCTCAGTAAGATAAAAGTTCGTCTTCCGACCAGATAAGCCAGGTTTAAGTCTCACTTTTTGTATTTTTTCGATACAGATAGAGGTCGCTAAACTACTATTTTTGGTAGTACTTTGGTGCATGTAAAAACGACCAATATGGTCGTTATTGTTGGAGGACTTGTTGATTTTGTAACATCTGCAGGTCTGCATGTAAGAATACTGAAAACGGTGTCATTTGGGCTATTTGTAGTTTCAAAATGTTTCAGAGTTTCACAACACAAATATTTGAAATCTCAATGTCGATGTTTTTTAAATTGACAGCTGGATTATGTTGATGTTTACGATGAGTTAAAAAAAATAAAGCTATGCGTAAGTCGTGCCACGCTCATGCTCACACAACTTTTTATAGCATAGCCATTCCACAAAAATGTGACCTTGCAGTAAGTAGTGCATTAATTTAAACCTGGCGGCTGTTTTGTGAAAACCAGCGATTGTGTTAATAAGCGACAAGGGGAAAAACATTGCAATGATTTGTGAGGTTTCCTATGAATGCATAGCAAACTGTTGCCCCTGCCTGCCCCCACCCCTATAAAATACCCCCCACCACCAATTCTTTCACGGGCCCCTAAAATCCTCCTGCCGTGCTGGTAGTTCACACCTCACCACAATGGCCACGTCAGGGGGTCCGAGTCCTCTCACCTCAGCATAGAGAGGCTGTTGTATTAAACAAAGGTGGGGGCGGGGGAAGCAGCTGTAGAAACACCCCCCAACACACACAAACATTCACAGTAATGGCCAGTGGCTCATCTCCATGTCAAATATGGCCAAACTATGGCCATGCCATCTTAATGCTAAATAAAGGACAGCCCATATCAGATTACTAACAATGATGAGTGACTCATGGAGGGGTCTGTGGGGGGCCAAGCCCCTAGCAGCAGCAGATTAAATGTACCGTATAAATTGACGGCCCTCCTGACAAGCAGCCAACTCCCAAAAGCAGACATGACGTCCTGTGGGCATTCCCGAACTCAAACGTGATGGCAGCTCTTTAAAACCTTTTTTTTTTTTTAACACACACACACACACAGTGTCACCGTGCTCAC
This sequence comes from Leptonotus elevatus, assembly GCF_054856555.1. NCBI lineage: Eukaryota > Metazoa > Chordata > Actinopteri > Syngnathiformes > Syngnathidae > Leptonotus > Leptonotus elevatus. The sequence goes on from NC_141240.1 coordinate 27,916,992, forward strand.
ACGTCAAACACAGGCTCGTTCTATCGACAAGACCACTTTCCCCAGTTCATACCATACGACACGACACAGGCACTTTGTGTGTGAAACAAACGCAGCAGTGTGACGGCAGTCACGTCTTTGCCGGTATCGAAAAGCGCTGTAGCTAAGTTTGACATTTAAAGCAGTTTCAGCATTGATTTCAGGAAGAAAAAGTCACGCTGAAAAGTTCCTCCAACAGAAGGCAGTAAAGACAAAGCGCCCATTGTGGGGTGTATGTGTGTGTACGCGCACACGTGCGTGTGTGCATAGCCCAAAAACATAAGCAGGTTTAATTTGCAGACGCACTCACATGGACAAAGTACAGCAGTGATAGCAATCAAGTTCGCAAGAGCGCTCACCCTTGTAGAAAAGGACAACATTGCCATTTCAGTGGGCTAAATGGACCTTGGTCTAATGTCAATATTAGCTTAACTGAACCTGTCTGGCAAAGGTCAATTATGGCAAAGGGGGACCGGGTGGAACTGATGACCTCAATAGGTTTTGGTTAGACATTGGTGACGTGGAAGTGAGGCGCAAAAGTGGGACTTGATGACCTCATGATATAAAAAACGTTGTAGGTTGTCAAAGCATCGATATGGACCTTCGTATCTAAAACTTGCTAACAAACACAAGCATCCTATAGGTACGCTTGCTAGCTGGGTAGCAACGTAACAACAGAGATACACTGTACTGTCCGCTATACCGAGGTGGGCTTTACTGACCGTTGTGCTTAACTGTTAATTGAATGCTGATTAGTTGGCTATTCCCATAATCTAAAATTCAGATTCACTGCTCGTTTTTCCACGCGCACTCAAATCTCAATTTGAATCACTACCATTTGGTGCACAGACTTAGTCTCGTGTAAACGCAGCTACTCAATAGCAACATCAGTTTTCATACACTTGCAGCCGTGTCTGTTATTTCTTTTTACAGCCCCTGACCTCTGCACCCCCCTACAACCACAATCTCAGTATGATGCACTCCATAATTCCCAGTCTGTCACAGATGTAGTAGTACTACAGACTACTTCATACATTGGGTTGGACTAGAGTCCTTTGCTCGCAATTCATTTAGGATCATTTTGCTTCTCGCGTTGTTTGGGAAGGCATTTTCTCTTCCAAAGCAAGGACCTTGCTTGGATGATTTTGGTGTGGAGGAAACAGGTCCATGAAATACTGGAGCAGCCATTATAGATGCAAAGTGTCCAAATGCACTTGTCTATATCGTGTATGTGGGACACACATTTGCCAACTTGTACGTCCCATTCTCTGGATATTATCCCAAGGCCTTCTTCCTTGGTGGGCCGCCTGCCAACCTCCCAGTTTAATTTTATTACGTGAAGCCAGAGGGCACGACAAGCACTGCATACATAAACTTATTGTCAGTCTCAAAGTGGGAGAAAGTACGCCTTTGTGTTTGCAGGCCTGGCGTCCCATTTATGGATGTGGTGGAGTCCAACCACAACAACGCACACATTTGGACACACACATCTGGCAATTTGTCAAACACAGACATATTTTTATTGCCAAGGTTGGAGCCAGAGCCGTTCAACTTATCCCAACAGGGAGAGACTCCTCCACACGTAACCCTCGCATGACCCCGGCCCGGGATTCCTGCGACTCCCCCACTCGCTGTGTCTCCACAGCACTGGTGAGAAAGATGGGGGAAAAAAACTTGATTTCACAAGTCACATGATGTGTTTCGATGTGTCAGCTGCGAAGAAAATGACAATGAAGAGTGGCACAGGAATTTTTCAGGGAGATTGTCATGTTTTCAATAGGAAAACAGGAGAAACAAAAGTTTCTCAATCTTACAGGTCATGATAATCCCCAAAACCCGTTCACTTTTGAACCAAATGTTTTTTTCAAATCTTAATTTTTAAATCCAAAGCCTGGTCACCAGTAAACCTCAGGGAGCATAGAGACAGCTGACCATTCACACTTATGTCACTGAGTGGGACCTGGATACATGTTGCATACACCCAAAGCAGGCGAATGTACCACGACACCACCAGTGAGACTATTTTTGAAGCATGAGAAAACATAAAAAAATGAAAATATGTCTCAAAGAGAAAATTTGTGAAAACGCAATTATGAAAATTGGTGTCTTTAAAAAATGGTCAATGTCGATAGATCCCAACCAAAACAAACTGTGGTGGACCATACTGGTTTTTGATTCAAATTTGTATTCCATAATTTATAACACGACATACCATATCTACACATGTATGAATTTATTAAAACAAGACAATATGCTTTTCCTAAATACATTAAAAATAATATTGATAAAGTCAATTTTTGCTTGCTGGCTTGGCCCTCGGCAAGCGTTGCAGTTTTTCACGTGGCCCTTTTGCTAAACTAATTGCCCACCCCTGATTTTGATTCATAATCAGACATAACATTTCAGGAAAAATATGCTTATAAAGACTCAGTTAATTTCAGAGCAAAAAAAGCTGAATCACATTCAAAGACAAATTTCTTCACTTGTTATCAAAGTTTGGCTGTGACTATTTTCCCCCTTTTTTTTCCATTTTCTATTGACAGTGGGTAACTTCTCATTGTTCATCGTTCAATAGGTTATTTCTATTTTCATTGGTAAAATTGATATCAACCATGCCAACTACCAGCCTGACATGCATGTTCGTTTTTTTTAATGGTCCATTCAGACAGTATGAGATCATTGTCGTCCAAAAAAAATGAACGTTTTCAAGAACAACAACAAAACACAGGGAAAACCTTCCAGTTTTGACTCGCTTGTTGTCATACAAACGTACCCTAATAATCTGCTCACTCAACTCTGGAATAAGCTCTCTAGTAAGCCTCTTTGTTTCATCTTCCCCCTCAGGCGAAGCGTCGCGCTGCATTAAAAGTTCAATCATCAATAAGATGACGTCTCCTCATCCTTAATGAGGTGAAGAGAGATGATGGGGAGGCCAGACAGAGTGTGTGTGTGTGTGTGTGCGTGGGTTGGTGGGGGGGGGAATTAAAAAGCCCTGCCGGATGACATCAGCCTATGAGATCGTAAGGAGGTGGAGGGAGCGGGGAGACGTTGCAGTGAGGCAAGTTTCACGTCTTAAATCATCAAATCTTCCCAGGCAGACTGATAGCGGCGCTTTTAAAGAGACAGCCAGGACCAGGAGATGAGTAGTGGGATGATGGTGGGAGAGGTCTACTAATGTCTGGGTAACCAGGGAAGGATGACAAAGGAGAAATTTAGCTGTTGAACACTTTCAGGCAGGAAGTTAGATTATTCCTGAGTGTAAAATTTTAGGCATTAATGATGATTACAATTGCAGGAGTTTGCATCCAAGGCTCATTTAACTTTACGACCAGAACAGCACACACACACAAAAAGCAAGTCAGCAAATCTGTGAAGCCATTCTTTCCTATATGCGATTTGCAACACCTAATAAAAAAAATGAGACCTAAAAGTGTCAGGCCGTGGAGTCTCTCGACTACACAAAGCTTGAAGAATTCCAACAGAGGGATCAGCTGAGCTGGAGAGCATCACAACCAGGAGCAGCGTACACACTTAACAGGCTTCTCTCAAGATGAAAGTGGCAGTATGAGGGAACAATAGGATTTCTAAATGGATTAAGTTGGGGTTATCTAATTGTTTTAAGGGGGGAACACAATATATCACAATATGGGGTTATAATAGATAGATAGATAGATAGATAGATAGATAGATAGATAGATAGATAGATAGATAGATAGATAGATAGATAGATAGATAGATAGATAGATAGATAGATAGATAGATAGATAGATAGATAGATAGATAGATAGATAGATAGATCACGTAAAAATGATGAGTGGGCAATAATCAACGCTCTTGAAAAACGTGTTGCGGTCTTTTAGAAACTCACCTGGCGGAGTCAGCCAGATAAAAGTCGACGGCGTATCCAAAGTAGCTGCCCTTGTCCCCGCTGTAAACAGACGGGTTTTCCACATCCAGGTTGAAGGCTCCACATCCAGGAGGAGAAACGAGCAGCAGCCCGGTGAGGCACAACAGCGAGCGGGTCACGAGAGCGCCTGTCCCCGGCGTCTCTGAGCGAACTCGCCCCGAGCACATTTTGACCAAAACAAAAAAGAGGGGCAAAGTCCACCGAAGTTGGGTTCCAGTTGCAAAACCGGTGCGCGTATTGTGCTCTTTTAGGTACTTGTGTTGTTTGGGGTGAAAACAAAAAAAAAAAGAAGAAAAAGTTACAACGGCATCCCTGTGACTTGGATCTCAGCAAAGCAGTCGAGTCGTGAACGCACCGTCAGCTCTTGTGCGCGCTCCAGACCCACGCCTCTTCAGGACTGAGCTCCAAGACCCACGCCTCCTTGTCTTCCTCTAATAATCAAACTTACAGCAGGGAGTTCCCACCAAAGTTTGGCAGAAGAGGGGGAGGAGCCTGTGATTCCCTGTGAGAAGAAAAAATAAAACTTTTCACAGTCCATCCACTAATCTTTGTTTGCCTCTGTGCTAAAAATGTGATACCGTTCGCACTTTTGTGGTACACCTATCAGGGATTCGGCAAAGATTAACCAGTTGAACAATACTCCTTTTGATCGCCCTTTGAGACCCAAAGCTTTTATAACATTATATCCACACTACACTACACGTACAATAATGTTTTTTGTTTTTTTAATAATAGTCTTTCTGGCTATCTGTTGTTCTATAGTGGGCGTGGCTGTCCTATGAACTCTGCCTAGCAACAAGTGATTTGTTTCCTCTATACATTTCCTATGAAAGTCCATCAGCCTTTATTCAGCCAATGCACATATTTTACATGCAAACAATTGTACATCACCAAACAAAAATGGCACACAAATTACAAATGGTCGGGCGGAAACATTCTACGTCTAAATTTGGTCAGTTTCATATCATTGTCATCAGATCAAAACCTCCAATTAACAATCTGGTATTATTATTATTTTATTTCTCACAAATGTTTACTAGTGGTCAGGCCACACACGTGGGTGTAATTTAAAGTGTTCAAAATGGCTTGCTCTCTTTGGCGATGCAATGTTAATGGTTGAACAGAGGTACGAGAATTCCACTCGATGGCAGTGATTTTTTTTTTACAATTAATAATATTGATCAGTTGACAATACAATGTTAGTGAGTCAGCATGCCTGCCATTTTTTGTTTTTGCTTGTTTTCCTGAAAATAATGGCACTGGATATATGCGATTCTGCCTGACGCCAGCAATACAGTAAAAATAATAACAATTGATAAAAAAAAATGTTTTTACCCATTTCTAAATATTTAGAATTATGAGTTGAATGTACCACCATATACCTGTAGAGTTCCTATCTGAAGTTTTTGCTCATCAGCCAAAATAATCAAACAAGCCAAACAAAAGTTTATATCTTGAAAAACTCGTAAATCAGATCATTCGTATCTCAAGGCATCAGCATTGTTTATGTTTATTGTTTGTTATTTGGCATGGAGAAATATTAGATGAATTCGATCAAAACCAATAAGAATCACTTTATTTGTATATTCATCCTTCCCTTTTAATTCCCCAAATTGGAATCCTAATCTAGAGTCATGCGTGGAAGATTTGAAGTCATTCCATATTTGTATGATGACCTCATGAACAGAATTGGGACTGATGTGGTCTAATGCGGAGGCGGGGGGCGTTGTTGGACTTCTGGTACTGACTCACACGTAAGACTGGAGGAACACTTTCATGACGTTGTTCGAAACGATTCACGGAAGAGGGACCCTGAACACAGCGCCTGGAATGAGTGACTGTTGCTTCAGCTGATTCACTGGAAGCCTTCAGGGAAAAAACAGAGGGCCCAAATTTGGCCGCGTAGTAGCAGTAACATGAACCCGTCCGTCCATACTTGTATTAATAGCCGCTAGCACCATGACACGGCCAGCGAGCTGATTGACGGCAGTAATCCGCCGTGTCTGGAGGGTCTTTTGCAGCTGTTGGGGCCCCCCCTGAAGGTTCCCTGCATTAATCCTGCACATCAAATGCTTTTCTCAATGAAAAATACGGAGCAACTGCTGTCGTTTAGAACATTTGATTATATGACAACGTTTAAGAACCACAATATTCTCTAAATGTATATGTGAACTTTTTTTAAGTATCACAGGCGTCTGTACCTGCAAAATAGTCACTTTTCAGGCGTCCCCAAAAACGTCATGTTTGTTCAACCGTTACTTGACACATTGAGCCATTTTCAAGCAGTCAAAAGTGTATATTTTGTCCAGAATTAATTCGATAACTTTGTTACTTTTCATGTACAATAAGCACCTTTAAAAACTAATTTTTCCACTTGCTGTCGACTGAGGATGACATCAGGGTTATTATAGTTTTGGAATTTTCATTTTGGTTAGTTTTTATTTCGTTTTGAATTTAATTTTTTTATTTAAGTTTGTTGTAATTAGTTTTCAGGGTGGCTCTGTTAGTTTTTATTAGTTTTAGTTATTTAAAAAATGTTTAGTTTTAATTAGTTCGTTTTTTTAATGTGTATTACTTGTGCGCAGAGGTGACAAATCCAGGTGCAGAGAGTAAAAACCCTGCCACAGTTTGGCTTTAGCCATTGATGCGAGCTAGCTAGCTAGCTCCCTAGCAGGTAAAGGAACACCATGGGAGCTAGCCAGGGAGCTAGCTAGCTAGCTAGCACCTGGGGTTAAAGCCAAACTGTGACAGGGTTTTTAGTTTCTGGACCTGGATTTGGCACCTCTGCTTGTGCGCAATATTTGATAAACACCATGGTAAAATGAGAAATGTAACTCATTTCTTACCTAGCGTTGTATTTGGTTGTCGCCTTGGAGCGACGTCATCTGAAAGTGCTTTTCTATTGGCTGCTGCTAGATGACGTCACTTCTGTGTGACACTTTCAAACGTCCTTATTCCGGTGAAATAAATATACTTAAAATCACATTTAAAATATCCCGAAAGGCTTATACATTAAATGAATTACCAAAGACTAAAACTAAGGACTTTTTTGCTATAATTGTTGTTAGTTTTAGTTATTTTTGTGAACATCAAATGTAGTTTCAGTTAGTTTTAATTTTTTTTAAAGGCATTTTTAATTTCATTTTATTTCGTTAACGAAATTGTTTTTTGAATTTTAGTTTTAGTTTTTTCGTTAACTAAAATAACCTTGCATCACGTGTTGTGGAATTAGGTAATAACAGCCAATCATGACTCATCTGTTTTCTGGATTTGGTCAGCAAACTGAGCCATGATTGGCCGTTACCTACTTCCTCAGCACAGGTGAAGTCATCTTCAGTTGACAGCACGTTTTTAAAGGTATTAATTGTACATGAAAAATAATGAAGTTATCAAATTAACTCTTGGCAAAATCATAACTTTTTACTGCTGAAAATGGCTCAATGAGTCAAGTGTCATTGCATCATCAAAGAGAGTAAGCCATCAATGGCGGAGGCATGTGGTGGCCAGGGGTGACCACTTTTTTAGTGCTATGTTAGCCCATGAAAAAGGCATAATTTACTTGTTTTGGTTATTTATTTGAATGTTTAATGTTCAGTGTTTTGAACAAATAAACGTGTGTAAAATCAACATGTTTTGTAATTTAATATTTAGTCATGAATTTTGCTGTTCGGTTTCCTTTTCTACTTATTGTGTACAAGTCAGTAAGTGACATTTGCATTATAGCGATAGCGGTTAGCACAACTGCCACACAGTCAACCAGTCCAGGGTGTACCCTACCTCTAGCCCAAAAGTCAGCTGTGAAAAGGCCCCAGTGAAAACTTACGACCCGCGCTGTTAAAACTATGGACGAATGGATATTCAAGATAAACCAATTTGCTGACTTTAGCTTGTTAGCTGGCTCACATTAGAATGTGTTGACCTATCTGTAGTAGTTTCTGTTAGCACTCTAGCTGTCACAGTTATTAGGATTTAAAAAAAAGTTTGTGACTAAATTATATCATTTAAAAATGTTATCAAATCTTTGTTTTTTCAGGCTCTAAAATGCTGATTTGACCTCAATTTTGTGTTAACGACCTTGAAGTAAGTAAAACATCCACTTATCTATTTTCTATTACTTTTGTTTAGCACATATAGACAAACACACTTTCTATATTCTTCAGTGCATGTTTTTGGAATGTGGGAGGAAAGACTGGGAGAAAACCGGTGAGAACATGCAAACTCCACATAGGAAGGTCGAACCCCAAACCTCAAATCTGTGAGGCAGAAGTGGGAGTGAAAGGGATTTTTTTCTCTCGAAAATACTCTTCTACATGTTGATGTTTTAAGTAAAGCTGTGTAGGTATCCCGTCATCTCCTCTGTGACCTCAGTCTTAACCAATTATTTTGTTTGTGCTCCTAATTATCTTTCTAAGTGGTGGCCTGCTACTTTACACCTCTTATCTTAACTTTTTGACCTTTTGAAGGGTAAAGACAAATACAGTGGTCGACCATAATCTGCTGCGGGACATAATCCCGCCTCCAATTATTAATGTATTATACTAAATGATGGAAATTTCAAGTAAAAAAAATAAACATTATCTACTCTGTAGGCATGTTATAAAGGAGACATGTTATCCATATATTGTTATTTTTATTAAAATAGTATTTTGTCAAAATACCTCAAGCATCAATCATTTTTAACATATTTCAGAACAACACATGTTCAGATCCAGGAACAAGATTTAATTGCCTGTTTAATTTCACGCAGGCACTCAAGAGATTGAACACAAATCAAAAGTATATTTTGAATACGCAAACTCCTCACAGGGAAGCTGGAGCCAAAATTCATACCCGGTACCTCACAACTGTGAAGCAGACACGCTTACCGCTAGTCCACCATGCTGCCTGTGTTGCTGTCAGTTTGGCATAATTGGCCTTGACTAAGTGAACAGTATTTTCCATCTCGCTCCAAGTGTGATGAAAAAAGGGGTGTGGCTTTATCCTTTGGCATCATCGCTCGGCCACCATGGCGACACAGCTGAAACACATACACACTTGCAGAGCAATTCACACGACTCGACACAGCTGACACAATGATTTAAAAATAGGCCTGGCACTTATATGTATAGAAAGTCATGTCAAGCACGTATTTATTTACAGACTCTTGAAGTGTGATAGAATGTTAGCGATAGAGTCAACATATTAATAGTTCAACAAGTAGGTCGTATCTCCACCAGTGTGATATAAAAGTGTGACTTGACAATAGCATTGAACACATCCAACCTAAAGGTTCAAGGTGGTTCCGACGACCCATCATTTTCATACTTTCTTGGGTTCTTTTCCCTGTACAAGAACAAATACAATGTTGTTTTTTTTGAATGATCTCTGATAGAAATGGACGCCAAGCTATGTGGCGATCGTGTTTCTGAGAATTTTGTTTAGTTTCAAAGTTTTTATTTTAGAGTGGAATGATTGCGGTAACGCATGGTGTACTGTATGTGTGTATGGATGTACATTAGAATGTATATACAGTAGCATATAGACTTGTTTGCTGTTTGGGTGTATGTTAGTTTGGTTTTGGGGATACGCTGCATCAGAATGTACATGGATGTATAATGTTCACCGAAATATGTCCAAAAGTAAACATGGAAAAGTTGATGTATTAAAGTCCTAGCTCAACAAGAAAATAAGAAATCAATATGCTATGCTCAGGTTAAGTCTCAAAGTGGATTTTTTTTTATATACAATAGCATTTTTGTTTCCAAAGGAAAATTTTGAAAAAGAAAAAACAGTCACAGTCCAAACAGAGCTGTTAATAGTATACTTTATGCTTACATTATTTTACAATTTTTTCCCTATTTTCCCAAGTAGTCAACGTAATTTACATTGGTTGAATACAATTTTATGGTAACTAACAATTATTTTGGTTTTACAATAATAAGAATTGTATTTAATAAACATGCCATGCTGACAACAGTATTTATTTGTGGGCAATTTTTTAGGGGAAAAATGCATAGAAAAAAGTTTTTTTTTTCTTTTTTTTAAAATTCAAATTGTAAAAATGAAGCACATCAGTTAAAAAAAAAAAACTATGCCAAGAATGCTGGGGGGCGGGGGGGGCTAAGATATATTTGACTTTTGAGGACAGTAAAAAAAATAAAAAATCTTTTAACTGATCATTGGAGGTATACTGCCATTGTCTACTTTGATAGATAATCATTTTAAGGTTTAAGGATGCTCCACAGGTTCTTAGGAGGGTTGAGGTCAGGTGAAGAGGTGACCATAATGTTTTTTTTTGAGCTTCGATAGTATTTTTTGCAGCTTGGATTATCTTACATAAAATCTGTGGAAAACTTGGTTCTCTTAATACCATGTCAGGAAACAGTCAGCAAAATCATTTTGACACTTTCAATCACCCTCAAGAGGCTTACCATGTCATTCCCTATTATTCCAGCCCAACACCTTAAGACTTTTTCACACTGCACTTAGCAGGGAGCAGTGTGCCATCAAACAAACCCATTCATCGTGTATGTGGTGAGCATACACGGAACGGAGCATTGCTACGACAGAGCGCCTCGAATAAAAAAAAAAAGAGTTTTATTCGAGAGTGGTGGTGCTGTGACGTCAGACAAGAGAGAAGAGAGAAGAGATATAAGATAATAAGAGAGAAGCTGGCAGAGAGATTTTGTGCTATTTTGGCTGACCTATTTACATGTAACGGCATGAAGCCTTAATAGTGTCCCGAGCTTTTGGGATGTATGAGAGTTGACATACAGTGATGTGTTTCAGAAAAAGCTGGTCTCTGCCCAGCCTACCTTGAAGCGGTCATGGTGGAACTGTACCTCACCCCCAAAAAAGTACCATTCCCTATTGTTGCGCCACTGTCTCCTCCTCCTCCTCAAATGAGCAAAGCAAGGGATATCTTTTGCAACAATGAAAGCTACATCTACTTCTCAAACCAGATGCCCAATTCTCTGTGCTTACTTTCTGGTACTATGAGCATGCTGCGAGTGCAGTGTGAAAAGGGGTTTACTCAACTAACTCCTTGTTGATGAGGCTTTGTTGCATGGACATGGTGGCCATCCACCAAAATGACCTAAATGTCAGACTTTTTGACACCTTAGGGCCACAACCTACGCCCACCCTCATTTAACCCTCTTTGGTGGGCTGACTCTGGTGGGGCGGGGGGTCTAGAGACACCCTGAGGCCAGCCATTAGGCAACTGTTAAGTCACAGAATAAACACCATTTTACCACTCGGGTACAGACAGCAAATAAAAACCACAAGAGGTAGCTTAGCGGTTTGTACGCAAGTCGGAACAATCAGAGGATTTAATGTATGTTTGTTCCTTGGGGCCATTTCCCTTCTCCTTTTGAATCCGATGCTCTCAGGTGAGGGCATTTGTTTTAATGGTGGAAAATGTGGTTCTTGGTGGGGGGGAAAACACCCACACCGTTGAGAGAAAGTGAGCTTCTGGTTGAAATGGACTGTTTGGCTCAAGAACGAGCCTGCTCGTGATCCAAACCCGAAGCTTGTCTTCCGTAAAAACACATATTCATTTTCTTTCCTCCTCCTGTTTCCTCATGTCTCTCCTCAGCTGAGCAGCACACATGGAGCAGACAGGAAATTCCTCGGGTGTAAAAGCCCGCTCTGGCTTCCTGTTTCGTTAACTTCTTGTTCTTCGGTCACTCCGGTCCAGGCAATCACTCGATTCCTTTGGTCTCCCACCTCCCCAAAGTGATGCTGATTGTTCCAGACTGTGCGATATGGCACGTTGGATGACAGATGAGTCATGAAGCGGCGGAAGTCATGAGCTGGCTCCAGTTGCAGAGCGGCCCGCCCTTTGTTTTCAACACACGCGCTTAGCAACGGGATTGTTATAGATGAAGAAATCTTCCAGAGGGCTTTTTAGGGGGTAAAGGTTTGTTCGTTGTACTGTCCGCAGTCATCTCTTTCAAATCAACACGTGTTTTTATGTACAAGCGCTCAACAGTATGAAGGGGACATGAGTTTATTATTATGTTTATTATCCTACATGTCGGAACATCCACAAGTAATGTTTGACGACAACATGACATACAGGATGCACAGTATTTTAGTTTAAAACTGGCTTAGCAGAATGTGAACAAATAACATAATAATAAATGTCAATATGAGAAGTCAAACTTCAAAAGTGCAACGTGATTCATTCTAGGATGCATGGTAGAGTTGTTTGAATTTAAAAAATAAAATAAAAATTAAAGCCAGATTTTAAACATCAAGTTGAAAAAAATCAAAACATTGTGTACTTACCATTCAGCGGCGAGAGAAATGGTAGGAAAAAAAACACACACCACGTTAAACACCCAAAGACCTGAAAGCCAACCTGGAACGATCTGGAATCATGGTTTCAAGAAGTACCATACGCCACACACTGAACCAAAAACAGGGTTTCATGGGCGAAGACCATTCCTGAGACAGACATAAAAAAAAAAGAATGGCTAACCTTTGCCAAGAAGTACCTGACAAACCATAATTCTTTTGGGAAAATGTTCTGTGGACGGATGAAACAAAAATAGAGCTTTACGGCAATGCACGGCAACAGTTTTATTGCAATGAAGCTTCCAAGGAAAAGAACAGCCTCCTTAGAGTTAAGCACGGTGGAGGATCCATCATTCTGGGGGGCTGCTTTGCTGCATCTGGCACTGGAGGCCTTAATCAAATCACAGGAATCATGAAATCAGAGAATTATCAAGACATTCTAGGGGGACATGTCCTACCAAGTGTTAGACAACTTGGTTTGAGTCCAAGGTCATGGGTCCTCCAGCAATGACAAAGACCCAAAGCACACATCCAAAAGCACAAAGGAATGGTTACAAAAGGAAAAAAAATACTGTTTTAAAATGGCCAGCAATAACTCCTTATCTCAATCCGAATGAAAATCTTTGATATGAGCAATTTGCAAAGGAAGATTGGGGGGAAATCATGGCGGAGAATGGCAAGAAGCTTAGAGATGGCTATAAAAAAGCGTTTGGAAGCTGTCGTCACTGCCAAAGGGTGTGCAACCAAACATCAAAGAGGGCTCCCATTATTTCCTTTGTGGAATTACATCCAATTAAAAGGTCTTGATGATATAAATTTGGTACATTTTCATTTATTATTATTATTATACAGAGATCATGCAAAAAAAAACGAAGGGGTGCCAATAACAGTGAGCAGGACTGCACATCACAACAAATCCGTCGTGTGGTTGTCATAGCATTATTTGTGTTGACATGTGTAAGCCGTCTTTATTTCTCTGGTGCGTTCCGAGTTCGAACTTGAAATGAGCAGGGAGTCGAACGTGGTCAGCGGAATGCCTTTGTTGAGCCCTCCAAGTCACACTGTGTACAGGAAACAATAATGAGTGTCTATTTGGTTGTGGCTCTCTTCGGCCACATCAGAAGCTTGTGTGGCCGGGCTCGGGCGCGCATCATCGTGTCATCACGTCACCGCTCACCAGAGTGTGCAAACCAGCTCGCGTATTAATAACAGCAATAATAATGGAAGTGTTTTGGTGTCAAGAAGAAAATGTGTCCAGACTTGTTACACATACATTAGACTTATCATTCTGAGCAGCCTGAACAAAAACGTCTACTGAGCAACCTGCACGTGAGCTGGAGTTGATCCCAGCTGACTTTAGGCAAAAATCGAGGCACAATCCTGCATGTTTTTGATGTCTCCCTCCTCAAACACAACTGAGAGGCTCCTGCAGAACGTAATTATGAGCTGATAATTTGAAACACCTGGGTTGCAGGCAGGAGAAACCGAAAACATGCAGGACTGCGGCTCTCGAGGACTGAACTTGCCTATCCCGGCCTTGGACCAAAGCTTTGGAAAAGAAAGCCTGGTCAGTGATATGCACGGGCGCCAGACCCGTCACCAGAGACCAGGCTTAAGGGGGGGCCCAAATAGACTCAGTTTTAGAGTAATATTTACACTTGGAAGAGAGTAAAATAAAGAATTGAAAAATAAATAAATAAAAGTCACTCAAGGGTTGAGGAACTAACTCACGACCTTCAGCTTGGGAGACTCCGTGAGCCACAGAGCTCCTGCTGTGCGCTAGTATATCGCTCGTGTCAGCTGGAATCTTCCTAACTCCAAGACCAAAAACATCTTGGAGCTAAGCAAACAGTAGAAGTGGCGTAGCTCAGGTGGTACTGGGGCCGTCTCCTAACCTGAAGGTTCCTCAACCCTTGAGTGACTCTTTTTTTTTTTTTTTTAATTCTTTATTTTACTCGCGTCCAAGTGTAAATATTATTCTAAAACAAAGTCTATTTGGATTCCACTCAATATAGACTCAAATTTAATCTATTTAGAGTCAAATTTACTCTACGCTGCTCTCTGTTTGGTTTTTATCCACGTCGCAGCGGATATTTTCCCTTGCAATGCAGCGAGGAGAAAAAAAATGGCGTGAATGTCTCAACCATCCTCTCTACACTGATCTACTGCAATATGCTGGAATTTTGACAATTGAACAGATTATTTTGCATATTATGACTTACACACTAAAATCCTGTTGACATGTTTTAGAGAGGACAGCCATTAGACTGAAAAACAACTAATCCAGTTTGATCAGCAAGATCCATTTATTTGGAAAATGTGCTAAATGTGGGCACATTGTGATAACTGTAGGCTAAATCTACACAACCATTAGCACAGATCCACTGAGGCAATTGAGACGTGTACTAAGACATTGGCACTTTGATGAAAGCAAGGAGAAATGCCATTCAGTTGAGACCAATTGTAAGGTAGTTTAGGGGTTTGTCCATGGTATTTTGAAAATGTCATCTCAGTTTCAAGAAATGTGCCAAACCTATGGAGAAAAGGCCTCCAGTGAATACAAGTGCCACATCCAATATGGCGGATGTGCTGACATATCGCTTCGAACGGGCCACCTGCAGCAGAATTAAAAAGAAAAAAGGAAAGTAAAACGGTTCAAACTCAACCTCATTTTAGATGCTCAAACCATATGTGGCTACCGTGGTTTCTTTTTTTCAAGTGGCTCTTCAGTTGCCGACATTAATGTAGTATGTTCCTCCTCACTTGCCGTACGCTGGTCGTGTGCCCCAGTGCCCTCGGAACTATTTACAACTACGTACGTTTTACAAGCATGTCTTGCCACAGTACACAATACCGAACAAAAAAACTTGCTTTGAAAAATATACATGACACTTGCACCAACATTGACATAGCCTATTCGTCGCGTATGCCAGCGTACCTCACATTATTTTCAGTAAGTAACTTTCCTTTTAGTGTCTTTATCAAGCCCAAAGGAAATGCTGGAATAGGCTGCCCCCTGTTGGTTTGGAGTGTGAAGACATCCATTTGCTAGCGCTTTTACACAGCAACTTGAAATTTAACATGAATACATGAAAAACGTGGAAATGCCAGCAGGCCTATCTGACAATAAAACAACAACTAATAAACATGACCAAGCTTGTAAAAGCGAATCAAGACCCTCCCATGACCCTTGCACATCCCCCCACCCAATTTAGCATTCAGCGCGTCATATTTTATTTGGATGGCCTATTTGTCTCTCCACGTAATGATGTAGCCCCATATACCCCCCTCTTGTGTTTTTGTACACGGTCGGCCATTTTATGAAATGTACAGCCTCGGGGTGTGGTTTCAACATTCCCTCCAATTTGCTGCTGCTGCTGTGTTCCCACACCCACTACCCAAATATGTTTGACACAATGCACATGGAAATAGTCGCCCCACTCTCCCTTAAGGTTACACAAACACAAACATGCCTTATATAGCGTTTTCACAAGAGTTGTCCATCTTCATCATTGTTCTTTTTGGTCACATTTAGGTGTCCAGTTAACTCATATCTACCCACAGGAAAGAATTGAAATAGAATGAACTTTTGCAGGGACAACATTTTGGACTAACTTAGTGACATTTTATCAGGTATAACTGTCGTACAAAAGAAGGACTCTCACGGTCTTCTTTTCTTAAAACCCCCTGTTAAGTGTAGCCAAAAGCCAAAGAAGAAGCAAAAGATGTAATCCTTGTTTTCTTGCTGAGCTGACCTATTAGGAGGAACGCTGCAGTTCAAACAGTCTGTTTCTCATATTCTCACTATTTGTGTTGTTCGATTTTGGTCTTCTTCTGAGCTGGTCAAAGTCACATTGGTTCCTCTGCTTCGTATCGAGTCATGTGGTTTCCAATTTGAACTGGCTCTTTCAGGTTACCAAATATGGCTCCTCAGTTCTCACCCAGCAGAAGACCTTTAAGCTTGTGTCAAAGTGACCATATGGGAGCGCCAATAAAAACAGCACTGATGTCATGACTCCGGTGTAATTAATTGGCCGCATGGCAACATGTTTTTCTTCTACCTCTGGAAGTTCCTCAGCGTTGCTGCGCTGTTTACATAAAAATTAACAATGTTGGGGAAATGCCACCCGTGCCTGGGATGTTAGATAGCGCACTACAACAAAAGCCCACCCCTTGCCCGCTGCACTTTTGTCTGCGGCCAGTAGACACCCGTGACATGAAGCGAGACTTCATATTGATTTGCGTTATGCAAGAAAATATGGCCTTCAGAGTCCCCTCATTGAAAATACACAACCACAAATTAAATACTATTGTTCAGCTTTTGTGAAGAAATCATGAAATTCTTGTAATAGCTGAAGAAAAAGAAGAAGCAAAATGATAAAGTGGAACTCAACCGTAAACATTTATTGACAATATGTTATATGTGACCTCACTAGTGTAAAGATGGCATTCTGGTTAATATTGCGTTATGAGAATATGAGTTAGCAAAATCCAGCCGTTTTGTTTATCCATCTGAGGGGGCGGCCATTTTGCCACTTGCTGTCGACTTAGGTCTCAGGTAACAACCAATCACAGCGCAGCTTTCAGAAATCAGGTGAGCTGTGATTGGTTGCTGCCTGAGCCCTGAGCAACAATGATGTCATCTTCAGTCGACAGCAAGTGGCAAAATGGCCGCCCCCTAAAATGGATGAAATCGGCTGGATTTTGCTTCATAACCCAAATTCCATAAAAGTAATATAAATCAGAATGTCACATTTAGACTAGTGAAGTCACATATAACATATTATTGTCAAGACATTTCCACCTTAATTTTGGAACAGATACAGAAAGTACACACTTTATTTGCTTTAATGGGCCACCAAAAATTATGTGGCAGGCCGAATCTCGCCCCCAGGCCTTGAGTCTAACACCTGTGCACATCAGTGCACTATACAGTTGTGTAAAAATGAAAAATAGAAAAACTCAAACATGCTGAACATCGAGTCCACGGTGTTCTGAAATCTCGTCCGAGGACTTCCTGATGTATGTCCCGTCTAGACGACCTTGAGCGGGAAAAGGCGAGCCGCTGTTGAACTCAGCGGAGGTCTCACAAGAATGCCGCATGCTAGCAAGCAATGTCACGTTCAAATAAACGTCATGTGCGGGTTTGGCTTTTACAGTGCGACACCTCCAGGCCTCCTTTTATGCCAGTTGTTTATGTTCACTTGCTGTCCAAGGCACGCTTGCCTTATATAGACGTCATCAGTGGGCGTACGATCAGGCTTACGTCGCCTCGAGGTGAAATCCAGTGCAAGTGGGAGGTCTAGCACAACACAGGGCAAGGACATCAGGGCACCCGAAATGATTGACAGTGCAATGTCAGCAGATTCATTAAGGAGCCTCGGCGAATGTCATGTCCTCGGTCTGGATTGGGTTTCTAGCTAAACAGAGTGAAGCATGAGAACAAGCGAGTCGAAGCAGACGGGAAGTGAGGTGTCTTCTAATGAAAGGCTGCGAGGTCAACGGCGTTATTATAATCGTTCAGACGCAGCTTTTCTGAAATGTGACACATCCTTACGTAGAATCCACACCTGTTCTCTGGTCCCGTTTACCTCTCTGAACCATGCAGTTATTTGTTCAACAGTCTGGTTAATATAAGAGTCCCCTCGGCCCATTTTATAGCGAACCCAAGTGTATGTTTTCAAAACGCAGTGGTTGTGTATAGTGGTTATGTCTGCTTATTCTCTGCATGGTCGCATCAGCAATGGGGTGGTCTGTTCCATTATTAGCCCAGCTGGTCGAGGAAGATTGCCACCACAAATGTTTAAACAGCTACATTTTAATTCCTTCATTGCTCCATCCAGATCACCAAATTCCAAATGGCTTCACACTGTTGATAGTGTATAAAAAGGCTTGTTAAAACAACAAAGCTATGGTAACAATAACAGTAACTTTCTTTAACGCAAAACTCAAAGTTTTCAATTAGTAAAAGTAGAATATGAAAGCACAGCACCCGCCACCCAGATATCGACAAGCTACGCTCCCCGGACTACTCTCTACACTATGCAATCTAGGTCCGCAACAGGTTCTCAGCGCTCCCGGATCCTCTGTTGAAGAGAGTGGTCACATGGTCACAGTTCTCTAGCACCCTCCACACCACTGCCCTCGACGTCCTCGGTCAGAGACGCAGGAAACACAGCCGCTGGATCTCCACGGACTCTCTGGACCTCGTAAAGAGATGTCGCAAAGCTACAGGCTACTAAACGCCGAACGCAGGCGCCACCTCCGTCGCGACAAGGCTGCCTGGCTGAAGGACATCGCCGGGGCAGCTGATGAGGATTTCCGAAGAGGCAACGCAAGTTCTGCCTTCAAGAACATCAAGGTCCTGCGCAGCGCCGGACAGCATCACCAGTCCTCCCTGCTTCTCGGTTTCGACGGCTCCATCATCACAGAGACCCCGGCGAAACTGGAGCGTTGGCGCGCACACTACTCAGCCGCCCTCAACAAGCCCGCGCCCCCCCACTCCGCCGGCCTTCAGCGTTTCGTTGATACAGACTCCATCTCGATCGCTCCTCCCTCAACTTGCCGAAATAGAGTCCACCATCAGGAAGCTTCCCGCGGGCCGTGCCCCAGGAGTGGATGGGATTACAGGCGAAATGCTGCAGTCGTCCCTGACGTCCTCCGCCCCCCGGCTCCTTTAAATCTGCTGCGCCATCTGAGCAGTAGAAAGAGTCCCGCGGAAGTGGAAATCCGGCATTGTGGTGTCATTCTTCAAGAACAAAGGCGACAAGAGAAACCCTGCCAACTACCGCCCCATCACCCTTCTGTCTGTACCATCCAAAGTCATAACTTCCATAACCTTGCAGCGTCTTCAGCCCTACCTTGTCTCTAAGCGCCGCCCACAACAAGCCGGCTTCACCCTAAACCGCTTGACAGCTGAGTCGGATTCTAGCCGAGTAGCGGAGGGAAACCGACAGGCCCTCCTCGTCGCGTACATCGATCTCAAGGCGACGTTCAACTCGCTCGATCGAGGTGTCCTCTGGCTTCTGCTTCAGGGTATTGGCATCCCGCGCAAGTACATCAACATCCTGCGGGATCTGTACACAGATACAACATGGACAGTCCGTGCAGGCTTCTGGTCTCGCAGCCGTTCCGCACCAGCTCGGGCGTATGGCAGAGCTGCGTGGCCGCCCCCAACTTGTTCAATGTTGCCGTTGACTACTGGGTCACCTCGTCCCTCGCCCGTTGCCCAGAGGTGGGTGCTAGTCTCAGACCGACGTGTCTCTTCTGCTGCTCACACACTTGATTACGCCGACGACATCGTACTGCTTGCCACCTTCCTGGACGCGCTCTCGGATGCTCTGCTTATTTTCTCGGAGGAGGCCCTCCCACTTGGACTGGAAATCAACTGGGTCAAGACCAAGTTACAGTTGCTGATGGTCCGACCTCTGGTACCACTTGGTCGTGGTCGAGAGGTGGAGGTCATTGAGGAGTTCATCTACCTTGGGTCAAAGTTTGCCACGAATGGTCCCTGCGATCCCGAGATCCTGCGCCGACTCTAGCTGGCTCGCAGCGCTTTCGGCAGACTCTCCAGGGTTTGGTCGAGCCCCT
The DNA here is from genome assembly GCF_054856555.1 of Leptonotus elevatus. Classification (NCBI taxonomy): domain Eukaryota; kingdom Metazoa; phylum Chordata; class Actinopteri; order Syngnathiformes; family Syngnathidae; genus Leptonotus; species Leptonotus elevatus. The sequence continues at coordinate 27,936,787 of NC_141240.1, forward strand.
CTATCAGCTTGGAAAACCAAACTCCGCCTCTTCGACTCCTTCATCATCCAGTCCTACTCTACGCCAGCGAAACATGGACGCTCTCAGCAGTTATGCAACGCCGCCTGGATGCATTCCACAGGCGTTGCTTGAGGAGCATTCTTCATATCCGTTGGTACGACTTTGTCGGCAACGAGGCTATCTACGCCAGGGCAGGAAATCCATCATTGGTCTCCACCCTCATCAAGAAGCGGCGACCATCAGCTCTGTCACGTGGCTCGTCTGGACGACTCAATAACGGCAAAACAACCGATGCATCTCATCCTCCTCCCCGTGGCCGCCGCCAGCCCTCTTTCTGACCTTCTGCTTCGGGCCCAGGACCAAGACGACTTCAGACGACTGGTCGCAACAACCACCTAATTGGCCATGCGACCACTACTACTACTACTACTACATCTATGTTATAATTGGACCTTGAAATAACAGTTTTAAAATGATGTGAATGCTGCTACATTAGCAAGAAATAAAAAGGACCACACAACCACTATTGTTGCCAAGGTGACCAAATATCATCTACTTCATGGACCAGCCAAGATAGATTGCATGTCTTAGTATAAACATTGCTGTTCAGTTGACGTGATAACAGATAAGCAGTGTTAGAATTTAGCATTTACATAATTTGATTTCTTTAACTTTTGACCATGCCATACCATGACTATACCATATGTGTACCGTTTACCCCTAACCAAACGTTAAAGTAGCTTCAACCTCACATGTAGATTTTAATTTTTTTATTTTTGTACTCCTCTGCTCCTTGGTTTGTCCTTCCACAAACTTTGGTGGCGAGACAAGCCAAGGAGTAAAATTCAGGTTTGGAAATTTTCTTTAATTTGGGAGAATTTATTGCGGCAACACAGTGACTTAGTGGTTAATGTGTCTGCCAAGCAGTTGTGAGGTTCGGGATTTTTCCGGATACTCAGGCTTCCTCGCACATTCGCAAAGCATGCATGTTAGGCAAATTGAAAACTCTAAATTGTCCAGTGTAAGTTCACTATATGTTCTGTGCAAGCCTAATTAGGACATGAAAGTGAATGAATGAAGCCCCGGGTCATCGACTAAATCTCAGTAGATAGTGCAGGTACCTAATAAAATGTCTGAGCACATCTTTTTTTAATATAAATGCAAATGCTGTTATAAATCCCTACCTTAAACATGTAGGTTGCTGTCATTACTTAAACTAAAAACAATAGTCTACAGGGAGAAAAAAAAAGGATCCAGTCAGGAATTTTTATTGCAGCTGAATGGAGCTCAAGGATCATCTTGGAAAATCTTTCCAATGAGGCGCTTGGCTTTCGGGACTGTCCTTAATAGTCAATCTGCTGCAGTTTATATGACTGCTCTCCAGGCCGCAAGGAATCCTTTCTTCCAAGAGCCAGTTGTGGACTATAAATAGCTTCAGCATGATACATTTTGTGCTCGCTTGTAAGGTGGGCTGAGCAGGTTTGCGTTCAGCAGACACGGTGTTCTTCGGAGGGCCAAACAATCCCAGAGTTCCTGTGTTTGTGTTTAGGAATGTTGTGTTGTATGCTGCCGATGAAAAGCTCTAACATCGCAAGACAAAACAAATCTTTTACGCAACTTAACAACGGCCGCATGTTGTTGAAATGCGTGTGTGACAGTCACGCCCAATTACGGTCATGGCATGAATTGCATTAAACCCGTTGTGTCATATAAATCAGATTATTAACGGCCTAGTGAGGGATCTCCTTCACTCTGCAGCAACAGGCAGTCCTCTTTTGGGCTTGGGAGAGTGATAAATTACACATTCAACAACAAACCTTTTCTTTCACATTTTCACAAGTGGAACAACCAGCAGGAAGAAATGACCTCACCAGTGGTTACCTTTGTATAAAACTACAACAGAACAGTTTGTGAACAGTGGAGGTTTGTGTCACTAAATCCTGTCGGTGGTTGAAGTGGAGGTGCTACAATAAGCCAAATGTTGTCATGTGACCCCACACTTGCCCGACCAGCTAAAAAAATGGGAACAGGAGAGCTGCAGTTAGCTTTCACTTCCTTCTACCATCATGGCAATCGTAATACGCCCAAATATACAGTTCACATACGGTTAGACACACACGCCACTGTAAGAATGTTTGGCAACTTCACGTGTAAATACTGAAGATTCAACCAAGAGGGCTACCTGTATAATTGTTTTGAGGGCCTTGTAAGGTGGAAAACACTCGTCTACTCATTCACACAGCATCAGGAGCAACTGGGGGGGGGGGGTTCAATATCTTGCTCAAGGATACTTAGTCATGGTCATAATGGCATGATCATTTTGAGGCCTAACTGATACAAAGACACATCTTCCAATGCCATGCATTTATTGTTTTGTATTTACACCGCTATGGTACGTTCCAAATTGTGCCACTTCAGAACAAAACATTGGAATTGTGACATACGAACAATGTTGTAGTCTTAGGCAGCTGTTCTGGTGCTACCATAGCATTGGTGAAGCAGTGATTCTTCTTAATAAAAAGTCAAACTCGCTTTATTTTAAATGCACTTGTTACATGCTGTTGCTTTTTTAGTATTTTCACCTGGTTCCCTACCTACCAAACAATGTCCACTCACCTGTGTCTCTTAGTCTTATTCTACTTCATTCCAGACAATTGAGAAGATGTAAATAAGAAAACATGCAACGAACTGCCCAGAAAGTGAGACTTTCTAGTCTCAAAGTACGAGCAAATTCACCAAGACTTTGGATATAAGAGAGATGACTACTTTCTGTAGTTTCAGAAGAATTTCCAGTTATTTCCAACGATTATTTTTTTTAAACCAAAACGCTTGTGAAGAATTGGGCTGATTGTGCAATCTGGGACACCGAGACATGAAATCAGATGATTCATAGTGCACATTTTTCTGTGATTAAGATGTTTGGAGACTCAGCCAGTCATGTGTGAGACTCTGGGTGAGAGTGAAAAGGAGCTTGGCTTGAGTCTCCTGTTCAACAAGCGCAAACGCTGTGCACAGGAGACGACGCAAGCAACAGAGGAGGCGCGCTTGCCTTATTTAGAGGAACGTTGGGAGACTTGAGCTTGAGTCAGGAGGCGCGGGTGGGGGGGGTGGGGGGGTGGCCATTCATTAGAGGAAATGAATCAGCATGAGAGCGCAAACATCAAGTGTTGGTGTCCATGCTCGACAGGTATTACCATGAATGGTCAGCGCCTCTCACCAGTGAGACATTTCGACTCCAGGTGGCAGAGATGAATCACAATACAAGCTAACGCTCACACTTCCTGAATGAGCACGCTGGGGAAAAGACAGTTAAAAAGCAAAATGTCTTCTTTTTTTTTATGGTAGAAACAAATGATTCAGATGCTGTACCCTGCACCTCACTTAAAATGCCAAGTCAGTATTTTTCCAGAATTACAGGTTTTACAATTTACAAACATTCATTATAGATAGGCCAGCTAGCAAGCTAATATAGGAAGATGTGGATAAACAGGAATGACTCAGCAATCTGACTGCCGGTAATCTCTCCATCATTTCCAAAAAGGTTTGCTATCTCTGAGGCAATTTAGTGACAGCAAGCGGTCTGCTTTTTGTCTTTATGACAGTTTGAACAGTCGTAAAAAGGACGGTCTTCAATGTGTCATACTTAATGGTATCTGGAGTAGCCTCCATCGGCACCATCGCTCTGCCGGCCAGAGTCTAGCCTTTGTTGAGACGTCCAACCTGACCACTGAGTGGAAATTATTTGTCAAGTCTTGCGTAATTCCTCTCAGTTGAAACATTGCGACAATGTGGTGAAACTACCAGTGTGAATTGTGCTTCAGAAGTTGGGCAACTTGACCGCCGCAACATAGATTACATTGCACCAATACTTGCCGCTTTGTTCAAGGTCGTGTGGCGTGGGCAATGTTGCTTTGTTGTTACCGTTGTACAGTAGTAGTTGTGGTAGAGGACATAGAAAAAGCTACGTTAGCTTGATTTAACTGCATTACAGTTGAAAACTCTGCTACTTGACATACCGTGGTGAATGACATGCAAGACACTTTGTACAAACAATCAGCAGAACCAGCTGCTCCTGGATTTGTGCCCGCCAATAATGCAAGCGTTTTAATCAGTTATTGTTGTGTTTCTTGTGACATGAGCCATCCTTTGTTTGACCATATGAATAAAGGGTTTAATTGTGATCGTAGGTATTGAAACATTTACAATTGTTGGCTTTAAACAGAGCTCGAAAAACACTCGGAGCATATCTCACATAATCACTCAGAATTATGCAGCCCAATAACTTATTTTTAAACAAAATTGTCACAAAAAAGTACACGATTGTATAATACAGCTATACTGAAATGATGATGATCTTATCTCAATTTAGTCCGAACATAACTTGGGGCCTGATTAGTTGAACACAAGCTGATATACTTGCAGCAAATGAAGCAAATGTACATTTTATGACCATTTAAGTGAAACTGGATAATTCCCAGATGCATACTTGCGAAGTGGATCACTGTTTTAGAGACACGTGACAACCAAGCCTCTACTGATTTTTATGGGAAGAGAGCACAAATGCTCCAATTCAAACGGTCACCCGTGAGATTGTGCATATGGTCGAGTTCTTCATCTTCTCTCAACTACTTCTTCGCTGTCACCTTTAGAGCATAATCTCATCTGAGTGTGACGTTTCTTCTATTCTGACACCTCTCTTATCGCTCATGTGCTCCTCTTGGTGCATGGGCAAGGCTCAAATTCCCAAAAGGGAGTTAACACTCACTCATCTGCGTGTCAACTTCAGCCTCACTCCTCACACACGTCTGCTTTCTGTTAGCCATTTGGTCCAAGCTTGGGCTTGTCTCCTGCTGTAAATAAATGTTTCCATTTTTACAGTCGCCATCCCCCCACACATTTTTACCATGCATTAGATGTGATAAAATAGTGAGAAATTAGCGAGTTAGAGTTCTCTGGAATTGTTAGCGGTACTGTCATCATTTCAAGGAGGATTTTGTTTACGCACATTTTAAGACCAATTTAGCATTTTCCTTAATATCCAAACTTGCATCTGGTCTCTTCTTCCTTTCCTTTTCCACTCATGACATTCCACAGAAAACTGTACACTCTCAGAAGCCAAGTTAAGATAAGTCAATCAAGAATATTTTAGTCAAGCCCTTGAAAATTTCCCGGGAAGCTCTGGAAGTTATCAATTTAGAAGTTACGGTCCTCCCAGTGATGAGAATAATCCATGTGACGAGCCAAATAACATCCTTTAACTGCGATAGCGAGCCAAATGTGTCATAAAGTTACTTTCCCTCATGTTCCACCACCGTGGCGCAGCATGTTGTCATGTCTGTAATTGCTTCCATGACTCTCAGTTGTGGTGCGGGCCATACTGATGATGTTAGCCACAGGTGGAGGACAGGCCAGGCTCAGCTGGGTGGGGTGCTTTACTGGCTCAGTGGAGTCCGTTAAAGGAGGCGCGGATGCCGATGACATAGCGATGAAATGCTGTGCGCTGCGCTTTCCTTTGCTCTTCAGACGCTTTCGCTTCTTTCTATCTATCTATCTATCTATCTATCTATCTATCTATCTATCTATCTATCTATCTATCTATCTATCTATCTATCTATCTATCTATCTATCTATCTATCTATCTATCTATCTATCTAATTTATTTTTTCAATCAACACAACTGGTAACTATAGTCTCTTTCAATAATTATGGACACTGTTTCTCCCGCACTTTGTCATACAAACACAATCCCGCAACTAAAGACGGTATGTTCAGTATGAGTCTACTGTATCATTGGATTTTCCACTTGGAGCCATAAAAGAGATATAAACCAGTTTACTGCACTCAACTAACGGCTGAACAAAAATATTTTACTGCTGGGAGGTGGCTAGCAAGCTATCTTAGCTAGCTAGCTAAGCTATAGATAGATAGATAGATAGATAGATAGATAGATAGATAGATAGATAGATAGATAGATAGATAGATAGATAGATAGATAGATAGATAGATAGATAGATAGATAGATAGGTAGATAGAACGTGAGAAATCTGTTGACACTATTAACACAAAGCCAAAACGACACACTTTTCGGTTCAAAATGCTGTCATGTAACGGTACACATGCTCGTCTCTCAGCATTCACGTGTAACAAACAGAAGCAGCTGCAGGCCCAACCTCAACATAAAAGGTTCACGTGTGGCTCTAAAGTCATCATCAGCAAATAAACAAAAAAAGGAGACCCTCAGGTGATTCCACAAAGAGCACGTTGATCCACCTGCCGGCTAGGGGGCGGAGCTCAGCAGTTGACTCTGTGATTAGTAGTGTTTAGGGGTTAGAAGGGTGACCTCTCCTTGCTGGGTGAGTGCTCACACTCTGCAGGGGCCTGATGAAGAGGCCCGAGAACGGGGTCACATGCTGACACACTACGGTGCTCTCTAATCTAGTGAGACCAAACACAGGCCGGAGGGCGGTTGGATTTGGTGGACACGAGCAGCCAATTACTTGAAGTATCTCATGTCTAGCTAGATTAGAAACTTGACGTCATCCCAACGTGCAACGTGTTTGATTTCTGTACAATTTCATCACTATTTAAAAGTGTCTTAAGAATTACTGATAACGGAAAAGTCAAAAAATGTCTTTACAATAATTACATCCCTGAACATGCAATTGTTTAGTTTGCCCAAATGAGAGGCAAAATGCTCTTGCTTCAAGGAATTAATTTTAACCCATGATCAATCATTTAAAATACTTTCAACACAGCATCACTATCATTAGTTAGTTAATGGACAGGATGCAGGTTGGCATTGTTCACACCAAAACCAAATCCCACTTCTGTGAGATCCCCGTAGAAGTCTGGTGGGAAAAGCGGCATATGTCACAAAAGCGCTCAACCATAATGTTTTCCCTGGGAGGCAGCTGGAGCGTGGGATGGATCCAGTGTTGACCTCTTGGCTCCTAATGCATAATCTCCATGTCTACCAGTTTGTACTGCCCAGGTAAAAAAAAAAAAGGTGGGGGGGGGGGGGCTAAAAAGTTTTGTGAGTGTACACCTCCCAGGATAAAAACACACAACTGAAAATCAAACTTTTGCACACTTTGATCCCATTTGACTTTCTTGCTCTGATTAAAAAAAATAAAAAAAACACATCATAATTTTCTCACCAGTTACTCGGTTTAAATAGATATATAATTTAGTTTTACCTGAGTCACAGTGGTTTTAATTGAGTAACATTTCGACTACTCTACTTCCCTCCAACCTCTAAAAACCTTGCAACCATGAATATGTAGCTAGCTTCGTTAGCTTTGCTAGCACCACAGATAGCAACTAGGCCACACACGAGCTTTAGGATATCATGCTTAAAACAGCATACCATTGTTCGAGAATAAATCATAGAAATGCATTGCTTACCTTGGCGCAGAATCTGTTGATTTTTTCGAGGGATGTCAAAGACTTATGCTGAACGTCTACGTTTGTTTAGAATACGCATTTATCTGGTGTAATTTTGGGGTTTGGAAACCAAACTGACACACACACACACACACACACACACACACACACACACACACACACACACACACACACACACACACACACACACACACACACACACACACACCCACAAGATCCCTTCAGCTAACCATAATTACATTTTAAAAGTGAAAAATAAATCAAAAACTACACACATAAATACTCCAACATATTACATTCAATGAAGCACGTTAAAAAAAAAAGTTGGACAAAAGTGAATTTGTATCCAATTTTAACAGTCAGTCGCTACAATAGTTAGAAAATAAAAATAGCAAGGAAAGCAGTTCTCCACAACAATAACCATGTACTTCATAGTTTGTTTTACCAGCCGAGCCTCTTCTTTGTTCTTCTACAACTCTTACAGCAGTCTGGATGTCCTGTGGCACCATGCTGCCTCTCACAGGTCAGTCTTGGTACTACATTACACAGATGGTTTTGGGGAGGAGACTCGTGCTAGTCCATATTTATGCGTGTGGTGTGCTGTGTTGGTCATCTCAAGAGCAGTAAGAACATCTATAGCACTGTATCCATCCATTTTCTAATCCTTACAAGGGTTGCAGGTCCACACACATTCTTATTTTCTCCATATCTAGTGTGGGGTAGCTGACATTTGAAAAATGGATGCTAAAAATCTAGAAATATTTAACAGGCTTAAGAAAAGCACATTGTGTGAAGAAAAAAAAAAGTAACTGTACTATGGTTTGGAGGCAGCGTTTTCTATCCTGAAGGTAAAAGTGGAATGACGATGCAGCTGGACAGTGAGAAAAGTGTAAACAGAAACCACTTAAACATTCCAGAGCCTCTTGCTGGAAGCGATCTGTTATCTATTAATGTTTCCAAATATTTACAAACATTGACATCAGCTGAGCTCACAGATGCCGAGCTGCGATGAGCCAAAACGCCCAATGAGGCCAGCAACCCCGATGTGTTGTACATCGGTATTTCCAGTCCTTCACAAGGGAGCGCGAGGGGATCCTCTTTCTGCAAAATCCCTCGAGAACGATCATAAATAACCCTCTCAAGTCATCTGGGATGCGTAATTAATTTCCAGAAGCCGTTCTCCTACGACGGCAGTGTTTTGACCAGGCCTTTCTAAGGCCGTTCACCTGTTGGTCCCACGCTGCGCCCGTTGTCCGAACTGCAACCCGAGCCTGGACCCGAGACTCACTGCCAAAACTGACTGGCAGATGGTAAATATGAGCATTTGACTGAAGTGCGAACGTCCCCTGGTGTGCAACAGAAACCTCTCATTTTGTTCATTCTTCTGACAGGCAGCGCACACTTGATTTGTTGTCTGTATGTATGTTTGTTGACGTGTCCACATGCTTCTGTAGTTTATGTTGTGTTGCTTCCATTGAGTGAAAAGGCTCTTATTGTCTTTTACGAGGCAATAGGATGTGTAAAGTATGCCATAATCCTTGGGATATTTTCACCAAGGCCTGTCACAGACATGTTATTGAGATAGATGGGAAGAAGAAGAAGACGTTTTTGTTGCTGTCAAACACGACACAAGAAAAAGGAAAACACACAAAAAACTAAACAAAAAAACACACGCACACAAAAAATTGGTCTAATCAGACAGTCATTTTTTAAGTTATTAAATACCGACAAGGCTTGCTTTGTCTTAACCCTCCTCAATGTCCTTACAATAAATCAAAAACAAAGGTTGACATTTAATAAATCTATAACTGTGAATAAACTGTTTTGCCATTATTAGCATCATTTCCCTTTTTCTGTCTTGTATTACAATCCCAAACTTAATATTCTTGAAATCCAGCACTGAAATGCTACTCAAAATATCTTGGTGTACACACAAGAAGAAGAAGAAGCTCACCAAAAAGTTTGAATATTTGTTTTGGGCAACATGTTTATTTCTTTTTCTTGTGTCTTGTTTGACAGCACCGTTCTGGGTTTGTGTGCTCCGTTTGAATTGGATGTTGGAGTTTGAATTAACTCATTCGCTGCCAGACACGGCTATAGGCGTCAAAAATTCATTTTAACTATTTATATTAGTTTAACATGTTTTTTTTCCCGGCGGCACGGTGGCTGACTGGTTAGCACGACCGCCTCCCAGTGCAAAGGTTGTGAGATCAAGTATGGGCTTCGGCCTTCCTGGGTGGAGTTTGCATGTTCTCCCCGTGCTTGTGTGGGTTTTCTCCGGGTACTCCGGTTTCCTCCCACATTCCAAAAACATGCATGGCAGGTGAATTGGACACTCCAAATTGTCCATAGGTGTGATTGTGAGTATGGTTGTTCGTCACTGTGTGCCCTGCGATAGGCTGGCAACCAGTTCAGGGTGTACCCCGCCTACTGCCCGAAGCCAGCTGGGATAGGCTCCAGCAACCCCCGCGACCCTTGTGAGGACAAGCGGTACAGAAAATGGATGGATGGATGGATGTTTTTTTCCCCACTTTTGTTAAGAGTATGAAAACCTAGAAAAAAATTAATGTACATTTAGAAGATATAAAATTTGTGATTAAACGTGAGTTAACTAGTGAAGTCATGCAATTAATTACAATTAAAAATTGTAATCGCCTGGCGCCCCTAATTTTTAATAATCTTTTCTTTTTCTTTTTTTATCGCGTCAGGTGATTACATTTTTTTATTGTAATTAATCGCATGACTTCAATAGTTATGTTATGATTAATTACAAATTTTATATCTGTTGAAAATGTACAATAAAACATTTTTCTAGGTTTTTATATTCTTGTTAACAAAAGTGGGAACATTTTTAAACTAATAGAAATATTTCAAATTCATTTTTGACGTCTATAGCAGTCAATGGCAGTGAATGAGTTAATAAAGAAAAAAACATTATTGTTTCCACGACATGGAAACCCTCCCTCCACACCCGCCACAGTGTTGTTTGTTTTTTGCTTTAACTGTTTTTACAGGTACAACAGTGGATCCATGTGTGTAACAGGAAATGAGGTCACTTGAATGGGAATTTTTTTTTGTTTGCACAGCACACTGGGAACATAGCAAGGACTAAACAACATGGATGTCAGAGATATGGTTATTCACCAGGAGTGACGAGGTGGTTAGGGACTTTTTACATGATTGAGTCAAAGTGTGCTTTAGGGAATAAGACACATGGACAGGAAGTCAATCCACATCCTTTCCCAGATTCACAAAAGTGTTTTGTACTACTTGTTCTGGTCTCTTGTGATCAATAGGGTATAATAACAGTAGGGTCAGCTTCCATTTTCAATAGTGCTTGTTGTGCTCATTAGGGTCACAGGTGACACATACAACCATTCACAATCACACCTATGGACAATTTAGAGCCTTAAAAGAACTTGCATTCTTTTTTGGAATGCTTATTTGTCCATATGTGCCCTGTGACTGGCTGGAAACCAGTCAAGCGTGTCACCACCTCTCGCCCAAAATCAACTTGGGCTGCAGTTCATCCGCGACTCTAATGGGAAAAGGATTTCTGGAATATGATATCGCATATTTCTGGAATATGATATCGCAAGGAATATGATATCGCAATTCAACCATTGACCCTTTGAGCCATGTTGAGAGCCATCTGGGAAAATAACTCAAAAGTTAGGGGGGTAAAGTGCCAAAAAAATACACATCAAAGTTTTTCATAATCGAGTGTCCTGAGAGATTCATCAGGAGGAATGCACCAAGAGGTGAAGTCATCTCTTTTTTGTGCACGTTCACATTATGTTGCCCACTGCTGTTAATGCACAGAGGCCTTGCTGTGAGAACATTTCCAATCTATGAAACTTCCACCACGAACAAAGCCGGGCACAGGGCCAGACACTGAGCTAATGGGATGGATTTCATTACAGAGCTAAGCTGGAAACTATTGTTTAAGTTATTCCACTTCTTTTTTTCTTTTTTCTTTTTTAACGGTGAATGGTTATAGTAAAAAACGTATTGATAATAGTGACGGGCCTACTTGACCTCGGTCTGTAAAGATTTCCTGTCAAGCAGTTTACGGGCCATAGTTGTGACATCGCCTGATGAGCATGCAGTGAAGCGATGCTGCCCTCGGCTGGCCATCAAATGTACTGCATTCCAACAGCGGAAACAAATACTTTCGTTAAAATAAAGTTAAAATGCTTTGTGGTGCCCAACCCCTGACAGAAATGAGCAATATCTGAGTATTTGTCAGTTTTGCTTTATTTTACAAAAAAAATTGTCAATATTAATGTTTCAAAAACTCACAAAAATAAGACTTCTTTTTGTGAAAGTATTTGAATAAGAGATCTACTGAAATTCACTATGGATATAAATGATTTCATCATGAAAATTTGGTGATATTACTATTGCAAATGAGTCATGAGTCGTCCCTCACTCTATTGCTTTGTATGAATAAAGGAGAGTAGTCCTTCACTCATGCGTGTTGATTCCACAAAAGTAGAATGGAGCAGATTAGGATGGAACATTTTTATCACATTTCATTAATTAGTTTTCTTTGTTTCTCAAATTAATATGCTATAAGAATATAATAATAAACAAAATAAAATAATAAACCTAATTCTCATAACATTCACCACAAAAACTCTGGAGCTCCTTTGAATAAGTTCCCTGTAAACAACAGGAAGTAACAGCATGAACAGAACACTAAAGAGAATAATTGTACTGTAAAACTATATAGCTATTAAAACAAATACCTTTTTTAAGAAATGGGAAAAAAATATGAACGGATTTAGACCTGGGTATGTTCATGTGTGCAAATAGATTTCAGTTAAATCATTTTATGAATATATCTGCAATTTAAGTATGCAAACAAAGCTATTTTCATGTTAAATATCAAATTACATTTCAGTTATTTTTCCTCATTTATACATTCTGAGGCAATGTGAGAATAGTAATAGTTACTCAATTCTCAAGTTACTTAGGTAACTTTAGAAAAGCCAACATTAACAAACTGACAATCACGAAGCACTGCGAACAAATTAAAAATTGACAACACACATACATCTTTCTTGAATGTGCACTTTATTTTTTATATATATATATAGAAAAAGACCTTGTCCACTTTTAGGGAATGGTTTTCATGTGAGAGGCTCTCGCAGAAATCCAACAATCACACTTATCTTTTGCTCACAGACACATAACTTGTGCAGTGGTCCCAGGCTAAAAGTCATGGCAAACAGCCAAGCGTGACTAAAGGGAGGCCACAAAAACGAGAGTCATCCTCTCGGGAGGGTGAAGACCACTGCTTTGGTGGAGCACACTTGAATTAAGACACCCCCCCCCCCCCAAAAAAGGCAAATAATTACGTTAAAATCTCAGTCAGGATGTCAGCACATCCAAAATAAAAAATGGGTTTAAATGTTGTTTTTTAAACCAAAAAAAAAGAAAGACATTTAAATAGCACAAAAGTTAAAAAGCCACGGACAAAATGCCAACATTAGCACAAGAATGTGTTGCGGTAAAGCAGCAGTCGCCTTCCTTGACCTCCAACATGATGAACTATGGAATCTTGAGAGAAAGCGCAATCAAGTCTGTAACATGAGCGCCTTTTCAAAACATAGTATTTTGTCATTATGCTTCTTAAGCCCCCTAAATACAGTACACCTATGGACATACACACACTTATTAGCAAGCCGCATCGCACAATGTCACATTTTTCTTTAAATGCTCTTTTCTTCATATGACGCATCTCTTGTTCAGAGGCGATGGTGCAAAAATCTCTCGTGACACTAGACAAGTATCGATAGATATACTTCATAACTCATGTGAGGGATATTGAAGCTGTTAAAGCTTTGTAGGACAGGCCATACACTTTGTAACAGGCCTGGTGTTAGCTAGTGTTGTTCCCATACACCCAGTTGTTTTTTTCCCCAACATGAAAAAGCTACCTTGCCATTGGTTCAGAGCATTCAAGGGCCAATAGGATATTTTGCCTCGGCATGCAGTGAACACGTCACACATCAGTGAATGTCGTGCACAAGCAACACAAAAGATGCGGCATCCAAAGTCCTATATTAGCGTCGGAAATAAAAATAAACTTGTTAGTAATGATAACGAAAACTAAACAGAAATAATTTCGTCAACACACATTTTTCACCGGAATAAAACTACAATAGACTAAAACCCTCACTAATAAACAATAACTGGGGCTAAAATCAGTTTTGCATTTTTGTCAAGTAATGAAAATGTAGTCTACTTCACTTAATAACTGGACTAAAATATACGGACATTTTAGTTCATGAACAAGACGAATATTATATGATTTTGTAAAATCTGCAGCTAGCGAGTGCAACATGCACAAACACATGGGACAGACAGGAGGTGGATTGATGGTGAAAGGTAACAAAAAAAAAAAAGAAGTAAATTATAGTTATAAGGTAACATTTAATCCAACATATATAACGTTCCAACAATAATGTTAATCTAACCACTAACTAATGCTGGCTAATTTACTAGCTCGTCGCATGGAGCCATAGTAGCCACTTGTTGATATACTGTACCGGTAATTGTGTGTCAAGTTGTTTTTCATTTTTTAAAAATGAGAGACAATTTGATGTGAAATCGTTTTAGATCTAAAATGTTCAACATTATCTGCTGACAAAAAAATATAAATGGGTAACATGATTGTCCTGACTAAAACGTTGACAGTTTTTGTTGACTAAAACTAGAGAAATAAAATTATGTTGTTATCTTGGACTAAAATAAAGACTAAAATGCTCGATTTATAGTCGACTAAACCTTGACTAAATAATATGGGATGAGGTTGACTAGTTATGTTAAAAACTAAAAAGCATGATTGAAACTGTACTAAAACTGAGACTACATTTTAAAATGTCTGATAAAATGAACACTAATAATGTTAATCCGACTGCTAACTAATGCTGGCTAATTTACTAGCTTGTCGCATGAAGCCACTTGTTGATATAATGTAATGGGCTCTTTGCACAAAATCCACTACTTCTTGAACTCAATACCACTTCTTAATTCCCTGTCTTTCCTGAGTGGACAATCTGATTAAGCCAGGTGTACCTGACCTCAGTAACCATGACGACAATGGCCAGACACACCTGGATTAATCAATTTGTCCAATTCTAAAAGACAAGAAACAAAGCAGTGGTGTTAAATTCAGGAAGTAGTCAAGTGCAAAGAGCCCATTGTGTGTCAAGTTGTTTCTCATCAAAAAGATGAGAGAAAATTTGATGTGAAATCAAAAAAATACACAGCTGTAAAATGATCGTTGACAGTTTTTGTTGACTAAAACTAGACGAATACAATTGTGTTTTCTTGGATTTAAAGCTACTGAATTTAGAATATTCTATTTCAAATCGCTCCTGCCACCTGCTGACAAAAAATGAAACTGCACATGCTGTTCTTCAGATACACACCACGCACATTACGTCACATCCGCAGACAGGGCGCGGGAAATTCTAACCCGATTCCAGTGTGAAAACTTTTGGCCAGAGACTTGCAGGAGTACCCATTGTGAACAGCTAAGGCGTTAATCTACTAATTAGAAGGCATTTCAGTCATAAATGGCCAAATAAAAAGCTTACTGTAAAGTTATCTTTGGGGAAAAAAGTTCCATATTGCAGCTTTAAATAAAGACTAAAATGCTCGATTTATTGTCAGCTATAAAACTTGACTAAATAAAACGGGATGAGGTTGACTGACTATATTGAAAACTAACAAGCGTGATTGAAACTGTACTAAAACTGACAACATTAAAAAATGGCTGATAAAATTAACACTACTCGTTAATCCTGGCTGATGCCACTGTTGTAATGCAGTATCGGAACAACACTAGTGTTAACACTTGAATAGACCTGGCCTGGTACCCTAGAACGGGTTCAAGTTGCCAGAAATGTGGAAATGATAACAGTCACAGGTCCCCCATTTTGAACATATCCAAAGCTACATTGTAGAGCAGGTCGGGGGGAACGTTTCAGAACAAATTAGGTCGTATCAGGTCTGGCGTCAGCAACCAACTGCTCTAACGTTACATTCCCATCCCTGCTCTAGAGCAGGCCCATAGTTACACACCAGAACAAGCCTTGTGTTCAATTATAGGATACGATGTCGGTACCAGATGTGATCGGGCCGCTAGATTGTATCGGGGTCGCCTACAGATGACGTCACGCTTCAGGATTTGCTGGAAATTGTGCGTTTACAATAGTTCAATAAAGTCATATCAAAAGAATTGACAACAAAATATTGGAAATACATTATTGAAGATGTCATTGAAATAACAAAATGTATGGACTGAAATTGTAAAAACGTGAATAAACCTAAGAATATAAAAGCCGATACTTTAAGATTGAAGAAATAATAAAAATAGAATGAAGCGCCTTCGCGCTTGCCGGTGACGTCACTACTGCAGCGCTAACTAAATGCGCAATTGACTTTTTTTTTTTAGCTGTTCACAATCCATCACAAAAACATCTTAATGATAATATATATCGGTTTATTTACGTTTTTACAATTTCAGTCTGTACATTTTGTTGTTTAAATTACATCTTTAATATTTTCTTTCCAATGTTTGACGTCAACTGGATAATTTCCAGCCGATCCTGTAGCGTAACGTGTTCGTTAGTCGACCCCGATACGATCTGGCAGCCCGATCACATCTGGTACCGACAACGGCTGCAGGTTTTGCACGCTCGGGGTTGTTTGAGGACACACTGGAAGAGGTCCAGTCTGAGACCAAGCCTGGCATTGCTCTCTATCGCAGGCCGCAGCTCGCGGTCTAGACCAATCTTTCATTTCCCCTTGCGGAATACAAAGTACAACTATCTGTCTGTGGAAGTGATCCAGAGTGGCTAGCAGTCCGTGACCCAAACGTAAACATTTAAAGATCACCTGGGATTTCAGTAATGCAAAAATCAGCGCAGCTAGCGTCGCCCTTTTTTCCAGCAGCACCTCGTCTACAAGAGATCCATCACACAAAGACGCCATCAAATCACAGGCATCTGCAACTACAACACAAAGATGGCGTTTGTGAAAGACCGGCTCGGCCTCGCGATGGCACAAACGCTTGTACAGTACACAAGAAAACAAGTATTTCCAGGATTATTAGGTCAGTTTACGCCGTCATTTGGCTTGACTGCAGCACACACAAGTCTGCCGCCATACAAAGTGTTAACTATGTCGCTCAGCTTGTCTCTTGGATGCCTCCAAAGTTAGCAAGCAGGACTTTCTCCTGCATTTTTTATTTTTTTTTGCATAAGGCTGTGTTCACCAACTTCAACACAATTCATAATAAAAGTCACGTGACTGCATATACCGTAACATATGCCGTCCTGACCTCCATGTGCTCCGGCCTCCACGACTGCATCTGAGTTTGACGCAAAAATTGTATTACTTCTTCAACGCTATTTGTGCAAAACATCTGCAGAGAAGCTCGGACTAAACATCGGGAGGAAGCGGGTCCGTCGCCACCGCTGCTTCTTCGAGACACTCTTCATGATGGAGGAGCTTCGATTGGTCACTTTGGAACTGGCCAACTAAACACTCGTCCCCTCCGGCCTCTTGAACCCCCACCTCCTCGGTGGGCTCCAGGGCGGCCGGCTCGATGGAGCTGAGTTGGTAGTAGTGGAGGGGGGCGGAGTCTCTGAGAAGCTCTGCGGGACTCTCTTCCTCTTGGTTGATGCACAGCACGGCGGTCCCGGTCGGGAAAGGCCCCTGAAGGAGAACCTCCTCCACCTGCGGGTCTTCTGCCCGCCTCTCCTGTTCCTCGGCGCTCTGCAGGTGCAACACGGCGGTCTCGTTCTCCCGCTCCAGGATGTCCTCCTCCGCCTCAAAGACACATGCCCGCACCCCGCTCTCTTCCAGGGTCGGAGATGCGGGGAAAGCGGGGAACGGGGAGGACACCCGGTCCGACTCGGCGTACGTCTCCCCGGGCACTTGTAGTAGCACCCTCCTCTTCTCCAGGTCCAACTTCATGATGGTGTGCAGGTAGTGCGTTCGGACACGAAGTGGGTTGAACTCGACGCGGCCCGCTAAGTTGCCGCAACCATCTCTGGAGCATCCACAAGGGAAGGACATTCTGTCCACCTGAAGGGGAAAACAGGCCTCACTATTGTCTGTAGTTCTTGACCCCTCTTAACTCATTCACTGCCATAAATTCATAAAAAATAAAAAAGATTATAAATTTTTTTTCAATTGTAAATAATCGTATGACTTCACTAGTTAACTCACGATCAATCGCAAATTTGATATCTGTTCTAAATATACAATGGAAAAAAATTATAGGTTTTCATACTCTTGTTAACAAAAGTGGAAAAAAACTAAAGAAATAGTTCAAATGAATTTTCGACGTTTATAGCAGTCAATGGCAGTGAATGAATAAAAAAAAGGAGAAAAAATTATTACAATTTGGGGGCGTCAGGTGATTAAAATTTTAATCATAATTAATCGCATGACTTCACTTGTTAACTCTCGATTAATTACAAATTTCATATTTGTTCTAAATGTACAATAAAAAAAATTCTAGGTTTTCATACTCTTGTTAACAAAAGAGGAACAAAAATTTAAACTAATAAAAATAGTTACAATGAATATATGACGTCTATAGCTGTCAATGGCAGTGAATGAGTTAAGTTGGACTTAAAGCCGAATTTGCACATGAGTAAGTAAGTAAGTGTCAACAGCGGGCACTAATGACACAAAAGTAAACAATAATTACAGTAATATTTTTTTTACCCAACCATTTTAGCTGTGTTTAAAAAAAATATGTTATACATATCAAATCAAATTTTCCTTTTCAAGCCTGAAATTAAATTAATAAAACTATTAATCTCTTTTTCCCAAAAATTCTTTAAAAAAATAGAATTTTAAAGGCAAATTTTTGGGGTATCCTATTGTTTTCTTACGTTTATGAAAGAGCTGACTTATTACGCTTTTGGACAATTCAGAACCTTTTTAATTTATATTTACAATTATTTAATTAGAATTATGAACATATTTTGATCTCATCCTTGCTGATTTCAATGTTTGTGTTACTTACGTGATTAGAACACGTGTTAAATTGTACTTTGGAATTTAACTCATTCACGGCTATAGATGTCAAAAATTAATTTGAACTATTTCTGAGTTTAATATTTTTTTCCCACTTTTGTTAATAAGAGTATGAAAACTTAAAAAAAAATGTTTAGCATTTAGAACAGATATAAAAAAAATTGCGATTAATCGTAAGTTAATTATTGAAGTCATGTGATTAATTACAATTAAAAATTATCACCTGACGTGATTTAAAAAAAAGAAATGATTACAAATTATGGGCGTCAGGCGATTAAATTTTTTAATTGTAGTTAATCGCATGACTTCACTAGTTAACTCACAATCAATCACACATTTTATATCCGTTCTAAATGTACAATAAAAAAATCTGGGTTTTCACACTCTTGTTAACAAAAGTGGAAAAAATATGTTAAACTAGTAGAAATAGTTGAAATACATTTTTGATGTCTATAGCCGCCAATGGCAGTGAATTAGTTAATTGTGGAGTTTTTATCATGTCCTTGACATTAAAGAAGAATTGACGTTCTATAATTAATCGATATCGGATTGAAGGAAAGTTAATTCGAAACAGAACAAAAAAAAAATCTAAATTGAATCAAACTGAACTCTTGTGAATCGAAATTGAATCGGTTGAGGAAATTAGAATCGATACCTAGCCCTAATGGAAATGTAATGAAACTTCAAAAAGGGGTGGAATATTTTTCTAATTTAGTCATTTCCAACTATAGCTCTAAGTATATCAATAATATACTGTTTACATGGAGTTGTACCTTTTGGCGCTATTGTGGCCGCTTTAAAACATTATTAAATGTTTTTGTTATTTATCCGAATGAATCATACACTGCGGCAAAATGGCAGTTGAGACTCAATACTTGCACTTTTATTTTTTGTCATGTATTTCTACCAGATTACATCAATGACCTATTTTTATAAAAAGCAATTTCATGCAATAGTCTTAGTGCCCCAAAAAAATAGTTTAATGACTGACTGAATTCCAATTGAGCAGAGTGACACAATTTTGAAGTCAACCGATTTTTTTAAATTTACAATCATAATTTTTATGCAGCCCCACTAGTCTAAACACAACATTCTGATTAATATTACATTTGTGGAATGTGAGTTAAGCAGCTAAATCCAGTCATTTTTATCCATCTCAGGGAGCGGCCATTTTGCCACTTGCTGTCGATTGAAAATTACTTTATAGTTGCTGAGGGATCAAGTAACACCCTAATCACGGCTCACCTGCTTTCTGACGCTGAGCAGTGATTGGTCGTTACCTGAGCCCTGAGCAACTATGATGTTATTTTCAATCGACAGCAAGTGGCAAAATGGCCGCCCCAGTGATGGATAAAAACAAGCGGATTTTGATGCTCAACTCATAGTTCTATAAAAGCAATATAAATCAGAATGCCGTGTTTTGACTAGTGGGGGCACATACAACCAGGGTTGGGAGGGTTACTTTTAAAATGTAATCCGTTACAGTTACCTGCTAATTTTTTTTACTTAGTAACGTAATCCAAGTACCATAATATTTAAGTAATGTAACTCACATTATGGTTGTAGGCTAGCGGGCTAGCGAGCAAGAAGCTACAGCGCATAGCATGCCGCTGGACTCTTAGCTCAAACTTTCGCTCTGGGTAAATTCCAGTGAATACCGGTCGCCATTTCCTCCTCCCGTCCGTGAAGCTTTTTCAAACTGCCCGCGTGTGGAGGACACAACCAGTCAGTTCGATCGTTCGTTCCCACCTCCCCGACATGTAGCAATGGTCTCCCTCTCCCTCTCCACCCCCCCCCATTATCTCTCCCTCTCACCCTCTGTCTGTCTGTTTCTCTCTCTCCCTCGCTCGCCCTCTCTCGCCCGCCCCCTCTCTCATTGTAGAAATTGTAATCCCTCAAAGTAATCCCCATTTTTAATAAATGTACCTGTAATCTGATTACATGTTTTTTCCTGTAACTGTAATGGAATAGTTAAATTATTTTTGTAATCTGAATATACATGTATTCCGTTACTCCCCAAGCCTGCAACATATTATTGTCAAGAAAATTTGGGTTTGACTTCCCCTTCCCTGTGGTGACCATGGCAAACAATTACATTTTGATTTAACATGTGGAAGCTTCTTCCCTCTGCTAGTTGGAATCTAAAGGGTTAAAATATGAAAACAAACGGATATATTATGCCAATGACAAGAAATAATGTACTGTGATGTAATCTAATGTACTATGTCCTGATTTTGATTCTAATCTGAAGTTAAACTCCAGTTGTTTTTTCCCCCCTATTTACGCTGCTGTGACGTATATGCCAGTCGCGCTACTTGAGCGGAAAAAAATACTAAATTTGGAAATGCGTCGTTTCAACCATGAAGTGTAAATCCAATGACCCTCCTACCTGGCACTTGATGCCAGCTTGGCTACAGCCACAGTGTCGAGGGTCGCAGTACAGACGGCAGTCGCAGCCACATTCCTCGCGGGAAAGGCGGATGGCTCGGAGCTCCGTTTTCTCCCGGGCGTCGATGCGAGCGATTCCGGAGGCTCGCAGAAGGGCTCTGCGCCGCTTGGTGGGCAGTGGCTGAAGGAAGAAGCAGTCGTCCACCTCCACGGCGTCCACATCCAGGTCCTCGTCCGAAACGTCGTCCAGAGTGAGCAGTTCGGCTTGGGCACACGCCACTGTGCCGTTCCTGGTCAGCTGTGTACGACAACTCGGCTAAAGTAAATAAAGTGTGGAGTAAAAACAAATGCAGATACTGTATACACATTTTTCCGATGTAAAATATGCGCCGTGGCTCAATAAAGACTGTGAAAACACTGCTCTAGTAGAAGTTCTTCCTCCCCCATTTTGAACTCCTTTTGCCAGACTGCAGCCCCTTTGCAAGAAACATAGCTTGTCATAGGATTTTAGACTTTTTTTAGGGATAGACAGATAGTCGTCCAGACCGATTATCCGCGCCGATATTGGGCATTTTGACAAATATCTGTCTTTTTTCAAAATCTGACGACCAATAAAACGGAAAGCCATTTTAATATCAAGGAACTATTTATTGAAAATTTCTGTTAACTTTATGAGAGATGCTGCTAACCCCAGAATCCTTCTGAACCTTTTGTTTTTGTTCGACAATAAAACAAAGGAATGTGAAAGTTGAAGATATCCGGTATTAAATTTTTTTAAGAAAAAATATTTACTGTAGAAAACTGCAAGAACAATGGTATTTATTTGTTTAAGTTTCCACTGTTTAGTACTTTTTAAGATGTACTGATAACCTTGGGAGCTCCCTGAACATTCTTTTATTATTTAGAAATGTAAAATTACGTTTATTGTCTAAGATTAAAAAAACAAAAAAACATCTACATTATGAAAAGCCTGAACAATTTTCAATAAGCTATAATGATTTAAGACATTGCAACAAAGTCAAGATTGGCATTTGTATTTAAAAAAAGGTTATCGCCAATATTCCCCCCCCCCTTTTTTTTTTTACTGAAAATGAATATCGATTTCAAATATCGGTGTTAGTTAGAGCCATAGGAAAAAATATGAATATACGTTTATTTGTGTAACAAACTACTTGACCTATATTTGGTGTAGGGCTGGGCAATAAATCGAATTAATTCGAAACATCGGCATTAAAAAAATCGGATCGTTGAAAATTTTCTAAATCGTACATTTTCTTTTTTTCTTTTAGATTATTAAAAGCTGTTGTTCTTATGTTGTGTTACATTCAAATGTTTTTGAGGCAGAATGCTGGATGGGTGCTTTACAAGACATGTTTACAATAGCTATCAACTACTTAATTGTGACATTTAAGAAAAAACTATGAATGTTAAGTTTATGTCAAAACTAAATTCGAATCAGTATACATTATTGTTGTCTGAACATTTTGCATAGGAATTATTTTTGAATAAATAAAACCTTTAAATAAATGTTTGTGGGGTTTATTAGATTCAAATCGAAAACGTCCTAAATGACTGTAAAAATTTATTTTTTATTTTTTGGCCATAATTGCCCAGCCCTAATTTGGCGTTTTATTTTTGTTATTTTGTTTAATGCTAATTTATTCAGAATATTTGAGTATTTGTGCTCCATTAGTTCGTCCTGCTTGTAGGCTGTCGTAAAGAAAGGGAGCTGACGTAAAAAATATATATATATATATAAAAAAAAAAGGGAATTGGGAAGTAGGGCTTGAAGCAACAACTTATTCTCACTGTTCTGACCGTATATTTTGTTTGCCGCCTTTGTAACCACCCTTTTTTGTGAATAAAAGAACTTATTAAAGTGAAAGCCTGTTTTTGTTTATCCGCAATGGCGTTGTGCATTTGTTGTCGTTGCTGAAGTGAGAAGATCGACTGAGGTTGGTACGCGTACGGAAACTTCATGCCCTGCTTACATAGTGACAAAAGAAAAGGTGCCGCTCCAATCGGTTATTGGCCTCCTTGACTACTAATTATCTCCGTCGACCCTGAAAAAAAACCATTGGTCTTTTTTTTGGGGGGGTCTGTATTGAAGTCTTGCTAAGCCCTCTGACAAGCCGTGGAGGAAGTGGCGCCAAAATCTTACCTTCAGCTTGCGGGCGTTGAGCTTCTCCTGGAGCAGGTGTTGGCGTAAGGTGTGTCGGTGACTGCTCTCCTGCTCCCGTGCAAACTCGCCCAGCGTGTACCGTTGGATGGACGAGTGGTTGTGGGCCATGCCCAGCGAGCTGCCCCCCTGGCTGGGCACACTAGTGAAGCCCTGCCTCCGGGGGAAGTAATACACAGTCACCGCATCGAAACGCACACGCTTGCCTCCAGGTGACAGCTTGTGCTGTCTGAGGATCGAGGTGGCTGGGGGGGAGAAACATTCAGGAATCCAAGTGAATGCTTACTCATGATTTGTGCACGGATTTTATTTATTTTCTTTCGTTCCTTACGTGTGAATTCTGTCCTGGAGGGGGGGTTGAGGCTGTCACAGCTGTCGGCACTGTCGCTGCTAGAGATGTCATCGTCAGAGTCTTTGGGTGTCGAAAAGGGAGAGCAGTTGTCCACCTCTTCATATTGTCGTTTGAGGCTGAGGGATGAACCTGCCTCCATGGAAACTGTGTCTGAGGGCACAGGGCAGCACTCATGAAATCCATGCAGTCCGAGCATAACAAACTGTAGCTGTTGGTGTCTAAACAAGGGAAGGGCCATTCGGGGCCATTGCCATAATCAGAGGTGGCAAATCCAAGTCCAGAAAGTAAAAACCCTGCCACAGTTTGGCTTCAGCCCTCCCATGGTGCTTGTTTACCTGCTCGGGAGCTAGCTAGCTAGCATCAGGGGCTAAACTTTCTAGACCTGGATTTGCCACCTCTGTGAAATTAATCCAGCCATTTGCATTATTAGGATGACAAGTGATCTGAAGCCTATCCTAGGAATCAAACCCACAACCTCAGGGTTGCGAGACAACCACGCTACTACTGATCCACGCCGAACCCAGTAGTCAGAAAGACAGGATAAAAAAATGCAGCTTAGCTTTGTGCTTTGGTTACATTGATTACATTACTTTAGTTTCCAGACAAATTGTGTCTGAAGGTGTCACCATGGCAACGAGCTAAAGCGGAATTACATTTCAACTTAAAGTTACTACATGGACACATTTGTGTTTTCCAAAATAGAAATTAAAAATCCATCTTCAAAGCTTCCAAGATTAGACTCAAGAGCTGAATTGGAGTTAAATCAGTATTATAATGTTACGTAACACAAACGTGACCCATTTAGAGCTCATCTTGCGCTACGACTATGACGAAGCATTTTTAATTAAGCCCAACAGGATTTGAAGATTGACTGTGCATTTTGAACCAGGCCTGGTTCCACATGTCACATGGGCATTTGCTCACACAAGCCTTGAGATGAAGAGAGAAAGCACGACTGTTGTTACCATGGTGACCGAATGCAAGGACGCCAAAGGACCCGCTGCATTATCAGTCCATGAAAACAGGTCATGCTCAGTCAGTCAGAAAAGCAGAGAGTTTTTCTCTCTCTCTTATATTGACCTGAAATGATTTGGTGCAGTGTTCGCAACAAAAAGGTATGGTCACGTAGACAATTATGGTTGTCTGAATTTTTATATTATATATCAAAAAGCCACACCATTTCTCCATTTTCTATACCACGTCCTCATTCGAGTCACGGGTGAGATGGGGTCAATAGCAGCAGTTGTGAGGTGCGTCAGAAAGGAAACTACTGAACTCAACTTTATTGATTGAGCACTTTAGAACAACCACCGCTGCATACAAAGTGCTGTACATGGAGCAAAAAAAAAAAAAAAAAAGGCCATAGAATAAGACAGTTGAGTTGACGCTGCTCAAAGCAGGAAATTGAATTTCGAATAGCTACTGCCACATGTGGGAGAAAAATGAAACTGCACACTCCTTTCTTCACTGCGCGCATGATGTCACATCCGCACACAGAGGGCGGGGAAATTCGAACCTGAATCCTGTCTGAAAACTATTGGCCAGAGCAGCTAAAGTGTTAATCTGCTAATTAGAAGATGTTTGAGTCATAAATGGTCAAATGAAAAGGCTATTGTAAAAATATTTATGTAGTAGAATGCAATTTTTAAATCACAGAGGCTCCAATTTTTTCTTTTTTTTTATCTGCTTAATTCCGGTCTTTCAGCTTTATTTTTTACAATTTTTTTATTTTTAGTTAAATAAATAGCGTAGATAAGTTCAGTGCTGAAGAAGTTCAGTCCACATGTTTACATATCAGTTTCATGAAACATGAGGAGTTTAACGGAAGTGATTAAAAGTCACATAATCGTTTGCATGATTGTTTTCATCTATTCCGACATTACATTTACGCCACACTTGTTTGGTAGAATTTTGTGAACTTGTCATAGTGAGCGCTTAAAAGACTGCAAGTCAAAATGTGTTTCGTAAATCAACAACTCTATGTGAGCGGAAGCCAAAGCTACAAACCCAAAACATTTATATAGAATAAATCTGATATTGTTTATTGTGATACAGACTGAATGTGTTAAAAAAAAAATACATGGGAAGAAGACTTTGAAATCATTCAACCCTATTTTGACAGCTAGGCAGCAGTGAATGCCGACCCATCCACGGAAAATGGCTCCCGCAGACTGCTGCTCTGTTGTTTTCTTCCCTTTTTATTCCAAGTTGTCCTCCCTCGCTCCCTGTGCTCCACGCTAATGCCCCGTGACGTCCCCGTGGTCGCAGCCGACCAACAAGCATTCTGGAGAGGGCTCATTTTGTGCGTGATTGGTCCTCTTTCCCAGGTGGTGTTCTTTCTTTTCTTTTTTAGACATTTAATGTCCTTTGTGGATTGAAGGCCACTAAAATTATAAATGATCCTTGTTTATTAAAGAAAAAACAACCTGTGACATGAGAGAATCAAGGAAAGTTGCTTATTTCCTCATTCTTATTGTGAGCACCTATGGAAAGGTATTTTCAGAGATTGAAGTGGGCATAAGAAGAGATGTTGACATAATTTTGGTGACTATTAGAACTCTGACTCGCGCCCAAAATTACATTCACTATTCTTTACAGAGGTGGCAAATTCAGGTCCAGAAAGTAAAAACCCTGCCACAGTTTGGCTTTAGCCCCAGGTGCTAGCTAGCGAGCTCGCTTGCTAGCTAGCTTCCGGGTGCTCGGTTACCTGCTAGCGAGCTCGCCATCTAGCTCCCCGGGTGCTCGGTTACCTGCTAGCGAGCTCGCCAGCTAGCTCCCCGGGTGCTCGGTTACCTGCTAGCGAGCTCGCCAGCTAGCTCCCCGGGTGCTCGGTTACCTGCTAGCGAGCTCCCCAGCTAGCTCCCCGGGTGCTCGGTTACCTGCTCGCGAGCTCGCCAGCTAGCTCCCCGGGTGCTCGGTTACCTGCTCGCGAGCTCGCCAGCTAGCTCCCCAGGTGCTCGGTTACCTGCTCGCGAGCTCGCCAGCTAGCTCCCCGGGTGCTCGGTTACCTGCTAGCGAGCTCGCTAGTTAGATCCCCGGGTGCTCGGTTACCTGCTAGCGAGCTCGCTAGCTAGCTCCCCGGGTGCTCGGTTACCTGCTAGGGAGCTAGCTCGCTAGCACAAGGGGCTAAACGCAAACTGTGGCAGGGTTTTTACTTTCTGGACCTGGATTGCCACCTCTGATTATTTGACTTTTTAATCAGTGAATGCCAAAT
This sequence comes from Leptonotus elevatus, assembly GCF_054856555.1. Classification (NCBI taxonomy): domain Eukaryota; kingdom Metazoa; phylum Chordata; class Actinopteri; order Syngnathiformes; family Syngnathidae; genus Leptonotus; species Leptonotus elevatus. Next base: position 27,963,394 of record NC_141240.1, read on the forward strand.
CAACTCAAATGAATGTACTTTTCCATAAAAACACATATAGTCCAAAAAGATGAAAAATCTAAATTGACCATAATGGTAAAAGTAAGTGGAGGGCATTTATCTACAAATGTTGTCCAAAGAGCTTTACAAAGCCTCACTTCACTTATTGTAGTGTACCCAAATTGTACGCCACTGAGGCAGGCACTAAATCAGCCGCGTCAACCCAAGTAAAGGTTTTCCTTCTAAGTTTCAAATAACTTTCTTGAACCACCAGGATCCCTCTTATTTTATTTATTTATTTATTAGTTATGTTTCCCCACTTGGGGTAAATTTTTAAATACATCAGTGTTCTGTCGTGCAGTTTCTGGACATTGCAAGTGACGTACGTTAAAAGTTTTAGACTGGATAAATAGTTTCCAATTCCTTCGCTGACATCACACCAAGATAAGGAGGTGTATTAATTTCAATGTCTAAAAATAAGCAATTAATAATTTACAGACCAAAACAGATTGATATTATTAAGAATTCCAGTTTCATTTCCCTGAGAAAGAAAATACAAAAACTGAGCTCGTTTGTAAAATACTTCGATAATTCTCTGCAGCATTTGGCACAATCACTATCATGGTACTAATCGATGCTTAATATTATTTAATGAGCCTCTGCACTTTACTGGCTAAAATGTACACTTTATAATAGTGGCTGGTTTGCTGTAGTACTTGAGGTCTCAAGTTAACTACTGGACACATTTACTGTGTTTTACAAAGATTGTTACACCTTGCTGCTGCTTCACCGTGACAATGCTCACAGTTGTGTGAGCATCCTACAGTTCCTGGCAGAAAACAACACTGGCGTGCTGGTGCAACCTCCTGACTCACCCGACCTGGCTCCATGTAATTTATTTTTTTGCTCAAGGGCTCATCAATAGGAATCAAGATGGCTGTGACAACAGAGCAGCGGAGAATCCTTCCAGGAGTGCATAAAGGTGTGGCAGAGACGACTGGGGGAGTCCGTTAGACCCCGGAGGGATTACTTTTAAGGGGAACGCTTGCAGTAGTCTGGATTTAATATTTTGTCCTGAAATTTTTCTGGCACACCTCATTATAATAACGGTTTTATACTGGCAACAGTTGACCTTAGCGTGGATTGTTTTTCTTTCAGTATTCTGTTCTGTTCGTTATTTTCTATGAGAACAAATCTGAGGTCAAACAGCATTCTGGAACAGACTGAATCCCACTGTAGCACTTCCGGGTATCAAATACAGTATTGCCATAACATCAGTACTAATGTGAATGACAATAAGCACAAATAAATACATTTTATATTTTATATGCAGTCAAAAAACATATAGCGTTTTACCCAATACAAAATTTGGATGCTGGGCCATTAATTTAATGAAGGCTTCTCCACAGCAATGCTGCATCTCCTGAATGATGCTGTCATTTTGAACGAGAGAATCAAATCCGGCACTGTAAAGCAACCTTGTATTGCAGCATTTTTACCGCATTTAACCCCACTGGAGAAGCTGTCAGGAGGTGTGCAGTAATCATTCATCGGATTTCCAAGTGTAATGTCTTCTGGCACCCTTTATCATCCAATCAGAAGCCCTTAAAGTTAAAAACACTATAATTTGGGAACATGGATTGCTTTTTTGTGTGTGTAATTTTGCTTTGTGTGAGTTGTGTGGAGAATAAAGATTAAAATCCAATTAATTAAGGATGAATAGTCCAGATAGAATCTGCTGATGACAGTGCAGTTTACAGAATCTTAAACAGGCACAGCATTGTGCAACTGTAGCTCGAACTGTCAATTGAAATACGAGAGCACTTAGTTATTGTATCTGTATGCAAAATTAGTTTTCACATGCACACTGTAGGGGGGTTAAGCATGCTCACCATGACAAAGAAGCTTCTTTTCTTACCTGGGCCACAAACGGGGAGTTTGAATGCAACCAGCTCGTTGCTCCTTTCTCTTCCTCTCTGTTCATGGATTATGTTAAACACCCTGTGAGACGCCTTTTTGGTGCCTGAAGCAGCAGCGATAGCTTTTAAAGGGATTGTCTCACTTGGCTGGAGGAGGCTACTTGGGTACTATATTCATTGTTCTGAATAGGAGGGGAAAACCGCAGCCCTCATAAGGATGTCGTTTCGGACATCAAATGTGCCGTCACGTTACCAGAGCGTTCTATTTCCGCGCTGTATGAAGATGTGCCTTTATAAATGTTAAGTATTTTCCTGTTCTTGACAGGGGCTTTTAAATGGAGAAACCCGCTGACATCTTTAGTCGTGGTCGTTTTTCGGTTCTCCCCCTCGCTCGCCTCTTCTCCAACACACTCACTGAGCCGAGGACGATCGGTGGGGCCAAGCGTCGTCTTCTCGCTCTTCACGCGGTTCCGGTGTCAATGTCGCAGCCGTCTTTGGGGCGAGAAGACGGTCTACGACCCGGTTTCGCCCCGACCGGCCCCGGTCGCTAGAATTTAACAATGGCAGCTCAAAATTCCTCCCGGCGGACGTATATGTACTCTCCGTGACGTCATATTTATAATCTACGCCAAGGGATGCTGGGAAATTGAGTGTTTGTGGTTATGTCTTTGTTCGGCTGGTATACTTTAAAACTATTATTTCTATTTTAGTTGTCAATCAAAAATATAAACGGAACAAGTGACTGATTATTTTATAACTTTTTTGGGGGGCTCAACTAAAAAATACTACGGTAAAACAGTCCACTGACAATTTCTCCAACTATACCTACAGATACATTTAACAATAACAATGTAGTGCATTTCCTCAAATAGTTTAAAGGATGTTATTGACTCACCTGAACAGTAGATGTGTTTCTTTGAAGGTGTGTTTAAGAGGACATAATTTGTGCCTATTTCATAGTGGTTTGAACACCACCATTACTTTTTTTGAGGGAATCCCTAATGGACCATTCTAATACAGTACTTTCAAACCTAATCTCACACAACACATAGGAACTAACACCAAATTTCCAAAATATTGTCCAAGGGCATTTTTTAAAGCGTGTATATACTACAATAACAGAGAGGTAATTGTATTTTATTTTATAAAAGATGCTGGTATTTCAAAGAGACAACATGGCAAATCTGCAAAAGTACCACATACTATAATAACTGACAAAGGTTTGTGTTTTGTTTTTTAGAAAATATGTTTATTTTGCTGGTATTTTAAAGAGACAACATGGTGAATCGTAGCAAGGTTGCATACGTATCAAGGCTGACAAGATGGGACAGATATGTAAAATGTCTAATTGATCATATTGATCATGAATGCAAGGACAGAACATAAACTCTCACACGCGACTCTGGTGTGCTCCATGTTTCTGTGTTGCAAAAATTTGGATGGTTCCAAATAAAGTCTTAAAAACTCTGAAAATAATGGATGCTTTGTTAGGAAAATACTTTGAAATATGAATCTACTTTAAAGTAATGTTGTCCACGAAAGGCTAATATTTGCACTCAATCATTTGCACACACCAAGTTTTTAGTCGCTATTCAAAGTAACAGAATTAGTGCAACTACTAGCTAGTAGATGCGACAAGTGTTAAAAACGGGATTCTACTTCCCCTTAAAGCCCCTGACGTAATTGGCTGTTCACTGGTCTATTAGCTCAATTCTAGACCAGTATTTTCTTAGCACTGATTAGAGTAATGTTCCTGTTTAGGATTGTTTTTTTGTCAACAAAAAGAAAGCCGCGATTCTGACGTGCCGACCTCTGGCACACCAGATGCAGCGCTCGCACCAGCCAAACTCACTCTGGAGACATAAGCAGAAGAGGAGGAGAACGCAGCCGTGTGGTGGGGAAGGGGGAGAACAACAAGGTGAGAAGGGGCGATAGGCTTCGTCACCGTGGTAACAGAGTCACTCCCTCCAAAAAAGACATGAGGAGGCCAGGTGCTTCGTGTTCCGCCGAGCAGCCTCAAGAGGCTTCCTGCGGCGTCTCCATGAGATCCGGGAAAAGCGAGGAGGGTGAAGCTAGATGGATGAAAGAGACGACTGAATCCGGTTCACTTCAGGATGATGTGGTAGCCGTCATTTGAGTCGTCTGCAACAACAACCGCCGCGGTGAAAATAAGACACGGAATGGAGAAAATGTTGACAGATCATTCGGTCAAATACCTTTCATCGTGTCCAGGACGAAGCAAACTTCATCTTGGAAATTTTGAATCATCTAGGGAGTGGAAGAAGGGAGGATAATGTTCCAAATGCAGAAGGGAAGGCAATTGACTAATGTGTAAGAGCAAGTGGATCAATGCATGCAGGCGGTTGACAAAGGAAAATAATGAATGCAAATGCTTCCAAATGCATACAGCGCCAATGCGCCATCTTCATCAACCATCATTCAGGGTTTTGAATGAGAGCAGACAGAGAGCAAATCAGTAGACGTCTACCGGCTAACCAACTTTCAAATCGACATGTCAAAGAAATGGAACCCTCCGGCTTTGGATTGCATGGCAAGGTAAGGCTAAGGTAGTCAAGGTCAAAGATGAAATGAGTTCATGTCTACTTTGCATCATAGCAGCCCCAAAACCATTGCTCTTTAAAAATACAAGACAGAAGATGACCAAAGATCAAATCTGTACAACGTCAATCTCGCCTCTCTACCGGATCTTCATATATGAAATGATTTCATTCTATATCTACAAGGGGTGTGAATTGCCTATTACCTGGCAATTCGATTCGTATCACGATTCATAGGTCACGATTCGATATCGATGAATCCCGATACGAATCTATAAATTGATTATTACGATTTTTTTTTTACCTCAAATTTACAAAACACTAATCAGTAAACTAGTGCATGTGCACTGTAAGATTTGTATGAAAATGTATTTATTTATCTGAAAATTCAGGCTTATAACTGAGCCACTGCATTTAGCAAACAGCACTGAAATCAAATATTAAGGCTTAATGTTCCAATAATATAACATTCTTCCATGCTTCTTCCATGTGTGAATCCTAACCCCAAGTAAGACGTTTTGTTGAATTTTCCCATAAAAAATGGATGTTTAAAAATCGATTCGGCCGCATATTGAACCGATTCGAGAATTGCGCGCTGTAATATCGCGATATATTGCAGAATCGATTTTTTTCTAACACCCCTAATATCTACAATGCAACACAAGGTGGCCAAGGCAGTTGAGACCAAAGAGCAAATGTGAGTTAGTTGTCATCATCTCTGTAGCCTGATAATTCCATTTAATTACATGCCACATGGTGGAGGACTCGTATCGAAGAGTCGAAAAGCAAGAAGCCTACTTATGTTGCATATCTGACGCGAAGGTGGCTGAGGTAGATAAGTGACGAGATCAAATCTCTTTAGCAGACCTTCAAATGTTGAGGAATTCTTTATTATTATTATTATTATTATATACGTCTAAGCAAGAAATGTGACACATGATGGATGACAGTTGAGATCCAGGAACTCACCTCATCACTGACTAACACGTGGATGCCAGTGGGACCCTGTTTAAAGATTTGGTTGATCTGTCGGGGTGAGATGTTGAAAAGCTGAGCAATCTTCTCTGTCAGCTCGGTAGCAGTCAGCTCCTCCAGGTAGATTGCGTGATATACTGCAAACGGGAAAAACAAACGGCGGCCGTCAATACTTCGGAACAGCAAAAATTATCATTGTGTCTAGAGTTTGGAATGTGTAATTTGGTCTGTACTTTGTGTACAATAACAACAGAAGAGATTCCCTAACAACATCAAATAGTTATCCCTTTATCTCACGGATGAAGGGTGTGGGAGGTGGAGGGGGGGGGGCATACCTGTCTTACCTATGCCATTAACTCATTCACAGTCATAAATTCATTTAAAAAAAGATTATAAAAAATTAGGCTTTTTTTTTTTTTTACCGTAATTAATCGCATGATTTCACTCGTTAACTCACGATTAATCACAAATTTTATGTTTGTTCTAAATGTTCAATAAAAAATTCTAGGAAACAAATTGTTGAACTGATAGAAATAGTTCAAATGATTTTTCGACGTTTATAGCCGTCAATGGCAGTGAATGAATAATAATAATAATAATAATAATAATAATAATAAAAAGATTATAAAAAATTCGGGGAGTAAGGTGAATACATTTTGTAATCGTAATTAATCGCATGACTTCACGAGTTAACTCACGATTAATCACAAATGTTATATCTGTTCTAAATGTACAATAAAAAAAATCTAGGTTTTCATACTCTTGTTAACAGTGAAAAAAAAAAAGCTAAATTTATAGAAATAGTTCAAATAAATTTTTATAGGTGTCAATGGCAGTAAATGAGTAAATGCTCTATTAGGGGAATTGTTGAAATGTCAGTCCTAAGAATACAAAACTTATTGTGGAAATAGAGTGCTGTTTGATATAACAGAAGATAAAATAATAATAATAATAAACTAGGCGGCACGGTGGCTGACTGGTTAGCACGTCCGCCTCCCAGTGCAAAGGTTGTGAGATCAAGTCCGGGCTTCGGCCTTCCTGGGTGGAGTTTGCATGTTCTCCCCGTGCTTGCGTGGGTTTTCTCCGGGTACTCCGGTTTCCTCCCACATTCCAAAAACATGCATGGCAGGTGAATTGGACACTCCAAATTGTCCATAGGTGTGATTGTGAGTATGGTTGTTCGTCTCTGTGTGCCCTGCGATTGGCTGGCAACCAATACAGGGTGTACCCCGCCTACGGCCCGAAGCCAGCTGGGATAGGCTCCAGCAACCCCCGCGACCCTTGTGAGGACAAGCGGTACAGAAAATGGATGGATGGATGGATGGATGGATAATAAACTAAATAATAATCATAGTAAATGATCAATTAATGGTCTCGTAAAACTTCCATTTAAAGATGTAACATTCTTACTTTCCTTTCTTTTCTTTTTCTTTACAGAAAGCAACAATGTAATATGCACTGACTAAAGAAAGTGTTGTTTGCCGCATCTCCGTTCTCATGTTTGGTCTGTTGATCGCGTGCCTGCTGCGACTCCTGGCACACGTAGATGGTTAATCTCGGACGGACCACCCTGTCCGCAACACATGCAGCAGAATAGTTCATTTTTCAGTTACTCCCATTCTACCATTGACCAATCAACAAACTGCAAGGTGTCTACATGCACTCACCGCCCTTTTAGTGCATTGAATAGTCGGATGCCGTCTGCTGGGCCGCAGATCTGAATGACATCCTCCCTGGTCAGCTTCAACAGATCTGCACCTGGGCATCACAGATAAAAACGTAAACAACAACAACAACAAGACAAGTTGCTTTATGTAGACAACACAATTCTTGCTGCGATCTAAAGCAAGGATTGCGTTTTTACCTGAGAAGTTGGTGAAGAGACGAGAGAAGGGCGAGAAGCGGTTGCGGAGAAGCCACTGTTGTGCATCTTGTGGCGTCGCCGCAGGTAACAAATTCTTAAAAGGGAAATAAAAATCGCTTAATTTATATAGAATATTTCATACACAGGGTAGCGCAACATAATATGGGTTCCACTAATTGACCCGAGTCTACAGACCTCAGAGCTTTAATAGGTGGTTATATACTATTAGCATTTGTTCATCTTCAACTCATTTGCTCCCAAAAACGTATACGTTCGAATTTAAATGTTTTACATGTCCCAACGACGTATTTATACGTTTTTAATGGCTTTTTTTTGGGGGGGGGGGCTCTTTTTTTATTTAAAGAGCTCACTATTGTTCATTCGGTAATGTCATCATCATTGCTCTTTTTTTTATTTATATATATATATATATCATTTTTTTTTGTATGTGGGTGAGTATGTGTATGTGCGTGCGTGCGTGCGTGTATTTGTTAGCTCACCAAAAACCTATTAGAAAAAATCCCATACCGTTCACCTAAACCGAACATCGCCGTCAGGAGACCCAAGGGGACCAAAGAAAACCAAGGAAGGTGAAATCCAGCACCGACCAGACACCACCCACCGGGCCACCCACCAGACTTCTTCCCCAACCCAAGAAACATCTAAATTCCAACAAATCCAAAAAAAAAATAAAAAAATCAGGGAGACCTCAAGAGACCGAAGGAGAGACTGAGGAAAGGAAGGAAGGACAGACGAAGCCGAGTGAGATCCACAGACACCAGCCTCCACCGATTCAATGACCTGAGGAGGAAGCAGATTGTGTCTGAGTTTCGATAGATGCTGGTGTGGTGGATCTGGCAGGACAGAGCAAGCGCAACACCTCAGGGCCCCCCAGGCCGCGGCAGCGCCAAAGGACGACCCCCGGGCCCCGCCAGGGCCACCGGCCGGAGAGCAAATCCAGGAGCAGGAGCGCCCCCCACCCCAACACGGCCCGCGCCCCCGACCCAACGCAGCAGGACGGGGCACTGCAGGCCCGCCAGGCACCCCACCGGCCCACAACCCCCGCTCCATGTTTTTATAGCAATAGAACACAATATTCTGTGGGTCTTAAAAATCAGTCAAAATCCAGTAAAACATTTGGGAGTGAAGGGGATTGTTTCTGTGAAAATGGCTGGGAATGAATGAGTTAATGTTAATGTAATCAGGGTCTACATCATTTGGCAATTTAGACCAGCAACAGAGTAACAAGTAGAAGTACTTTTTTTTTTTTGATTCCAACCAAAGAGGTTACTGTATGTCGCCTTATGGGCACTGATCACTTAAATTTATATTTTGTCGAGGTTATTTGACGATGAATGAGGTTATCATTGTATATGTATGCTGCATACCGTCTAAAAACTATTCATATAATTGATCACATTGATTTGTATTGTCATAATAGTATTTTTTTTTTCATGTTATCCAATATTATACTTGATCCAAATTCCTGCACCTTTCTGTATGTGCTACATTTCTAAAATGTATTTCTTACACATATCAAAGTGATGTGTAGTTGTGCTTATTTGAACTCATTCACTGCCATTGACGGCTATAAACGTCAAAAAAAATTTGAACTATTTCTATTAGTTTAACTTCTTTTTTCCCACTTTTGTTAACAAGAGTATAAAATCCTATGTAAAAAAACGTATTGTACATTTAGAACAGATATACAATTTGTAATTAATCGTGAGTTACTAGTGAAGTCATGCGATTAATTACGATTAAAAAATGTAACCGCCTGATGCCCTGAATTTTTTATAATCTTTTCTTTTCTTATTTTTTAATTAATTCACTGCCATTGACGGCTATAAACATCAAAAATTCATTAAAACTATTTCTATTAGTTAATTTTTTTCCCACTTTTGTTAACAAGAGTATGAAAACCTAGATTTTTTTTTTGTACATTTAGAACAGATATAAAATTTGTGATTAATCGTGAGTTAACCAGTGAAGTCATGCGATTAATTACGATAAAAAAAATTAATTGCCCCGATGCCTTGAATTTTTAATAATCTTTTTTTTTTAATGGATTTATGGCAGTGAATGAGTTTTAATGATGTCATAACGACGCGTAGTTTTATACTGGCAATGCTGTAACGTCGCTTGTACTTACATCAGCTACTTGAACAACAGGCTCAGGCTGGTGGTTTGGTGATCCGTTTCTAAAAAGAATGAAAAATTGAATGAGTGCGCAAGCAAGCAGGGAGGAGCCACGAGCACAAGATGGCACCAAGAACGCTTGTTACCCTTCTGCAACTGGGAAGCTGTTCTGCGTGCTGTTGAAGCCCGGTGATGGAGAGTTGTTGACGTAGGTGACCTCGGGCCAGGGGGAACACTGTCAAGAGTCCAAAGGTTCTGTTAATGCATCAAGTGGGCCTGTTGTGCATTGTGATGCCAAGGTTGCTGGTCCCAAAGAACAAGGAAGGTCAAGGAGCCCATTAGGAGTTCTTCCGATTTAGATTTACTGTTCAGAAATGATTTGACAAGAGTGTTATTTTAATGGTCCATTAAGTGCATTTTGGAAATACAGAGCAATTACTGGAATCATTTTGGCAACAAGAATACGCCCGTTACATTTGATAAGGACACATTTCTGCACAGCTCTAAATAAAGCTTTGATTTTTTTTTCATGAACATAAAAGGTGGTTATTAACTCATTCAGTGCCATTGACGGCTATAGACGTCAAAAATTCATTTAAACTATTTCTATTAGTTTAACATTTTTTTTCCACTTTTGTTAACAAGAGTATGAAAAAAATATTGTACATTTAGACCAGATATAAAATTTGTGATTAATCGTGAGTTAACTATTGACGTAATGTGATTAATTCAAATAAAAAATAAATAAACGCCTGACAACCTAATTTATAATAATCTTTTATTATTATTCTTTTTTTTATAATCTTTTTTCAAAAACCAAATTTTTAATAATCTTTTTTTTTGTTTTTAAAATAATCTTTAAAAAAAAAAAGATTATTAAAATTAGGGCGTCAGGCGATACATTTTCCTAGGTCAAATTTTTTTTCCAGGTTTTCATACTCTTGTTAACAAAAGTGGAAAAACTAATAGAAATAGTTCAAATGAATTTTCGACGTTTATAGTTGTCAATGGCAGTGAATGAATAAAATAAAAAAAGAAGAAAAGATTATTAAAATTTGGGGGTGTCAGGTGATTAAAATTTTAATTGTAATTAATCGCATGACTTCAATAGTTAACTCACGATTAATGATAATGTTAAACTAATAGAAATAGTTCAAATGAATTTTTGACGTCTATAGCCGTCAATGGCAAAAAAAATCGATTCGCATAAGAATTGCGATTCTCATTTAGTATGATTCAGAATCGATTTTAAATGTCCTAAAATCGATTATATTTCAATTATTTTATACTGTCTTGCCCTTGTTTGTGTGTGCCTTTATTGGAAGCACTGTTCATGTTGTACACGATTTGGCCCCTTAGGGGCAGTGTGGTTCCGCTCTGATACACTGTTAAGTTGTAGCCACATAGAAGCAAAAAGCAATGATCAAGTTATTCCGATAAAAGTTGTTTTTTGCAGTGTAGGATGTTAAGATTCTTCTCTGTATACATTCCTGAAGCGTTTTGTATGAATAGTCGTTCTTTGAGTGATAAAAGTGCCACGAGTAGCGCGCTAATTAGCATTAGCGAGTCAGACTGGAGTAGATCATGACAATTCTTTGCATATTTATAAATTGAAGCAGAAATTTGTCAATCAAATATTTTTTCATCTAAAATCGATTCTGAATCGAATCGCAGGCCCAAAAATCGGAATTGAATCGTGAGACATTCAGATTCCCAGCACTAGTTTTTAATACACCAACCTCTGTGAGGATTGTAGTTTCATACGATTGCTGATATTTCTCCTTCTCCTGTGGTGCCCTCTTCTCCATCTTCTCCCTGTCAGTCTTCTGCTTTCTGTCCGCGCCTTTAGGCTGAAAGACACGACACGGGGTCACTGACCTGACAGCAACCACCACATACACCAGCAAATGTGACTTTTGACTTGTCAGGGCTCTCATCATTCCGCTCACTTTGAAAACTTTGACCTGGCAGGAAGCGGAGTGGAGGTGCTCGGTGTACTCGCTGCTCTCGTTCTCTTTGAACGTGTCGATTTGGATGCGGAAGGGAACCCCTTTTTCCCCGCCGTGCTTGCGCATGGTAAATTCTGTGCTGATGCAGTGAACCTAAACCATACAGACGATAGAATTGGATACAGAATCGATTCAGAGGCATTACAAATCGATTTTTTAAAGTTTGTTGTCTGCTGCATATTGCACTTTCGAGGTTACGCTAAATCAGATTCATCAGTTTAAATATGTTCTTGTAAATGTATTGTTAAAGGAGAAATTAGACATTTGTTACAGCAAATGTTGTCATTTGAAATTTGTGTTGACACAATTGTAAACCAGGTTGCCTTGCCACTCTGATAAAAGTCAGTGTGAAAGATAAATCCTTGCTCTTCCTTGAGTTCTGCAATTGTTTTATAAAGGTACCAGTGTTTGACATGGACTAAGCCAATGTAGTGATGCATCGGAATTGGAATCGAATCCCTCCGCTAACTGACATACACCAGGAATCTCGAGATGTTAACAAAACATTGTGACTGTTTCGTCCGCTGCATACCAAACAATGCGGCCAATTGTCAAGATGCAACTAAATGATTGCGCACTTCACATCTGCTAAAACTTTCTACTGGGAAGGGGTGTTAGAAAAAATCGATTCGGCAATTTATCGCGATATTAATGCGCGCAATTCTCGAATCGATTCGATATGCGGCCAAATCTATTTTAAGCATCGATTTTTTATGGGAATATTCAACAAAACGTCTTACTTAAGGTTAGGATTCACACATTAAGCATGGAAGAATGTTATATTATTGGAACATTAAGCCTTAATATTTGATTTCAGTGCTGTTCAAACATGAAACAGACTGCAACCTGTTTGTCAAATGCAGTGGCTCAGTTATAAGCCTGAAGTTTCAGATAAATAAATGCATTTTCATACAAATCTTACAGTGTACATGTACAAGTTTACTGATTAGTATTTTCTAAATTTGAGTAAAAAATCAAATAAAATCGCAACAATCAATTTATAGATTTATATCGGGATTAATCGGTATTGAATGGGGGGTGGGGTAGGGTGGAAACACCGTCTTCACCCTACAACTCCCCTCCAATTTTAATACACCACACAACTTGTGGGTGGGGGGGGGGGGCTTGTGGGGGTGCCATCGGTTGGGGGCCGCAGTATAGAGCAGTGCTGCGGTCCCCTGTCCGTGTCGCCCCCCCCCCCCCCCCCCCCCCGCCCTATCTATTTTTTTTAATGCACCACATACACTCAGCAACATGCTTGGGTGGCGGGTGGATCGGAGCGTGGGAATATCATTTCCATCGGCTCCGGTTCACCTGCTCCTAATTTTAATGCACCACACACACACACTTGTATATACACTGGGTGGGGTCACATTCACGGTTTAGGGGTAGAGTTCGCCAGTCCGCGAGCTGGCGGACTCAGTAACAGGGGTTAATTAAAAAAAAAAAAAAAAAAAAAAATCGGTATTGAATTGAATTGTGACCTATGAATCGTGATACGAATCGAATCGCCAGGTACCAAGCAATTCACACCCTTAATACTGAGTAATAAAGGACAGTGTGGATTTTTTGAGGGGGAATTGGCAACGATCGATCGCCCCATTCACTGATTACTTTCTGTGAAACTTTCTAGTTTTAGTTGAGTTCGGTGGGATTTGATACGGTCGCTCTGTGAGCAGATAAAAACAAGACCAACTTTAGCAGTCATGTTGTTTTTTAATTAATTAATTTTTCAATTAATTTATTTTTTATTTTACTTATTGTATTTTATATTTTATTGACAGTTTTTTAATAGCTGGTTTTACTAGATTTGATTTAGATCTCAATGTACAGCACTTGTTTATAAAATGTGCTATAGAAATAAAGTGGATTGGATTTAATTGGATTTTGAGTTGGGTGTCATTAAAAATCAACAAGGTTCTTGCATCTATCGAGGTCAAAAATCACTAGATTTTTTTTTTATGTTTTCGTAAAGAACTCATGATTTACTGATTTGACCGGAATAATATCAGCAAACGTGCACAATGACATCAAGAGGAAGTCAATCAGGAGGATCGAGCTACCTGGATAAAAACGGAGGTTCTTTTTGATGGTTCCCAAAGGAACTCCACAGTGTTAAGCTGAGTAGGGTTAGCCCGTGGGTCGATAATTCCGACTGACATGGGGATATCTGCAAAAGATCAATGCACAACAGGTTGGTAACAAGAAGCAAGGCAATACTGTATTCACTGCTGTTGCAAATACTGGGTGGTGAAAATACATTCTATCAATGTCCTGATTTTTTGTCTCACTGGCTTAAAGCTTTTGTTGTTAATATTTTTTAAACCTTTACCTCATTCACTGCCATTGACGGCTATAGACGTCAAAAATTCATTTGAACTATTTCAATTAGTTTAACATTTTCCCACTTTTGTAAACAAGAGTATGAAAACCTATATATTTTTTTATTGTATTAGAACAGATATAAAATTTGTGATTAATCGTGAGTTAACTCATGCAATCAATTACGATTAAAAATGGTAATTGCCTGACACCCTAATTCTAATTCAAAATATTTTCTTTAAAAAAAAAACGATTATTAAAAATTGGAAAAAAATAATTACAATTATTTTATTTTATTTAAAAAAAGAAAAGAAAAGACTATTAAAAAATAGAGGTGTCAGGTGATTTTTTTTTTATCGTAATTAATTGCATGACTTCACTAGTTAACTCACGGTTAATCACAAATTTTATATCTGGTCTAAATGTACAAAAAAAACAATCTGGGTTTTCATACTCTTGTTAACAAAAGTGGAAAAAATGTTAAACTAATAAAAATTGTTCAAATGAATTTATGACATATATAGCCGTCAATGTCAGTGAATGAGTTAAAATGCTCAAGATTTGTCCTAAAAGTAATCAATGATTTGTTCCAATAACATTGCTGTCATCAAATAAACGAGCGCAATCTGGAACAACAACAGTCATCGAACGGCCCATCTCAGGCACTCACCCAAGTCCAGAATGCGATCTCCGGGCCTGTTCCAGCGCCAGCCCTCCAGCTGCTGGTGCTCTGTGTACTGAAGGCGGCGGTCGTGGAACACCACGCGAATGATGCTCTGCGTATTAGAGACATTTGCATATTACAGAGATTTCTGGTATTGTTACTGAAAAGATGGGAACAATCAAGGGGAAAAGAAATTAATCGATTATGGGAAAGTATTTTGATTTGTAAAGCAATAAAATAATAGGTTTTTTTTAGGCCCAGTTACAATCCAGTAAAATAATGTTTGATCAATTTGGAGGGGGATTGTGACACTTGCATTATGTTGTTTAAAACCAGTCAACAGGATTTCACACCAGCAGTCCTTCAGACCTAATGGTGAGGGTTGTGAACAAACACAAAACCCCGACTACAGTTTTGTTGTCGTGAGAAAGCCACAATCTGCACTGTAACCACAGGACTAAGATTACAAAACCATCAACTGATTTGGACTGAAAAAAGGGGGAGAAAATCCAAATAATGCCACTTTCCATTCAAATAATTTGTCAAGTATATCAATCTATAGTCTGCCTGAAAACAACAGGTTTTTTTTACATTTAGTTATAGTTTAGTTATAGTATAATAGTTCTAATAAACTATTACCACACCCTTCTTGCTGAAATGTAATTTATGCTTAGCAATATGAATGCTACGTTGATCATATTCCGTTATGACCCTTAACATTGTTGGCAATCAATTATAAAAGATCATATTGAAACCATGCCCAATAGCCACCAATAACAAATATAACATGCACAAACATTTGTTTTACAGGCACCTGATAACGCACCTTAACCATTTTACCAGAGATTTCCGGAAGTTCACCAATTTTTCGATTATCAAGCATGATAATTTCATACGGCTGCCCTGTAATGACAAGTGCACAGGAAATAACACACATGGTTAACGTAGAAAACCACTGCACTTTTTCATCTTAACTAATACAGTGGGACATCCAAACAGTCTATTTTCAGATGACTCGACTTCCAAATTACTCTACTTTCAAGAAGATTATTAGGGGTGTGCCAAAAAATCGATTCTCATAAGAATTGCGATTCTCATTTAGTTTAATTCAGAATCGATTTTAAAGGTCCCAAAATCGATTTTATTTCAATTATTTCATGCTGTTTTGCCCTTGTTTGTGTGTACCTTTATTGGGAGCACTGTTCATGTTGTACACAATTTGGCCACTTAGGGGCAGTGTGGTTCCGCTCGTTCTGATACACTGTTAAGTTGTAGCCACATAGAAGCAAAAAGTCATGACCAAGCTATTCCAATAAAAGTTTTTTTTTTTTTTTTTGCAGTGTAGGATGTTAAGATTCTTCTCTGCATACATTCCTGAAGCGTTTTGTATGAATAGTCGTTCTTTTGAGTGATAAAAGTGCCACGAGTAGCGCGCTAATTAGCATTAGCGAGTCAGGCTGGAGTAGATCATGACAATTTTTGCATATCTATAAATTGAAGCAGAAATCATTGTCAATCAAATATTTTTTTTATCTAAAATCGTTCTGAATCGCTTCGCAGACCCAAAAATCGGAATCGAATCAAATCATGAGACAGTCAAAGATTCCCAGCCCTAAAGATTATACAAAGGGGATTAATTTGTTGTTGAAAATTGGTTTACGATTTAAAAGATGGGAGTACATCGGTAAACAAACTAATGAATCAGTTCAAAAAGTTATCAACCGGTATAAATCGCTTTGATGCCGCTTATGATTTGATGTTTCTTTCAATTTAATAACTCCTAACGCACTTAACAAGCGAGTGTACGCGTGGAGATCCTTTACATGTTGCTACATATTAATAAACACGACAAAAGCTACAAATGAACTTCTTCTGCAGTTTTTGAAAAATTATTGGAAGGAAAAGCCACATTTACAGTAATGACAAGTTAATTCATCTTGTAAACTGATTAATTATCACCTTTCAACAAGAAACTCGTTGCATCATCGTACCATCTCGAACTGAGCCGTACCTTATTGAATCAAATTGTAATTCCACTGAATCAAACCAAAGCCAAGTTTCACTTTGAGAAACGTTAGCTCTGAGCTCATCTCACGAGATTTTGTCAAATTCTAAGTTTTGCTCAGCTTTGCACCCCCACCCCCCCTTCCATTTAACTTTGGTTAAAGATTCCACTGTATCAACCATACCACAGCTGTCAGTCACACTTGGTGACGTATCGGCTCACAAATGAGTCACCGTGATATCATATATTAAGTATCATGTCTGGCATCTATGTGCTGACCTTGATTGAGGTAGGTGAGTGTTTCATCATGCAGTTTAACAGCTGGCGAGGTAGCAGCACACAGAACATACTGGAAGGGAAGAATCTTGTTGTCGGTGTCCGGGGGCAAGTTGGACTCCTCCTGTTTGAAGATGGGCAGGGCAAGTACGTCACTGAAAGGTCAGACAAACACAGAGCAACTGTTAGTACATT